>NC_139000.1:71311810-72678312 GCF_964374135.1 Grampus griseus | reverse complement strand
AAGTCCTGTTGGTTAAGTTTTTAAAATGTCTCTCCCATCTGACATCTGTCTTCTTTCTTCACTAAACAGGGTCACTTCCTTAGTTCAGAACTCTTTTTCTTTTTCTGGGTTATCAAAATATCCTGGTCCTCCTGCCAACAAATCACTCTCCACACCACACTGTAATGTCATTTTGCAGCAACTCTCATCAAGAGGAGGAGTACCCTTCCCCGACCATTTAATTGGGTCCTGCGTGGTGATTTGTTTTAAGCCAACAGAAAATAGAACTGACATCACTTTTGTTTTATAGTCAACTCCCCAGCATTTCAAACTGCTTTAATGCCTAAGTATTAGCTTTTAGGGAGGAACCTGAGGAGGTCACTCTGCTCTCCAGGCTTGCCCCAGCTTTCTGAGCCTTTAGAAAATAGCTATCTTACTGTCTGCAAAGGCCTGGAATGTCACAGAGGACTTCTTACATCTCTCCTGTCATGTCTCATATTTGGAGGGCCCTGCCTTGCTCTCGTAGAAGGGCCCATGTACTCAGCAGAAATATCACCCAAATTTCCCTTTCTCCTCCAGATTTTGGCATAATACTGCATTATACTAGATGTCAACTTATGGGAAAGAGTAAACAGGTGGATGCAGACCTATGCTGTGACTGGGCTCTTCAGACTAAGTTTCTTAAAGGTTCAACGAGTTTCTCATTACCCCAGGCTGTGGTATATTTCTCCTCTTCCTACTACTTCGCCAGGTATAAGAAGTAATCAAAGCTCTCTGTGCTCCAAGAAAGGGCTCATTACTTTCTGGAATTCCATTCATCACCTTTTGTTTTCATCATCTTTTCTCAGATGGGTTAAAGCTAAAACATTTTCATAGAACAACAATAACAACAACTAAAATTTCCATAGTCATCCAGATGGTTTTGTTCAGGCAAGAGTGATATCTCTTGCAACTTTCCACATTCTCATTAGACGCTAAAGTCTGCCTTCATGGATTTTTGCTCACCATTGACGATAGAGATGTTCAGTGAACAGCTGTATGCTTGAGAATGTACATATGTATATCACCCCCTGACAATTTGGTATCTAGCCTGGCCTCTAAATTTAATGTTTTATACAGGTAAACTTAAAAGGATCCCTTCCATAGATTCAGTTCTATTGGGAATGGAAGTATTAGATTTAAATGTCAATATTAAAGACTGGTCAATATTTTTCTTCCAATAATTCAATAAACTGACAAATCTGTATTAATATGTGAATATATTCATAGTTAAACTGCATAAGTAGAGACTACAGTATAATCAGAGTCAAGCTGGTCTTAGCAGTATGAGAAGACTTTCCAAAGTTATATTAAGAAAAGTAGTATGTGCTTTTAAAGCAATCTGTGAGAGAATAAACAAAAACTCTATGGAATATTGCTGAAATTGGAACTGAGTCTCATAAGAAGCTTGAACAACTCCTAGTAGAGGAAACTCATCCATTAAGAACCATCTTGCAGATCTAGGCCTGAAAAATATTGTACAAAGTCTACCACCTGATTATTCCTACTATTCTTGTCTTCATTCATTTTGTTGCTGCCACACCAGCATTTTTCCCTATTTCTCAAACAACCTAAGTGTGCTACTGTCTTAGGACATTTTCATAGACTCTTGCTCTGCCGAAAACCTTTTTCCCTCGGTTATGACTATGCCTTCTCAGCCCTTTCCTTCCTTAAGTCTCTGCTCAAATGACACCTTCTTAGCAGAAGCATTCTCTCATGACCATATTTAAAACTTCAATGACATTCCTGTATTTATTATCCTCTCTACTTGCTTAATTTTTCTCCAGAGGAATTATTACAATCTAATATACTATATTGTTTTCTGATTTATTCTCTTTATTACTTGTTCTCTCCCAGCTTCCCAACTACCACCACACACCTGACCATAAGTTGTAAAAAGGTTGAACTGATTTTTTTGTTTTCTCACAGCTTCCCTCTAGTGTCTATAATAATGTCTGGCCTATAGCTAACTGAGTGAGGAAAGAAGGAAGAAAGGAAGGAAGAAGAGAGGAAGAGAGGGAGAGAGGGAGAGAGGGAGAGAGGGAGAGAGGGAGAGAGGGAGAGAGGGAGAGAGGGAGGGAGGGAGGGAGGGAAAAAAAGGAAAAAAGAAAAGAAAAACCTTGAAGTATGGGATCTGGAATCAGATTACAAAGTTTAAAAACTTCAGCTGTCTTGCATACTATAAGTTTTCTTGACCCCTATGAATTACGAATATGAATTCCATAGTCTTTGAGAAGTTTTAACATCTACCTCATAAAAGCTTTATAATAATTAAATAAGGTAAAGGCCTATATGAGAGTTCCTGGAAAACGAAGGGCTTGAACTCTTGATAAACATTTTTATTACATACATTTAAAAAACTGAGCCAACACAGTATTGAAGGAGAAGAACAAAACTGAAGGACCAATACTGCCTGATTTCAAGACTCACTATAAAACTACAGTCATCAAAACAGTGTGGTATTTTTAAAAGACTAGACAAATAGATCAATGGAATAGAACAGAGAGCCCAGAAATAGATACACGTACATGATCTAGTGACAACTAATCTTTGACAAAGGAGTAAAGGCAATACAATGGAGCACAGAACGTCCTTTCAACAAATGGTGCTGGAACAACTATCCATATGACAATCAAACAAACAACAACAACAAAAAAACTACATGAATCTAGGCACAGACCTTACACTTTTTACAAAAATTAACTCAAATGAATCAAAGCCCTCATTGTAAAACACAAAACTCTAAAACTCCTGAAAAATAACATAGGAGTAAATAAAGGCACAGTCTATAAAAGAAATAATAATCTGGATTTCATTAAAATTTTTGTAAAAATCTGTTCCATGAAAGGCAGTGTTAAGAGAATGAGAAGACAAGCCACAACTTAGAGAAAATATTTGCAAAAGACATTTGATAAAGGAATATGATCCAAAATATAAAAAGAACTCTTAAAACTCAACAACAAATAAACAAACAACCTGATTTAAAAATGGCCAAAATATCTGAAGAGATAACTCACACACACAAAAAACAAATACAGGTGGAAAACTAGCATAAAATTTCAGCATTATATGCCTTCAGGGAATTGCAAATTGAAACAACAAAATACAATTACAACCTATTAGAATGGCCAAAATCTGGAAAACTAACAACACCAAATGCTGGTGATGATGTGGAGCAATGGAAACTCTCATTCACTATTGGTGGGTATGCAAAATGGTATAGTCAGTTTGGAAGATAGTCTGGCAGTTTCTTACAAAGTGAAATACACTCTGGCCATACAACCCAGCAATCATACTCCTTGGTATTTATCCAAATGAGTTAAAAACTTGTATCCATACGAAAACCTGCAAAAAGGATGTTTATAGCAGCTTTATCCATAATAGCTAAAACCTGGAAGCAACCAAGGTAACTTTCAGTAGATAAGTGGATAGATAAACTGATATATCCAGACAATGGAATATTTTTCAGTGCTAAAAAAAATTAGCTATCAAATCATGAAAACGCATGAAGGAAAGGTAAATGCATATTACTAAGTGAAAGAAACTAATCTGAAAAGGTTATGCACTGTATGATTCTAACTATATGACATTCTGGAAAAGGCAAAACTATGGAGACAGTAAAAAGATTAGTGTTCGCCATGGCTGAGGGGAGGGAAGGAGGAATAGGTGGAGCAGAGAGGATTCTTAGGGCAGTGAAACAATTTTGTTTGACATTATAATGGTGGTATTATGTCATTATACATTTGTCAAAACCCATAGAATGTACAACACCAAGAGCAAACCCTAATGTAAACTATGGACTTTGGGTGATTATGATACCTCAATGTAGGTTCATTGATTCTAGTGCAGAATTTTGACAGTGTGAGAGGCTGTGCATATGTGGGGCAAGTGGTATACGGGAAATCTCTGTACTTTCTGCTCAATTTTCCTGTGAACCTAAAACTGATCTGAAAAGTAAAGTGTATTTTTTTTAAATAAAGAAATATGAAAACACTTTTAAAAAACTGGAGACGTCCACTACTGATAACGATAGGCTAGATAATCTGAATTAACTTCCAAACAGAGGTCAACTAAAAAAGCCAAAAAAAAAGCATTAAACATTTTTTTTTTCTGTGTTAAAGCTTTGTAGATTTGATACTATAGTCAACAGTTATGAAGTCAAGAGTTCAGAGCAAAAGGAATTAGTGTGAGAAACAAAACTTTTAGGTCAATTTTCTTCTAAAGACAATTTTAAAGAGAAAATGAGAAGCTGGGCAGCATTGTTGACAGCCCATTATCAGGGAAGCACATTTTGGTTTGAATATGATAAATTACAAGTATATTTTATAGGAACAAAAGCACAATTTTGAATCTTAATCTCTAAAATTGGATTGACATATTGCTAATGCCCCTAGCATCCTACCAAAAACAAACATATTCTCTCTATAGGAATATATTATTATCTTAGTTCACAGATTTTTTTTCCATAAATAATGTCTGTCCCTTAACCCCCCAACTGTCAAGCACATGAATAAATAAGACCACATAAATAAAAACTAGGAACAAAAGCAGAGAGTAGAAACAGACCCATTGAGGCTCCTGATAATGGTGTCATCAGCTACAACCTTTCATATGACTACACTTAGAATCCTCCAGGAGAAAAAAACTGAGTACCACCAAAAAAAGAGCCACATAAAAATTCTACAACAAAAAAATATATACAAAATTTTAAATTGAAAATTAATAGGTGGTATATGTTCAGACTGGAATAGCTGAATAAAGACTTAGTGAAGTGAAAGTAATATAAAAAGAAAATATACACAGTGAAACATGGAGAGATGATGAAATGCAAATTATCAATTGAGAACGAGAAACAACAGCCTGCAGCGGAAAGTGGAAATTTGGCAAATTATAGCCCACAACCCAAATCTGACCTGCAGCTTGTTTTTGTGACAGACACCATATGTGGCTCATAGGGTTGAAAATATATTCTCTGGCCGTTTACAGAAAACGTTTACTGACATGTAGAATAGAAAAATAAAGCCAACCAAACTTATGTTTGGACCCAGAAAGAAACAAGTAAGATAATAGGGAAGAAGCAATTTTGAGGAGATAATGACTGAGAATTTTTTGCAACTGTGACTATAAAGACCACCACACATGGAAACAGTACTTAATAGAGCAGAAAAGTGAAGGACCAAGCAAATTTTAAAATCAGCTAGAAAAAAGACTGAGTACCTAAGAGGGAGCAAATTTAAACCTATAGCTGATTTTGGAAACATTGGTTGTTAGAAGGAAATGTAATAACCCAGAAAAAAATACAAGAAAAAAATTGAGATTTTGCCTCCAACAGATTTTCACTGAAGGAGATAGCACGGGAATGTTAGTTACTCAGGCAGAAGAGAAAGGATCCCAGAAACAAGGTCAGAGAATGAGGAAAGAATGAGAGCAATGGAATTGTTTAAAATGTGGCTAAATCTAAGTAAATATGGATTGTAAAAAATAAACAATGTGGGCTTCCCTGGTGGCGCAGTGGTTGAGAGTCCACCTGCCAATGCAGGGGACACGGGTTCGTGCCCCGGTCCGGGAAGATCCCACATGCCACAGAGCGCTGGGCCCGTGAGCCATGGCCGCTGAGCCTGCACATCCGGAGCCTGTGCTCTGCAATGGAAGAGGCCATAAGAGTGAGAAGCCCACGTACCACACACAAAAATAAATAAATAAAAATAAAATTAAAAAATAATGTTTCCTGTAGGTCTAAAATATTCATAGAATTGAAATAATTGTAAACAATAGCACCTAGATAGAAAGAGGCTAAATGGTGCAAAAGTGTCTAAGACCTTTGCATTGTTGGGAAAAAGATTAAAATATATTATAGAAAGGCTTGAGAAGTCAGGTTTACAGGTTCTAGTTTCTAGGATAACTGAAAGGATAAGTAAAATAGTCTATAATGCCCAAGCGAATAAACGGATAAAGTGGAATAATAATCAAAAAGAAGGTAAGAAAGAAGAGAAACATGGATATAGACTAGAAGGAAGAAATGGAAAAGTAAGCAATATTATAGTAGATTTAAACTGAAACATGTCAGTAATTATATTAAATGATATTAGAGTAAGTTCTAACTAAAAGACAATAATTATACGACTGGATAAAACCCAATTACATGCTGCTTGCAAAGACTAATGAAACAGGCATATAGAACACTTGAAAGAAAAAAAAATGGAAAAACATTTTTCATGGGTGTTCTAACTACAACAAAGCTTATACAGCTGTATTATTGTGAGACATAGACCAAAATGTATTGTGATCTGCCCCTAGTTCCTGGCACAGAGCTCCTGAAATCACTGTAATTTCCTAAATGATAAGAGCATTAGGAGCATCTTTTTTTTCTAATATTTGCTCCTTGACCCTCGTTCCTCATACAGGGCTCCTGAAACACTTAGATTTTCCTGCAGAATAGGAGGATTCTTTTTTCTTAATGAGGCAACTCTTGTTGGGCTCCTGGATGAGGCTAGGTATCTGAAAGACCAAGCCATGATTAAAAGCTTGGAGTCTGCAGCCTGCCCCCCATCTCTTGAGAGGGAAGAAAGGCTCAAGGCGGTGTTAATGATCCATCATCATACCTACCTGATGAAACTTCTGGGTCGGTGCTAGGAGAGGGGTGCGCCTGGAGAGGGCATGGAATTTTTGTGCCCCTTCCCACATACTTTTTTTTTTTTTTTTAACACATCTCTTGCATCTGGATGTTCATCCATATCCTTTAATAATAAACTGGTAAACAGTATGTAAACTGTTTTCCTGAGTTCTGTGACCTGCTCTAGCAAATTCATTGAATCCAAGGATGGGGTAATGGGAACTTCAGAATCACAGCCAATTGGTCAGAAGCACAGGTGACAACCTGGACTTGTGATTGGCATCTGAAGTGGGACTTAGCCCACTTCAGCTTCAAGGTGTGACTGAGCCCTTAATACGTGGGACTTGATGCTAGCCCCAGGTAGGTAGTGTCAGAATTGAGTTAAGTCATAGGACACCCAGCTGGTGTCACAGAACTGCTTGGTGGGGGTGGAGGGAACCCTACATACCTGGTGTCCAAAGTAATGTGAGTGTGGCAATAGTGTGAGAGTAAAGTAGACACACAGGAGGAAAGACTCGGACTTTCTAACACAATTACTATCCAACAAAAATGGACTACAGCAAAAAGCATTACTAGAGGTAAAGAGTTATTTTACAATAACACAACGTCCATCATTAGGATTGACAACATCAGAAAGACATACATTTTTAAATATGTATATACCTAATAACATAGTTCAAAAATGATGAAGCAAAAACCGACTAAAAGTAAAAAAAGACAAATCATAAAGTTCTCCTAAAACAAAATTTCTCAGTAAATAATAGAACAGAGACCAAAAAAATCAGGAAGGACAAAAACTATTTAAACAGTAAGATTAATAGAATTGACCTAATTAAAATATATGAATCAATGCACTAAACAAATGCAGCATACACATCCTTTTCAAATGCACATGGAACATTTACTGCCTTTCAGCTTCTGTGGGCTTTTAAAAAAATCTCCCCAAATTTCAAAAGCTTGAACACATGTTTTCTGACAAAAGTGGAATTAAGGTAGAGAAAGAGTAAAAGATAGCAAGAAGAAATCCCTGACTTTTGGAAAGTTAACAATAAATATCTAAATATCTCATACATCAAGGAAGAAATCACTAAGGAAATGAGAAAATATTTGAATTGAACATAATAAAAATATGATATATAAAATGTGTAGAATGTAGCTTAAGACATGTTTAGAGGGAAATTTATAGCCTTAAATTCATATCTTAGAGAACTGAACACATTGAAAAGTTATCTAGAAATCGTCCCATGAAACTAAAAGAAACACAGCAAATGTAACCCAAATAAAGTATAAGAAAGCACATAAAAATGAACAATTAAATAAATTAAATTAAACAAATAATAAAGGGCTTGACAAAATCAAAAGGTTTCTAAAACATAATAAAATAGGTAAATTCTGTCAAGATTGATCTCGAAAAATGAGAGAGAGAAACAAAGAGAAATTAAAAAAAGGGAGGGGAGAGTGAGGAGAAATCCAAATGGATAATTTTGTGAATATTAAAAAAAGGACTTCACTACAAATTCAGTAGACACTGAATGTGATCAAACCATATCATAAGTGACTTTACACCAGTAAATTTGCAAGTGTAAATAAAATATACAAATTCCTAGGAAAGCACACCAAAATTGATATGAGAAAAAACAAAATTCAAAAAGTTTATATTTATTAAATAATTTAAATCTATAATCAAAAACACTCCCACAAAGAAAATTTCAGCTTTAGGGGTTTCATCTTACAAATATTATTTAAGGAATAAATAATACCAACACCCCAGAAACCCGACTTTTTGCAGAGTAGAGAAAGAAAACACATCCCAATCACAGTTAATGATGGAATATTAAATGTTTTCCTTCTGATATTGGTTACTAGATAAAGATGCCTGATAACATCACTCCAATGAAATGCTGTATGGGAGCTTCTAGAAAATAAAATAAAGATAGAGAAATAAGATATATGAGGATTGAAAGAAAAACTTCTCATTATATTTAGATTACATAATTGACTACAAACATTTGTTAATTTTAGAAACCATAAGTAATTTGAGTAAAGTCACTAGACACTATATAAAAATCAATTTTATTCCTAAATGTCAAGAATAAGAAAATAAGAATTTTAAATGCCATTTAATTAAAAGGTTCAATATTGTAAATACATAAAATTTCCAAAACTGTGATATAGCTTCAATTAAATCACAATAACATTTTTAAATTACCAAGTTTTTTGTTTTGCTTTGTTTTTTGTGGGATGGGAGTGCAGAAATTGATTATGTGATTCTAAAACTGATACGGCAGTGCAACCAGCCAAGAATAACTAAGACTCACTATGAACAAAGTAGGAAGTTTGCTCCACAGAATATCAAACTTATATAAAGCTACAGTAACTAATATAGTATAGTATTGGCCCAGAATTGAACTACAAGACCAAAGGACCAAAAATAGATCCACGTAAACATGGAGACTTGCTTTATTATAAATGGGTAAAGGACAGTCATTAATAATAGATAAATGTAAAATAAATTAAAATTGTTAATAACAATAAAAGGTGGGTATTTGGTCAATTCAATATCAATATAGAGAAAGGATACCAATCCCTAGCTTCAGATTTCACACATAAATCAATACCTTTTTAACTCTAGATCTAATTATGAACACTATTTCAACAAAGATTCTAGAAGTCCATACAGAGACTACTTTTGTGACTCTGAGTAAGGAAAAGATTTCTTAAATTAGAGACGGAAGCACTGACCATAAGAGCAAGAGTGATAAACTGATCAGAATCACAACTGTGACACTGAAATGGCAAGCCACCCAGTGGAATAAGATATTTGCAATACATGCAACAAAGTGCTCATATGCAGAATAATATAAAAGAACTCTTATGAATTGATAAGAAGAATACTGAAAATTGAATAGAAAAAAGGTACAATAAAATAAATAGAAGAAACTAAACAAATGCCTCATAAAACTTTGAAAAAGGAGCCAAATTCTAGGAATCAATACATGTGAATTCCCCCATCGATATGGCTAAAATTAAAATGACTTAAAATGCCATGTTTTTCAAAGGTTGTGGATCAACTGAATTTCACAAACACTGCTGCTGGAGTATAGGTTGGTTAAATAACTTTGTAAAATTCTTTGTTATTATCTACTAAGTGGAATTATATGCTGACATTCTGACCTAGCAATTCTATTCCTAAGTATTTATACAACAGAAATTCATACACCAAATGATATGTCTAAGAACGTTCATGTATATTTTATTCATAATAGCAACAACTCAAATGTTCATCAGCAGAACAATCAAAAAATAAGGACATAATTAAGTTAATTTTATTGAATTATAGCTATATGCAATAGCATGGACAGTCCTCTCAAACCTTTTGTTGATGAAATAAGTTAAACATAAATAAAAGACTACTTTTTTGGTAACATTCAGATTATAAGTCAGTCGAAACTAAAAAACAAGGTTAAAAGTTGGGATGTGACAAATTTTTATTAAGATACAATGAGAATTCTAAAACCACATGTTCAAAAGCATTACCTAAGTAGTGGAAAATGATCTTAAGAAAAGTGAAATGGACAAGGTGGATTACATACCATAACATAATTCACCAAGATGAACTCCACTTAAAATCAAACACTTGTTAGATCTACTTAAAAATATTCTTAAAATATAAGGAATATTTGTTAGCCATGTGGAGGAAAAATAAATTTCTTAACTTTGAAATCACAGAAGAGATCACAAAAACACTGAGAAATTTAAACATATAAACTTAAACTGTTTTCTTATGAAAGTAAACACCGATAATAATTCAGATATAGCAGTTCAGATATTTATCAGGATAAAATGAGGGTTCCAATACAAGTATATGAAAGGTTATGAGGAGTTTTTCCAAAAATAAATACAATTACTAGAGTACAACTTATGCCAATATTCCTTCTTGCAAAGTATAAAAGAATCGCCAATAAAAGGACCTGGAATAAGCAGCAAAATTTTTATAACAGACAAAATACAAATGATCATAGTGAATGGACATAGTCACCATGAAATTGGCTACTTTATCCAGAGCTGATGGCATTGAATTTTATGCATACCTTTTAGAAATTATGATAAGAAGTTATGACAAATGTCTTATAATTATACATTCCTTTTCTAAATCACTCCGATTCTAGGATTTTACCCTAAGGAAATAATTCAATAGGATTCCAAACAGGTATGCATGAAAACACTGGTTGCATCATTATTGGTAATATTAAAAATATGTCCAAACTTTGAGGACACTTAAAGAAAGTCTGGTGTGTCAAAATGGTAAAATTAATCCATACCCGGGCTTCCCTGGTGGCGCAGTGGTTAAGAATCCACCTGCCAATGCAGGGGACACGGGTTCGAGCCCTGGCCCGGGAAGATCCCACAGGTCGTGGAGCAACTAAGCCCATGTGCCACAACAACTACTGAGCCTGAGCTCTAGAGCCCGCGAGACACAACTACTGAGCCCATGTGCCAAAACTACTGAAGCCTGCACGCCTAGAGCCCATGCTCCGCAACAAAAGAAGCCACAACAATGACAAGCCCACACACTGCAACGAAAAGTAGCCCCCCCTCACCGCAACTAGAGAAAGCCCGCACACAGCAACGAAAACCCAACACAGCCATAAATAAATAAATAAATTTATTTATTTTAAAAAAATTAATCCATACCCAGTAGAAGACTAATTAAGACCACCATTCATAATCATTAAGAGTAAAATTTTAAGTATGAAAAGAAATATATAACAGTATCATACTATGATTGGGATTATGTAAAAAAAGTATTTATGCACGTGAAAGAATATACACAAAAACAGTGATAGAATTATGGCTGATGTTTTAAAGTTGTTATTCTTTGAGAATTTGTCTTTAATACTAAAATGCCTATTTATAAGAAGAAAATTAATGAACAAATTTTTATTATTCTATATTACTGAAAACTTACAAAGGACATAATGATGAATAGGATAGAAGCCATTAGAATAGAGAACATCATTGACCTTCTGCTTACGAAAGAATAAAATGACCTTCAAGATAAAGGGGGGGAAAAGAAAAGCAAACTTATGCATTAACCAAGTAACTTTGCTAATATCTGCCAAAGAAATGAGATGGGAAACAGGCACAGTCTTCGCTGACCTTCCAGGTACCTATGACACAGTATAACTTTGAGGCCTCAAATAAAAACTGCAGTCTATTGTACCTGACAGCAAGCTTTGCACTTTCATTATGCATATAATATCTAATAGATCTTTCGAAATCATTACCTGTCAAGAGGGGAAAAGAAAGGCAGAGGAAAAACCTTGAAGAACAGAGTTTGTCAAGGGTCAAAGTAAATGGCAATATACTTTAATAAGCAATAAGCTCCACATTATCTCTGGGTGGCCTATACACTCAGTGGACTGTGGTATCATAGACTGAATTGCAGAATAACTTCTTAGTGGCCCAGAATACCCTTCTGGGATATCTTTATATTCATCAGTTTATATGTAGACCAAAAAAAAAAGTCAATGCCACTGTTACCCTAAGTAATACATAATTGAGAAGACAGATTTTTGAGCAACCAAAATCTTAAGATGTATTACATATTTATGATTTGTATTATCTTTATATTATCTACATTACTGTTTCCTCATATTAGTAGTAACACTGAGAACTAATCTTGTGTTTATCATCTTTTTAGCACTCAGTATCTAAGCAATGTATGCATTCCAATAATAAGACAACAGAATAGGTATAATAAAATGCAAATTTTATTTGCTAACGATGAAGGAAAAATATTTTTCAGGTAAATGGCTCTTACCACTGCACGCCAGCAAAACAAGGGAAACTGCTTTTTCACAAACAATCCTGGGTCTAAGAACATGGAATTTAATCATTCCTTATTCTCCCAAACATCCCACAGATCACAACCCAGTGGCCGAGTGATTGACATAGAAACAGAAATGAGCAGGTGTCAAATTACTCAGATTCTAGTCTGTGCTCTATTGTAGAACACTTGTCATCTTCTATACTTGAATCTCGATTTTCTCATTATATAAAAAGGAGTAAACCTTAATACATAAGATGGTCTCCAAAGTCACCACCAACATTAGGGCCCGAATTCTAATTGGAAGCTAGACAAAATTTTCCCCTCCTTTTCAATCATGCATGTAAGAAGGAAGCAAAATCGCTGCCTTGGTAGCTACTATAATACTTTTAAACAGTATGGCAGGTTGTTGAAGTCATACAATCAACAAAGTTTTAATGATATGTACTACAAAAAAACCACAGACTCCCTCCTCCCCACACTACAAAGTCTAATGTGAAAATTGCCCTTGCTGCCAGCTTGCAATGGGCCTACGGAAAAAAGTAGGGAATTCACTACCAAAATGTGTCTTTAATCTTAAAGGAGGATAAAGTGACTTTCAGGGTTTCCTGGGGCTTATGCAGTCTAGCAGAACACTGTAAATGTCAGAGCACAGTTTTTGGTGTATAGGTGGTTGGTTACCCTCCTTTTGCTGGACCTTTTATGGCTAAAGGTCATAAAAGGTCAAATAGATAATTCAACTGCCAATTCTAAAACAAAATACCTTTAGGACTACCCTTAAATAGGGATACTTGTTAAAGACAGTTTAAAGCTGATAATTTGACTTTCAGTGAAAGAGCTATTTGACTGGGCTTGGTGAAATATTTCCTTAACTTTCTTTCTGTCATGGAAGTCCTAGCTTTCTACCATCTTTGCCAGGAATTCTCCAAAATGTTACCATTTTTATTATTAATTCCCTTAATAATTCAATATTAATTCAGCTCATTTCACTTTATTAATTCAATATTAATTCAACTAATATTTACTTTCCTACAAATTCAATATCTATACGGCACTTAAACTAGGACTTAGAAATTCTATCCACCAGGAATATATAGGCTGGTAATTCCCTTTGCAATATTTGTGTAAATGCAACATAAAATGGCAAGATAAATAGGTGAAAATATGTTTTCATCATTTTGCATTATTTAATTGTGGAAATACTACAGGAATCACTTATCAGGATTTTCAACTGCCATCTTACCAATATCCCTTACATTTAAATGGTCTCTGATTTTTTTCCAGGTTTTTTCACTTTGTTTTAGATTGTACACCAGACTAGCACTGTCTGTATCATTAGACATTGATTCATATGTAATGTTATGTCCTGAGCTGACTCCCTGCCTATTCATCGAAGCAAGCGCTAAATAACAGCAAGCAATGTCATCAGGAAATTAGCAGGAATGACAAACACAACATACTAAAAACTGGGTATGCTATAGTTCCCTGGGAAATGGACTTAATGGCTGTCTAAACTTGAAAAAAATATATTTTGTCTATATGTTATAGAAATGTAAAGATATGTGCATATATGTATATGCACATGCTTGCATGTGTGTGAATAAACACATATATATGTTGTATAAATGTATATTTTTGTGGGTGTGTATATATACATACATATGATTTTGCAACCAAGGAGACTGTCATATATTTTTAGAAATTTATGCATGGAAAATTAACTGAGGATTAGCTTGTTTTAAAACTTAACTGTAGATTTCACAAGAGGTAATGTGGAAAGCATGGATTGGACCCTTTTCTCATTGACTCTCTCTTTCAAGTATACCACGTCACTTACCATGTACTTCCAATTTCGTATAGGTCAAATAAAAAATGTTATGGACATGCTTTTCTATGAAACCATTCAGTGATAATTCACACCTTAGAGCTACTTCATTCAATCTTTATCCATAAAAGAAATAAGCATATAATCTATTCTTTCAAGACAGTATCTCTCAAAAATTTCAGTACAGTTTTCAGGAAATACCATTTATATGATCAGTATATTGCAAAATATTTATGGTGTGACATTCAACTCTTGTTGGCTCTACCTTGGGAACATTTTATTTTGTTTTAGTAAGCACGGTTTCTGCTCACAGTCTACCATTCAGAGATCAAGATGCACCCCCAGTTGTGGTAACATGTGGGAAGCACAAAGTCATGACCAACCACCAAGCAGGATATTTGAGTACTGGCAAGAATTCTTTATTTTCCTGGCCACAAGCTGACAAACTCCATCTTTCTTCATACACTACTGAAACAGAGCAGAAAATATAAGACAGTCCTGAAAACTAAGACAGTAGACTGCCCACAGAAAGTCTCAGACTCTAAGGAATTGATATTTTATTGAGTCTTAATTTCTACTCTTAAGTGGTCTCATTTTATTGTTATTGTTGCTGCTGCTATTTTTGTTGTTGTCTGGTAGCAAGGTTGAGGGGAAATAGATTTGGGGAGGTTTAGCAGGCCAAGGTTTTAATCCCAAAATAGTTCATTGCTAATCTGTTGGGGAAACTGCTAATATGATAATCGCCACATGATTTATCTTTATGAGCCTTTATTCACTCACATGTAAAACTATTGTTAAAAATATCTTACTTGAATGAATATTAAGGACTTGAAATATATAAAAGGTGCTTATCACAGTGTTAAGTGCATAGTAGGTTCTCAATTAATGGCAGCTACTCATATTACTATCTTATTAATAAGTTTTAGATGCTTATTTAACATCAAATAACTAGAACAGGGGTTGGCAAAATTTTCTTAAAGAGCAAGTAAATATTTTAGGTTTTGTAGGTTAAGATAAGAATTTGATGATATTATGAAGATATTTACTTAATCATTTAAAATATAACGATTTTAAAAAAGTAAAATCTATTTTTAGCTCATTGGCTAGTAAAAATACAAAAACAAAGCAAAACAAAAAATAGAAGGTGAAGCAAGTCAGGGCCACCAGCCACTGTTGCCCACCCCTGAACTAGAAGATTAAAATTGGGAAAAAGAAGTAAAACAATTCAGCCCATTTACAGCTATTATGGTAAAAAAAAAAAAAAAAAAGTAGTTAGTCTTAGCTAAAATGAGGAATGACCTGGGAATTGCATCTATCAGTCCTGTTATTATGCCTTAGAATAAAATTATGTCCTACGGAGCGAGCCTCAATTGTCTCATACTACCATCATCCAACAAATCCTAAGACAGGAAGTGCACAAACCTCCGTGGGAAAAATTCATGACAGGGAAATGAGTGAAAAAACGTATGGAGAAAAATATGCCAGAAAAGTTTTCTTTGCTGTTCAAAACCAAAATATGTCCTGGTAAATGGCAGAAACACTGAGACTGAAGTATTCATTTCTAGACACACCAAAGCTAATAATAACTTGGTTATCCATTTATTAAAGTAGCATTTATTGTGCACTTACTATGTGCCAGACACTACTCTAGGTCCAGAGGATATATCAATGAAACAAACAAACGAACATCCCCGCCATTTTAAAACATACATTTTGGTGGAGGATATAGGCAATAAACAATATGGTGCATTAAAGGGTAATGGGTGCTATTAAGTACTCTGAAAAATAAGCAAGCAGGAAAGGAAGATACTGAGCAATTCTCTCTGTGTGTATGTGTACGTGTGTGTGTTATATGGAACATGGCAACTGCAATTTTATGTAAGGTAGCTAGGAAAGCTCTCATTGATAAGAGGCTGAAAGAGGTAAAAAATCTTGCTCTGCAGTCATCTGGGGAAAGCGTATTCTAGGCGGAGGTAAATGAAAAGTCTCTAAGGCTGGAAGATGCCTAGTGTCAGGGAGAAACTGCACAGAGGCCACATGACTGAGGCTGACCACAGGAAAGGGAGGAAAGGGAAGATTGCCCTATAAGATGGTGCCTTGAAAGCCACTGTAAAAAGGAAATGCTTTTATCCTCTGAGAGAACTGGGAAGCCATTGGAGGGGTTATAACAGAAGAGTGACATGATCTGTCATTTTGGCAAAATTCCTCAATAGTGATTTTTTTTCTGGGATCCTTATTGGTATTTAGTTTGACAATGAGTGTAGGTAAACTACATCACCATAGTGAGAGATATTCTTCAGCCTGGTAAGTATCATGCATTTTATTTTATTTATTTTGATTTATTTAGTTTGTAGACTAATTTTTCTTTCAAAATAAGAGTTTTCAATAACCAAATTATCAATTTACTCATTTATTATGAAAACCAACAAAGATATATTCAACGTATATTAGGTGTTACATTCTCTGTAGGTCACCTGCAATATAAGAATG
Source organism: Grampus griseus (assembly GCF_964374135.1). NCBI lineage: Eukaryota > Metazoa > Chordata > Mammalia > Artiodactyla > Delphinidae > Grampus > Grampus griseus. Next base: position 72,661,536 of record NC_139000.1, on the reverse strand, counting down.
GTTCAGCTGTATTAAGAGTCTGTCCTCTACTGGGGGAATTGTAATGAAAACACGGGGGAAAAGTTACAATGAAGAGTAATCTAATACACCATCAAGCTATAAAACCTGTATCTTATTAGTATCACTGATTCTACTACGAACAATGCTAATCATGATGGTGATAAATGATCAATCAGTGAGCAAATGGGTGGCTTCTTGGAACAATAATTGCCACTAACTCTATGTGTGATCCAAAGGATCATTTTCCATTTACATAAAATTAGAAGGTATATTATTCTTCTGCCTGTATCTTCCCATGTTTTTGAGCATTTGTAACTGTTACTGTTGGTTCAATTTCACAAAAGTGTCTACTTTTCTAGAGATTTGACAGTCTTTATCTTGAAACTGAAAGAATTCAAGTTTTGTGGTTTTTTCTTTTTTTTGAGATTTCCAAGAATCATATGCTATCAACTAGAAGCAATCAAGGTACTACAAAATTATAATTGGTAATCAATAGCATAAAATCATGTAGGAGCATGGTATGGATTTCCAATGAAGTGTGTGAGAAAGGACACAGGATTAGACATAAGAAAAAACTTAATTCAAATGCTAGCTTTGTGACTTGCAGTTGTTATGGACATGTCACTTTTGTATCGAGTTAAATTTATTTATTGTCTTATTTATCTCCTTTCTATCTAGGATGAAATTTTATCTCAAAGAAATTAACTGACCTGACCATAAAGGAAGTCAGAACTACTGGGACTTCAGCGCAATTGAAGCTGGATGAGGAAGTACTTGAAATATTGGGTGACTGCTAACAATTGAACTCAGAACAAATACCATGGGCAATGGTTGATAAAAATCAAAAGAGTGGTATAAATGGTGAAGACTGCCTAAGGGCTCAGAGGATATAGAAATCACAACTAGAAGGAGTGATCAGTAAAACTTCATAGAGGAGGTTGAACATGCTTATGAAAAGATGTTTGAAGGAGAGGTAAGGCTTAAAGAAATGGTAACAGAAAAGGCATTCCAATGGAATGGAATGACTAGTGATCCTAGTTGGTGAAACATGGGGCATGAACATAGCAGGGGAAGATGCCTGATTTTAGCTACAATAGAGAGCTCAGAGATAGGAAGAGGTAATAAACTATGTGAGGAAAGGGAGTTTGTGGCCAAATTATAGGGAATTCAAAACTCAGATTTTTATGATTTTAAAATTTTCCTTCCAAGCAATGAAGTACTCACCTTGCATTACTAGTTCGTTTTCTTGTATTTATTATTTCTTTTAGGCAATCATGCCACGCTTGATTAGATCATACTGAGTTTTTAGGACAACCAATATAATGGACAAAGAGATCAAATTTTAATGAATATGGCCACGAGAATTTGTAATAATGCTATTAAACCTTTCTATAATAAAATATCAAAGCATTTTTTTCTATGTTTAAGCTTTTCAAGTTAAGAGCTTTTAGCTTAAAGCTAGAATTATGGTTACAGTCTGCTTTACACTATAATTTTTATAATTAGCAGTGTGACCTTAAAATTATTGCTTAAGCTCTCAGTTAAAGTTTATTGTGTACACTTATAAATTGGATAGTTTGGATTAGATATCCTCTGAGGACACTTCCAAATGGAATACTTTAAATTCTAAAATTTTAGTTTAAGGAAAATTTTTCATGTGCAGGTTAATATTAATACAATATAGCCATGTCTAAACAACACATTGAGAAGGTAAATCAATTTACTGTGAAGTTTCTAATAACAAAACCAATTACCCTTATCATTTAAACAATTTCCAGTCTGAACTGTTGAGAAAGGACAGACTGCAGGAATAATGCGGAAAGGATTTACTTTTTATATCAGGTACCAGAGTTTGATCCTCAATCTTAACACTCTTGTGACCTTGAACATGTTACTTAAACTTGATGAGCCTCATTTCTTTTCTCCACATAATGTGGCTAATAATAAATATATGCATCCTCCATGCCTATTTGCTTTTGAAGCATTGTCCTCAATCTTTACTGGCTTTGCCATTTCCCTTTTTTTTTTCTTTTTGTCAGAAGCTGAAGATAAGGCTGGCGGATCATATTTTCCTTTGTATTATAGTTTACTTAACTTCACCTATTTAGATTGGTTTTGAGAAAGAATTTATCTCATCAGTGAATCACATATCATAGAAACAGTATGTTTGACCTGGAAAGCCAGTCTATTTCTTTCATTTTACGTGTGAGTAAACAGTCAGAAAAATTAAATGACTTGCTCAAGATTAAATAGTTGTAATATTTCCTCAGTGATTCCACCCCAGGAGAGTATATAAAGTACTCTACACAGCCATTGCATTTTAACTCAGTTTCTACAATTTTACTCAAATCAGTCTTACTGACTGATTGCAAGTTAACGATAAGGAAAACACACACACACACACACACACACACACACACACACACAAAATATTTGAAGATTTGGACTCTCTCCCAAATGATGGGCTCTTGAAGCTCAAAGGTCATACTGTATCACACAAAATATTCATCATTTGGTAGAAAGTTTGTAAAAGTAAAAAATTAAGCTTAAAATGATCTCTAGTTACCTTTTTATCTTAGTGTTTATTATACCAAGTCCGTGTCATGAGCTGAGCACAGATTAAGATCAGAAAACCTGAGCAGATGTAACAAAATACGTAAAAGAAATATGTAAAAGAAAAAATACGCAAAACAATATCACTTCTATGACACTAATAATGTTCTGTATTTGCTTTCTTCTTTGTTTATATAGTCAAGATAATTTCCTGAAAATAGGATCTTTGATTTCTGAAAGCCCATCTGCTCTTGATGTTTATATGTCCTCTAATGAATTGACCATTACAATTTTCATCACACACTCTGAATTTATTGCAAAATGCAAGTTCCAGCTTAGTTCTCACTTGACATAAACTTGCTTGACCACCTTTAAACATAGTTAGCACCTAACAGAAGGTAACATCATTCTCTGCACACTCCCTAGACTCAGTGAGTAACAAAATAAAGTCTTTTAGCCAACTTCATATTGAAAAGGGAAAAGGTGAAATCAATGAACAATAAAAACTGCAATCTCTTTTTGTCACATTTTATGACCTCATCACCAACAAACTCCACAAGGCCATCACTCTTTGTATTAGTCTGTTAACGGTCTGGGCACAATCACCGCTACCTTTTGAACTGGCTTTTTTTTTTTTTTTTTTTTTTACAATATTGCTTTTTGTTTGTTTGTTTTATTGGATGTTACTATAGGTCCCCCCTTTTGGTTAAAATGAACCTCAAAAAAGAATGCTATCATAGACTGCAATAAACCCATGCAAGTAAGATACATGTGGTCCTCCAACACCATCATTCCAGAGAGCTTCTGTTGCCCAGCCACATTAATTCTTTATGTTTTATAGTCAATTCAGATATCACATCAAAAGCAAGCAAAATTAGTGCACTCAATACACAGCTAGTCAGCCGCATAGCACAGGGAGATCAGCTAGGTGGTTTGTGACCACCTAGAGGGGTGGGATAGGGAGGGTGGGAGGGAGGGAGACGCAAGAGGGAAGAGATATGGGAACATATGTGTATGTATAACTGATTCACTTTGTTATAAAGCAGAAACTGACACACCATTGTAAAGCAATTATACTCCAATAAAGATGTAAAATAAAAAAAATATATATATATACAGTTAGTCACAATTCCTACTGTGACTTCTTGAGATGTAGCTGAATTAAAAAAAATACTTTCCTAGGCATGAAAAATACATGACCTAAAATATAGGTAACATAGCATGGAAATTCTTTCAATAAGTAACAGAAGTCTGAATGAAAACAAAAGATTAATCCATTGTGGTTAACACTGATTTGGTTGATTATAATCTGGTACTTTTTTGATGTATCATAGCCAAGAAGATTATATTTTGATTCAGGATCAAAAAAATTACTTGTGATAGTTTTTCATATTTATTTACTGTAGAACTGAGTTTGATAGTGACTGTAGAAATCTGTTCTAAGGAAATATTAGAAAGTTAGGCAGGGACTCTCACCTATATAGAACCTATGAATTTTGTTAGGTACCTAGTCAGACATGAGTGGGTCCCGCCCCATCCTAGATGGGGGTGAGGTGCCGTGGCGTTCCTCATGCTCTCTCCTCCCCAACCTGGACCCTGGTAATCAGAACACACCCAGAGACGCTCCCTTTCTGTGGTCAAGGACCACTAAGTTTCCAGTCCTATCTCAACCAAACAAGATAAAACCCGCCAGCACAGTTTGGTGCAGGCACACCAAGACCTACAACGTGACTCAACGTAACCTGGGGTTCATCATGCCATGTTTGTAATAAATTACCATTACGGCTTTTGCCCCACTCCCTGCCACGGGTTTCGCTTGGGTGCTTGTGCTTAAGCGCCTGCACACAAGGAGAAAAGTTATACAACCTAAAGCCGTCAATCAGCTTATCAGTCAAATGACGCAGGACACAGGGAGGGACTATCAACCGCTTTGAAAAACCAACTCTACCTTCGTTGCAGGGCTGCTTCTGGTTTCCAGACAGCCCGCTCCTCTTCCCCCACCCAAGCCCACACACACTTTTGCTTTGCTTAATAAAACTCTTGCTACTTAAAACTGCTCTATATTTCTCATTTGAATTCTTTCCTTTGGGGCACAAGGACTGAGGAAATCGCTGTTTTGCCAGTGACAATTTCACTCATAATTGTCCTCTTTAGATTTAGCATCAAGATATTTTCTGTCCTCTCAATATCCTCCCTGGGACTTGACTTTTCTTCCCCGAGTCTCTCTCTTACTTCTCATCGGAATACTCTTTCCATCATACCGTTAAGAACATGTACATCTTCCATCTTTTCACAGAAAGTTTTTCTTAGCTCGTGGCATAACTGAGTCCTGGCTCTCATTCACAGTTTCTATCTTTTAGGCAATTTTAAATTCTTCCATCCTCCCTTTATCTCAGGGCCCAGATGTCATGTGAATATTCACTTGTCTCCTCATTGCCTATTTCAGGTCATCATTTTGGCACCAATGTGCCCTTATGCCTCATTTTAAATTTCATAGCAACCACCTTAACTTGTATTTCTGTTCGTGACTTCTTATATCGATACCTTAGCCAAGTTTCTCAATTCACAGAGTATATTGGTAAGTGGGAATATTAGCAGGTTGGCGTGTGTTGTCTCAAATGACTTCAACCGAGGAGGTCAACGGAAGACCCAGACCTATCTCGGTCCTTGCGATAGCAAGCAAAGAAGTGCTGACTACCACTTTGGGCTTAAGTGCAAAGCAAAGTTTATTTAAAGCATAGTTACACTCTCAGAGGGAGAGTGGGCTGTTTCTGCAAAATAAAACCAGCCCTCCTGTATAGTCTTAAGGGTGTTTATAAGGAGTGTTCTGTGAGGAGACGGGGTGCAATCATGGGTGAAAGACAGGGGATCATTATTTGATTGACAGTCCTGAGCTATGTAACAAGTTCATTACTGCGCATGCCCTTACCCTTGATTCGCTAAGAAGGGCCCACTCGGGGTGGGTGGGGGGCAAACCACATGTAGAATTTATTATAATAATGGTATAATGAGTTCAGGTTTACTATAGGTTATACACCTGTCTGGTCTGGGCATGCGCAGCCCCGGGGACGTTCCCTCGTGTTACTGTGCTCCCTCTTTATCAGGATAAATTGCCCACCAAACGACCCTAGTTTCACCTGTCCTGGGTGGAGTCAGGGGAGGGGTCCCCAGATGGTTGGGGTGTGACTTGATTATTCCCCTCTTGTCTTTTTCGCCATTGTCACCTCCTTGCTGCTAATGTCTGACTACCTACCTAATAGGAAAAGTTACACTTTCCACTTTTAGCCTTCATTCTGAAATTAAGACACGTTTCTGAACAACTCAAACAATGCCCTAGTTAGAAAGCTTCCCCTCCTATTGTATGAAAATAAGCTTTACCTCCTCTCTTCCTCAGCTATCAGCTTTCAAGTCCAAAATGGACTTGAAGTGGACCTGAAATCGACAAAATGGAATTTTCAAGTACAAAAATCTTAAAACTCTAATCTTTATGCAGAGCTTCTCATTCTTCCCTCTGCCTTACTTCCTTAATCCTAGCACACAGGCTTCCTACCCCTTCAATGTGATCTTTATCACCCCCTTTCTACCAGTTTCAGAAAAGAAATAAATGTGCTTTTATCCTTCTCAGATCTGGACCTGCATATCAGCTCTATCTTAATTACTTTGTGACCTCAGGCAAGATATTTAGGTTCTTAAATTTTCAGTCTTCTTATTTGTAAAATGGGGTTATTAAACCTCCATCAAATTAAATAAAATAATACACATGAATGCTTAGCAAATTTCCCAGCATTTCAAGTATTCTAAAATGCGGTGACTATTTTGTTATTTATTTTATTTGTTTAAAGAAGCAATCAGACACGCTTGCAAAAATTTATGTCCCAGGATTGTAGTGAGGTGAACGAAGGCAAATACCATAAAGTCACACAGTTCAAGGGGAATTTTCTTGAATTCTCAAGTTAGCATTCCAGATCTTTATTAAATTCAGATTCAAGCTTCTGAGAAGAAGGCACAATTTGGTCCTCTAGGAAATTAAGTTCATTCAGGAAGAGGGAGCCCTCTCTCCTGTTCACTCCATTAAAAGGCAACTTGATATTCTGGGGCCAGTCACCCTACAATACTTCTTATTGCTCTGCAAGAGGATATTTTGTGAATACTGTTTAATAAGGGTAACATCAGAATCAATCTCTAATTGGGTAATAGTTTAAATAAGTTAAGTTATATCCATTTGGTGGAAAACTATAAAACCATTAAACATGTTTCTTACTGAGAATTTAAATTTTGACAAGGAAAATAATTTGGAATTGTATCTTTTAAAATAGCTTATAAAATATGATAGATATGGGAATATGGTATACATTTAAATTTTACAGAAATCATAATGAATTTGCTTCTAAATAAGGAACAAAACATTAAAAATATAGGATTAAACTCGACAGGAAAAAACAGTGAGAATAATAAAAATTAATATTATATAAAATATGTGTACCAATTGAGATACAGAGTCTTTTTAAAGAGAATCTAAGTACCTATGACTAGTATCTCAAATTCAAGGAATTCTAAAGTGAAGTTTATGCATGGTAGAAAAACTAAAACTTAGGTGGAAAAAGTACAAATATAAAAGTAAGTAGTCTATTTAAAATCATTGTCAGTCCTACTGAATTATAAGGCTTCGTGGAATTTTTTCATTTGCATGTACATTATTCTATTTCTGTTTTTAAGCCAATCTCAAGAGCCAACTCTGCTGAGAAAACCACACACACCAAAACCAAGCATCAGCAGGAGTAGCAGCATCCACAACAATGAAAGCAGGAAAGAAAAAGCCATAAACATTAATTCAGTTCACTAGAAGCCCCATTATCATCCCTGTAATCTTCCAAGTTGGATCACTCTGTGGTAGCTTCAGATTTAATGTTAGAATCTTCTGCGTCTAAATTGAAGAAATCAGCTGCTATCATCTTCTGAGCAGGGAAATTTATTCTGTGTAATTTAATGTAAAAGAGGCTTTTATACTTGTGACCATTATGCCCTTCCACATTAGAGCAATAGCAAGACAGTGAAAAGCCAATGGAAGCTTTACAAGCCAGACTGCTTTATTGATGCTACAAAGAAATAAAGAAACTTGCAACCCAGGACACTGCATGCTGATGATATTTCCAAAGCACTTTTCCCTAGTTTGTACATTGCTCCAAAATTGGATTTTTATACAATGAATTCAGACTAATGTTTATGGTGATAAGGGTCGACTATAATGGTGGATTAAAGAGTCTCTTAAAGAGACTTGTTTGTACTTTGAGTTTGACCTTGGGTGATCTGGACTCAAATAATCTACTCTTCATAAAGAAGGCTCAGAGTACTTATAACCTTCACAGCAAAGCCTAATAGGTAAGAACCAGTATCCCTTTATGCCTTACCTGCCATTCATCATGTTGAGTGGGACCTAAGGATCTACAGATGTTGGGTTTCATCAAAATTAAGACAAAATCAACATCTATAACATGGCCTCTAAAATCTTGTAGGATCTGGGCTCTGCCTAGTTCAAGAGCGACTTCTTATGCTTTTCACCCTCTTCCCTTTTAATGGAAACATGCCCACAGGAGCTCCACCACAGTTCTTCAAATTCGTCAGACTTTTCTTCTGACTTAAGGATCTTTCTTCTTCATCTTATCTGTGATTTACATTCTGACACAAGGAAGTCTCTGCTACCCTCCATTCCTCATTTACTACTTATTATAGCATCTTGTACTTTTCCTTTGTAGCACTTTTCACAGTTATATTTATTTAATTATCCGATTAATGCTTAATACCGTTGATCTCTGTCCCAACCCACTGACATGCAGGTTTCATGAAATTAGAGGCTATATGCCTCTACAGTTCTTTACACTTTTCCCAGTGACTAGACAATAGCTCCCCAAAGGCACTCAGTATACACTGGTTGATAAATTTGGGGATGCCACTGCCAAGTTCCTTGCATATGCCAACTAAGGAATTTGTGCATTAATCTGACAGGGTTATAGAAGCCAATATATGTGACCTCTGATGGACTATCAGTCCCCCATCATATTTCGGGAGAGACTAACATCTCTCTTTTATTTTGTCTTTTTTTGTCTGAGAAAGGAAAGAGAAATGTTCTCCTGACTGAGTAAGCCCAGAAAATTTCTCTCTTCAGACTTCAGGTTGTCCTCATCTACCTGGGAGAAAAGGTGAGTGAATATCAGTCTGCCTGGTGTTGTCCTGCCATTTCTCCATGTGTTATCTCCATTCAGGCACTTTTACGGAACGGGTTCTTCCTAATAATCTCTCCTTCTTGAATAAGCTGAGGGTTCACCCTCCACCAAGGCAATGTAAACTGCAAGCCTATACACTTTCTAGCAGTACTCACATTTAGGCATACAGAAGACGTGCCAAAATTCTTCCTTTCATGTTCACTGTGGGGCCCAGGGTCATTCATATAAATGGACACTGATGAATAGCTCTGAGCTTAGGTTCCTAAAGATATATAACCAACTAGGGCTTCCCTGGTGGCACAGTGGTTGGGAGTCCACCTGCTGATGCAGGGGACACGGGTTTGTGCCCCGGCCCGGGAAGATCCCACATGCCGCAGAGCGGCTGGGCCTGTGAGCCATGGCCGCTGAGCCTGCGCGTCCGGAGCCTGTACTCCGCAATGGGAGAGGCCACAACAGTGAGAGGCCCGTGTACCGCAAAAAAAAAAAAAAAAAAAAAAAGATATATAACCAACTATTTCTACTAATATTCTTGGCATCTATCAGAGTGCGAGGGAGCAGTGGCCTTACCAATATCTTTTCTTTTTAGTCTTGGAACAAAAACTTTTTTCTCACTCAAATTAAAAAGACATAAACAACAAAACTAACTAAGAAAATGGTATTCTAGGCATCGTAAGCATACTACAATGAAGCTAATAAAGAAATTATAAAAGTTGTTATGACTTGCTGTGTTCTGTGGTGACTCAATAGCAGAGTAATGACATAAAAAATGATCCATTAATCTCAGATATTTAGTTAATATATTTGCTACACTATGCAATATATATCCTTCAATTAAAAAGGGCATATATTTTATAATTTAAAGGACAAAATAGCTGAGTTCAAGGCCAATAATGTCAGAAGGACTCCAGAATTTTAAATTTCAAAAGTGCAATTTGGTTATTTCATGTACCATAAATCAATGTCCTGTGTAATCAAAGAAGGAAAAATGAAAGTCTGTCTAAATTAATAACGGTTGAGCAGCCCATGTATATTAATCTAATCTAACAGATTTTATTACTCTGCAGAAATTTTCTCAAGGCTTAATATCTCTTATATAAAAGAGAAAGGATGATTGGGAATGATTAAAAAATATAATTGAAGAAAATATTCATTTCAACTATAAATGAAAACTGGTAATGAATGACCATGAGTTCTGTCATTGCTCAGTAATCATATTTAACAGAGAAATACAGTTCAGATTAAAATATGTTGAAATGGAGCTGGAGAGAAATTAAAAGAAAAAAACACCTAGGTATTTTAATTTCTAATTAGGTGCCTTGAAGCAGTGAGCGATTTCACTAAGACTAAATTGTCCTTGCTACTTAAAGCCTTATAGCCAGATGATATTGTCTAACAACCCTAACACTTTTACCATTGAACTACGCAGGTTTTTGTATGTTTTAAAGTATTTGACTAAAGCTTTAAAGTACAGTGATATAACCAGTCATTATAAAAAGACATATATCTATAAAGAAAAATACCAAAATATGGTTCTGCGTCTATAAATGAAGATATATATGTGGTGTACATTTAAAACCTATAAATAAATACAATAAAGCAGAATAAAATACAATTAAAATAGGTAATAAAAATTAGGCAAAGGGAAAAATGTTCACATAAAGGAACATAAATTTGACCTATGATTAAACCACATAATATGTACATCAGTTGTTAGAAGAGGACATCAAAATGGATTTAATTTCTTAGCCAATAAGAAAAGGAAAATCACATCACATGATTCAAAAATGTGTCAAAAATTATATCAGATATTTAGAAAAAGTAATAATATATATGATACTTAGTACAGAAAAGTTCCTCCTATGGGTTATCACAGGTCATTGTCAAACAATGAACAATACCTGCAGTGAATATGACACACTTGAATTAATTAAATACTTATTAATTATTCTGTGCTAGGCAACCTACAGGGTGGTAGGTATTTTAAAAAGTGAGCAAAACAAAAAATTCTTCACTCACTAGATTTTTATTCCAACTAGGAATGTCGTAAAACAAATTTCAGCTCACTTTAGAAAAGTACTGTGTTGGGGAAGCACCTGTTTACTACTGGAGCACACCGTTAGTCTGATGAATTTCAGAGTCTTTTGCTTATAAAGGTATAAATGTACCTGGTTTAGGTCAAAGGCATCATACCAGAGCACATTTCAACAGAAGCAAGCCTTTCCTGGTAGAAAAAGAACGTGGTGTCTGTGCATACTTTTCTAATGCTCTATTTTAACCAATGCATGTCAGTCATGAAACTGATGGTTGGCATAACCTTCAGCCAGTCATCTATGTTTTAGTCAGGATAGGCCAGGTTACGATGTAGTAACAAATAGTCGCCACAATTTAATAGCTTAGAACAATAATGATTCATTTACACACACTACATACCAGGCATGCTCAGTGTGGTATACTCTACCACCTGGATGATTACCATGGCAGAAAGAAGGGAACAAAGCAAATCATATATTGGCTCTTAAATGCTGTTGTCTTGACAGAATGCATGTCACACAATTCTCTGACTAAAGCAAGTAACATGACTATAACTAACTTCAAGAGAATGGACAAAATCAGTCCTATCCTGAAGAAGAAAACCAAAAATGTTGGCAAACAATACTGATGATGACCATACCCCATAAGTGATGTCTACAAGGTCTAGAAGATGTTGAGAACAGCTGTGAGTGAGATTCTATTTCCCAAGACGACTTGTAAACAACTAGGGACTAGGACTAAAATCTTCCTGTAAAAACTGAAGGAGAAACGGAGTCACGGGAGAGGAAAAAGTGTCCATGAGGTCTGATATTTTCTTCATAAATTTGAGGATAACAATAATAGAATAATAAAGGCCTCAAAGTTCTGAGTCATATTGTATGGCTGCAATACTTTTAGCCTGTTTTGTTTTGTTTTGTTTTTTACATAAGTGATAATAAAAGTCCATCTTATCTATAAAAAGTGTTGAATAGATAAGTCTCAATAAAGCATAGTGATGGAACTCCCGGAATGGTTGTGAAAATGAACTAGTTACAAAATCTATGCTAAGATAACTAAATGAGGACCTCATTGGATGGGTTTATTAGACATAGTTCATTTAAAAGTTGTAGGATGTATACCCCAAATGATTGATTTTAATTTGAGAATAGGTTTAAAATCCTTCTTTCTGGCAATAGTTAGATAGCATGAACAGAAACACCTCAATAATCAACACAAATGAGATTCACCTAATAAGTCAATAAATAACACATCTGGCACTCTATTCACAAATCCAAGCATGTATGTACGCACAAGCATTAAACACACACACACACTGACACACACACACACACACACACACACCACTCTTAATTCAAGAGAATGCACTGGACAGACACGAAGATGTTGGTTAAAACAGATTTAACATTTGTAAGTAGAATGACAGCTTGATCAGAAATAGAGATTTCAGAGAATAATCTCAATATTCCAGATTTACCTTCCACGAAAGAGCATAAAGGCATATTTTCGTTGAGCACCTGCTAGATAACCAAATACTAGTTAACTGTACTTTATATGGGGTATGATTCTCACTTTTGATTAACCTGATAATTACTCAAGATGATGAAGAACATCTTCATCCAAGCTGAAGATGAGATGAAAATGAGATGTAGATAAGGTCCAAGCTAAGATTACATTCATAGTCTAATTCTAAAGCCTCTATTTATTCCACTATACCTAGGTTAAAACTTGGCATATTCTCTCATTCTGGGAACAAGTATTAGTAAATTCATTAATTAAGGTCATGTTGACACTTCTATTTTCAACTAAAACATCTGTTAATTTATACAGAGGTCTCCTTGGTTTAAACCAACTTGTCGTCACTGCCTCTCAATGAGGGATAATGTGTCTGGGTTTTACAAGTACTCTAAGTGTGAACAGGTAAGAGTAACAGTTCTTGCCAATGGGCACCCTCTGTCCATATTTTTACATAATAATAGTTATCAAGAAGGCACAGGGCCTTAAGATAATAAATGATCATTCCTCACAACAGATCTATAAACAAGATCAGGATTAACCAATTTGCTGGCAGCTATTGGTTTTAATTAGCCCACGTTCAACTGCAGCAGAATCATAACTGTCCAAAAGATGTGGATTGTGCTAATACAGATACCAAACAGCCACTTCTGTCAATTTAATAAAGCAATTGGTTAGATCCTAATTTTAAAGCCAGCAGTTCAAGCAACTTGGCCAAAAAACAAAAAAAAAAATCCCCCAAAAAACAACCATTAAATCTTTCGTCTTCTTTTCTCTTTACCTCTCTGTGGTTTATATCTTGAATCAAATCTCATACCCTACCTACCTGCCTTTTTAACTGCTTTCAATACTATCTCATTTATCTTGTCCCTTTACTTTTATGCATGTCTTTCTCTTGTGTGTTTACTTACAGACTTGCCTGGATCTCCTTATAATCTTTCTTATCCTGGACAACTGCAATCAATTCTCAGCATGCTTTCTCATCTTGGCTGTCACCTCCTCCATGAAGCCCTCTCTTGACCTCACACTGGCTTCTAGCTTCCGATAATATTCCTAAATACCATTTGAGAAATCTTCTCTTGCTAAGCTGGAATAGTATAACTGCTCATTATTTTCCTAACTGGACTCTGAACCTCTTGAGAAATTAATGGAACTTGCAAGGAAAGTATGTTTAATAGCCCACTCTTAATGAAGTATTAGCAGTCTGGCTATCAGATTAAAAGTCTTTATATCCTTCAGCAATTATCTGCTCTTTAAGTGAGAGATATAATATCTGCACCAAAAAAAAAAAAAGAAAGAAAGAAAAGAAAACTTTCCTCTGCCTCTTGTGTGCTGTTTTATACGGTCAGTTTGTGCTGACTCCACTCATCCATATTCAACTCTCTTCATTCCTCAAACTTCCCTCCCTAGTCTGAAGAATTAAACACCGAGAAATTTAGCAAGAATTTCAGGAAAGGTTCCTGGAGAACTACATCGTCCCCTTGGAGATGGTGTCCCCAAAATCACTAACTAAGTGGCTACAGACTGTGTGTTCTGAGGATTGGCATTTTTAAACAAAAGAACAGATATAAGTCCCTAAAAATCAACAAATTCTGGGTAGGAGGTGAGTATAATTTAGACCAGCAGAACCTCACCAGATGAAAACCTTTCAACGATGAACAATGGGCTATGAGAGGCATGTTAAAAGAATCTTTTACTCATTTCTAAACTTGAGAAAAAGTTATGTTTGGAAACCTTGTTTGGGTTAAGGTGAGACATTCCAGAAGTTAATGGAGGAAGGATAGGGAAAGAATTTATTTATGTTTGGGCAGTAATTAGGCCCAGGTACTTGGAAAGGGTGATTGGAAGCAGACGATGAGGCGTATCTTGACACTTCAGAGGTACTGAGATCAGGGTGTCTAAGTGTTCCTCCGACTCTATGCTTAGCCCCTCCAATATACAGCCAGCACTATCTAAAATGGGATCCCAACATACTCTCTTGGATTGTTTGTCCTTATCCTTATTATGGTCCTCATGCTGATGAGCTCCAATCCTCTAAGTATTTTATCTCACTACTAATGCTGTTCTTAACAATGCTGCCAAAGCCTTGATGCTTAGTCCTGCCATTCCAGTTATAACCTTTCTTGATCACAGTTTGGATTTTCCAGTCTACTCTACTGCCTAAACAACAGAACGCAGAAGAATTCTCCTGGAAACTGAGGGACCCTGGTAATGAAGGCCATAGTTATGTTTCTTTGTTGTTGTCCTTGCTGTTTCTTTCTTTTGGTTGTTTTCCTCCTTTAACAGATTGAAATGTTATTGAAATGCAAATGTTAAGTAAATTGAAGTCCACACTTATTAAAACCTATTGACTCCCTACCAGTTTTAGAATTTATAGAAGGCATTAAAACAGAGATGAGGTAAGTTCATTTGTGACAGATCAGGGGTAATAATGTGTATGTTTCTGACACCAAATCTTTTTCTTTCACTATGCTACTCTCTTTCCCTATCTTTATCATACAAGATCATTAGAATTTGAATTTCAATGACACCTTCATCTAAAATATAATTGTTAACCCATATTTTTGTTCCAGTCAATTGTTACAATCCTCAAATTAGTCTTTGTTACATTTATTACTTAATATAATCAAGTCTTCTTTGGATTAGCCACGTATCTACCAATTGCTACATGCATTCCCCTATTTTCCTCTAGGTTTTTCTTCTTCCTTTAAATGTGAGTCTCTGAAAGGTAATTTTGTTGAATGTAGATATCTAAGCTGACAATTATTTTCCATCATCACTTTGCAGCTTTTATTCTGAATTCTTCCAGCCTCCACTGTTGCCATTGAAAAGTCATTTACCTTTGTGGGTCATAACTCATTTCTTTCTATTTTCCCTAGACCTTCTCTGTTCAGTTGCACTACTTGTATCTAGATGTGTATCTATTGTTATAAATCTAACACACATCTCATTTTGCTTCTTCAATGTGAATGTACATGTATTTCTTTTATTATGATACATTATTAGCCACAAACTCTTCAAATATTGCTTCTCCTCAAATCTAAATATTCTCTAGTGAAAATTCTGTTCAACCTATGTTGGAATTTCTCATTTAATTATCATATATACAGTAAGTCCCCTACATACGAATCTTCAAGTTGAGAACTTTCAAAGATGTGAACGTGTGTTTGCATGTCCAGTCACGTAAGTTAGTTCATGTGTCTGGTGTACACTGTCACGTGCGTGCACCCTCTACAAGTGGTTATGCTTTTGTGTACTTACTTGGTGTAGTTTACTAATGAAAACCTGATGGAACTCAAGACCCAGAGAAAGGATGAAAGACAAGAAGAAGAAGAAGTAACTGAAGAACCGAAGAGATTCATGACACAGGAAATGGCAAGGGGATTTTCTTTATTTAAGGAGGCACTGTTAGTTTTTGAGGCACAGGACCCAAACGTAGAACGGTACGTGAAGGTTGTAGCAACTGTTGAGAATGAAATCCAGTGCTACCGTGTCAACTATGATGAGGAAAAAAGAGGTATTACCCAGACATCACTGGATAATGTTTTCAATAGGGTAGATAGAGTTGAATCCAGAAAGGAACCATAACCTATGCCATCAATGTCAGGCGTGAGTGAAATTGCAGCTTGCCCTCCAAACCTAATCTCAAGACACTGACGGGGCTACCAAAGCCTGAACTAAGTAGTGTATGATACAGACGGTAAAAATGCTGGGTTATCTTGCTCTTGTCCGGGGCACAAGGAGAGGTCCCTTTCAAACACAGTCTTCTCTTTCAGAGGCTTCTTATAGAGGACAGATGAGCTCATAACAAAAGAAAGGACATTCACTTTATGTTTTAAGAAAGAGTCCTGAAGGCAATGAGGCTTGTTATCAAACTTGCATCAGAATGTACCCATTTCCATCATTTTCTGTCACCTTGCTACTAACCTCTCTCCTGACTTCATTTACAGATCTAACTCTCCTATATTCTTTGCTTGATTTCTTCTGTAAACTATATCCTAAAACGTCATATTGGATTCTGGCTTCACTCCCTCTTAAATTGCAGACTGTTTTTCAAGTTTAATGGTTGTCACCTCAGCTACCAGAGTCCAGCCTAGTTTTATTTTTACTTTACAACACCTGGTCTACGTATTATTCTTTTCTTCCTGCTCACTTTTTCTTTAGTCACTCTTCTCTATGTCCAACTAAGATTTTCATCTGTCCTTGAAATATTGTTGAACAGTTTCAAACATATTTGACCCTGAATAAACATATCTTTGGGAAATAATCTAAGGGTTTGATTACAAGCTACGAAGAACCTAAAACAGAAACAAATCAAACAAAAAACCCCATATAAAACATAAAACAAAACAAACAAAAAACATCTGTGCTGTGACACAAAGTAAACGTGGAAGAAGGGAAGAAACCAAATGTGATAGTTCATATGATTACTTTTAGGTGTCAGTCAACTTGAGTGGGCTAACGGACGCCCAGATATCTGATGAAACATGATTTCTGAGTGTCTGTGATGATGTTTCTGGAAGAGATTAGCATTTGAACGGTAGACTGAGTAAAAAAGATCTCCCTCACCAACAAGAGTGGTCTTCATCCAATCCCTTAAGGGCCTGGGTAAAACAAAAAGGTAGAGGAAGGGAGAATTTACTCTTTTCTGGACCCAGGACTTCCATATTCTCCTTTCTTTGTACATCAGTGTTCTTGGTTCTTAAGCCTTTGGATTCAGACCTGAACCTACACCATCACCCTTTCTGGCCCTGATTTCTAGGTCTTTGGACTAGAACTCGGACACAATCAGCTCCCCTAGTTCCCAGGCCTTAGGACTGAATCACACCACGGGCCTTCCTGGTTTTCCAGCTTGCAGGTTACAGATCATAGGACTTCACATTAACCATTATGTGAACCATAATGGTTATTAACCATTGGCATTAACCATTGGCATTAACCATTAACCACTGGCATTAACCAATTCTTATAATAAATAAATAATATATATATGGAGATCTATTTAACTATATCTATAATATATCTATATATCTCATATTTGTGCTGTTTCTCTGGAGAACCCTGACCAATACACCAAACTTAACAGAATGATTGGGTTGGACAAGGTAGTATATCTAGACCTTTGCTTACACTGTCTTAGTTAATGTTCAGCAAAAGATGAACGAGTTAAGTATTATTTTTCTATTTTAAAGATGAGACAGCAGATACAAAAAGGTTAAATATTCTTGCCCAAGATTGTATAATTAGTAAATGATGGATCTGAATGTGAACTCAGGTTTTCTGTGACTTCATAGTTGTGCTTTTTGCATTGGACCATGCAATATTTATTTCATAAGAACACCTAAACTTATCATAGTTTCCTGGACAGTACATTTTGGACACAATCATTGAAGGATCATTTGGGCAAAAATGTAGTTATAGCAAGGAGAGGGGGGTGGAAAAAGAAATAGGTTCCAAATGGTATTAGACCATCTAACATGAAAATCATGGAAAGTCAATGTCAACTTTTACTGTATAATATAATAACTCTTCTAAAAATATTTGACTTGAGTTTCTAAACTCATAGAGTTCCATATTATAATCATAGCCTATTATTTTAAAAAAAACAAAGCTTATTAAAACTACATATTCTATGATCAGAGAGATTTCAATAAAATAGGAATTTGGTGGATTAAAAAAATTTAACTATGTCAGAGAAAGTGCCCTTCTGCCTCTTTTAAGTAGACTACAGATATTATGGGTGTGTATTCTCACTAATTTCACTTTATCTGAAATATATATTTGAGTAGAGCAAACCATTAAAATCAAAGTCAGCAATGTGAAATTCATTCAAAAGAAGAGTTCCCACTATAGAAAACTGAAGACTGGTGATAGTTACTTTCTCTATATGTATTTTTTTTTTCACGCTTACAAGCCAAGACTTACTTAACTAACGTTCTTTGTCCCTGAGGAAAGAACAGATGTGAATTTATATCTACAACTGGGAAATAGCTATTAAATAGTAATTATGACCCCTGTTTTATTGTCAAATACAATAATTTATTTTAAATAAGTTCCTCTTAGTTATTATAGTCAGTTATTATTCCTCTCAGCAAGAAGTCTTATGCTTATATTTCTAAAATATGAAATGTCAGATATTAGCTAATGTTACATTTTATGAAGAAAGGACCCAAAGCAGGCAATATTTTCATAAATTGAGTTTATCAATAAGGCAGACATCTTATTTAAGTTTACAAGTGATTATTATTTGCTATGAATTTGCAAAGTTTTATTCTAATGAATTACTGTACGAAAAACTATTAGCAAATGATTGGCCCTTGAAAGACTGATATTGAGTTCACAATGGCTCAGTAGGCTTTGTGTACACCACCCCCAGATCTGAGAAGAAAATGTTTTTTAAAAATTAATAAAGAAATTAAAAGGCAAAGACATATTAAGACATATCTGTATTATAATAAATCACCCTTTCCTGAGTTACCTTGGTGTATATTCATTACTTTAATCAGAATCTAATTAAACATAAATAGAGTTTGTAACAAATGGAGACTGGACGAAAGCAGCTACCATTTTTATACTCTCATATATATGTCATATTGAATGACCTAAAAAGAATTTGTCATTATAATATATCATGATTTTTAATCAAAATCTTTGAAAAAGACGTCTCCTTAGATAGTACATATGTCCCAATCTACAAGATGAAAAAGAAATACATTTTGCAAGTGGGAATGTAATGTTTATGAACATCTTCTTGATGTTTTTAATGCACGTGAATGCAGTAGGTATCCCAGGGTAAAAAAAAAAAACAAAAAACAAAAGGAACCCTATCTAATTTGAATAAGAACCTTTCTGCAGTGGAGGCAGAAATGTATTGTGTAATTCTGTTTAGGGCAGATAATTCTATTCATATCTGACTTTCACAGACTATGGACTTCTCAGAGGGAAATTCACCCAATGCAATTCCATTTTTAGGCATTAGGGAAGGTATGCTTTAATTCAAGAAGGTATAAAATGAATTACAGTGTTTTCAGAAGAAAAAAACAGAACTTGGTTTAACAACAGCCTTTGAATAACTAAAAATGCGTTCATAACACAATCCCTTTGATAATAACCCTATTTTGAAAACAGCAATGTAAACTCTTATTTTCATCAAAATCACACTGGTCAGTTCTACACTGGGTATACTCTTGTTCCACTGACAATTCAAATAGAAAACTATATTTGTTGCTGAGATTAGCACGTATAAATGATGAGTTTCAGAGGGGAATTTTTCAGGTGGGTATACATAAAGACAATAGTATATGATAAAAGGGACTGTACAATTTTCCCTATTGCTACAGTGGATGCATTGATAAGTTTCATAATTTTCTTTTATAAAATCATAAAAAAGGAAACCACGGTAAAGACAATTGTTTGAAGACGTGTGTCAGAGAAATATAAGGTAGTCTAAGAATCCAGTTCTTTAGTGATCTGAATTAATACAGAGAATTAGTTTTGAATATCAGGAAAAAGAGGGATAGACTCCACATCCTTTAAGCAGACTTCCTTGATTGATACTATCTCAACTAAGCTTTCAATAAATATTGAGTAACCGTGCATTCAAAATTTTTGTCTCTGAAATATGACTATATTCTGCCTTTTTAAAATTTTATTTTTATTTTACTTTATTTTTTTAACATCTTTATTGGAGTATAATTGCTTTACATTATTGTGTTAGTTTCTGCTGTATAACAAAATGAATCAGCTATACATATACATATATCCCCATATCCCCTCCCTCTTGCGTCTCCCTCCCACCTTCCCTATTCCCACCCTCTAGGTGGACACAAAGCACCGAGCTGATCTCCCTGTGCTATGCGGCTGCTTCCCCACCAGCTATCTGTTTTACATTTGGTGGTATATATATGTCAATGCTACTCTCTCACTTCGTCCCAGCTTACCCTAAAAAAGCCATACATCCTAATAAGCAAATGCACTGTAGGTAAAGCTGGAATCTTTTTTTGAAAGCAGAAGAGCCTAATGAGGAGTTTTAACCAATTACAATGCCATTCCACCTCTCTCTGAGTTGTGCCTGGAGGGAACAGGATTCTCTTCTGATGATTGTTTTGGATCTGCTTCGAGCACAGATAAATGCATAATCAACACACTAAAATTCTGTGCTATATAGAATGGCTGACCGAGTTAAAGTTTGGGGAAAAAAATGAGGCAAATATAATTATACACATACTTTGACTAGATTAAAATTTTAATAAAGTACTCATAGCATTGCACAGCTCTGGTATGTTGCTTCCAGCTGTACTGTAAGGTATATATTATTTATTAAGAGGAAAATCATGTTATTAGGTGAGGTATCATGTTTTTAAAAAATCATTACTTTAAATATCATTCAATAACAGAGGGAGGTGGTAAGTCTACCAAAAATCACAACACCAACTTTGGAATGGTTTAGCTTTAGTTCTTCTTTGAGGCTTTAATTACTTTGTATAATCTGTTGACTATTCAGATTATAAAAATATGTAATATGCATATAAATAGGATGTTTTCCAAACGAAAAGGGAAGAAGGAACACATCTTCTTTTTAAAATGTAGTATCATGTCATTCAGAAAAACAGAATTTAAAAGAAGATTCCTGCAGCAGTCATTACCCATGACCTACCCACATTTCTTCTGCATTCATCTCTACCCTACAAAGGCCACTTACTGTGAGTGTCTAAAACTCTCTGCTTGAAGGCTTTTTGCCACCAGCTCATAGGAGGCCTAATAGCGAGGCAAGCCAGAAATGCCAGGAAAACAATGTATCTGGAAGTAGTGCTTGATAACGATATTCTTGAACAAGATATATGCACAGCAGAAAGTGAAGAAAAAAGCAAAGTAGCAATTAGTATTAGCCAGTGTACTGTATTGAATAGTGTTCCCTCCAAATCCATGTCTACCTGGAACCTCAGAATATGACCTTCTTTGGGAAGAAGTTTCTTTGCAAATGTAATTAGTTAAAATGAGGTCATGCTAGATTAGGATGGGCCCTAAATCCAATGACTGGTGGCTTTGTAAAAAGACACACACCTGAAGACACGCAGTAAAAAAAAAAGCCATGAAACAAGGGAGGCAAAGATTGGAGTAATGAAGCTACAGCCAAGGAACACCAAGGATTCCAAGGAGCCACCGGAACTGAGGAAGTTAGAAAGAGCCAAGGTAGGATTCTTGCTTACAGCCTTTAAGGGGAGCATGAGCCTGCCAATACCTTGATTTTGGACTTGTAGCCTCCAGAACTGAGAAAATAAATTTCTTTGCTTTTAAGCCACTCAGTTTGTGATACTTTTCTTTATGGCAGCCCTAGGATACAAAAATACCAGGTAAACCCAGAGAAGTATGAATGAAGTCTGTAGCCTCAGATTGTAATCTAAAGAGCCTTCTTGTTTTGTCACCCTCATGAACACACCTACCCACATTCCCTTCCCTGCCCGAATCTGAATCTTAATACCTTCCATAGCCCAGAAATCTACTTGGAAGGAAGAGCTAAAGAAAAAAAGCAGACTCTAGGAAAAAAGTGGCCTGGACTGGCCTAAGCAGCAGATTCTGGGTCTGTTTATTTGAGTATAAGAAAAGAGAAGAAACCACCGCCAGGTGAAAGAAGTTAACAGTATGCTGCCCACAAGCATGTAGACCCCAGACCGGGTGGATCCAAAGGTTGATGGTGCTGATTCCCAATTACCTCACCACCAACCTATCAGAAGAATGTCCACAAGCTGATCATGCCCTCCTCTTTGAACCATTACGATAAAACTCCTCACTATCCCCTCCAGGTCAGGACATACAGTTTTGAGGGCATTAGGCCGCTATAAAGCTATTCTTTCCACTTCACCCAAAACTGTCTCTGAAATTCAATTCAGTACCAGTGCACAGGGGCCAAATTTCTGCATCACCTTGTACACAAGCTATCTCTCTTAATAAAAGGCTTTGATTGCCTAAGAGTTTTATGGAAGCGATATTCATTTCCACGATATTGTTGCCCAAGAATCTAGAAAGGGCCTGGTAACATAACCAGACTGAATACCCCAAGGGGAGAAACTAGGAATATTAGGACCATCCCAACCTTGCTTCCATTTGACCATGTTCACTATTTTCCATAGTGCCTACCTTTCCCCAAATGATAGCCTTTTGAGGAGAACATCTATTATGTTGTTCCTAAATTCTTTAAAACTTGGTTATGGCAATGCATTATTTAACTGAATTTTAAAACGCATTGTCAAAAAATCACCCCTATTTAGCTCCCATAACAAATTATGCCCAACTACTGTTAATGTGATCCAAACTCATCATAGACTTTTAATTGATTCTGTGAAAGGCAAAATGTCCCAGACAATTTAGGAAACAATTTTATTCCGGCTCCTGAAATAGGAAGAATGCTTATTAAAGAGGAATGTATGAAAAACTGGGACAAAACCTGGGATTTTATAGAGGCAAGTAAACAAAGGAGTCATGAAGAAAGGAGGACAGTTAGTCTCAAGTAGAAACACAGCCCAGAGAACAAAATCACCCATATCCAAATCTCCAAACTAAAAAATAATAACTATGATATTCTGTTATTATCAAATTGACCTCTTATCCCAAAACAGAAATACGAAGTCCTCAGATACGATTTCCTTTCACATTTTGTAAGCAGATAGAGTAGGGGGCTCCCCAAAGAAAGAGAACCAGGCATGGCTTTCTCGACAGAAGAGAAGCCATTTTTTGGCCCAAGCCATTTTAAGATCTAAGCCTGGCCACAATGCTTGCCATAAAACAGGTCTCAGTAATAATCTTAAGGAAACAAAAGAACAAACTGTTATCAAGCAAGAGAAGTAACAATAGCAAAGATAACAAATCAGTTGTAAGAACTCCTAGTTCTGTTTCAATGGTAAGGACTAGCCTGAAACACTTTCTTGAGCTGTTGTGCAGAATTTAAACTCCCCCTGCCCTCCACCCTGGGCACTCAGCCAGGAGATCAACTGGAACTTAAGAGATGATGATGTTGACCTTTTCCGACCCCTGTGACTTCAATCAATTAAAGCTTAGACTCTGCCCAGCCCCTTCATGAATATGCACATACCCTTAACTTCAAACTTCCCCAGTTTTGCCCTTGGGGAGACACTGCTTTGGAAGAGATCCCTGGTGTCTTCCATACTTGCAGCAAGTAATAAATACTTCCCTCTTCCAAACTTTGGCTTGGTTATGTCTTCTGGCTCGACACCCACCAAGAGGCAAACCGAGTTTTGGGGTAGCACTTCCTCTCAAGATACCGGGAAAACATAAAGCCAATAAAAATCTTCTCAAAATGAGAAATTAAAACCCAAATATTCCCCTCTCTAAAACTGAATCCCTTCTTTCCTGGTGTAATTTTGAAAGCAACTGACAATGCTGAACTTTATCTAAGCCCTGAGTTCCCAGAAAGTAGCAAAGGTTAAGAAATCTACCCCTACCTCTGCATACATTTTTGTGTTCCAAGAAATAGCTAACTATAATAGACCACTCTGCCCTTGTATATCCCCAAATAAACCTCCCACCCTTCTAATGGAGATCCTCTGTCCACCTTTCCTAATGACTCTCTCATTTACCTGCCTCTATAAAAACCTCAGATTTTCTCTCTCTTCTTTGACACATTGCTAATGAATGAACACAACCTTATGGCAATAGCCTGAATAAAAGCATCTTCTTAATTATTGGGGAGATATATATGAACATAAATGTATGTATGTGCATGTGTAATGAACAAGTTCAGAGACGGTCATGGCTACTACTAAATTGAGAAATCTGCCAAAATACCATATAAATTTCAATCCAAGACAAATTAAAGGCCCATTTCTCTTTTTAAAGATATGTACATTTGAAGTTAAGAATCAAATAACAATGGGTAAAATAAGTAATTGCACCTTTATTCATTTCTTCTGATTTATTTAGAATTGAACATCAGTCATTTGTTGCCTAAAGTTAGAAATTAACTACTTTAGCTTCCAGTCAACAAATTTATCTTCTGCACTTATTATATCCCAAGCATCTGATTACTGAACATTATAGCTGACATATTAATTAGGGGAACATGCAGAGAAATACAGCATCTTCCCTGTTCCAAAATTATATCTTGTTCTAGTCATCACAGAGCTGTGAAATAAGTCATTCAGGCTGCAAGTATTCTACCCAAATATTAATATTCTTGTTTCTTTGTGAAAATTATTTAATTTGGTTTTTTTTCCCAAGAAAAAATAAATAACAAAGTGAAAAACCTTCCCTAATAGGTGGAAAAAAGCTGTAGTTCTTGGAATGACAATTTAATTTTTCAAAAATGACCTCTGGGATTATATATCATTGCTTCCCAATTTTTTTCTTTTTTCTCTCATCCTTAACACATACAAATTAGAGAATGAGTAAAAATACAAATGAACAAAATAAATCCTCTGAAACACTATAAGCAAAAATATTAGAATCTTTGCTTGTTTCTTGATTTTTGTTCAAGTCAACATGGAAGCAGGGAAGGGAAAATGAAGTATAGGCCAGAATGAAAAGTCTAGCAAGTCAAATAATATTACTTCACAACAGATATAAAAGAAGATTAAGGGTCAGGGTTCATGGAGCAAATAGTGTTCAGGTGGAAAGAAGAACCCTGAATCTAGATGACCAGTCAGGTCTGGAAGTTGCACGTCACTACTAGAAACACAACAGTGAAAAAAATATGAGAATGCATTTTTTTCAACTGTGGAAAGAACTGTTTATGTTTTTGTGTCTTTTATGGAACCTGCTGGTGATGGGGAGGTATTCCAGTGCTACAGTGTAACAGAAAGACATAAGAGGCGGAGGTGGAAATACTGGTGACATCATCAACATCATACTGTCACTACTATCATTTATAACTTTATACCAGGGACACTGTGATAAGTTCTTCAATTCTTTCAACTATTCACTTACGATATTATTCAATTAGTATATACTATTATCTTCTTTTGATAGTTAAGGAAATAGGTTCAATAACTTGTCATAGCTCATATAACTAATAAATAGCAGAACCAGGATGAATTTAAGTCTGAATTCAAAAGCTCAGTTCTTCAACTTTGCTATATTATCCTCACTTACCTGACATTTTTAGAAGTATGGTCCAGAAATATCTGCAGGCATATATATATATATATATATATATATATATATATATATATATATATATATAACCTATTCCTCCATCAGGTCAAATTATCAAGGTTCTACCTCCATAACCATGGCCCGTAAAAAGCATAGGTTCAACCTAAGGATTCACACCTGTAAAGGTCCACTAATGTGCACTGGGCTTTGGAAGAAATTCTCTATATTTTGCAAAGCCTCAAAGTACACTTTTATCCAACTCAAAGTTTCATAGACTAAAATGCCAAATTTTATATTCAGTGGCAGTTTGATTAACACATATAACAATACTGTTGCACTCATGGTGATCAAAAATAATAATGGGACTTGCTAATACTTCTTGTGTCTTTATTTTTATATTTCTTTGATTAATAAAAGTTGGAAGCAATCTTGCCTTAATCTTTTCATTGTTTTAGATGTGAAACATCTATCTTCCACCATAACCAAGCTTACAGAAGAAAACTCCAGAAAATTTGATCTCTAGAGAAATAATAGATATCTCATTTTTAACTAATTCATTAATTCTTTCCACAAAAATGTATTGAGTTCCATCCATATGCTACGCACTGGTCTAATCTCTGACAACAAAACAGTGGAGACAAAATCTGTGCTTTCATGGAGCTTGTGATAAACAAATACAAAACACTGTATATAATGTAAAGTAGGCTTAAGTGCTATGAGGAAAAAATAAGCAGGACAAGTGCTAGAGAGGAACACAGATTGTGAAGGATTCTGTGAAGAGCGTTATTTGAACAGAGCGGTATTTGAAAGAAAGTGGCAAGCAGAGGGATTGGCGACTACAAAGTAACCGAGGCAAGAATATTTTTCGCTTTCCAGAGTAAAAGAAACAGGCCACTGAAAAAGGTGACTAATAAAAGAGATGAAGGGAGAGAGAGAGCAGAGACATTCATGTTGGGCCTTGTGTGATGACAGAAACCCAAGGAAAAATCTTAAGCAGAGGAATGACATGATCAGTTTTACATGTTAAAGAATCGCTACATCTTCCGTGCTGAGCACCAAGTGTAGAAGCAGGAAGGCCACTGCAAAGCTACTGCAGTAGTTTAGTTAAAGAGATGATGGTGGTTGGATATCCTTCACAAATGATAACTGTCACTGTGTGAGAAGGGTGCAAATTTATAATGCATTTCAACGATATAACCTATAGGACTTGCTGAGGGATGGGATATGATGTATGAGAGGAAGAGTAGTGAAGGATAATGCCAAGGTTTTTGATTGGAGCAACTGGAGAGGAGGAGCAGCTATTGAAAAGTTTGGAGACCACAAACTAACAATGTTGCTCTTTTTTTTTTTTTTTTGCGGTACGCGGGCCTCTCACTGCTGTGGCCTCTCCCATTGCGGAGCACAGGCTCCGTTTGCGCAGGCTCAGCGGCCATGGCTCACGGGCCCAGCCGCTCCACGGCATGTGGGATCTTCCCGGACCAAGGCACGAACCCGTGTCCCCTGCATCGGCAGGCGGACTCTCAACCACTGTGCCACCAGGGAAGCCCCAATGTTGCTCTTTTGATATGCCTCAAGAGTAAAGAACTCTTTAGAGAGAGAATGTTGTTGGGTAATGTTATCAAGCCGTGAAGCAAGGAAGGGTAGAAATATATGTAATAATAATAATAGTGATATAATATTTGTTGACTACTTAAAATGAGTTAGTTCCTATGCTAACTTATTTATATACATTATATCACAATTAATTAAAATTAATAATGATCTACATGTACACAGGCCTTCATTATTGATTCATAGGTTGCACATATATTATTACACTATTTGACTCTCATCACAATTTGTAACGTAGCCACTTATTATTATCCCTATTTTCCAAATGACTCAACAAGACTCAAGACTCAAGGAGAGTGATTCACATCATGAAGATAACAAATAACAGATTCTCTAATTTCTAGACTAGCCCATTTTCATTATACCATAATGCTCCATGTATATGGGCAGTTGAATCTCTTTTGTACTCAGGACATTCCCTAGTTTATACCATGGAATAGATCCCCTACGTTCCTATAAGTTTTCACTGCTGTAATGACCACAAAGGACTCCTCACCATAGGCCAGTTAGGAACTAATTTTTTCTACATTTCAAATATTCCTCAGAGTATCTCATATTATACTTGGTAACCTAAATGATGTTGAAGAAATATTTGTTTCAAAGGAAAGAAAGGAGGAGGAAGGAAAGAGGAAAAATAGAATACTGCAGAATATAATAATGCATAATAAACAATCACATAAAGAACTAAGAGGATAATGTACTGAACAAGTACATTTGTACCCTTCACATTTTTACGTCTATACATGAATCAATAAAAAAACTGAATTCACATTTTTGGCAGATATCCTACATCCTTAGTTATGCTGAATGCGGTGTTCCCAGTTGTTTTAGTAACAACTAGAGTTTTAATTAGTTTTCATCTTTTGTTCTGGAAAAGGATACTCTTTTGAGGGAAAGTTATGGTATGTGGAACTGTTACTACTTTTGCAGGCAATGTAAGAATGAATACCTGGTGATGATGATGACAGTGGAGTGCCAAACAGGAGTAAATAAAACTCTTCCTAGCGGCCTAAAAGAAATATGATCCAGTGTAAAAATGTGCAAAATGTATCCAGAGAAACATTAAAGAGCAATCAGTGTGCTTCACTGAAAACAAAAGAAAAAATAAATTCTGGTTAACTGAGCAGCAAGACTACTTTTGTCAAGCTATTGGAGTGTTCAGTAAATCAAAAATATGCTGGTAAACCAGGCTCATAATTCAGACGGGAACTAAGTCTAAGAAGCCATGAATATAGTCATGGGTAGAGTTTAGTTATGGGAAACAGGTTATGTGTGCTGCCACCATCAGACATCATTGTCTAATGGGTCTGCAGGAGCTTCAACTCCAACACTACCTCCGCGCTTCCCAGTGGACACTAGACTCTGGATGCTAAGACCAGGATAAATTCTAAAGGTCCCAAGAGTAGCAGCCAATTGACCAAGCATTTATTACCTGCCTTCTTCAGACCGAGAAACATAGCCTTAACATTTCCTTCAGCTTGACTAAACTTTTGACTGGTTTCTTCCTGACATCCCTTTGCTTAAAGAATTTACTATAAAAATTACAATTGTAAATTCTTTCTTTGCCTCTTTGAGATGTAAATCTTCTCTCACCCTCCTGCCAGTTTTACAACTCAGAAATGTCTCTTTCAAGGACTTGAGAGCCATCCATTTGAAATATAATCATCACAGAAGATAGCACCCCTATCTCCCAGTCTTTGTGGAAAGGTAGAAGTCTAATTTTGATAAGTGCCAATTAGCAAACACAAATGGTCTAATTATGTTTGCTAATTGGCCCAGTCCCCCATAACATTCTCCAGTAAGTTTCCACTAGCTCACCCCAGCATTCAAAAATGTCCCCACCTTTTGTTTCAGGGGACTTGAGTTTAATCTCTCTCCCCTATTTCTATAGTCTTGAATAAAATCTTCCCGGTCTGTTGAACTTCTCTGATGCAATTTTTCTGTGACGTGCCCCAGCTTCTATGAATCTGAGAGAACAAATATCTGGTCTTTGACAATTTTCATGGGTAGAGGCAGAATCACCTCTCATCAAGACTCAGACTGCCAAAAATCTCTAACATAAGCAGGAGCTGTTAATGCTGGTTGGCCAAAAACAGACTAGCATTCACTACATCTCTAGAATATAATGTCTACAGGAGGACTGTTCTTTCTTGCATACACTGAATACTAACATATTCATATATAATGATCTTTAAGGCTGTTTCCCTGTTGCAATGAATTTCTTGAATATCCTTAGACTGGGCCCAATGACAGTAAGCAGCTTCCGAGAAACTATTGTGGCTAGCCTGAGTTCATTTGTTTGGTTGGAAGTGGTAAGTGGCTCTCAGCATGATGGTAATTAACATTTGCTGAGTGCTTATCAGACATGTAGAACTTTTTTGAATGAACTGTTAAAGCTCAGAACTTTTAAAAATGTTATTTCCTTAAGAATAAACATCAAACAATGAAGGGAAAAACCCCCCATCAATTACTACCACCTCACAGGTTGTAAGCAACGACTCCACGTCTGTACTTGTAACCAGCACTGTATAGAAACAACTCAAAAGTGTAAACCTTGAACACACACCAAAGCAGTGTATAGATTTGAGCTTGGGTCTGCCTAACTCCAAAATCCTTACTTTTGCTGCAATAATATTTGTAGTAAGGTGGATGGACCTAAAGTCTGTGATACAGAGTGAAGTAAGTCAGAAAGAGAAAAACAAATACCGTACGCTAACACATATATATGGAATCTAAAAAAAAAAAAAAGAAAGAAATGGTTCTGAAGAACCTAGGGGCAGGACAGGAATAAAGGAATAAAGACATAGACGTAGAGAATGGAGAATGGACTTGAGGACACGGGGAGGGGGAAGGGGAAGCTGGGACGAAGTGAGAGAGTGGCATGGACATATATACACTACCAAATGTAAAATAGATAGCTAGTGGAAAGCAGCTGCATAGCACAGGGAGATCAGCTCGGTGCTTTGTGACCACCTAGAGGGGTGGGATAGGGAGGGTGGGAGGGAGACGCAAGAGGGAGGAGATATGGGGATATATGTATAGCTGATTCACTTTGTTATAAAGCAGAAACTAACACACCATTGTAAAGCAATTATACTCCAATAAAGATGTTTAAAGAATAAAATAAATAAATAAAAATAAAAACTCTATTGAAAACGTTAACAATTAACAACCTATACAGTGCGTTCCTTTCCTAGAGAGAGGTCTAGCGGTCATCTTTTTTACTTCAAAGGAAAGAGCACATATAATACTCCGGGCTTTTATTAGTCCTAATTCAGTTTAATATATAACTCACGTAAAAAAGGCTTTGAATGACAAACACACTGCAAGCAATCTTTTCTGTAAGAAATATAGCTTTCCCTTGACCCCCACTGGTCTATCTCACTTCTCTCTCTTCTTTACAGATAAAGCCTTAAATAGAGTTGTCTGTACTCCATGTCTCCTCCCCACTTGGCCATCCTCTCTTGAACCCACTCGGGGTTCAGGATTTGTTATTACCACTCCAACCAAAATTGCTCTTTAGAATGTAAATTCTTAGTCATTTATTTGACCTTTCTGTGATACTTGATAAACTTTCCTTTTTCTTGATTTTGGGACAACTGTTCTCTTGGTTCTCGTCTTACCTCCCTGGCTCCCCCTTCTTGGGTTCTTTTTGTGGTTACTCCCCACCATCCTGAATTCTGAGTTAATTGAAAGTCTCAGGGTTTAGTCTTCTGATATACTCTAACATCTGTTTACATTACTTTAACTCCACAGGAGAGTTCATCCAACCCAAGCTCTTTAAATGTTGTCTAAATTCTGGTAACCCACGCACGTTTACTTGTATCCCAAACCTCTCCTCTGAACTCTAAATGTATATATCAAATTGGCTATCCAACATCTCTATTACAGGAGGCAGTTGCAGTTAGATATAATTTAAAATAGACACTATTTTTAAAAAGACAAAAATGTGTATCCTGTTGCCTACTTTCAATTAGAATTGCTCTTTGTCCTGTCTCACTGTGTTGAACAGTTATAACCACTGTACTGAGAAGAGGTTGTAAGTCAAAGCAGGATGCCTTTACATTAATCCACTTGCTACGAGCCTACAAGTGACTAATTCATGGGGTTTTTTTTCATGGTTTTGTTAAGAAGGACATCTGAGAAGTATTATATAGTGTTAAAATAATGACCTGGGAAACATACCAGCAGGATGTAATTGTGGTAAAAATTTTTCAGCATAGAAATGAACTTACCAATTTAAGAAGTGGATGTTGAAACAGTTGAAACAATGTGTGACTAGATCTGAAGTAAATTTGATTTATCTACTTCACGTATTTTTCTTTCAGATTGCACAGACAGGAAGCATTTGAAATAATTTCTAATACAATGGTTGTCTTCCATTTCTGGTCCCTCAAGAAATATCAATAGTCAATTCATACACTGGCTTAATTAGGGTTTTTATCTTTACTGAAAAGTACATATAAAGAGGCCTAACTTTCAACATGTTGTATAATAATTCTAGTGTACCTATTTCCACTCCTGTTATATATTTTTAAATGTGGCTCATATTTCAAAATCTAGTCCAGCCTTTTAAAAACAGGATAATTATCTAGAAAACTATTAGAAAATAGAAATAGTCAAAAAAAGTATTTTCTGTCATTAATTATTCAGTTTTGGCATTCATTAATAGAATTTAATAGACATCGAAACAGAATGGAAACAAATTATACAACCTTGACTTTATAAGTTAAGAAATCTTGTCCAGCCGGTCAGATAACACTCAAAGTTCTCAAAATCTGCCAGGGACCTTTTCCCCAAATCCTTCCTTTCCTTGAGCTGGAATTCCAGACTCTGACCTTTGGACTAAGCATTACCCTACAACATGGAACCCATTTGTTTTTAGTAAGGAGGAATCCAAGGCCCTCAATTCAATGCACAGGAGATTTGGAAACTACATCATTTTCTGATAATACCACAGGAAACAGGTGTTTCAGATCTGAAGGCAGAATATTTTCTCCCACGATGCTGTGTCTAAGGCTCTACCTTTTCACTTCATTTCCAGTAAATGGATTTCTACTTTGTTCCCTTATGCTTGAGTGTAGTCTTAATAAACTGTTTGCAAGCTCTGGCTTTCTACTACTGAAGCTCCCCAAAGCCCTTTCCACCAAGAAATTGAGCCCTAATCCCCCTTTCAGGCAAAATCTAACTCATCTGCAGAGACTTCCCAGATCCTAACTGCCTTTTTACATACCTAAACTGAGTCCTAATCAATTTATCTGATTAAAAGTAGTGACTATTTTGACAATAACTGTACCAGGGTTTTGTGTGATTGAGCCAAACTGATCCTGTGCTCCAAGAATCCTTATGAGAGTGATTCAATATTGGATCAGAGTTCTTTAAAGAGGTTAACTGTGCTCACCTTGCACAATAATAAGTGATTAGCAGAAAGCACTATAGAATAATGAATAGACTGTGAACACAGCATGGAAGTCCAAACAGTTGTCTTGTCAGGTATTTCATAGCCCTTATGAGAGGTGCTGTTTGAAGAGATTTTTTTTCCCCATGCTTATTTATTGAAGCGTGCCAGGCCATGGTATAGCTGCATATTTAAAAATACATTCATAGAGATACCCAACTACAGTTTTCAGGTAGTAACTCTCTTAGAATCCATAACATTTCATAACATTTTTGCTACACACACACACACGCACGCACACACACACACAGAGTCATTTAAAAGCATTTATGTTAGGTCCACAATAGAGAGAGCTAAATGAACTCCTATGAAGGCCATATATCTTAATATCCTGTCTTCAGAATCCACAGTGGAAATTCACTGTAAAAACCAAATTTGGGATAAGAATGTGGCAATAATGGTCACACTCTCCCAAAAAGAAATGTGAATTACTTTTCTTTTGAACATTTTTATCATTACAACTTTTACCTACAAGTGAAAGAGATTGGAGGTCCTTTATTAGAGACTCTTTGCTATCAAGACTGCTTTTTTGGCATGGTTACATTATCTAAGAGATGCCAACTAGCTGTAATTAGTACTCACTGAACCAAAGGTGTTTTGATAACTATATGTAGAAATCTAGTTTCCTGCCCACAAAATCTCTCTTTCATTTTTATTTCATTTTGAAAGTTCTCTGTGACCTACCAAGTTCCTCTATCCACTGTCATCTTTTGCTTCTCTCTTTCCACCATTTTCCAACCCATAATCAGGTTTTCTCTATCATACATTCAATGGATTGCATAGAAAATTCATCCCTGACACAAGAGTGAAATCGTCTCCAAAGAATTCTAGAAATTTATCAACATCCGACTTCCCAAGGTGCCAGGGAGGTAATCCTTGTTTCCAGAAATATCAGGCCACCTCCAATAGAATTCATGAGAAGCAATCTGAGAGTAAAATAAGAAGCTTTAATTAATAGTTCGTTGTTACAGAACTGAACACACATAAGAGTACATCAATAAGCTGAAGATGAACTGGATTATAGAGTATGGAGAAACAGGAAAGTGAAGGCATTACTTGGAAAAAAAAAAGGAAATGGAAAGCCAGTAAGATATACTAGAGTTGAGATCAAACTCAAAGAAGAGATGGGAAAGAGCCACAAGTGAGAAGCTGGATTCCAATCGTCTCTCCTCTTTACATGCCATCTTGTAATGTTTCTATTGTATATGTAGTAAAGCATGAGTAAAAATTCAAAACTTAGAATGTGCTGACATTAATATGCACTTCCAAATGTAAAATAGATAGCTAGTGGGAAGCAGCTGCATAGCACAGGGAGATCAGCTCGGTGCTGTGTGGCTACCTAGAGGGATGGGATAGGGAGGGTGGGAGGGAGGAGATATGGGGATATATGCATATGCATAGCTGATTCACTTTGTTATACAGCAGGAACTAACACAACATTGTAAAGCAATTATGCTCCAATAAAGATGTTAAAAAAAAAAGTCATAGCTTTCCAACCAAGTCATGTATCTCATTAATCCGGATGAATGATACCAAGATTCCTTCCAAATCATTTCAGGGAATGTATCCAAAGGCCCTTTATTTTAGGGAATGTGTCCAAACGTCCACCTTAAACATTCCTCCAAACTTTCATAGTACCATGTTTAAATAGTTAAAATAAATATTAAGAGATTAAACCATGTATTAGCTGAGTTTGTTAGGCAGCAGTAGAAGAAAAAAATAATTACTAAACCTCCACAGAAATTATCCTATAAGGGTAATAACTGATTAATTTCTAAACAGTGAATTTGACCTCAGTAACTCTTTTTTCTGATCACACTTGTCGTTGATCTTCAAATGTGCACATGAGATGTCCCTCTTCCTGACTCAAACTAAGAGGGTTTAGTCTTCTTAACCTCCATTCAGGTCTGACACTGGACTAAT
This sequence comes from Grampus griseus, assembly GCF_964374135.1. NCBI lineage: Eukaryota > Metazoa > Chordata > Mammalia > Artiodactyla > Delphinidae > Grampus > Grampus griseus. The sequence continues at coordinate 72,627,120 of NC_139000.1, read as the reverse complement.
AATTGGACTCATGGTTCTTTTATTTTACTTATTCATCTTGACTTTTCCTGTAACTGTGATCAACCTTATGATAGTTCTTCAGTATAAAATTATATGTATGCCCAGTCAAAACAATGAGCATATTTTTGGTGACTTCAGACAAAAGGAATAGTTGTAAATATTTTAATAGCATAAAGCTTCACTTCTGGACAATGTGTCAGAGCTAATAGAGAAAGTGGAGGACATGGATGCATTTTAATAGACACAGATATAGATCAGAAAAAAACTACATCACTTTTTAATGTTTTCTACAATAGCCAATTACTTTATCATCCATGTGAGATGAAGCATAAAACACTGCAAGCCAAATTTTGTTTTTCACATGGGAGATTTCTGTTGAACAAATATTTGATAAGACAGTTTAGGCAAAAAGCTGCATTTTGTTCAAAAGTGTCATTCAAAAAGAGAGCTATGATGTTGAGACTTGGCTATTTAAATTATACCTTAGTGTTTATCACAGGTTATTTTTAGTAGAAAGTGGTATTTACTGATTTTGAGATAATATTTCATTTTCCCCATAATATTGTATACACTTTTAGAAAGTATGAGGACCACTAGCAAACTCTTCCAACTTACCCAGAATATTTTGGACCAGTGAAAGCAATGGGCATGTGTTTGTTTAGGAGTCATTCCCATTATAAAATCTGTTGCTAAATATTTCTGTACTGCTTCTTCATTTGATCAAATTATTGTACCATTTCCTTTTAGCCACCTGGAAGAATTTCCCATTATAGGATTTTTCTATTAGTATCCACTGAAAGTGCCCCATCTGCCTGGCTTTATATTTGCTATTCTACAGGAGTGTCAAAAGCAATCTGAGGTCCAGAGAATGACGAAGTCCACTGTGTGTAGTTATGAGTTCTTCGTTTTCCATCCTGCCAAGTCTCTGTTTAGTTGTTTTGCATTCTCTTATTGTTCTCCTGGTATTTCTGGCTTTATTTCACCTTATTCCTCTGTGGATGTTTTTAAAAGAGTTAGACGTTCAATTAAACGTTTTTTATTTCCTTCCACATGGAGTTCATCTCATTCTTCTAGCTGTTCGCTCATATTTTGTTTTATCTTAATGATATATATTCCCAGAACTAGAACTAGATCAGCAATTTAAAATGATCTCTTTTTTCAGTAGAAGATTTTTAATGTTTATTATTACTTTGTATTTTCACTTAGTTCTAAGAGTAAAGTACTATTTTATTTTATTTATTTATTTATTTTTTTGCAGTACGCGGGCCTCTCACTGTTGTGGCCTCTCGCGTTGCGGAGCACAGGCTCCGGACGCGCAGGCTCAGCGGCCATGGCTCACGGGCCTAGCCACTCCGCGGCATGTGGGATCTTCCCCGACTGGGGCACGAACCCGCGTCCCCTGCATCGGCAGGCGGACTCTCAACCACTGCGCCACCAGGGAAGCCCAAAGAGTAAAGTACTATTTTAAACAGCCTTAGTATAACGTGTAAAAACTGAGTTGGTAGTTTGTGAGTCTTGTGCATTAGGTAACCTCACCTCTATGGACATAAAGTAATGATACCACTAGCAAAGATTTTTGTTCATTTCATTCCATTCCTACATGCTATTGAAAATCATCAACTCTCCAATACATTTTCCATAATGTTCTGATCCTCTCAGTGAATTACCTCGGGTCAATTTGTGAAGAGGTCCTTCTGCCCATCTCCACATACCATCTACCACAAACAGTCCAAAACACTGCTGGACCTATCCACTGATATTCTATAATCTAATGCTAGTTTAGATTCAGCTGAAGTTTTCAAGTTGAGGCCACATGGAAATAATAAACAAATGAAATAATCTGTGTATTTTTCCAAAAGGAGTGGGGCAAATTCAGATCCCTTTCCAGCATTATGTTTAACACTGCCTCTATTAGACTGGTGGGAAAATATCTTCCACAAAGGGGAAATAAATTTCTTAAGGTTCTGTCTCCAAAAGGTAAATATTTTATAAAACCACTTCCACTGATCTGACTGGGCAGATGAACTCATTAGTGCCAACATCAAGCTGTGATGCAAGAGGTAGTTTGCTCCTTCATTTAATAGAGTGAAATATACATTCTACCCCCACTGACTACTGAGACAAAGTACAGGCCAGTCAAAATCACCAAGCCATTCAAAACAAGGTCATAAAAGCAGATTCATCCTAAATTGGGCATAAAATTATTAAATTTTAGGAATATTAGATACTGCTAAAGCATCCTTTGGGAATGAGAGGTAGGCACCAAAGACCAAAACATATATGTTGGTGGTTATTTTGTTTTTAGAATCTTCATTTTCAGGTCAATTTACTTCCTCGCATTATGTAAGCCTAGATTTCCTAAGGGAGGAGACAACCATTAGAGAACCAAATAATAGTCCTTAAAAAGCACTTGTCACTTGTGTTGCTGAATATAATGTGTATAAATAAATGTTCATCCTTTCAAGGAAAATCTATGATCCTTTTAAAAAGTTCAGACTTCCATTTTTAATTGTAAACATTTCTTTGTTTACTATGGGGAGTAAAATGAGGGGATCTTATTCTAATTGTGTAGTGGCCTTCACTTCCCTCAAGTAGTCTGATATTGTCCTGAGACTGCAGAAATATTGGTCATTTCTCTCCTTCAAACATTCCTAAGTAAAACAAATAAAAACAATGTCAAATTTGTCCTGTAGGCTGGGCCTAGAGTTGAAATTAAATGGCCTATACATATTGCTGCCATGGTTTTATGAAGTTTAGGCTGTACAGGAACAGTGGTTATCTAGCCATCAATTTATAGACTCTTGAATTAGAAGGGAGAGACTGCCTTCCTTTGAGATACAATAAACCTGAGGTCCTAAAACAACAAGGTACTTCTGCTAGGACTTTGTTAGCGCAACGTGAAGAAGTGACTTTAAGTTCTGTCTCCACTAAATTCTGTTAGATGTTGGTAGGCTATATTATATCTTTTAGCTTCAGTTTTCCTTCACTTATAAAATGATGAAAAATGAAAAAAAACTGTGAGGCTAACAAATATTAAATAGCCTACTCCTTTGTGTCATTTTAATATAATTTGTCTTAAATAAGCAACTGACTACACTATAAATTTAAAAAACCTATTGTTTATTTCTGTGTTTCAAGCATGGACATTATGAAAATTGAGTGATGAATTAGTTTCTCTCCAGATTCTCCTAACTAAATATCCAACTACATACTCAGCATCTCCATGCAGATACCCTGAAAGAACTTCAACCACAATATGAACGAAAAAGAACATACAGATTTCACTTCGGGGGGCAGGTGGGGGGACAATATAGCTCCCACCCATGTGATCCAAATTTCAATAAAAGATATTAATAGCTCTCAACTTCTCCAAACTGGAACTATAACAAAGTGCTGTTGGGTTGACCTCTTGGTGTCTCTAAAACCGATACAATTTTTCTCTTCATGGCCATTATCCTAGTCTACATCAATTGCATTTCTTAGTTAAAATATTATCTTAACCACTAAGAGGTCTTCCTGTCCCTAGTTCTGTCCATTTTAATTATTTTTATAAAATATAGCCTTTGTGAGTTTTAAAAAATACAAATATGACTATATCACTGGCCTGCTTGAAATGGTAAAATAGGTCTACATTTCCCTTAGATAATATCCAAACTCCTCAAGAGTAACATCATTATGGACTTGATGTTTGTGTCTCCCTCAAATTCATATGATCAAGTCCTAACCCCCAGTGTGATAGAATTAAGAGGTAGGTCCTTTGGGAGGTAATTAGGTTTAGGTGAAGTCAAAAGGAAGAGCCCCCGAGATAACATAGTGCCCTTAAAAGAAGAGGAAGAAACACCAAAGCTTCCCCTCTCTCTACCTTGTGGGGACACAGAGAGAAGGTGGCCGTCTTCCAGCCAGGAAGAGGGCTCTTACCAGTAACCAAATCTGCTGGCCCTTGATGTTGGACTTCCTAGTTTCCCAAGCTGTTAGAAATAAATGTCTGTTTTTTAAACTACCTAGGATATGGTATATTGTTATAGCAGCCTGAGATCACCCAGACAACAAATGACACCAAGAAGTAGAGATGCTGCTGTATCAAATACCTAAAAATGTGGATGTGGCTTTAGCACGGGTAATGGGTAGAGGCTGAAAGAGTGCCTTCTGAACATCCCCCCACCCTAAGCCATGAATTTAGGTGAGTAAAGGATCACTTCAACATCAAGTGGGAAGGGTATGTAAGAGATCAGGCTCAAGCGAGTCCTGAAGACACAAGCAAATTGCAGGAATCGATGAATCAGATTTCATAGTACCTATTCCTGCTGTACTGCTTCTTCTCCCTCAACTTCCACCTATGGCCTCATGGGGAGTTTTTTTATGTCCAATTGACTTAGGGAAGAAACATTTGGGACTCAGGTTTACAGATGAAACTGCATGATATGCTGGAATTCTGCACAACTGCAGCACAACAGCCTCAGTCTTGGGTGACCCAAGAGGACAACAGAAAAAGGAACTGCTCCCAAAGGACAGAACTTTAAGCAGGGTACACCGTTGTTCATTTTTAACCTGAAAACAAAGACGACAAAAGGCACAGATCTGCAGTGATTTATAGCTGGTGGCTAAGGTTAGGCTGGATGCTCAGGAATTGTGAATGAACGTGATTGAAGAACTGGTGACAAGATCGTACATGGACTGCACAGATTACTAACACAGCCTTCTAAATAGTCTATATCAAGTTTTGCCCTGTTCTAATCCATTCTCTAAAACATAGCCTGAAGGAGCTTTTAAAATGTCTATCTGATTATTTCAGTGCCCTGCTTGAAATCCTAAAAAGACTTCCTATTTCTCTTAGATAAACTCCAAACTCTTTATCATGACTTACATATTCTAACAACTTACTATCTGACTCCAGTATATCTTTCTAGTCTTATATCTCATTGTTTTCCATGGAAAACAAAAGACTGTATTTTATTCTCCACTGATGCATGATTATCCTTCTTCCTGGAATTTCCTTTACACATGCCAGCTTTAAAACAGTTATATACCAGTTTAGATATCATTTCCTCTGGGAAGATTTTTTGACCCATCTTTCCATCTTCATATAGATATCCCTATTATATATATTTATAGTAGACCATATTTCTATGTAAGTCTTCCAGGGGCAGCTCAACCCTAAACCCAGAACCAATCAAGGTTTATTCATGCTTCAGATTGTAGGATCAATTCTCCTTCTTTATTAGAAGGATGGAGGTATTTGTTTTTATAGTCACTTCTCCCTGCTTCTTCCTGCCTGGAATTAACTTCTTTGCAAGACAATTCAGAACAGTAATGATCATTTCTTTCAGTGGAGACTACTGCAAAGTAAGCCTCAACATTTGGTTTTTAACAAGGTAATCACTAAACAGTACATTAGAACATTTCACACAATTGGGTAAATCATGAGTGTCCACAGTCACCTACTGCACAGGTACACTCCCTTTATAAGTGCATGTGTGCTGTGAATATATATTATAGATATCATAGAATTTCAAAGCTGAAAGGGATCTCAAAAGACACTCAGATCTATTCTTAAGTCTCAAAAAGATGCCTTCTAAGTGGTTGTGCATTTATGCTTTCGTATCTCTAATCACTGAAAGTTCAATACTTCACTATGACAATTCATTCCAATATTACATATTTCTGAAATAGAAATATCAATTATATATCAAGTCAACATTTCTCTCACAATAGTTTTAAATTAGTTCTATGCATTAAAGGCTGTTTGGCCCGAGCATAAGTGGAGGCTTCCGGGAAGATGGCGGAAGAGAAAGACGCGGAGATTACCTTCCTCCCCACAGATACACCAGAAATACAACTACACGTGGAACAACTCCTACAGAACACCTACTGAACGCTGGCAGAAGACCTCAGACCTCCCAAAAGGCAAGAAACCCCCAACGTACCTGGAGGGGATTCAGAGCGCTGCTTAAAGGAGCTCCAGAGAACGGCGTGAGCCGCGGCTAAAAGCGCGGACCCCAGAGACAGGCATGAGACGCTAAGGCTGCTGCTGCCGCCGCCACCAAGAAGCCTGTGTGCGAGCACAGGACACTATCCACACCCCCTTCCTCAGAGCCTGTGCAGCCCGCCACTGCCAGCGTCCCGGGATCCAGGAACAACTCTCCCGGGAGAACGCGCGCCTCAGGCTGCTGCAACGTCACGCCGGCCTCTGCCGCCGCAGGCCCGCCCCGCACTCCGCGCCCCTCCCTCCCCGCGGCCTGAGTGAGCCAGAGCCTCCGAATCAGCGGCTCCTTTAACCCCGTCCTGTCTGAGCGAAGAACAGACGCCCACCTGTGACCTACACGCACAGGTGGGGCCAAATCCAAAGCTGAGCCCCTGGGAGCTGTGAGAACAAAAAAGAGAAAGGGAAATCTCTCCCAGCAGCCTCAGAAGCAGCGGATTAAAGCTCCACAATCAACTTGATATACCCTGCATCTGTGGAATACATGAATCGACAACCAATCATCCCAAATTAAGGAGGTGGACTTTGAGAGCAAGATTTATTTTTCCCTTTTTCCTCTTTTTGTGAGCGTGTATGTGTATGCTTCTGTGTGAGATTTTGTCTGTATACCTTTGCTTCCACCATTTGTCCTAGGGCTCTATCCGTCCGTTTTGTTTGTTTGTTTGTTTTTCTCTTAATAATTATTTTATTTTAATAACTTTATTATATTTTCTGACTTTATTTTATTTTACTTTATCTTCTTTCTTTCTTTTTTCCTTCATTCCCTCCTTCCTTCCTCCCTCCCTCCTTTCTTTCTTTCTACTTCTACTAATTCTTTCTTTCTACTTTTTCTCCCTTTTATTCTGAGCCGTGTGGATGAAAGGCTCTTGGTGCTGCAGCCAGAAGTCAGTGCTATGCCTCTGAGGTGGGAGAGCCAACTTCAAGACACTGGTCCGCAAGAGACCTCCCAGCTCCACATAATATCAAACGGCGAAAATCTCCCAGAGATCTCCATCTCAACACTATCACCCAGCTTCACTCAACGACCAGCAAGCTACAGTGCTGAACATCCTATGCCAAACAACTAACAAGACAGGAACACAACCCCACCCATTAGCAGAGAGGCTGCCAAAAATCATAATAAGTCCACAGACACCCCAAAACACACCACCAGATGTGGACCTGCCCACCAGAAAGACAAGATCCAGCCTCATCCACCAGAACACAGGCACTAGCCCCCTCCACCAGGAAGCCTACACAAGCCACTGAACCAAACTTAGCCACTGGGGACAGACACCAAAAACAACAGGAACTATGAACCAGCAGCCTGCAAAAAGCAGACCCCAAACACAGTAAGATAAGCAAAATGAGAAGACACACAAACACACAGCAGATGAAGGAGCAAGGTAAAAAACCCACCAGACCTAACAAATGAAGAGCAAATAGGCAGTCTACCTGAAAAAGAATTCAGAATAATGATAGTAAAGATGATCCAAAATCTTGGAAATAGAATAGACAAAATGCAAGAAACATTCAACAAGGACCTAGAAGAACTAAAGATGAAACAAACAACGATGAACAACACAATAAGTGAAATGAAAAATACTCTAGATGGGATCAATAGCAGAATAACTGAGGCAGAAGAACAGATAAGTGACCTGGAAGATAAAATAGTGGAAATAACTACTGCAGAGCAGAATAAAGAAAAAAGAATGAAAAGAACGGAGGACAGTCTCAGAGACCTCTGGGACAACATTAAATGCACCAACATTCGAATTATAGGGGTTCCAGAAGAAGAAGAGAAAAAGAAAGGAACTGAGAAGATATTTGAAGAGATTATAGTTGAAAACTTCCCTAATATGGGAAAGGAAATAGTTAATCAAGTCCAGGAAGCACAGAGAGTCCCATACAGGATACATCCAAGGAGAAATACACCAAGACACATATTAATCAAACTGCCAAAAATTAAATACAAAGAAAACATATTAAAAGCAGCAAGGGAAAAACAACAAATAACACACAAGGGAATCCCCATAAGGTTAACAGCTGATCTTTCAGCAGAAACTCTGTAAGCCAAAGGGACTGGCAGGACATATTTAAAGTGATGAAGGAGAGAAACCTGCAACCAAGATGACTCTACCCAGCAAGGATCTCATTCAGATTTGATGGAGAAATTAAAACCTTTACAGACAAGCAAAAGCTGAGAGAGTTCAGCACCACCAAACCAGCTCTACAACAACTGCTAAAGGAACTTCTCTAGGCAAGAAACACAAGAGAAGGAAAAGACCTACAATAACGAACCCAAAACAATTAAGAAAATGGGAATAGGAACATACATATCGATAATTACCTTAAATGTAAATGGACTAAATGCTCCCACCAAAAGACACAGATTGGCTGAATGTATACAAAAACAAGACCCATATATTTGCTGTCTACAAGAGACCCACTTCAGACCTAGAGACACATACAGACTGAAAGTGAGGGGATGGAAAAAGATATTTCATGCAAATGGAAACCAAAAGAAAGCTGGAGAAGCAATTCTCATATGAGACAAAATAGACTTTAAAATAAAGACTATTAGAAGAGACAAAGAAGGACACTACATAATGATCAAGGGATCGATCCAAGAAGAAGATATAACAATTGTAAATATTTATGCACCCAACACAGGAGCACCTCAATACATAAGGGAAATACTAACAGCCATAAAAGGGGAAATCGACAGTAACACATTCATAGTAGGGGACTTTAACATCCCACTTTCACCAATGGACAGATCATCCAAAATGAACATAAATAAGGAAACACAAGCTTTAAATGATACATTAAACAAGATGGACTTAATTGATATTTATAGGACATTCCAACCAAAATCAACAGAATACACATTTTTCTCTAGTGTTCAGGGAACATTCTCCAGGATAGATCATATTTTGGGGCACAAATCAAGCCTTGGTAAATTTAATAAAATTGAAATTGTATCAAGTATCTTTTCCGACCACAATGCTATGAGACTAGATATCAATTACAGGAAAAGATCTGTAAAAACTAAAAACACATGGAGGCTAAACAATACACTACTTAATAACGAAGTGATCACTGAAGAAATCAAAGAGGAAGTAAAAAAATACCTAGAAACAAATGACAATGGAGACACGACGACCCAAAATCTATGGGATGCAGCAAAAGCAGTTCTAAGAGGGAAGTTTATAGCAATACAAGCCAACCTTAACAAACAGAAAACATCTCGAATAAACAACCTAACCTTGCACCTAAAGCAATTAGAGAAAGAACAAAAAAACCCCAAAGTTAGCAGAAGGAAAGAAACCATAAAAATCAGATCAGAAATAAATGAAAAAGAAATGAAGGAAACGATAGCAAAGATCAATAAAACTAAAAGCTGGTTCTTTGAGAAGATAAACAAAATTGATAAACCATTAGCCAGACTCATCAAGAAAAAAAGGGAGAAGACTCAAATCAATAGCATTAGAAACGAAAAAGGAGAAGTAACAACTGACACTGCAGAAATAAAAAAGATCATGAGAGATTACTACAAGCAACTCTATGCCAATAAAATGGACAACCTGGAAGAAATGGACAAATTCTTAGAAATGCACAACCTGCCAAGACTGAATCAGGAAGAAATAGAAAATATGAACAGACCAATCACAAGCACTGAAATTGAAACTGTGATTAAAAATCTTCCAACAAACAAAAGCCCAGGACCAGATGGCTTCACAGGCGAATTCTATCAAACAATTAGAGAAGAGCTAACACTTATCCTTCTCAAACTCTTCCAAAATATAGCAGACGGAGGAACACTCCCAAACTCATTCTACTAGGTCACCATCACCCTGATACCAAAACCAGACAAGGATGTCACAAAGAAAGAAAACTACAGGCCAATATCACTGATGAACACAGATGCAAAAATCCTCAAGAAAATAATAGCAAACAGAATCCAACAGCACATTAAACGGATCATACACCATGATCAAGTGGGGCTTATTCCAGGAATGCAAGGATTCTTCAATATACACAAAGCAATCAACGTGATACACCATATTAACAAATTGAAGGAGAAAAACCATATGATCATCTCAATAGATGCAGAGAAAGCTTTTGACAAAATTCAACACCCATTTATGATAAAAACCCTGCAGAAAGTAGGCATAGAGGGAACTTTCCTCAACATAATAAAGGCCATATATGACAAACCCACAGCCAACATTGTCCTCAATGGTGAAAAACTGAAACCATTTCCATTAAGATCAGGAACAAGACAAGGTTGCCCACTTTCACCACTCTTATTCAACATAGTTTTGGAAGTTTTAGCCACAGCAATCAGAGAAGAAAAGGAAATAAAAGGAATCCAAATCGGAAAAGAAGAAGTAAAGCTGTCACTGTTTGCAGATGACATGATACTATACATAGAGAATCCTAAAGATGCTACCAGAAAACTACTAGAGCTAATCAATGAATTTGGTAAAGTTGCAGGATACAAAATTAATGCACAGAAATCTCTGGCATTCCTATACACTAAATGATGAAGAATCTGAAAGTGAAATCAAGAAAACTCTCTCATTTACCATTGCAACAAAAAGAATAAAATACCTAGGAATAAACCTACCTAAGGAGACAAAAGACCAGTATGCAGAAAATTATAAGACAGTGATAAAAGAAATTAAAGATGATACAAATAGATGGAGAGATATACCATGTTCTTGGATTGGAAGAATCAACACTGTGAAAATGACTCTACTACCCAAAGCAATCTACAGATTCAATGCAATCCCTATCAAACTACCACTGGCATTTTTCACAGCACTAGAACAAAAAAATTTCACAATTTGTATGGAAACACAGAAGACCCCGAATAACCAAAGCAATCTTGAGAAAGAAAAACAGAGTTGGAGGAATCAGGCTCCCTGGCTTCAGACTATACTACAAAGCTACAGTAATCAAGACAGTATGGTACTGGCAGAAAAACAGAAAGATAGATCAATGGAACAGGACAGAAAGCCCAGAGATAAACCCACGCACATATGGTCACCTTATCTTTGATAAAGGAGGCAGGAATGTACAGTGGAGAAAGGACAGCCTCTTCAATAAGTGGTGCTGGGAAAACTGGACAGGTACATGTAAAAGTATGAGATTAGATCACTCCCTAACACCATACACAAAAATAAGCTCAAAATGGATTAAAGACCTAAATATAAGGCCAGATACTATCAAACTCTTAGAGGAAAACATAGGCAGAACACTCTATGACATAAATCACAGCAAGATCCTTTTTGACCCACCTCCTAGAGAAATGGAAATAAAAACAAAAATAAACAAATGGGACCTAATGAAACTTCAAAGCTTTTGCACAGCAAAGGAAACCATAAACAAGACCAAAAGACAACCCTCAGAATAGGAGAAAATATTTGCAAATGAAGCAACTGACAAAGGATTAATCTCCAACATGTATAAGTAGCTCATGCAGCCTAATAACAAAAAAACAACCCAATCCAAAAATGGGCAGAAGCCCTAAATAGACATTTCTCCGAAGAAGATATACAGACTGCCACCAAACACTTGAAAGAATGCTCAACATCACTAATCATTAGAGAAATGCAAATCTAAACTACAATGAGATATCATCTCACACCAGTCAGAATGGCCATCATCAAAAAATCTAGAAACAATTAATGCTGGAGAGGGTGTGGAGAAAAGGGAACCCTCTTGCACTGTTGGTAGGAATATAAATTGATACAGCCACTGTGGAGAACAGTATGGAGGTTCCTTAAAAAACTACAAATAAAACTACCATATGACCCAGCAATCCCACTACTGGGCATATACCCTGAGAAAACCATAATTCAAAAAGAGTCATGTACCAAAATGTTCATTGCAGCTCTATTTACAATAGCCCGGAGGTGGAAACAACCTAAGTGTCCATCATCGGATGAATGGATAAAGAAGATGTGGCACATATATACAATGGACTATTACTCAGCCATAAAAAGAAACGAAATTGAGCTATTTGTAATGAGGTGGATAGACCTAGAGTCTGTCATACAGAGTGAAGTAAGTCAGAAAGAGAGAGACAAATATCGAATGCTAACACATATATATGGAATTTAAGAAAAAAAAATGTCATGAAGAACCTAGGGGTAAGAGAGGAATAAAGACACAGACCTACTAGAGAAGGGACTTGAGGATACGGGGAGGGGGAAGGGTAAGCTGTAACAAAGCAAGAGAGAGGCATGGACATATATACACTACCAAACGTAAGGTATATAGCTAGTGGGAAGCAGCTGCATAGCACAGGGAGATCAGCTCGGTGCTTTGTGATCGCCTGGAGGGGTGGGATAGGGAGGGAGGGAGGGAGACGCAAGAGGGAAGAGATATGGGAACATATGTATATATATATAACTGATTCATTTTGTTGTATAGCAGAAACTAGCACACCATTGTAAAGCAATTATACTCCAATAAAGATGTTAAAAAAAAAAAAGGCTGTATGGCCCAAGTTTAATTCTTCTTATGATAGTCCATTCATTCCGTTTACGTACACACACACACACACACGCACACACACACACACACACACACACACGTGCAGACACACACACACACACATACTGAAGTTTCCAAAACATCATTGCTTTCACTCTTGCAAATATGTGTCTTCATATTGCATATAAAAAAATCTAGTTGCTCTGGAAAAAGAAGAAGGAGAGGTGAGGGCAGCGGGGGCTGAAACAAGAGAGTTAGATACTTTTTGAATGAGAGGGTTAAAATACCTATGTGTGAAGAAAACAGTCTGGGGTATTATTTGTTTTAATCACCACAATTAAAAAACTTTGTGGCCTATAAAATTAAGGATTCAGAAATTTTCCTTGAGAAATTAGTTAAATAAATAGCTACACAGAAACCAGATACAAGAAACTGTTTGCTTCTCTTAGGAACAGGAAAAACAAGTTATTTTCAGATAAGCAAATCTCTTTACGTAAGTAATTTTTTTCCATTGTTTTCAGTTTTCTTCTATCATTTCTCTCACAAGCAATTGTTAAATCTCCTTGACATGCGACACTAGTAAATTTTAGAAAAGTAAAATCCAACAGCTTTTGGATTTTTCACCTTTCATTTTTGGAATTTGTCTGGGTGACTAAGGGAAGCAGATGCTTCTTTGCATCATGGATAGACTGAAGCAGATCCAAAGCTCAGTGCAAATGGTCCTGCATATTCATCATCCTCCCCATTTATAAATGGCAAAGGAAACAGTGATCGTGTTTATTAGCACTAGGCATCTGCTACAAAGGATCATTGTGAGGTTATGAGAATGTTCTAGGTGTCCTTGAGTCTAGAAAAATAGGAAATGGTGAAAACAGATATAAAATGCCTTGTGAACAAAAAAATTCAGTGAATGTTAATACCAGCGTCCATGTTCATCTTAATCTCCTTTCATACACATTTATCAGAGGTGATATAAATTAATTCATTTACCATGAGGTAACAGATGACTGTTAACATATTTCGGCAATATTATTATGAAAAAAATGTTCCCGTTTATAGGATCAGCCAACAAAACCTTGACACGATTCAGAAGGATTGCTATGTTACTGACTGCAAGGTCAAACAGTGATGTCTAAAGAGCAAGCCATGGAATTAATCATTATCAAAACACATTTCATGGCATTAGACTCAGACGGTAGGATTGTAGATATAAATTCCATATACTATAACTGGCAAAGGAAGAAAGAATTGGTACCATTATTGCTTATTCTAGAAGATCTGATACATCATCAAGAAATTTCTCCAAGATTATTTGAAGGAAGGAAGATTTCAAGGAAATCTGAAGTTTTCTTTTATTTGAGAAAAACAGGAATTGTATATAAAAGTGACCAAAATCCACCATAGAATATGGACATATAAATGGGAGAGCTGATAGAAGCAGTATCTATGTATCAGTAAACTGGGCTTTATTGCTCTTATATTCATGTTTTTAAATCAATACTGAGACCACAGCCTAATCAGTTTTGAATGTTTCTATACTTGTTGTTAATAGAGCAAACATAATCAGATTGATTATGCACCCTAACAAGAGAGGGAAGTCTCCTCATATCCCCACTACTCTGGACATAGCATTTATAATTCAGTCTTTCAAAGAGAAGAATACATATTCCTCTACTTTATCAAGAAATTATTAATTATAACTTTCTCTAGTTCTCATCTGAAGCAAGGTGAGCCATTCTCAGAGATGCTGAGACTAAACCATGATGTTAGTGGCCCAGCAGCTCTGTTTTCTCTCCACCCATCCTAAATTCTGGTGACCCACCTAAACACTCACCTAATTCTGACCTCAGTTTTAAGCTCTGTTTTCATACTCACGTGCTCAATACCCTGATGATATTAGTTCCCTTTACACTGCAAAATAATGTGAAAAATTATGTTCTTGCGTATGCCAAGCTCTGTGCTTACATGGTTTTATATAATCCTCACAACATCCTTGTGAGATAGGTATCATTAGCACACTTACCACAGGAGGAAATAAAAGCTCAGAGATGTTAAATAACTCAATAAATATCCTACAAATTTTAAACAGCATGGCCTGAATCCAAACATGGAACTGTATGACTCCAAGGTTCCATGCTGTATCTACTAGAGATCAAAGACAACAATGCAACTCACCTGTTTTACTGGGCCCAAGGTATATGCCTTACATTGTGAGTAAACAAACTTTTCTCTGTAAAGGGATGTAGGGTAAATATCTTCAGCTTTGTGGTACAGATGGTCTCTGTTACAACTATTAAAGCTGCTGTTACAGCATGAAAGCAGCCATAAACAAATGAACATGGCTGTGTTCCCATAAAACTTTATTTACAAAAATAAGCAATGAGCCAGATTTGCCTATGGGATATAGTTTTATGAACCTTTTCTCATATCATTTCATGAAATGTTCAGCTTGATAAATAATCAAGCAAAAATTATTTCATACAATAGAGTTTTCATCCAGAACATTATATAAGCTTTCACCCAGAACATCACATACATAAATCACATAAGAGTTTTCATTCATAAAATCATATAAACATGACCAATACGAGGGGTCAGCATGAAGTCCTCAATGCCATTTGTAGAATTAGTCCTCAAACAAGTCAGAAACCCACACTCTTGGCATGGATGGGGTCAGTGGACATAAGCGACCCTCAGTATATCTGAGGGCGGTCTGGGAATCATCATAAGGCCTTCTCTGTATTAGTATAGCCATGTTTTCTTACATACTATAGTATGATATCTTGAAATAAAACTTCTGTATTTTAAAATATCAAAGTAGAATAATAAGTATCATGATTACATTAGGTCTGTGCTAAGAAAGAAAGAGATGCATAATACATATATGGATTGATCTTTACAAGACACATGATGTATGGCTACTAAAATAATATTAACTGTATTAAAAAATTAATTTGAGAATTTTTAGTGATTATTTTTGTCAAATAGGAGAGGCAGCTTCATTTGATGATACTGGTTCAGAAGCTTCACCTTCAGAGCTGAAATATTCTGTAGATGCAAAGAGTAACCAGCCAAAGTAAGTGTTCATGTCAAAGGAAGCCAACCTCAAGAAGAAGGCCAGAAGGTTCCTGTTTCTCTCTGATGAGCTAACTTTACGTTCCCTTTCTCCATATATTACCTAAGTGTGATACATGCCTACATACTTAAGCATGTATCATACTTGGGTAATACCTTTAGATCTTCAGATATCATGAAGGTTTGATTAATGTTAATAAGTAAAAATATAATGATACAACATAACAGAGGTTATTTTACTGTACTGTAACAGTTTTATGAATTTTTTCAGTGCTGTTTTTCTAAAATCAGTAAGGTTCTGAATTGGTCGGTTAAATTTTTCATGCATACTTTTCTGAATCTGGGGTAAAATTACATGTGTTAAAATTGAATTTATAGATTTATAAATTTAAGAATTCTTAGGGCACATTCCTCCAATTGTGAACCGTCATGTGTGTGTATGTGTATGTATGTATTCATTCCACAAAAAATGTTTCTACTGTGTTTCTTTATTCTACCTCCTTACATCATTTTGCACTGATTTGTGACAGAGTTACCTAATGAAATATGACATGTTTAATTAACTGTTTAATATTGTTCTTCCATGATAGATTAGAAAATCCATGACTGTAGGAACCATATTTTTCTTGTTTCCTGCTGTGTCCCCAGACACAAGTACAATGTCTGAGATGTAGTAACCACTTAATAAATAGTTGTTGACACAATAAATTAAATGATGCTTTATTTTATTTAGGCGAAATATGCCCCAAACACTCTTCACACAAGTAATCTTCAATGAGTAAGGTCTGTGAAGAGTTAATATCTCATTTCCTTTTTAAGACTAATTTTTACATTTATTTTCTAGAGGATGCTGAAAACCCACCCTCACAGGCATGCACCAGAGAGGAGAGAATGCGTTTGTCTAGATGTTGGGCTTTGTCAAAGAGGAGAATCAGTCTTCAGCTGCTGTCAGCTTATAGGGTTGCACTGAAACTGCTCAATTAAGTCTCTGAGAGAGTATCAAGTAGATTGCCACTTTGGGCTACTGGATCGATAATAATAATTCCTTGTATTTGTATAGCAAGCACTTACACTTCCACAAAGTCCTTTCCCATCTGTTGTCTAATTTTATCTTTATAAGAACAGGGTCAGATATGAGGGTCAGATCACCTTTTTCATTTCACAAATGAGGATAGTTCAGGACCAGAAAAGTTAACTAGCATTGTCGGCAGAGATGGAACAAAGTATAAGACCCTACATCTGAGTTAATTGCTCTGCTCACTGGATAACCCTGCCCCATGACATAACCACCTTTTATGATGTACATGTACTTATATTTAAGTTCAGCAGCAGAACCACATTTAACCATTTATCTACCATTTCTAAGAAGACAGAAAATGATGAGGATTAAGCCCAGTAATATAATGATCTGCTACCAAATCAGAGATAGCACTGCAAGGAAAACGATGTGGTATAGTGCAAAGATCATAGATCTCGGAGCCAGGCAAATAAAGACTCTATCTATTCCCAGCCCTGGGACATACTAAACTTCATGGCCACATCTGAAAACAGGCCTATTATTTACAGCTACTAAAGAGCTGTTTTGTTTTGAGAATTAAACATGACAATGTGTGTGCAAGTAGGCAGTTTAGCATCAAATCCACTTTTCTGTACCTTGTCTGAGATTACTAGTTACCTTTCCAATGTCCATTTGTCTCTTCTATATTACCCATATCAACAACAAAAATCTGATTTGATAGTGGTGACACCGTATTCACTAAAAGTCTGTTTCCCAGACTCCTGATAAATAGGGGATAATCAATACTCTTTTGACGAATGAGAGGTAAAAGCAAGTTGTTTTGCAGGATTTAAATGGATGTCAGAAACAGCATGTGTCTTTTTTCCTTTGCCCTTCCCCATCTTGCCTGGTACCTAAAGCAAGGTGAAGCAGCCAACTTGTCACCACAAGAGGGCACAACTACAGGTTGAACAGACATGCTAGAAAAATCTTAAGCTCCTAATTACATCATGAAGCCACTGCACTACCCCTCAACCCCCTATATTCAAATCTTCATTTTGTGACAAAAAGTAAAGATCCCAATTGTTTAATTCACTGCTTGGAAGAATTTCTGTAAGAGCCAAACGAAATTCCCATCTGATATAACTAATTTCCTTTTATTCAGTTTCTTTAAAGGGTTTCATAATCCATCCTGAATAGCACTGCTAGATTAACATTTCTAAAATAAAAACAAACAACATGGTGAAGCGTTCTGGGTCAGCTACTATATTAAGAATAAGAACATGCCTAAGGAACAAAATTAGCTACTGGTGGAGCCAGAGTTCAAATTCAGGAGGTATACCATCAGACCAAGACTGTGAGCTCCTCCCCATGATTTGGGGTCCAGCATAGTATGAGTTTTGATTTCATGATTTGCCAGCTGTGTGACATTGCCAGACACAGATCGAAGGGCTTGATTTGACATTACATAATCAAATCCTTACAACATTCCCAAGAGGTAGGGACTAGTATTATTACATATTAGCTATGAGGAAATCAAGGCTTAAAGAGATGAATCAACTTCCTAGGAGCACACATCTAGTGAGGAGCAGAGCCACGTATGCAGCTCAATTTGATTCCAAATCCATACTTCTAATGACTACACTATGCTGTCTTGATTCCACATACATAATGTCAATGTCCAATTTCTGCTATGAGAAATTTGAGTACTAAAAGCAGAGACCCTCTTCAAGAGAGTCTAGAAGTTTATAGGCACACAGAAGCCTTTTCTGGTTGGAGATGAGGCCACGTCACATTAGATGTTCACTCTACTCAGCTGTGTTTTAGAGAGCCCATGCTGACTAAATCCATAAAATATGACATAGTCTGCTGTTAAGTCACTAATAACGTGACAGATTTCACACAGCTTAAAGAGTCAAATATATTCCTCGGCATATTCTGAGCAGTATTTTTGGTGGCAGATACCTACCTCTATAGAAAAGTCCCAGGATTAACCCTTCAACCCCTAGAGATAGAGATAAATCAGTCTCTACTATCTAGTACAAAATTATCAGACTTCTTATTTCATTTTGTTTTTAAATACTCTCATGTGAAGCCAGACAGCAGCATTTCTGTTTTCTTCCCCTTAGCATCTGGAATATCCATGATCTAGGATATATTTCTGTGGATTTAGAGCTTAAAATGTCACCACATGCTGCTGCTAATAATAACACATAATAATAACTGCTGTGAAAGTTCTTTAGCTGTCATCTCTATTTTTATTTCACTTAAAAAATAATAATTTCAGTGCCCATTGCTGTGCCTCTGAGTGCATTTACAAACCAAAACCGTATTTTACATTAAAAAAAAAAAAGCAAAAGAACAACATCCAGCTCATTCAGATCTCAAGCCTCAGGCAAAAGCATTGCTTAGGCTTCCAGCAAAGAAAAGTGGTGATGTTTAAGTTGTCAAGAGCTGTACTAGGGCAGCACAAGAGGGTCGATTCACAGAATCAAAAAAGCAGGTATCCTTCAAGTTTATCTGGTTCAACTTTCATCTGTTGTATGAATATTTCCCCCTTCATGACCACATATAAAAATACATAAAATGTGGGCTTCCCTGGTAGCGCAGTGGTTGAGAGTCTGCCTGCCGATGCAGGGGACGTGGGTTCGTGCCCCAGTCCGGGAAGATTCCACATGCCGCGGAGCAGCTGGGCCCGTGAGCCATGGCCGCTGAGCCTGCGCGTCCGGAGCCTGTGCTCCGCAGCGGGAGAGGCCACGGCAGTGAGAGGCCCGCGTACCGCAAAAAAAAACCCCACATAAAATGTATCCCAGGAAATGACTGTCTACCCTGGTATTTCCTTCCATGGATGAGAATTTTATCCTGAGTCAGTCAATTCCATTCTAAGAGTCTTAAAGTTAATGGCAAGGTGTTTTTATTTGTTTTGCTATTGTTGTTTTTAATTATGACTAAACCATACTCCATGAAGCTTCTACTCAGTAAACTCTGCTTCTGAGCCCTGTAGCCAACAGACTACTCTACACATAATCTTTCAATTATTTAAAAATGGCAAGCATTTCTTTAAGTCCCAAAACTTTTATTATACCGAACATCCCACATATAAATGCTAAATGACTCCAAAACACTTAGGATAGAACATACTCAGTTGACTTTACAAAAAAGTGTCCATATTCAAAATTAGCCAGAATTCCAGATATGGTTTAAGGACACACAACACTGAAATGAAAGGGACACTTGTAAGCACCAATAATCTTTCCTTTGAAACCCTTCCACACAGAAGGCTATGAGGATGGTCTGGATACCTTCAACAACAGTCATCACGTAAATGCTTCATCTTTTCTGATATTATGGTAGGTGTCCCATGTTCAACCCTATCCCTCCTCCTCACTTCTCATCTCCTCCTTAATTCTCACCTCCTCCCTGGAGCCGCAATCAGCAGATCACCGCTAAAGGACTTTGGCACCTGCCTTTTCCTATTGGAATACACTCTTAATTCCTAGTCTTCCTTCAAATAACAAAGCATTCACTGTTTGCCTGACCTCCTAGGTCAAATTTCATGTTATATAGTCTCAGAACACCATTGATCTCTGCATCCACAACTTGTAAAACACATAAGCCATTGTGATTTTACATTTACTCAATAACCATCTGTCTATCCATTTAGATTATAAACTCCACGGGAAAGACAGATTGGTTTTGTCTTTGCTTATGTATCCTCAGCACTAAGCTCAAATCTTAGTTCACAGTGGATGATCAGAAAATGTTTGTTGAATAAAAAATTGTATAGATTACTAAAAGGAAAATGAAATAAATAAAATTTTCATAGAGAGACTGAGTGGATTGGTGGCAAGAGATTTAGTAGAATGAACATGCTAAAACCTAACTGACCCCGTAAATGTGTGTGTGAGTCTGTGCACACAGACACATAAGTGTTCGTGTATGTTTATGAGTTAAGGACATGTGGTAGAATGGGGATGGAAATGAGTAATAAGAACCAAGCTGAATCTCAATACATAAGCCAGTATGTGGGGTACAGAAATCAGTAGAATCTCCGAATTAGACACTCATAGGCTCCTGGTCCCCTCCTTGACTTACACAGGGAAGCCACTGTCCTTCCCCCACTCCCATGGAAAACTGGAGGTTTTATTCTCTGAAGGGTAGAACCAAAGAAGTCCACCTTTACAGACACAAGGCAGTACTGAGAGTGATGGTAAGGGCAGATGTGAGAAGAAACGAGAAGGGGGATAAAATGAACGTCTACGAGATTGCCAGCACCTTTCCTAGAGTAAGGTTGTCAGGTTTATGCTATCCAGGTGGGTAATTGGAATACTGCTGTGTTCAGGTCCTCAGAGAAGTAAAGGCCAAGACAGGATTAGATGTGCAGGTGATTTAATGGGGAAAGCATGATAAGGACTAGAGGGGAGAAAGGAGGAGTAAGCAGGGGAGCCTTCAGCCCACATGTAGATGAGGGAGAAGGGGAAAGCAGGATTGGTGAGGAAGAGTCTCAGACCGCACTGTAGTTCTAAGAAAGTTTTGCCCAGGCCAGTGGCGAGTCCTTGAACCAAAGTTGTCCATTAAAGAAATTCCATATTGTACATGAAACAGTTGTATTAGTACATGAATGAGGACTGCAGTGCTCAGTTACTGGCCGGGGCAGTCTTGGAAAGAATGGCCTCAACTCAGAGGTGGATCCAGAGGGAAGCAGCTGTGGCCATCAGTCCATTATGTTCTCGGTGGCAGGAGATATGAGTGGTAAATTCTGGCGGCCACCACAATTCCTTTGTGGTGAGAATCCCCTTTAAAATATACATTGGTATTTGGGCTTCTCCATAAAGTACAGTTAGCGTTGTTCACAAATACTTAAATACGTAAACAGAGTCTAAAACACATGAATGGAATTGATATATACAACATTCAGCTCAATCTGTAATATTTTACATCTGTGACAAAAAAGATCTGAAAACAAATATGGCAAAATGTTATCAATAATTTAGTCTCATTGGTAATACATGAAATGTTTCTTTTTGCATTTATAATTGCAAATAATATCTAATAATGCAAAAGAGTTTTAAAGCAAATTACAGTAAGAACAAAGTGGCAGAGAAGTAGTAGTACCAGTGCTAAACTATGGATTCACATTCATTAGGCAAAAACACGTCACCAGTCTCTCAGGAGTATGATGGGAAGGGAGGATTTCAGGATGCTTGCACTGAGTGCGTTCAGCTCATTTTCAAGCCTGGAAAGGAGTTAAATTTAATCTATACAAAAAAAAAAAAAAGAAGAAGAAGAAGGAGGAGGAAGAGGAGAAGGAGGAGAAGAAAAAGATGATGGTGATGACTTGGGGATCAGAAATAAATTAAATACTATTTATATAATTTTACTGATATATTGATAAACAGTGACTTCATAAAGTTCACACTAAATTCAAAACATATCTTTTGTCTCATCTCTTCGTACTTAACTTTGGGAACATCCATATATTTTCAAATTAAATACCACTTTTAATTTCCCTCCTCTGAAATCAGGTTCTGAGTCTTCCGTGTCTTGTACACCCATTTCTGAGTTTTCTACACATGCATTTATCAATTCCCTGACACCAAGATAACCCAGTAATAGCTTGTTAAAAAAAAAAAAAGGTGGTCTGGAGAAGAGCTATTTTAGATCATGGCTGAAAGTTCTAAGATGCAAATGTGCAAGTGCCCATGGAGTACAGAAAGGTGAGTAAGTTGTCAGTCCTCTCCTGAGCGAGAAAGAGAAATCTGCCAGTTATGCAGAGGATGTGAATATATATTTTTTAATCTAAATTTATCCCTAAAGCATCCTCTCAGGGTAACACTAACTTAAATCTCTGGTTACATTTTGCATTGAGCAAGACTTAATGTGAATGAGTCCAAGGATCAAGAATTATAATTCCTTTCATTCTGAAAATGCAGTTGCCTCCAGTGTGCTCTACTCTTCACACTTGAACTGTAGGAGGAGAAACTACTGGGTGTGTGTCAAACTTTCAGCTTAATATTGTCTTATTAGTTTTTACTATTAATACATATTTCTGTTCATAGTCATTTACCAAAGTTTACAATAAATCTTTCACATCAAATATTTCATAAAATGCTTCTATCTTCAAGTCATCAGGAAGATGCCAAATGTGAAGAGGGAAGGCGGGGGGGACACCAGGTGTGTGTATTTGTGAGAAAATCATATCTTCTGTTCAGAAATTTCTATCACAGGTATATTCAAGATATCAAAATATTTAAAACATTTCTTTTCAATTCTTCACTGTTCCCTCTATTTGACTAACCTTAGAATACAAGCCACAGAAACCACAATGTTCCACATGTAAAAAATGAGGAAATATGAGAAATTACTGAAAAATAGAATATCTCTCAAATATATCACCTCTCATCATGGGAACTACTCCTCCTTTTGAATCTTAGTAGTTTTACAGAAATTTAGGGCTTATTAATTACATTAGAATATCTGATAGCAAAACTCACCTCCCCCTACTCTGCCATCTTGCTGGTTCCCCCAAGTTCTAGTCCAGAGCTGGGTTACATTTTGATTTCTTCAACATTCCTCCACATGCCACTATATGTTATCCTCTCAACCACTGATTGGAAAAGGAAAGCTTTTCCTTTCTTACTTATTTTCCTCAGCTAGCTGAAAATACTAAAATCCTGTCATACACACCTTTTCTTTTTTGATGAAAGTATTCATCAGACCCTGTTAGGATAACAGGGTCCCTCAAGAGGTTTGAGAGAAAAAAAATGTATGTGTAATTGGCCAAGTAGAATGACCCCATAGTGTGCACGCCACTAGAGAGAAAATAAATTATGTGGCTCACTTAAAGTTGATAATGTCCAAGTTTTCCAGTTTCTTCCTCCACACCCCAGAAGATGATCTGAAGGAAAAAACATCTAAATAGGCATTTCAAATAAAATCCATGATAGCTTTTATGTGTAGAAGAAAACAAAATATGCGAATTTTCTCCCGGTGGTACCAGGAAGAAATTTGTTAACAGCAATGAAGATAGAAATCTTGATTATTATTTCCAACATTGGTATTGGATAGCACACATCAATAAAGATGTTGGAAAACTTTTAATTTTTTACAACTTATATGTGATAAATACTTTGGCTACATAAATATCTATTAATCAAGTCCATAATATTTAACTGTTTTTTGCTTTTCTCATTGTTAAATTTGCTTATCTTGTAGCTCAGAACTTTTGGTCAAATTCAATAGGATCTTAAGGGTATTATATGCCAATATGGTAGCATTCAATGGAAGAGGGGGAAAAAACAGCAAAAGCAAATATAAGACTAGACAATCATTTGACATAACATTTAAATATAACTTCCGTTAAAAAAAAAAACAACCAATATAGTTGAGACAGTTTTGATTGAAAATAAAGAATGGTATCTCCTAATAAGTTTTTGGCATTTACTAGCATTAAAATTAGTCAAATATTTCTACTTAGGAAAATGTGCATGTAATTCTTGGCTAGAAAGTTGGAATTAAATAAAATATGACCTTTTCTTTGGTTCAACATACATTATAATCAAAAGCTTTGTTCATTTAATTTAAGAATCTCAGTTTGTTATCCTTTATTCTGAATATATTTTTTTCAATTGGTTTGATGTTGAGGGTCATTTGGACTTCATTTTTCCCCAAAGTTGACTCCTTTTAGTTCTGGAGAGCTTATGTAAAGAAAAAATTCTTAAATAAAGGACTCAGATTTCAGTCCAGGTTTTATCCATCTTAGTCATTTGCTTATGAAGTTTGGTCAAAGGAAGGTCCCCTGCCACCCCAAATGGTGGAAAAATGTTCTTATCTTAGTTAACACTTAGTTTACATTTTATACAAGAGCCCCACTGTAGACTATAGACCAGTGAGCATGAAATGGCAAAACAAACAAACAAAGCCTGACCTGTGTTAGACAGGAGAATACTTACTAGATTTAAATTTACAAAGGATTCGATATGACATCCGTGTTTCTACACAATAAAGGATCCATTTTCAGCCACATTTCACTCTGCCAATTAAATTTGCCATGAAAATCTATCCAAAACATTTTTTGGCAAACAGGCAAAGAGATATTGAGGATATTTTCAGTATAGTGTTGGGAGTAGCCCATCCTTCTTGAGGATTATCTGGTTTTCTAGAGTGTTACCATGGTTTGATGGCAAATGTATTATTTATTGGGATATTTTACAATTCTGTAATATTAGAGATTAATTTTTAGAAAACTGATAGCCATACATACAATTCTTGTCTAAAAGCATTGCAAATAATCCGTGTCTAAGAGTGCTGCAAATGATTCTTCAACAATAGCAATTCAAATGATTTCTGGTCAGGAAAAAAAATAACCCAAAAATGACTTTCTTGTTTAGCAGGCATTAACCATTAACCAGTCATGTATCCATTAGAAAATTTACTTCTGCATTTTTTAACTGACAAAGTAGAAAAATCCCAATTCCTCATATTCTTCCAACCAGGTTTAATATCTTACTGGTTCTTTCATTAGAGTTAATAAAAACTTGGACATGTTCATCTTATATTGTTATGAGAGTCATATTTTTAACTTCTTGAAAATTATACTTTAGCACTCTAACAAAAGTCTTCAACTAATAAAATAGCCCTGGAGTGATGACAGTAGGAATAAAAGGCTGATCACAGAAACACAGAATAAGCTGGCAGGCAAACAGAAAATACTCAGATTAGACAGCAAGTAAAAAAGCTACAGAATTAAACAAAGAGGAAATGAGGAAATCCAGTGTCTTAGGGCAAGAGCACAGGCTCCCAGGTTATAGAGAATTGGGTTCAAATCCTATTGTCTCATTTACCAGATTTTTTAAACAAAATTTAGGCTAGTTATTTAAATGCTCTGTGCCTGTGCTTTCTTATTTCCAAACAGAGAATAATGACACTACCTAACTGAGATGAATATTAAATTTGAAAATGTACATAAAGCACTTAGCACAGTGTCACACACATACTAAAGTAACTTGATAAATGCTAGCCCTTATTACTTTTAATGACTTGGGAAGATTTTGAAAGGTGATACATAATCTGCAGTGCATTGAAGATAAGAAGCCATCAGACTTAGAATATTAATATTGTGATCTTATTGTCTGCAGAGGCTGGTGGATTCTCGGGATAACTAGGTTGCACTGAAGCTAAGACAGATACAGACGCTGGGTGCTAAGTCTGCCCTGAGTAAAAGGCAAAGTGACAAAGAGTAATTATGATCCAGATACAAGATTGCAATACTATAATGCAATCCAGATTAGACAAGAATAGGATGAGACATATTAGAACAGATCGAGAAAAATCTAGCCAAGCAAAAAAGAAGTAAAACTGAACAAGACCAGAAGTGAAGCATTCAGGTTGACTAAGGATATTTATTCTACCCCTAATAAATTATAAGCCTATATCTAAATCCTTCTAATTATTATTTTAAAATTTTAGCCTACAATTGTGCTTATGTTCACCATATAGAGAGAATATATTTCATCCTATCATGTCACTATAAGTTCAGTCATTTATTTCTAATTCTTGATATTCAAAAAATACCACTCTGAACATAACCAGCTATCACAGTAGACAGACTAGTAAAAAGAACCCATTACAGAAAGGAATGAGAAGTAGTAAATACTGCAGAATATAAATTTCTGTTCTCACCATATATTCCATCTTTTTATAAATCATAAAATAGCAATGTTGGAAGCACCCGTTTATCCCTCTAATCTCAGCCAAAATCTGATCTCAAGAACAACAGAAGGAGATCAACTGTTCACTTCTAACTCAATGAAATTTAGGATAAAAGAAATAGTAAAATTTTCTGAAAATTCTTCCTATTGGCCTGACATCGTTAGGATTTTGTCATTACATTGTGCCAAAAATTCAGCTCCACAAAATATACATATTTGAGCACAGTGATCCAAAGAAGTAAAAAACATAACTCACTGTCACTCTTCAATACTGTGTTCCTAACCAATGGAAACACCAAGAATCTTAGCTTGGATCCTCTTTCCAATCTCTTGCTTATTTTGCTTCAGATAAACTAGAACAAAACATGTTAATCTTGATGTCATTTGGGCCTTATAGAAAGAAGTACTGCTATGCATTGTGGCCAATGCATTGAATATATAATAATCAATGTTCCTGAAAGACAAGTGGCATAATGGGATCTCCACAGAATGAAAGAATTTCTATGAATGATCTATGGGATTTCTTTCTGAGGTCTTTTAGTATTAAATAGAGAAATACATAGTGTTCCCCTTTCTCTTTCTCATCTTTGAATATTGCTCGGTTTCCTTGATATTTTAAACACATCCTATTTTACAGTATTCTCTTCTCGGATGTTTTAAATATTTCTACGTTAAAATGGGAATTAAAAGAATTAATTCCAAATAAGTTTCAACTTATTGAGGTACAGTGAAAAAAAAAGATGTGGTAAAATAGTAAAACACTTATTTCACTCTTAGTACTAGAAACTGTCAAAGGAAATAATAAGTTATCTATTTTGTAATCCAAAATAAATAGCACATTTGGAAAACCAACAATTCTGGTATCAGTAAAATCTAAAGAAAATACATAAGAAAATAAAAACCTTTAAAAGAAAATTGATAACCATAAAATTAAGCTGGTAAGAAATTACATTAAAGTTGATGACTATTTTTAAAACAATTCCCCACTTTATTTAAATATGAGCCTTCCCTTTTATGACAGCAATTCTTGGAAAGACTAAAATAATTTAGTTTAAAATGTTCTCATTCTCAAAAGTAAAAGTAACTTTGAGAATATTTTTTTTAAATAAAGCCCCCAACTATAATTGGTCAGAAAAAAAGACACAATATGCTTTCTTGCCATTTAACTCACCGTATTTTTGACTATCAGATCTGAAAGTAATACATCTCAGTAAAAATATTTGAGTATATTGTTTATACACAGGCACCTCTGCACACTGTTTAAGCGGCAACATGCTCTGATGTTAGTGAGTGGTTGAGGTTTTATTTTGCTCTCTTAATCTACCTACTGAGTTTTCTTTACAAGATAGGAAGAAAAAAAATCAAGGATTTAAAGGAGGTGGGGGGATTAATATCCAGACAGCAGCTGCAGAAGATAATGGATGGACTAACTTTTTTCATTTTTAATCACATGGACTAGATAAATAATTTAGAAACCTTAAATATATAATGCTTTCAAAGAAGGGAAATGGACCAGGTTTCCAAAGATATTGACTTCCAAAGTGCTACAGGGAGTGGCAAAGTATTAAATTTTTAAATATTCTGATCCTAATCTTTACATTACAGACTATCTGTGTATTGATTGGAGCAGTGTGTTTTCTTTCTTCTACTGAAGGCCATTTACAGATATCACTAGCTGTCATTCTGGGAAATGCATTATTGCACCGTCATTATCTCCCCACACAATCAGAATCTCCCAGTTTGTTTTATAAGTGTTTTTTTTTAATACATAAAGCTTGATATGTGGTCTTAATTTTCATAAAGAAAAGTTCCCTGTGTATTTATTTTTCACTGAAGTTATTAAGTACTATGATTACCATTCAACTCTGAATTTAAATATTGAAACTGGAAATCTGCTGTTGCTAAAACTTATTTAAGAATATAATGCAAAATCCGTTAACTTTTATAAGGACAGAGTTATGACTCTAAATCATTAGGTCAGCCTCCAAATGAAAATGGGATAGGCAAATTCATAACAAGCTCTCTCTCTCTGTGATGCTATTAGACAGTGAGCATTTACTATGAAAGCATTCACTGATTCATATAATAAATACTACATACTCATATACCTTCAATCACTTAGAAATTTCATTCTTTAAGAAGAGTTCCAATTAATGTACCTCCAACTACGTATTCATAGTGTTGACTACCATATCAGGTATAAGCCTTTTCTGTCAGTACGTCTACAAACAGGGAGATCAGTGGACCAGCTTCTTTTCTTTTTCCTTTGCATGAAACACAAGCACCGTGCAACATGTTATATGATTTATGGAATGATCATCAATTTAAAACAGTAGCATTAGTTCATCCTTGTCTAGTGCTAAAATAAGTGGTGTTTCAGTGAGTATCAACCCTTCAAAATGCTAAAAAATAATAAATAGATGAAAGGAAACAAATGTGAGAACTACTTTTTAACTTACAGGCACATTGAAATATTCCATAAATTATGTTTGAGCCAGTAAGATGACAAGTATTCCATTGTTCAAAGAATACCATTAGCTAATTTTGTCTTTTACTAAATCATACTATTATAATTCAAGATTTTGCTCTTCCCTATTCCAGGCCTGACTCTAACCTCTCACATCATTAACTCTGCCTCTTATCTCAGATCTCAACTCTAATCTTGAGAAGCTCCAGTGGAGCTTCCCTTGTTCTTCTTGACTAAATAGCATGCAACTCCTAGCTCCATGTAATCCTTCATCATGATACTCACCACAGTTCCAAAGTGAAGTTTACTTCTGTCATTCTTTTTTTATTGTTTGCCTCACTCACTAGACAGTGAGGTGAATGAGAGTCAGAAAACATCTCCTCCACCTCCTCCTACCTCACCCTCCCTTGTCACTGAGTCTCCAGAAATAAGGACAGTGCTTAACAGCAGTCAGGGAAAATTTGCTGGATAAATGAACAAATGAATGAATAAGTAAAGCAATGAAACTGTGAACCTCAAAGATGGATAATGAACAATTAAGTCTTTCTACAGACCTTATAAAGATAGATTAACATAACAGCTCACATGAAAGTGATACCTCTTGGCCAACCTATAATTTTACATGTTGGGAAACTGAGGCCTAGAAAGTTTATACAAATGGCTAGTGGCAAAGATTCTTTGCACATTGTCCTATGCACTGATACAAGTTTGTGATTTAAGAATTTAAGATTTTACTATGAAAGGATTTATTAATTCTTGTCAAACACTATGTGCATAATACCCTCAATTATTCAAAAGGACTTCACTTTTAAGGAGTGCCCCAAGTAACATACCTCCCAAATGTCTATATTGTTGATAATAAAATGAGGTGTAGCAACATTCTGCCTTAAAGTGTGCATACAAGCTAGTGGTAAAGGTACTTTTAATACTGTCTAATTTTTATCCAATGCAAAAGAAGATTTTTTATTCATTAAAGTCCTAAATGTCTGAAAGTTTTATCTTTGCAATCTTCTTTCCTATAATCTACTATTACCCTCAAAGAGGAGGGGAGTATCCTTCTGACACATCTAAAAATTCCACATATTTTAATGTACGCTGCTACCTGACTTTGTGCCATCTTACACATCTTAAAAAAATGTTTCATCTTCTCTCTCTGCTAGGAGGTGATTGTTACCTTGAAGAGGACCGTTTTAGGAATTCAATAGCAAATACTACAGTAGACCTCGAAGGAGCCTTGGGGGCTCTTCTTGATCTAGTCCTGAATCTTCAAATAGGAGAATATCTTAACCGTTACATAAACAAGTACTGGCCCATGTGCTGATGCCTTAATAAATTCAGGACAGGACTAATGAGAATTAAGCAGTAGATGTTAAACTTTAATCATCTCTAACTCTTTACTTTAGTTCCTTTCAGTTTGATTTTTTTGAGGACGCTGAGTGTGGCAGAATGCTAAAGCGATGGGTTGAGCTAATTTAGAGATGTACAGAACAGTATAAAGAAACATGAAATGTTGTGATAGGGGCTTGGCAGTTCAGCAGCCGCCCTTTACCTTGGGAAGAGCAGCATGCTTCAGGCCTACTAGAAAAGCCACGGTCTACAAGAGTATTCTAGTTTCCACATTTAAAAAACAGAGCGAGAGCACAACAGAAATATTCTCTTTCAAATACCATCAGTGTATGGACATCAGCTGCATGCCTAATCAAAATCTCATATTGCATTGTAAGGTCATTTCCCTGTCTAGTCTTTATCTGCATTTCCTGGATATTTACTTCTAATTGATTTTTCTAATTTATGTGGGTTTGTATCAAACTGTGACAATGCATTTTAGGCATTTTAGCATATACATTCATTTTACTTAGCTTTTTCTCTTTTATACGTTGCAATTCTTATTTATAAGAAGAATTACACAAATCCTATCTTTGCTATACACATCTTAACAATCCAGTTCAGAATTTTATAATTTTTTCCATGATTAATTAAAAAACTTCATTTGTGACCTTTAATCCAAATATCGATTCAGTTCCCACTCTAGATACTTGAATATAAACATGGGGAATATGGAAGAATACCCTTATCATCTACACTAAAAAAAAACAAAACCAAAAAAACTTCACACGCCTGCACCTGTAGCTGTGTAATCTGGGACATGCTAGCTACTTGAAAGACAAATTAAAATGAAAACAAAATTATAAATACATCAGAAAATATAACCAGGGCTGCCTGCATAATTTGAAAGGTCCAGTACAAAATTAAAACATGCAGCTTCCTATTCAAAACTTACAAATTTCAAGATGGCAACAGCCAAATATTAAACCAACCATGGGACCCCTCTAAGTGCAGGACACTGTGTGATTACACAGCTTGCACACCCATGTAGCTGGCTCTAAATATAACTGTCATGTTATGTGAATTACTAAGGATGATTTCCTTAATACCTGTTCTTTTTGAAGTGATAGAGTATTAATGACTCTAAAGGAAGTTTTTCTCTTTGGTTAAAGTTGGCCTTTATCTGTTTGATATTTAACCTGTTCAGATGATACTCACTGTTTTAAGATAATATTTGATTACTAGACTGATTAATTGAAATAGGCACAAGTAGTATTAAAAGAGCTTAATAAATAATGCCTAAGATCTTTCTCAGAGAAAATAGTAGAATCCCAGGGAAGTCTGAGGCCTCACGATACTTAGAAATGTTGTACACTGATAGACTAAGAACATTCAAAGAATTAGTGGACAATAATAGCATAAGTTAAATTTTTATCTTAGCCTAAATAATGAATTTCATGAGAGCTGAAAGTGATTTGTGGCTAAATCTAAGGGGAAGTAAGGGGGAAAAAGGAGAGAGATTTTAAGTACAAATAAAAGTTTAAAAGTTAAGTTAGAAGCAAGGTGCCAATGCGTACTTAGAAGGGGCTTCTCTTCTCTGTTCTTGCTGAAATATTTTGTGCTTTACACTTAAATGTGAAGTTTGATTGCTAATAGATTTGTTGCTTAAATAAACATAACAGTGGTGTGAGGATATTGAATGATATAGCCCAGTTCTGTCTCCTATTTAATGTTGAAATGAATGCTCCAGAGATTACCATGTTCTTCAGTGAGACAGCACAAATCTGCTGCAGACTTCTGAAGGGAACAAATGTTATTTCCAAAGTTCAAACTATGGCCCAGATCTTTCCTGAAAGCAGGATCTCAGAATTACCACAACAATAAAGCTCACTGGGAGACTCAGAGTAACAATGCATTTAAGGGTGAAGTATCTTAGAACTCTAGAAAGTGTGATATTAAAGCCTTTTGCCATTTATTTAGGATTTTTAAAAATCATTTTATATAACACATTTGACTTTTGATCGGAAGCATTTCAAAATCAAATATAAGGGAAGGTGTATTATTTGATTTTAAAAAGTCCTTGTGTATAAAATAAGTATAGAACATGCTCAGGAGAAGGAGTGAATCAATATATTTAATCTATTTCTGGGAAAACTATGCTTGGAGGGGCGGGACAAGGAAAGAAGTCTTATGAATTTCAACTGACTCCTTGAAATCCTTGAAACTGATCAGTAATAACTTTATCTAATAGAATATATATATATATATATATGCCAGGGCTCCATCTTCAAAGTTGTAAACTCCTGTTAGTCAGAAGATCCATTTCTTAATTACTGTCCTCTCTCAACGTACTTATTTGACCAAGAGACTGAAGTTAAATTTATCAATAATGTTCACCCAACAAATTGGTTGTGTTGCCCAAGACAGTAGTAATTCTGTGAATTAAAACTGGATATACTGTCTGCTAGCTTAGCAATTTATTCATTAAACCACACACTACTAGATACAATAATATCCTGCCAACAAGTTCAATTCTCAAGTACAGTTGTAATAGAAACAGTTTAAGAACTTCAATGAGTAGTACAACGTCTCAGTAGTTACTGTTAGCATGTGCTGACTAAAAGCTTCAGCTCAAACCACTTTTGGCCTCTCTCAATATGTTCTAGCCATTTTATTCCTCTTCATCCAGCTTGTTTGCATTCTAGGGACTTTGCATTTGCTATTCATTCTGCCTCAGATGCTTTTCTCCAGGCTGTTCAGTGGCTGGCTTCCACTAGTCACTTTTCAACTGAAATGTCATCTCCTCAGAAAAGGCTCATGTGAGGATGAACCCATCTTCTCAAGCAATTCTCTAAAGCATTTCTCTAAAGCAATGAAAAATTATCATATCACCTTTGGTCTATCACTCATCTCTTCATCATTTCATTCTGTAATTATCTTATTTATGTATTTGTTGACTTATTTATTAACTTTCTTCTTAAGGTCAGAGAACTTCTGTATTGTGCACTGCTATGTAACTGGGACATAGGACAATTCCTAACACATATTTGAATAAATGAATAAGCATTTTTATTAAATCCTAATAACAACCTTCAAACAGGTATTAATATTCTTCATTTTTAGATGAGGAAAGTTAGGTTCAAAGATGTTAAGTAAATTGCTCAAGGCCCCATAAACAGAAAATGCTAGAGCTGTAATTAAAAGCCACATCTGATTAAACTCTAGAGGTTGTAGAGGTAACTTCTATGATTTCAAAATTGTCCCTCCTTCTGTAAATCAGAACTCAGCTTCTTTTCTTCTTGTCCAGAAAGAATCTATTTTTATCTCTTATCAGTACCGAGGAAAGTACTCAACTGAAGGATAAATAGAGGAGAGACTTTCTCTCACTCATCCTGCAGCAAACTAATTAAAAGAGTGGGATGGGAGTGGGGTGGGAGGGAGGTCCAAGAGGGAGGGGATATATGTATACATTTAGCTGATTCACTTCATTGCCCAGCAGAAACTAACACAACACTGTGAAGCAATTATACTCCAATAAAAAGAAAATCATCATAGACTACTGTCTCCCTTCTTCACTTGATGCAATTTCTCCTTCTTCCTCTTCTGCCCCTTCTTTTTTCCTCCTCCCTCTCTCTCCCCCCTCCTCCCCTACTTCTTCTCTCAGCCCTCCCCTCTCCCTCATTCTCCTTCTTTTCTTCTTCACAGTAATTCAGGCCTTTCAACTTCTCCCTCCAAATTAATACAAATATCCACTGTAGCAATCAGGAAACAGCCCTCATAGAATTAGGACTTCTCCCAGTTCAAGTCCATGGCCCATAATACACAAGCCAAGGGCAATACAAATTTTGGTGAGGTACTATCTTCTCTATCCAGGATAAAAATTCTAGATATATTGTGGGATTTTATGCTGAACATGCCCTAGGGTATGCATCTTTTTGGCTTAAATGGCACAATCAGGCTTTTAAATGAAATCTTTCGCATGGGCCCCTGGAAAAGTCATAGTAACTGATGATTACACTGTAGACAATTTCAGAAGTACTTTCTCTTGAATAATATAATATTACACATATTTTGCCCTTGTTTTTCACTACTCAAAGAGGAGAATGCCCAGTGTGTTGCTGAAGCTATTTTGCATTAACAGTCATGGTTCTGAATCTTGCCTCCACATATAAATACTACAAAATATGATACTTCTTAAAGAAAATGAAACTCAGTAAAAAAAAAAAAAAAAAAAAAAAGAAAGAAAACCAAGACCAACAAAATGATACATATATTTATAACTGCACAACCAGGCTTATGGCATAATGCATTACAGTTTCACAAACAATCAATACAAATTATTGGATATAAAATTACTTTTTGATGACCACTGTGGAAATACAAGCTGTTCAAGTCATTCCTCACACTATTATTGATTTTACTCTACTTTTTCTATTGCATTTTTAAAGTACTTGATGTCAATTTTTAAGTCTCTAGTCTCCAGTAAAATACTAAGCAAATTCATGTAGACTGGAATTTTCTAAGGAATATCAAGGAAGAAGGAGTTCTTGAGAAAACTTTTGCTTTGAATATCCCATTCCAACAAGCATCCCTTTTTTTTAAGATAAAAAAAATGTCTTCAAAGTCACACTACCAATAAACATTTGAAATTGTCCCAGCATTTTAAGGCTAGCAGTAATTTTATTTTTATCATTTTTTTCCATAGTGTAACACTTACTGGATAAATGGTTCCCATGAAGATGGTAATGTTATCTGTCAAAATGAAATCACAATTAGCATGCTTAAATGCAGGATTTTATTTTAAATTCTTATTTATCAATTAGTATTTAATACTAATTTAGGATCATGAGAATTAGATCCTCTAATTGCCTCTGTGACCAAATTTCCAACAAAATGTTTTAGGCTGGGTTTCCCAGGAAACAGACTCTGAAATTGAGATATGCATGCACAGATTTTATCAGGGAGGGCCCTTAATTAGAACATCTGCGAAAGAGTTAAATAAGCAGGATTGGGCAAAGAGAGAATTTGCCATGTAGATGCAACAGAGGCCTCAACTGATCCCAGTGGGAGTTCTGAAGCTGGAAAGACCCCCTGGACATGGTTAAATTAAGGAAAGGGGAGTCCATGATTTGTATCATTGCATCAATCAGTCCTCAGATGCAGGTCAACCCAGGGAAGAGGGAGGGTATGACTTCAGGCAGGACAACTCCAGGTGAAGGAACGAATGTCTCCACTCTCAAAGGGATACATGGATGCTGTAGCTCAGTGTACACTCTAAGTAGCAAAGGGGTATTTTTATATTATGAGACCACGCAGTCTAGAATTATCTGAATATGAGAGCTTGCCAACTTCCCAGCCATTCATATCTTGCCTCTCTCTCGATGCCCACTGCTCTGAAAATAATTATTACTTAGCTCTCTCATTCTGCCCATTGTTTATCCCTCCTTGAGCTTCTGTTTCTATTTGAACTTCTTTTTATCTTTCTACTTATTTCAGCACTACAATTGGATTCTCACATATCCAGTAAAACTAAACCAAATGTCAGGCAAAATAGTGGTCTTTGAACATTTTGCTTGGGTAAATGATCAAAGAATTTTCCAAATAACCATGGGCCCCTTACACATTTTAAAGGTGATTTTTATAATTTTATCATCTATTTAATATGTGTAAAGAATATAATGTGTGGTGAATTTTAAATATTGAAAATTATAAAAATACATTCCATCATGATTTTAAAGGTATTACACCACATCTAAATAATAAGAAATATAAGGCATAGTTCTTGGCCTATGGTATCCTGAATTATTCTTGGGTAACTGAGATACATATTTGAAAAATCAATTAATAATGAAAGGAAGAATATGACACTGAGGAAATGAGTTAGTGTGAATATCTAGTCTATTGTGAAATGAGATGGCCATTTTGCTGCCTAAAACCTTTCAGCCCCTTTCCAATGTCATTAGGAAAAAGGTGCAACTTTTCAGCCACACCTACTATACTTAATTTTCAACTTTTATTTCTGCAGTATATTGCCTTACTATTTTAATTCTAATATTATCAACTCCATTTGGCACCTCAACATTGCCTTTGGGCTTTCAAAAATGATTTTTCAGCTTCCATCTTTCCTCCTTCCCTCTCTCTCTCTCTCTCTTCCTTTCCTTCTTCTCTTCTTTCCCCTCCTTCTCTTTTGACATGACTTTTATCCAAGACACCCAAAGCTGTGTGAGATGCCTCTTCTCTTGCCCCCCAGCATCCTGTATGCTCTTCTGTCATGATACTTATCACATATGGTGTAATTACCTCTCTGTATCCCATGTCAATTGCCAAGATATCTGAAGCTAAGGACCATCTAACTTATGCACTGTTATATACCCAACAACTAGCAGGCTGCCCGGTAAACAGTTCAAGCATAATAAATATTTACTGAATAAATTAAAGTTACTGAATGGTGAAATTCAGAAAAGTTGACTACTAGAGGACGTCACCTTTATCTGCTAAAGAATGTGTGAGAATTGAACTGGAAGAGAAAAGAAAGGAAGGAATTTCTGGCTTCATTTCTTGAAAGATGACTGTTTCTTTAGAAAAGGGCTATTTCTCTAGAAATACATCCTAAAACCAAGCACAATATTAGTAGAACAATAACAAATGCTTCTCTGGCAAATTTAAGTAAGTTATCTTTACTGACAAAATATAAAGACTACATCTATATATTCCATTCTTCCTTATCCCTCCCCGTATAGAACTTCCAGATGAGGGAAATAAGCTTGGCTTCTAGGAATTAAAACATAAAACAAATACATAATAGACCGGAATAGTGATAAGTCAATCCATTATTAACTGAGTACTCTCTATGTTAAAACTAGGCTGGTTTCAGACATTTATGGCACTTAATCTCGTGGTTAAAAAAACAAAATTTCTAAATTTGCTATATCACTTGGGCTCTTGTCTATAAAATGTAAATACGTCCGGTTGATTGAAGTGTCCAGATGTTTTGGTGTGATATATAAAAATCCTTAGACTACCAAGTACTTCACAGTAATGATTGTACTTTAAATAGCTGATAGAATTATTTTATTGTTGACAGCTTTTGAACCTAATTTGGGTGGAATATTGTTCTCTTGGAATAAAACTATCTGCGGATTCATTTTTCTTGCAGAATATAATAAAATGCACTCGTGCCTCCAGCTGCTTCTTAGTGAAACTCTGTTTGTAAAGTCTGCAGATATAAAACTTTCATATCTACACTGGCAATGAGGCTACCAGAATTCTTTCTTATCTCTGCCACTGACCAGTTGATTGACCCTGAACAAATCATACTATGACCCTGGTCTCAGTTCTTTCATCTATAAAATTCAGACACTGGTGAGGTGATCACCAAGGCCCTTCTCAGTTCTAATATTCCATGACATTATAATGTTAAATCCCACCTAAAAACTGATATTGTGACATTCTTAACTGAGCAAAACACTGGCTTGTGCCATAGATTCTGATCCTCCCACAGGTGAAAGGAGAGGCCTCTGCAACACAACATAACCTGTTCTAGTGCACCCAGACTTTGCCTCTCATCTTCAGGAACGCCTTAAATTTGATGAAGTTAAAGGTAAAGAGGGTATTGACTATTCACATCCTTTACTTGTTTATTTTAGAATGAAGCCCATTTATAGTTCATTTATTTACCCAGCCTACATCATTTTCTAAGCATAACTGGTAAGCAAGCATGTAGTCACTCAAGGACACATATTTGAGCTATCATGTTGGTAACAAGAATAAGGCAATAATAATTGCTAGCATTTACGAAGCAAAGATTATGTGTCAGACACTTTGTAATATAACAACCCTATGAAACATGAACTATTATCTCCATTTTTACTGATGAACAATCTTAGTCCCAGAGGGACTTATAAAATACTGCTAAGTAACAGGGTAAGTATTAGAAACTATTTGGAGACTTTTAATGTCTCTGCAATACAGTTTCTAAAGAAAGCACAGAACCTAGGGTTAATGAACCAGGTTTTTTCTGTGTGAATTTCCTTCAACTTAACTTGGCTCCAGCTGAAGTCAGAAGAGTAGAATCCAGCAAGAGACAAAATCGTCCAGTGAGCAAACCGCTTCTCTGCTACTGTCTGCATATCTTCTGCTAGAGCTCTGCCTTTGTGTTATTGACCCTGCATCTAGTATTTATGATGCTATGTTTTTTTCCCAGGTGGAGCAAGAAGGGGAGTAGAATCAGGGAATTGGGGAGTTTCAACATTACTATCAATACAGTAGCCATAAGATTTCACCTTGAATAGCTAGCAATCATTTTAAGAATGTATTTTAGTTTTCTAAGGCAAAATGGTTTGATATATCCAAAAGTGTACCATCCTTTGTACTTCCTAAGGGCAGTTTTATTTTAGAATGAAGCCCATTTATAGTAAAGGAATGTGTGGGAGTCTGCAACTGATGGGAATCTCAAAAAGGAGGGAACAGGAATGGACTGGTGCTAGATTAGTGCAGGTGCTCAGACTATCACTAAAACAAATGATAAGAGAACACTAAGCCAGTCCTCAGTTAAGCTTAAGTTCAAGGAACTTTTTTTTTTTTTTAACTAGAACAATACTTGTCAGATTTTCTGAGAAGAAGGTAAAACATATTTATGTGATGGAAGCAAAACTGTTTTCATAAGATCACTCTATTGAAAGAGAAACAGAGGCAGGACACAAGCTGGTATATTGGTAGCCCTCTACTTGAGTAGAAAAAACTGAAAAAGATATGTCACACATTAGAGAGTTTGAGGAATATCCTTTATTTTTGACAGATTCCTTAATCAGGGATTACTTTTCTTTGAAGTACCCTTTTCCCTTTCATTAACATTACACTGAAATGTAGCATGCATAACTTTATTCCAAATTGAAACTTATTTAGCATTGGTAGATAAATGCTTTACATAGAAAAATTAGGGATGTTAAATTTTACTTTAAAATACAACCTCTAAATAATTACATTTATTTATAAATAAAGCAATATGCAACTTGGGCTGAGACTTCATTTATGTTTATCGTCAATCATTTATCTCTCTGATATTTAATTAGTGTTATTTATCTTATAGTCACAGATTACTGAACCAAGCAAGTAACTGAAAAGCATACCTTTTCATTTAGCTAGCTAGACATTTACTTTAATATAAGCCTACCTCCCTCACTTTGTAAAGTGCAAAGATCTATCTTTCTTGTTTTTGCTACCTGTTTCATTTCATACAGAGGTTTCACGTTTGCATTCTAATTTTCTAACCTTGAGTGCTGGGGTCTTCCATATATTTAATGAAGTCGGCTAATAAATCTCAGTTCTCCTCGAATAAGCAATCCTACTGCAGACTCAGCTCTCTCTCCCTTGACTTTGCTCATGCCCAAATAAGATTTGTGCTCTGACAGAGTGAGCATTTACTTTATCAGAAAGCATATTAGGGTGGGCATGTCTCGGCATAATGTGCACCAGGATCAGAGAGGATGACTAATTTGTTCTGCTATTAAGCGGATAATAAAATGATTTAGGCATGTAGATATGAAACAGCCAGCACTTTAAGAATTATATGTAGCATATTTCATCTTAAATCTGGCCAAGACCAAAAACCTTTTATGTATTAAGTGACATTTACGGGAAAGACAAGGCTTTACCCAGAACTTAGAAGTGTTTACTTAAGATGAGTTAAGAAAATAATAACTAAGAATTATTTAAAGTTAGTGTCAGTTATGTGCATTTTGCAAATTTTGTTTTATACTAGCCTAGCTTTGCCAATTTCTTCTGTGCTTAAAGGTTTTTAAAAATAGTACAATGTCAGGGAACACACATAAATCAACACAATATAAGAATATTTATTAGAATTTTATTCCAAATAGTAACCTGTTGATCACCAAGGTAACTTAATGTGTATGCATGCATGTGGGTTTCTGTGTATACAGAAAACACTAATTATCCTTAAAAATCTGGCTTATGCTTATGAGACAGACAGTCTCTGCTAGGATTATAAATTGGTACACTCTTTCTCAAAATAATTTGAAAGTACATATGAAGAGCCTTAAAGATGCAAAAATTCTTTGAAATGGCAATTCTACAAAGTCCAAGAAAATATCCTGAAAAATCTTCAATGGTCTTTAGAGTAAGATGTTCATCACAGACTAATTTATAATTAGAATAATAATGGAAATATTCAAAATATTTAACAAGGGAGGAATGATTATATTTTGACACGTTCATAGAATAGAGTACCATGTTATCATTAAAAATTATATTTTCAGGCTTCCCTGGTGGCGCAGTGGTTAAGAATCCACCTGCCAATGCAGGCGACATGGGTTCGAGCCCTGGTCGGGGTAGATCCCACATGCTGTGGAGCAACTAAGTCCGTGCGCCACAACTACTGAGCCTGCACTCTAGAGCCCATGAGCCACAACTACTGAGCCCACGTGCCACAACTACTGAAGCCTGCACGCCTAGAGACTGTGCTCCACAACAAGAGAAGCCACCACAATGAGAAGCTTGTGCACCGCAACGGAGAGTAGCCCCCACTTGCTGCAACTAGAGAAAGCCTGGGCACAGCAACGAAGACCCAATGCAGCCAAACTAAATAAATAAAATAAATACATTTATTAAAAAAAAATTATGTTTTCAAAGTTTTAATTGCATATAAAGAAATATATACACTAAAATTTTACATGAAAAATTCAGATACAAACATGTGTATCTCATGGGAGCAGTATGGAAATCACCATTTCTAAAATAGTTACTTTGTTTATATCTGGTTGAGAAACTTTATTCTCTTCTTTAAAGATTTTAGTATGTTGTATGTCATAATGAAAATATGCTTCTTTGTAATCAAAAACAATATTTAAAATAAACATCATGTGAGTTGGTTAGAGTGTACAACACTTTACTGATCACATGTCATTAAATCAAATATTTATTAAAGTTTCCAAAGGCCTTTTTGAAAAGTGATCAATTATGCAGACTGTGAGTGCCATAACTAGAAAAATGGTTTGAAAAATGAAGACAGTTTTGGAGACCTACTTAAAATCTCCTTAACTTTAGGTGCGTCTCATGTACCTGTGCTGTCTATGAGTTTTATAAAGAGTTAACATTTAATGCTTCAAGAACAAACTATCTGAACTTTTAAATTAATTTTTCCAGTGATTGATTTTTTCTTTAGTTTTCATATGGTTGTTCATCACTGTGAGTAGTCATAGTCTTTTTTTATGAAGTACAGTAGTTTCAAAGCAGTCTAAAGGGCCAAAACATATAAGAATCAACCTTCACGTATAGGTCTAGCAATCTATGATTCTGAAAAAGTAAAATCATGACTCTCATACAAATATAAAATGAACCATGTCAAAGATTTTCTTCAATGAATTAATTAATAAGAGAACTAATAGGCTGTTAAGACTGGTTCAAATGAGAATTTGACTTGCAGGGATTAATATTCTGTACTGGACAAAATTCATTTTCCTTGCTATGGTCAGGAATCATTTGCATTGCCTTCAGTTTTCCACAACTTACCCTCTACTCCTAAATAGCTTAAAATGAACTGGACAATAGAAAGTCATTCAAAGAATCAGAATGTCCTGTAGTCTCCTTTGCCCGTTTCCAAGTCCTCCACAATTTATCCTGAGAGCCTCAAGTATTATTTCTCACGAATTTAAGTGAAACATTAAAATTTTTCAGATAAGAAAAACTGTACTCTATATCAGAACCAAAATTTCTCTCTCACACAAAAGTATTTGAGCTTTATCTTCCATAGATCATACACCTATTTGTTATCAGCATGTGTCTCTAGGTTACTGTCTCCAACTTTGTTCCCTTTTTCTCTGTAATTAAAAGAGTAATAGGGCATGATTTAAATAACTGCCTGAGAAATATGGAAAACTTCTATAAGGATCTACAATAAAAGCACAGATGGTGGTTTTGAGTGTGCCTGCTTTGTTTTTTGATGCCACATGACTGCTACAGTGACAGTGGTTGGAGTACAGTGCAGGCCAAATGGACAAAGTCTAAGAAATCCTCTTTGTATTTGGACACCTTGAGCCCTTAGGAAATAAAGTGCAGAGGTATTACATTTCCTGCAAACTGGGAATAACGCTCTTAATCTAAATTGGTGAGTACAATACTATTCCAAAAAGATTAGTCAACTGTAAGGAAAGGTGCTACCAAGAAAACAGAAAACCTCCTCTGAGGTAAAGAAGAACCAAAGCAGGGTAATCTTATATTGAGTTTGGGATGGTTATCAAAGAATAAGCCCTGTTACAAGACAAGTTTCCACCAAATTCCCCCACATCTTAGGCTGTGAAAAATCAGAAGCAATTTTCTCAAAAAAGAAACCACTGAAAAGAATATAATTTGGGAAGCTTATGAGAAAGTGGATTAAAAGTGTGTCATCAGAGGTAAGA
Source organism: Grampus griseus (assembly GCF_964374135.1). NCBI lineage: Eukaryota > Metazoa > Chordata > Mammalia > Artiodactyla > Delphinidae > Grampus > Grampus griseus. Next base: position 72,584,666 of record NC_139000.1, on the reverse strand, counting down.
TTGTCTAGAATGGCAGAAAGCGCTGGAGGAAAGAGTTTCCTTTTCTTTGGGAGCAGAGAGAACCGTGGCCCCCCGTGGAGGAGGTGGCACACAGTTAGTGATCTTGTGACCACTGTGGAATGAAACAGGGTTCATTACCGTTACATCAAACAGGTAGCATTAGCATAACGTTAGGAGTAATATACGTAACATTAGTGTACCAGGAGTGAGAGAAAGTAACAGCAAAATCAGCAGTTTTGATACCCAGAAACCATAGAAAAGTGGTATCTTTCTCCCTCCAAACATTCTAAATAGAAATGTGAGTGTAAAACTGGACAAATGGAAGATGCTGGCCCACAGGGAAGTGGTTAATCTAATATGTTTTTTAATGGTATGGATCATAGTCAAGTGTCTCTATGATTAGGGCCAAATTTTGATTTTTTCCCAATGTTTGGTAGTGTCTAGGGATGTAAGAGCTGTATGCATCTTCTCAGAAGCTCTCTCTGGCCTATACAGTTGAAATGACTGGGCCTGAGGATTTATAGTGAGAGAACAAAAATGCAGAGCAAGCCAGTGAGGCTGGACCGTAAATGCTGCATAGGCTGTTGCCTGAGGGCCATTAGTGCTTGTGGTTGTTACTGCCAAATCTAAAACTAGCCAGATCCCAGCATCACTAAGCCTCCTAAGTAGTAGTGGAAGGAAATCAGAAACTGGAAACCTGATAAACTGCTAATCAGAGTCTAATCACGTTGATAGTGCAGGAAAAACTGCATGTGTTGATTGTTGAGTGCTTTAAATGCTAACTCATGTTCTCTGTATCCTTTTATTTTCACAGAGATAATTTGAATTTCCAGTGGATATGCATTATACACTCTCCCCACATCAATCTCTCATCTTAAATTTGAAAAACATAATATAGGAAAGAACTGTAAACCAGGATCATTTTTATTATCCACCAGATGTTGAGGCAGACTAATATTGGCTAAAACACTTGCTTTATTCTCCCTCCAGCATACATAGGCTGTTTGTCCACAGAGTAAAATTGCTGCTAAATACAGACTTCTTAACATGATAGGATTTTCACAAATTCCCAATAAAGTGAAAATCACAATGTTATCTTTTACTAGGAATATGCAACAATTTCCCAAACATACATGTACAAAGCCTATCAAATCAATCCTTATATTTTTAAATCAGATGTTCAAAGAATCTCTTCAAATGGTCTTTTAAAATCTTCCCAATTTGTCATTAGGTAATCCTCAATTCAGCAATTCAGTTCTAATCATGCTACTCTCTTTATGATTCCCCCAGAAAATTCTTGGCAAAATTCTACATATCATGACTTGCCCCATGCTTCTAACTCTATACACTATTATATTCTCTCACTATTAATCTATATTACTTCTTTATACTTTTAAAAAGATGGATTAATATATCTTAGAGGAAGCACGCAATGACCAATTGCATCCCACTCTGATCTACTTTGCTTTCTCAGCACTGCTCTGTAAAGGAAAAGAATTTACTACCATGCTTTTGTCTATAGGTTGCCTTGTAATTGACCCCTAAGTCATTTCACTTTAATAATATTTACAATAATTCTTCATTAACTACATATTTGGGGTTCTTAATGAATTCTGAGAAAAAGAGGGAGCAAGAGAAGGAGAAAAGGAAAAGAAGAAATTAAAAAAAACAACTCATTTGCTCTTTTTACACCTATAAAAGCCAAGGCACCACTGTTAATATTTTTTCCAAACTCCAAAATATAGCACAGTCACTGAGAAGGCAAGTTTTGGCTACCATCAGTAATGCTGCAATGAACATTCACATACAAGTTTTTGTGTGGATATGTTTCATTTCTTCTGGGTATATACCTAGGAGTGGGATTTCTGTATCTAACAGTAATTCAGTGTTTAACTCTTTGAGGAACAGCTGGACTGTTTTTCCAGTGGCTGAATCATTTTGCATGCCCATCAGAAATCAGAAATGTATGAGGCTTCCAACATTATCACACTCTTGCCAACACTTGTTACTATTTATCTTTTCGATTACAGCTACTTTAACATGTGAAGTTATATCTCACTGTGGTTTTTATTTGCATTTCCCTGATAGTTAATGACATTGAGCCTCTTTTCATGAGCTTATTGGACATTTTTATATCTTCTATAGATATGAAAAGTCTATTCAGAACATTTGTCTATTACATAGGCGAGTTGTCTTTTTGTTATTGAACTGGAAGTGTTCTTGATATATTCTGGATACAGGTCCTTTATCAGATACATGACTTGCAAATATTTTCTCCCATTCTGTGGGTTGTCTTTTCACTTTCTTTATGGTATATTATGATGCATAAATGTTTTCAATTCGATGACATTCTATTTATTGATTTTTTTCTAAGCCTAAGAAGGCTTTGCCTAATACAAGGTCACTAGAATTTACTCTATATTTTCCTCTGAGAGTTTTATACCTTTAGTTTATATAGTTTTATATGATTTTATAGTTTACATTAAGGTTTATGGCCCATTTTTATTTAATTTTTGTATGGTGTGAGGAAAGGATCCAACTTCATTGTTTGGCATGTAGATATGCAGTTGTCTCAGTATCATTTCTTGAAAAGACTATTGTTTGCTCCATTGAAATGTTTTGATATCCTTGTCAAAAATCAATTGACTGAAAGGCTCTGACAGAAAAAAAAATGGTGGAGTGGAAAGCCCCAAAACTCTATCCTTCTAAAAAAGCAGTGCAAAAATTATAAAAATCAATTTTTTTTGGAACTCTAGGATTATGTCCAATGCCTTGATAAAAGTGGTTTTAGTAAGTGTCTCTTTTACTACCTCTCTCCCCGATTTCTTTGTTAAGCTATCTGCCTCTGTTGTTATTACGGGGAGCTCTTAGCCTCCACTAAGTGCAGGCTGATCCCTCTATTTTGGGGGGCACAAATTGTTCCACAGTCTGATCCTATTAAATTTGTATCCCTATTAAATATGTTTGAGACCAGCCTTAGAGGTTTGTACTCATGCCAGGAGGACTCTTCTCTCTCTGGTTCCCACAGGTAAACTTCTGCTCAACTAATGACTAACTTATTGCTCTCATGGAAAAACTCTCCTCTTAATTGCCTACCACTTTACGCTTCCTTGCTTAACACCAAAATCTCCATTTTTTTCGTGAAAATTCTTAAACTTGAATTTCCTTACTCTCTGTTCCAAATAAATTTAGCTCCAATAGGAAAAGCTTCAAAGATCTCTGTTCTTAAGGCCGTCTCTCCCCCTCTGGCAAAAGATCTGCCACTGTTTCTGATGCAGGGGCAGGAAGAGCGGTCCACTTCTCTTGGAGCAACACCTCTGTTTTATGAGCATGGCACTGAATGGGAGCAGTAGCCTTTGTCCTGTCAGCTTGACTCTCCAGTCACGGAACTTACTCCCTACAAATGAGCCTGGGAGTGGATAACTGGGGCTCTAGTATTTTGGGAATGTGGCCCCTGAGGTAGAACTTTCACCCCACAAGCAGAAGCTGAGTGAAGGAAGAGAGCCCCAGATTTCTCACCAGTTTCTCTCTGGAATAGAGCCTCTGCAACATGGAACTGGGAGGAATAAGAAATCTACCCTTCATGGAGAGATACCATAGCCCTCAACTTGGAATTGGGAAAAGAGGGAGCACTGTTTTCTTGGCTGCATCCACCCAGGATGAGCTACTTTCATGCTGAGTTGGGCAGGAGAGAAATCAGGAGTGACTAGGGGAGTGGGTCTTGGTTCAAAAGCACTCCTCAGCATTCTTATCAATATTTATTAATTTTTTCTTAAATGAATGTTTCTTATTTACTGTATGAGCTTCAATTTCTAGAGACTTTACATTGTTGTTGTTTTAGTAATTTTCACTAGTATGGTTGTTTTGGGGAGAGGGTCCATAAAGCTCCTCAGGCTGCCATTCAGGAATTTGTGTCTATACAAATATTTTGACCTAATTGGCTTGTAACAAGTTGAATATTGATCAATTAAGGAAGAATATGGGAAATCAGAGTCCATGTGAAAGACTTAAAGTTCTCAGCTTTTCAACTTCTGGCTTTAACCCATTCATTCAACGATTTGTTTTGAATTATCATCTGTGGAAAAAAGCAATAGGATTTGCATGCTAGAAGTACTAAGGAGGAATAGAAATGATCATTACTTTGGGAGAACTTACACAAGAACTTACACAAATACAAGAGGTATACAAGAAAATAAAAGAGGAAGTGGCTCCAGATAAACGAAAAAGTAAGTGTACAAGGAGAAGGAGAGTTTAAGATTAGCCGGAATCATTATAGAAAACTTCATAGAAATGGAAAAATTGAAGGGATTTGAAAAGATACTGAAATACTATGGTAATTAAAAAGTAAGGCTGATTTCAAAGGAGAATACTTTTACATTGTCAATAAAAAATAAAGGCTTTTGAGCATCCCAGCTGAGAAAAAATTTTGTGAAGCTATCTGACTCTGGCCATGTCTGAGAGCTTTAGACCAGAACTGAGGAAATCTGGCAGTTGAGTTTACATATGCTAGTGGTTGTTACTGAAAGAATGATGGCAAATCAAGGAGTAAATAAAGTAGTGCTGGTGAAAAATGTTGAATAAAGAAGCCAGGAAGTCTAGGCAGATTAGAGAATCAACTGAAGCCAGAACCAGAATCATGAATTACGAGAATGGGATGTGATTGTAGAGTAACAAGAAACCACAACAGAAAATTACTTAAAATCAGAAGGAATGGAATAAGAAATCTTTTAGGGATGGAAGTTAAAAAAAAAAAAAAAAACAGATCTGGGCATCGCCCCACAGTTATTTTCATGTCCTACAAAACAGGTATTATTCTAGCTATTATAAAACAATAATATAAAAGACTGACTATTTCATTCAAAGACTGTGTGCTGTGAGGATGGGAAAGACAATGAACACTGAATTTTCAATAATGATAAAGCCTAACTTTTAACCATGATTGTAAGTTAGATGATGATTAGTCATTGAAATTAAATTTCTGTAAATTCAGTGGCTGGGGAAACAGGATGTTTGAGATCTTTCATAGCTCTGTTTCTCTTTAACCTCTACTCTGAACGCAGGTGGTTACCAGAGATAACAAAATGGATGACAATATTATTACAGACAGTAAGTTATAAGACTGAAAGGAAGGCACTGGGATGCTGACAAGGCAAATGATTTGCACTAAGAACAGTAAAAGTAGATTGTAGGGATGAAAAAGAGAAGATACTAAGATATGGTGACCAGAAAGGGAAGCTTGGGAGAATCATCTGATGGAATAAATCACAGGATTCAGATTTAAAGACACAAATTCAGGTCTTGGTCCCACTAATACAATCTAGCTCTGCAGTTCTGTACATGATAGTTATTTCTCTGGACTTAATTGGTGCTTGGGCCTATCTTACAGAAGGTTTGTGAAAATAAAATAATGTAAATACATGTTAGTTACATTTTGGAGAGAGGGTTCTAGTAAAACAGAACATTTCTTATCGTACTAAGAAAAGTTTGTAATATTTTCTTCAGGAAAAAAAAAGTCAACTTATTTAAGAAGAAGATTCAATTTACTGAATTTATCCAGTTTGTTTTATCATCATTTCCTTTGCCTAAGTATGTATATATATATATATATAGTGCTTTAGTGTCCTAATTTGCTGTATGTGAAGCCTGGCTCCAAATGTGGGGTTCTTATTTTAAAAGACTGGAGTGTGGCTTGGGCATTAGAGTTTCAAAATTTCCCCAGGTGATTCTAATGGGCAAGTAAAGTTGAGACCCACTGATTTTTAGAAGATGCTCCTGGAGTCTGTTAATTTTTTCTTCAAAATTTAATATAACAGATTTTCAATAATACTTAACAGTATGTAGAACCTAGAATTAAACAGCCCTCACGTTTTTACTATGATATGGACTGTAGAAAATAGAACTAATTCTCACCCTTTAAATAAGAAACTTGCCAAGGAAAGCAGCGTTGAATAGTGTTATTTGATTTTCTTTCCTTCCTGTAATCATGTCTCTTACGTTGCAATTCACTAACTATTTTCTCTCTTCTATTCATTTTCTATAGACTAATGTTGTATCCATTGCTTCCTTTACTGTCCCACATGCATTATTTGGCATTAATATTCATTAAGCTTAATCCCAAAAGACTCCACTGAACTTCCTCCATTGTGCAAATCTTCGTATTCATATAGTTTTTACAACCTATTGTGGTGGAAGTGGTAAACTAAATTTTTTAGGTTATATATTCTTTAAGAAAATGAAACAAAATAAAAATAACTTTCCAAAATACACTTTCTCTTCAGAAGTTATAACCCTCATTTCTCACTCCAAATAGTCAAAATTCCTAAGAGAATAGATTTGTAAAGCCAATATGAAAAATAGCTACTGTAATAGGAATACCCAACCATGCACAAAGTCAACAACAAATTGCATTATTCCAAAAGCTTTCCTTCCAGCAAACTGAGCTCCTTTGAAGTTAATAGTTCTACATTCGCAAATATACACAATTACATAAAATGAGCTATCATTCTCTCATTAATATAACTAGTCAACCAAATGGTTTGTTCTGGATCCACCTTGTTAACTTCCAAGATTGCTGGCAAATCACAAAAGCTAACTAGCTAAGATACAAAGCATTTAGGTTCTATCACAAAGGAAACAGTCCAGCCATGTACATTTTCATGGAATCTAGTCATTATTACCATTGAACAATTAATAGAAACTCATATCCCCTAAGTAAATTATGCATACATATACGAACATACATGACATAAAAAATATGTACTCTTAAAAGGAATGATCATTCTACTAATGAACAAGTTTTAAAAGACACGGCTCCTGCTTTCTCTAAGCTTTCATTAATGTCATTTCAACCATTCTGACTAAACCAAAACAAATAGTTTTGAACTGAGCTTCTAAATAAATGATGAACCCACTCTTTTGGCTAGTGGTTGTTTTTTGTGCATGCAGGCATACTGCCAATTAAGAAATTAATTTGCTTCTAAAAAACTCTAAGAATATCAGCTAAAATTTGAACTGATGTTTTCTGTAATTGAATGAACAATTTTTAATGTTTTTCTTTAATATGGCCTTTTTTGTTTCACCAACTGTCCACAATACTATGTGTTACTTTTCAACAGGAAATTATAAATGTTATTCTTTTTTTAAAAAAAGTAATTTTACTCTCTAAAATATAAATTAAATTGGTAGGAATACTGGCAATAAAAAAAATCTTACACCTAATCACAAATAAGGTATCTTCTTTATATCTTACCTATATAAAATTTCATTTGGAATTCATTTCTTGAATTATCTTTCTAGGAATATAAACATGCCCTTTTATTTCAGATTCTGAACATTTATAAAAATAATGTATTTAAATTAATTCTAAGTAAAATTTTACTAATAGCTACATAGCCTTCTCACTTATTTCAAATATCAGTTTTAATCAACAATAAATAATGAGAACAAGGTATGAAGATGAATCCAAAGAATAGATAAGAAAAAACATCAGTGGAGGAGCTTCAAGATGGCGGAAGAGTAAGACGTGGAGATCACTTTCCTCCCCACAAATACATCAGAAATACATCTACATGTGGAACAACTCGTACAGAACACCCACTGAACGCTGGCAGAAGACCTCAGACCTCCCAAAAGGCAAGAAACTCCCCACGTACCTGGGTAGGGCAAAAGAAAAAAACAGAGACAAAAGAATAGGGATGAGACCTGCACCTCGGGGAGGGAGCTGTGAAGGAGGAAAAGTTTCCATACACAAGAAAGGCCCCTCGCGGGTGGAGACTGTGGGTGGCAGAGAGGGAAAGCTTCGGCGCCATGGAGGAGAGCACAGAAACAGGGGTGCACAGGGCAAAGTGGAGAGATCCCCACACAGGGATTGGTGCCGACCGGCACTCAACAGCCAGAGAGGCTCTTCTGCTCATCTGTCGGGATGGGCGGCGGTTGGGAGCTGAGGCTCGGGCTTCAGAGTTCAGGTCTCAGGGAGAGGGCTTTGGTTGGCTACGTGAACACAGCCTAAAGGGGGCTAGTGCACCACAGCTAGCCGGGAGGGAGTCCGGGAAAAAGCCTGGAGCTGCCGAAGAGAAAAAGTCTACCGAAGAGACTTTTTCTTGCCTTTTTGTTTCTTGGTGCGCGAGGAGAGGGGATTAACAGCGCTGTTTAAAGGAGCTCCAGAGATGAGCGTGAGCGGCGGCTGTCATCACGGACCCCAGAGACGGGCGTGAGACACTAAGGCTGCTGCTGCCGCCACCAAGAAGCCTGTGTGCAAGCACAGGTCACTCTCCACACCTCCCCTCCCGGGAGCCTGTGCAGCCCGCCACTGCCAGGGTCCCGTGATTCACGGACAACTTCCCCGGGAGAACACACGGCACGCCTCAGGCTGGTGCAAAGTCATGCTGGCCTCTGCCGCCGCAGGCTCACCCCGCACTCCATACCCCTCCCTCCCCCAAGCCTGAGTGAGCCAGAGCCCCCGAATCAGCTGCTCCTTTAACCCCGTCCTCTCTGAAAGAAGAACAGATGCTCTCAGGCGACCTACACACAGAGGCGGGTCCAAACCCAAAGCTGAACCCCAGGAGCTGTGCGAACAAAGAAGGGAAAGGGAAATTTCTCCCAGCAGCCTCAGGAGCAGCAGATTAAATCCCCACAATCAACTTGATGTACCTGCATCTCTGGAATACCTGAATAGACAATGAATCATCCCAAATTGAGGAGGTGGACTTTGAGAGAATTGGTATATATTTATATTTCCCTTTTTCTCTTTTTGTGAGTGTGTATGTGTATGCTCCTGTGTGTGATTTTGTGTGTATAGCTTTGCATTAACCATTTGTCCTAGGGTTCTGTCTGTCCATTTTTTTTGTTTGTTTCTGTTTGTTTTAGTATAGTTTTTAGCACTTGTTATCACTGGTGGATTTGTTTTTCGCTTTGGTTGCTCTCTTCTTATTTTCTTTTTTTTATTATGTTAAAAAAATTTTAATAATTATATTTTATTTTAATAACTTTATTTTACTTTATTTTATTTTATCTTCTTCTTTCTTTCTTTCTTTTTTTCTCTCCATTTTATTCTGAGCCGTGTGGATGACAGGCTCTTGGTCCTCCAGCCAGACAACAGTGCTTCTGCCTCCCAGGTGGGAGAGCCAAGTTCAGGACACTGGTCCACAAGAGACCTCCCAGCTCCACGTAATATCAAATGGCGAAAATCTCCCAGAGATCTCCATCTCAACGCCAAGACTCAGCTCCACTCAACGACCAGCAAGCTACAGTGCTGGACACCCTATGCCAAACAACTAACAAGACAGGAAAACAACCTCATCCATTAGCAGAGAGGCTGCCTAAAATCATAATAAGGCCACGGACCACCCAAAACACACCATGAGACGTGGACCTGCCCACCAGAAAGACAAGATCCAGCCTCATCCACCAGAACACAGGCACTAGCCCCCTCCACCAGGAAGCCTACACAACACACTGAAACAACCTCAGTCACTGGGGACAGACACCAAAAACAACGGAAACTATGAACCTGCAGCCTGCTAAAGGGGGACGCCAAACACAGTAAGGTAAGCAAAATGAGAAGACAGAGAAGCACACAGCAGATGAAGGAGCAAGGCAAAACCCCACCAGATTTAAAATATGAAGAGGAAATAGTCAGTCTACCTGAAAAAGAATTCAGAATAATGATAGTAAAGATGATCCAAAATCTTGGAGACAGAATGGAGAAAATACAACAAATGTTTAACAAGGACCTAGAAGAACTAAAGAGCAAACGAACAGTGATGAACAACAAAATAAATGAAATTAAAAATTCTCTAGAAGGGAACAATAACAGAATAACTGAGGCAGAAGAACGGATAAGTGACCTAGAAGATAAAATAGTGGAAATAACTACTGAAGAGCAGAATAAAGAAAAAAAGAATGAAAAGAATTGAGGACAGTCTCAGAGACCTCTAGGACAACATTAAACGCACCAACATTCAAATTATAGCGGTCCCAGAAGAAGAAGAGAAAAAGAAAGGGTCTGAGAAAATATTTGAAGATATTATAGTTGAAAACTTCCCTAATATGGGAAAGGAAATAGTCAATCAAGTCCAGGAAGCACAGAGAGTCCCATACAGGATAAATTCAAGGAGAAACACTCCAAGACACATATTAATCAGACTATCAAAAATTAAATACAAAGAAAAAATATAAAAAGCAGCAAGGGAAAAACAACAAATAACATACAAGGGAATCCCCATAAGGTTAAGAGCTGATCTTTCACCAGAAACTCTGCAAGCCAGAAGGGAGTGGCAGGAGATGTTTAAAGTGATGAAGGAGAAAAACCTACAACCAAGATTATTCTACACAAGGATCTCATTCAGATTTGATGGAGAAATTAAAACCTTTACAGACAAGCAAAAGCTAAGAGAATTCAGTACCACCAAACCAGCTTTACAACAAATGCTAAAGGAACTTCTCTAGGCAGGAAACACAGAAAAGGAAAAGACCTACAATAACGAACCCAAAACAATTAAGAAAATGGTAATAGGAACATACATATCAATAATTACCTTAAATGTAAATGGATTAAATGCTCCCACCAAAAGACACAGACTGGCTGAATGGATACAAAAACAAGACCCATATATATGCTGTCTACCAGAGACCCACTTCACACCTAGGGACACATACAGACTGAAAGTGAGGGGATGGAGAAAAATATTCCATGCAAATGGAAATCAAAAGAAAGATGGAGTAGCAATTCTCCTATCAGACAAAATAGACTTTAAAACAAAGACTATTACAAGAGACAAAGAAGGACACTACATAATGATCAAAGGATCAATCCAAGAAGAAGATATAACAATTGTAAATATTTATGCACCCAACATAGGAGCACCTCAATACATAAAGCAAATACTAACAGCCATAAAAGGGGAAATTGACAGTAACACAATCATAGTAGGGGACTTTAACACCCCACTTTCACCAATGGACAGATCATCCAAAATGAAAATAAGGAAACACAAGCTTTAAATGATACATTAAACAAGATGGACTTCATTGATATTTATAGGACATTCCATCCCAAAACAACAGAATACACATTCTTCTCAAGTGCTCATGGAACATTCTCCAGGAGAGATCATATCTTGGGTCACAAATCAAGCCTTGGTAAATTTAAGAAAATTGACATCGTATCAGGTATCTTTTCTGACCACAATACTATGAGACTAGATATCAATTACAGGAAAAAATCTGTAAAAAATATAAATTATTGTTTTTTATACAAATAAACACCTGTTGGGTTTTTTATTGATATTGCACTAAATCTATAGCTCAATTGGGGGAGAATTAATGTCTTTTTTATGTTGAGTCTTCCAATCTGGGAAAATATGTCTTTCCATTTCTTGAGGTCTTCTTTTGTATCTTTTATCAGCACTCTGTAGTTTTCAGCAATGATTTCCTGAAATTTCATTAATTTTATATTTAAGTATTTGTTGGTGTTATTGTAATGGTATTGTATTTTTAATTGATTTTTCAGTTATTCACCGCTACTATAGAAATATGATTGTATACTGACCTGTATCCTATAATTTTGCTAAACTCATTTTTATTAGTTCTTAGAGTTTTGGGTGTTTGGGGGTTTTGCCTTTAGATTCCTTGAGGTTTTCTACATTTTGTTACCTGAGAACAGGCAAGATGTATGCCTTCAAAAATATATATAGTTTTTTCTTCCCTCATTGCACTGGCTAAAACATCCAGTAAAGGAGTGGTAAGAATGGATATTCTTGCCTTATTTCCAATCTTATGGGAAAAACTTCACATATATATGATTTTAAGCCGTTTCACTTCCCTCAGTTTTCTGTAGTTCCATTTACCTTGAAGTTGTTTATGGGGTGATAATTGCTCTGACTTTTCACATGAACCCCCTTTCTTTGGAAAATTGAATGAATTTATCTGTCTGTTATCATTAGACAGCAAGATTACTCCCAGAGATTATGTGGACCCAAGTTAAAAACTTTTAGTCCCTGGCAAATGCTAGAAGGGAAAAGACATGGTATCTTGTGGAAATTGTACTGCTGTTTACTGCTATGGCAGACCAAAATTAGCAAGGGTCAGAGCCAGCTATCTAAGTTGATTAACATACATGAACATTAACTGTTTGATTCCAGTAACTGAAACAAAACGGCCATTGAAAGACACCAGGAAGAACTATGACAAATTTGACCCATACCTATTGATTATAAGACTACACTGGAATGGATATGAAAAGCCACATCTGAGAGATACTTCTTTTGATATCTGATCAGATATGGAAATTGAAAGAGAGTGAGAACTATGTTATTTTGTATGAGTATTTAGATTGGGTATACACCATTAATGATCTAGTGGAAGTAAATTATATTTTTCCCATTGAAGACTCTTTATATTCAGAAGGGAAAAACAGTATAACTTCAATAAAGAGATGGGGAAATTTAGTTTTCCTTTTCATTTGATTGCACACAAACTTTTTCTTTTTCTTTACAAGCTCAAGGAAGAAAGTGGTCTGAAAATTAGACTCTAACTCAAGACTCCTAAAACCACATGCACAACAGTTTTAGAAGATCACTATATAATTCATAGCTGGACAAGGTCATAGGACAATTATTAGTTTGTGTTATTTTCTTTCAATGGTCAGCTCATCACTAGTTAATTTTTACAGAACTCTTAACAGAAATGAGAATGACACACTAATGAGAAATCTTTTTAGTATCTCTCCTGAGCCATATTTATATTTATTTATATTTATATGACATATACAATTTTTAAAATGTATTTCTTGAAAAAACCAACAAAATGGCAATTGATTGTTATAGCTGTGTGTTGGGTACATAAAGTTGATTATTTTATTCCCTTTACTTTTGTGTATATTTGTTAATTTTCAAAATAAATAAAAAATCATTTTCATGAAATCCCCAAACCCCCATAAAACCTTTCCATACATACCATATGAGTAGATTCTTTTGAAATTCTAATATGCTTGTGTAAGTGAAATAATAAAATGTTACCCAAGAAATAATTAAGACCTTATAGAAACCAAGATTGATACACATGCAGCCTTGAAAGATTTGGCTCAGAAATGAGACAAATGGAAAATCATCCACCAGAAAAATAAGTAAAAATAAGATTGGTATAAAATTTTAAAAAGTATTAAAATGGTAAGTAAAAAAAAATTGGTAAACAATGAGCAATATTTGAGTTGTAATATTTTAAGGTGAGATGTTTTATTTTTCTATGTTATTCACTTTATAAAATTGCTTTGCACATGGGTAGTAGGGACTAAATTAACTAAAATAAAATGGCTAGAGTCTATTTTTGATTCATAAGAAGAACCAGTTACTGAACAATTTATCAGTAGTACTATTTATTAAATTTCAGTCTCAACCAACTGCTTTTCTGGCATACTTTGCTGTAATGACCTATTTATTTGGAAGGGGATCTGACATACTAATTGGTGATCAACCTCCAACTAGTCAATCTAACAGACAATATAGATCATTGTCTCTGCTTAGAGTCACTGTCTAATAATCATAACTAAAATGTATTGAATTCTTTTGAATATTTGCTTTGAGCCAGGAACTCTACTACATGACCAGAGCTGGAATTCCATTTAATCCTCACCATAAAACTGCAATGTAAGTACTATCATTATCCTTTATTATGTAAATGAGGAAACCAAGGTTTCGATATCTTGCCTTTCATGTAGTTTTAGGAGCTTACCTGTGTTTAAGTATGGATATCAAAATATGGAAGACTGACAAAGGAATGTAATGATAGTTTAACACTTATTGGTGAAAACACTAATATTTTCTCATTCCTAAATTATACTGTAATCTTTGAAAGCATCACAGTAAAAAGCAAAACCCTAAGGAAGTTATTAAAAATTGAGTACTCTCTGCTCATGTGGGAGTACAGATTCTACTTTCTGAAGGGATTATTATAGATATGCCTAAAATAAAATGCAAATACCACAGAGTGGGCTGTATATCTCAGTTGGGCTTCCCTAAAACTTGTTACCTCAAAATCTTAAATACAAGAGTAAATGTATATTCAAGCAAATGTACAACTCTAAAGGAACATATTAATGTAAATAAGCAGAATTATGAAACTAAGTAATTAGCTGGATATGGAAAAACAAACTGAGATGAGTGCAAGGTGGTAGAAAGGTAAGTATAAAAGAATGGAGAAGAGATAACTAACAAAGCAGAAAAGGACAGTGTTCCTTGCATACAGAGTTTATCTGGAAAATGCTGAGGTCTTTCGTTCTACAGGGAACAGATTCTTTCCACTTAAATTTATATTTTAAATGGAAGAATAGATAATTTCTAACTTCTATCTACTCCAAAACCTACCTTCATTTAAGATCTGCTTTGATCTAAGAAATTCTACACGCTAAGTTCCATCAAGCAGCTTAAAGCATACCATACCTGGTATTCTTTTAAGCACATTTTTTCTGAAATTTTCATTCAGGGAATAATTTCAGAGATAAAAATTAATGACACAAACCAATTGCCTAAGAACAGCAAAAAAGGAATTATTTGCACTTACATAATGACCATCTTTTTTACTAAAATGTTTTTATTTTGATGATTTCATTTCTAATGGTTACTTATTAGTTCATAAACGATTAAATAGGGAACATGTGAACGTTCCAGATAGTAACCATACTAAATGTCAGTTCCCTTGACACCTGGAAATGTGTATTTTTAGCTCTGCATCTCTTTTCCAACACAGTGCCTGGCACCAGAGCCACCCTGGGATCCAGGCAAGGGGAGACCTGACCCTGAGCCTAGAGCTTACAGGAACTGACTCTGATCTTCCTCACCTCCCCAGCTGCACTTCCTTCTCTCCATGGGAAGAAGGATCCACAGCACTTGCTGACTAGAAGCCCACATCTTCCAGCTGTAGCTGAGGGTTTCCTGAACCCCACATTCCATGCAAAAATGGCACAGAAACCCCATCCAAGGGCTAAGTGAGCCCACCTCTTGGTCCTTCTCTCCAGAGAGAACTGCACTGTGGGTGATCCTAGGTCCCAGTGGTGTCCAAGGTGCCCCTAGACATGTGAGAGAACCAGGGCATAGCAAAAAAAAAAAAAAAAAAAAAAAGCAAGGTGGGCTGCAGACCAGGGGTAGGTGCTACCCGGTACTAGTTGGAATGTAAAGGTGTCCCAAAATCCTAAATTTGAATCAGTCCCTTCCAGGAAGTGCTGAAGGTAGACATTACGTGCCTGGTAGGCACAGTCATGCTCACCTTGTAAAGATATTCATGAAATTAATTAAAATAAAGAACAGCTAACTATTGGTCCCATTCTAATAAGAATGGACAGTAAAATCAGCCTCCAAATCTCAGAGGCTGAGTTTCTTGTGTTACTGTTTTCTCCTGCATGGAGCAAATCCAACATGCATCACTAGAGCAGCCGATTCCTATCATTTGCAGAACCCAGGGCAAGAGTATAAATGAAGGCTCATATATGTTATAGGTGAATATTCAACTATATAAATCAAGATAATAAACAGTTGACTATGCTTTCCTCCTATTTTGACAAGTTAATTTCATAACAAGAAAACAGAGAAGTATGGGTAAATGTATGGATTTTTTGTTTTTTGTTTTTTTGATGAAGCTGGTCTAAATTCCTAAGAATAAATTTGCCATCACGCTTCTCTGGGGGATGTGCTGATGGGCCTGTGATGTTTGTATAATACAATGAAATATAAATATAATAAAGCCATATATGTACTACTTAAAAATGCTTACATTTTAGCAAAATGACTAATACTGATACTATAATCAGGCTTTTCATACAATTTGACACATTTTTACCTAATTAAATAAAATGAGTAATTGTCAGTATTAATTTATTTCTTATTTAATTTCAGTTTAAAGAAAATTTACCCAGTGGAGTCAGTAGCAACTTGCAACATTAAAAGATATAAAGCAATTTCAGAATAAATCAAGAATTTTATACATAATGTTCAAGCATTATAGAAGAATGACATATGATAAATTATCATTTCCATAAAATATTTTAATGTTATCAGTATAAAATCACTATCAATTATATTATGGCTTACTGACCCTTGAAGAAAATTCTGCCATGTGCAAACAGTATTTCTTAGTTTCAATTTTCTCTCCCATTTTTCAATGCTGGAATATTATAAAGAAAACTAGGGACTTCCCTGGTGGCTCAGTGGTTAAGAATCCGCTTGCCAATGTAGGGGACACAGGTTCGAGCCCTGGTCCGGGAAGGTCCCAAATGCTGCGGAGCAACTAAGCCCATGCACCACAACTACTGAGCCCACGTGCCACAACTATCGAGCCCACATGCCGCAACTACTGAAGCCCACACGCATAGAGCCTGTGCTCCACCACAAGAGAAGCCACCGCAATGAGAAGCCCGCGCACCGCAACGAAGAGTAGCCCCCACTCGCCGCAACTAGAGAAAGCCTGCGTGCAGCAACGGAGGCCCAACACAGCCAAAAATAAATAGATAAATTTATTTTTTTTTAAAGAAAACTAAAAAATAGCAGTATATTGCTCAGTTTATTTAAAAAGTCCTCTCAATTTAAACCATATCTGCAATCTATAATGAACAAAAACAGAATTATTTTAGTATTTTTACTTCAATGTTCTCCTTCTTAATTATACAGTTTTGTTTCCTTGTTATGATTTTCTTATATGAATTAAATGTCACATTTTATATTTCATATAAAATTTGTTTAGATTTAACAAAATCTGAAAAATTTTATGTGTGTAATCATTTAATCCTGTAAAAAGTAAAATAAAACAATTTTTTTTACTGTTATAAGGTTTTACTAACAGCATCAATTATAAGTAACAATTCATACCAAATAAGTATGGATAGTGCAACTTAAAAATTCTGATTTTCTGTCAAAGAACATGATTTGCTTCTTTTTCTGAAAATTTGCTGTTGTTTTCCTCGATTCTTCTATTTTATTTCATAAAGTCCAATATAAATCTAATTGCTTTGCCAGTATTCATTTAGAATTGCTGTAGAGTACCCAAGAGTAGCTGTAAGGTCAAATTCGATATAAGTTTCATCAAGAAATTTCATCTTCGGGAAGATCTAGGAATTACTGAATATTATCTTTCACTTGTGCAAAGGATGCAATTGCTATAGCCATAGTTGAAACCATCACGTCACTTAGTAAAAAGTCGATTAATGCTCCATATGAGACATAAAACTCATGACCTTTTGGGCAAAATTCTGTCTTATACAATTTTTTCTTCACCAACCTTGTTACCTCCATTTTCACAGCCTTGTCCTTGATAATGGTTTAAAATCAATGCTTAAAACTGAAAAATATTTTCACTGTTCACATTAGTCTAAACCTGTACTTTAAAAAACAAGTGTAAAACCAATGAAATATTTGTTAATTTTGATGTCCTTGTATAGGGTAATACATTTTTTTCCAACATGATTTTTATCCACAGCACACCATAGTTAAAAGAATCTTTGATATAATCTAGTTGAACAAGAATTACTTACTTTTTATTTTATGTATAATTTCTTTTCACACCTTATGATCTAACAAATTAATGTTTATTTGGAATTTATCCCCTTTGATAGTGATTATTTTCTTATTTCTATTTACAAGTCAAATTACTCAATGATATCTACTTTATCTTTAAATTTGAAACACCTTGCTGTTAATACCATGAATATAAAAACATGTTTGGTGAAATATTGAGCAGACAATATTGTTCCTTTAAGAAAGTCATGCCAAAGTCCCATATCATTATTTACTTGCCTTTATTTTATTGTTTATTTTTAAATATTCAGTCTTTCTTCAGATCCTATAATTAATTGCATAAGTCCTTTTTTCTGTGCAAGTAAAGAATTAGTATTATACTTTACACATTACCTCTATCCCTAAAAATATACAAATTAATACTATGGACTTTTTAATATTGCAAAATGTTCTTTAGCCCTCAAGATAAACTACTGCAAATATTGTGTTAATTCATATGTAGCTCCAGAACCATGAATCAAAATACAGAAAGCAGGAAAATGGACACACAGCAATACCAGAAAATGATACTTCATAATGCAGACTTTGGTGCATAATGCACCAAAGTGCAGAAGGTGCACTTTGAAGTATTCTTCTCCAACATAAACTGTAGCAAACTACAAACCTAACGTGGTATTCTAGTTCAGTTGCCTTTTGTTTTGAGGTCATGGAACAAATGAGGTGGAGCAGCATTCTATGGGTACCTGAATACTGCTACCTGCAATAGTAGAAAATGTAGGATTATGGGTGGAGTTTTGTTATCCTAAGTGCAGGATCCTCAGTGACAGAGGTGCCCAGTTGTTCTTAAATAAATTTGTTTTGTATTTCTAGTACCTAAGGCATCCTAGTGTTTCCTTCATTGACCCATATATTATTTAGAATTCTGTTCCCAAATATTTGGAAGATTTCCCTGTGTTCTTTCTCTTATCGACTTCTATTTTAATTACACTGTGGTCAAAGAACATACTTCATATGAATTGAATCCTTTTGAAATCCGTGATTCTTGTTTTATAGCCCAGAATGTATTCTGCCTTGGCAAATGTTCCATGTACTCTTGAAAAGAATGTGTATTCTGTCGTATTTGGCTGAAGTGTTCCATAGATGCCAAATTGGGTCAAGTTAGTTGCTAGTGTTCTTCAAATATTCTGTATGATTACTGATTTTCTTCCTATTTGTTTTCTCAAATACTGAGAACAGAGCATTAAGATTTTCAGCTGAAATTCTGAATTTGTCTACTTCCCCTTGAAATTTTATGTTTTTGACTCATGTACTTGAAGCCCTGTTATTTAATTCATAAATGTTTATGATTATGTCCAACTGATGAAATAACCTTGTCATCATTATTTAATAGCCTTCTTTATCCTTAGTAATTTTCTTTGTTTCAAAATGTACTTTGTATCATCCTCCATTTTTCAAAAAATGTTAGTCTTGTATATCTTTTTCCATCACTTCACTTTTAATCCATTTGAGTCTTCATTTAAAGAGTATTTCTTATAGGCACCATATAGTTATCTCACTTTTTATCCACTCTCACAAAATCTGACTTTAATTTGCTTTTACATTTAATGTGACTATTGATCTATTTTGGTTTATTTCTGTTATCTTACTTACATGTTTTATATTTGTCCCCTTTTTGTTCCCTTTTCCCTCTGTCTTCTTTCTGATTATTTTTATGATTCTATCGTATTACCTTTGTTAGCTAATTAGCTATAACTCTTTGCTTTTTACTGCTTGCTCTATTTGTTTTGTTTTTAGTTGTTGTTGGGGTACATTTTTTACTTATTACTATCTTTAAGCAATATTATACCACTTCACATATAGTATGTGGAACTTACAATAGTATACTTCAATCCTCCCCCAACCTTTATGCTCTGTCATTCATTACATAACATGTATATATAATAAATCCACAATATGTTGCTGTTATTTTATGTTTAAATAGTTATTCTTAAAAGACATTTAAATAGGAAAAGGTTGGCTTTATTGTGGCTTTTCAATATAAAACAACAGGGGGAAAAGTAGACCTAGCTACCTATAGGTATGGCAGGTTTGACTGACCATGTGGTAAACACATTAAAGAAACTCAGATAACTTCTAATAATTAAAGTATAGCTCTTCATTTTTTGCTTCCTGAAATCATAATTTCTTGCATATTATTTTAATAAAAATTCATATTTCCATTTGTTTCCAAGTTTCAATAGCTTGACCCCAAATTTTATGCTGTTATTTTCAAATTGCCAGATGGTTCATATCTCCAGATTTAATATTCAATTTTATCCAATAGTTTTTCTAAAGTTGATATGTATGCAAACTGAAAAGAGAAAAATTCATCCATATGCTCTCATTTTAATTGTCTTAATGGGTTGGTTAATACAGCTTTTCCATTCATTTATTTTGATGTCTCCTGCCAGATTCTCAATAACTCTGAAATAAATCATTAGCACGTCTGGATCAAGAACATAATATGGGATAAACCACTTATTTTCAAAAAACTGTGACAAAGATTTGTTGTCAGCTTTCCAGATATACATTTCATTTCTTAAAAGGCTACAATATAATACGAATTTTAACTCCAGAAAAGTGAAATCTCAATTCAAGCTCCAGTTGTAGCTTTGAGGACTTCAAAAAAGCTTCAGATACCATAATACCTCCTAGACAATGTTTATAACCTCCTATAAAGGTTTATTCATAAATATCAATAAATTAAGATGGTCAAAATATTCTCTATAGTTAGAAGCCAAGCCTCTGTTAGAAAATGTTAAAACTTTGAACTACATAAATTGCATATTATCAATTAACATAACACTTATTAAAGAAAAAGACATAACAGTAAGACCCCAAATAAAATACTACAGAAAGTGTGGCAAAAATTTTACATCTATTAAATCTCAGTGATATGTGTATATATTTGTATATTTATATATCCATTATATAGTTCTCTGAACTTTTGCTTAAAGTTTGAAATATTTAATAATATAACATATAAAAACAAATACCTTGTTTTGTGAAAAGGAAAATTATTAATAGGAATCTAAAAAGTATTCTCATTATAAAGCTCTCGGCCTTTTTAAAGATTTATCATGATGAGACTGAAGGTTTTGCTTTTGAAAATTTAACTTTGCTTCAATAAAACTCTTCTTATATTATGGTATGTGGAATATTAATCATCTGGTCTTATGATAATTAAACTACCAATTAAAAATAATCAAAAGTTCAAGAGCAGCAACATAATTGCCAGATTAGGTTCTACTCTATAGGAGAAGGTCTGCAATAGTTAAGGCAAAGGAAGAGAGGAGTGCTTTTTCCATTAGACCTCTGAGTCACAAAATACAGAAGTAGACTCCACCCTAGACATAGACATGGAGTATGGTCATCTCTTAACATGGTCCTGTAAGTAAAGTAGCCATCCCTAAAGTCCCAGAAATGCTCTTTCAAACTGTCTTTTCCATCCCCAAATTTTGGGTCCTATCTTTTTCCTTGATTCCTTCTCACATGTTAGGTATCCTGACCCACGGTGTCTTTAGGATTATATTCTTTATCTGTGGCTAAAAGGAAAATCTTGTTTTTTATGGATGCAAGTTTATAACAGTTAACTCTTGTAAAAATTCAGTTATGGTAGAAGATGTAATGATTTTCCAACATATTAAGACAGGATATTTTGAGATACTACCACTATGACAAAGTTTCCATGATTTTATAATGAGAAAATAAAAACACTACATTTATTTAGAACTACAGTTTTATAAAATATATTCACACATTTTAATTTTTTCATTTTACCCTGGAAACAAGAGTATGAGGTTGGAAGAGAGCAATTCATTTTATTTGTATTTTACCGAGTAGAAATCTGTCACTTAAGAGAGGTTAAAGGACTTGGTTGAGCAAAATTCCTAAATGAATAAAATAAACTTGAATGTAGAAATTTTGGCTCAGATGGGGATGGTAGAATCCAGAAAATATAGGTCAGGCAGTGTTGCTGAGCTCTTAGAACAAGGTGGGCTCAGATATTATAAAGGAACAGCAAGTTTTGAATGATATCCATGGGAGCCTGACCTACCTATGGAAATAATTAAAAGAACTCAGTATCCTTAAGGGAAAGAGAGATGGACAGCCAACAGGGTACTGCTCATTCTATAAAATCAAAAGAAATCAAGGACAGTCAAGGAGGTAAGGTAGCAATCCCAATACAAACACAATCCCTGAACAGTTTCTAGACCCAAGCTAGCAACTACTGACTGAAGAAGACAGTCCACAGAACGAACAACCCTGCAAAACCTCAGCAGATGTACATGACAGGGACTCCCCCATTTCTTTCCCAAAGGACCTAAGACCATTTACTTGGTTAAATATACAAGTTACATTTTATGGCAAAAAGGGAATACATAGATGTTTGGAGTGACTGAGTGCATACTTTCATTCAAGAAAAATCAGTAAGGCCATCCCAGTTCCTAATCCTGGGGAATCATCTCATAACCTCATCATTCAACTGCTTCAAATTCAACTCCCTCTGTCCACATCTACCCACTGTCTTACAGTTGCTTCTCTAGGCACTCCCCAATAAACTTCCTACGTGCAAGTATACATCTCAGAGTCTGTTTCCCAAAGAGCCCCACTTAAGACAGATGTTAAACTTGGATATTATTTGAATGAATTCACTAAAATACAAAAGCACTATTGTTTGTATTTATCAGACTAGCAAGGTTAAAAGATTAGTATGACTTAGTATTGTAAAGGATGTGAAAACAGCCATTCAGAAACTGCCAAGGAGAGTTTAAATTGATATTAAATTTCTAGGGGGCCGTTTAGAAAAATACATCTATTTCAAGTATATACACATTGATCCTAGCAGTTCTTCTTTTAGGAATATGTACAGAAAATTATGAGTAAGGGTACAGATATTATATATGCAATTTTTCATCTCAGCATTGTTCATAATAACAATAGATTAGAATTCTACAGAAAAAAATTAAAGTTTTGTTATATCCATATGCTTATATTATGTAGCAAGAATTACACAGTTACATGATGTATGTGTATTTAAATGTTAATTTAAATCTCATAAATATCTTAAGTAACTGGCGATACATATTCGGATATATTATGAACCCAAATGTAACACAGAAAACAATGATATTTTATACATATTATAATATCATTTATAGTATGATTTCAGGTTTACATGTTCTTCTTTACATTTCATACATTTCCTGACTTTTTAAATGAAAATTAGGAATAAAGATATTTTATTTAAAAAAATGATAACAAACTTTGGGTCAGTATTTGGTTCTAGACCTCTTGATCTAAGTGATCGATTTGTAAGTTTATCCCTACATTTTTTTATGTGAGATAATTTCCTAGCCTTGATGGAGTAGAAGAAAAAAATCAAAGCATGTATAAATGCATTATCCTTAGAGAGAACAATAAATTAAAATGTTGTTTCCACTATCTTCATCCTTAATTTTATTTCCAAATTGAGTTGTATAAGTCACAGGTAACAAAATAAATACCAAAAGGGACACATTTCTCTCTTTTCATAATCTTTCTCTTGTTCTCATCTTTTCTTCTCCCTTTAATCTTTTTTTTTCTTCAACTTGAATTTAGACTTTTGTCGATCATTATCAGATAAAAGCTTTACATTGATAAATTGATATAATTAGCACAGCACAGTAGCTGGCACATAGGAAAGTTTTTATACAAACAAATTATAAGCATCATTAGCATTGTTTAAACTGGTTGGTGGGAAATAGGGTAGTCTTTTCACCGGTAACATTTCCATGTTACTGTCCAATTATTCCCTCAGAAATAGAAGTGCAATACAGGGCTTGGTGTTCTCAGAATAATGCTCTCCTAAATCTTCCTGGCACTAACAGCGTAAGTCCTAGTCGCTGCCCATGGTAGTCCAGCAAGAAAACTGCTTATTGCATATATTCTTTGTATATGTTGCTTGCCATGACAGATGGGAACAAGGAAGAAAGGGAGTTTCAACTACATCAGATTATGGCAGATACTGACAGTGTAGAATACACACATATAGTTGGGGTGATAAAAAAAATGCTTCAGCAGTTTTAGAAGGAAATCTACCCTTAGTCAGACAAGCAGAGGGAGAATGTGAGCCCCCAGCGGTTATAAGGCCTGAAAAGAAATGGATAGCTTGAAGAGAAAAGTGAAGTGACATAAGAAATCAAAGAATATTTCACCTGAAGAAAGAAAATCAATGAAAATGATGAACTGCTATTCAAAGGAGATTAACTGATTATTCCAGTTTCCACAAGAAGGGAGGTGCAGCAGGCAATCCATCAGGATGAGCAGGATATTGGAAGGTGAGGGAGAAAGCCTAGATGTAATCATCTAACTATCTTATTACAGTTGCCCCCCAAAAGAGTATTAGTTAGATGTTGGAAACTCAATTTAAAATTAATTTCTTTAGTTCAATAAACCTCACTAGCACATATATATTTTTGAAAACTTTTCTGTTTTTCTTTTATACTCTTTAAATAAAATGTTCCAAAAGCATTAAAGACACAATAATGTTCATGAGAAGTTTAAGGAATAATAAAAAAACAAACCATGTATATACTTACCAAACAACTTAAATGAACTTTATCTGTGTCTTAGAAACTGCCTGGATTTCCCTTCCTGGTAATGTTTCTCCTTTATGCCACCAAGAGAAAATAACCACTCTCCTAATTACTGATTTAATCATGTGTTTGATTTTCTTTCTATTAACTGTAAATACACACATAACCAACATATTATTCAATGAAATCAAACTATATACATATATACATAACCTGCTATTTTCATTCGACTTTATGGTTTTGAGATCTACTTATGTTTATTGTATATAATCTATTGTATGACATACCACAATTTATCTATTCAATTGATTGTTGAAAGGTGATTGGGTGGTTTGCAATGTTGTTATTACATACAAGGACACCTTCTAAAGCAGGGATCTAGAGTATGTACATGTTCAAATGTATGACATAATAAAAGTTTTTTATAGAGTTTTTATCACATTTGAACCCCGCTGCCCTAGCACTGTATGAGAGTTCCCTTTGTTCTCCATCCTTGGCAAACTTGGTGTCATTCTATTTTCTAATTTTTGTCAATTAAGTATTCTCCAATACGGTTTTTATTTCTATTTACCTGATTATTAATAAGGTTAGACACTTCCTCATAAGCTTATACAATATCTATATTCTCTCTTTTGTGAACTTCCTTCTCCCGACTTTTACCACTATTTTGGTATGAAGTTTCCCTTTTGCTTACAGTTTTGAACAAGTCCTTCATATATTCTGGATACTAAAACTATAAGTTGCTATACCTTTTTTAGATTCTAACTTACTTTTTTATTCTTTCTTTCTGATTTTCCTGTATGCAGAGACATCCTTAATTTTAAGGTCATCAAACTTACCAAATGTTTCCTGTATGGTTTGTATTTGGTGTTCTTGTTTTAAAAGAAAATTTTAAAAAGCACTTATACCATCAGATAAAAAGAATAAATCTCCAATATTAGCTTCTAAAATTTTAGTTTCTTTCCTGTTACATTAAATTTTTTAAGTCATCTGCAAAGCAGGAAGAGTGACCCCAGCAGACACTGGATCTGCCAGAGTGTTGATCTTGAAATTCCCAGCCAAGAAAACTTTGACAAATAAATGTGTGTTGTTTAAGACACCCAGTCTATGATACAGCAAACCAACCAGAGTAGGAGAATTTTAAAATATACTCTGCATCTTTCCTCTTACACTCAAATGCACTTTTACAGTAATAAGGAACACATTTCCTCTTTTCTTTACTAAAAAAAAGAAAAAAAAAGAAAAAAATTAGCTAGTACTTCTACTTGAGTAATGAATGTAGACAATAAGTCTCCAGAAAGCAAAGTGGAGGTTTACTCTTTTAGCTGCATATATAATAATTTATTTTAGGAAGCATAACTAAGTAAAAAAGATCTTTCAAATCTGAAAAACTAACAGATTGGTTGCTGTTTTTTGAAAGAAGTCCCAGAAATCCAGGACTAGGTACAGAAAATGTTTTAGATGTGAAAGTACCTTGCATGTGCAGAATTAAAGAACCTAGATTATCCACAGAATTACCCTCTGTAAGATAGGTTTGGGGCAAATATTTTACAGAGTAGGTACCCTGGGTGAAGGGTACCTCTGAGATTTATAGTAGCTTAATACTATAAATTTGGTTAATATATTTGTTGTCCATCCAGCTTAATTCCCCAAATAATAATAATAAAAACAGCAATAATAATAAGGGCTAAAATCTGACCACTTTCTATGTGTCAAGCACTGTTTTACATTTATTAGCATGCTTAAAATACTTAAAACTAAATTACAGGCTATTAGATAGCAAAGCATATTCTTTCTTATCGAAATAATCTAGAAATATTTCTGAGGAGTTTAAAAATGCACATAAATAATATTTAAGAATAATTGTTTCCACACTCCTGAGTCAAATTATCTACTTATTTTCTCAGCCCAAAGCCCATATATATATTGAAAGCTAGAAAGTAATTAGGAATTCAAAGTAGATATGAAAATAAACTTAGATATACATTTAACACTTTAGAAATTAATATTGAACTACTTTTATATAGCTTAAAATGTAAGTAAAATTGCTTTTATCCAAGACTAGAGTCAGGACAGAGCTGGCTGGCAAAAAGTGAAAGATCCAGTGCTTCCCTAGTCACCAGTTATCAAATATGACCTTATCTGAAGCAAAGACCCTAACCCACTGATCCTACTTAGTGACTACAACTTAAAGACATATTCACCCCGTTTTCTAAAACCAAAGGTTGAGGAAACTGGTAGCACAAATAATTTCCTTTTCTGATTTGTTAGCTTCTCTATATTTAATGAATAATAGTAAATATCATCAAATTATTCACTTAAGGAATCAACTTTACATAAAAGAATAAAACCTCTTTAAAAAAAGTTCAGAAAAAGGAGATTGTATAGTCAATGTGATTATAAATCATGTTAATGAAACAATAATTTGGAATAAACCTTCAGTTTTTACTAAATTTGCTGTGATCATTAAAAGCAACACCATAAAAGGAAATCTGGAGGGAGAGGGTGGAGTGGGTGCTATTTAACAAGTATAGAATTTCAGTTTTGCAAGACGAAAAGAGCTCTGGACATTGGTGGCACAACAGTGTGAATCACTTAACACTACTGAACTGTGCACTTAAGATTGATTAAGATGGTAAATTTTATATGTGTATTTTACCACAATTAAAAAAATATATATATGAAAGAAAAAAGTTGCCTTTTACCTGCATTGCTAGTAAGAGCTACCTTCTCCCAACTTTCAAGAGTAATAAATAAGGGACTTCCCCGATGGCGCAGTGGTTAAGAATCCGCCTGCCAACGCAGGGAACACAGGTTCGATCCCTAGTCCGGGAAGATCCCACATGCCGCAAAGCAGCTAAGCCCATGCACCACAACTACTGAGCCTGCACTCTAGAGCCCGTGAGCCACAACTACTGAAGCCCAAGTGCCCTGGAGCCTGTGCACTGAAACTGCTGAGCCCGCGTGCTGCAACTACTGAAGCCTGCGCACCTAGAGCCCATGCTCTGCAACAAGAGAAGCCACCGCAATGAGAAGCCCGTGCACCACAACGAAGAGTAGCCCCCTGCTCGCCACAACTAGAGAAAGCCCGTGTGCAGCAACGAAGACCCAACATAGCCAAAAGTAAAAAAAATAAAATAAAATAAAATAATGCCCTGCCAATAAGATTTCCTTAAAAAGAAAAAAGAGTAACAAATAAGGCAAAGTGAAGCAGGAGAATACAAGATGGAAAATTAAATCAACATTTGTTGACTAACTATTCACAACTCAATATGGTAAGTACTATTAGCCTCTCATTTTTAGATATAAAGTTAATAACACTTGTCCAATCTATGTAACTAGTAAGTGTTAGAACTGATACACAAACACAGTTCTGGGAGGAGCGAGTTCTTTCTTATGCTAGACTACTTTTCGAAATATCACACCGAATGCAATTCTATCAGGCCAACAAAGGTTTATACTGAGTGCATGCCCAAAAAGAAAATAATGCATAATACCTAGTTGAAAATTCAATGAACATCAAATAGCACTGGTTTTACTGACACTAATTATAAATATCATAAAGTTAAAATCTATCGAGCTTAGACATATAAGCAGCCTTCCTTTATTTTCCAGGTTAGCAATTTAATTCAGTTCATCCTAATAAAAATATATCCCACACCAAGAGCAGGAAATAGATCATCACAGATTCAAACCTTCACTTTAGTATTTGACAATACCTGAGATGATAGGTTTAAAAGTAGAGTCTTCTCAGAGAAGACTGGTTTCGTCTCAAGATAAGTACATGTAACATTATGGATAAGAAAGACACAGACAACTGTGATAACATTTGCAATGAAATAAAATGCAGAGAAAATATCAGAGAGGGGTATAGACATACATATCTTATTACCATGTTCCCAGTGTAGCTGAGTCAAAGACTGGCCAGGGAGAAGAATGACTGGAGCGACTGCTGTTTTTAATGTTTACCAAGGGGAGAACAATGAACAACAGGACAACTTTGGATCAATGTAAAACTGCAATGGAGAAGTCAGTCTTTATCCCACCTCAGAATGGAGCTAAGGAGATAGACGTGAGATTGATGAAGTGAAGAATTAACTTACTCATGGAACTCAGGATAGCTCTGATGCTCGGACAAACTTCTGTAAATCAGTGACTCCCACTTGCACTATGCCTGAATGACCACAGGCTGAGATTTAAGAGAAGCAGTATTCAGCTGGGTGACATCATGGTTTCAATAATATATAGCTCTAATCACTGGTTACCAATAATGATGTGTGCAAACTATCTCATTATTAAAAAATGATTAGACTCAAGTTATTTGAATAATGCAAGTACACAAAGATCTTTCTTGACTGACAAAAGTAGATTTGCAACTGGTGAGCTGAGTTGTATATGGGCATGGCACACCCATTAGACAGTGTAATGCACCTAACCTCAAACTTTCATAGCTAATACCTTCTCAGGTAGAATAACCCAGAAGCTAAAATATCCCACAGTTTCTCACATTGTAGTAGGAAAAGAATTTCTTCATAACAATGAAGCTTCTCTTGCAAGGAACTTTTTGGATTATGAATATATCTGCTCTAGCTTGTGAAAACTAATAAAGGAAAACCTCACTAAAACAGTCAGGAAGCCAGCAGGGGGAGCTCTCACGCACATAACACTTGAGGTCAATATATATCCAAAGAGGAAGAGATGGACTTGGCATCTCTGGCAGAAAGTGACACTATGTTACTACCACCATCATGAGAAAGAAAGATTTTCTCCTTGCTCAGCAACAGCTCAGTCAACGAAAGACCATCACAACTCAGCCAATGAAAAAACTCTATACTTCAAACTCCCAGTTTCCTCCAATGGGCCTTTTGTTCACAACAGCCTCTCCCAATTTCCCATCCTCCTCTGTAAAAGAGTTTTCTCTCCCTTGCTTTACCCATACTTGCTGTCATTCACCACAGTCACACATCCTGAATTGCAATTCTTCACTGCCCCCAAATACACCTGTTTTACTGGTAACATAAGGTAACATAACTAGCTGTTTCATTGTTTTAGGTTAACAAGTGATTTATATTTGAAATGATATAATATATATATACACTAATTATTAAAACTGTAGATCAAAAATACTGTTGACACAAGTATGTATAAATTTGATAAGAGTGAAGTAAATCTAACAGTAGTTAAAATTTAAAAATCAAAACTAGCAGAAATAAGATTACAATTTTAAGGAAAATTGAGTAGAAATTCATAAAATGGCCTTGAAATTTAATCTAGCTCTCAAATCCACTCTGGAAAAGGGGAAGACCATAGATTTAGGAAAGTGTGTGTGTGCATGCCTATGTATTTATTTAGAAAATTTAGGAAAATATAAATTTCTATATGTGGATTTATATCGGGGTATAGAGTATCTCTTAATAAATTAGCCATAATAAATGCAATTATTTGTCTAAGTTAAGGTTCCAGCAAGAAATATGACACACTCAAAATAGGTGATGTGCTAAAGGGACTATTTACGAAGATCTGGGGAGAAAAAAACAGATCTTTTTGTTGGGGCTAAGAGCAGCAGGAAGCCACCGCCACTCCTGGGCCTGAAGGGGCCAGGGAGGAGCAGACACCAGGACTCATTAGGACTTACATCTGTAGGAAAAGGAACATCCAAAGGAGTTGTAGATATTTGTAGAGAAAGAGAAGAAAACAGAGTGAGTGGCAAACTGCAGACTGGCAAGGAGGGAGCCAGGGGGAAAGACTCCTTGACATCTCCATCCTGCCTCTCTCCTACCTTTTGACTGGTGCTTCCCACCGGCCGGCTGGAAATCACAGGGCAACGGAGCCTGGTTGAAGCAGTGCATGTGGCTCAGGTCCTCAAGCACAAAGCAGCGTGGAGAACAGCAGATTATGAATCTGGAGGGGCAAAAGCAGAATGCACAGCACAAATTTATAGTGCTTTTAGATTTTCAACAACCATTCACACAAACACATTTAACTCAAACCACTTTGAAAGATAAGTAGAGATTTTAAAAATTGAAGATCTTTAGAGTTTCTCAACACTCTCCATTTATATGGGTAATAGAGTCACTAATTAAACCGTCTTCTAATTTCATACCCAGTATTTTTCAGGGTACCTGGAGAAATCTAGATGTAAGAGAATCTAAAGAGCTTAGAGAGATGCTTTGTAAGTCTGTCTCTTCTTCCATGCTGGGTCTTGAAAATGTTAATGTATAACTGGAGTATGTAATGGAGATATGGAGTTCTAATAAAACTTCACTAGTCATGCTCATTTTTTCAGTGGCCTAAGAAGAATCATACAGATGCACAGGGAGTTCTGTGTCAATCTTTTAAGAGACCCATTAGTGAAGCCCAAGCTGGAGCACATAGTAAAGAATACAGCAAGAAATCTAATGAGAACCTTCCACAAAGAAATAACAGGAGCTGCAATGGAATGTTAAAATCCACATTTTGCTGTGTTAATGAGAAGTAATTGAAGAAATTTACAGGACCAGAAAACAAGCTCTCTGTTTACACATAATGAGAATTCTAGTTATCTTCTTGTACAACCTCTTAAAAGGTTTAGAGAGCTCTTTGATTCAAAAGAAGTTATACTGCCTAAAGAAAGAAAGCAAAATTAACAGATCAATGGGAATCAAAATAGTAGGGACTGTTAAATTAGGCTGTGCTGTATGTTTTTAAAACAGCATTAGGAGAAAGAAATGGTAATCCCAGAAAGATAATAGAGTTCAAATAAAACAAGCCCTTCAAAAAAGTTCTGATTCGTTTTGATAAAGCATGGTGTGTGTGATGTATACTGTTTTGAGGTGTGCATTTGGGACATAAAGTGTGAGGAGTTTGAGGCAAAGTTGAGAACTTGAATGATAAGCCAAGGCCAGTTCATAAATAATAGGAAATGAGAATTACCCGCCCCCCCCCAATATATTCTAGAATCGAATCCTAAGAGTAAATCTCTTTGGGGACAGTTCTGCAAGCATTTTGCAACCTTAGAAACACTGATCAGCATATACATTGCATTAACTGAGGTAGAGAACTGCTATTTTTTAACTGTACAAGCTGCATGCCATAAAGGTGCTGTATCATTCATATGATTTGTAATAAATCTTTTGTATTCTTTCCTCACAATAATTTATCTGAAATAGAAGCCAACACCTTTCAGGTTACTAAGCCTAGCTATCAAATTAATGCATGAGCTGGACTGAAAAAATGGGCCATTCTTCACCACCAGGATCATGAGTATTTTAATGTCTGAATAAAGTTAAAGCAACTCAATTTTGTGGAGACGCCACCAGGAGAAAAGCATCTGTACCTATATGACCAGAATTCCATCAATTCAATAACAAAAATATGTTTAGAACATTTCCCCAGAATAGAATTAGACTTCTTTTAGTATACAGGACCAAAACTGCATATGTGAAGAGAGATGTGAAAAATCCCAGATAAAACAATGACGTTTTGAAACTTTTGGGCTCTGCCAACCATAATGATCTGACAACACAAAAAGGAAATTGGAGAGTAGTTGATATAATTTTTCTCTGTTCTCCAACAACTTTTTCAGTTTATTTTTACCAAAATCAGAAAATGTGAAGGAAAATAAACATCCAAGAAGACTGATGAGAAAGATGTATGTGTGAAAGTGTGTGCAATATTTTCATAAAGTTATTGCTAGCATCATTGTTTTCTTTGGTCAGTGCAACAAATGGGCGATTGTATCTAACCTAATCTGAACCCAGCAGTAAACACTCCTCATTTCTGACAAATACTATTTACAAATCTTCGCCTCACCACCACCAGAACTCAGTGATTAAGTTAATCCTCTAACTCAGTGATTCTCAACATTGGCTGCATATTAGAGTTACCTACGGGAGCTTGAATCAGAATTTCTGGGGATGGGAACTCACCCTCAGCATGTTTTAAAGGTCCCTGCATGATTCAATGTACAGTTAAGATTCAGGACTACTGCTCCTATGCAAAGATGCTGCAAGGTGAATGTGAGTTTCTCTGCAGTACTTTTATTACTTGAAAATCATTGATGTTAACTGAGTTTCCCTACTTTGTTTTATCACTAGTACAAACCATGCCCTTCTTATAATTATATCATAGGTACTTGGTGAGAATTCTTTAGTTAAAATGAACATCAAGCAAAAATTTTAGGTACTTTAAAGCAAATTTCTATTCCTGTGTAACCATAAGCACACTTTCTTTTTTAATATCTTCATTGGAGTATAATTGCTTTACAACGTTGTGTTAGTTTCTGCTGTACAACAAAGTGAATCATCTATATGTATACATATATCCCCATATCCCCTCCCTCTTGAGCCTCCCTCCCACCCCCCCCATCCCACGCCTCTAGGTCATCACAAAGCATCAAGGTTATCTCGCTGTGCTATGCAGCTGCTTCCCACACTAGCCATCCATTTTACATTTGGTAGTGTATATATGTCAATGTTACTCTCTCACTTCATCCCAGCTTCCCCCTCCCCCTCTGTGTCCTCTAGTCCATTCCCTATGTCTGCATCTTTATTCCTGCTCTGCCACTAGGTTCATCAGTACTGTTCTTTTAGATTCCATATATGTGCATTAGCATATGGTATTTGTTTTTCTCTTTCTGACTTTACTCTGTATGACAGACTCTAGGTTCATCCACCTCACTACAAATAACTCAATTTTGTTCCTTTTTATGGCTGAGTAATATTCCATTGTATATATGTGCCACATCTTTATCCATTCATCTGTTGATGGACACTTAGGTTGCTTCCATGTCCTGGCTATTGTAAATAGAGCTCCAATGAACATTGTGGTACATGTATCTTTTTGAATTATGGTTTTCTCAGGGTATATGCCCAGTAGTGGGATTGCTGGGTCATATGGTAGTTCTATTTTTAGTTTTTTAAGGAACCTCCTTACTGTTCTCCATAGTTTTCTCCACACCCTCTCCAGCATTTATTGTTTATAGATTTTTTGATGATGGCCATTCTGACCAGTGTGAGGTGATACCTCATTGTGGTTTTGATTTGCATTTCTCTAATGATTAGTGATGTTGAGCATCTTTTCATGTGTTTGTTGGCAATCTGTATGTCTTTGGAGAAATATCTATTTAGGTCTTCAGCACACTAATTCTTCTTGCTTATTCATACATTTGTAAAAAGAGGATGACTGAATCTACTTTCCAAGGTTTTCACAAAATGGGTTAATACATCAGAAAATATCTAATAAACTGTTCGCATAAAATAGATATTACACAGTAGCTATCAATAGATGATTATAAATTGTAATTCTGAAGGTTATTGTATTCATAATTGCGATAAGAGGCTTTTCATAAATTTTCACTTAAAATTTATGCTACAAATACTTATTAAGCACTTACCATGGCTAGACACTGTCCTGCATGCCGATACACAGAAAAATAAACTAAAATCTCTATTTTTAATTAAATTTAGTTTTCAGGGAGACACTGACAACATACTGTGTAATATAATGATAAGGACCAAGGAAAAAAAAACAAGTGGTGTGTTGGGGAAGCATTCATGTTACATAGGATATCAGAGGTAGTTCTCACTGAGACAATTACATCTGAGTAAAGATGAGGAAAGTTGTGAGGAAGCTAACCATGGAGAGAGCTAGGGGAAAGGCATTTTAGGATGGGGCTGGAGTAAGAACGTACCTGGGGTGTTCGGGTAGCAGCAAGGAGGCTACAGTGGCAGAATTAAAATCAAGCAGGGGGAAAGTAATAGAAGATAAGATCAGAGAGGTAATGTGGATATGGGAGTGAGGTGACTGGATGAGGTCTTATGGATTGTGATTTTGCCCCCCTTCCAGTAGTCTTTCAGGTACACTTCCACTTCCTGCTCCCCATGTTTCAGTGCAACCACTAAAAGAGTTCTGGACAGAGTTGTGAACAAAATGTGAGGTGCAATTCTTGTAGACAGAGCATATAATTGCCTCAGCATGGTGATAAGCATACTTGAGGTGACTGTCTGCTCCATCAGTGTTTGTCTCTGGATGCCCATGCAGGGCAGAACTCAGAGCCTCCACAATGAAAACACAGAAGGCAGAAATGAACTGTGGCTGTTTAAATCATTAAGATTTTCAGCTGTCTGTCACTGCTTATAAAATATCCTGATTAATACATAGCTCATACTAAGGACTTCTGCTTTCACTCTGAGTAAAATGGGAAACTAGTGGAAATTTTTAAAACAGGTGTGAAATGATTTGACTTTTTTTTTTTTTTTTTTTTTGCGGTACGCAGGCCTTTCACTGCTGTGGCCTCTCCGG
Organism: Grampus griseus; assembly: GCF_964374135.1. Lineage (NCBI taxonomy): Eukaryota > Metazoa > Chordata > Mammalia > Artiodactyla > Delphinidae > Grampus > Grampus griseus. The sequence continues at coordinate 72,550,270 of NC_139000.1, read as the reverse complement.
TTGCGGAGCACAGGCTCCAGACGCACAGGCTCAGCGGCCATGGCTCATAGGCCCAGCCGCTCCGTGGCATGTGGGATCTTCCCGGACCGGGGCACGAACCCATGTCCCTTGCATCGGCAGGTGGACTCTCAACCACTGCGCCACCAGGGAAGCCCCAATTTGACTTTTTTTTAGACAAGATCACTGCCATCTACTTTGTTGAGAACAGGCTGCAAGACTTGGGCAAGGGTAGACACTCTAGATAAAAATAGACACTACTGACAAAATTTGTGCTTGTATGAGGTGGGGTAGCACAAACATCATTTTAATCAAAGCAGAGGTGAAGTGAGGCACCTATCTTACTTTAGCGCCCACATTGTTTCTACCAGTTTACTTTCTTTTCTCTCTTGGGATGTTTTCTTTTCAGTTTTATCCTATGTTCAGCTGCCTACGGTTTAATCTTTACACAAACATTAATTATAACTAAGAGTAAATGATTGATTTAAAAATGCAGTAACATATATTCACATCTACTTTATGATAGGTAATAGAGATTTAAACAGACACAAATCCTTTTTCTTGCCCTTGAAGTCTCTTAATCTAGTTGGAACCTCAAGACAAGTACAATACAATGAGAGTGTGTATAATAGTAAAAGCATGAATGATTTTTAAGAATATGTGTGTCAGGACAGTTTAGGATAAAAATACATCAGGAAATTTGTGTTGATTTCATAGGGCATACAATATAAGCTTTAGGCAGATGATGAGACTTTCATGAATGAAGAGTTGGGAAGGCATTTTAATAAAAGAAATAAATTCATAAATATCAGTTAGGAAGTGGTATATTATGGCAAGCATTTTCAGATAAGATATGTAGGCCATTTAAAAAGGAATAAAAAAATTTTAAATAAAATAAAGCAAAAATATAAGGTAATCTGGAGAAGTAAAGAAGCTACAAATTATAAAAGTCCTTGAATAAAAGAATGGAGAAAGCACGGGATAGCCAAACATAATTTTTTTTAGTATTATTATATTTTCAACATGACCAAAGGGTATTTGTAATTTTAATATGCAAAGATGAAATGGGTGATTTAAACCATGATTGTGACAACATTCCTAATCGAATTATTAATCATACCTGTTACAATTTGTCCCCACTTAAAAAAATAACAGAAGTTTGACTATTCACTATACACTATTTTATCTAAATCTCAATCCAGGAATTATAGTGAATGCCTAAGGTAATAAAAAGATTAAACAAGTTGTTATATATTTGCTAGCCAGGGAGAAAAATTAAAGAAGAAATTGTACTGAGGGTTAACAAAAATAATTTACTTTTAAAAAATCTTACAAACAATGCTTACAGAACATTATTCATTTGGCTAAATATATTTCTGTATAAGAAAAGAACTTTTGAATATTTACTAACACACTACTATCTTCAAACAAACTTCTAGGGCTTCCCTGTTGGCGCAGTGGTTGAGAGTCCGCCTGCCGATGCAGGGGACACGGGTTCGTGCCCCGGTCCGGGAGGATCCCACATGCCGCGGAGCAGCGAGGCCCGTGAGCCATAGCTGCTGACCCTGCGTGTCCAGAGCCTGTGCTCCGCAACGGGAGAGGCCACAACAGTGAGAGGCCCGCGTACCGCAAAGAAAAAAAAAAAACTTCTAAAGTCTTAGAACAAATCTTATCATTTCCATTAGCATAATGTTCATTTATAATTCCAGTCCTCTCTAAAGGTCAGAGGATTTCTAGGGGGAAAAAAAGATTTGATCTAGTAAACAATTATTCAAAGGAAAATTAAATTAGAGGATATTCTAGAAAGGAACTGATATGACCGAGCAGTGCACAAAAGGAGGTGGATAAAAAGGTTTCACGTGTCCTTTGGGACCTGTTACATTGCCATTCTGAAATATAAACTATTGTAATTGTGTTAGCATAGTCATCAATGACAGGCAATACAGAAGATTGTGATTCTTAAGTAAGCACTCATATTTCAACCTGATCAAAGATAGTCTGACTTTTTTAACTGTTTATATTTGAGGGTGTTTCATTTTGATGGAAAAACTAATTTCTTTTAAACACTAAAAAAATTCTAGTTACTAACGATAAAATGTCAAGTCTCCTGACAAATTTACAACAAACTAAAGCCTTCTTTAAAGATGGGTGGTAGTTTCAGTTTCGTGTGTAAGTTATTTAAAATGATTGTTTTACAATAAAAAGTAAATAATGTTGCTCAGAGAATTCAGAATTTTTTATTTTTTGATGTGAGTTCCAATTGGCAAACATTTTTTAGAAAAAAATTGGCACTGAATAACAGGGGAGAAAAATTAAGAGATAACCATGTGTACAAGCCCATGTGCTTATTTATCATTGAGGGCTTGATAGTAGAACCATTACTTGATTCTTTAATAAAGGGTAGAAGAGATAGACAGGAAGGGGAGGTAAGGTGGGGAATACAAAGCACTGTCCAATGCTGATCAACAAAGGAGAAAGTTTACTGTTACAACAAGACCCCCATGATAATTAACTCAGCTCTTTGGGTGGCATAGATGACACATAAAATGAGACAAGCAAAAGCTAATTGAGTAGCTTGATATGTAAAAGTACTCTGTCAATATTGAGAGTTGGCACTTGGTCTGCAATGTTGGTGTAGGTGTTAACCGTTGTACAGTTTATCAAACTCTACTATTTTCTACTCAAATAATCCATTCTCCCAGATTGGTGATTTTGTTTTCTAATATAAATTCTTACCCTAGGCCAGTCTGTCTTCCTATATCATGTACAATCTAGTAACTCTCCTTTATCCTTCTGGGTGAGTGCCATCCAATCTACAGTAATGAAGCCTCCTTAGGCACCATGGAGGAGTAAAGGAATGCACCAACCCCCAGAATACTTCCTATGGTACACATTCTACTTGGGCCTTGTACAACTATAGTTAGTTTTCTCTTTCCTCATGTATGTTCAAGGAATCATATTCTAACCTTCCTTCTATCTTCCACATCAAGTCAGAGGTTTTATATTAAGCACAAAATATCCAACACAATTTATCTTTTTAAAAAACATAGGCTTGTGTGTTTTCTGTGGTTTCCCCTGCTCTCTTTTACTAGGTCAGATAAACCAGAGGCCTTATATGCCTACAATTTTATTGTCTGTTGTAAAGCCCACATTCCAGAATAGGTGAAGCTGGTTTTGAACCAGGTCAAAACCAGCTGGTTATGAGTCAGAGATCAGCAAACTTTTTTCATAAAGGGTCATATATTTAAGTATTTTAAGCTTTCCAGCCACATAGGTCTCTGTCTCGTATTCTCCTTTGTTTCCTTTAACAATACTTTAAAATGTAATCGTATTCTCCTTTGTTTCCTTTAACAATACTTTAAAATGTAACAAATATTCTTAGCACAGTCATTATGAAAGTAGGGAGTGGGACAGATTTGATCTCTAAGCAGGAGAGGACATGTGTTTCAACTGGCAAGTATTATTTAGAAAAAAAATGGCATTGAATGAAGCTCACAACATAATTTCCTTCATCTATGGGACTATATGAGAATTGAGTAAGATATATAAAAAGCCTAGGCCCCAGTAGGTACTTAAAAATTGTTGGCTATTACTGATGGCAATTTTATTATTAGGATATCTAGAAGTAATAGAGGCAGTTAGGAAAGAACAATGTATTTATTACTATTTGAAGGGTTTGAATGCTTATAGACACACTGATTGCAGATATTCTGAGAAGGAATTAGACCCCTATGAAAGTGTATCTTTTGCCATAACTGAAATGCAAAACAAAACCACATGAGGTACCAACCACTTCACACCCGCTAGGGTTGCTATAGTCAAAAAGATGATAACAAATGGTAATAGTTGATAACAATGAGTGTTTATGAAGATGTGGAAAAACTATAAAAAGAATAGCAAATTAAATCCAAAGTAACCATAAGAAAGAAATGATAAAGATCAGAATGCAAAACTAATAAAATAGATAAGAGAAAAATAATAAAGAAAAGATATTAAATCAAAAGCCAGTTGTGTGAGCATATCAAAAAATCAAAAACCTCTAGCTAGAATGATCAGAAAATTAAAAAGACATAAATTATAAACACCTGTAATGAAAGAGGTGATACCATTGGAGATTCTATAGTTACTGAAAGGATAATAAGGGAATATTATAAACAACTTCATGCCAATAATTTTGACACCATAGATGAAATGAGCAAATAAATTTTAATACTAAAATTACCAAAGCTTACTCAAGAAGGAATAGATTAACTGAATAACCCAAGTCTATTTTAAAATTTTGACTTTGTACTTAAAAATTTCACAAAGAATATTTGAGGTCTATGTGGCTTCACTAGTAAATTTTAACAAACATTTAAAAAATAACATCAATTCTGTACAAACTCTTTCTGAAAAATGAAGATAATGGAGTAATTTCCAACTCATTCTATGAGGTAAAACTTATCCTGATACCAAAAGCAAACAAAGATATTACCAGTGAAGAAAATTACTGACCAATATCTATGAACAAAGATGCAATATTCTAAATAAAATTTAGCAGACAGAAACCAGCAATACATAAGTTGCAATTCATCATGTCAAACTAGAAAAGAAAAATCATATAATCGTGTCAATAAATGAAAAAAAATGTGACATTATCCAACATCCATTACTGATGAAAACAATCAGGAAATGAGTAGAAAAGAAAGGACACTATGAAAATGCAGATCTAATATTGTAATTAATGGAGAAAATTGAATTCCTTTCCCTTTTAGATCAGGAACAAAAACAAGGATGTCCCTCTCCCCTCCCTAAACAACACACTGAACATCCTAGTCAGTACAATAAGGCAAGAAAAAGAAATAAAAAGCAGTCAAATAGTAAAGGAAGAATTAAAACTGTCTTTATTCACAGACAGCATAACTGTCTATATAGAAAATTCAATGGAATCTACAACAAGGCCACTAGAATGAATCAGTTACAAAGTCAATTATATGTGTTACTAGTAATGAAAATTAAAACTAATATTTTTTTAAATATAATTTACAATAGTATACAAATATAAAATATTTAGGAATAGATCTGTCAGACCTGAGAATTACAAAATAATGCTTAGAAAAATTTTTTAAAAGAGCTAAATAAATGTCGTAATATCATTCATTTCTCCCGAAACTGATCTATAGCTTCAATACAATCTCAACCAAACACCAGTGATTTTTTGTAGAAACTGGAGAGCTTATTATAAAATTTATATGGAAATGCAAAAGATCTAGAACAGTCAAAACAACTTTGAAAACAGAACTAAGGTAGAAGACATAAACTGACTGATTTCAAGATTTATTTTAAAGTTACAAAGTTTAAATAATGTGGTTGGCATTAAGACAGGCAAATAGACCAATGAAACATAAAAGAGTCTAGAAATAGATCCAAATGGTCAATTGATTTTTTGCCAAAGTGTAAGGTGCGAAGATTGAAATGTTTCTTCAACAAATGCCACAGGAACAACCAGATATCTATCTTGTAAAATAATTGCTTTGACAGATAACTCACAAAATACAGAAAATCTACCTCAAAGTGGACCACAGTCCAAAATGTGAATCCTAAATTTCTAAAAAGTTCTACAAGAAAACATAGGAGAAAATCGTTGTAACCTTGAGTTAGTCAAAGATTTCTTAAACATGACTCCTCAACCATGCTCCCTTAAAAAATTATATACCAAACCTCAGAAAATTTAGTAATTTCTGCTCTTCCAAGGACATTACTGAAAGAATAAAAAGACACAGAGTGAAAATATTTATAAATCATATACCTGATGAAATGAATAAAAGGCTTATATAGAGAGTATCTAAAGACTTTTCAAAACTCAATAATAAGAAAATAACCCAAACTTAAAAATTAGCCATGAACTGATATTTTAGCCTAGGAATCTCAGATTAATTTTGGAGCTAAATTTGGATTTGAAACTTTTCTAAGAGTTAAAACTACTTTTTTGTACTTGCTTTACAACCTGCTATTAATTTTTTGGTTTTTTGTCCATACCCACTCTCTTCTAAAACCTGTTCCAGGGGAGATAAAAATTAAAGCCAAATAATAAAATTTTATGACATATTCATTCACTTTATTATATCTGTATATGTACTTGAATACATATATTTGCTCTTCATAATATATTACATTTGGGTTCACCAGATTAAAAGACAAAACTTATGTGCTTATTATTTAGAATATGAAAATAAGAGTTTTATAACACTTAAAAGAATTTTTTTAAGAGATAAGTAAATTTCAATAGGAAATTGATAGATGGATTTGTTCAAGAACATATATGGCATGATAACAGATAGAAGATGATCACAATATATAAAGTTATATATATATTTTTCTAGATTTTACTTGGGTATGTCCTCAGACATATAGGGGCAATTATATTATATCAATACTTTCTCCTGAAGAGTATAGGTTATTCATTGAAAGAAAGTGTGTGTGTGTGTGTGTGTGTGTGTGTGTGTGTGTGTGTGTGTGCGTGTGTACACATAATCCACTACTTTCTGGTTTCCTGTTTTTATTCTTCTTCTTTAGCAAAGAAAGTATTGGAAAGGACTTTTTGGAGCAAAGTAGATCTAGGATCATTTTCAACATTTAATAATCTTCTTTATCTGTAAAAGTCTTCTTCAAATGTAGCATGGGGATATTAATCCCTAATGTTTCATGAAAATTAAATTAGTGAATGTAAAGCACAGACATCCTTCACACATAGTTCATCAGTAAATGTTAATTATATCCCTACTTTCACTCCTTGCCTTAACTCTATTGTTGACACCTACATACATATGTTCAGAAAAAAATATAAAAGAAGTGAATGTAAATTAATATTTATAAAAATAAAATACTTTCTAAAAGTGTTCTTTTTATGCCTTGTTAATCAGTCAACATTTATTAGCTGAGATACTAAAGACGCCTAATATTCTTTCCACATTGTTTGACTCTTTGAGTATGTATTTTAATAACAGGCATCTGATCCACTCTCAAAGATTTTATGCTGGAAATGAAAAAAGAGGGTGATTTCTATTCAATCAATTAGCTGGAAAAAATAGAAAATTATTCAAAGTAATTAATAAAGATCTGTATTATTTTTAACATATAATAAATGTGGGCACCATTACTTAAAAATAATTTATTGCTAGTCTACCAACAGACTTATATTGATGTCATTCTATGCATCTCAACCAATATTTTTACCTATGTTAGTTCAAGCTAATTTTATATCTGTAAACATATATATGTATTTATAGTATAGCATGAAATAATCAGGTTTTGAGTAGAAAGAAGTTTTGAGTAGAAAGAAGTTTTGAGGGAAAGGGTCAAGGAAAAGAAATCATCCTTTCTGTGTTCTCAGGGCCACATCTAACTAGGATGTAACAAACTCTAAATAAATATAAAAAATAAATAAAAACATGTCTAACTAAGTAGATGTATACAGAGATACATAGGAGATGGAGGAAGGGAGGGAGGAAAAAGAGAAGAAAAAGTTCCCCTGTATTATTCCTCATAACATCACCCTATACCTCACATATGGGATTTAATTTAAGTATATTTCTGTCATTGTAAAAATTACTTAAAACTGGGTAAAACTAGGTAAACTTTTAGTCCACGTATTCGGAGTAAAGGTACTGTTTAAAATCAGCTCTCAAAGATAGTGATTTCTCTTTTCCCATATGTTTACTAACAAGTATGGATTAGCAGACTACACAGTACAACCTACTTCCAGCTCACTCTGAAGCACTGTAAGCCAGTAACAGTTACCGACAGAATAGCAATTACAGCCCATACAATTCATTACTCTTTTAACAGAGTCCTTTTGTTTTGTAGCATAAAAGAAAAAGAAACCATGAATTGGTACCCAGTCCTGTTTGCTTAAAGCTATAAATTCTGTAGAATTATGTACCAAGCTACCATTTGGTGCTACTACTTGAGGGTTCTATTTATTTGTTTGCTGTTCTGTTTTGACTAAGGGAATAAGGACTTTTCCAGAGAAACAGCTTGCCTGCTTCCTCCTAAAGCTTACTTTACTCTTTGAAACCACAGACTTATTTTTGTTTGGTCATGTTTTAAAAACCATGTCAAATCTGACTTTAAATTTGGAACTAAACATGAATTTTCAGGCCTTTTTTTCCCCTTCTCTTGATTCTTGGTGAAATAAATTGTTCTCTAAGAAAAATACAAATATAAGAGGCTTTTCCAATATCTAATTTTTAAAACATTTAAATAAATCAATACCATATGGATTTTCTTTCCCATACAATATATGTTTTAAGAAATCTGTAGAAGAAAATGTCTTGCATTTTTACCTAAAACAAAATCTGTCAAGAAACGTCCTCAGCTGCTCAATACAGCACATTTATGCCCCTCTGCAGGTGTCCAAGAGCTCTTTTTGCCTTGCTATAAATCATCTATTAAGGATGGTTAACTATCTACTCCAGATTAGGGAACCTTGGCAGCTGTGACGATAAGGAACCTAGAACTAACAATTACTTTGAATAAAGTTTCTGAAATACTAGAGAGAGGACACATGGATAAAAATCAGTGGTCCCTATACTATCTTTTGATTTTTTAGAAGACTGGGAAAAATGCTTTAATCTAGCATGCTTCTCTTAGCTGTTCATCATAAATTTAAACATGATGCAAAGCCAGGGAGATAGCAAGGGAACTGGCCTTTTGAGATATGTTTCTAGATAGAGTGGCAATAGGGATCTTGATAAAGCTCATCTACACTCTATTTCTTTTTTGGTTGTATCTAAAAGGAGAATTATCATGATGGTACTTTCTTGGTTGCATGAAAAAGCCCACCTACCTTATTGCCCAAATTATGCTTCTGCTTCTGCTAAAAAAAAACCCCAAAAAATCACACTGTATTTGTGTACTGTACTTATATATGTCTTCTTTATTTCCATTTTACTCATTGCATCTTTTATCAATTGAAAAATAAAGGTAGGAAAACATTTCTCTGTAGCAGAAAAATCCACTGGGTACAATTGATGGTAGTGGTGGTGATGATAAAAACTTAAAAAGTGTCCAATTCTAGCCTTCCTGGCCCTGTCATTGTATGCTTTATTATGGGCACTAAATGAACCTTAACCTCATTTAAAATTTATATCAGATAATTCATGAAAAACCCTTAGCACAATGTTTGGTCCACAATATTATCATTAAATGGTAGCTACTTATTGTTACTGTTAATTTGAATTGCTGATGTTTTTATTATTTCAGTTACAAAATCACTCTCTGCTGAAGTGAAATATGTAAACCATACCTAATATTCCACTAAAAGCATCAATATAGTAGTGTAATACAATGTACATTAGGAAAAAAGCATTCAAGAGCATCTGGTATAATTCTGTCATTTTATACCTAAGGCAGCTAAGAATCAGAGTGATTTAGTGTGTTGACTAACAGCCTTCACACATAGATCAAAATAGTTCAAAACAGGACACTCTAAATGGAAGGCTAATGTGCAAGTATGCATACATTTCTCTTTTGCTTTATTCTACCTAAGCCTGCAGAATGCTAGAGTCTGAAAGTTTTACTGGCTCTCCAGAGAGAGAATACTTGGTTTTCTGAGCACTCTAGTTTGAGGAAGCGCCAACAATGTGTTTTCCTAAACGTTCCCTCATTTACCCATGGTAAACAACACCAACGGCACCATGGTTCTACCTTCATTCTGAACTCTCCAAACTGGCTGCTCTTAATGTCTGGGAATACAATCTGCTGCCATAGGTCCATTAGAAGAGCAATTGTAGTCTCGAACCAAAACACAGAATTCCTGAAGTCCTTCAGATCCTAATTTTGCCCTGCTTATGTCCCTACTGCACCAGGTATAACTATATTCCCTGTGTTACAACAGTCTAAGGCAAAATCTAAACGTGAAAATAACTGCAAAATAGTATTTCTGACCCCAAGTGGAAACCCCCAAATATTTTAGAGAAACCTTAAGTCTCACCTATGGATTAATCTTCCAGGGTACTTCTTAAAATTCATTTTCCTTCTCTCTTCCTGCAGCTGCTAACTTTTACTAGAAGCTCCACTTCCACTGCTAGCACTCAGCAGAAGTAAGTGTTGCATCCACTGCCCACCAGCAGTTCCTGAACTAGTGTTCAGGAACACCAGTCTGCACTGAAGCTAGCAGGGTCTCTTGTGAGTACAAGTGCCCGCACCCCAAAAAGCAGGATAGCTGGTATCTTATGACTTCAAGATTCTTATACCAAACAGTTCATTAGTTGAAATAAATGAAATTAGCAATTCCTGACCATTTATGTCCAATTACAGTTCGACCTAATAGCTTTACTGGCTCCTTACTGTGATTTCTCTCTGGTATTCAGAAATGAGTACATGGAGGTTGGGCCAAAATACATTCTGAGTGAAGACCTGAGCTCAGAAATCACATCTCCCTCCAATTCTGACCCATTGTCTAAACTGCCTTCAGTCCCTTCCCTCAGGAATAATTCTTTCCCAGAACACTGCATGCTTCCTCATATGGGCCACCCCTATGCAATATCCCTGCACGTATTTAAATACAAATCTAATAACAGTTTAGAAATAAGATAGGAATGAAACTGGGTCATTTGTAGAGATGTGGATGGACCTAGAGTCTGTCATACAGAGTGAAGTAAGCCAGAAAGAGGAAAACAAATACCGTATGCTAACGCATATATGTGGAATCTAGAAAAATGGTACAGATGAACCTATTTGTAGGGCAGGAATAGAGACATAGATGTAGAGAACGGACAAGTAGACACAGTGGGGGATGGGGAGGATGGGATGAATTGGGAGATTAGGTTTGACATAAATACACTACCATGCGTAAAATAGATAGCTAGTGGGAACCTGCTGTATAACACAGGGAGCTCAGCTCGGTGCTCTGTGACTACCTAGATTGGTGGGATGGGGCAGGGGTGGGAGGGAGGTCCACGAGGGAGGGGATATAGGTATACATAGAGCTGATTCACTTCACTGTACAGCAGAAACTAATATAACATTGTAAAGCAATTTTACTCCGATAAAAAAATGAAAAAGCTTTGTCTTTTGCTACACATAGGATATCTGTGATGGGTTATTGCACATCATGGCAGTGGTTAAGCCACTCGATGAAGAAGTCAGAATTCAGACATAAGATATTATTCTCCACAACATTATCAATGCTAACATCATCAAAGAAGTATTAACATCATAGAGAATCATTTACATATGCCCCACGTATTTAAATCTGAATTCCTTGTCTTACAGATGAAACTCAACTCATGTCTCTCTATTCTGTCTGACTCCTCTAAGGCCTTCTGCATTTTTTTTTCTTCTCTTCCCTGGTGTCACTGGCACCTCCCAGTTTAGTAAACCAGTGAATTTAATTAATGATCTTCTCACTCTTCCTTCCAGATCATTAACAAAGGCATTAAATAAAAACCACCCTAACACCTATCCCTGCATCTTCTCTCTGGTGGCCTCCTCCCAACAGTACACACTGCTGTACATTATCACCATTAATTTAAAATTCTTTAGCCAAAAGTAGTCACAGCTGGGCCCACTGGTGTGAATTTACTTAAGCACACAGTAAACGCATTAGTAAATTTCCATCATTTGTTCTATCATCCTACAATGAAGTATGAAACTGGAGAAAATATGTCTTATATTTAAGAACTATACATAAATTACAAATCAATAGTCTCATTAATAGAAACCTAAAAAAAAAAATACGGGGAAAAGTCTCTCTCCTAGTCATCCTCTCCTTTTTGTAAAATCTTAAACTGAAACTTTATTACTTGTTTTTCCTCTCTCCTCAGTACCCTGGTACTAGCACGCCCTCATATTTTCCCTCTCAAAATTCAGCCCTGGGAAAAGATTTTGAAAACTTCTTTAGTCATTCAACAAATTTTACACCTTTTAAAATGTGCCTAGCACTGTTATAGGCATTGGACATACAAAAATGATCAAGGGTCAAAATACCTATAGCAAAAGAACTTATGCTCTAGAAATAAAATTAACTGGTAAATAGATAAATATATAGTACATCAGATCTTGATAAGTGCTATGTAGAAAACTAAAGCACGTTAAGAAGTAAATGGAGCGTTAGGTTACGGAGGGGGACTGTTATCAGATATTTGGTGAAAGGGTCTTCACTGATATGGAGGCATTTGAGCAGGGTGCCAAGGAAGTGAGGGAATAAGCCACATGGTTACTGAGGAAAGAGCATTCCAGGCTGGGAGAAAAGCAAGTAGCAAAGCCGTGAGTCAGAGCATAGCTGGGGTTCAAGGAGGAGTAAGGAGACCAATGCAGTAGGAGAGCAATGACCCAGCAGATGTGTGGCAGTAGAGTCAGAGGGTTTAACAGGAAGTCAGATGCTGCAGAATTTTCTAAACCTTGTTAGGATTTACGGTTTTATCCATATTGAGATAGAAATCCATTTTTACTAAAGGAATAATATGTGACTTGAAATGTACAAAGAATACTCTTCATCAGTGTTTCTATGACTGTCATATATAGAAGAACCACCCTGGTATCATGTTAATATGAGGATTCTGATTCTGATTCAGTGGGTCTGCGTGGAGCCTGAACTTCTGCATTTCTGACAGGCTCCCCAGTCATATTGATATTGCTGGTAAGTAGACCATACCTTGCATAGCAAAGATCTACATCACAGGCTCTCAAGGGATGGTCCCCAAACCATCCGCAGACACATCACCCAGCAACTTGTTAGAAGTACAAATTCTGTGGCTCCACTTACTGAATCACAAGCTCTAGAAGTGGAGTCCCTAAATCTATATTTTAACAAGACTTTCAGGTGATTCTGATTCATAGTGAAGTTTGAGAGCCACAATTCAATGATATATTAAAAATGATAGATTATGAATACACTATAGGGTAGCAAGGGTGGAAGCAAGGAGAACAATCGGGAACTATTGGGATAGGATGAGACAATAGTAGCCTGAGCCAGGATGTTTGGTGGATGTAATCAGAAGAAGTTGAAATGTGGATATATTTTGAAGGTACAGCCAATAGGATAGGTGGAGTACAAGAGACTGAAAGAAATCAAGGGTGACTCTAAGACTATTGTTTCAATAATTGGAACAGTGGAGTGGCCACTTACAGACTAAAAAGATGAAGATGGAATGGATCCATGCCAGGAGAGAGTCAGGAATGTGGTCTGGACTTCTTAAGTTTGAGATACATACAGTCATATGCAAGTTGAGATGATGAGCAGGTACGGGAGATACAATTCTAGAGGTCAGGGGACAAGCGTAGGCAAGAGATATGAAAATGACAATTTTATTTGAGAGTTGATGGCATTATAGCCATGAAAATGAATGAGATGACCTAGGTAGTTGATGCAAAAAGAAAAAAGGCCCAATTTTAGAGGTCTGGGAGATACGGAGCAACCAGGCAAAGGCGGCTCAGAAGGAGCAATCTACAAATTAGGAGAAACCAAGAAAGATAAATGAGGATGATAGTGCCTAAACTGGGAGTTGTTCCACTCTGAAAAGTACAAAAGGTTTTTGACCAAGGCAATGTTTCTCAGATTGTGCATTGCAGATGAAGAGGTCTGAGGCTCAGGCCAGAGGACAGAAGTCCTGAAGTGATTATCACATAGGTCACTGCATGACTACAGTCAGCACTATGCTTTGTTTTGATAACCTTTTAGATGTTATATTTAAACATGAGGAAGAAGATGAGACACATTTCTCCACTGTTCATAAATTAGATCATCCATTCAGAAGGACTGCCAGTCCAAGGCATCCTCCTTTTAACGTACTAATTAAGAATTTAATGGTAGAATACACCAGGCCCAATGGGCTCATCACTGATATCTACTTCTTATGCAGATTCACCATATGTACCCTGCCTCATTTTTACACGTCCTTCATCATGGGTCAACCATGTGTGTTCTCTGTAGTAAAAGACACTCAATAAATACATTTTTAATATTAAATAAATTAATTAAAGAGCAAGTCCACTGAACTATTTGTGTCGTAGGAATAATGTTTTTATAATATTAGTTGTTTGATCTCATAAAGTTATTTAATTGATATTTGAAAAATGCTTTAAAGTAATAAAGTATTTTCACATATATTGTCACATTTAACCCTCAAACACCCCTGTGATAAAGGCCAGGCACATAACATTATCACTACCTTATAGCTGAGAAAAATAATTTTCAAGGTCAGACATGTAGTTAATGAGAAAACTAAGGCTACGATCTAGGGTCCCTCAGGTCCTGGGCCAGGACGCTCCCCATCATACTCTACTGTTTCATATATTTTCCATACACAAATGGGAAAACGAAAGCCCAAGTCTGATTTTCTCCTAAAGTATCAACAAATATGATTTCAAATCTGTTCTCATTTTACAACATCATTTTTTCAACAAATGAATGTGATACAATTTACATTATTGGTAGCTAGAAACAAACTTAAGAAATAAGATACAACTGTGCTTTCAATATATATGTATATGATTATAATTATATTAGTATGGGGGAACAGTTCTAGCCAATTTGCAACCTCATAGGGGTGTTTTAAAAATTAATTTGAATTAATTAGGTGAGTTATTTAGAGGTAAAAAGCATTATAAAAGTGCTAGGCTTTTGTTATCATTTCCCTTTAAGATGAGTTTTGAGTTAAAAGGCAATCATGGTCAGTAGAACATTCCTGAAAACAATTCACTCTACAGATACACGCATTTCAGATTTGTCCTTAAAGATTTTAAGTAGTGATCTCTGTGGTTTGATCAAATACAGTGAAAGGAAAAACATTTGATATGATAAAATATTATAGATGACAGTTTTATATTGTCAAAGGATGTATTTGCATTTTATTTGTTTCATCATTCTTCTCCACTTCCAACATGCAAACATTTCATTCATATTATTATTCTCAGTATTAATTTGTTCATAATATACCAAAAATGTCACTTGACAAAATCCCTATCTGCAAGAGAAACAGAAAATATATTTACCACATTAGGTGGCGTTTAAAATGTTTGTATTTTTCTTGAATGTGGTTTTGTTAAAATAGCTTTCATTTTAAAATGTCAAAACTTATCAAAAAACATTTAGCATTACTGTAGATATTTCACCTAGAGATAAGGAAAGCTGCTTTTATGTAACACATTTCTTAATGCATGTTGTTACCAGTTAAGGCAATTCTCTATAAATATTTCCACATTTCTTCTTTCCTTTGGCTAAATTTGTTTTCAAATCTACATGCCTTACTTATCTGTGAGAATTCATTTTAAACATGTATAAGAAGAAAAAGAGATCAATGTTAGTGGCTGTAAGATATTTACAATGGCAAATTTTGAGGTAAAGTTTTATTAATATTAGGGCTCTAAAAGAATATTCAATATTTTCAAATATAAAGTATAAAAATCTAATCCCATACATAACTGATATGGAAGGCATAATGAATTTCATTGAATACAGTAAATTAAACAAACTAGAATCAAGAACTTTCTTGGGCAAAGAAGAGTTCTGCATTTCTCTGATGTCAGAATCCTCGGTTTAGTCCACCGACTCAACACGCTATTTGAGAAACTAATCGATGGTGAGTTAATTTGTTTAATAGATTTTGAATAAATGGTTTGCTGACTGATATCCTCCTCCTCTGACTACTTCTAAAAGGCAGAGCAGTTTTTGTGGAATATTAAATGTATTCTCTACTTTCCTTCTTTAAAAAAAAAAAAGCTTTAATAGGATATTTCTGGAAAAGGCAATGGCAGTGTTTCTTTATAGAGATCAAATCAGTTTCTAAATTGAGACAATTATCTGGCACTCCTTACACGTGTATATATTTTTTAATCAATTCATTCCTTACCTTCCACAATATTTAAAATCATTGCTCACCATTGCTTGACTGGTTTTTCTAGAACAAAGCAAAGCTCAAAAACTGAAAATCTTGCTTGCGTGTATTAGTTTCCATTAATTGCTATTAAAAAGTTAAGGAAATACAGTATGAAGGTTTGCAAATAAATGTCACTCTACGGGAGAGAATTAACTGATGTGGAAATGGATCATTTTGCTTCCCGCCCACCCCTTTTGTTTTTTTTAACCTTCCATGTATAGGAAGCACCAGGCAATGGAAAGACTGCAAACAGATTGTGGAATCATTCAACCCAATCATCAAAATTGAGCTCTACCTCTTACTGATTTTGTAACTGAATATTAACTCTTAGAGCTTCGGTTTCTAGATTTTTAAAGGACAATAATCAAACTCACCTTACAAAGTTGATTTGAAGAATATGTGCAAAGGTCTTGCTAAAGTACAACACTAAGTAAGCACTTAGCATACAATAGCCATTACTCTTATTATTATCCTCTTGAAACGGGAAGTGATAGCAACTCAAGGTTCACTTAACCTGAAAGCACCCAAATTCTTCTCAGTCATGCCATTTATCATGGGCATCACTGATAATTGAATTGAATATAAATATACAAGTTTCAGACACTAGTGAATAGTTGAGCAGGAACAGGGAATTACTGTAAATGAACCAAGCAAGTGCTTAACAGGAAATACATTTACTATTTCCTATAATGTCAGCCTGCTTCAAATAGATCACAGAATTATTTAACTTCTAGATGAATCATTATTCAACACCTCTTATCTTGATTAATGCATTTATTTATAAGTTTAATGCAGTAGTTGTTGGCATGAGTCCATAGAGAAGTTTAAACATCTTCAGACACTAACATTCTTAAATTTTGCCTGGTTCTCTGTGAGACAACTGAAGTTTCAGCATCATGTATCCCTTGCCACATGTAACATTTAAAATATTTAATATGTAGGTAATTTTATTTTTTATTCATTTATATCTCCTATATTTTTCAAAAACAGGATTTATGGTAGCAAAATGAGGTTGCATTTTCAGCATCTTGCTTCACTTAATGCATTTAATGAAGTAACTGGATCCCTACCAGTTAAAGATGAAGTCATTCACGTCTCATCCATCTCGCAGAAGCTTCATACAGCATGGTGACTCTAACATCTTTATCTTTCCTGAGACTTTTTTTTTTTTTGGTATGCTCCAAACCTATTTCCAGCTTCCAATGGAAAAAATCAACCAGGATGAATTCCAAGTATTTCCAGCCAAATGTCCAAAAGTTAACTCCTTGCATTTACCCTAACAATTCCTCTTTCTGACTTTTCTTTGTCAAGTAATAATACCACTGTTTAACCAATCACTCTAGTCAGATCTGCTATGTGTGACTCTTTCCTCTTCATCTAATAGTCACTGTATCAGATCATTTCTATATCCTATCATGGGTATCTGGTAATATACCCAGAATCTATCCCATTCTTTGGCCTTAGAGCAGGCCCTAAATATCTCTTACCTAAATTATTTCAAGTTCTTCTAATTTAATCTGTCTTTCTTCTAATCATTGTTTCAAATTGGGTACAATAAATATCTCTCTATTGTGGCTCTGAATACATACTTAGAACAGTGTTTCCCAACGTGAATTTTGAGTTCTAGTTCTAGATGTTACTAATGGGTCTCACATGAAAGGCAAGTTTTGTGGCCAGATGAATTTAGAAAGACCCTTTCCAAAATATACAAACAGCTCATACAGCTTAATATCAAAAAAAACAAACAATCCTATAAAAAAATGGGCAGAAGACCTAAATAGACATTTCTCCAAAGAAGACACAAAGATAGCCAACAAGCACATGAAAAGATGCTCAATATTGCTAATTATTAAAGAAATGCAATTCAAATCTACAATGAAGTATCACCTCACACCAGTCAGAATGGCCATCATTAACAAGTCTACAATTAAAAAATGGTGGAGAGGGTGTGGAGAAAAAGGAACCCTCCTACACTGTTGGTGGGAATGTAAATTGGTGCAGCCACTATGGAAAATAGTATGGAGGTTCCTCACAAAAACTAGAGTTACCATATGATCCTACAATCCCACTTCTGGGCATATATCTGGAGAAAACTCTAATTTGAAAAGATACATACACCCCAATGTTCATAGCAGCACTATTTACAATAGCCAAGACATGGAAGCAACCTAAATGTCCATGGACAGATGGATGGATAAAGAAGATGTGGTATATATAGAAAATGGAATGCTACTCAACCATAAAAAAAGAAGGAAATAATGCCATTTGCAGCAACATGGATGGACCCAGAGGTTATCATACTAAATGAAGTCAGAGAAAGACAAATATCATATGATATCACATATATGGAATCTAAAAATAATGATACAAGTGAATTATTTACAAAACAGAAATAGGCTCAGACGTAGAAAAGAAACTTATGGTTACCAAAGGGGATGGGAGGACGAGGAGGGGAGATCAATGAGGAATTTGGGATTAACATATACACACTACTATATAAAAAACAGGTAAACAACAAGAACCTACTGTTTAGCACAGGGACCTGTACTCAATATCTTGTAATAATCTATAATGTAAAAGAATCTGAAATATATATAACTGAATCACTTTGCTGTACACTTGAAGCTAACACAATATTGTAAATTAACTATATTTCAATAATTTTTTTTTAATTTTAAAAAGGGGCTTCTGTACTGTTAGGTTTGCCATGGCATTTAACAGGCTGATGTGAATCTTCAGGTAATTTTTATTTATTTTATTTTATTTATTTATTTTTGGCTGCGTTGGGTCTTCATTGCTGCACATGGGCTTCCTCTAGCTGCGGCGAGTGGGGGCTACTCTTTGTTGCGGTGCTGGGCTTCTCACTGCAGTGGCTTCTCTTGTTGCGGAGCGTGGGCTCTAGGCACGCGGGCTCAGTAGTTGAGGCGCACAAGCTCCAGGGCACGTGGGCTTCAGTAGTTGTGGCTCACGGGCTCTAGAACGCAGGCTCAGCAGTTGTGGCACATGGGCTTAACTGCTCCGCGGCACGTGGGATCTTCCCTGACCAGGGCTTGAACCCATGTCCCCTGCATTGGCAGGCAGATTCTTAACAACTGCGCCACCAGGGAAGCCTATAGCTTGTGTGTGTGTGTGTGTGTGTGTGTGTGTGTGTGTGTGTGTGTGTGCGTGCACACACATGTGTGTGCACGTGTGTAGTTTGGGGATGGCAGATTCACAAGCCTAATATTCAATGAAACATACTTTTGAAATTTTTGAAAAATATAGCCTTAGACCATACTAATTATATATCATGTTGGCTCTGACATGGAGTTTTTATTTTTTGCCTTCATCTCTTCATTATAACATGTTATTCCTAAATTGGCTTTTCTATCCTTAGGCTGAGAGTAAGGCTTGCACGGGGTTTCTCTTTCTAAAGTTCTAAGAAAGTGACCTTCCTTAGAAGCAAAAGGAAAAATTAAATTAATCTCACCTAAATCATGGGGGGAGGATTTAAATAAAGAATATTGGTATCTAAAAAGAATTTATAGAAATATTCCCTTAAAATATAAGTATACTTAAAAATATAAACATATAAAACACATAAACGTAAACCAGACACATAAAACAGAAACACAGTCATAAATACTGAGAAACAGAAGGTGGTTGTCAGAGGGGAGGAGGGTGAGGGCATAAATGAAATAGATGAGGGAAAAACTTTTTTTTAAGAAAAAAAATTTTTCTTTTACAGATCTCACTTGAAAAACTAAATGGGAAATGTAAAACTTAAATGATTAAGAACCACTGTCTACTGAAGATCAACAAAAATGAATATGAAAAATGTCACCCTACTGATACTAAAGTGGCAGTCAATGTAAAAAAGAGAATTGAATTCAATTTACAAGTATGCGATCTATGTATAGCATGTTAGCAATTGATTTCAAGTATTAAGCGAGGCTGTCTAAAATGTAAATCACAAAGATTTCCCCAGCTTTTCTTAAGTTTCCCCCTCATGTTATTGAAACATCTATTTTGTGAGCACTAAAATGGAAAGTCGATGAAGTCTGTGATCCACTAGCAACTCCACAAAGACTCTGCAGTAATGGGAAAATGCCAAGCCTCTATGGCCACAGAGATGTAGGTTTAAATACCTGTTGTGCCATTTCTCAAATCAGTGGACCTCTAAGTTCAGTTTTCCTTAGTACTAAGGAGAAGTAATACTAATTTTACCTGAGCTTAAACAAGGCAATGAATGAGAAACACCCCAGCACAGTCATTGGCACATAACAGAGGCTCAAAATGTTCTTTCTCTGAATCTTCTCATATTTCTACCTGACCACTTAAAGAGCAGAGGGCACAGAATAAGACACTCAGACAACACATATCTCATAACTTTTCTTAATTTCACACCACTAACAATCAAGTTAGTCTCTTGCTTAGTGCTGGACATTTTTTAAAGCCATTCTCAATTTTTTCATAAAAGTAATAACCAACACACTCCTCTTTAATTATTAGTCTCTTTATAGGACAGCGATCATATTTGTGTCTTGAGTATAACATTAATTCTACAAGTCTAAACTTGAAGAAAAAGAACTTATCTTTGAAAGTATTACATTTATGCCATAATGTTGATTACAAAGGAAACACTGTATTTGTCTGATTTTATAAAGGAGAAAAAATTTTTTTCTTCGTTCTTAAAACCAACAGTATCAGAGCGTCAATTGAACTAAAGTTTGTTGTTGTTTTATCTGATCAAAGTAAAAAAAAAGTCTAGTTTCCCATAATTAATATTTAACTGATTAACATTAGTGAAAAATCAAACATTCAAACATATTAAATAATTAAGTGCAAAACAACAGAGAACAGTTGGCTTTAAAAACATAAAACAATGAAGTTCATATTGGTTTGGTGGAAAGAACATGACTTTTTAACTCCAGAGAGAACCGGTCTAATTTCTGATTGTACCATATACTAGCTATGAGAGCTGAACCAAATTCATCAGCCTTTTGAGCTTCAGCTTTCTCAGTTATAAATTGTAGATGATCAGTTAACTTCATGTTTTGTGTGTATGTGAGAATTAAATGAGGTGATGTAGAAAGCTTGGTAGATGCTTGGTAGATGAGAGTCACATAGTTACTATACAAAATATATATATATATGAACTATACCTCTCAATATTTCAAGAAAAACTTGAAAATAATACTCTTCATACTTCACTGATTGCTCACACACTCCCCAAATCCATTTTACTACTCAAAGTCTTAGTTTTGAACTAGTATTTCAATTCTGTTATTCCGGCATCCCACATCCAAGACACTGCTGCAATGGAGATACAAAAATAAGAATCTGACCCTCTGTCCCTCGGACAGACTTGACAAAGGTTCGTTTTTACCCAGTTGGTTAAGTTCAATACTTAACCTTTTTGGGCCAGAAATAATGACTGACTGCCGGTTTGATATTCCTTGTGTATGTGGAATCTAATTCTGTCTTCAGGCCTGAGGGAGGTGCACTATATCACTTTACAGACTGAATTAAAGTAGGAGGGTACCTAGTGAGCCTACTGACCAATAGACCAGTTACTTGTTAGTGCCATCTACAGACATAGCTGGCAGAGGCCCTACTAAATTAACAGTGTTGTAAAATCTTTTCGTGTTGTAAATATACATAGTTTGTGAAATTTTTTTTTCTGTCTTTCGTCTTTTCCCTCTTCTGTATTCCTCTTTCAAGGTTAAGGAACAATCTCTTAACTATGTTTTAATATTTGTTTACTGAATATTGTAAATAATGTGGCTGCCTTACATAAATAATTAAAAATTTTTAACTTTCTTTATTCCTTAATTTTTAACATTTAAAAATGCTAACTGTTTTAGTATGAAAGTTGCATTTGTATTGCATGGGTGGTAACCAATTTACATAGGCAAACATTTATCTCAGGAATCTGAAGAACTGTAAACACCAGAAGTGGCTCCTTCCTGAAAATTCAACTGTGCCTACATGCTCTAGGTACTTGAATTTGGGAGAAATCTTCTGTTAGTGAAGTAAATTTGAATACCCCATCATCCGGTGAAGAAGATGACTCTCACATTTCTTTATGAAAAAGTCAGTGCCTTGATCAGTTGAAAATTACTTCTCTTTTTTTTTTTTTTTTTCTGGCCTCTCCCGTTGTGGAGCACAGCCTCCGGACACGCAGGCTCAGCGGCCATGGCTCACGGGACCAGCCGCTCCGCGGCATGTGGGATCTTCCCAGACCGGGGCACGAACCCGTATCGCCTGCATGGGCAGGTGGACTCTCAACCACTGCGCCACCAGGGAAGCCCGAAGATTACTTCTCTTAAGACATACAGTTGTGTTTTTTTCAGCTGAAAACTTCCTATTCTCTGTTACTAAGAAGTGCTTAAAATTATGTTTTTAATCTTTGTCAAATGCCAGGTGGAAAGTATTTGACTGAAATAGGTAATCAAGAGTTAACAGAGTTTGCTTTGAAACAACGAGAAGGAAAATTTATGTAAAAAAAAAAAAGTATGTGTAAGTTTTGATTGTTTGGAAGCATGCAACACTGACAATATTTTAAAGTGCTAAGTTGCCCAATTTAATACAAAATACCTAGTCTACTAAATATTCCCAACCAACTTCCCATAGCAATTTTATCTGATATTTATTGAGTTTGATCAACTGTCTCCCTGTCTTCAAAGGCATCGGGGGCCATTTCTCATACTGGCTGAGCCCATTCTCAGGAAAGCACAAAACTGCTGGGTATTCCAGCGTTTTGCATTTCCTCTGCCAAGGCCCTCATATGAAGCTGTGTGTTCTCAGCCTTTCTCTTGCTGCTTCTCAAGAACAGAGGGAGTTCAGCTGCCAAAGGGAGCAGTACATAGACCCACAAACTAATTTTTGTTTTAAGTCAGTGGGGCTTGCATCATTTACTAAAGGAACCAGGTCCCCCTCAGGATTTTTCAAGTTTTCATTACTACAGGGTGACATTTACAGAAGAGAAAGGGGGCTCCTTTTAAACAGAGAGAGACAACTTGGATTTTCCACTTCCTTGGGCAACTGCTATACCCTCCCTTATTATGGTGAGTTTCAGTCATTCAACATTTCAAGAAGTCAGCTCTGTTTTGTAGAATCATCAGGCCTAGGTTAGCAATGTTTAGGAAAGTGTTCAATATGCTTCACTCTTCTTTTCATGTCCAGTTCGTTCAAATACTGTAATTTGAAGTCTCAAATTCTTTTTGCTGTTTTTTTCCTATTTTATGCAATACCAAGTGGAAGGAAAAAAACGCTCAGAAAATCAAAATAATATTAAATAGCTGTCTAAATCAGTTTTCCTCCACAAACAAATGTAACAATACATTAAGAATATATTTTAGAAAGCTAATGTGTCTTCTCTAAAGTTCCAACTGTAGAAGTGGAAATTCTAGAATTTCCAAATGTTTAATAATCCCTCTTACTGTAATTATTTCTGGTTTTACCTGCTACCAAAAAAGTTTATTTCTTTTGGAGCATTCCTAAGGAACAGTAATTATATATATTGCTAAGGAATAATTCCTAAATTTCAATATTCTTTATTTGTACACATTTTATATTGAAATTAATCATTTTTAATTGTAATAGGTTTTGCATCTACAAGTCAATTCAGGGTCTCCAATATGCCTGGATTTTAGAATTTACAATGCATTCCAATTTAGGTAACCCATTAGAGCCTGTTCAAAACTCAGTTCCCAAATCCAGTCACAAAAACAAGACTACTTTACAGACAGTCCTTGTTAAAAAGAAACACAGAGAGGAGCAGAAACTGGCTTTTAGTTCATGCCATTTTATGGAAGAGGTTTTCCTGTCGATTTCTAGCCACATGGGGTAGAAATGCAGTTTCAAAAAAGCAGATGAATTAAGGATCTAGCAGGTGATGGTTCACCTCCTCCTCCTTGCTGGTTCAGTGGATTGATGACAGATAAATAACCAACTGTTACCATTTCCACTGGGATGTCTCCTTGCTATCCAATTGAATTCATATTTGTTATAATAAAAGATATGGTTACCAGCACATGACAGTACTTTGTTCAAAGACACAGTCACCACATTGATTTCCCAACCCAAAATCGCATCAGGAAAAGGTAGACACCCAACTGACTAACAGATTGCAGAAAGAAGAAGGTTAAGGAATTTTCTAGCTTATAGATTTTTGCAAGATTCCTTTCCTTATTAAAGCTTTATAATATTTTCCTTGTGCATTTGTTCCAAAAAGGAGGATTTTTTTTTAAATTTTCCAGTTTGTGTGTGTCTGTGTGTCTTTGTGTGTTCCTGTGTGCGTGTGTGTGTGTGTGTGTGTGTGTTTGTGTGTGTGATTAAAGCTTTCTTCATACAAACCAATAAATTCTCTTCTGGGATAGATATGAAAAGATTTTTTTAACCTACTCTGCAGAGAAATTTTTATTCCCAAGTAAGTGCTGTATATGTGAAAGTAAATATATATGTATATATACTTTTAAACAAATTTCATTTACGAACCTCCCAAGGGCGAATGGATTGTACAAGCTTACCTTCTGTATTTGCTATAGAACTGTAGCTGAAGCTAGAATTCTTCTCTCTCTTGCCCTCTAGTGCAGCTTGTCAATATAACATTGCTTATCCCTCATGCCTCCTTCAGAGTTTACCCATTTGATGCAACTACTGTGTCTTTTGTTGGGGCTTATTATTTCTACTCCACCCACAGCATTCCAGGATCCAAAAGATAATGAAATGAGATTGTGAGAGAAGGGAGATTGTACACAGTAAAGGCACTGAGAGTTCAGGGGGATGGAGAATGCTGGTTGAAGGGAGTTTGTGCCACTCTTTGTTTCTAAGTATACTAATGCCTACTTAGGAAAAAATAAAAAAGACACAAATCAAGAAATGTTTGTCTGGGTCCATTTTAAGGATGAAGGGAATAAAAGAGCATAAGCTCGCAGGGCAACAGGACCTTCTCTCCTTATTTGCTACATGTCCCACCCACACCCACAGCAGACAAATTTCAAATGCAAATTGTTATTTTTTCTTTATGAGGATAAAAAGTCACGTTGCTATAATATATGAATATCTTGGGAAGTGTTGAATTTTGAATAAAGGTAAATAAATGAATGATTTTCACAGAATCATCTGTTTTTCTTTGATTTTCATGTCTATTATCTCTGTCCTCTTGTATTTAAAGTCTGTAATCTTTGGGGCATGCCGAAGTATGTGGATATTCAGTGACAACATGAAGACAGTTTTTATCTGCCTTAAAAGAAAAAAAAAAGCCCTAATGTCAATTAAGATGGCATCAGGTCCTTGTCTCATCTGTGTCCCAACCTAAATCAATCATTTATAATGCCCTTGACTACATTCCAAACTGAATTGATGTGACTAAAATATATGAGATTATATAATAAATAAAATAAACTCAAAAGTAATGCTAGCAAAGAAAGTTGTGCTAAGCTGAAGTAATTATGCTTTTAGTCATCCACTGCAGCATTGATTCTCCATAATCCCTCTCATTTCCTGAAAATAGCTAAGTCTAAAGGTGGTGTGACACACAGACCACAGAATAACTAATTCAGGTCAATAGGAGCTTCAATTCTTAACTACTTGGTCGATTTGATCAGGAGGCAATTATCATCCAGACACTATATGCCTTAAAAACTGGAAATTTTGAGGTTTTTCTACTATGTTATATTAAGTGTGGAGGTCATTTCTTTTAGCCTAAGACCAAGGTAAATATAATGGAAAGGCTATCGAGGCTATTTGGTAGAGATACGTTGTAGCTTAAATTCTTGGAATATGAAATAGTTAAATGACAACTTTTATTTTTTCAAGAGAGTGGTTTGAAAGTACTAATCTAAGTCAGAGTTTCTCAACCTAACCATTATTGAAAATTTGGGCCAAATACTTCTTTGTTGTGGGGGACTGTCCTGTGTATTGCAGGATATTAACAGCATCTCTGGACTCTACACAGTAAATTCCAATAGCACCTTCACCCAACTTGTGACAACCAAAAATATCTCCAGATACTGACAAACGTCTCTGAAGGGGGGTGGTGTAGCAAAAAACAAAACAAAACAAAAAAAACCCTGGTTGAGAACCACTATCTAAACCAGTATTTTCACTTATATTAACAACAAGAAATATATTAACAGTAATAAAGGAGACAGTGTCTTGAATAAACATGATAGGGAAGTAATAATAGCTCTTATTATCTCTAATCCATTATGCAATTTGATGTGAAGTCTTTATGCTATTTTAGAGTTAAGCAATCTAGAGTATGAGACAGTGTTCCAATATCATATGGCAACTGGAAAAGCCAAGACTTGAATCCAGGTCAGATAGATTCCAAAGCCAGTATTTTTCCACTGCCTACTTTTTAATAGTTGATGCTTATCAATCCCCTAGCACCAAACATTATGATGATCTCCAACTCTAAATGACAAGTCAGTACCTGGTACTGTCACTGTCATGTTGAAAAAAAACAAACACACACACACACACACACAAGGATCTAAACAATTTTAAATGACTTATCCAAAGCCATATTTAAAGTGTAACACTTCATCCTGATTATATCCGAATATATCACCAATTACCCAAAGATATGAGGTATAACATTAATCAGGAGGGATACAGTGCTAGCTACTTAACTGATCCCATTTACTGCACTAATACCCAAATCCAGAAGCTAATGTAGGACATACTTACACTGCAAATAAAATGATCAGTGTAAGAGGCTTAAAATAAAACACAATCCCAACATTTTTATGTAAAAATATTCCATCACCTCAGCTTCATGACCCGGAATTTGTGATGTAAATAATTTACAATAATATAAGTGAGATATCACCTGGTGTGTGTGGACCACATATAAATTTAGGTTCAAAAATGAGCGTCAAAACCTGTAATGAGTTGCAGAGGAGAAAGGTTATTGTAACTAAGGAAAGGAACATTCGATTTCTGACTGCTCTTCCCTTTGACTCTTCCCTATATCCCCAATAAATGACAATATTTGATTGATATTTGTATACAGGAAAAAGTCAGCCACCTTTTTAAGAGACAGCCATTTTTTTAGTTGTTGTAAGCACATGCAATAATATATAGGTAAGCAGCATATGCACATTTGTTCATTGTTTTTTATTATGTTGTTATAAATAATTCAGGGTATAGAATATCATCTCTACGTAGCATTCACCTTATCTTATGTATCAGTCCAAATACAGAATTATATATATTATTATCTATTCATTCATTTATTTATGTATTCATCAAAGATTAACTGGGCATTAACTATGAGTTATGAAACATATTAAGTGATCAGACTACAAAGAAAACTAAGACAATTTCCCACTCACAAGGAGGCTACTGTATTCATTCAAGACTTTGTATTTTTCAGAAGTTTTTACTGTATAAGTGCTCTAGTCCTCACAGCAAAAGTGAGAAAGTCAGGAATGGGATGAATTATTGTTCAGAGATATATGGTAATGAGTATCCTTCCTATCACACTAGCCTCTATTTCCATTGTATACAGGAAACATTTTTATTTGACTACTGAACCAGAAATAAGGATCTGCTTCTAGAGAATGTCTGATATCAACAGGGACACAGATGAGACAAAGACCAAATGTCACTATCATTAACACTATGATTTTATTCTTTTTTCTAAGTGTGATAAAACTATGTTCACATTTCCACTGAGCAACTATCCATCTGCATTGACCTGAAGATTGTGAATTATAAATATACAGGGATGAAGATGGCAAACATGAAATCAAAGAAAAACATAAGACCCATTACTCACATGAGCTTTAGAGATTCTGCCTGCTTTATAAATGATTCTACTTTTTCAAAACATAGAGGCACAAAATGACATACATTTTAAACATTACACACACAAACACAGACACACACACACACACATACCCCTTCAATGCAAAGGAATTTACTGATGCTCATTCCTATACTGTCTGTTATTCAAATCAACTGCAGAACAAGTGGAGAAAAAGCAGATTGTTTCTAAATGCCATGTTTCATATATTCAGAACATCAAGACTAGTTCATATTAAATAAGAGGCATGCTAATACATATATCATAGATTTCTCACTGAAAGAAACCTTAGCAATTATTTAGTCTAAATGTTTTGAATAATTTTAACCACGTGGACACATTCAAAAGAACTGCTCAAAGGAAATCCTAAGTGAAACGTAAACAAATACAAAAACAATATCAAAATTGCTCTGAGAATAGTGGCCACCTGTTCTACATTCTCCTCCCTCCATCCTGCCCCCATCCACAGTAGGGGGTCTGCAGAACCCCTAATCTTCAAGGGAACACTGTTTGAATATCACTGATTTTAGTCCTGACCTCTCACTTTGTAAGGGAACACACAGTGATGCTCAGAAAAGTGGTGGGACTTACCCAAGGTCATTCATTAGCTATATGCAGACCATGACATCAACTTGTCTTGAACATCATCATCCTCATTATCATCGTCATCATCTCATCATTATCATCATCATCACCAGAAGCATCAGCAGCATAATGCTGAGGTTATTAGCATGTTATTGGGGATTATGTGCCTACCAGACAACACATCAGAATGCTTTATATCTCACCAGAGACCAAATGAGAACGATCAAAATCATGAGAATCTTCCATTCTCCTTTATATGGAATTCCAAGAGCGTCTCAGGTCCAGAACTGGCCTAAAAGTTGCTTCTTCAAAGTGTAAATACTCAATAACGGATCCAGGGATAGGATTAATACCACAAAGGTCTCAGAATATGGTTTCTTCCCTTTACTTTATATCATTTCTTGTGTGGGCTCTTATTTGTCCTATTATTTTAGGGTTGGTTTACCCAATTGACACAAATATTAAGGTTACTCTCTCACCAGTGAGGATAAATCACTACAGAGGAATAGACATTTATATATAGCTAAGGAAAGGACACACAACATACACACAGCTAGCCAGCCAAGACACAATTTCAACACATATTCCATGATTTTGATGTATTTGTTTTAACCCTCTCCAAATACAATTTAAATTGCTTGTTGGTTAGTTGTTTGTTCTGTTTGGTTATAGGGAAACCTCCAAAACTGGAAATAGATGTGTAGGAAATGAACATGAAATTCAGGCTATTCCCTACAGCATTTTCTTAGAGAAAGAGAAAAAAATGCTAGGAGGTTACATTCTCACATACTATAAAACTTTTACTTTACAAATTGTTAATAACACCAAACCAAGTTACGAAGTGAGTGAAAACTCAATTCTTTTTACTGCTACAGGATACTGTGAGTTGTTGCCATTGTGCAAAAAAGAAGAAAGCCCTGTGCGTGTGTGTGTGTGTGTCCATCTGAAGCTTACACATTTTTCCATTTAATTAAAACTCTCTTCTGCAGGTTTATTAAATTGCATCAGCAGTTAGACACACATTTTCTTTCCCAACATTAATGTTAAGCAAAGTGTTTTAGAGCCCTCTAAAAGAATAATTTCCCATTAAACCAGCAGATCAAACTCTGACCAAATTCTATACAAGCCAGGAAATATAGCTGTTTCAGACACAGCACTAAACTAGGGAGAAAAACTGTTCCTTTACACCCAAGAAGGAAAACAACATGAAAGAACGAGAGAGAGAGAGAGAGAGAGGAAGGAGAGAGAGAAAGGAAGGGAGGGTAGAAGGGGGAGGGAGAGGGGAAAAAAAGGCAATTAAGCTAATGCAAGTTGGGTGTCACAAGGTTATAGATATTTCAAGAGCTGAGCAATTTACCGTCTGGAAAAGGAGAAGAGCTCTTGCATAAAATGTCCCCCAGTTCAGATTTATTATGCTTTTAGTTGTGTTATATGTGATACAATTAGCAGGAGGTGCCAATAAGGCGTTCTCTCAAGGACGTGGTCATCCCGTGCCATCTGTTATTAATTGCATTGTCCTTTCCACATCCAGCTAGAGGGGACAAAGTTCTCTGAGAAACACCTGCAAATTCTCACAGCAAATGACCAGAATTTTAAAATACTTAAACAAAGAAAAAAGGATAGGTCAGATCTCTAAAATCTGCCCACCCTGAGTTGAAAAATATATAATGGATCCTGATGCAAGAGCATTCTCAGTTACTGGGACTATTTCTCTGTCATTGTATTCTGCTACACTGATAGCTTTTCAGGCAACATAATATACTACATAAATGAAAATGAATAATTAGAACATTCTCCTAGAACTACAGCGATCCTCTATATGGTTTAGTGAAGATTCAGATGTTTAAATAGACTTTTTTAATAAATCAAAAAACAAAGATAATGAAAATTGACTGGGAGGTTATTATTAGATTTTGGCATTTGGGGTGATTCATATCAGTCTTAAGAATCCAGTTTTGAAAATTAATATTCCTATAAATTTGCAAATGCTTTCTCAATTTGGCACGTATTTTCATTTCAAAGTATGAATTAAAGGATGCTATTAAAATACACATATCTATTAAAACAATTTCAACTAATTTCAGAAACACTAACTTACTTTTAACCATTTGTGCTGCCTGTTCTTTTCTCTGATTTCCACTCGACTTGAATCTCTGAAGCAGGCAACTGCTGCGGCCAGTCTTGTATTCTGTTCTCTTGTTTGAACAGTAATGAATACTCCCGATGCTACAGGGTGAAGCTCTAAAGCACTTCACAGGAATGTTTTAAAACTCCTTTATGACCAGTAATTCAAAATATTTTTAACAACAGCATTGAGATTCTTTTGAAGGCCTGAGCTAAGGAAGTATTTTGAAAGGAATGAATGCTATTTAACTGATACTTTCCTGGTTTAAAAAAGTGTTATGTAGCCTAACTACCTACAGTTTGCTTGACAGTTAAATTATCTACCTCATCTTATGCATCTAGTTGTATCAAATTCAACTAAATTCAATTTATTAAAACTTGTCAAGGGAAAATAAAACCTTCCTCAAAAGAGTGTCATAAGTTACGGCTAATTCAAGAATATAAAAACAGGAAAACATTTTCTCTACACAAGGTTTCAAATACTAAATTAGGAAAGTGCTCTATGCCTGTAACATATTGTTATATGAAAAATTTGTAGTAAAATTAATTTCATGTATCAAAAAAATCAAATAGTAAAAGATTATTTTGAAATGTGGTTACAATTGATTCATTTTATTGAAAGAGGTAATTCTCTTACACCAGCATCCTCAGAAACCGCTCACTTTTGTGTACTAAGCATACTTTTCTATTTGAGCATGTTGATTATCTTCTCTCATTTGTTGGTTCCTTTGAGATATGCTTCACTTTGCCTTCAGTTTAAAAAATATCCATTTGCTGCTATAATTCCCGTCATGTATTTCAATATTTTAATTTAAAGCATGTGATTTTATGGTTATATTACTAAATTAATTCAAAGATCTAGAATAACCATCTCCCAATGAATATGATAGATGTAAAGTTCCCATTCTCTTAACCTGTACCTTAGATATATTTAATTGAACTGCATATGCCCAATCTTTTTTTATATTGTTATTGTCTTTCTTTCAGAGTACATCCATCCCTTATCATAATTTTTTAAAAAGAATATCAAAATATTGCATGCATGAACAAACTGCTTGAGTCAGTAACTACATTAATGCTGTCTAAATAATGATTTTTATTGGCATGAATCCTGCAACTATCAATGAAAATATCAAACCACTGAAAGTCCTTCCTTTCCTTTTCTTTGCTTTCATGTTTGTATCCTGTTGCTTGGTGCTACTTTTAACTGACAGCAGAGCCAAGCAAGTAACTTTAGGGTCCCAGAAGTGAATTAGTATGGACTGAGTATGAATTTTTCCTAGGGGGAAGATTCTCATTAGAGTAACGATCTGATAAGTTGTTCTCTTAAGAACCCAGCCTTTAGGTTCTTAGTCACCGAGGTACCAGATCTTAGAATGTCCACTGAATAGTTCATCTGAAAAAGATGGGTTTTAGTCAGCAGAGCTTAATATGAGATAATAATATGCCATGCCAAAAATGCTAATGCAATCTTAAATAGTACATACTCACAAAGGTGGTGCAGACCTTTGACATAACACAAATTCAATATCCTTGCATTAGCAATTCATGTGTGACCAGAGAGGTACATGACATATATTAATGTAAATGGCCATAACAACACCTTCATTATAATTAAGAGTTAAATGAAATATATTTAAAGCCCCCACTCTGGATTGGAATCTTATTTGTATACAGGAGCCTAATCAACCAGCCAAATTCTAATTCTTAGGGTGTTTTTTTTTAACTGTTGGTAAATTCCTAAGGTTTTAGCCATATCTTTCAAAAAGATATGGTTTATAGCATGGTGTCCAGAAAAAGGCAGAAAACAGAGCAACAAAGTGGAGAGGTGAAAGCTCAATTTTTCCTGTCAGAGAAGACCAGTGTTTGAGATATGTCGGTCTTGGTGACTATATGCAAGTCCTTAGGCTGGTGATATGACCAGGCCGGACTCCGGTTTCTAAGTTGATGATGGTAATGAAATCTGCCTTATGAGGGTTCTGGACAAAAGGAGAAATAAATCATCTATAGCCTTACTACAGTGCCTAGCACATAACAAGTGATAAATCCTTGTTAGCTGAGGTGATAGTAATGTAAGAACAGCTATTAATAATCCTACTAGGCACAAGTCAGATCTTTCTGGAATCTTTATTTTGTTCTGCCCATAATATATACAGGGATATATTTACAAATCAGAATGACTGAATAATGAGTTCTTGAGAAAATCAAGTCAATTGAGAACAAATGAATGTTTTACCCAGAAAGTAGTCTATATAAGACTCTTATAATTCCTGAAAGCTAATCTTTAGTGTTATTGTATGACAGAAAGTGTAGACCAACTCTGTGAAGCTTCAGAGCTTAGTACCAAGGAGCAAAAGTTAAATGTATTCACATTTCCTCTTATTTTAAGGAAAATATTTTGCAGTAAAAGAATATTAATCCATCTGTACAAGTTAAAGAACTGCTTTATTAGGTATACTAATTAACTTCTAATTCTAAATTTCTATAATTTCCTTGAATCTTATTCTTATGAAAATGCTATGGACAGTTTCTTTATTCATTAGTTAATTTACTGAGCATATTCTAAGAAAAAGCCCAATGCTAGGTGGGTGTCATGTTAGAAAATATTATGATTCTACCAATATTAAACAACATTTATTGTGCACTTACTATCAGGTATGTCTAAATGTGTTACATGAATTACTTCATTAATTATCACAATATCCCTATTACCATACCCATTTTCAAAGGTTCTAGGTACTTTAGCCATAAGCATCTTTGCTGTAGACATCTTTGACACAGGGTTTTTGCCACAAACATGTTTGCCATATAACTAATTGAGTGTAAGGCAATTTGCTGTGAAAGATAAAATAGCTGATTGACAGTTTGATTTCAACCGGTTGAAATGAGTTAGCATTTCCTCCAGTTAGCAACAGCATTGATGG
This sequence comes from Grampus griseus, assembly GCF_964374135.1. Classification (NCBI taxonomy): domain Eukaryota; kingdom Metazoa; phylum Chordata; class Mammalia; order Artiodactyla; family Delphinidae; genus Grampus; species Grampus griseus. The sequence continues at coordinate 72,516,980 of NC_139000.1, read as the reverse complement.
CTTTATTGAACTGACAAGGGGTGATGATTTGCTCCAAGAGTTAGTTTCTCATTCTGAAACATACTGCACTGGAGGAGGAAGAGGTCTCCAGGGTCTTGAAGGTACACAGTTGAACTCACATTTCCTATGGAACTTTGGAACATGTGACATGTGACAATATGCCAAAAACAAACAACAACGTAGAGGTTTTCACGACACAATACAAAGCTCACTTACAAACATGCGTCTTAGTATTTGGAAACTGATACTTCTCTTAATGAAGGAAGTAAATTTAGTGAAATAGAAAAAGTATAATGCTGAACAAGAAGATGAATCAACAAGCAAAAAAATACATAAAGTTATAGGATGTTATGAACAAAAGACCTAGAAGACAAGTACTTAGGTACAACCCACGAAAGATCAATAAAATCAGTTATTTGCACAGTACTGCCATGAATCTGTAACATTTTCAATGTATTCAAATATTTTGTGTTTCACAATATAGTTTTTATTCATTTTCCATGCTTCATTAGATCTTTTTAATGTCTCTCTTTCATTTTTCATTATTTTACTATTATTATTATTTTTGTGGTATGCAGGCCTCTCACTGTTGTGGACTCTCCCTCCGCGGAGCACAGGCTCCGGACGCGCAGGCCCAGCGGCCATGGCTCACGGGCCCAGCCGCTCCGCGGCATGTGGGATCCTCCTGGACCGGGACACGAACCCGCGTCCCCTGCATTGGCAGGCGGACTCCCAACCACTGTGCCACCAGGGAAGACCTCCATCATGTTTTAACAGCAAAATTGCCCTAAAATTGATTAGTTATGTGGCAAAAATGTTTGTGGCAAAAATTTCTATGGCAAAGATGCTTCCAACGAAAATACTGAACATAATATTAAAGATGTGGACTCTTAAGCACAAAAAGTTTAAGTAGCACCTTGCCCAAGCTAGAAGTTCGGAAACTAGGACATTTTTTCGAAATGAAAAAAAAAATCCTTGGGTCAAAATTAATACATAATGATCTGAACAGATTATAATAGAAAACACCAGTTCTCCTAGCCCCAGCCTACAATTAATATGGAATGCTCATTACCTAATTTCAATTTTCTTCTGATTTAGTTTTGCTTTCCCCCACAGGAGATGTTCAGTAAATAAATATTTTTTGGTGTTAAGTAACATCTTAAAGCACAAAACCATATTGTTAAAAAAATCATTTTTGAAAACAATCTTCTAAGACTGTGTTAAAGTTCCATTTTCCTGCTTTACCGCATGGAATGTCATGATCGCATTGACACAATGGCTTCAGAGACTTCATTACAAACATCAAGTAAGCAAAGTATATAATATAGTAAGACCCTCAAATTTCTTTGAAAAATTTTCCTGAATTTTCAAGATTTTGGTTACTTTCTACTTGATTTTTCAGTTGAAGCAAAGTGGAAATAAAAAGAAAAGGGATTTTGATTGTGCTTTTGTTCAACACACTGAAAGTCTCAGTATCCTTTGCTCTTCCAGTTGATCCACTTTCTGAATCTTTGTGGCTACTTCACTATTGCCCCTTTTGTTACAGTAAGTAGGTTACGAAGCTTTCATTCCTCCCTTTGTATAAACTGTGTGCAAACTCTACTTTTCACTTCTTCTACATACTAGTTAAAACTTGAAGCCAACTGAAGTCCACTAGAGAAAGAGAAATAAATAATCTCTATGCCAGAATAATGTCAAAAACTTTATGACATTTTGTTTTGCTTTGTTTTTAGGTTTGATTCATAAAAATTCCAGACAGTTTTGGGACAAATCTGTATATTTTAACCTTTTCCTCCCAAAACTAAAAAAAAAAAAAAAACTGGAACAAAAAGAAATGCCTCTGTCCCAAATGAAAAGATCATTTAAGGACAAGGTAAGGACAAACAGAGGAAAAGAAAAAGAGATACATCAGTCTATTAACATAGAAGAAGCAAGTGAAATAATGCGCCACAGTGAATGTGCCACGAGGGAACAGAGGGGAAGACCTCTCTGTTAACACAAAATAGAGCAAGCAGCTTGACACCAGAAATACACTGAGATGAACAGAAATGAAATAGATCATGTCCCTACTCCTAACCTTAACCATACACAAAACCCTCATCATAATTCCTTACACAATAACCCTTCATTCTAACCCTGACAGAAATGCCAGCTTCCTGAATTGGAACACTGACTTCCCAAACAGATGTCAGACATTAGCCACTGGCCTTAGCTGCCATCAATATTAATCAGCTAATCTTAACATTAGCAAAACATTAGCATCTTAAGGCTGAACTTGTGCTACTATTTTGTGGAGGACAATTATTAGCAAATTAAAATAATTAGGATGATGTCAGCACACATATTGTCAATTACAATAATCTTTTAAAAAAGAAAACACAGATGTCTCTCCTTGTTTTATTAAGGGCATTATTGTCACTTAGAGTTTAAAGGCTTGAATTTCCCAAATACATGGTAATGACATGTATAACATTTCTTTCCCTCAATCAGTAAGAAGAGACTTTCTTAAACTATTAATCATCTTTGATAATCAAGAGGCTTTCAATTACTAATTTACTAATGGTTATTATTTATGTATAGAGATTTCTAAAAATTATAGCACTATAGCAAGAATAATTTCATTGGCATAAAATTTGCTAAACCATTTGTGTATATACTGGGTTTTTCTATCCTTTTGTTAGTAGTTGGACAACTACATAAAAATTGTTCTAAACTTTTAAGTAAAATATTTTTAAAAGTGAAAGCATTTCATGGTACAAATATGGAAATTTTTATTTTTCTTAATTTTTACATCAAAATGGCTGAAATGCTGCCTTTTGTCTGGTCTAGCATGTCTGAGTCTACAACACAGGGGTTTGTCAAGCCCATTAAATTTTGTGCTTTTTCATCTCTTCATACAATACCACATATATCTCCATGGACAATTAAGCATTAACAAGCATTTTTGTGGTTATTGCTGTTAAAGGCAACAACAATCATAGCAAATTATTTCCTCTCATGACGCACCCAGAGTCAGTTCCTGGTGCAATTCTCAAACACACCCCTTAGGGGCTGGATTAAAGAAATAGCCCTTGTTATTTGGAACTTCAAAATGTAATTAAATCATAAACAGTTACGTTTATTCACATGACAAATATGTACCAAATGCCTACTATGTGCTATATACTGTGCTAGGCTCTGGACATACACCATTTATTAGGACAAACATCCTGCCTTTACAGGACTTAGTCTATATACCGAGTACAAATTAAACACAAATGGATCCCTGATATCTACCATTCTGAACGGGTCTCTGTTAGGAATAATATAAGAAAAAGCAGATGTAGAAGGAGTGTGAACAAAGCTTGTATACTGGGAAGCAAAAAGGATGAAAGGGGCTGATAGCTCAGAATGAAAAAAAAAAGAAAAAAAAGGATGGAAGATGGTGGTAAATTAGTGAATATTCATGGATCTATTCCAGGCACAGAGCAATCTACTCAAATCAGAACAAGGTTTTGGAATAAAATGAAGGTGAAGTTATAAGAGAAAGGACAGAGTGAGGAGGCTTTGGGGTTCTCTGCCACAGTGAAGTTTTGGGCCTCCCATGGTTTTCACTTATGCTAAAAATGCAGCCTCAATTACCAGAGTGATAATTGAGAATTGGTTTCATCCATAAGCATTGCAAGAGTCATTAAGAATGGTCATAGTCACAGGATGGTAGCAATACTAATTTGGTCCCAAGAATACAGCAAAAGCTAATGGGCTATCTATAGAGTACGTCACCTACATCTGTGTACCTAAGCTGAATATTTAGAAGTAAAATAGACACATTGTAGCTTTGGCACTGCTTTATTCTGTTTCCTTTATAAGGATTCGATTTCAAATTGGAGTACAAAGATGGTAAGAGAAAGGGAACTTTGGGATTTTTCAGGCAATAAGAAAACGTAGGTTTATGTAACAGTATACCAATTTATTACACACATGCCAATAAATTTTCTACTCCTGAAGTATTTTCATTTGTAACATGTATAATATTTATACATGTTTATTTACTTTTACTCCCAAACTGGTAATCTTCCCTGGAGGGAAATACTTAGAATATTTGCCTGCTCTTATAACTGTTTTGACGTATCGAATGTATACTAATAAGCACATACCTATAAAGGCAGATTTTATAAGTCATGCTGGGTTATATGGACATTAGTCAAAAGACCTAAATCAAATCAGGATTCAGAAGTTCTTAAAAAATAGGGAATAAAGTAATCTAACTTAACTTTTCTGAGAAGCACACATTCATCATGCCAATGTTCTCATAGAAGTGCCAGGCTACGGATGCTGAGAAATTCTAATCTCACAAGAAAGACAAAAGGAATATTCAGACCTGTTCTGCTTTCTGCATTCTTTATGAAGTATTTCACAATCATCTGTGTGTTTTTCAAGAATGCAAGTATACAGAGTTACCTGATGGCAGATCTGTTCAAACAAAAGATGGCTATCCTCTACTAGGGTATATGCAGGGTGACTTCTTAATTCACCACAACACATTTAAGAGTCAAAGAAATAAAAATACTTTTTTGACTTTCCATATCTTCAGGATAGAGAAAAATAATTACTCCAAAATACTTAACTAGCAGCACAGAAATGTGATCTATATACCCTAGAAGTAGATAAAGAAGTATTCCTTGGAAAGACTTCAGTGTAAACAGCCTGCCAAATCTGGTAAGTCGACTCGGGGTAAGGCTAATGGAACTGAATTGGTAAATAACAACTGTCCATCTGTCTGTGCTACTTTGCCAGATAAACAGAAGAGCCTGGCCTGCTTCCCACTATACCTCTACATTTTCTATCTTTTAGGCTAGAAACACAGGGACTCAAACAGACATCTAAATACTGCATGGGTATCTCATTTTGAAGAATTCATTCATAGATTTAGTCAACACGTATTTAATGAGTACTAATTATGTGCCTGGCACTGTGCTAGACCATGGGTATGGAACTGTGATTAAGACAGCCATACATTCTCCTTTCCTGGATGTTACACTCTACTTAACAGAGTTAACAAATTATACTTAGTAAAACATGGTTGAATGTCTACATGAATTTATCTCATCGTTTGTCCCAGGCTCCACCAAAGTGATGGTAAATGATTATAAACGTGAAGACAGAAAGTAAGAGAATAGAAAACAGCATACAATCTATATCTACTTGTTAGACAGCAGAAAGCAAGAGGAGAAGTGATAACTGGCTTTTAAAAAGTAAAAGAAATAATAATATAAACATCTATGGGACAAGAGAATCCAAGGGCCTGCCTCTCCTCTTGGAGGAAATGAGCTGGAGTCTCTGGACTCGTGGTCATCGGCCCAGTTAAGGACAGATTTCAGGAGCAGGGCCGAAAACAGAGATAAACTGTACAGCTACATTGTGAACTGCAGAATGCTAGTTTCTCTTTCCCTAACCTACCAGAATCCTGGCAGCCAGGCATAATCCCCCCTCCCTACACCTGATCAATCTCACCAATCTAACCAACACACACTCAGAAAGTGGACTGAAAGATTATTTGACATGAAACTAAATGGCACATGGGAAACAAAAAATTAAAACAGATTCACACAGAATTTGAGTGTCCTCAATAAAAAAGATGACACAACACTTTGCAATTCTACCGAAAAGCTCCACCATCACAAAGACTCATCTCATCCAAACAGAGCTTCCATCAGTAAAATACCGAACATGAAAGAAAAGACCCCCAAATAAACAACAAACTGAATAAAAAACCCGTAACACAAAGAATAAAAATTCACAGATAGATCCTCATTGTCCTCAGAAGAAGAGATGAAAATGAAACTATAAAATAAAAACATGACTTGATTTATAAGAAACAGTCAAATAAGAAGGAATACTGGAAAAATTAAAGATAAAACTGACAATTTTTTAAAATATTAGTGGCATGTTTAGAAGATAAAGTCAAGAAAATGTTCCAGAGATAAACAAACACATGAAAGGATGCTCAACCTCATTAATCATTAGAGAAATGCAAATCAAAACTACAATGAGATATCATCTCACACCAGTCAGAATGGCCATCATCAAAAAATCTACAAACAATAAATGCTGGAGAGGGTGTGGAGAAAAGGGAACCCTCTTGCACTGTTGGTGGGAATGTAAATTGATACAGCCACTATGGAGAACAGTATGTAGGTTCCTTAAAAAACTAAAAATAGAACTACCATATGACCCAGCAATCCCACTACTGGGCATATACCCTGAGAAAATCATAATTCAAAATGAGTCATGTACCACAATGTTCACTGCAGCACTATTTACAATAGTCAGGACATGGAAGCAATTTAAGTGTCTATCAACAGATGAATGGATAAAGAAGATGTGGCACATATATACAATGGAATATTACTCAGCTATAAAAAGAAATGAAATTGAGTTATTTGTAGTGAGGTGGATGGACCTAGAGTCTGTCATACATAGTGAAGTAAGTCAGAAAGAGAAAAACAAATACCGTATGCTAACACATATATATGGAATCTAAGGAAAAAATGGTCATGAAGAACCTAGGGGCAAGATGAGAATAAAGATGCAGACCTAGTAGAGAATGGACTTGAGGATACAGAGAGGGGGAAGGGTAAGCTGGGACAAAGTGAGAGAGTGGCATGGACATATATACACTACCAAATGTAAAATAGATAGCTAGTGGGAAGTAGCCACATAGCACAGGGAGATCAGCTCGGTGCTTTGTGACCACCTAGAGGAGTGGGATAGGGAGGGTGGGAGGGAAGGAGATGCAAGAGGGAAGAGATATGGGGACATATATATATGTATAACTGATTCACTTTGTTATATAAAGCAGAAACTAACACACCTCTGTAAAGCAATTATACTCCAATAAAGATGTTAAAAAAAAAAAAGAGAAAAGATGAATCAATCGAGAAAGTATAACATTTAAATGACAAGAGTTCTAAAAAGAGCAAATAAACAAAACAGAAAGGGGTAATTACACAACACAAAAAATAATAATGTAAGAAAATTCCTAGAAATAAAGAATTTATATCTCCAGAACAAAAGGGTCTCTCATGAACTCAACACAATAAATGAGAAAAGATTCCTAAGAATGTCCATCATTGTGAAATTTCAAATCCTTGAGTTTAGAGAAGTTTCTCAAGTGTTCCACAGAGGGGGAAAAAATGTATGTTCTCAAACAAATGAACATTCTAGGAAAAACAATTTTTAACCCAAACATTCTGTATTTTTCAGCTTTCCACAATAATGCCCCATTACAAGCTATGCCATAATTCAGTGGCTTACAGAAACAAATATTTGTTTTTCACCCATGCTTCTGCAGATTGTCTAGGGTTAAGTTCTTCTAAGCTAGCTGGCTCAGCTGGGGTTGTCTCACATGTCTCTCACATTTGAGAGGATAAGGCCAACCAAGGCATGTTTTTCTCAAGGAAACACAACAGAAGTTCACTCTACAAGCAAGTTTAAATCCTTTGCTTGAGTCATATCTGCTAAAACACAATTGGCCAAAGCAAGGCACATGACCAAGTCCTGCATTAGTGACACAGAGAAATAAACTCTGCTTCTAATGGCAGGGACTGCAAAGTCACACAACAAAAGGCTCATGTATATGGAGGTATGAAGCACTGTAGACAATAGTGCACTTTATCTTACTAGCTGAAATAGGAAGATATGAAAGCTTTCAAAAATTTGTTCTTTCTATTCTAGAATACTGGTTTTCAATGGTAGTTCCAGAATCAGAAGCATCACGTGGGAACTGGCTAAAAAAGCAAATTCACTCTCTCTACTCCAGAAATAAGGAATCAGAAACGCTGGGGGTGTAACCTAGCAATGTGTGTTTTAAAAATACCCCTGTGTGATTCTGAGACACACTAAAGACTGAGAGACACTGTGCTAGAAGATGGTTTTGGCAAACATAAAGAGGAGGCAGGATTCAGAAAGGGGAGAATACAAGATACGAGAGAGGAGAGAGATGCACGAATATCATCTCTACATCAGATCTAGACTCCAACAAATACATACTGGAAACACTTGGGCAAAAATATATCCAGGAAGAGTAAATCTAGTAGACTGACAGAGAGATTGATGCATTTGGAGAAAAATACTCATTTATATATATAGAAAACTAATGTAAATGAAGCAATTATTAATTACAGTGTGTGAGGGATGAAGGGAGGTAATGGGAGAGAAAAGGCCTTCAAAGCATACCACATCATTTGAAAGTGAACTGTATTTACAGTTATCACAATGAGAATAGATTGTTTATCTACTAACAAATTTAGAGTTATTTAGATCAAAAAGACAAGAGACGGTAGAGCAGAGATGTGAGTGTGGGTTGAGAGCTAAATCTTCATCTATGGTAACAGGGAATCAATAATTACTAAAATTAGTAAATAAAGTAACTGAAATATAATCCCATTATTTTAAAAATATGTAAGTAAATTCTACAAAAAAAGAAAACTAAAAAAAAGAGTTGGAAATGTGATATCATCTGGGTAGTAATTCTGGAGGATAAAAAGACAAAATGCTGATGACTGACCTTTTTGACACAAACTCATGTAATATCATTTTAATTAAAAAAATAAGTACCTGTATGGATTTGACAAAATTAGAAACTAATTTAAAATAATGAGAACCACTGAATTACATTTTAATCTGTACAAAGAAACAAAGTTCAGCACACTGTGAGACTGAAGAAAATTCCAGAGAGGGTTGAGCCCAAAACCTTAGAGTTGTCCCAGACTCTCATATTCTGTACGCAAGCCATCAGCAATTCCTAATGACTTAAAGTTTAAAGTCTATCCCAAATCTGACTATTTCTTAACTGCACTGCAGCCAGCCACCAATTCTTATTTGGATTTTTTTCAACAGCCTTGGAACCAATAACCCTAACTCTCTTAACTCTGTTTTGCAAGCTCTCTCCTCCCTGGGCAAACTTATCCCTCCTCTATTGTCTCTCTCCCATGTGCTCCTCTGAGAAGAGAAAAAAGGCACAGGGCATATTTGGCTTTACTTGTTCTCTTTGGGCTGCTCTACTTGACATTCTCCATTTTCATCCTGATCCTGCTCTCCTCAGGCCCCCAGGACCTGCTTTCCCTAGAGACAGTTCTATGGTTTACTTTTTCTGCCAATGCTCTTAAAGCTCAAAAATATGAGTTAAAATCCTGCTTTTGTCTGAACAGGTTAATGTTTGGAAGCCTTATACTCTTTCTTAGCTAGATTATCCCAATGTACACACTCAGTGGGGGTGCAGAAGGGAGTACATTTGAACATAGGGCAATCTGATTTAACAGTGTGAATAATAGCATACATATTTTTATCTCCATTGTTCTGAAACCTCTGTCCATCTCTGTTCCAAACATGTGTGATTAATTATCACCTTTAAACCACAATAGATATTAACTGCCATGTTTGCCAGTTAAACTACCATATTGTTAATATTCTCAGTAAGGTAGAGGCAACAGTAACAATTAAAAACAATTTCCAAAAAGCCTCATAAAGGTACAACTTTTATGTGAGTTTATTTTACATGGTCATTTTCTTCTATTCAATAATTATGTGTTTTGAAACATTAGTTTATCCATTTTATGCTTTGCTAAATAATGAGGGTATTATTTAAATAAAATTAACTTATAAATAAGTAATATTAGCTAAATAACCATAAAAATTCCTAAAACACAAGTATAGTAGAAAATGTAAAGCAGGAAGGAAACTGATGCCTAATCCTTCCCGGCGTTTTCAATTTGCTGATGATAATGATGACAATTGATTAAAATTCAACAATATACCAGACTGTTTTAAATGAAAGAAATTATGTTATTTTGTGAAATTCTCACAACCCTATGTGTAATTCTCATGATTTTGTGAAAAAACTACATCCAAAGGTAGCAAGTAATCTGCTTGAAGTTCCAAAGTAGCTAATAGTAAATTTTAAGCACTGCAATATTCAGGAAAGAATAAAAGAAGATATGAAGGCACTGGGTCAAGATTGGTAGGGATATAATGAGAAAACTTGGTGAAGAGAAATTATACAGAAAAGAAAAACAAGTGCAAGAGAAATCTTTTGCTTTCAGTGCATTTCTTTTTTAATCTGGTAATCCCTAGCTATGTCCTGTATAAATAATTTTGGGGGAAAAATGAGAGAGAAAAAATGGAAATATTTGCATATTGAAGATTTCCAGATAATTAAGCAGAAGAAATAATTTTTAGATCACCACATTGCAACCACTAGTATAATAACTGCTTTAAAATATGATTGTCAAAAGATATAAAACCGGGGCTTCCCTGGTGGCGCAGTGGTTGAGAGTCCGCCTGCCGATGCCGGGGACACGGGTTCGTGCCCTGGTCCGGGAAGATCCCACGTGCCGCGGAGCGGCTGGGCCCGTGAGCCATGGTCGCTGAGCCTGCGCGTCCGGAGCCTGTGCTCCGCAACGGGAGAGGCCACAACAGTGAGAGGCCCGCGTACCGCAAAAAAAAAAAAAAAAAAAAAAAAAAAAAAAAAAAGATATAAAACCATCTCATGAACCATTATGGGAGGAGGCAGGGAGATGGAAAAAAATACTCACATTTTTCAAAATGATATGAACAAGGAGATTTTGCAGTTACCAGCCCCAACCAAGTGGCTTAACTTATCATCCCCAATATTAAGAGTCTAACATTACCTACTGCTAAGAAGCAACCAGAACTATACAGTATGACTCATGTAGCGTTCTTATAGAGGAAAAAAACCTAATTAGAAAACAAAACCAAATAGAAAAACAAAAGCAGAATCAGAACATTTTACAAGTCAACTAGTCCAGACTCCTCAAAATAGTAAAGATCATGAAAAACAAATAAACAAAGAGGTGAGAAGAACCCTCTTGATTAAAAGACACTAAAGAGACAAAACAATCTGAAGCAATATGTAATATGCTTCAATATGTCCAGTCCAGACTGGACTCTGGAATTTTTTAAAAAAGGCAGTTATAAATTAGTTCCTCAACTTTTCTTTAGGTTTAAAACTTTATTAAATAAAAGGTTGGGGAACTAATTTATTGAAAATTGGTTGATGAACACAAATTTATTGATAACCAATTATTAAAAAATAACCATTCTAAAGACAGTGTTGAAAAAGTCCATGAGAATCCAGGCAATCCTACACTAAACACTTTATTTGGCTTCCAGTGTCAAACTGAACTGACCACAATAGGAGTTAGGAGAAAAGGAAGTGTTTAAAAACTCTGAGGGTAAGTCATTCAAACTTTTGAAAGCAATTTCAGACATATACTTGATTTACTGACTTTGAAATTCACAACATTACAAAGAAACACACTCACTACACTAGGAAGATCAAGCTCAAGATATCAAGTGACATTTTGGGTTTCTTACCCCAAGAAACCTCAGTTTAGGTAAAGCTGTCTACTGGATATCCAGCTGTGCTCTCTAGTTCATATCTTCCCTAAGGGTGATGAGACAACTGTGCCTTAGTTAAAAACTCCATTCCTGGGGCAAGAGATTCTAGCTATTCTACTTTGGATTATGATACATTTAAGAGAATTTTTTTCTTTCTTTCTTTTTTTGCGGTACGTGGGCCTCTCACTGTTGTGGCCTCTCCCGTTGCGGAGCACAGGCTCCGGACGCGCAGGCTCAGCAGCCACGGCTCACGAGCCTAGCCGCTCCGCGGCATGTGGGATCTTCCCGGACCGGGGCATGAACCCGTGTCCCCGGCGTCGGCAGGCGGACTCTCAACCACTGCGCCACCAGGGAAGCCCCCATTTAAGAGATTTTGATAATGATTTTAACTGAGTATTTAGATAGAATTAGACAAACCAATTATTTTTAATATTGAAGAGTTAAGATTATAAAACAAGTACAAAGAACTTTAGAAGCATCAAAGTAAGCTGTGTCTCTATTTAAGGACGATGCCAATCCCCTAACTTCAACAACATTGCTCTTTTCAACACTGCCTATGACCAGCCCCACTTGACTTTAGTCTTAACGATTCAGAGCTGTCACACCAGTTTATTCCTTTAACATAGTATTCTGAAAAACATTTCTAGCCACATAGGTCAGTGGGCCGACAAAGGCCCAAGTTAACTCCCTAAGCAGTGATATCCTATCTCCATTTCCTTACTGAGCCCTGCACCCCTCACTCTACTACAATCTGCCTTCTATTCCTGCATTCTTAAAATTGTTTGCCATAAATTCAAAAATATCCTTCAACCTGCCAAATAAAATGGACACTTTTAATTCTTATCTTACTACACCTCCCAAATTGCCTATTTTACTTTGACCACATACTTCTTATTGAGATGACTACGTATTCCTTTAGTTCCTGTGGCACCATATTCTTTGATGATGAAAATAGTTCAAATCTCTGCCACAACTGGCTGGCAATGAAGTGACAGTCAAGGAGCCCAATTTACAAGACTAGATAGAATTTTACAGGACATGCTAAGCAAAACAAAAAGATGAATTTATTTTTTTCCTCCTATCATTTAACAACTACATAGCATAACTATAACTAATCAGCATATTACTTTTGAGATGGTGGGACCTCTGTCTGGAGTAGTTTTGGAAGAACTGGAGGAATAATCATATCACTTGGAAATCATGGACTCTGAGAAAAGTCATCCTATGATAGCAAATGTGGAAGTAATTTCTGGGAGTTACTCTCAAATGCCTCCTTTTGGGAATGAAGTGAATGTGTGTGTGTCTTAGTCATGTTAGGCAGGACAACTTTGGAACTGAGGACATTGTATTATTTGTTTCAGCTAAAGTATGGAATGTTTGAATTAGTACAATCATTCTGAAAGTCAGGTTTCTTAACTTGGTTTAAAAAGACAGTTTAGCATCAAACTACTTAAGTTGGATAAACACACACTTCCTGACCTACCAATTCTACTCCCCCAAATATAGTACCCGAGAAAAATATATGCATGTGTATACCAAGAGACATAATAAAAATGTTCTTAGCAGCATTATTTGTGATAGTTCCAAAATACAAACAACCTAATGTCCATCAATATTAAAATAAAGACATTATAGCATACTCGTACCATGGAATAGTATTATAATAAAAGTGAATTGCAGTAACTTAAAACAACATATACGAATATCAAAAATATTGTTGTGTGAAAGAAACCAGGCCAAGAAAATACGTTATGTTTCCATTCATATGTTCTTCAAACTAGACAAAACCATAATAAATAGTGTTTATAGATATATACTTTGATGGTAAAACTTTGAGGGAAAGCAAGTAACTTATTGGCACAGAAGTCAGTATAGAGAGTGTCTTCAAGGCAGCAATAGATAGAGATGAGAAGAGGCACAATGGAGGCTTATAGACTCTGAAAATGTTTTTATTTCCTGACCTAGAGTTTATCTGGCTGTTCATTTAGTGACAACTCATTAAACTGTACTATAGGGGGAGCATTTTTCTATAAATATGTTATATTTCACAACCCAAGAAAAGCTTTCAAACATGGTTCCATTTATTCTTTTTCCTTATTTTTCATATAAAGATTAAAAAGAGTTGAATAAAGATAAGATTTATTTATGATTCTTAACGGAAATGCCTGAGGAACTCTATTTGTATCAAAGAAGCCAGTGGAATACAATCTTTGGTTACTTCTATGTGGTTATGTTAGACAGTCTCTGCCAATTTCTTAACAATTATTTCTAAATTCCAAAGGAAGACATTTTCAAAATTTTCAAATATATTCACTATTTATAGAATATGTTAATTATTTTTGAGCTATTTCTAGATTTCTCAAAGTATTTTAACCATGTTTTAAAAGATGTAATAGGTTTGCAACAAATGTTTTTTTATCAAAATATAAGAAGCCTCACAAATAAATGCAAACTTGGGAAAATTATAGTATGTCATTGAAGAACCCGAATTTATTATATTTAAAATATTATAGGTTCATTATTTAAGTCAACTGATATGAGACTGACAAAGTCTCATATAACAATACTTTATAACTGAACTGCATCATTTGTATATATGTAAATTATAAAAGTATAAAACTGTCCCCTTTGGATGAATATTCCTCTAAAAATACGAAATTTCAGATTGATTTTTAGCTAGGTTATGAGTAAGCAAATGCCTATATGAAATATGAATTATTGGTGTTTGAATTAATATTCTGACTCATCAAGGAATGTATTCTTCATCACCATAGGATTTGGTTACAACCTTTACTTTAGTATGAAAGACACAACGCACAAGAGTGTTTTACTTTGAGCTAGTAAATGCAATTAGTAAGCAATTAACCAACAAGAATTTATGGATGATAACTATTTCTGTTTAAGTAAACATAACACTTGAGTAACTATATATTTACACACACACACACACACACACACACACACATACATACATAAATACTTGGGTAACTACATATATACATATAAATTGTAAGCTAGAGATAGTAAGAAATTTGCCTCTTTTAAGTTGATATCCCTAACTGGAAGTAATTCAATAAAAATTAACTTTTTTCTTATTAAGTTAGGAAGAAAACCTCCAACAAAGTGATGAATATTTTATTGACTAGAATTATTTTTCTTAGTAATGAGCAGTGTTCTATGAAAATGAGGATTTATTATGTAACCAATTATTTAAAAAATTAAGCCAATTACCAAACACAATTTTCCATGTTAAACATTAATTAAATTCTGTAGTATTTTTAATAAGTGTAATATAGAAAAAAATGAATTAAAAGAAAAGGTCAATTTAACCTATTAATCAAAATAGAATTTATCATTTTATATAGATATATTTTTATCAGAAAAGTGTTATACAGGATAAATTACTTTTGCATTATTTTAAGGGCTAATTCCTTATCTTAAGTTTTAATCATATTTTATGCAATAGAGAAACTGATATTTTTGTAATTAATATTTAGTTGACAGCAACTAAATATTACATGGAGTAATATGGTAGAAAGATGATCACTGATGACAGGAGGAACATGAACACTAAATCAAAATTGTATACTCAGGTTAGTGAAAAATATGACAATTATAAAGGTCAAAGGTTATGTTTCTGGAATAATGCATATGAATATAGCCATACATATATATGTACATAATACAAATATATATACAAATTCACATGTATGCACCCAGAAATTAGATAGCCTATGAAAATAAGTATTAAAAAACTAAGATCAGAATCAGTGGTTCTCAATTCTGACCATTAGAAATAATTTAGGAGTTAAAAATTATGGGCCTCACCCCAATATTTCTGCTTTAATTGATCTCTAGGAGGGCCTGGTGAATTGGTATGTTTTAGAAGCCCCCATCTCACAGTTTCAAATTCACAGGATAAAGATTATGATTGATTCATTGAGTCAGCTGCTCATCTCTATTCCATTAAACTGGAGCCAAGGGCAGCCTGACTCTTTTGGCTGTCCACCCCACAGAAGTAGTGGCAAAATGGATATGGATAACGCAGTCATAGGATGTCTGCTATATCACCAAAAAAAAGCAATCACTCTACCTATGTGTGAGAAAAGCAAACAAATAAAAGCAAACATAAAGAGAAACAGAATTGATTATAAACACCACACACAAACTAGAAGAATAAACCTTTGTACTATTCCTGCTTTTGAAGTAACTAGACAGGTGACCTCAAAGCAATCCCTAAATGAACCGCAGTTATTTCGTGTAGAAAATAGGCCTCCAGAGATTGCTAAGGTGATCACCACCTGAGACTTCCACTGATTTAATAATCCTACAGCAGAGAAAGATGAAAATGTTACCAAGCTGATGACTTTTGACAAGGAGGAAACTGAAGCTCTGTGGGTATAAAAGTGCAAGACAAAGTAAGTTCTATCAGCTTGCTTTTCTACACCATATCTGTGGCACAATGGGAATGAAAGGACAATATTTTGGAGGGGAGAGGTTTTGATTTTGGAAACATAGACATTTCATTGTATAGCTCAATGGTCTAACTCTTCCCCAGCAACTTTAATGTTATGTAGCTGTTTGTCAGTTTTAATTCCTAGTACTGAGTTGGCTTTCAGCAGATTTGAACCACTTTAGAAATTAGTAGCTTCTAAAGGGAGATGAATGACAATTTTGTTATCCTCTCTGAGACCAAATTAACATGGAAAAATGGCTGGTTTCAGTAAAATAAGAAAAAAAATTAATCTATCAAAAATTGGATTGACTTAATACAAAATGGGAATGTTATTGGGGATATTCTCTTAGATGTTAATCAGCAACATTCAAATACCATGCAATACTTTGCTAATTAGAAACTTTAGGGACAGGAATTAAAGTGTGATAAGATCCACCTGTAACTGGCATAAAGAAACAGATGTGGATAGGAGTAGGGGGGGAACGGCTAGAAACTTTTGAATCAATTAAGATTGAATATTTAAATCTCACTGAAGTTCTAATACTTTGGAATAGTAAATAAATGTTTGTTTACTAAATAATAGATAATGAGTGCATTTACAAGAGAATAATAACTTGGCAACTTAATTTTTGGAACTTAAGAACTAAGTGATGGAGTTGAGAGAGGAGTTGGTAGGATATTGCAAAGATCACACTCGGTCTCCTGAAGTTGATTATTGAATACAAGATACATTCCGAATTAATAAAATTTATTGCAGATTTCAATATGGAGGCAGAAATGGGAATGAGTCAATTACGAGTGACAAAAGGCTTCATTTTCAATGATTTTGTTCTTTGAAAATTTGGACCATGTTATTATTTTCCATTCATAATGTTTATATTTTAAAGAAACACAAAAGCAATTAAAATTAAAAATCTCCATCTGAATTTCACATATTTTTTAATAATCAGATACATGTGTAAATTAGGTAAACTCTTCTGCTACAGTTAGAGGAAAAATATAAATTTTGGTATTCAAATGTAATTAAGATAAAGACTAAAAATTGTTGATATAAATCTTACCAAAGGAATTAAAACATTAGACCAATTTGCACTGTAGAAATTCTGAGGCACCTACATATGGAATATGAACAGGAAAACAACTTTTAAATAGAACCTGATTAAATTTTCTTTCTGGAAGTTAATTAATGGAGTATAATTAGGAGCAAACCAGTTGTTGAGTGATACACTCTTATGCTTTTATTTCAAAAAAGAGAGAAAATATATAACTGACCATTCTCTTCTATTTACCAGCAGTCCCTAAAAGCCCCTCACCAGCCTGTGGCTTATCCGGTAGGTGTTCTTTGTATAAGTTGGCCCCGTCAACAAGCTATGGCCAAGATATGACAAGACAGGTTAATCCAGTGAATAATTCAGTATAGCAGGTAAATGACTTGCATGTGCAGAATTCTGGCTTTCCCTATCCCAAGGAATATCCCATATTATCCCTATCCCATATTATCATGTATTATCTCCTAAAAAAATTAAATCTAAAAACTACCTGGATTCTTATGCTTGGTATTAGATTTCCCTGTTTTCATATGGAAATGCCATTATCCTAACATAATTCATTAAAAAAGATCAACATTTCCCTGTTGTTCTGCAGAGCCAACTTTGTAACCAAATGTCCACAAAAACATGTTTTTTCTGCTCTTTTACTTCTTTTGATCTATTTTCCAACTCTTGTAATAATATCAGTCTTACTGCAGTAGAAATAGCAGTATCTTGATAGCTGACAGAGCAAGTCCTTCCTATCTGTTCTTCAAGTGCCTTTGTCATTTTGGGACCTTTTATTTCTACATAAATTTTATAATCAATCTCTACCCCAACAAAAGAAGTTAGGGTTTGGACTGCGATAACTTAGATTTTTTTCAATACTGAATCCTCCAACCCATGAACTAGATTTTCCTCTATTTTTTTAGTTTACTCCTTTTTTACTTTTTCTCAACACTGCTTTAGTTTTCTATATACAAATCTTACACGTTCCAATATATTTTACATTATTTATGTTGTTAAAATATAACCTTTTATTTCATTTTCCAAATTCTTATTGTTGTTATGTGGATATACACTGGCTAAACTCATTTGTTAATTCTAATTGTTTATATTTAGATTCTCTGGGGTTTTCTATGTACACAATCATATTAAATGCAAATAATCATAATTTCATAGTTTCCTTCTCAATATCTACATTTTATTTGTCTCATCTTAATATAGTGTAGAGACTTCCAAAATAATGTTGACTAGAAGGGAAAATAGAAAACACTTCATCAGATCTAAAAAGAAAAGCTTCTAATATTTCTCCTTTACCCTGTTATCTGCTGAAGGTCTTTGGAGATACTGCTTATGAGATTAAGAAAATTTCCTTTATTCCTAGTTAACTAGTAGTTTTATTTTAATGAATGAATTTAAATTCTACTGAAAGCTTTTTTTCCCATGTCTACTGTGTAGATCATGTGATTTTTCTCATTTATTCTATTAATGTGGTGAATTCCAATCTCATTTAGAATTTTTGTTTCAGGATTTGAGATTGATCTGTACTTAAGATGTTATCAAATTTTACTGTCAAATTTTTTCTGGTTTCATGAAACAAGTTGGAAAGTATTCCAGTTTTTAGCAAAACTCACCCATTTGAGACTGAAAGGTTTGAGTATGTGTTTAAGTATATAAAGAAAGGTAATTGTATACTCAATTTTCTTAGTAATTATTCAGATTTTCTACTTCTATGTTAGTTTTAGCAGTTTTAGTTTACTAAGAATTTGCTTATTTCCTCAACATTTTCCAATACATATTCATAAAGTTGTTCATAATATCCTCTTGTTACCTTTTTAGAGTCTCCAGATCTGTAGTAATGTTCCCTTTTTATATTTAGGCTATTTGTGTTTTCTTTTTTTTTTTAATTTAACCATGTCCATATTTTTTTTAATTGAAGTATAGTTGATATATAATATTTTTAAGTTACAGGTGTACAATATAATGGTTCACAATTTTTAAAGGTTATACTCCATTTATAGTTATAAAATATTGGCTATATTCCCTTTGCTGTACAATATATCCTTGTAGATTATTTTATATGTAATAGTTAGTACCCATTAATCCCCTACTCTTATATTGCCCCTCCCCCTTCCCTCTCCCCAGTGGTAACCACTAGTTTGTTCTCTGTATCTTTGAGTCTTTCTTTTTTGGTTATATATACTAGTTTGTTGTATATTTAGATTCCATATATAAACGGTACCATATAATATTGGCCATTCTCTGACTTATTTCACTTAGCATAATACACTCCAAGTCCATCCATGTTGCTGCAAACAACAAAATTTCATTCTTCTTTATGGCTGAGTAGTATTCCACTGTGTGTGTGTGTGTGTGTGTGTGTGTGTGTGTGTGTGTGTGTGTGTGTGTGTGTGTGTGTGTGTGTGTGTGTACATTTACACCATATCTTCTTTATCCATTCATCTGTTGACGGACACTTAGGTTGCTTCCATATCTTGGCAACTGTAAATAATGCTGCTATGAACATTGGGGTGCATGTATAAGTAGTGCTGGGAACACTGGACAGCTACACGTAAAACAATGAAATTAGAACATTCTCTAACACCATATACATAAAGAAACTCAAAATGGATTAAAGACCTAAATGTAAGACGGGAAACCATAAAACTCCTAGAGGAAAACATAGGCAGAACACTCTTTAACATAAATCATAGCAGTATTTTTTTGGATCTGTCTCCTAAAGCAAAGAAAATAAAAGCAAAAATAAACAAATGGGACCTAACTAAACTTAAAAGCTTTTGCACAGCAAAGGAAGCCATCAACAAAACTTACTGAATGGGAGAAGATATTTGCAAATGATATGCCTGATAAAGGGTTAATATCCACAATGTATAAACAGCTCATACAACTCAACATCAAAAAACAACAACCTGATTTAAAAATGGGCAGAAGACCTGAATAGACGTTTTTCCAAAGAGGACATGCAGATGGCCAACAGGCACCTAAAAAGAAGCTCAACATCACTAACCATCGGGGAAATGCAAATCAAATCACAACGAGACACCACCTCACACCTGTCAGAACAGCTATCATCAAAAAGACCATAAACAACAAATGTGCTGGGTATGTGGAAAAAAGGGAATCCTCGTATACCGTTGGTAGGAATGTAAATCAGTGCAGCGACTGAGGAAAACAGTATGAAGGTTCCTCAAAAAACTAAAAATAGAACTATGATATGACCCAGCAGTTCCACTCCTGGGCATATATCTCTGCTTTTTCTTAATTTATCTTGCCAGGGGTTTACCAATTCTATTTTTTAAAATACTCTAATTTGCTAATCCTCTCCACTGTTTATTATATCATTCTTTTAATTTCTACCCTTTCCTTTATTATGTCCTCCACTTGACTTTCTTTAGATATACTGTAGTTTACTATTCATTTTCTAAATTCTTTAAGATACTCAGCTATAGATTTTTCAGCCTTTTTCCCCCCTTAATATATACATATAAGTCTATAAAGGACACTCTAAGCATGACTTTTCCTTCATTATACAAGTTTTTATTTCTAGTATTTTTATCATCTTTTAGTAAAATATATCTTCTAATTTCTATTGAGATTCATTATTTGACCTATGGGCCGTAAAGCTTTGGGTTTATAAGATATAACGGTTTCAAGAGAATCAGAAAGTTTCCAAGCATTATTTCCGCAAATATAAGTTTAGACACCTTCTTTTTCTCCTCTTCTTTTGAGACTCCAATTACACATACACACACACACACTCATCCAGATAGATAGATAAGAAAACTTTATATTATATTCTCTTTTTGTCATACATATTTTTGTATTTTTCATCTTTTTAAACTTTTGACTTCATTTTGAATAATTCATTTATTCTTATATCAGCTATGTCTATTGGTTGATAAATTCAACTTCTAAATATTATTAACTACACTTTTTCATTGTTTCATATTTTCATGTCCTTTTTAATAGTTTTTAGTTATTTGCCAAAAAGTTTATTATTGATTTTTTTATCTTGAATATAGTATAGTCTGTGTCAAATATATCCAATATCTGCAGGTCCTTCTTCTTTGCTACTGCTTGTTATCTTTCAGATTGTTTTGTCTACCTATCTGTCTTGTCATTTTTTTGTTGCATCTCAGACATTACGTTTGAAAACTTACTTGCTGTAATAACATAAAGACTAAGATGATGTTATCTTCCTCCAGAGAGGACTCGCATTTGTAATTGCCAGGCTCTTGGGGACAATAATAATCTGAGATCACCTCCGTAGAATTTCAAGCAAAGAAACCATTCAAACCATTCAATGCTAGACTTCAGACTCTGTGAGAGCTTGCTTTATATCACCGAGATTTACTTCTGTGGTGAAGCTCTTTGGAATCCACCTCAAAGCAAAAGGGTATTATCCCAGGCCCCAAATTCCAACTTTGTGCCTATATACTCAGAAGCCTCTCAAAAATATTATATGATATCACTTATATTTGGAACCTTAAAAATTATACAAATTAACTTATTTACAAAACAGAAAAAGACTCACAGACATAGAAAACAAACATGGTTACCAAAGAGGGATGCATGGGTAGGGATAAATTATGAGTTTGGGATTAATAGATATACCCTACTATGTATAAAATAGATAAACAACAAGGACCTACGGTATAGCACAGGTAATTATATTCAGTATCTTGTAATAACCTACAATGGAAAAGAATCTGAAAAAGAATACATATACATACATACATATGTATTCATACTGAATCACTTTGCTGTACCCCTGAAACTAACAAATTATAAATCAACTATATTTCAATTAAAAACCATGAAATAAAATAAAATGGATTTCCAATCCATTCCTGAAGTATATCATCCTTATCACTATCAGTTAAATAAACAATGTTGGTGTTGTAGGCAATATAAAGAATAGTCCTAAAACAGTGTTTTTTGGGAAAAAAAACTCAGGGAGATAGGAGCAAGTGCACGGTTTCCTATTGCCTAGTGAAAAAAACAGGTGCTTTTCAGACTCTCAAAAAGCATGACCTCTTGCCAAAATATGAATGCATTACCAGGACAGATTCCAGGCCCATCTTCCCAGACTTCTGTCTTCTCACATATCTTAGCTCTCAAATTCTTCAATACATGGTTAGATCTGTGATATCCTCAAACATCTGTACTTTATGTGGTGTCCAGACTTTCCAGCTATCCTCTGTGAGAGGAATCTTCTGATTTTTCAGAAACAGAAATAATTAAACCAGTTTTCAAGGGTCTTATATACCAGGCTGAGGAAATTAAAGTTAATCCTCTAGGCATTGAATAGCCACAATATGGCCTGTAATTTTTTGGATAAAGTATGTACAAAAAATGGTTTCAGAAAAGTATCAGGGCAGCAACTGTATTTTAACATCATCAACAATGGTTTAGGTGGTAAGTATAAAAGACAGGACCAAAAATAACACTCCAGAAGGAGACCCTATAGATTTTGGAAACAGATGGAGTGAAATTAGACAAATTTTGAATTTTTGTGACCAAGAGAATGGGAAATCAGGGTGAATAACTAATAAGTCTGTGGGGCACTGACATCTTAATGTTTATTAAAAATAACTATATTTTTAATATATTATGTTTATAATAGTACTGTAAGAGTCTCTGTACTATGTCAGCCAGTAATTGGAAAAGATAATTTAAAATTTGAAAGAGCATTTGGAACTGGATTCTTAGATCTGGAAATTGTTACCTTAGACGCAAAAGTTAAAACCATGGAAGTAGACAATAACCTAGTTTTAGTTCCAGCTCTGCCTCTGAATAACCATAGAACAAGTTATCCACAATAATTAAATTCATAAGAAAAGTGGATTCTATTATTCTAATTCCTATTAACTCATCTATAAAGCAGAATTTGCAACTTTAACCCACAAGTAATATGCTTTCCTTAGCACACCAGAGCCAATAAAAATCAATATTCCTATTGTACAGATCATGAGTAACAGGAAACATTTCTACTTCAAACCATGTCATTAATTCAGTGTTGTGTTGTAAAACTATGTAGATTTGGCATCATAGATCCTATCATGTCTTATAATCTCTTTTCCATCTACATTTGGCTTTAGAGCTTAACAACAGCATATATAAAACAAGAGATTTCTCTCTCCTCCAGAAGCTCCTATCTCTTTTTCATAGAATGGCAGCTACTATTCCAACAAAATTCTATTTTTAAATGAGGTAACTGACTTTTACAGTGGTTAAGAGATTGTTCAATGTCATTAATTGATGAAACTTTCATCCTCTTGCTTTGTAAGTTTATGTACTTTCTACAGTATCAACATAAGGGTGGTGAAAGGACAGTAAACATTCATCAAACAATTAAGGTTTGCTGCGAGCTCTGTACATCTAATTTATTTCATCTTTTAAAATACTAAAATGAGGTAGCCATGATTAACATTTTTATCTCTAGATAAAAAAAATAAAACTTTAGAAACTTTACCAAAAGGGATCAAGTAACATGCTTAAGTTTATATATTATGGTAGGGAGGAGAATTATCATTCAAATCATGATCTAAATGATTAAAAAGCCCAAGCTCCTCTAATGATTTATGTTAATAAAAACATAGACTGATAAAAAGAGAACAGTCTACAAATTTCAAAAACTGTATAATTGACAAAATTTTGAAAATTGAATATGCTATTTATATGAATTAATGTTTCATATTCATGTACATATATAGTATATATCACATAAATTTTATATATAGTGGCATAATGTACACTCTATAGTTAACATACATATCCTGGATCAGCTGAATAGTACAGTTCAAAAAGCAAATATACAAATGCCACCATAAAAAGTAACATTTATTAGCTAGAAAACTATGAATGTTTATTCAAAATTTAATCTAAGTTAACTAGCATCTACTGTAACATGTTCCATGTTCCAGACACTCCACTAAGCAATGGAGAAATAAAGATGAGTAAGAATTTACATGTAGGCAGAGAGGAAGGCATTTAGGCAATGTGATAAGTGTGACTTAAAGTGCTCTGGGAGCAGAGAAGTACTGGGAAGAACAAAAGCCTCAGAGAGAAGATAAGATTTGAGCCACACTTTAAAGCTGACAACAGGTTTACCATATGGAGGAGGTAGAGCAGTGGTCATCTCAATGGAGAAGACTACATGAGCAAAGGTGGGGATGCCTGCGTGAGCACAGCACGCTCAGGGCAGGGAGCAGTGCTCATCCAGGCCCATCAAACACATAAAAGGGACGCTTGCAGGACTACCTCATTGCCTGCTTTAAACTATAGGTTGAAACATATGGTAAAATAAAAAACCATGAAAATAAGCTTATGAGAGCAGGAGGAAAACACGGATCTACTTTAAACTATAAATCTCACTTACTTCAACTTTCTTAAACATAAATTTCTAATTCGACCTTTACCCATGTAACCCAATAAAAGGCAAGAATGGGGAAATCAATCATCTAATTTCTGATTTCATCTCATAGAATTAGCAGATTGGTGTTCATGATTCCTCAATTCTCTTTCCTTCCTGACATCTGATAGCAACTTACTGTTCTTGCTCAAAAGCTGGTGACCAGTTAGAGGGCTCATCTGTTTCCTTCAGACCTCCAACTCTGACTTTGAATTGCTCAATTACACAGGGTGAATAAACTTTCTCCAGCCTCCATCCTCATAGACCTGAAATGGTTTGGAGGCCTGTGTGTTTCTCTTTCCTTTATCCTCTTTGAGTTTACTTTGGAGGATAAATCACAGTTTCTCATGCCTTATGACAATGTGTCATTATAAAATATTTCATACCTGATGACCTTTGAGCATTTCTTATTCAAAGATTCATGGAAGCTTAGCATGAGGTATGTCTAATGATCTCTGTGTAAACACACTGAAAGCTCCCTCCTACAAAGGCACAGGCAGGTGGAAGACATATTTTCGACACTCTGTCTTCAATCTAAGCGTCACTGGCAGTGCCTGACAGGTCTCATTTGCTAAATAAAGTACACTGTGTCAATTTGAAATAAATGTAAATTATCACCTTTCTTCCTTGTTAATTAAGGTCTGATTAATGCAGTACAGGCAGTTGTTGAGAGTACAGTAAGAGAATGGCTTTTGTTGCAAAAACAAAACAAAACCCCTCAAATATAAATCATGGTCTGCCTCATCCACTGAACTTTGGGTTAGAAAGGTTACTTGGAATGATTTGGTCAGTCGGAACCTGGGCAGATGTTCACATCTCTGCCTCTTGATAAATGAATCCCAACAAGTGAATAGCAAAAGGCACTGATGCTTTAGAGGTAAGAGTTAGCAGTGGAATGACCTAGACTTACAATAAGTCATGAAGGGCTAAATTCTAGGCTCTGTTTTACAAAGAAATATCCAAGAAATTTAACTCAAGAACTATGTATGCTATTTAAGGAATAATTTGGTAGGCTAAAAGATGAATTTTCACATGAGCCTCCTTCTTTTAGAGGTTTAGGAAATGATGTATGGGTGAAGGTGAAAGGGTTACTGGATAGAAAGTGATAGGGGCTAATTTTAGAAGGAATAGCATTAAATGAGAAAACTTAATTCATTATAACCTAGAACTCCATTTGGTTAGTTGTGCAATCCTAAAGTAGCTAACAATCTTAAAGAATATGTTTTTAAGTAATGGAATTTTTAGAATGAAACAGAATATGGATATTATATAGCACAAGTACTTGAGATTACAGAAAATAAACTCATTTTCATGAAGAACACAGCTAGTTAATGGCACAGTCAGGTATAGAATACATGCTTCCAGATTCCCAAGTACAGTGTTCTTTCGAATTTATTTCTAATTTTGCTGCCCCCTCTTTTATAAATTTTCTTCATGTCTGTTGATTTTCTAAAATAACACTGTTGAAAAACTGTGGAAATTTTCTAACCTTTCACGAAAATATCTTTGTTGTAAATATATGAGACCACTTCCTTAAACACGATGTTTTAAATGTAATAGTTAACTGATTCTTTTATTTTATTTATATTCTCTTTTGGGATAAAAATGTTAATTTTTACACCAAAATACTATTACCTATCATTTCACATTAAGATTTGGTTGCAATTTTTTTCTTTATATATTTCATATAATTTCTGGGAATTATGCTCATATAATTTTGAAACTGGCAAAGCCAGGTTTTAAAATTCATATCTGTCTGAATTCAAAGGTGATAAAACAAATGGCCTCACTACAATTAGAATGGATCATACTTTTGCTATGAAAAGATCACAAATGTATTCATTTATTTATTCAACAAATAGGGCTCTAATATCAGAATAATAAAAAGGGTGTGAAGTTCTAGAAAATAATCAGTTGCAAAGTTAGACATTATTTAAAGTGTAAGTGTTATTTCACTACATAACAATATCATAGCAGTCAGAGGTGGTGAACACAAAAAACAGTTGTCATACGTTTCTTAAAGCAGTCAGAGGTGGTGAACACAAACAGCTATCATAGGTTCCACAAAGAGATATGTATGTGATGATGGTGACCCTATAATGAGTCCTACATTTAATCTGGTTGCCTCTTATTATGTCCCT
Source organism: Grampus griseus (assembly GCF_964374135.1). Classification (NCBI taxonomy): domain Eukaryota; kingdom Metazoa; phylum Chordata; class Mammalia; order Artiodactyla; family Delphinidae; genus Grampus; species Grampus griseus. Next base: position 72,490,517 of record NC_139000.1, on the reverse strand, counting down.
GAATATAAGATGGAAAATAATCAGAGTCTGCTAAACTTAAAGCTGATTCTTTTTCTATAATGGCATTAGACTCAGTAAGAAAGTTGATAGAGTCTTTAAAGTATCTGTTAATAATGATGTTTGGACGTGGTAGAGATTTCATCCAATGATACTGAAAAATCTATAACTTAATAGGCATAACTACCAGAGAATATTTTGAATGACTCAGAGATGTATAGTCAAAAAATTCATCCTATGCCTACCCTTAAAAATCATTTGGAAAAATATCATGGTTCTCTGAAAACAGTACAGACTATAAGGTAAGAGGCACTGATGAGGTACTGAGGCAAAATCTACTTCTACCATTCATAAACTGGGTCCTCAAGAAAATTTCCTGGAGGAAAAACCAATCCGATAAATGCCTGCAACTTTGCTTCTATTACAACGTTTAATGCTCTAAAATACCTTGTGAGGCTGTTAGTACTATTAAAATTTTAACAATACACTACTAAGGTTCAAATGAAGTTTAATAAATCCAGTTAAGGGAACTGAGAAGGAAGATATTAAAAGCTCAGGAAAATTATTTATTATGGTTGTCTTTGCAAAAGAGGGACAATACTATATGACACTAAAGATTGTTACAGGACTACATTTTTTAAAATGCAAATGACACATGTTAATATCTTTCTTCTCTTCCTCAATCCATACTCAAATCCACTCACCTTGAAAACATATACACTGCAGTAATTCTTTGGTGTAACAAGTGAATAGCTGTTCCTTCCCTGAGGACAGAATGTGTGGACTGAAGAGTTAAGTAAGAAAATATAATGCTAGAAATTGTCAAGGTACTAAGGCAAAAGGAGAAAAACAAAGAAATGTTTCACAGTAGCCAAGATTCTTAATATGGTTGAAAAATTCTGTATTGAGGTGCTAAAGCACAGGGATCTGAGAGAGTCTCTTAGACAAAGAAAAACAAAAGTAGGTTGGATTTTATCTAGTATGCTGGGCTTTTCAAATATTCATTTCAGATTTTCAACTTATCATTATTAATAAACAACCAATAGTGATTTATTAATATTAAGCACCAAATGTGTGGGAAACATTTTTAAAGAGCAAGAATATATGTCTATTTGCTTAAATGTCCGTATTAGAAGCATGAAGCCAAAGGTAAGTCAAGATGAATCTATAAGAAAACAATGAGTTCCAATTCTGGCTACTATGAAATAATTTGTATTGGATATGTACTCCTACCAACTGTAAAAATGAACACAATATATGAGACAACTCTTTTCAGGCACTGTACATCAAACAAAACAAAATGATGATGCTTGAGACAGAAAAGAAACAAACATTTATCAAACTTTTCTAACTGGGAGTACCTTCTCTGCAGAAGGGAGGTGGAGCCCAAGAAGAATTCAGTCGTATTAAGCTAAGGAAAAAATTATTGAATCTGCTGGAATTTGTGGGCCAAATATTAGAGAAGGGAAAGTTGGCAGGGGTGAGGAGCATGGAAAACTTCCGGGGTTAATGACATGTCATTTGCCAATGTCTGGGTCTCAAATGTATAAGTGAAAACTCTACGAAAACTAACAAAGGAACACTCTTTCAGAGATGGAAACTGAAGAAAGATTCCAGAAGTCTCACAGTGCTGAGACATTGAAACCCCAGCTTTGCAAAAGTATATTGATCCCTTGAGCACCCTGTGCATTCAGTTGACCTCAGCATGTGAGAACCTAGAAGTAAGGACCACGTCCTAGAGTAAGGGATGCACCAGTACTAAAGACAAAAGTGAAATATACTCACTCTCATACAGAGTAAAACCAAACCTGCCAGGATAAAAAAAGGAAAAAAAAAAAAAAAAAACCTCACAGGATGTTAATTTCTTTTCAAAACAAAATTCAATATCTTCTGAAGGAAGATGACATAATTCAGACTACCTACATCAAACCGTTAGCAACAGCCATTATATAATAAGTACTGCATATGTGAAGAAGCAGAGAAAAGAAACCCAAAGTCAAAAAAGAAATCAATCAATACAAAGAAACCACAGAAAAGAAATTTAGAGCACAATGTAAATCTGTTCAAGGGCGTAAACAAAACTCATTATGTACAAACCCATACAACTGGTTCTTTTAATATATTTTATGCTTATATATTTATTAATAAGTGTGAGTTGAGACAGTCAATGCCAGTGGGTTTGCACTGTAAAAAGAACAATAGTTAGTTCTTCGGGCTGAAATAAAATAAAACCCAGATAAAAATGTGAACCTACAAAGAAAAATAAACTGTAAATAAGGGGACATTTATTCTCCTAATTAGTTAAAACAAAAATATCAACACATATTTTGAAATTTATAACATGTGTAATAACATAACAACAATAACAGAAAGGATAAGTGGCTAAAGGAATTAAACAGTTGTAAGGTTCTTAAATTTTACAAGAAGTATCACAATACAAATTATAAGTAGAATGTGATACGGTTGCATATTATAATGCCAAGAGGCATCACACACACACACACACACACACACACACACACACACACAGAGTTGTAAGTTTAAAAAAAGCAGAATAATCAAAATGGAGTACTAAAAAAAGAAAAATATTCCATTAATCTGAAAGAGAGCAGAAGAGACATATAATAGAACAAGTAGAAAGCAATAGCCAGATGATTGATATAAACACAAATATAGCAATAATTGTCATACATTTAAATTGCCCAAATTCTCAATGAAAAGCTAGATTATAAGATTAGACTAAAAAGTGATAGTTAGCTTTATGCTGAGTACAAGAGATTTATTTTAAGTATAAAGACACAGATAGTTTGAATATAAAGGGATGGAAAACTTATGCCATACAGACATGAAGTATAAGAAATCTGGAAAGACTATAATAATAGCTGACAAAGCAGACATTTCAAGAGATGGAGAAGGAAATTTCATAATGCTAAAAGGGTCAATTATTCAGGAAGACAATGATAAATGTGAATGCACCATAAACAGGGTTTCAAAATAAATGAAACAAAACCTGAAAGAATTAAATGGAGAAATAGACAAATCTTTAATCACAAGAAGAGGTTTTAGCAATTCTCTCTCAGTAATTGATAGGAAAACTAGAAAACAGTACAGAAAGGGTGGAAAGGATGTAGAATATTTGAACAATACTGTCAATTAATTTGAACTAACAGACATTTATAGGACAACACCCTCAATAACTACCAAACATATATTAGCTTCAAGTGCACAATGAACATTCATCAAGATAGACCATATCCTGGACTATAAACAAGTCTAAATAAATTTAAAAGAACTGAGTTCTTATATTTATGTTCTCTGAACCTCTAATCCCATGGAAGTAATTATAAAACAATAAAGAGACGTAAAGGAAATTCTCAAATATTTGGAAATTAAGCAACACATTTCTAAATATACAATATGGTCAAGAGAAAGCACAATTTTAAATATTTCAAACTGGGATAGTTAAAACAAGACTTAGAGAAAATTGCATTATAATTTAAATTTTTATGTTAGTAAAAAGAGACTTGAATGATCTAATTTTCCAGATTGATATGCTTGAAAAAGGAAAGCAAATCAAACCTGAATTAAGAAGAAAGAAATAATAAAATATGGACCAGTGATCAATAAAATACAAAAAGCATAGAGATAAATCAACAATAGTGAGGTTGTTTATTTGAAAAGATTAACTGAATAGATAAACCATAACAGTGATCAAATAAAACAAAATAAAACACATATTACAAATTGGGGAATGAAACAGAGATTACTACTACTGAGCCTAAAGACATTAAAAGTATAAGACAATATTATTAACAACTTTACACCAATAAATTTGAAAATTTAGATGAAATGGACAATTCTTTGAAAAACAGAACCAAAACTGACATAGAAGAAATGAAAAACGTTAATGACCTATAACTATTTTTAAAATTTAATTTCTAATCAAATCCTCCCCATAAGGAAAAACCTAAGCCTAAATATTTTCACAAGTGAGTTCTTCCCAAAATTTAAAAAATTAAAAAATAGTAAATTTTACCAACAATTAAAAATTAGAGGCCAGAGTATAGTCTTCAACTGCTTTTATGAACTAATCATAATTTTGATATCAAAAACTAAAAATAAAATATCAGAAAAAGGAATTACAGATTAACCTCACTCTTGAACACAGATATAAAAATCATAAAATTATTAAGAAATCATATGCAGTAATATATAAATGAGATCTATTAACATATGAAATGAGGTTTATCCCAGGTATATAAGTAAGTTTGGAGTAACATTCAAAATCAATTTATTTCTCCACTTTAATAGAATAAAAGAGAAAAAAACCCCACATGATCATTGAAAAAGGTGTCTACAGCTAACATTATACTTAATGATAAGAATCTGAATGCTTCCCCCTAAGATTGGAACAAGGCAAGATTTTCTGCTCTTGACACTTCCAATCAATACTGAATCAGAAGTCCTAACCAGGTAAATAAAGTAAGATAAAGAAATAAAAGACAAACAAATATGAAAGAATTAAAATACTATTAGCAGATAACATGATTATCTACACGGAATATCCTAAGGAATTTACAAAACAAACATCAAAACAAGTAAATTTAGCAGGAGTATACTAAATAAAGTTGACATTTTAAAAATATATTATAACATGTTATCAGCAAACAGTTGGATAATAAAATTTTAAATGTCATTTCAAATATTAATCTAAAAAAAAAACTTGAACTGTTTAGGGATAAATTAACAGGACCTTTATCTAAAAATTACAAAACTAAATAAATAAATGAAGAGACATGGCCTTTTGATTAGAAGACCACATTATTAAAATTTCAATTCCCCCAAAATCCATTTAAAGATTCAATGCACTCCAAATTAAACTTACAAGAGATGTTTTATAGAAATAGACAAATCAATATGGAAATGCAAAGAAACTAAGAGAGCCAAGACACATGAAAATGAACAAAGTTGGAGAAGTCACATTATCATGTTTCAAAACTCAGTGCAAAGCAACATTTACCAAAAAAGCATTGTACTGGTTTCAAAACAGACAAACAGATCAATGGAATATAACAGAAAATCCAGAGATACACCCATATACATGTGGTCAAACAATATTCCTCACTCTCACGATAAGTCATGAGAGAAAGAAAAGTCTTTTAAACAAATAACGCTAGAACACCAGAATAAATTCATGGAGAGAAATGTATTTTGACCCCTACCAAACAGCAAACACCAAAATTTATTTGAGATCAGAAAAAGAACATAAAGCTAAATTTACAGTTTCTAGAAGAAAACTAGGAGAATATTTTGATGACCATGAAGTAGGCAAATATTTCTTAAAAGGGTTACAAAAAATATATGAAAATGATTAACTGGAATTTAATTAATATTAAAAACTTATTGAGCATTTAGAAAATAGAGAAGGTGGTATACAGACTCGGAGAAAATATGTGTGATGTGCACATCTGACAAAGGGTTTTATCTTGAGTATATAAAAAATTCTTACAACTCAATAATAAAAAGAGAAACAACTCAATAAGAAAACAGATTAACATGAATAACAGAAGAAGTAAACAAATGATTTGTATATCTTCACAAAAGAAGATATATGAAAGGCCAACAAATACAAGAAGAGGTATTCAGCAATATTAATTTCAGCGAAATGCAAAATAAAACCACAGTAGATACCACTTCACATTAGAAAGGCTAAAATTCAAAAGATTATCAATACCAATACCAGAGTTCCTAAAGATCTGGAAAAAATGGCATATATCCAGGATGAGATATAAAACTATACAAAAATTTCTGACAACAGTTTACAGCTGTTGTCATGCACCTAACCCATGACCCAGCAATTTACTCTTTTGATATTTATCCAAGAGAAATAAAAACATATGTCCATAAAAATACATATCAAAAAATATTCATACCAGCTTCATTCATAATTGCCACAATCTAGAAACAATCCAAATGTCCACCAACAGAATGGAGACTCAGCATGTAATATACCTACACAAATACTACTTGGACCAAAAAAAATGAACTACAAAAATATGTAACAATATGTATGAATTTCAAAAACATGTTCAGCAAAAGAAACTAGAAACAAAAAAGCCTGTAATTTCTGCTTGTGTTTAGATAAAGTTCAGTAACAGGCGAAACTAACCTATGGTGATGCAAATCAGACCAGTGGATGCCTTGGAATGGGAGTGAGGTACTGACTAGAAAAGGACACAAAGGAACTTTCTAAAGAAATGCAAATATTCTATACCTTGAATGAAGTACAGATACATTTGTGTAGACATGTACACTTAAAAAATATACACTTAAGATCTGATGCTTTTCCACCTCCGTGTTCAGTGATGCCATTTTGGTAGCTTGAAATTAGACATGGTGGAAGTACTTATACATGCAAATCAGGAAATTCCACAAATCAAGGCTTCTTTTCCTCAACAAACCATTGCCAAGATCGCTCCCTTTCAAAGTGATCGATGTTGTAACAAATAAAATGTCTGAGACTATTGGTATCCGGCCATCATATGGACTGAGCAAAAGAAATCCTATCTGTAGCAAGTGAGAGAAGAGAAATAAAGTAGATACTCAAAGAAAACCAAAGATAAGAGACAGAACAAGATATCCAATATAATTGGAAGAAGCATATTATCACTGACAGAAAGGGGATGAACAGGGAATTCCAGTTCAATGACTTTGGCTAGCTGTTGTCTTTCTAAACTCACAAAGATACTGCTGAAGACCCAGTAAAAGATGAATTTCAAAAGAATAAAACAATGTTCGCAGAATAAAGTTATTAAATGTCATTAACTATATGTCCAAAGGAGCTAATTCTATTTGGTAATTTTCTTCATAGCACACCTACCATTAGCTGACATAATATCATGTATTTGCTCATTTTATTGCTGTCACCCTATTATAATTAAGGCAGAATCTCTGGCAAACCTTTCACTATAATAATGCCAGCACCTAGACCATATCTAATACACTGTAGGTATACAATAAGTATTAATGGAATACATGAATAAACAAGAAAAAACAGATTTCTTATATGGAAGATGGAGTTAATGTTCTATTCTCCAACAGGTCAGTAACTACAGAAGGAAGAAGTTTGGTCATTGATAAGGGACTAAATTTCTTCCTGCTGACTTTGAGATGTAGGCAGGATAAGCCTGGCGCAGATGTACAGAACGCAACTGACTCTGGCTTTCACTTTTCAGGTCTATCAGAAGATGGACACATAAATCTTCAGTATAGGTGATAGTTATTGTCTAAAAGGAAGTTTAAGCCAACTTTTTTTTAAAATTTTATTTTACTTATTTTTCTATATAGCAGGTCCTTATTAGTCATCAATTTTATAAACATCAGTGTATACATATCAATCCCAATCGCCCAATTCATCACACCACCACCCCCATCCCCCGCCACTCTCCCCCCTTGGTGTCCATATGTTGGTTCTCTACATCTCTGTCTCAATTTCTGCCCTGCAAACCAGTTCATCTGTACCATTTTTCTAGGTTCCACATATATGCGTTAGCATACGATGTTTGTTTTTCTCTTTCTGGCTTACTTCACTCTATATGACAGTCTCTAGATCCATCCACGTCTCAACAAATGACCCAATTTCGTTCCTTTTTATGGCTAAGTAATATTCCATTTTATATATGTACCACAACTTCTTTATCCATTCATCTGTGAATGGGCATTTAGGTTGCTTCCATGACCTGGCTATTGTAAACGGTGCTGCAATGAACATTGGGGTACATGTGTCTTTATGAATTATGGTTTTCTCTGGGTATATGCCCAGCAGTGGGACTGCTGGATCATATGGTGATTCTCTTTTTAGTTTTTTAAGGAACCTCCATATTGTTCTCCATAGTGGTTGTGTCAATTTACATTCCCACCAACAGTGCAAGAGGGTTCCCTTTTCTCCACACCCTCTCCAGCATTTGTTGTTTGTAGATTCTCTGATGATGCCCATTCTAACTGGTGTGAGGTGATACGTCATTGTACTTTTGATTTGCATTTCTCTAATAATTAGTGATGTTGAGCAGCTTATCATGTGCTTCTTGGCCATCTGTATGTCTTCTTTGGAGAAATGTCTATTTAGGTCCTCCGCCCATTTTTGGATTGGGTTGTTTTCTTAATATTGAGCTGCATGAGCTCTTTATATATTTTGGAGATTAATCCTTTGTCCATTGATTCGTTTGCAAATATTTTCTCCCATTCTGAGGGCTGGTTTTTTGTCTTGTTTCTGGTTTCCTTTGTTGTTCAAAAGCTTTGAAGTTTCATTAGGTCCCATTTGTTTATTTTTGTTTTTATTTCCATTACTCTAAGAGGTGGATCAAAAAAGATCTTGCTGTGATTTATGTCAAAGAGTGTCCTTCCTATGGTTTCCTCTAAGAGTTTTATAGTGTCCGGTCTTACATTTAGGTCTCAAGTCCATTTTGAGTTTATTTTTGTGTATGGTGTTAGGGAGTGTTCTAATTTCATTCTTTTACATATAGCTGTCCAGTTTTCCCAGCACCATTTACTGTCTTTTCTCCATTTTATATCCTTGCCTCCTTTGCCATAGATTAGTTGGCCATAGGTGCATGCATATATCTCTGGGCTTTCTATCTTGTTCCATTGATCTATGTTTCTGTTTTTGTGCCAGTACCATATTGTCTTGACGACTATAGTTTTATAGTATAGTCTGAAGTCAGGGAGTCTGATTCCTCCAGCTTCGTTTTTTCCCTCAAGACTGCTTTGGCTATTCGGGATCTTTTGTGTCTCTATACAAATTTTAAGATTTTTTGTTCTAGTTCCATAAAAAAAATTTCATTGGTAATCTGATAGGGATTGCACTGAATATGTAGATTGCTTTGGGTAGTACAGTCATTTTCACAATATTGATTCTTCCAATCCAAGAACATGATATATCTCTCCATCTGTTGGTATCATCTTTAATTTCTTTCATCAGTGTCTTATAGTTTTCTGCATACAGGTCTTTTGTCTACCTAGGTAGGTTTATTCCTAGGAATTTGATTCTTTTTGTTGCAATGATAAATGCGACTGTTTACTTAATTTCTCTTTCTGATTTTTCATCATTAGTGTATAGGAATGCAAGAGATTTCTGTGCATTAATTTTGTATCCTGCTACTCTACCAAATTCAATGATTAGCTCTAGGAGTTTTCTGATATCATATTTAGGATTCTCTATGTATAGTTTCATGTCATCTGCAAACAGTGAAAGTTTTACTTCTACTTTTCCAATTTGAATTCCTTTTATTTTTCTTCTCTGATTGCCGTGGCTAGGACTCCCAAAGCTATGTTGAATAATAGTGGTGAGAATGGACATCCTTGTCTTGTTCCTGATCTTAGAGGAATGTTTTCAGTTTTTCACCATTGAGAATGATGTTTGCTGTGGGTTTGTCGTATATGGCCTTTATTATGTTGAGGTAGGTTCCCTCTATGTCCACCGTCTGGAGAGTTTTTATCATAAATGGGTATTGAATTTTGTCAAAAGCTTTTTCTGCATCTATTGAGGTGATCATATGGTTTTTAATTCTTTAATTTGTTAATATGGTTTAACACATTGATTGATTTATGCATACTGAAGAGTCCTTGCATCCCTGGGATAAATCCCACTTGATCATGGTGTATGATCCTTTTAATGAGTTGTTGGATTCTGTTTGCTAGTATTTTGTTGAGGATTTTTGCATCTATATTCATCAGTGTTATTGGTCTGTAATTTTCTTTTTTTGTAGTATCTTTGTCTCATTTTGGTAACAGGGTGATGGTGGCCTAATAGAATGAGTTTGGGAGTGTTCCTTCCTCTGCAAGTTTTTGGAAGAGTTTGAGAAGGATGGGTGTTAGCTCTTCTCTAAATGTTTGATAGAATTCACCTGTGAAGCCATCTGGTCCTGGACTTTTGTTTGTTGGAAGATTTTTAGTGACAGTTTCAATTTCATTACTTGTGATTGGTCTGTCATATTTTCTATTTCTTCCTGGTTCAGTCTTGGAAGGTTATACCTTTCTAAGAATTCGTCCATTTCTTCCAGGTTGTCCAATTTATTGGCATTGAGTTGCTTGTAGTAGTCTCTTAGGATGCTTTGTATTTCTCCCGTGTCTATTGTAACCTCTCCTTTTTCATTTCTAATTTTATTGATTTGAGTCCTCTCCCTCTTTTTCTTGATGAGTCTGGCTAATGGTTTATCAATTTTGTTTATCTTCTCAAAGAACCAGCATTCAGCTTTATTGATCTTTGTTACTGTTTTCTTTGTTTCTATTTCATTTATTTCTGCTCTGATCTTTATAATTTCTTTCCTTCTGCTAACTTTGGGTTTTGTTTGTTCTTCTTTCTCTAGTTCCTTTAGGTGTAAAGTTAGATTGTTTACTTGAGATTTTTCTTGTTTCTTGAAGTAGGCTTGTATAGCTATAAACTTCCCTCTTAGAATTGCTTTTGCCGCATCCCACAGATTTTGGATCGTTGTGTTTTCATTGTCATTTGTCTCTAGGTATTTTCTGATTCCCTCTTTGATTTCTTCAGTGATCTCTTGGTTATTCAGTAACATTGTTTAGCCTCCATGTGTTTGTGTTTTTTACGGTTTTTTTCCCTGTAATTCATTTCTAATCTCATAGCGTTGTGGTCAGAAAAGATGCTTGATACGATTTCAATTTTCTTAAATTTACTGTAGCTTGATTTGTGACCCAAGATGTGATCTATCCTGGAGAATGTTCCGTGCACACTTGAGAAGACAGTGTAATCTGCTGTTTCTGGATGGAATGTCCTATAAATATCAATTAAATCTATCTGGTCTAGTGTGTCATTTAAACCTTGTGTTTCCTTATTTAAGTGAGGTGTTAACGTCCCCCACTATTACTGTGTTACTGTCGATTTCCTCTTTTAGAGCTGTTAGCAGTTGACTTGTGTATTGAGGTGCTCCTATGTTGGGCGCATATATATTTATTATTGTTATATCTTCTTCTTGGATTGATCCCTTGATCATTACGTAGTGTCCTTCCTTGTCTCTTGTAACATTCTTTATTTTAAAGTCTATTTTATCTGATATAAGTATTGCTACTCCAGCTTTCTTTTGATTTCTATTTGCATGGAATATCTTTTTCCATCCCCTCACTTTCAGTCTGTATGTGTCCCTAGGTCTGAAGTGGGTCTCCTGTAGACAACATATAGAGGGATCTTGTTTTTGTATCCATTCAGCAAGCCTGTATCTTTTGGTTGTAGCATTTAATCCATTCATGATTAAGATAATTAAATATGTGTTGGGTTTGTTTTTGTAGGTCCTTTGCTTCTCTTGTATTTCCCATTTAGAGAAGTTCCTTTAGCATTTGTTGTAGAGCTGGTTTGGTAGTGATAAATTCTCTTAGATTTTTCTTTTTTTTTTTTTTTTTTCCGGTACGCAGGCCTCTCACTGTTGTGGCCTCTCCCATTGCGGAGCACAGGCTCTGGCCGCGCAGGTTCAGCGGCCATGGCTCATGGGCCCAGCCGTTCCGCGGCATGTAGGATCTTCCCAGACCGGGGTACGAACCTGCATCCCCTGCATCGGCAGGCAGACTCTCATCCACTGTGCCACCAGGGAAGCCCGAATTCTCTTAGCTTTTGCTTGTCTGTAAAGCTTTTGATTTCTCCATCGAATCTGAATGAGATGCTTGCTGGGTAGAGTAATCTTGGTTGTAAGTTCTTCCCTTTCATCACTTTAAGTGTATCATGCCACTCCCTTCTGGCTTATAGAGTTTCTGCTGAGAAATCAGCTGTTAACCTTTTGGGAGTTTCCTTGTATGTTATTTGTCGTTTTTCCCTTGCTGCTTTCAATAATTTTTCTTTGTCTTTAATTTTTGCCAGTTTGATAACTATATGTCTCGGCATCTTTCTCCTTGGGTTTATCCTGTATGGGACTCTCTGCACTTCCTGGACTTGGGTGGCTATTTCCTTTCCCATGTTAGGGAAGTTTTCGACTATAATCTCTGCAAATATTTTCTCGGGTCCTTTCTCTCTCTCTTCTCCTTCTGGGACCCCAATAATGCGAATGTTGTTGCATTTAATGTTGTCCCAGAGGTCTCTTAGGGTGTCTTCATTTCTTTTCATTCTTTTTTTTTTATTCTGTTCTGCAGCAGTGAATTCCACCATTCTGTCTTCCAGGTCACTTATCCATTCTTCTGCCTCAGTTATTCTGCTATTGATTCCTTCTAGTGTAGTTTTCATTTCAGTTATTTTATTGTTCATCTCTGTTTGTTTGTTCTTCAATTCTTCTAGGTCTTTGTTAAACATTTCTTGCATCTTCTCCATCTTTGCCTCCATTCTTTTTCCTAGTTTCTGGATCATCTTCACTGTCATTATTCTGAATTCTTTTTCTGGAAGGTTGCCTATCTCCACTTCATTTAGTTTTCTGGGGTTTTATCTTGTTCCTTAAACTGGTACATAGCCCTATGCCTTTTCATCTTGTGTATCTCTCTGTGAATGTGGTTTTTGTTCCACAGGCTGCAGGATTGTACTTCTTCTTGCTTCTGCTGTCTGCCCTCTGGTGGATGAGGCTCTCTAAGAGGCTTGTGCAAGTTTCCTGATGGGAGGGACTGGTGGTGGGTAGAGCTGACTGTTGCTCTGGTGGGCAGAGCTCAGTAAAACTTTAATCTGCTTGACTGCTGATGGGTGGGGCTGGGTTCCCTCCCTGTTGGTTGTTTGGCCTGAGGCAACCCAACACTGGAGCCTACCTGGGCTCTTTGGTGGGGCTAATGGCAGACTCTGGGAGGGCTCACACCAAGGAGTACTTCCCAGAATTTCTGCTGCCAGTGTCCTTGTCCCCACAGTGAGCCACAGCCACCCCCTGCCTCTGCAGGAGACCCTCCAACACTAGCAGGTCGGTCTGGTTCAGTCTCCCCTGGAGTCACTGCTCCTTCCCCTGGGTCCCAATGCACACACTACTTTGTGTGTGCCCTCCAAGAGTGGAGTCTCTGTTTCCCCCAGTCCTGTCGAAGTCCTGCAATCAAATCCCGCTAGCCTTCCAAGTCTGATTCTCTAGGAATTCCTCCTCCGTTACCGGACCCCCAGGTTGGGAACCTGATGTGGGGCTCAGAACCTTCACTCCAGTGGGTGGACTTCTGTGGTACAAGTGCTCTCCAGTCTGTGAGTCACCCACCCAGCAATTATGGGATTTGATTTTACTGTGATTGTGCCCCTCCTATTGTCTCACTGTGGCTTCTCCTTTGCTTTGGGATGTGGGGTATCTTTTTCGGTGAGTTCCAGTGTCTTCCTGTCGATGACTGTCCAGCAGCTAGTTTGTGATTCTGGTGTTCTCGCAAGAGGGAGTGAGAACACATCCTACTACTCTGCCATCTTAGTTCCTAATCCCCCTAAGCCAACTTTTTAGTTCATTTTTATTTTATTTGTCCTTTTATCCTTAAAGAGAGCTTTGGGAGACCCATATCCACCCGAGCCGAAGTTTATTATTTTATTCAATTAAAGAGAAAACATTCTGAGCATACATTGATGTGAGAAAAGAGCTATCAAGTGATTCACTGAAGGAAATTTTTAACAACAAAGAATAGGAGCAAGCACAAAGACTCATAGAATTACTCATTTTCAGTGAACTCTGGAGAACACAGACCACAAAAGAATCACTGATTCTGCTAACTTGGTGTTATGCCCAAAGTGGTAAGATCTTGTTTTAAAGTAGCCTATCATTTTCATTAGCCTCAAGTAAGATTGTTAACATTCACTTCAAGGATAACTTCACTCTCTTACAAAGAGAGAATCAAAACCTGAGAAAAAGTGAAGTTCCCAAATTTCCAAACAATGTGGAATAAGTTCAGTATTTCCTATTCCTCACTTCCAATGTAATCATCTCCATAGAAAATCCCTCAATAAAAAGAAATCTACTCAAAAAATGATTATCTTCACTGACCCCAAGCTATGCTTTTGCTGTAATCTGTTTTTACTAAAGATATCAATGTCTCCCTGAAGAAAAACTGCCTCAGGAAAAAATGAGAAGAAAGAACTTAGAATGGAATTTTTTCATCATGAATAAATAATCTTATATTGAAAATATAACTTTCCTGGGCAATGTGCAGATTTTGTTATTTAATGGTGGGTTTGTGCTTTTCATATAAACTCAATGGAGATGGGGGAAAATGTAGATCTTTTAGAATGTGTTCAAACTTAAATGACTATCAGTTTAAAACAAGTACATAGGGCTTCCCTGGTGGCGCAGTGGGTGAGAATCTGCCTGCTAATGCAGGGAACAGGGGTTCGAGCCCTGATCTGGGAAGATCCCACGTGCTGCGGAGCAACTAGGCCCGTGAGCCACAACTACTGAGCCTGCGCGTCTGGAGCCTGTGCTCCGCAACAAGAGAGGCTGCGATATTGAGAGGCCCGTGCACCGCGATGAAGAGTGGCCCCCGCTTGCCACAACTAGAGAAAGCCCTCGCACAGAAACGAAAACCCAACACAGCCAAAAATAAATAAATAAATTAATTAATTAAAAAAAAAAAAAAACAAGTACATATAGATATAGGATAACATATATGAAGCCCATGGTAACCACAAATCAAAGATCTACAATGGATACACAAGAAATGGAGAGAAAGAAACACAAGTATACCACTAAATAAAATCATCAAACCACAGGGAAGAAACCAAAAGAGTAAAGAACAGGGAAGAAATACAAAAAACAATGAGAAAACAAGTAACAAAATGGCAATAAGTACATACCTATTAATAATCACTTTAAATGTCAATGGAAGAAATGCTCCAAACAAAAGACACAGGGTAGATGATTAGATAAAAAAGAAGACCCATTTATATGCTGCCTACAAGGGACTCACTTCATACTTAAAGACACACATAGACCGAAAGGGAAAGAATGGGAAAATATATTTCACACAAACGTAAATGATGAGAAAATGGGGGTAGAGATACTCATATCAGACAAAGTAGATTTTAAAACAAATAAGACAAAGAAGGGCATTATATAATGATGAAGGGATCAATACAAGAAGAGGATATAATGTTTGTTAACATATATGAACCTAATATAGGAGCATCTAAATATATAAAGCAAATATTAATGAATATAAAGGGAGAAAATGACAATAACAGTAGCAGTCCTTAACACCCCACTTACATCAATGGACAGATCATCCAGACAGAAAATCAATAAAGCAACAGTGGCCTTAAATGATACATGAGACCAGCTGGACTTAATAGTTATCTACAGGACATTCCATCCAAAAACAGGAGAATACATATTCTTTCCAAGTGCACATGGAACATTCTCCAAAATACATAACATGCTAGGCCACACAACAAGTCTGAACAAATTTAAGGGAAGGTAAATTATATAAAGCATTTTTTCTGACCAAAACAGTATAAAATAAGAAATCAGTAACAGGAAGAAAAACGGGAAAATCACAAACACACGGAGACCAAATGACTTGCAACTAAAAAAACCAAAGGGACAATGAAGAAAACAGAGGAAATCTGAAAACAGTTTGATACAAATGAAAATAAAAATACAACTTTCCAAAATCTATGGGACTGAGCAAAAGCAGTTCTAAGACAGAAGTTTATAGTGATACAGGCCTACCTCAAGAAACAAGAAAAATTCAAATAAACAACCTAACCTACCATCTAAAAGAATTAGAAAAAGAAGAACAAACAAAGCCTAAGGTCAGCAAAAGAAAGGAAATAGTAAACATCAAAGAGGAAAATGATAAAATAGAGCCTAAAAACACAATAGAAAAGATTAGCAAAACAAAGATACGGGGTTTTTTTTCCTCCTTAAATCTCTTTATTCTTTTCATGCCTGTTTCCAGTTAGTATACAAATACAGAGAGACACAAAATTCATGTATAAGCAGGATTGTAGGGATATAAGGATTTTAAAATGAGATTTTTAAAGAAAATGAGGGTTCCCTTAAACAATTCATTTGTTTTAGTACTATTTTTTGTTAAAGAAAAGAGATTTTAAAAAGTTGGCCACATTTATAAAATGTAGTGTTTCTTATTTTTTAATATTACTAAATGTTCCCAGGCTATATGAATAATAGACTTTTTTTTGAATTTGATTTATTTTTTTTATATAGCAGGTTCTTATTAGTTGTCCATTTTATACATATTAGTATATATATGTCAATCCCAATCTCCCAATTCATCACATCACCACCACCGACCCTGCCACTTTTTTGAAAAGATAAACAAAATTGATAAGCCTTTAGTCAGGCTTATTAAGAAAAAGAGAGGACCCAAATAAACAAAATAAGAAGTGAAAGTGGAGAAATTACAACTGATATCACAGAAATACAAAAAAAAATCATAAGAGAATACTACAGTTACATGACAAAATATTGGACAACTGAGAAGAAATGAATAAATTCCTAGAAACATATAATCTTCCAATATTGAATCAGGAAAAAATAGACAATCTGAACAGACTGATCACTAGTAGTGAAATTGAATCAGTAATCAACAAACTCCCAGCAAACGTAAGTCTAGGAGCAAATGGTTGCACAGAGGAATTCTACCAAACATATAAAAAAGAGCTATTACCTACTTTCTCAAACTATTCCAAAAACTTGAAGAGGAGTGTACACTACCAAAATCATTCTATGAGGCCACTATTTTACCCTGATACCAAAACCAGAAAAGGACATTACAAAAAAAGCCTACAGATCAATATCTCTGATGAATATAGATAGAAAAATCCTCAACAAAATATCAGCAAAACAAATTTAACAACATATAAAAAGGATAATACAATATGACCAAGTTGGATTTATTCCAGGATGCAAGGATAATTCATCATCTACAAATTGATCACTGTGATACACCACATTAACAAAAGGATAAAAATCATATGATCAACTCAATAGATGGAGAAGAGGCATTTGACAAAATTCTGCATCCATTCATGATAAAAACTCTCATCAAAGTTGATATACAGGGAACATGTCTACATATCTCAACATAAGAAAAGCCATGTATGACAAACCCACAGCTAAGGTCATACTCAAAGTTGAAATGCTGAAAGCTTTTCCTCTAAAATCAGGAACAAGACAAGGATGTCCACTCTCACAACCTTTATTTAACATAGTAGTGGAAGTCCTTGCCACAGCAATCAGACAAGAAAAAGAAATAAAAGGCACCCAAATGGGAAGAAAAAAAGTAAAACTTGTAACTGTTCACAGATGGCATCATTCTATATATGGAAAACCCTGAAGTCTCCACCAAACAGCTATAAGAACTAAAAAAATGAATTTAGAAAAGTTGCAGGATTAAAGATTAATATACAGAAATCTGTTGCTTTTCTACACACTAAAAATGAACTATCAGACAGAGAAAGCAAGAAAACAATCTCATTTAAAATAGCACCAAAAAGAATAAAACACCTAGGAGTAAACTTATCCCAGAAGTTGAAAGACTTATATTCTGAAAATTATGAAACACTGGTGAAGGAAACTGAAGATGACACAAAGAAATAGAAAGATATCCCATGTTCATGGGTTGGAAGAATCAACATTGTTAAAATGGTCATACTTCCCAAAGCGATCTACAGATTTAATGCAATCCCTATCAAAATATCCACAACATTTTTCACAGAACTAGAATAAATAATCCTAAAATTTACATGGAACCACAAAAAAAAAAAAAAAGAAAAAAAAATGCCTAAGCAATCCTGAGAACAAAGAAGAAAGCTGGAGGTATAAACCTCCCAGACCTCAGACTGTACTACAAAATGACAGTCATCAATACAATATAATACTGGCACAAAAACAGCCACATAGTTCAATGGAACAGAATAGAGAGCCCAGAAATAAGCCCTTGCACTTATGATCAATTAATCTATGACAAAGGAGACAGGAATATACAATGGGGAAGACAGTCTCCTCAATAAACTGTGCTGGGAAAACTGGACAGCTACATGTAAGAGAATGAAATTAGAACATTCTCTAATACCATATACAAAAATAAACTCAAAATGGATTAAAGACCTAAATGCAAGACCAGATACTGTACAACTCCTGGAACAAAACACAGATAGAAAACTCTTTGCCATAAATTGTAGCAATATTTTTGGGATCTGTCTCCCAAGGCAAAGGAAACAAAAGCAAAAATAAACAAATGGGACCTAATTAAATTTAAAAGCTTTTGCACAGCAAGGGAAAACCACTGACAAAATGAAAAGGCAACCTACTGAATGGGAGAAAATATTTGCAAATAATACAAGAAATAAGGTGTTAATAACCAAAAATATATAAACAGCTCATACAAATCAATATCAAAAAAGCAAACAACCCAATTTAAAAAATGGGCACAAGACCTAAATAGACATTTTTCCAAAGAAAATACACAAATGGCCCACAGGTACATGAAAAGATGCTCAACATCACTAATCACCAGAGAAATGCAAATCAAAACCACAATGAAATATCACCTCACAACTTGTCAAAATGGCTATCATCAAAAAGTCTACAAATAACAAATATTGGTGACGATGTGGAGAAAAGGGAACTCTTGTACATCATTGGTAGGAATGTAAACTGGTGCATCCACTATGGAAAACACTATGAAGGTTCCTCAAAAAACTAAAAAGCAAACTACCATGTGACCCAGAAATTCTACTCCTGGGTATATTTCTGAAGAAAACAAAAACACGAATTCAAGAAAGATATATGCACCCCAATGTTCATAGCAGCATTATTTACAATAGCCAAGATAAGGAAGCAACCTAAGTGACCATCAGCAGATGAATGGACAAGAAGATGTGTGTGTGTGTGTGTGTGTGTGTGTGTATGAATATTACTCAGCCACAACAAAAAAGAATGAAATCCTGCATTTTGCAACAATGTGAATTGACCTAGAGGGTATTATGCTCAGTGATACAAGTCAGACAAAAAACAAATGCTGTATTGTATCACTTATATGTGAAATCTAAAAAATAAAACAAAAGAGTGAATATAACAAAACAGAAACAGATTCACAGATAAAGAGAACAAACTAGTGGTTACCCGTGGGAAAAGGGAAAGAGAAGAGTAAGACAAGGGTAAGGGATTAAGAGGTACAAACTACTATGTATAAAATAAATAAGCTACAAGGATATATTGTACAGCACAGGGAATATAGCCAATATTTTACAATAACTTTAAATGGAAAATATAAAAATACTGAATCATTATATTCGATACCTGAAACTAATATAATATTGTAAATCAACTATATACCACAATAAAAAAATAAGAATAGAAACATGAAACCCAAAAGATACAGCAAAGCATTCTAAATATTCAATCAATATACCTGAGATACTCTGTACATAAATGACCATGGTACTGTGCATAGTATTTAGCAACATTTAACAATGACTTCTAATTTTAATTCTAGGTTTTTTCCCCTAAATTCTCTCTAGATTAGAGTTTAAAATAATTTGATTTTTAAATTTCCCACATAACTTTTAGAAAAAATAGAAAATATGGTGATAGTAACACATAACAAAAGATGACCCAGTAAAATTACTTTAAATAAACAAACAAAACATTATCAGACCTACTGGGATGCAATGGACAATAGCGTACACTGGCTGCAAGCCAGTACATGACTTAAAACAGTTTACCCAGACTCATGAAATGAGTAGCAGCAGGAAAATATCTAGCAAAAGAGCAACTTCCAGAATTTACCATTCTTCTGTGACCATCTTAAAGCAAATTAATCCAGAACTAGTAGGAGATCAGACTACCTAGGTGGTCTCTGAGTTACACAGCCCTAGAAATACAGCAACTGATGCAAAGCAACCATAAATATCTTCCAACAATCATGCAAGATGTCTCAATCACACCACAAAAATTATACAAGAATCACTCAAATGTAAAAATTGGATGATTTTCTACATAATTTTTCTACGTAATTCTTAGAATTTCACAAAATTTAGGCAGAATTGCTGCTGAAAAATTGTTGGGAAATTCTTCTAAAGTTCCTAAGCAGAACAAAGTGGAATCACACACGAGACCCCAAAAATTTCACTTACTGTGTGATCTCGGATAAGTTACTTCACTCATTTATGCACATCGACTTGTATGCATATATTTACCTTTCTCTCTCTCTACAAAATAAGCTTCTTGAGGGCTTGGATTGTGTTTTTTGATCTCTGCTTTATCCTAGTGCAGGGACAATGGAACACAGTAGGCACTCTATAAATATATGACAATCGACTGCCTGCCTGTCAGGGAATGTGAAGGTATGAAACGAACAAATTATCAGCTAAAGGATAGGAGCTACCAGGATAAAGGCCAGAGTCAGTGTTAAGACTGGTTCCAAAACCAGGACCTACTAAAAGAGAAACTGGTAGAAGAAAATAGGAACCCAAGGAAAAAAACAAGGAATCAGTCATATACTTCTGAGCAGGTAATCAGGGTAGTATAATATATTTCTGGTGAACAGCACCTTGACCTAGGTGGATGTTTAAACATCACAGACATGTATGTGTCTGGTCCCACTGCAAGTTATCTGAAGGGATCAACAGCTGCCCAAGTTCATAATATAAGACCAATATTTGAGTTCTGTCTTTTCAGCATGGACACTCTAATGACTTTACTTTTTCGTAATTGTGAATTCCTAATTGGAATTACAATAGTAGCCCATTTCCTAGTAGAACTGATTTGAGGTTTTTCACATTATCTTTAAAAATCCTTAGGTTTTTTTCTTTCCACAAACCTCTAAATAACAATTCTATTTCTCTCGTCTCCTTTCAATTAAACTTTTGAAAGAGTTATCTCTTTTCATTTTTATTTGGTTCCAAATTATTTTACAATTCACTACACTCTAGCTTCTGACCCTTGAATTCCATAAAAAGAATCTTTGCTAAGATCATCCTTGACCTTACATGATTATCTACATGTAATTAAAATCAACAAACACCTTTAAATTTCTGTCTCATATAACCTTACATTGGACAATAATAACTATCCCCTTATTTTTCACATGCTTTTTCCTCCCTCGATTTACAGGATACAAGACTGTTTGGTTTTCTTCCTGTCTGGATAATTTTCCTTTGTCTCTTTAAAATGCCCATCTTCCAACGAGCCATTAAATGATAGCGTTACTCAAAGGTTAAGTCTCACTTCCTTTTCTGTTTTCACTCTATATTTTCTCAGAGAGCAATCTCATCCACTCCCATGATTTCAATCACCACTATTGACTCCTAAATTTACCTGTAGTCCAGACCTTTCCTCTGAACTCCAAACATATATATATAAAAGCTTGCTCAACATCTCTAGATATTTAAAAGGACCTAAAATTCAACACATCCAAAATGACTCAAAGTAATAATAGTAGCTTATTAAGCTCTTGCCCTGTTCCACATAATGCTCTCAGTAAGTTAGGTAATATTACCGTCATAATCCTCATTTCATAAATGAGGAAAATGGGGCATAAAGAATATAAGTAAACTGCCCAAGTACATACAGGTAACAAGTCTCAGACCTAAGAGCTGAATCCAGGCCTCCCAGGTACAGAGATTAATTTCTTAACCACCATACTATACAGCTTCCAAATCTTCCTGTCTAAACCTGGTCTTCTTTCACTATTATACATCTCTGTAAATGGTCCTCTACTGGTAACCTATCACAGAATACAATGAGAAGCAACTGCATTCTTCCTCCACCTCAGTTGACTGGCAGTTCAACTATGTTCTATAGAGACAGTTTTTCCCTTGCTCCTTTGGAAAAATCTCCAGTGTACTCCATACCTTATTTGCTCACTCAAGACACAGAAAACAATCTAATTTTGCTAGTTAAAATACCAAGGCCCATGTAATAGTTACAAAATCCAAAATCCATGCATCCACTTTCATGGCCTCCACTTCAACACCCCGGGTCCAATCTAACATTTTCTTTCACCTTGACTATTGTTCAATAGCTTACTACTTTCCCTCCATACACTCTGACACCCTTAAATGTTTCCTAAATGGCAGTTTGAATGATCTTTTCAAACAGATCAGATCAGCTGCTGCTTAAACCATTTTAATGGATATTCCATAGTCTGAGGCCAAAATCAAAATCTTTAACCTGTCTTGTAGGGCTTTGTGAAGTCTGGACCTTATCTTTCTGCAAGTTCATCACATTACTCTTTGCCTTGATTCAATCAAACTTCTTTTCAGTTCCTTGAAATAGTTATATTCTTCTTGCTTTAGGGCCTTTGCACATACTCCTTCTTCATCTGGAACATTCCCTCAAAAAAAATGTTTACTTTAGTAAACTCTTATTCATCTTTCAAACCTCAGCTCAAATTTATTTCTATCACAAGCAAAATCCCTTTAGCACCCATTATAAGGCAGGTTCCTGTGTGCTCCTAAAACAAGGGTCTTGTCCTTTTGGGCCTTTCCATCAGTTTTAATCATTCATTTCCTTGTATAATTAGACTGTGATGGGGGCTTTGTCTATTTCACTCACTGATATATCCCCAGCACCTAGCTTAATACCTGCTATATTATAAAGAGTAAATGAATATATTAGTTCAGTGAGTAAATTAACTATAGTAAATTAAGTTATGCTTTTTAAGCTATAAAGACTTTTAGTATGACACATTCTATTTATAAAAACCTGTCCTTAAAATGATCCCAGTACTCAATATTTCAGCACTGAATTAATCAGAAATATTAAAATCATTACATATTTCCATAAATATATTTACAAAAAACATAAATACGCAAAGTATTTTTTTCATGCTTATAAACTTTGCTAAGGATGGGCTGACTCTTTTAGGTTATTACATCTTAATAATCCCTATATGAATCAGTCAGTGTCATTCTTCCATTACCTCACATCATACCATCTGTCCCACAAACACGTGGCCTAGACCATAGGAAAGACAGAGTAATTTACTTTAAATGAACTAGCACAAAATTAATTTCTCTAACTTGAAAAATCACTGGTCAGTGTTAAATCACATCACATTATATAGAATATTATAATAATGTTGCTTCACCTTGCAAAGAGTGGTAATATAATGGCAGTATAGGACAGTGGAAAGAAAATGGGCCCAGGGATCAGACAGATCTGGATTTGAATCTTGTCTCTGCCATGGGCCAACTATACAGCCATGAAAAAATCATCTTAACATTCATAAACCTAATATTTTCTCTGTAAAAATGGAAATTATAAATAATTTCTTCATGGAATTGTAAAGATTAGATGAGATATAAGACCTTATGTTATAACTGAATTTTCCAGAAACCAAGAAATTATACATAGATTTAGTAATCCGGACTCAACTAACGATTAGCTGTGACCTTGGTTTTATCTCAACCCTTCAGCTTTTCCCATACTGATAATTTTCGAGTTACACCTGCAACAACAAACCTTTATTTTCTAGCAAACAATTCCCAAAGAGTTTTGGGTCACTGCTTCCTTTTTTTAAATAATCTTATATTTATCTCTCTTTGTGATATACTACCAGTCGCTAACATAAATTACAAATATCTTATATACAGTAGTCTCACCAAAAGAGAGAATAATATTTTGTATTTGCTCAAGCAATCCTAGACAACCTCACCCGTTTGGAATTCAAAATTTAAATAAATCAGTTGGCTTCTATGAGGAAATTTTACTGTCCTTTCTGTCTGAGGAGTTTTGCAGCTTGAAATGAGGAAACTATTTGAAAACTGGTTTCCATGCTTTACATATATAAAGTAATATGTGTATCTAGTATACTAGACAGGTCAGCTACTCATATGCCAATTTAACTTTGATGTATTTTTTTATTATGACCTTGCATAAAATCAGCAGTTTCCAAATGGTAAGTAACAATCTTCCTAAGAAGAGTTATCCTCCAAATTAGAAGAAAATTACTTTCTCAATTCAGACTTGCATATTAATTTTCACTTGGAGTTAATGTTTTTCTTCTTTCAGACCTACTTCAAATCAGAAGCAGATTATTTGACTGACTGAATATTTACAAAAGGATCATTATTCCTCAGTGTAACACGTATTTATGAGAACCCAAAAGTTAAAGCTAGTGCAAGGAGTAAGAATAGGACATAAAATATGCAACAACTTGAAACTAAAAATGATCCTCCTCACACCCTAGGACCATCTCTCTGTTCCTTCAGAAAACTCAGTATTCTACACACAATAAATGCTAAATAAACATTTTATAAGTAAAAAAGTGGATGAGGAAGATGCTATAAATTAGATGCCAAAATGATCTCTGCCATAACTGAATTAGGCTGGGTTTGCTTAGTTTGTCCTCTGAGGCTACTTATTTCTCCCAAAAGCCTACAGCCATGAACTGTGATAAATATGTCATTTTAGTGGTGCCTGATACTACAGCTTAGCTACTTCTATATCTATATCTAATGGAATAACGGGGTTGGATATAGCTTTATAAAGCTTATTTGATATATTTTGAAAATCACTAAAAATTTAGTCTTTGACAAGCCCCATTTGGTAAATTTCATTTCAGGATGCAGATATGTGGGTATAGATAGGGATGTCAAAAGTCATAGAAGTAGTACAGATTAACTATAGAATATTAGGGGGTTGAGGGGAACCCTGTGGAACACCCAATTCAGAGGTCAAGAACAAAACTGCATTCTGCAGAGGAAAATGAAAAGAGCTGTTCAGACAGGAATGGAGGAGATGAGTAGAAAATTGAGAAAAAAGTAAATTATGCTTTTAAGTAAAAGATTGCATCCTTCTTTGCCAAATGCTACAGAAGCCACAATGATGTGGACTTAGAAGATCCATAGGATTTTGTAGTGAGGGCATCATGAAGGTATCACTCCCCAATTTATATTTTATGAAGTGCTTTTATATGCATTGTTCAGTTTAATACTCAAAGCACAACACTGAAAGATCAACATGATAGTATATTAGAATTTGTACAAATGAAAAAAACTAAGACTGAGATCCAATTATTTGTGTAGGATCTTACAGCTACTAAATGAGAAAGCCAGGAAAAACACTTTGTATTATTTGTAATAACAATAACAACAACACTAAATCATCATTTACATTTAATAAGCACCAGGTACTATTTTTAGTTCATTATCATCCCATTTAATCCTCACAATGACCTTATGAGGTATGTTTTATTATTCTCATGTCACAGATGCAAAATCTTATTAGGCCACTAAGGATAAAACGACTTGTCCAAGGTCATATAATAGTACTTGAAAGGCTATTTTGATGAAATAATTCTGGTTTTCCAAATTCCTCTGAGTCATCTGTTTGATACTGTGACATTGCAGTACTTGATTATTTCATCCTAACAAAAAACTCCTTATTTAATCCACACATTAAAGGTCAGGTAAGTATCACCACATGTTTGAGCTTTTCCTCTACTCTATCCTTATTTTCCAAGTACCAATCTACACTAAAGAAAAAACTTCCAGATTCCTATAAGCATTGTCATAAAATGTTTTATAATTCAACTCGGATACGTGTGAGAATTAGTTCAACCATCTCAGTGGTTTGTCCTCTGTTTCATATTCTCCATCATCTAAATGAAACTAAAAATACTCTCCCCTCTACTTTTCATCCCTCCTGCATCCATTTATCCTTTTGATTGGGCTAAGATTAAATACGCATCAAGATATTTAGTCGGTGTAATCTAATTCAGCTATGTATGGGCACTGGAATTAGACCCAAACTCTTGCTCTCACAGGACACATAAGCTTTGACAAGATATTTTTCCTTTTGAAGGTTCAATTTCTTCACTTAATAAATGGAGAACATCAGACATTTGTCCATCAGGTTGTCATGAAAATGAAAGTGTCTCACACATATCAGGACTTCATTAAATACTTAAGATCTAACTCCACTGCTAATATTGTCAATAAATTCACCAAAAATCATAAAAAATTAGCTTTAGAAAGTATACAAGTGTTTCCCTATTAATAATTTGTTGTATCATATTTTAGGTATAGTTTCTTACTTTTGACTTTTAATCAATTAATAATAATGTGAAGTTATTTGTTGATTGTTGAGACTCACTAAATATTTTATTTTAGCCTGAGTAGAATCAAGTGACTCCACTGCTTCCTGGTCATATTAAAACAGAAATTTCAATTTGACCACACTGCTATTTTAGATTTTTCTTTTCCTTTAGTCTCAGCTCTTCAACTCACTGCCTAGATGGATAGTACCTAGTACAGAATTACAGATGTGGCTTTGAAATTTTTACTGGAGTAATACCTAGCAAATATAATTTACAACTTGTAGTGGAGTAGATCTGATCATTGAAATAAGTGCTTATTAGGTCAATAACACATATTGCTTAATTACTTAACCTTTACCTCTGCAGGCAACAAGTCTTCAACAATTAAACTGTCTCTTCCAAATTATCAACCTCCTGAGTTTACTAGATGTATCTTGAGAAGCAGTTACATATTCGAATTTTTCAACCCCTCTCTGATGAGTCCCAGTATGCATATTCCATTTTTTATGGAATCTCAATTAGCATCTAAGAACACACTTTGAATAATGTTAATTTAGAATGTTCTACCTTCAAAAAATAATGTACACTGACCATGAAACTTTTGTTATTTTGTGGGCACGTTATATGCTTACATCACTAAAAACTCCAAAAGTACGGCAGGTTTCCAGTAAAGCTTGTTCTAATAGTTCAAATTATATTAACAAGACCCATTTTCTCTCAAGCTCTCCACTGGCCTCATGCTGTCTCCTTGTCTCCACACTATGGACTCTCTGTAGCTACCTCTAAAAAGAAAAAAGAGAGAAAAAGAAAGGAAGGGAGGGAAGAGAGGAGAGGGGAGGGGAGGGGAGGGGAGGGGAGGGGAGGGGAGGGGAGGGGAGGGGAGGGGGAAAGGAAAAAGTTAAAGGAAAAGAAAAAAAGCCTTCATTTGTAGTATCTGTGATTTCTGTGGTGTAAATACTCCCAACACAGCCATGGCCATTTGAAGCTATCAATGTATATAACTGAATCCAGGATGGGTTATACAATCAGCTCTCATGAAGCAGTTAAGGGCCAGTTCCAAAATTACCTCTGTTAGTTGCAGCTCAGTGTTCATATTTTTATATCACTAAGTCTTGGAGGACAAAGTTTCTTCTGGTAGTTCCTGAGGAAGAAGTAGGAAATGTCTTTTCCCCAAAGCCTTCCACTAGTTTGCCAGTATCTCATGAACTCTGAATGGTTTACTTATCCGTGAAATTTCTGGGGGAATGAAATAAACTAATTAGCTTAAGCTAATCTGGGGCTCACTGATCTGTGAACCATGCTGCCCAAATGTTTCTCCATTTGGACAGAGCAGAGTGAAATCCCCATTCAGAAACAAGGGGATCGCTAATTAAAAAAAAAAAAAAATAGATGGGAAGATAGATGGAAGGAAGGGAGGGAGAGAAGGAGGGAAGGGGGGAGGGAAGGAAGGAGGAAGGAAACCAAAAATATGCCACTAGCGCACAAAAAAGAAAATCCATTTAGATTAAAATATCAGCACTATACTTGAGTCCAAGCTCTGTAAAGGCAGAGGCATTTCTGTCTCCACTTTATTTTTGTTGATACTACTGGTAAGTGTTCAATAAATACTTGTTGAATAAAAGTTAAACAGGAGGCACCCAAATATTTTTGACTAGATGAATGAGAAAAGTTAAAATTTTTACACAAATAACTTGGTTACTGGCTTTTCACTATTAAAATACTTGAACTTTGATACATGGACCAGTATCAGATACATGGACCAGTATCAGTGTCACTAGTTTTGTAAACAGTCCTGTAAATTATAGTGATTCACACTCTCCAAAATGATCCACAGCCATTATATTAAATTCTAGCCTACGACGGGTTATGCTGAGGTACTAGTGTATTCTTCTGGCTTTAACTATGAAAATTGGTCCATTATCATACACCAAACAATGCTGTTGTCATAAAATAACCCATTTAAGGATGTTAATAGGCATTTCACTAACTGCACCACCCAACTAATAGAGCATGTAGAAGGACTGTAGAGTGGTCAGCCATACATGATGTTGGGGAAAATAAAGATCTGCCAGATAAAGACCCATCTGTGCTCATCCACAGGCACTGCTTCAACAACAGCAGGTCATTATTGATTAATTTAAGTGTCTTTTTTTATCTTTCTGAGGAGAATTGAAATATGTTATGGGCAGCAAACAGAGAAGCATCTTCCTTTTATTTTTTCTCCATATAGTACTTTTGCAAATGTTAAAATAGCTACTCAATTGTTTTCTCCCTAGTGTCCTGTGTATTCTGTGGACTATGTAGAGATTAATAGCAGCCTGCAATAATCTGTTGTCCTGTGTTGAAAAAAAACTATGCTGCTGTTTCTGGAAAGAAATAATTGGTATGTATCTTAGAGTCAACGTCTGCATTTAATGGAGCATAAAGCGGTGGTATTTCTCATGAAGGAGGCATATTATCCGTTTAAACAGCTTTCAGCCTTGCACATAAATTAGGCATTCGACAAGCTTTGGAAAAAGAGAAACCACAGAGTAATGAATTAACATGCTTGCATATTCCTAACAAAGAAACCATCTCTTTTGAAAAGAAGAGAAAGCTCCAGCGTCTCTGCTACATTTGGAAATCTGAAATTAATTATTGACTTTTCCATATTGTTTGCAGCCACTTTGCCCATTTATTGTAAAATGTATATATGGTAATTGTTTTTACAGGAGCTCATAAAACTCAGACTGTAAATGAGATAATATATGACCAATTTATCACATATGCCCTTCAGACATAGAGCTAAACCTGGCATAAATGAAAAGTGGTCAATGCACATTTTGTCAAGATCTTCTCTTACTGCACCAGGGAAAGAAAATGAAATGGTAAAATTCTCAAATAGCTGCAACTGAAAAACATTTTATATTTCTCTAAACTATTTCCCTTACCAGTTAAAAACCAATTTGGGTTGGTTTCTAGAATCCCTCTTGGTGAATATATTTATGCCAAAAAATAATAATTTACAGAATATGGAACTTGACAAACTGTTTTCCCATTCACTGTACATAATACCATAATTACCATTCTTTGAAAAAGAAATTGAACACATAACTGCTGTTAAACTTGTACTAAATTTAAGGAAAAATTAATATGAAATATACTTTTCAAGTTATCATTCTCTGTATATGATAGCAGCTGTGTCAGCTAGGAGGAACCCATTCGATTAAGCCCAAATCCCTAGGCAAGAGTGCCAACACTGACAGAGGTGAACACTAATCTCCTCTAGGAAAGGAGGTTCCACACCTTCCTTAGTAGCTCATTCCAATAGTTAAAGTCAGTAATGCTTTCACCAAGTGCTCTTTCTTTCATTGAATTGAAACCTTCCTGCCTCAGGGTTGACCCATTCAGCTTCCTCTTAGGTCATTAGGTAGTAAATAGGTATATAGTAAATTTTCGTCAGACCCTTTTTCAGAAGACCCTGCAAGATATAACAGAATTTATTGTGAATGGATCAATAACCCAATACAGCTGTAGTACTGAAATGAGGGTGTATTTAAGCGGAAAATATTTACGTAGCATATTAGAAAAAATTAAGAGGAAACTCAATCATTTCAAGACAAGATAACAAATAAAACTCTGCAAACAGAGAAAGGTCCAAATGTAATTTTTATATTAATGAAAGGGAGTTTAATGCAAAGGAATCATCAATAAGATTAATCAACAATAAGATTAATTGTTAAAGGGTAGTGACCACATAGGTAAATTCAACTAAGAGTTTCCCCCTTGACTCTATACTTTGAAGAGAAATCTGTTTCTACAAGGACCAGAATTAGAACTGAGTGCAATGCCATATGTTAGGCCACAATGCCTCACCCACTAAGTGTCAGTTTTTCAGAAACATGATGATAGGCACAGGAGTAGGGGACTTTAAAAAAAAATTGACTAATAAAGGGTAAGAGGGAGTTTAGTGACTAAAAGAATATAAATAGAGAATCATTCAAATGGGGTTAAGAATGCAAGCTCTAGGGCCAGGGTCAAGATGGCAGAGTAGAAATGCCCTGAGCTCACCTCCTCTCATGAGCACACCAAAATCACAACTATCTGCAGAACAACCATCAAGAAAAAAGTCTGAAACCTAACAGAAAAGATCTTATACAACTTAAGACATAAAGAAGGAACCACACGAGATGGGTAGGAGGGGCGGACTCACAATATAATCAAGTCCCATACTCCCGGATGGGTGACTCACAAACTAAAGAATAATTATGTTGTAGAGGTTCTCCCACAGGAGTGAGAGTTCTGAGCCCCATGTCCAGTTCCCCAGCCCAGGGGTCCTACACCGGGAAGACAAGCCTCCAAAGCACTTGGCTTCGAAGGCCAGTGGGGGTTTATTTTAGGAGTTCCAAAGGACTGGGGGAAATAAAGACTTCACTCTTAAAGGGAGCACACAAAGTCTCTCACAGCTTCCAAGACCCAGGACAAAAGCAGTAATTTGACAGGAGCCTGGTCCAGACCTGCCTGCTGGTCTTGGAGTGTCCCCCAGAGAGGTGGGGGGCAGCTATGGCTTATCCTGGAGACAGACACTGGTGGCAGCCATTCATGGGAGATTCTTCTACAGCATGGACACTGATGCAGGCAGGCGCCATTGTGGAATTCTCCCTCTAGCTTTTCAGCACCAAGATCTGGCCCTACCCAACAGCCTGTAGGAACCAGTGGTAGTAGGTCTCAGGCCAAGCAATTACCTAGACAGGGACACAGCCCCAACCATCACCAGACAGGCCACCTAAAAACTTCCTGAGCCCAGAGCCACCTCTAGACATGCCTCTAGACACAGTCCTGCTCACCACAGGACAGGACCTGGTGCCACACACCAGCAGACAGGCACTGGTCCTATCCTCCAGGAAGCCTCCTCTAGCCTCTGGAGCAGATTCACCCACCAGGGGGCAGACACCAGATCCACAAAAACTAAGATATCCCAGCCTGCAGAATCAGCCGGCCCACAGCAGGTCAGACCCTGCCCTGGGATGAACTGGGACCAAGCATGGCCGACACAAGCTTTGGGACACCCAGGACCCTGTACCCAACTGCATCAGGAAACGCCCCCTCCACACCAGCGATCATCTGACACCAGCTTTGGGATTCCTGGGCCTGGAAGCCAGACTGCAGGACCCATCTCTGCCTGCCAGTAGTCTGGCGTTAATCCCAAGACCTGGCTTCATCCACCAGTGAGCAGGCACACTGGACCCTGACTCTGCCCACCAGTGAGCCAGCACTAGCCCCAAGGCTCCATGCGGTTCCGCTTCAGCCGCCTCATAACCAGGCCCTACCAAACAGCAGCCAACAGCCTCCACACATGGCAGGGTCTGGCAACCAACCAGACTAGGAGCCAATCAAGCCTACCAGGCTGTCCACATAGCCAATTCACTACAACGGAAGGACCCATACATCCCTCATTAGTAGAACCCCTAGAGCATATAGCTCTGGTGACCAGACGGGAGTCCACTTCAGGGATGCATAGGATGACTCCTAGAGAAAACCACCTTTCCAAGGTTGGGAAATGCAACTAACCTACCAAATACAGAAAAATACAAAACGACTTAGACAAAATGAGGCAGCAGAGAAACATGTTCCAGATGAAGGAACATGATAAAACCCCAAAGAACAACTAAGTGAAGTGTAGACAGACTATCTATCTGAGAAGAAGTTCAGAGTAATGATTGTTAAGATAATCAAAGAACTTGGGAGAAGAATATATGCACAGAGCAAGAAGTTAGAAGTTTTTAATAAAGAATCAGAAAATATAAAGAACCAAGCAGAGATAAAGAATACACTAAATAGAAGGAAAAATACACTATAAGAAATAAAGAGTAGGGTAAATGATACAAATGATCAATGAGGTAAAAGGCAGAGTAGTGGAAATCACTGAAGCTGAACAGAGTAAAAAAAAAAAAAGAAAAGAAATGAAGACAGTTTAAGAGACCTCTGGGACAACATCAAGCACACTAATATTCACTTTACAGGGGTCCCAGAAGCCAGAAGAGAGAGAGAAAGGGCCTGAGAACATATTTGAAGACATAAAAGCTAAAAACATCCCTAGCCTGGGAAATGAAACAGTCACCCCAAGTCCAGGAAGCACAGAGAGTCCCATACAGGATTAACCCAAAGAGGAACACACCAAGACACATTGTAATTAAAATGAAAATTAAAGATAAACTATTCAAAGCAGCAATGGAAAAGCAGCAAATACAAAGGAACTCCCATAAGGCTATCAGCTGGTTTTTCAGCAGAAATCCTGCAGGCCAGAAGGGACTGGCACTATATATTTAAAATGATGAAAGGGAAAAACCTACAACCAAGAATACCCTACTCAGCAAGGTTCTCATTCATTCTGATGGACAGATGAAAAGCTTTACAGAAAAGCAAAAGCTAAAACAGTTCATCACTACCAAACCAGCTTTAAAACAAATGTTAAAGGAACTTCTCGAGATGAAAAAGAAAAGGTCACAACAAGAACAAGAAAATTATGAAATGAATACACTCATAGGTAAAGGCAAACATACAGTTAAGGTAGGAAATCATCTACACACAAAACTAATAGAAAGTTTAAAGACAAAAGTAGTAAAATCATCTATATCCACAATAAGCAGTTAAGGGATACACAAAACAATTACGCATAAGATATGATAGAAAAAACAGCAATCATGAGAGGAGGATAGTACAAATAGTACAAATCATGAGAGGAGGATAGTACATTTTTAAAATGCATTTGAAATTAGGAGATCAGCAACTTAAAACTATCATATATATAGCAAGATTGCTACATAGAAACCTCATGGTAACCACAAACCAAAATCTATAATAGATATACTCACAAAAAAGAAAAACATAACACTAAGGATAGTCATCAAATCACAAGGGAAGAGAACAAGAGAAGAAAGGGAAAAGAGTGGCTAAATGGATACAAGAACAAGACCCATATATATACACTGCCTACAAGAGACTCACTTCAGATCTAAAGACATAAACAGACTGAAAGTGAGGGGATGGAAAAATGTATTCCATGCAAATGGAAATCAAAAGAAAGTTGGAGTAGGAATACTTACATCAAATAAAATAAATATTAAAATAAAGACTTAAAAGAGTCAAAGAAGGACAATACATAATGATCAAGGGATCAATCCAAGAAGAAGATATAACAATTGTTAATATATATGCACCCAACACAAGAGCAACTAAATACAGTAAGTCCCTACATATGAATGTGTTCCATTCCAAGAGCGTGTTCATAAGTCAAATTTGTTCATAAGTCCAACAAAGTTAGCCTAGGTATCCAACTAAGACAATTGGCTATATAGCACTGTACTGTAATAGGTTTATAATACTCTTCACACAAATAATACATAAAAAAAACCACACATGAGAAGAAAACAATTTTTAATCTTACAGTACAGTACCTTGAAAAGTGCAGTAGTACAGCAAAAGAGCAGGCATACAAGGGCTGTCATCAAGTGAACAGGCAAGAAGGGTTACTGACTGGAGAAGGGAGAGGAGGTGGGACATGGTAGAGCTGAAGGATCTTCAGCACTAGGAGATGAAGGGCAAGCTGCAATTTCACTCACTCCTGATGTTGATGGAACGCACGTTCACATCTTTGAAAGTTCACAACTTGAAGGTTTATATGTAGGGGACTTACTGTATATAATGTATATATTGACAGACATAAAAGGAGAAATTGGCAGTAACACAATAATAATGGGGGACTTTAACACCCCCTTACATCAATGGACAGATCATCCAGACAGAAAATCAATATGGAAACACTGGCCTTAAATGACACATTAGACCAGAGGGACTTAATTCATATATAGAGAGCATTCTGCCTGAAAGCCACAGAATACACATTCTTTTCAAGTGTACATGGAACAATGCACACACTTATCTTCAATTAATCTACAATAATGGAGGCAAGACTATACAATGGAGAAAAGATAGCCCCATCAATAAGTGGTACTGAGAAAATTGGACAGCTGCATGTCAAAGAATAAAATTAGAACATATTCTCACACCATACACAAAAATAAACTCAAAATGGATTAAAGACCTAAATCTAAGACCATAAACCATAAAATTCGTAGAAGAAAACATAGGCAGAACACTTTTTGACATAAATCGTAGCAATATTTTTTTGTATCTGTCTCCTAAAGCAAAGGAAATAAAAGCAAAAATAAACAAATAGGACCTAATTAAACTTAAAAGCTTTTGCACAGCAATGGAAACCACTGACAAAATGAAAAAACCTATTGAATGGGAGAAAATATTTGCAAATGATATGATCGATAATGGGTTAATATCCAATATATATATAAACAGGTCATACAACTCAACATCAAAGAAACAAACAACCTGATTGAAATATAGGCAGAAGACCTGAAAGGACATTTTCCTAAAGAGGACACGCATATGGCCAACAGGCATATGAAAAGATGCTCAACATTGCTAATCATCAGGGAAATGAAAATCAAAACCACAATGAGATATCACCTCACACCTGTCAGAATGGCTATCATCAAAAGACCACAAATAAATATTAGAGAGGATGTGTAGGAAAGGGAACCCTTGTACTCTGTTGGTGGGAATGTAAATTGGTGAAGCCACTGTGAAAAACAGTATGGAGGTTTCTCAATAAAACTAAAAATAGAACTACCATATGACCCTGCAATTCTACTCCTGGGTATATACCTTAAAAAGTCAAAAACACTAATTCGAAAAGATACACACACACCAATGTTCATAGTAGCATTATTTACAATAGCCAAGATATGGAAGCAACCTAAGTGCCCATCGACGATGAATGGATAAAGATGTGGTACATATATATACAATGGAATACTACTGAGCCATAAAAAATGAAATTTTGCCATTAGAGACAACATGGACTTCGAGGATGTTATGCTAAGTGAAATAATTTAGACAAAGACAAATACTGTATGATATCACTTACATGTGGAATCCAAAAGACACAACAAACTACTGAATAACACAAAAAAGCAAACTCATAGATACAGAGAATAAGCTGGTCATTACCAGTGGGGAGAGGGAATGGGGGAGGGGCAATACAGGGGTAGGGGATTAAGAAGTACAAACTATTTTGTATAAAGTGAGCTACAAGGATACACTATACAACACAGGGTATACAGACAATATTTTATAATAACTATAAATGGAGTATAACCTTTCAAAATTATGAAGCACTATATTGCAGACCTGTAATTTATATAATATTGTACATCAACTATACTTCAAAAACGAAAATAGCAGAATTGGAATGAGGGAAGGCAGAGGTATTTGTAGAAAGGGTAGTCAGAGAGGACGTTCTGAGGAGGTGACACTTAGCTGGAGTCTAAAGGATGAGCAGAAGCCAGCCATGGAGATGTGAGATAACAGAGCTCCCGGCTTATGGAATAGCGAGTGCTCAGCCGTGAGAGGAGGCCAGCCTGGAGCCTAAGAGGTGTGAGGGAGAGTGGCCCAAGATGGACACAGCCATCTGGACATGTGCCACATCATATCATAGAAGGCCCTGCAGGCCAGCTTGTTTGTTCTCAGTGCAGTGGAAAGTTACAGAAACAGAAAATGGGAATGACCTGATTTACATTTTTATAAGCCCACTCTGGTCTCTGTGGGAAGAATGGACATGTGGGGCAAGAAGTGAGACTGGGAGGCCAGTTAGGAGAGGATATTGTAATACTCTCCAGGTAAGAGGCGATAGTGGTTTGCACTGTGGTGGTGGAATCTGAGAAGGAAAGAAGTGGACAATTTCAGACTATGGTTTGGAAACAGAACCAAAAAGAATATGAACTACTGTATATCCTTAGCCTATAAAATCAGGACCTTAGGTATAAATGGCTTTCTATGTAACTGTTCTTTTGTAGAAAGGAGAAGTGGCTCTTTACTGTCACACATGCAATAATAGGTGAATAAACTTAAGTGAAACAGATAAAAGAAAAGAATGCAAGCTATACCACCTCAGAGCTCTGTGCTCTAGTGCAAAGTACTTTACTCCCTCTCAGTTCTCCCATCTCTAAGTGGGGCTGATAGTACTAATCTCTTAGCATGAGGATTTTATAAAATCATGCATGTAAAGAATATACACTATTTGACACAGATTATGCATTCAACGATGTTACTTCTTGTTATTGGATATTGTGTTCTTATAGCTGTTTATATTATTGTATTTTAATTTCATTTGAAGGGAGAAAAGGAGTAGTACTACATTTGCCTAGTATTTACTTAAGGTAAACTAGATTAAAACCTATGCCTTTTATATACAATATTAAAGAAAATTGAGTACTGCAATTGACAAGCAAAGAAACTACAGTTGAACATAAATGTTCTTCATATTCTCTATACAAGTAACTTAAAAGGAAGAAAAAGAATTGGACGTGAGAAGAAATATTAGAAGATTATTGGGATTACAGACTCCATTTATTGTTTAAAATGAGAAATAATTTTTCTTTTCTCACAAAAATAATTTCCTGAGGGTCTCTCTTCTTGCTAATTAGAGGCGGTGATGATTTTTACCTTGAATTAACTCTGTTCAAGGGACATTTTGGTATTTTGGAAACACATGGACTTTGAAGGCAGACAAATGTCTGTTACAACCCCACATTTTTCCCTTACTAGGTGTGTGACCTTCAACACTTCCCTTAGCGTCTCTGAACATCAGGCTCATATTTTATGTAAAGGAAAGAGTAATGCACACTTGTGGTGAGTACTAAATACTGTGGCATTTATGTTGCAAGCTCACCTATTTACACTACTCTCTGATATACAAAGGATACATAGCCTCTTCATAGTCTACAGTTGGTCTGAACTTTCTCTGGAAACCTTACTTCTTACCTCACTGGGGAGAGGAAAAAAAAGAAATATTAGAACAATACGATAAATTTGATCCCACCCCAAAATTTGAACATTTTCTTAAGCTAACTAAATTTCCTTTGGAGGAATCATTTTTTCATATTTCCCCCTTTCCCTGCTTCTATGTAAAACGGAACCTAAGAATGTGGAGGTGGGGGTCCTATGTTAATTCATGAACCACCCCCATGGTTGAAGGGGGCCCATGGGTGCATAGCATGTTGAGGAAAGTTGTCCATTTATAACAGCACCTACTTAGGAGATATAAAACTGTTATATTTTCCACCCTAGCTAGCTCAACCTCCTGAAACTGATAAGAAACCATGAACACTGAGAAACTCTGGGATGCTAGACCTTTCTTGGGCCTAATTAAAATATCTTCCTAATCACTGAAAAATCAAGCTTGTTTTACCTAACTATGGACTCAATCCATCTTACCAAGTATGTTAAAAATGAACTCTCTTTCTAGTATTTAAAACCCCTGAGTTTTCTTCCTCAGTGAACTTTGCAGTGAATTTCTTCACTGATGTGTGTTCCCTGGCATGACAGCACTTTTTTTTTTTTTTTTTAACTTTGAGGATATCTGCTTCATTCTTTGACAATGTGTTGGTATCTTTAAGGTAAAGTTGGTACCACCCTACCTCTCACTATTCTTGCAGTGTTTGCTGAGAAACTCTGCAAGTGGAACACTTCGAATCTGTTCTCTTTCCTTGTGGTCTAGTGGCCTTTCCTAACAATTTGGTCCCATTGAGGCCCTGGGGATTGCTGCAGACTCCTTTTCCTTTCTTGGCCTGTGTGGTTTGCTATCCAGATCTCAGACAAAGGACCCTTTACCTAAAGCTTTAATGATACACACTGGCAAGTTCCCCAGTCAGATCCTGAGTTCACTTGCACATCCTTGCCTAGCAGCCAGTGGGAACATATTCGTTTTTCCATGCCATGTGGGAACTGGCACTGTCTCAGGAGTGTCTTCTATTATCCAGTCCTACAGGCTTTTCCTTAGGTACTATTATCTGTGTGTGGGTAATGGTGTAGTTTTCAGAGCCACTAAAGGATGCAAGGCAAAAGCTTCTCTCCCCTCGTTATTTCCTTTAACCTAATATATCTTCCCTCCTGGGACCTTCCCAGAGAGAAGAGGTTGTGACACACATCTTCTGCTTCCTTTACTTCTCTCCCCCTCATTCTTCCCACAATCCCTACTGATTGGATCAACTTTCTTTTAGTTTGATTTCCTATCAGGTAGAGATTTCTTCAAAGTTTTCCAGGCTCAAACCTTATGACTTTTCCTAAAAGATGAGTAGACTATGGAGAGATTGGCTTAATGACAATGGAATGTAAATGAACAGGAATACAGAAAATATTGAAATTATTTTACATGTGAAATATCTGGCACATAGTAATTATTTAAATATTTAAACCTATGATTATTATACTGCCTAGAAAGATAATTTATAACATAGCCAAATATCAAATAATGGCTTCCTAGTCTCAGTTTACAATCAGGAAAGAAGTTAATATCACCTGACTATAAGAAATATCCGGATCATTTGACAAACTTGTAGATAATCAAGTGAAGCGATAAGAAAAGCAATGCAGCAGGGCTCAGCTGGGACAGATAACCCAGGAGAAAAGATGATGTAAGAAGCTTTAGGGACAGAGATTCATTATCTTTATTTTTTATATGGATCTGGGATCCACCATGGAACGTGGGCAAATTACCGTGAGAAGCTTCTTGCTCTTCTTTATGAAACTTGTTCTTCAGATTTTAAACCTCAGTGCATTATATGACTTGTAACAAAGGCCAAATGTTACAACACATCTGGTTCTAGCCCTTAAAAGAGGGACTCTCTAATTGATAGTGCTGTACAACAACAACAACAACAAAAAATACACAACGCTGCCCATGAATACCTTATCTCTGTAAGAACAACAAACAAGCAAATATATATTTGGTACAATATTACGAATGCATGTGCTGTTATATATCTTTTATACTATTTGAGGCAAATACGGAGCTCAGGTAGCTATTCTACACATTCACACCGACCATAAATCATATCCCCTTGATGCCGATCCAAACCAAACACTAGCAATAACCACTCTAGGATTTGGGTGTTAGCCTTTTGCCTCCCTGACACAAGTACTATTATTTTAATTAGGTAATGTGATCATTATACTATTAATCAATTTCCAGACAGCTCTTCTTTTCCAAAGCTAAAGTACTTTTCATATACGAAATCCAAAGAACTAGCCCATGTTAACTGTGGTTATTTTCTTACATGTTATATACACCATCATCAGTAATTTCAGGATGCTTCCCCTAAAGGCTCCTGAACATTACTGGATCTCACTCATAACCATATATTCATTAATTGTTTCTAGTCTCCTGGACCCAGCCTCTCTAAAAAAATTCCTCCACACTTAGTGCTATTCTGTCTTCCCCAGACCTCTGTGTGTATCTCTTTCTCTACCTTAGCACACACTGTTGTTTTCTGTCTACTGTTTACTCCATGAAAATGATAGTTCCTCCACTGTTTCCCCTTTTACATGCACCTTTCAATTTCAAGCTCTACCGGTCTGTTTAGGAAATGGTTTATTTCCAATCTTCCCAAGACTATACAAAAGTCAAATTATTTTTTCTCTCATCCTAAAAATCTTGGATTGCAAATTAAGCTGGGAGGGTAAAGCAAGAACAAAAATGGTAGATGGGTCACTAGGTCAAGGTCAAGAAAATGTGCCATGGAATGAGGTAGAATTATTCCGTAGTATGATAAAGTGTTCCCTTTAAGCTGTCTAATCCAAAAGTAAAGGCACGTATTGTTAACTGGAAAATATCTCATCTATAACATGTGTTTTCTCTTGAAGAATAGTCTTTCCTCATACTTGGCCACCTGCCTGCCAAGTTTCTTAACCCTCTGAGTCTCCAACTTTGGTTTCCAGAGTTACTTTAATACCATTACCACACATACCTTCAGACCTCAGCCTGTGAAAATCCTTTGGGGGTCATCTAAAGATGAGATCATCTAGCCAAGGGAACATAAAACCAGAGTGGAACATCAAAGGACTTGAATTATACTCCCTCCCCCCCCCCACCATCTTCTAATTTATCAAATTCCAAGAGATTGTTTTCTGTTTTATCCCAGAAAATATTGAGGCAGTAGATAAAGTATATAGAATTTAGAGTTAAACAGACATGAGTTTGAATCCAGATCCCTAACCAATGAATTATTTTAAGCCTCAGTTTCTTATCTATAAAATGGAAATAATCTCTCCAAGTATTGCTGTGCCATCCATGAGGACTTGGGACATTCCATCTACAGTGCTTTTAAGACAAAATCAGGCACATGGAAGGCATATAATTAGTGGTAGTTCTTTTAACTTCCCTCACAACCTTCTACTCCAGGACTCTCCCATACCTTACATCTAAAATCTACCATCAACCTTTGAAGATCCCAGGGTTTCCTAGTTTCCAGGGGGTCGCAGCCATACATGCAATATATTATAAAAGAGGTAACTAGTACTCTGGAAAGTCTGCAAAGCAGCCTTAATTTCTTCATATAACAAAGAAAATTCTTATTCAAAGAGCCTTAAACTGAAGGAAAAACATGTTTATTTGTCCACATTCCATGGAGGTGTCCTGAGAACACAGCCCATGATAACTGTAGTTATTTTCTTATATGTTACACAAAGTGTGTCATCAGCACTTTCAAGAGGTGCCTGTTAAAGAACCCTGAACATTACTGGAGTTTCACTCATCACTATGTATTCCTCAACTGTTGTTTCTAGTCTCCTGGCTCCAGATTCTCTAAAAGAAGAATGATATATAAAAAGGTTACAGAGCATAGCTGGAGAAATATTCCTACAAACAAAGGTAGCCTAAATTTCTGAGGAATTATCAATTGTATCAAAATCATTATTATCAATGATTATCAATTATGTGCAGACCCCCATTGCTAATTTTCAACAATACTGCTACCATCAGGGACTGGGACCCCAAGAAGCTCAATATTCCAAGTTTTTCTTACCTCTTCTATAAAAGCAGAGCTTGGGTTAAGCAATCTAAAGTCCTAAGCGATCTCTTCCAACATCCACTGCTATTGAGATACTACTTCAGTGATCAGCAGGAGTGTGGGAATTTACTAAGAACACAGTAAGACAGAGTTAAAGACTTTTCTGAGATATCTCCATGCACGGAACTCTGCTTGTGTGAGCACAAGACTTCTCTCTCTCTCTGTGTGTTCCACACTCAGAACTCAGGTATCTGCTCCCCAGCTGGCAGTTCCCTCTCTCTGTAATGAAGGATAAGTCAGAAAACTGAAGATCCTTAGAGAAATGAGATTGCCTAGAAGTGGGATGGAAACCGAGGGGAAGGTGGAGTCAGACTATCCAGGACAAGGCTCTCATTCCTGGAGTTTTGAAGGAAAGGGAACTTGGTGAACTAGTTGCCAGGACAACCTGATCTTGAGGCAAGGGTGGTAGGGGCAAGGAAATGGGGGACCTGCGGCTGCTCTTGCTCCTGCCCCTGTCCCTGGCAGCCTTCCACGGGGTCAAAGGCTGTTTAGAATGTGACCCCAAATTCATCAAGGATATTAAGTCCTTGCTGGTAAAGCTGGTACCCTCAGAAGTCCCTGGCTGAACTCATCTGCTTGAACGGCAGATTAAGAAGATGATCCATTTAAGCTTCAAGGTCTCCCACAGTGACAAGATGCTTCGGGTGTTGGGTGAGCAAAGCTCGAGTCCCTGAGAGTTTGGGGGGTTAAAGGGAGAAGGGACGTAGGGAAGAGAGCACCTGGGCCCACGTAATTTCCTCCATAAATGTAATTATTCTCCCACATGTTCCTTCACCCTTCCTCTCTAGCTGTTCAAAAGGATGTCAATTTGAGAACATGGCTGAAGAATGAACTTTATAAACTGAGCAATGAAACATGGAAAGGTGAGGTACTGTTTCAGTGTTAAGAGACTGTACTGCCCAAGAAAGTATGAGAAAAATTCACTGGGGAAAACAAGGCAAAACAATTAGGATTAAATTATGAAGGGATAGGCCACCCCTATTTTCTGATGTCCCTTCCATCCCCCTTTAGGTGCCCTTATCCTTCAAGTCAAGCTTCTCGATGTCCGCCAAAACCTGGAATCCAAACTGAAAGAACTATTAAAGAACTTCTCTGAAGTTGGTAATATAAGATGTCTATCTAACAACACTGAAATTATGTGAAAGGAATAGGAAATGAGGGGTGAGAGGAGGAATGTGATTTCACATTAGAATAATTTAGAATGGGTGGAGGGGTGGCTGGAACTTAATGGGTAACCAAATAAAGATGACTTGGGGATAACTATGGGAAACACTAAGTTGATTCTAAGCTCATTAGATCTTTCTGATTCTCTTTTACCTTGTTCTGAAGATTGTGGTATGTACAGTATATGTGATGCCTTGAGGTTTCAGCCATATTTTCCCATCTCCTGTGCTCTATATGACCCTATCTCTTCTACTTGTCACATTGAGAATGCAATTCCTAGAGCTATTGGCTACTAGGGGGAATGTCAACGATCTCTGACAACAAAAAATATTTTATAAAATCTCAGACACCCCAGAGATTTTAGAGGTGCTAAGAGGCCTTCTATAGTAGAGTTTATAACCCAAAGCACCAATATAAGCTGAGCCATCATTTTCCTACTTCTTCCCAGAGATCTGACTTAAATTATTTAGGGTTTTGACCCATCAATAAAATTGACTGCTAGGGGAAGAAGAAAGTCACAGCAATGTAACCAATGGAAATGCCTGAGATCTAATCCATACTTGGTGTCTGAGCTAAGGAAACTCCATGCCATGGCCCCCTTCCAACTATCTTTCTTCTCTCAGTCGTGACTGAAGGTCCTATCCTGGATTGTTGGACCTGTCTTCGCATCACCACTTGGTGCTTCAAAGGAGAATATTGTGCAGGTAACAAAGATTGCAGTGTGGCATTTTGAAAGGCCAGGGATCAAGGAGTTCTTCATTGATTTACTCCACAAATATTTGTTGATCACCTTCTCTGTAGGTCATGCTAATGCCACAAATAAGAGCTAAGATGCTGGACAAAATTTGTACCAGTATGAATTACCAGGCACTGGATAACTGAAGAGCTTAGAAATGAAAAAGCTGTACTAAAGGTGGAGAAATTAGGCTAGGGGCAGTAAGAGAAAAAGTTTTGTAGAGCCTAGGAGTCTAAGCAATTAATAAAGATCAGAATAACCAGGGAACAGTGATGTAAGTGGTGAACAGGGCAATTTTTAAGGTTAAAAAGAGTCTTCTTATGGATAAAGTTCTCAAGTTACTAATTTCCTTCTCCAAAATTCACTTTCTTTTTTGCCCTTTCTTCTTTCAGAAGATGATCCAAAGAAGGCTGAGAATCAAGAGATCACACTATTTCTGATATTACTAGCAGAAGGTGTAATATTGGGAGGTGCTTTGTTACTGTGAGTTTTCCTCCCTCCAAACAAACACTGGA
The DNA here is from genome assembly GCF_964374135.1 of Grampus griseus. NCBI lineage: Eukaryota > Metazoa > Chordata > Mammalia > Artiodactyla > Delphinidae > Grampus > Grampus griseus. The sequence goes on along the minus strand of NC_139000.1, from coordinate 72,447,204 downwards.
TCAAGCATTTCTTTGGCAAAGAGACTGCCCAATCTTCCCCTTCCTTCCAATGGAAATAATGGGAAAGAAGTCATTTCAAAATCTGGGATCTCATACTAACAGGAATGAGATAAAGTTTGATGGGATAAAAGTTGGAACATAGGAAATGGAGGAGGTACAATGAAGTATGAGAACATAGGAAATGGAGGAGGTACAATGAAGTATGAGAAAAACTTTTGTAGAGGAATTCAAAAAAGGAAGAAAAAACAATTGTTACAATTTTTTTTAAGAGTTGGGCTACAAGTACTGAAGTTGGGATTATCTTATTTCTCTAGTCTAGATTCCATTTTTGCATCTCTCATCAGAGGAAAATGAAGGCAATACGAAGGTCATTAAAAGAAATACTTGGAGAAGAAACTTGAAGAATAGGGATAATGGATGAGAAGGAGAAAGATTTTGGAGGCAGAAAATAAATAGAGAGACACAGCCAGAAGGTCTTTCATAATTCTCTTACGTGTTGACTCAGAGTAGAAAACCGGGAATTAAGCTCTTTTGCAGTCATAAAGTCAGAGTATTCTAAAACTGAACTTAAGAGTTTCTCTAGTAAAGACCCTTTCTGATAACCTGAAGCAATGGAAGCAAATGATTTACTGGAAGTTGTACAGAAAGTAATGCTGGTATGCTACAATGCACATAAAAGATGATACGCTGCATGATAGTAAAGAATGCATGGTTGTCTAAGATTCTACGGAAAACGTAATAAAGACTCAGCTTTTTTTCTCATCCTATCAGTCTAAGCATCCTATCAGCTTGGAAAAAAGTTTTATTTTTATTCAAGAAGTTTACTCTAAAATCATTCCATTGATTGGTCAACTTATTAAGAAATCAAACATATTTTTTCAAAAGTAGTTATCAATAAAATGGCATTTTGAAGTGTATACTAAATACAATATTTCCACATCTTAATGTGTATAACTATTACCAACAAAATTTAAAGTATGGTTTTGGTTCTTCTGTTTAAAAAAAAAGGCAAAATAAGAGAAGTGGAATCAATTTCTTAATAGTGTAGACTACATTTAGGATAATGATGACATAGATGGAAAATTTATACTTGCAGAACAGAACACTATCTTTTTCCTAAACCTGTCTTTTTCTATGATGTAAATCAATGTTCAACTTATTATAAATAAGAATAAAGTTCCTTGTAATCACCCTAAAAAAAAGAATTCATGGTTGGAAACTCATTAATGTCTTTAATCAGGAAAATTTTTAAATTTCTAAGTTTGCTTTTATTTCCACGTTTCTATATTTATCTACGTTTCCATATTTATTAGGTTCAATGTGGAAAATTCCTTGGCAATTCATAACACTCAATCTTCATCATGATATGACACACACATACACACACACATGCACACACACAAAGTCCAAAATATTAGTCCTGAGTTGAGATTTGTCCCAGTCATTTTTCCCTAAATCTATGGTCTATGACTGAATTAGATATTACTGTCTTAGTCTAGTTGTCCTTATTGAACACTTTTTAATGTGTATACTACCCTAACCAGCGTTTTACATCTACTATCTAATTGAACTCTTGCAATAATCTTTTTTTTCTTTCTTTCTTTTTTTTGTGGTACGCGGGCCTCTCACTGTGGCCTCTCCCGTTGCGGAGCACAGGCTCAGCGGCCATGGCTCACGGGCCCAGCCGCTCCGCGGCATGTGGGATCCTCCCGGACCGGGGCACGAACCCGTGTCCCCTGCATCGGCAGGCGGACTCCCAACCACTGCACCAGGGAAGCCCTTACAATAATCTTTTGAGTAATATTGTTATTTACCTCCACGTTACGGATGAGGAAACGGGAAAATATCTAACTCGAGGTCCACAGCGACTAATCTAGGCTATGATAAACTCCCCTTGTGGCTAACCTGTGCTTACTCACACCATCTGACTGGAACTCACAGCTATAGACATGCAGTTATGAAAGACAGATTAATGGAAAGATAATAAGTGTGGGTTTATTGTCAACATCAACTTGATTACAGACAGTGGTGGCAAAGCCTGGAATAAAACTGAGGCCTGGCTAACCCTAAAATACATGAACTTTTCCACTCTATTTTGTGTCCTTTTATTCTGGAAGCTTATTTCAAAAGAAAAACACCACAGTTTAGCAGTAGGAGAATAGGTCCTGCTTCAGTGGTGGGTAGAAGTGTTTGCAAATCTTTCACCCACTGTAGATCTTTGAGTACTTGTTTGTTGTTGCTGCTATATTAATGAAATATTGAATGAATCAGAATATACTTGAGGAGGACCTGAACGTTAATATCTCTCAGTTGCTAAATTTGAACTTCATGTTAAAAATAATCGTGTTGTTGGCACCTATCATTTTCCAACGATTTAAGGCTCACCTTACCAAATAATTCTTGAGACTAACTCCTTTCATGGTCTTTATAAATTATGGTTTTTATACTTATTTTTCATTATAGATAATTATACAAATACGATAACATACTTGCTAGATTTTGTGTGTTTTTGTGTCTCTGTTTGCTTTAGTGCAGCCTTTTAAATTTCTTGTCATATTGGCTTATTGTCCCCTCCCCACTCCTCTTGTATTTCATTCTCATCACTCTCTTCTAGAAAACCTAGGTTGACAAGGATATGTATTTCATTATTTTATCCAAACCTAAATGGTTATAAGTAAACAGATACACATACATACATACAAATACATTTACACATGTAATTTTTTTGCTATTAAAAATTATGCACACTAATGCATGTTGATTTCACACTTAAATACTTTGTGGAAATTAAGCTAACTGGTATCAACATCTATTCACTCTTTTTGGCAGTTGCACACAATAGCATTGTACCATAATTATTTTAACATTCCTCTATTTTGGGTATTCTCTTCATTAGCTTTTTTTAGTCAGTATAAATAATGCTGCAATAACCATCTGTGCAATAAATATCTACTTATTGATTCTCCCATGTGTAAGAGATAGTGTTCAGAACTGGAATATCTGAAGTGAAAATTATTACATGTGCTTCATCAGAGTCTGCCCACATACCCCCATCCCAACTTACAGGATCCCATTCTTTCCTAATCAATGCCCTCACTTTAACAATAGACACCTTACAAGGCTGGGATTCTACTTGAATTGTAATTCAGCCAATAGCAGGATAAGGTCCTGTGTTTTATTTCCAGCAATTTCAACTATAGGAGCTATAGGAGATAAGGCTCTTCCTCAGAGCACACCTAGGAGCTCATAGGTCACATATACGGGGTTTGAGCTGAGAATTTGAATCCTGGAGCTCATCCTTTTAGCATTTTGTCCAGAAAAAGAGGAGCAACCAATCAACATCATCACATTACTTAGTTTTCGAAAAATGATGGAAAGTATCATATACAGAATCACCTAACTTGCTTCTTATAAGTCGTTGATTAGGAGTATCCAGTGGAGATGTTTTACATAACTCTATAAACAGTTCATGCTGAGGACTGTCAGTGCTCTCTTTACTACTGGCAGTAAATCATCAGCAACTTTAAATGTAATAGGACTAGAGAGCCAATTCAAAAAGCCCAAAGCCAATTCTGAAAACTCGTCCTTAAAATTATATTCCTCTAGAACTACTCTCAACTCCAAAATCTGTATTAGTCTGGGTTCCTCAGAGGAACAGAACTAATAAGATATAGATAGATATGTAAGAGGAGATTTATTACAGGAATTGGCTCACATCATTATGGAGACTAAAATATTGCATCATATGCAGCCTGCAAGTTGGAGAACCAGGAAAGCCAGTGATATAATTCACTTAGAGTCTGAAGGCCTGAGAATCAGGGGGATCTACCTGGTATGAGTCCTAGAGTCGGAAAGCCCAAGAACCAGGAGATCCCATGGCGAGAGAAGGAGAAAGACCGAGGGAGAGAATATGTGCTTTTCCTCCACCTTTTTGTTCTATCGGGGCCCTCAATGGATTGGATGATGCCCACGCACACTGGTGAGGGCAGATATTTTTTACTCAGTCTACTAATTCAAATGTTAATCTCTTCCAAAATTACCCTTACAAGCAAACCCAGAACCAATATTTTGCCAGCTCTCTGGGCTTCCCTTAGCCCAGTCAAGTTGAACACATAAAAATAACAATCACAAAACATTACCTATCAAGTGTTGTGAAGAGTAGCTAATTATACGCATTTGAGACTATAACCTTCTATTCATCATATATCATAAAGATTAAAAAGTATAATAATATTGAATAGGGCATTTTAAGTAGCTAGGAAAAGAACAAAGTAAACTCAAAACATGTACAAAGAGGGAAAATTAGATTGTATCTTAATGAAATGCAAAGCAGAAAATAAAGAGATAACACCAGATGCTAGTAAAAGTCTTCATCCACACAGAACAAAAAATTTTAAAGATACATTAAAAAGGTAGAAATAAAAGGATCAAAACTATAGACAGAATTTATTTTTATCTTAAGAGACTCTTTTAAACAACTATAACATTTAAAACTTGGATGAAAGGATATTTTTATTAAAAGTACAAATTACCAATACTGACGTAGGAAGAAAAAATAACCCACGTTGCCAATGTTCTTTAAAGAAATTTAAAAATGGTATGAGCACTACTGAGAACAAATGCCATGCTTAAGGAAAAATCTGAAATGAGACACAACATGCTGACTTTGATTTTTACCTGAATGGTGAAACTATGATTTCTTCCCACCTTAAGCACATGGTGCTTGCTTGTTTCCTTCACTAAAGCAAGGAATACAGGAGAACAAGTGGTTTTGATGGAAAGAGCCCAATTTCAGTTTTGAAAATACTAAGTATCAATTTTGTTGGGTGTCAAAAACAGACATCCATTCAGTGTTTGAATTTACATATATGAATATATAGCAAGAAGATCAAAGCTAATGAAACCTATTTCAAAACAACACTTGAACAGAATAGTGAACCTGAAAATATGACTAAGAAGATCATCCAGGTGAAAAGGTAGAGAAGAAGTGATGAAGATCAAGGATAGGATACTAAAAATGCCCATATGATAGTAAAATTAAAATATAATTCTAAGTGGGCAGAGAGGAACAGCCAGAAATATTATGTTATTAAGATATCTATAATATTAAGATACTTACAATATTAAGACACCTAAAAATCCAACCTGTTTTGTATAGTCTTACTCCTTGGAAAACCTTTATTTGAGATGCTGCCTTTGGGCTGCCTTTGGGCTGAACTCGCATCAGCTTTGACTATGTGTTTCAAATTTGTGACCCTTCCATCTGCACAATTTACTGCAATTGCTTTATAATATAAATCCAGAGTCTGATCGTTATCATTTCTAGAATCACCAACATGAGGAGGAGCTGGTTGCTTTGTGTTTCTATGTGTTTACAGTACAGTAACATGAAGATTACCTAATTAAACTATATGTTCATCTACTAGGAAAGGTCATGTGGTACTTATATTTTCAAATGTCAAATACAAAATTAATTGCTTACAATCCTAATTTAAGCTTGAGCTAACAGTTAATATTTTAAAAAAAAAGATATGTAAAAACACCTTTCCAACAAGCAAATCCTCAACCCAAACCTCATTTATAGCTTAGTGAAACAATACAAATCATTTTATTACTGGAACAATTATATTTTAAGAACTAACATATACTCCAATGTCCCGATGTCAACCCTGCATGAGTTTATTTCTAGCATTTCCCTAGGATATACAAATCAATCATTAGGGGAACATATTTCTCTGAGTCTGTGAACCTGGCATAGTTGGTGCAATTTCTGACCCCCCCCCATCATTCTTGCAGTTACTTTATTAAGAATCAGTATTTTCTAAGGTTTTTTTTTTTTTTCCTTCAGGAAAAAGAGGTCAGAGGTGAGGTTCCACTTAGCTTTTACTGAATAAAAATTTAATAATTTATTTTATCTAGAGGTAACATTAGAAGGTGCTAGTCAATCTAATTAAGGTGCTCAAAACATAAATTATTAGAACATAAAAAATAAAAGCTAACTAACAAGATAAAACAACAGCTGGTTTAATACTGGAAGCTTCTTAATTTCCAATTATTAATAGTCTTTCTAACTTCATTCCCCTACATCCTGACTCAAACGGAGGTTGTACCTTCTTCCACCTAAGGCAAATGCTTTATGATTTATACTTCCTGACCAGCCTCTTCTAGAACATTCCTTCATTATTTATCTCCCATCATTTGTCTCCTTTCTCTTCCTCAATACTAGGTCTTTACTCTTAGTGTCCATTACTATAAGTTAAAGCCTCTTTTCTTCATCCTTTTAATTTATTTAATTTATTTATTTATGGCTGTGTTGGGTCTTCATTTCTGTGCGAGGGCTTTCTCCAGCTGTGGCAAGCAGGGGCCACTCTTCATCGCGGTGCACGGTCCTCTCACTATCGCGGCCTCTCTTGTTGCGGAGCACAGGCTCCAGACGCGCAGGCTCAGTGATTGTGGCTCACGGGCCCAGTTGCTCCACGGCATGTGGGATCCTCCCAGACCAGGGCTCGAACCCATGTCCCCTGCATTGGCAGGCAGATTCTCAACCACTGTGCCACCAGGGAAGCCCTTCTTCATCCTTTATCCACTTCGAACTACCACCCCAGACCTCCCTGCCAAACTTCTTTAAAAAGCACTCTATATCTCATGACTATTTCTTCATTCCTGTTCTCCTCTCAATTCACCACAATCTGCATTCTGCTCCTCACCACCAATTGGAAATTGCTCTAAGGTTGTCACTGATCTCTTAGTTGTTACATTCAAAGAGTTCTCTTTATTCCTCAAGTTACTTGTCAGTTCTAAGACTTATCAGAGTGCTAATGGTTTCCTTCTTAAAGTACCCCTCTTGCACTTGGCAGGTTTTGTTATTTTCAAGGTTTTGTTCGAATTTTTACACCATGTTTTAGCTGCTTTTGGGGGGGCTCTTCCTCCTCTGCCTACTTACTTAGAAATTGAACACCAGAGAACAGACTTCAAATTTTTTCTGCTAGCTACTCCATAGCTGGTGGAATCTCATCCACTCAGCAGGTTTTAACTATCACCTATTAATTGTATTTCCAAATTCTTAGACTTTTATTTGCACACCCCAATTCCTCCACCTCTGTTTCTGAATACATACTGGATATATCCATCTAGACATAAAATACCAATTTTAAACTCGGCATGCCTAAAACTGAACTCATTATCTTGAACCATTTCTGATTTTATACAATTCATCCTTATCCAGAGTGTCTTTCAGTCCTCATATATGAAGAAAATATATGTTGAATGTAGATTACAGATAAGGCACTTTACTGAGCATTTTCATATTTATCTTCCCATAGATTCCACAAAATTATTTTAAATCATTTTTGTATAGATGAAGCTCAGCAAGTTTAAGTAACTTCTTCCAAGTGGTTACTTGGTAAGTGGTGGAGCCAGGATTCAAAGCCCACTAGCTAGCACTGGCTCCATGGATACCATAAATTACCCAGAAGGTAGAAGTCTCAATGTATTCTGGAATCCTCTCTCTCCTTCATCTATCCTAGCCAGTCTCTTCAATTAGCATTGATTTTCACTCCTAAATATCTCTTAAATCTCCATGGCTACTGCAGCAGTTGAAGTCCTTCTCTCCTGTCTCAGGACTGATTGCAGTGGCCTTCTAATCAGCCTCCCTGAGCCCAGCCTCTCCAGAAGCCAAAGCCATCCTTCCTTTTGCACTCAGAATGATCAGTCTAAAAACACAAATTGATTTCTAACTCCTAAGTAAAGTACTCCAATGGCTCCTCCACTCCTAAAAGTGAAGTGTAAACTCTTTCATACAACATTTTACATTGCTTAAATTTTACCATTCCACGCTATGTAATCTCACCTTTGGCCAAATGCCTTCCTAGGCCTCCTTCTCTACTTAGGGTTTGCCAAACATACTTGGCCTTTTCTTCCTCCTAGCCATTACTTGCTATGCTTTCTTGATTGCCTGGTAGTCTTCCTCAGCCTTCAAAACCCACATCTAAAGTCATCTCATAAAGCCTTTCCTGAGATGGTCAGACAGCATTAATCACCCACAATCTTCAGGATCCATTACAATTCATTTGCTTCTATAAAGCACTTTTCACTGAGGACTGTTATTATAGGGACAATGACTATGCTATGCTTGTCTTCATATTCCCAACATCTAGCAATATACCACAAAACTGCATCAGCTTAAATGTCACTTAATCAAGGGATTTCATATAACTATGAATTAATGCCTGATTCCAAGAGGTCAGAAATCATGTCTGTTTGTCCACAGAGATCATTGCAATACCCGGTACTAAAAAATAAATAGTAGTTAAATGAAAATATAAATATGTAAATGAGAGCATTGATGAACGCTGTTATTTGGAATCAAGTATACCCTAGGTATTCTTAACACTCCCACATATACTTTGTCATATTGTCCACTGAAGCCTCAGTTCATCTTTAAAATCCCTTGCAGCTGGATGACCGACAGTGCCATGGAATAAGGGCTACCTCAACATTGTTTGGAGCTAACACATTCCATGCAGCGTAAGTCAGAGTTAGAGTAAGTACCAAGTTCCCAAATCAAGTGCACAGGTTCCTAGTGTGAAACCTAGCTCAAGGGCATCTATGGGAAGTTCTCAGCAGCTCCACTTATACCTCAGGGGAGCTGGGTTGGCTTTGCCCCACCAGCCTGTCTTACTGCCAATTGGACCAGATCTGAAGAAACCTCAAACCTTCTAATAGTTCTCATGACTTTTGGCACTGATCTAAATTGAGAAATTATCTCAAAGATCAGGAAACTGCCGCATATTCCCGAGTCACCCTGATAACAGGGATAAGGTGGGAGATGGGTAAGGCGCAGTAGAGATGTCAGTATTTAAGTACCTAATGGTATTAATATTAATAAACACAGAAGGTTCTGGAACATTACCCTGAGCATTTTCCTAACTTCAATATACATGTTTTTATTTTTCAACTCACCTAAAAATAGATTGAATAGCAAGATTAAGTAAAAGGACAGTAGTGAGAGTAAAGTTGGAGAATGGAAGTAAATATCTGAGGAATGGAAGAAGGACACTTTGCACTCCACTTCATCTCAAAGAACTTGCCTAACTTCAGGTTCTCCGGTTTGCATTCCCAGATCTAGCACTACTAAAACTGCCATGTAATATTACATGTGCTTGCACATTTTCCTCTAAAATAGGAAACAAATACAAACACCTTCCAATTAAAGGGCAGCACTGGCAGGTATGCATGTTTGTCAAGCATCCACTGGACCATTACAGGGCTTTCCGTGAGGCATTCCTCTCAAGCCCCTACCTAACGAGGCTTCATCAATCTGCCTGATGAGGTGGCCCTTCACAATTTCTGCTGAAAGTACTAATAAGCACAGGCTCTTCAGGTTCAGAATTCACGTTTTCTCTTTCATCCACATTCTCTTTATCTTACTAACAGTGTCAGAAAATGTTCAACAAGATTTTCTAGTGAATAAAACACATCCTGGTTTTATCTTTGGCACTTTGGAAATCTATGTGAATAATACTTTCAAGCCAATAAGACATCATTTATTAAGTTGTTGTTTCTGTAACTGATAACCTCAGTCTGGGCTATGAAAACAGTCCAAAGAGTTCAAAGAAAAGGCTGAAAAATATTAAACACACAGTTTGTGATGCAATGCTTATTAAGACATACAGAACCTTGTATAAAAACCGACTGCATTTCCTTGAAAGAAAAGGCAAGGGAAATTTACAGTCATTATCTCTGGGTGGTGTAGGTTACCAGTGATTATTATTTTCTCATTTTTGCTTGTTGGTGTTTCTCATTATTCTACAGTGACCTTGCATCTTACTTATGTAGGGAGAAGGGCTACTTGACTTAAACTTGAGGGCAGTAGGACTTCCAAAGTAAACACGGTATATTACAATTTGTTCCAAACTGTCCAATGAATTAATTTAATCCAGTATTTAGTTTATGAGATAGATTTTACATAACAAAGTAGCCTGAGTGACTATTTCCTTAAATTTCTTCCCTTGGAAATGAAATTTGGTTTAACATTCTTTTTTCTTGTCCTGTAATCCTGGTATATTTTGTTTCAAAGGCTTACTGGGGCAAAATCCTTTCAATGACTCTATGTAATGTACTCAGTACCATAAGGGAGACTAAAAGGAGTTGGAATGCAGTGAAATTTAAAAAAAATAAAACTGGTATTATAATTATTATTATTAAAGAAACACCCTGTTTATCATTGATTATAAGGTACAAAAATCTGAAGAGTCATGTTTTCAATTCTAAGCCACGAGCCAGGTCAGGCATTACACACTATTCATCTGCTAACACTAAGGTCAGCTAAGGACCTGCTTCTCTTTTATTTGCCACTGACCCTTACTATCCTGTCATTAGTTTTTCACTTTTGTTGCCCTATCCCGTTTATGATCTCAGTATCTCAAGTGTATTCCCATGTGTTTTACTCTTTGTTTTAGAAAGCACTAATAGAAATATAATGCAAAGCACATACATAATTTTAAATTTTCTAGTAGCCACATTAAGAAAAAGTTTAAAAACAGGTGAAATTAACTTTAATAATACATTCCAACCCAAATATCCAAACTGATATCACTTCAATGTGTAATCTCTATAAAATTATTACTGAGCTATTTTAATTATTCATTTAGAAACTAAGCCTTCAAATTTTGGCTGGTATTTTATACCTTCAGCACATCACAATTTGAAATTTTTTAATTGGAAATACCTGATTTGCATTTATATATCATAAAGTTTACAGCTGAAAAAGTAAACCCAAAGTTGTTCCAAGCATGCTTAAAAGTTTTCCAATCACTCAATCTAGTGTCAGATTTTAAATTTACCATAAAGTTAATAAAATTAAAAGTTCGGTTTCTCAGTCACATTGGTTATATTCCAAGTCACATTAGTTGCAATCCACACGTGGCAAGTGGCAACCATGTTGGAGAGCACAGGTTTAGAATCCACAAACTGTTTCTGCTTAAGACTTTCAAAAGTTGGATATATTTTCCAGGTCTTTAAGGATCAAACCTCAGATCTGACCCACACACAAAAGCCCAATGGTGGCCCTTACAGACACCTTTCACAGACATTTTCAGGTAACAAGCACCCCCAACGTACACACACATACAGAAGAAACACTTTGGAATACATCCCCATCTGATGGTGACCCCTGGTATATGATGGTTCCCTGCCTTGGGGAATAAGTACTGCATTCTGAGTTTACTTCGAGATAATTCCTGGAAGAGGCACAGTATTTTAAAAATATAAATGAAGGACTAATCTTAGAAAATGCAAATGAAAACATAAATGGCTTACTCTGGAATACACATAAATTCTTTCAGGCAATAAAGATTTATTTATTAACTTATCAGCTCAAAGGCAGACTACTGTCATACCCCAAAGCAATAAATCCTGAGAGTCACCTATTATGTTGCTCTTGCTTATAAGTGCATTTGGGGCTTTTCCCCCCTCTTACTGATCCTGTTGTTGACAAATACATACCTTAAAAAAAGAAATCAAGCAGATGGTTTATATGGCCTTTTTGTGGGAGAGGGAGGACTGTTTTGTTTTGTCTTGTTTTTGCAGGGGTGAATAGAAGGGCTTGGGCAAAGATTCTTGTATAATTGATTTGGACTGATGCCAATTAAAAATCTTCAGTGAGAAAATAAACTTTCCAGAAACTTTCAGACTATCAAGGGGAAGAGTTTCCTCTGTAATTACAATATCTATATGAGTATGGTTACAGAGACCACAGGCAGGATCTACTCTCCAGATAAGAAATGTGTAATAAAATGGGTGTTTTGTGTTTTATATTTTGCAGTGTTATCTTTCCACACATATATAATTGTAGTCTACTTTTCTTGTGCCTTTTTCTAATGCATAATGTATTTTGAATTACATGGTTTATACACAACCATTTACATACAACTTAAAACAAGTTTTATGATCAGAATGTGAGCCATTTTAATATAGTTCCGAAGAAGTCAAGATTCTTTGTTCAGAATTTTATTTCCTTTATCAGTGGTTTGCTTCATGGGTCCCATAGAGCAGCACTAACCAACAGACATACAGTGCAATCCATAAATGCAAATCACATATGTAATTTTAAATTGTCTTGCCTCCATATTAAAAGAGTAAAAAACAAGTATAATTGATACACTTTTATTAAACCTTAAATATCCCAATGAGATATTGTACCATCTTTTATTTTTTATTTAAAGCATTGAAATCTGGTATTATTTGATACTTATAGTCTCTATCAATTCAGACTAGCCGCGTTTCAAGTACTCAATAGCCACACGTGGCTAGTGGCTGACATTACTGAACAGCAGAGGCAAATATAATAATCGCAGTGAAACTTTGGTATAAGTTGCTGAATATATGTTACTTTATCAAGCAAGATGGAAACAAGAGACCTATTCAAAATTATGTTTAACAGTCAGTTAAGTGTTAAATCTTCATATTACTAAAGCAAAGTTAAAAGAAATCTGTTGTGATTTTCTGTAAAAACTATTACTTGGCCTATAGAACGTAGCACATTTTCTATTCTTTCCTATTTGTGCTATTAGCAAATTTTCAGGGTAGGCTCACTAGATCCCTACAGCACAGACAGTTAAATAACCTCGATCATGGTTTAAACTGGTCTTGAAATTAGTTCACATAATTACCTGTCAGTAGAATATGTCACTGGTTTTTCTTTTTTCAAAACATTTTTTTTTAATCAAACATCTTCAGAGCTCCCTTAAAAAACTGAATGAAATATTAGAATGACACATTCTGAGTGAAAAATGTTAATTTCTATCTCACCCTTTCTTCTATTCAAATGTATAATTTTTTTCCAGTGTTGAAAAATCTGCAGCATTAATCTCTGTGATTTAAAGAATAACCTTACTTTACAGCACAGTTCAGTAAGACACTAGAAAAACTGTAGACATATTTACAAAAAGAAATATCCACAAGCTATTACACTGTCATACATTAGTGCACTTGTCTGCCTATATGATATTTTTCTCCACGTTCAATGGTGCATATCAAGTTAACAACCAAAATTTATTATCTAATGTATTGTGTGATTAATGGGATAGCTCATATTTTAATCAGCCATAGATTTCTTCTCAATGAGGTCTACTTGCCTTACGCACATTATAGTCATTCAGTCTTAACTTTTTATAATAGTTTTTCTTCTACTTTCCTTTCTATTTTAACAAAAATTTCATGTGAATGCTGCTAATAGATTTAATAATTCATTTTGTGATACCTCTATATTTTTAAAGACCTATTTGGCTCTGCAAGAGTGCTTTGTATTTAGAGTTAGCAATAACTATTTTAAATATAATAACTATAGTTTATTGATCACTTGAGGTATCTCCCTTTTCTTCTTACTACCAGAGAATTGTTTGCTTACATAATTTTGTCCATCACAAATTTACAGTTACCTGTGAGCAGCCACTATATTCCCTGCTTGACTATAAGCAACTTAAGAAAAGTGATATTATATTTATTTTCCTGTTTTTAAAAGCCAGCAGAGTAACTTACATATTATAGGTGCATCAAAAAAATTTGTGGACTTTATATATGAATCATTATAAAGCTATGACCTCAATGTTAGTCTAACAAATGACTTAAGCAGTCCAAACCATGCAGTCCATGGAGTCACAGTAGCTGTATTATTTAGCTATTATATATTATACTATAATAGGAATATTCAACAGTTGCTCTGTTTTGGCACTACATACATTAGCTGCAATCTTTTAGTTATCCTATAATCTTTTAAGTATCCTATAAGGATAATTACCATACAAGGATAATTAAATACTAATATGAAGTATACACTATGAATAGCCCCATTGCCAAAACAATAAAACTGAGGTTCTGAAAGAAAAGGGTACTGAGTCAGAGTTTGGACATACATGTGTCTGATGGCAAAATTGGAGTTTTTAACCCCTGAACAACAGCATGGCCTCTTGAGACATCTGGCTCTGAGAATCTTAGTTGGCAAGGCCTTTAAACAATGGAGTTGCTAATACTGGGGATGATTCCACTGAATGACATGCATTAGATACAACAGGCAAATACAAAACAAATATATCATTCATACGTATAAGAATATTGAATCCAAATTCCTGAATAGCTGTAATCTTTTGTTACTGGTATTTGGTAACTTTGTCATTATTTTTTCTGAGTAAGCTTTATGTACCTACCATAAAACATCCTAATTCTCTTTGAGGTTTTGATTCATTTTTTTCCCCAGATTCTGACATAATTATGTTAGATTGAAAGAATTTCTGATCTTGAGAATGCGTTCAAGTTTGTCGGTTTATAACTATAGTCAAATTTGGAGTAGCCACTATTGATTTTTAAACTTAACTAGATAATTGAATTTTCTCACTGACCAGAGGCTATTAAGAGTTTATTTGATTAGAGGTACCTGTTTCATTTTTGTTCTGGGTTGAAAGATCATTTACTATCAACCTGCTACAACATCTGTTAAAACATGTTCCTGAGGGAAACAAGCAAATTTAAAAAAAAAAAAAAAGAAAGAATACACAAACACACACACAGAGTAATTCTCCTATACCTTCATTTTAACATGTTTCTCAAACTTGTTTCCTTGAGAAAGGGCAGAATGGCCTCCTTTTGCTACAGTTGCATTTTTAGTTTATATATGTATATGTGTGTGTGCATACACTAAATATATTTTTATATATTTACTAGGTAATAATAATATAAACAAATAAATATACCCATACCACAAAACTACCTAAGAACATAGATTAAAAGGTAAGAAAGGAGACTGAGCCAAGATGGTAGAGTAGAAAGACCCTGAGCTTACCTCCTCCCAAGGGCACACCAAAATTACAGCTATTTACAGAGCAACTATTGATGAGAAAGACTGGAAGACTAGCAGAAGAGATCTACAACTAAAGATATAAAGAAAGAACAATAACGAGATGGGTAGGAGGGGCAGAGTCAAGACCCCATACCTCCGGGTGGGTGACCCACAAACAGGAAGATAATTACAACTGAGGTTCTCCACAGGGAGCAATGAGTCCAAGCTTCACATCGGGCTCCCCAGCCCAGGCGTACTACATTGGGAAGAAGGGCCCCCAGAACATCTGGCTTTGAAGGCCAGTGGGGCTTACTTTCCAGAGAGCCAGAGGGCTGTGGGAAACAGAAACTCCACTCTTACAGGGCACACAGAAAATCTCACATGCTCCAGCAGCCACGGCAGACGCAGTAATTTGAAAGACCATGGATCAGATCTACTTGCTGATCTTTGAGAGCTTCCTGAAGAGGCAGGAGACTACAGGAGATCACCCTTGGGACACAGACACTAATCGCAGCCATTTGAAGGAGCTTGTTCTACCGTGGACACTGTTGCTGGCAAGAGCCATTTTGGAGTGCTCCATCTAGTTCCTCACCACTGGGACCCACCTCCACCTACCAGCTACAAGGAACAGCATGCCTCAGGCCAACCAACTAGCCAGGTGGGGACAAAGCCCCACCCACCAGCAGGCAGGTTGCCTTAAGACCCTCTGAGCCAACAGTCACCCCAGGACACACCCCTGTCCACCAGAGGGCCCAGGACCAGGCCCCACATACCAGTACACCACACTCGCCCCGAGACACACACGGCCCTGCAGCCAGAGACTCTGGGACTCATCTCTGCCCACTGGTGAGCAGGCACCAGCCCCAAGACCTGCTGCACTCTAGCCCCGCCCACCAGCATGCAGACATACCAACTCTGGGATCCGGCTCCGCTGACCAGAGGGCCAGCACCAGCTCTGGGACTAACTTCACACACCAGTGGGCAGACACCAACCCCAGGACCCCTTAGGCCATGGCCCTACTGACCACAGGTAGACACCAGCCCCAAGATCACTGTAGCCCCGCAACCTGTCATAGAAGAACATAGTGCACCCACCAGCAGTCTGGCACCAGCCCCAATATGCCCTGCATCCAGCCCTACCCATGATCAGTCTGACACCAGCTCTGAGCATCCTGGGCCCTGCAGTCATAGACCCCAGGACCTGGCTCTGCCCACCAGTGGGTAGGCCCAGCCCTGGGATACACTGGGCCCCAATTCTGCCCTCCAACAGGCAGACACCAGTTCTGGGACAACCTGGGCTTCAAAGTCATCAACCTCAGGATCTATTCCCACTACCAGAGGCCAACATCAGATCCAAGACCCCTTGGACCCCTCAGCCACACTGGGATCCAATCCCACTCACCAGTGGGCCAGTACCAACTTTAGCACACCCCAAAACCCAAAGCCCGCTGTGTCAGAAAATGGCCCTACCCACTAAGAGGAGGCCAATACTAGATCCAGAGAGAGAGAGAGAGATTGCTATATAAACCTCATAGCATATATATATATATATATATATATATTTATATGTATATACACAGAGAGAGAGTGAGATTGCTATATAAACCTCACAGCAACCACAAACTAGAAATTTATAATAGATATACAAATACAAAAGAGAAAGGAATACAAACAGAACACTAAAGATAGTCATCAAATCACAAGAGAAGAAACAAAGAACTACAAAAATAAGCCAAAGACAATTAACAAAATGACAATAATTACATACTTATCAATAATTACCTTAAATGTAAATGGACCAAATGCTCCAATCAAAAGAAGTACAGTAGCTGAATGGATACAAAAAACATGACCCATCTACATACTGCCTATAAGAGACTCACTTCAGATCTAAAGACACACACAGAAGGAAAGAGAGGGAACAGAAACAGGTATTCCATGCAAATGGAGATGAAAAGAAAGCTAGGGTAGCAATACTTATATCAGACAAAATAGACTTTAAAACAAAGGATGTAATAGACTTTAAAACAAAGGATATTACATAGTGATCAAGGGATCAATCCAAAAGGAAGACATAACTATTGTAAGTACGTGTGCACCCAACATAGGAGCACCTAAACACATAAAGCAAATATTAATAGACATAAAGGGAGAAATTGACAGTAACACAATACTAGTAGGGTACTTTAATACCCCACTTATATCAATGGACAGATTATCCAGACAGGAAAAAAGCAGCAGAATACACGGTCTTTTCAATTGCACATGTAACATTATCCAGGATAGATCACATGCTAGCCACAAAAAAAGTTTCAGTAAATTTAAGAAAATTGAAATTATTTTTTTTAATTTTTTTTTTTTTTTTTTTTTTGTGGTACGTGGGCCTCTCACTGTTGTGGCCTCTCCCGTTGCAGAGCACAGGCTCTGGATGTGCAGGCTCAGTGGCCATGGCTCACGGGCCCAGCCGCTCCGCGGCATGTGGGATCTTCCCAGACCAGGGCACGAACCCGTGTCCCCTGCATTGGCAGGCGGACTCTCAACTACTGCGCCACCAGGGAAGCCCTATTTTTTATTTTTTAACATCTTTATTGGAGTGTAATTGCTTTACAATGGTGTGTTCGTTTCTGCTTCATAAAAAAGTGAATCAGTTATACATATACATATATCCCCATATCTCTTCCCTCTTGTGTCTCCCTCCCTCCCACCCTCCCGAAAATTGAAATTATATCAAACATCTTTTCTGACCATAACACTATGAGATTACAAATCAACTATAAGAAAAAAAACTGCATAAAACACAAACACATGGAAGCTAAACAATACACCACTAAACAACCAACGGATCAATGAAGAAATCAGAGAAGAAGTCAAAAAATACATGGAGACAACTAAAAATGAAAACACAATTATCCAAAATCTATGGGATTGGAGTAAAATCAGTTCTAAGAAAAAAGTTTATAGTGATACAAGCTTACCTTACCTAAGGAAACAAGAAAATCTCAACAACAGAAAAACTCACTTTATACCTAAAGCAACTAGACAAAGAACAAATAAAACCCAAAGTTAGTTAAAAGAATGAAATCACAAAAATCAGAGAAGAAATTAATGAAATAGAGAATAAAATAAACAACAGAAAAGATCAAAGAAACTAAGATCTGGTTCTTTGAAAAGGTAATTAAAATTGATAATCCTTTAGCCAGACTCATTAAGAAAGAAAGAGAAGAGAGAGGGCCAAAATCAATAAAATCAGGAATGAAAAGGAAAAGGAACAACCAACACCACAGAAATACAAAGGATCATAAGAGATTACTATGAACTTTGTACTCAAAATGAACCTGAAAAAAAAAATGGACAAATTCATAGAAATGGACAATCTCCCAAGACTGAACCAGGAAGAACTAGAAAATATAAATAGAATAATTACCTGTAATGAGTTTGAAATAGTAATTAAAAAAAAAATCCCAACAAACAAAAGTCCAGAGCCAGATGGCTTCACAGATGAATTCTACCAAACATTTAGAGAAGAATTAATATCTATTCTTCTCAAATTATTCACAAAAGTTGCAGCAGAAGGCACCCTTCTGAACTCATTCTACAAGGCTAGCATCACCCTGACACCAAAACCAGATAAAGATATCACAAAACAAGAAATTACAGGCCAATATCACTAATGATCAAAGATGTAAAAAATTAGCATCAAATTGTTAGCAAACCGAATTCAACAATACATTAGAAGGATCATACACTGTGATCAAGTGAAATTTATCCCAGGGATGTAAGGATGGTTCAATATCTGCACATCAATCAATGTGATACACCACATTAACAAATTAAAGAATAAAAACCATATGGTTATGTCAATAGATACAGAAAGAGCTTCTGACAAAATTCAACATCCATTTATGATTAAAAACTCTAAGTAAAGTGGGTATAGAGGGAACCTACCTCAATATAATAAATGCCATGTATAATATACCCACAGTTAACATCATACTCAATGGAGAAAAGCTGAAGGCATTTCCCCCAAGATCAGGAACAAGACAAGAATGCCCACTCTCACCACTTCTATTCTACATAGTATTGGAAGTCCTAGCCCCAGCAATCAGACAAGGAAAAGAAATCAAAGGAACTGAAATTGGAAAGAAAGAAGTAAAACTGGCACTGTTTGCTGATGACATGATATATAAACAGCTCATACACAGAAAATCCTCAAAACACCACCAAAAAACTACTAGAGCTCATCAATGAATTAGTAAATTTTCAGAACACGAAAGTAATATACAGAAATCTGTTGAATTTCTATACACTAGAACCAATCCCATTTACCATTGCTTCAAAAAGAATAAAATACCTAGGAATGAATCTAACTAAAGAGGTAAAAGCCCTGTATTGAAGATGACACAAACAGATGGAAAAACATACCATGTTCATGAACTGAAAGTATTAACACTGTTAAAATGACCACATTACCCAAAGCAATCTGCAGATTCAATGCAATCCCTACACAATATCTATGGCATTTTTCACAGAGCTAGAACAAATAATTCTAAAATTTGTATGGAAACACAAAAGACCCCAAATAGCCAAAACAATCTTAAGAAAGAAGAACAGAGGTGAAAGAATCATGCTCCCTGACTTAAGACTACACTACAAAGCTACAGTAATCAAAACAGTATAGTAGTGGCACAAAAACAGATGCATAGATCAATGGAACAGAAAAGAGAGCTCAGAAATAAACCCACGCACTTATGGTCAATTAATCTATGACAAAGGAGGCGAGAATATACCATGGAGAAAAGACAGTCTCTTCAATAAGCGGTGCTGGGAAAACTGGACAGCTACATGTAAAAGAATGAAATCAGAACACTTTCTCACACCATATACAAAAATAAATTTAAAATGGATTAAGAACCTAAATGTAAGACCGGATACTACAAAACTCCTAGAGGAAAACATAGGCAGAACACACTTTGACATAAATTGTAGCAACATTTTTGGGGATCTGTCTCCTAAAGCAAAGGAAATAAAAGCAAAAATAAACAAATGGAAACTAACTAAACTTAAAAGCTTTTTCACAGCAAAGAAAATCATCAACAAAATGAAAAGACAACCTGCTGAATGGGAGAAATATTTACAAATGATGTGACCAACAATGGGTTAATATCCAAAATATATAAATACCTCATACAACTCAGCATTGAAAAACAGACACCCCAGTTAAAAAATGGGCAGAAGACCTGAATAGATATTTTTCCAAAGAGAAACACAGATGGCCAACAGGCACATGAAAAGATGCTCAACATTGCTAATCATGAGGGAAATACAAATCAAGACCACAATGAGATTTCACCTCACACCTGTCAGAATGGCTATCTGAAAAGACCACAAATAATAAATATTGGCAAGGCTGTGGAGAAACGGGAACTCTTGTAGACTGTGGGAATGTAAATTGGTGAAGCCACTATGGAAAACAGTATGGAGTTTCCTCAAAAACTAAAAATAGAACTACCACATGCCACATGATCCAGTAATTCCACTTCTGGGTATATATCCAAAGAATATCAAAACACTAATTCGAAAAGATACAGTAGCACCCCCACGTTCACAGCAGCATTATTTACAGTGTAAATAAACATTATTTACAAAATATGGAAGCAACCTACGTGTCCATCAACAGACTAATGGATAAAGAAGTGGTGTGTGTATATATATGGGATATACATACACATACAATGGAATATTACTCAGCCATAAAATAGAGTGAAATTTGGCCATTTGTGACAACACAGATGGACCTGGAGGGTATCATGCTGAGTTAAATAAGTCAGAGAATGACAAATATGGTATGTGATCACTTATATGTAAAATCTAAAATATAAAACAAATGAGTGAATATAACAAAACAGAAACAGGCTCACAGATATAGAGAACAAACTAGTGGTTACCACTGGGGAAATGGAAGGGAGGAGAAGCAGGATAGGGGTAGTAGAGGGAAGACAAGGGTAGGGAATTAAAAGATAAAAACTACTATGTATAAAATAAATAAGCTACAAGGATACATTTTACAGTACAAGGAATCTGGCCAGTATTTCATAATAACTTTAAATGGAATATAATCTATAAAAATTTCAAATCACTATGTTGTACAACTGAAATTAATATAACATTGTAAAGCAACCCTACTCCAATAAAAAAAAAACTTAAGGGTCTGAGCAGAAGCATTCCCTACATTTCCCGCTAATGCCTGGTCATCATATTGCCCTGGCTATTCTAGAGATCCTAGAAGCATGACTCTTTTAAATGCCTACATCTGGACTAGAAGGGAAATTAGAACATCTGTTTTCCACATTCACTTTGTTGTCCCTCTGTGTCCCTTGCCAGTTCCAAATTGAGCAATACACTTGAAGTCTGGAATCAAAGAGGTTTTTAATTCCCAAGTACTCTGATTCCCTTTCCATCCTGTAGACAAAGAGTTGAATATGGAAACATATTGGCAGCTTTGTGGCTTAATCTGCTTCCACAAACTGAATGGACAAGTGGTTGTAACCAAGTATTTCCAAGTGAGCATAAAGTAGATTACTTGCCAAAGTTCAAATTTTCTGTCAAATGGGGCTCTTAGATTAATTATTACCCACTCTCTTGATTGAACAGGCCTACAAAAAAGAAGAGAGAAAGGAAAAATATGTGTGATTTTTATTTCTGATTAGAAAACTCTGAAATCTCCCTTTCAGTAATGACATCTTTAGTATGCAAGTGAAATGACAGATTGAGGATTAAAGGTCCACGGGAAAAGCAAAAGCAAAAATTGTTCCTGAGAACAATTATTTTACCAAAAGTGCCATCTTATCCTCTGAAGCCTTTCAGCCAGGCCCATGAATTAGTCCAGCTGCACATCCCCCTTATTCCTTATCTAATGCAAAATGATCTTAGTTTGACTGCACTGCTCAGCACTTGAGAAGCTCTAATTGTTTCCTGTACATTCAGAGTTTCATATTTTAAAAACTTCTATTTATTTTTCTTTCCCACTGTTTGTCCCTTTAATTGGACATCATCAGCAACTTCAGCATTGAAGTATAAATAGTTCTTGGGAGAAACAGGTTCCACATATATTCATTTCAGTTATCTTCTGGGCAGTTTTTCTGCTCCACTGACCCTCTTTTATTATACTGTCACTTGGAAGAGCACCACTACAGTGTTCTTGGCTAGCTATCTTACATGCACTGTCTTGAATCTCCACTGAAAATCTGTACCAAGGAATTTAGTATGACTCTACTTATACAAGTGAGAACAAAGAAAGGCTCACACTGTTTAGCTAGTTAAATATCATGAAGCTCATGAGTGAAAGACTTAAACTTAAGTTAAATGTGCCTTTAAATGTTAACAGACACATCTTTTACCCCCCTTTATAATCACAAACAGAAAAGGAATGGATTATTCTAGATTTTAGATGCACTTTGTTGTTTTAGACTGAGCCCCTTGCACTGGAGTGTTGGGATGTAACACTCTTTGAAACACATTCCAGAATCACTCTGCAACTGCTGACTTTAAAAGATCTCTCAGAAACAAAAACCCACTCCCAAATAGTTTATTCTACCCCATCTTCCATGCCAGAGAATACAATGACCCACACATGATTTGTCCCATTTCCTAAAGGTGAGATCAATTTGAAGGTGAAACAAAAAGAAATCCTGAAGGGGAAAAATTAACCACCATCACAACAAACCAAGCCACTTAATCTGAATTCAGAGGTTCTGACTAGTTCAAACAATGAATAAAGAAAATGGGAAGAATACAATTTGCAGCGATTTCGCAAAAGAGAAAAAAATCCTTACTTTACAAATAGCTCTGGCTTCATATCTAGCCAAGCAAGCGGCAAGGCAGAGGCAGATAATAATGTGATTACTCTGGTAACGATATGCATTAGATACATTATGGGAAACAATAATGCTCCCTACTGAATGCAGTCAATCCAGTTATTGATTTTTCTTAATGTTAAAAGTGCTACTCTAAAACTGAAAAGAGATATCCTTTATTTATTCTCTTTCCCTTTCAGTTTCCAAGTCCATAGATCCTTTGATGCGGAGTAGTATACCAAGATAATGGAGTAATGTATATCTAATCTGACACCTACTGGGCCAGGCTAATGGTTCAGATAAAAACTGCTAGGATACTGCTACTCGTGCAAAAAGCAATGTATGCTAGGAAAAAAATCTGAACTTTCCTTTAATTTTTCTTTAGTTTTGTTTTCTAAAGCATCCTTGCAGACCAAGCATATTTTTCTTTCAAATCATAATTGTAACATTGATTAGTCCACAGATCAGATGAAGCTGGTGGGTCTACATTAAAATGTTCTCTCCAGAATATATTTTTCACATGTTTAAGCTTTTGATACATTATCACTATATAGAAAACGGGTACATATGTACCTGGATATAGTTCCCTTTTTTATCCTCTAAAACTACAGTTTAAATCACTTTACCCTACACACACACACACACACACACACACACACACACACACACACACTCCTATCCTACGTTGCCCTCATTCTATGCTTCATGCCACTTATTAACATTCAGTACATGTAGCTATGTATTTCTAATAAACATGAGAACAAGTATTTCAATAAATACAAAAGAATTTGGCAAATCTCGACTTTCCTCTTCACTTCACAAACTATAGGATTTTTTCATCTTTATTAAATATTATTTCACACTGTCCTTGTCAAGTGAATAACTAAGTAAAATAATAGACTGATGTCAAAAGTTCCTTTTATGACTGATCTGCTCCATCAGAAAAAGTACACAATGTACTTGTACCCATCCTTTGCCTGATGCTTGATACTCATTTCCCTCATTCATCTCATGTCTCCATAACTTTTTTTTTTTTTTTTTTTTAGCTCTGGAGGAGCGTAAGAAACATTTCTTCTTGTCATTTTCACTTGGCCAGTCATTTAAACTGCCCCCCAGAGGATCTGAAACAGCATGTCTAAGGCCACAGACCTCGGACCAGTAACAGAAACTAAAAAGCATCTGAATACCGTCCTCAATTTAATCAATGGAAATCATATGTGCATTTCTAATGAACCTCTCCATACATTTTAAGAGTAGAGAATCAAAACTAAAAGGTAATTCAATTTTATCAATCTACCTAAAACAAGATCTTCCCTGGGTGTCTTAAAATTATTAAGATGAGAAAATTGCTTAATTTTTAAAGATCTTTCCACATGACAAACTTTTCATTTAGCATATTGCTTACTTGGCCTAAAGCCATGTAGGTGAATAGAGTAAAATATTTTGGCCTGGTATAGAAAAGCAAACAATATCAGGAATTAATTATTCAGTTTTTCTAAATGGCTCTAAGCCCAGTTAAGATTATTTCTTCCAAATTTTAATAAGGAGATGTGAAGTGTAAAGCACTTAGGATGATAAATAATTCCTTTTTTCCTTTTCCTTTCCCTTTTGTACCCAATAAGCTTTTGGGAGAGACTAATTCAGATAGCTTGTTATTTAAATGGCTTTGTATGGAGAAATCTTTTTTCGTGTTTTCTCTCCCACTTTACATTTGAAAATTTTCTTCCAAAGAGCTTTCTGTGACCTCTTCTTGGGTAAAAGGATTGAGACCTCTTATTTATGTACCTGAATTGGCCAAAAAAGCTTTCTCCATCTAGTTTCTTGAACATTTGCCAAAGCTTGTGCTATAGATATTAGAAGGCCTTTAAGTTATTACAAGAGGCCTTTACATCAATATGTTTATCAAAGTTTGTCTGCACCCTGAATATAGTATATGTCCTACACGTATACATTCTAAAATTTTTTAATTATGCAGTAGTGTACAAAATGGAAACTAATTTCAAAGCGCTATCAAATTAACCGTGGTATTTGGTCCTAATTTCTCCTTTGCTGAAAAAAATTATTAAGTGGGTCTGAAAAAATTTCTATTACAAAAAGTCTGAAATGTTTAGGAAATAACTGCTCTCAAGCTGTAACAGATCTCTATAAAAAGTAGAAACCATAAACCTTTCAGCAAAAAGTGCCAATGGTAATATGTCCAAAAGAATCATTTTTGTTTTACTTATTCCTTGTCTGTGCTTAAAGTTATCATAAAAAGGAGAAACATAAAAAGGGAGAAACTAACCTGACCATAAATTATTTCCATCAAGAAATTATATGATGATTTCTTTAAAAACAGGTATTCATGGGAGTTCCCTGGTAGCCTAGTGGTTAGGATTCCAGGCTTTCCCTGCCGTGGCCCGGGTTCAATCCCTGGTCAGGGAACATCCCACAAGCTGCGTGGCATGGCCAAAAAATAGACAGCTATTCATTCATTTCTTTGCTAGTTTGATGAGTATAAATATCTTGTATTAAAAAGCCTTTTATATCTTTAACATCTATTTCACACACTTTCATTGCATTGGATTCTACAAGAGTCACAAACTCTTTCAGCCTTGGTTTCTTAATCTGTAAAATAATAATATTAATAGCTATCAAGCTGATATGGGGTTTAGATAATTTATGCAAATTACTTGTAGTAATGTATGCCCAATGGTAGGTTTCATAAGTAAGGTTTCTTCCACTAAACATCACAACGCTTGAGTGAAAAATAAAATTGGTATCAGCCCTTACTTACAAATGAGAAAAATGAAATGCAAAAATAACTGAGAGATTTTCCACGTTAATACAGTAAGGACTGGAACCCAGGCATTCTGCACCTAGCCTAATTTATTCATTCATTTATGTCCATATTTTATAGATTCTGGGGAATGTAGCAATAAATAAAATGGACAGAATTCTAACTCTCAAGGAGCTTGTGTTTCAATGAGAAGAAAATAAACAATCAATATGTCATGTGATAGTAAAGCAAAATAAAGCAGACTAAAGGGATGAAAATTGATGGAATTGACAATGATGGTTCATTTTATGTTGGATCTTGGGAATAAGCCGCTTTGATGAAATCCTATTTGAGCAGAGATCTGAAGGAAGTAAGAGAGTGAGGCATGTAGGTATCTGGAAGGTCATCCCAAGGATGAGTGGTGTGTTCTAGAGACAGCAAGGCAGCCAGTGGGTCTAGAGCAGGGTGAGGTATAAAGATGAGACCAGAATTGCCTGAGCAGTGGGACTTCCCTGGTGGTCCAGTGGTTAAGACTCCGTGTTCCCAATGCAGGGGCATGGGTTCGATCCCTGGTTGGGGAACTAAGATCCTGCATGCCACATGGCGGGGCCAAAAAATAATAAAAATTAAAAACAAAAAGAGTAGTCGGAGCAGAGAGCAGATACTTTAAGTGCCCTATCGTCCTTGGCTCTTATCACACTGCATCTTGCTCTTCAGTGAATCAGTGTAATTTTTACTGTGGCTCTGGAACTCTTTTCTAGTACTCCTCTTTTCTTTAACCCTACCATTAATTAGTAGGCTTTGTCAGTGCTCCAACAATAATGATGTAAAATTTGAAGATTACAAGGCTTCTCCAAATACACTGCTTGTCAGTCATCACCGCAAAGATGTTGTCAATCACAATTCACAGGTGAGGGAATGGAGACACTGAAGCCTTGGCTGGTTTCTCCAGAGCCATAACTTCATAAAGCAATATGCTTAATTTTGAAATGCCAATCCCATTGTACCTCTACCCCACCATTCTACTTCTCAGTATGCTCCTAGAATAAAAGCTCCATTTAGAGTCTTCTGTGACAGTAGGAAGGCTTGATTCAGAAAGAGGTAATATCTCAAAATCATGAAATGCACTTAAATGTAACATGCGAAATATTATGTATCAAGATGCTAAGAATAGGATTTGCTCAGAAGAGAAAATCAACTATTTACTAGAGCTAGGTTTTCAATATAAAATAGTAAAGTGTCATGCCTTAGTAAAAATGTAGCTCATTAAATGGAATGGATATGGTTCTTTTTTTTAAGTTTACTTTAGGGAATATGATTCCTAATTTCGTACACATATATACACACACAGAGAGAGAAATAAATTCCACTAAAAAAATAAAACTTCCATCTAAGTTTTATATATCAAGTTTGTTTGAAATCAAACATTTTTTAAAGGAAATTTTATAAAATATCTCCAGTAACTTGACCATACATTACTATTACATCTTTCTGATTAAACCCTAATAGACATGAATCACATAACAGCAAGGCCACAAAGATAATTTGTTCCTCAACTCCAGCACCTAAAGTTAGAAAAGTTAGGTGACATAAATTAACAGGAACTTCCATAAATATTTTGTCCATAGCCAGAAAACATTCAAGTTTTGTCTGTAGCAGAAATAATCTACATGCTGGCCAGCCATCATACTTAATTAAATTTGTAAGGGTCACATCAGAGGTAAAGAATATTATCCACACGGGTAATTCAATAGGAATACTAATTCACTCAAAGGGGTCTCAGTTGCCCTTTCAGTTTCACCCTTTCTTATAGAAATTCTTATTGTCAGAATAAAAATATCAAGCTAAGCAGATCTACTAACTCATACCCTTGTTTAAGCCAAATTTTAATGTCTCATAAAATCATCCATTACCATGGGCAATAAGTATTTATATTGAGGCTTCATCCATCTGTTCTCATTCAAATAAAGGAGGATATTGTTTGTATACAGGAAAAAATTCTGTCTCAAGGAAATCTGTCTGCTATTTGCTCACCACAATAATACTCAGAATACAGTAATTTTTGTGTGCTTCGTACATACAGGGCATGAGCTACGGATTTAAATATTACAATTAGTAAGGGTAAAAACCCTTATCAAAATTCGCCACCATACTCTGATAATTCCTTCAAGCAGGTTGACCTTTTATGATACCTTTTTCCTGACAACCAGGTACAGACAAGCTGGTTCTTAATGATTAAAGCTCAGATTCTACCATGGACTAAGACTGATCACGATTTTCTAATAAATAAATTAAGCTCATATATATCTTGAAACTGTTGACATTTGCCAGTTGATTATTAATGTGCTAGAATTCTTCTGAGTTGCTTGATTTCTTAAGCAGAAAGTCAATGAAAAGGAGCACAGAACTTTGGAAATAAGTAGACATCAGTTAAAATCCTGAATCTTACTAATTGTGTGAAATCATGCAGGTTGTTTAATCTCACTGAGCTTCAGTTTCCTTAATGGTAACATGTTGATAATAGTCCCTACCTCATAGCATTATTTTTGGTTCAAATGAGATAATGCACAGAAAGTATTCAATAAGTATATATAAATATTATAAGTATATAATACTTATTGAATATGTAAGTATTATTATATATGCATGTGTGTGCGCACATGCCCTTCTATTTCCCTTGCGTACATATCCTCTGTAAACACCACACAAAAATAACCTTAGGTCCACAAACTTCAAATGACTTGATTTAATATAATCCTAAATCATTAAAGCTAAGTCATATCAGTGGGTTAAAAATAGTTACTGCATCTGTCAGCTATTTCATCATTAACTATCACATGCATTAAAAAATTTGGTTTAGTGTGGTCCCATGTCTTCAACCTGTATCACTCACAGCACTGACGTCCATCCCATACCATTCATAACAAACATTTCCTAGGTCCAAATTAATTTGACTCAAATCTACATTGAGAATCAATTTTACACAAGATAGTGCTAAGTGCTGAAGTATGGGGAAAATTTAAGAAAATGTTTCCTGCTAAAAGATAAGTAACTCTACTTTGGAATTGTGCTCTCACCCTATAGCACATCACAAATATCAAAGGATTATGCATAGGAACAAATGCTTATCAAAATCTACCATATAAGCTCCTCCATATTGATTTGAAAGCTGTGCTTCAATAATAAAACAATAAATAGTATAATTAACCTGGCTTAGGGGAATGACCAATACTTTACACAAAAGAATTGTAGGCTCTACTATTGTATTGCTCTGACCTCAATTCACTCATTTGGAAAATGATGAGTTTGGAGTACCCAATTTATCTTATAATTATTTTCCCCAAATTTCAAATACTTCTCCGATTAAAAACATAAATTTGTTAGCTCTTGGCTAGTTAAATGTTGTAGTTATCACAATCAAACATGTTGACTGGTTGTGATGTTTCCAGAAAATATTTTTTTCTGCAAGTAATCATATAGTTACTTTTATTTTAAAATTAATGAAAACTCATTAAAAACTTAAAGAAATCAATTAAAACTAGAAACAGGGGCAATATAAGATTTTTTCCAGAAAAATATTCAAGATAAATATGTTGAAATATTTCCTACCCAAGTGTCTTAGGAAACATGAGTGCATGCTGACACAATTTTTTTCCTAAATAATTATAATCATAACTACTTTATACAGAAGATTTCTTAAAATTCGCTTTGTGATAATCTGATACTGGGAGTTGGAGTGGAAAATGTTTACTGGGAATTTTCTTAGTCAGAATACATACAGGATAAAAAAATACTGAACACATTTTAAATGTAAATAAGTCAATTTGCTGGAATTTGATTTGGATTGCCATTCATGAAAATGAAAGAGTAATTCTAGCATGTCTAGAATTACTCTTTCATTTTCATTTTCAGAAAAGACAATACAAAATCCTATTACAAAGTTTAGGGTAAATCTGGCCAAGATTAACTTCTATTTAAAGATACATCCTCCCCAACTGCTAAATGTACCACACACATATATCATATATATGCCTCAGAATTGTGAGAGAGAGAGAGAGAGAGAGAGAGAGAGAGAGTGTGAGTGTGTGGGTATGGGTGTGGGTGCATACGTAGGGTGTGTGTTTGGCTGGTGGTTAATATAAAGAAAAGATAAAACTGCCAGGAAAAAAGTCTTTACTCATAAGCTTTGGGTAGAGTGACTATTTCATTATACTTAAAATTGTCATTTCAAAGCTCTGTCTCTAGTTTCTTACGGCTCTGCTAGCTCTGTGATATAACTAGATGGAGAGCATTCTACTGTGACCAAGTTACATCTCTATACAGAACCCTCATTTTTCATGTCTCCTGCTTAAAAACAAACAGCAAGCTCCAGAGAAAGACATGCAGTTAACTGATATGAACTTAAACTAGGACAGTGGCATTTTCAGAAATGAAATGAACAATTCTCAAAGGATTCATAACTTAAATTTTTATCTACAAAGAGATTTCTAAAATCTTGCTCTTTGAGATACGAACTAGTTTTCATCTCCCAAGGCAGGTCAGCACTAAGCTGTTTGCAATACTGGTTTCATGGCAATTTGGGGCGCAAGAATTTTTTTCTTCTGAATTTCTCACCTAATAGCTAAATTTCTTGCCTCTCACATGAATATTTGTGCTGAAGATTTTTATATTCAGCAAGTATAATTTCAGAGCCATGCATTATATAAGCTAATAATTCACATGTAACCAAGACACTGAAAAGGAATGACACATAGGATGTAGTCAAATTGTAACTTTATTTTTGCCTCCCCCATCCGTTTAAAATCTATCCAGTGGAGAAAGCAGCTCCCTATGCATCTCAAAAATAGATAATTCTACAAAAACTTTAACTTACAAAGCCATGTCTTGCTTCAGTAATTAAATATGTCCAATTCAAGTTATCAACACTTTAATCATTTTTTATTTATTTTCTTTCTCTGGAGCTAAGGCCTATAGTTGGTAGCCTGCTTGCCTTCAGGGTGAGGGTATAGTTGACTGCCCCTGCTCTCTTCCTCTGCTCTGCTTTCTACCTCTTCCTCAAATACACTGCTTTTTAAAGCTCACTAAGGTCAAAGAGTGCAGGCCAAGGGAAGTCAGGGCAGGAAAATCCTTAATTTTTTTTTTTTACATCTTTATTGGGGTATAATTGCTTTACAATGGTGTGTTAGTTTCTGCTTTATAACAAAGTGAATCAGCTATACAGATACATATGTTCCCATATCTCTTCCCTCTTGCATCTCCCTCCCTCCCACCCTCCCTATCCCACCCCTCTAGGTGGACACAAAGCACCGAGCTGATCTCCCTGTGCTATGTGGCTGCTTCCCACTAGCTATCAATTTTATGATTGGTAGTGTATATATGTCCATGCCACTCTCTCGCTTTGTCACAGCTTACCCTTCCCCCTCCCCATATCCTCAAGTCCATTCTCTAGTAGGTCTGTGTCTTTACTCCTGTCTTACCCCTAGGTTCTTCATGACATTTTTTTTCTTAAATTCCATATATATGTGTTAGCATACGGTATTTGTCTTTCTCTTTCTGACTTGATTCACTCTGTATGACAGAGTCTAGGTCCATCCACCTCATTACAAATAGCTCAATTTCATTTCTTCTTATGGCTGAGTAATATTCCATTCTATATATGTGCCACATCTTCTTTATCCATTCATCCGATGATAGACACAAGGATGTCACAAAGAAAGAAAACTAGAGGCCAATATCACTGATGAACATAGATGCAAAAATCCTCAACAAAATACTAGCAAACAGAATCCAACAGCACATTAAAAGGATCATACACCATGATCAAGTGGGGTTTATTCCAGGAATGCAAGGATTCTTCAATATATGCAAATCAATCAACGTGATACACCATATTAACAAATTGAAGGAGAAAAACCATATGATCATCTCAACAGATGCAGAGAAAGCTTTCGACAAAATTCAACACCCATTTATGATAGGAAAATCCTTTCTTGCTTGTTCTCGGGGCCAGGCAGATGGCAGAGCACACACGTGCCATCAGGGTGCTCCTCAGTGTCTCCTGCTCCCTCTCTCTGGCCACTCCTCCATGCTCAGCCCTGGTTCTCTGGTTGTCCACAACCTACACTTGCTGTTGGAGCACTCTGACCCTCCCAGGACAGCCCCCTGGACAAGACTAAACTTCAGCTGACATCACTCTCTATTGTACTCAGTAAAAGCGTGGCTACTTTCTGAAAACAGCCTCCTACTTTCACACTTTGCTCAGCCAAATTAGGCTTTATCTCTCCCTGGTGTGGTCAATCACCATCACCCAGGGTCCTTCAACTGCACAGAATGAATATCAAGCCCTCTAAGAAGTCCAGATGAAGCTCTATACCTTTCAAGGTACAGAGGTGACATGCTCTCAACCCTTCACTATAGGAAGAAATCTTCACCCCAGAGCCATGGAAACAAGCCTTGTATATCTAATTTTACAGTTTCTCTAAGGTGGTTTCACACTTACCAGAGGAGCTGACAATTTTGCTGTTTTCATGCCTGAGCTGAACTTTAATCTTATCTTGTTACAGTTACAAATGTAAAACATATCTGACATATAGAATATGACACAATATCTGATACATAACATATGCTTACTTAATGGTAACTGCCATTATTACTATCACCACCATCAAAATAATATTTATCATCAATGAAGAAGTGTATTCTACTCAACAATTCTTAACTGTTCACTTATTTTCAAATGTTTATAGTAGCATTATTTATCACAGCCAAGAACTGGAAACAATCCAGATGTTCATTAACCGGTAACTAGATGAACAAATTGTGGCATATTCCTAAAATATGATACTACTCAGCAATAACAGAATGAACTACAGATACAAACAACAACATAGATGAATCTTCAAATAATTATGAGGAGCAACAGAACACATATTCAAAAAGGAGTCCATAGTGTATCAACACATTTATATAATATTCTAGAAAATGAAAAGTATTCAGAAAATAGATCAGTTGATGTTTGGGGAGCTGGGCGATGGCAGAGAAGGAAGGGTGATAAGTATTACAAAAGTCCTGGGATCAGAAATAAATGAAAAAGAAATGAAGGAAAGAATAGCTAAGATCAATAAAACTAAAAGCTGGTTCTTTGAGAAGATAAACAAAATAGATAAACGACTAGCCAGACTCATCAAGAAAAAAAGGGAGAAGACTCAAATCAATAGAATTAGAAATGAAAAAGGAGAAGTAACAACTGACACTGCAGAAGTACAAAGAATCATGAGAGATTACTACAAGCAACTATATGCCAATAAAATGGACAACCAGGAAGAAATGGACAAATTCTTAGAAAAGCACAACCTGCCAAGACTGAACTAGGAAGAAATAGAAAATATAAACAGAGCAATCACAAGCACTGACATTGAAAATGTGATTAAAAATCTTCCAACAGACAAAAGCCCAGGACCAGATGGCTTCACAGGCGAATTCTATCAAACATTTAGAGAAGAGCTAACACCTATCCTTCTCAAACTCTTCCAAAATATAGCTGAGAGAGGAACACTCCCAAACTCATTCTAAGAGGCCACCATCACCCTGATACCAAAACCAGACAAAGCTGTCACAAAGAAAGAAAACTACAGGCCAATATCACTGATGAACATAGATGCAAAAATCCTCAACAAAATACTAGAAAACAGAATCCAACAGCACATTAAAAGGATCATACACCATGATCAAGTGGGGTTTATTCCAGGAATGCAAGGATTCTTCAACGTACGCAAATCAATCAATGTGATAAACCATGTTAACAAACTGAAGGAGAAAAACCATATGATAATCTCATAGATGCAGAAAAAGCTTTTGACAAACTTCAACACCCATTTATGATAAAAACCCTCCAGAAAGTAGGCACAGAAGGAACTTATCTCAACATAATAAAGGCCATATATGAGAAACCCACAGAAAACATCATTCTCAATGATGAAAAACTGAAACCATTTTCACTAAGATCAGGAATAAGACAAGGCTGCCCACTCTCACCACTATTATTCAACACGGTTTTGGAAGTTTTAGCCACAGCAATCAGAGAAGAAAATGAAATAAAAGGAATCCAAATAGGAAAAAAAGAAGTAAAACTGTTACTGTTTGCAGAGGGTGTGATACTATACATAGAGAATCCCAAAGTTGCTATCAGAAAACTACTAGACCTAATCTATGAATTTGGTAAAATAGCAGGATGTAAAATTGATGCACAGAAATCTCTTGCATTCCTATACACTAATGATGAAAAATCTGAAACTGAAATTAAGGAAACACTCCCATTTACCACTGCAACAAAAAGAATAAAATATCTAGGAATAAACTTACTTAAGGAGACAAAAGACCTGTATGCAGAAAACTATGACACTGACGAAAGAAATTAATGATGATACAAACAGATGGAGAGATATACCATGTTCTTGGATTGGAAGAATCAACATTGTGAAAATGACTATACTACCCAAAGCACTCTACAGATTCAATGCAATCCCTATCAAACTACCAATGGCATTTTTCACAGAACTAGAGTAAAAAATTTCACATATGTATGGGAACACAAAAGACCCCGAATAGCCAAAGCAATCTTGAGAACGAAAAATGGAGCTGGAGGAATCAGGCTCCCGGACTTCAGACTATACTACAAAGCTACAGTAATCAAGACAGTATGGTATTGGCACAAAAACAGAAAGATAGATCAATGGAACAGGATAGAAAGTCCAGAGATAAACCCACACACATATGGTCACCATACCTTTGATAAAGGAGGCAAGAATATACAATGGAGAAAAGACAGCCTCTTCAATAACTGGTGCTGGGAAAACTGGACAGCTACATGTAAAAGAATGAAATTAGAACACTCCCTAACACCATACACAAAAATAAACTCAAAATGTATTAAAAACCTAAATGTAAGGCCAGACGCTATAAATCTCTTAGAGGAAAACATAGGCAGAACATTCTATGACATACATCACAGCAAGATCCTTTTTGACCCACCTCCTAGAGAAATGGAAATAAAAACAAGAATAAACGAGCGGGACCTAATGAAACTTAAAACTTTTGCAAAGCAAAGGGAACCATAAACAAAACGAAAAGACAACCCTCAGAATGGGAGAAAATATTTGCAAATGAAGCAACTAACAAAGGATTAATCTCCAAAATACATAGGCAGCTCATGCAGCTCAATATCAAAAAAACAAACAACCCAATCCAAAAATGGGCAGAAGACCTAAATAGACATTTCTCCAAGGAAGATATACAGATTTCCAACAAACACATGAAAGGATGCTCAACATGACTAATCATTAGAGAAATGCAAATCAAACCGACAATGAGGCATCACCTCACACTGATCAGAATGTCCATCATCAAAAAATCTACAAGCAATAAATGCTGGAGAGGGTGTGGAATAAAGGAAATCCTCTGGCAGTGCTGGTGGGAATGCAAATTGATACAGCTACTATGGAGAATAGTATGGAGGTTCCTTAAAAAACTAAAAATAGAACTACCATATGACCCAGCAATCCCACTACTGGGCATATACCCTGTGAAAACCATAATTCAAAGAGTCATGTACCACAATGTTCTTTGCAGCCCTATTTACAATAGCCAGGACATGGAGGCAACCTAAGTGTCCATCAACAGATGAATGGATAAAGAAGATGTGGCACATATATCCAATTGAATATTACTCAGCCCTAAAAAGAAATGAAATTGAGTTATTTGTAGTGAGGTGGATGGACCTAGAGTCTGTCATACAGAGTGAAGTAAGTCAGAAAGAGTAAAACAAATACTTTATGGTAACACATATATATGGAATCTAAAAAAAAAATGTTCTAAAGAACCTACGGGCAGGACAGGAATAAAGATGCAGACGTAGAGAATGGACTTGAGGACACGGGGAGGGGGAAGGGTAAGCTGGGACGAAGTGAGAGAGTGGCATGGACATATATATACTACCATATGTAAACTAGATAGCTAGTGGGAAGCAGTCACATAGCACAGGGAGATCAGCTTGGTGCTTTGTGTCCACCTAGAGGGGTGGGATAGGGAGGGTGGGAGGGAGACGCAAGAGGGAGGAGATATGGGGATATATGTATGTATAGCTGACTCATTTTGTTATAAAGCAGAAACTAACACACCATTGTGAAGCAATTATACTCCAATAAAGATGTTAAAAAAAAAAAAAACGGCCTGGGAAACTTTTGTGTGTGACGAACGTGTTTATAACCTTGACTGTGGCAATGGTTTTATTTGTGTATACATCCTGGGAAACATAAAAGTGTACACTTTTAATGTGTTTAGCTTACTATATGTTAATTTACACCTCAATAAGGCTGTTTATAAAATATTTAAACAAAAGAGTGGGGACCCACCAAAAGGTATCAAAATACTATTGTGCTTTCACTAAAGTCTTCTCATACTGCTTTATGATCATTGTATTTATAATTTTTTACTTCAGGTGCTTGGTCTGTCTCTCCATTGATCCAGACTGTCAAGATTCATATCTTGTAAAAGATCTGGCGTATTCAGTTTACTTCTAGATGCTCTTTCATATATTTTGCTAATTGATTATAATATTTTTCTAAAGATATTTTTATCTGATTTATGTATTACATGTATCACTGATGTGTGTGTTTATTTTTAAATTTGCAATTTTCCTGGAAATTTACATAAATTCACATAGCTTTTCAGTTGACTCTGTTGGTTTTCAGGGCAATCTATTTGGAATTTTTACCTTCTAATATAGTTTGATCGGGATTTTCGTTGAAATATGGAAAGAGGTATGTCTGTCATTGCTAGATTGCCAAACTTTGACCAAAAACCCTTTGCCATATATTTTACCATAGTTATATTCCTATAGATAAGCCATTAGAAGAAAATAATTTGCCCCAAATGATAAGTATCTATGCCACTGTGTACTATTTTTAAGACCAAATGTATTAGTTCTCCTTACAAACCTCTCTGTTAAATGGATTTATAACATAAACATCTCCCTTGCATAAAAGCTGTGAAATTTGCAATGCTGTTTTTAGGAGCTATGTATTTTTTTAAAGAAATTTTAAGTAATTTTTCATTTACGTTTTAGATTAAATCACACTGTCAAAACAAAACGTTTGGTTATACTTTGTTTTAATAGACTACAGTTTAGAGTCTTAGGACACAGCAAACTGAGTGGAAGGTACAGAGATTTCCCATCTGCCCCCTCCCCCAACACATGCACAACCTCCCCATTATCAACACCCCCCACCAGAGCGGTACATTTGTTAACAACTGATGAACCTACCTTGACAACATTATCCACAGTCCTCAGTGTACGTTAGGGTTCACTCTTGGCGTTCTACATTCCACAGAATGTATGATGACAGGTATCTATCTTTATAACATCATAAAGAGGAGTTCTGCTGCCCTATAAATCCTCTCTACTTGCCTATTTATCGTATGTGTCTCCTGGTCCACACCTACCCTAACCTCTGATGACCACTGATCTTTGTACTGTCTCCAAGTTTTGCCTTATTAGCAACTAGCAATTAAAAGATTGTGTTTAAGGAAAGAATAAGTTGTATTTATTTGGGTAGTATCAAAATTTTCAAAGCATTTTCACATATACTGTACAATTTTCTCCACAGAATATCCCTGTGTTATGAGTCAAACAGTATTTTTTATATTTTAACAAAATATAAAACCACACAGCCATTAAAATGATGAACTTACAATTCTGAATTTCATGTTTTTTTCTACTAATCTCTGGAAGTATATAGATGGTGCAAGAGTTAAGTGTAATTTAAGTCCTGGAGTTGGTCTGCCTAAATCTTAAACCCACCCTCATGTACGTAACTTTAAGCAAGTTTTCTTACCTGATCAAGGCATGTCTTTATCATCTTTAAATAGGCAGAGTAATAGTACCTTCCTCACTGGAATGTCATGAGGATGAAGTGAGGTGATGTACTCAAAGCTCTTATCATAAAATTTTATCATAGCTTGTGCCCAGTAATTATTAGATTTTTACTAACATATTTTAAATGTATGGACAGCAATAATTATTTTGTAAACCCTGAGTCAGAGATTAGAAAAATGCAATGATAAGTGCATTCATTAGCTGTCCAATTATGATTATGGTCTATTTTTCTGGTGACCTCAGTTAGCAAACATGAGATTTTAAAATAGGATCATTTGAACATGTAATAAATTTACTACAGAATAAAGATTAATAGATAGCATGAAATAAAATTTTATTTTATGTTGCATAAAGCTTGTTATTTTCTGTGATAAGTTATTCAGCATTCCATCGATACAAGATAATATTTGAACAGCAAATTCAAGCATTTCAATGAGAACTTTAAAAATAAAAGTTGATATATATTGTAGTATATTAAGAAAGGTGCAATCATTGTAGCCCCTAAAAGCCTGTGTCACCTGTGATGTAACTACGCCATATGGACATACAGACAGACAGACACACACACACACACACACACACACACACACACACACACACACACACAATGAAAGCCCAGAAAAATAAAATTAGGTGCTTGATGTCTGAAACTGAATAAATCAGACAATCCTTCAGAATGCTGCTTTTGGAGGAAGGCTGGTCAACTCAGCCTCAATCACTTCATTAGTAAAATAAGAATAATATTACCTACATTGAGGGTTTTATGTCAGTACATGTCTTATAGCACATGCCCATAGACTCCACATTCCAAACTATTCTGAAGGCTCTGGCTCCATGCCTGCCTGCTCATCAAATAAAAGCAACTGGTGAAACATGCTCTCGCACATTCCTGACCAAAGAACAAATTCCTACAAAACTTGTAATGATTTGTGCAGGAGATTATGTATTTCTTATATACATGGATAAAGAAAATGATCCTATGTTTTAACTGCAGGGAAACGAGACAAAAACTCTTGAAAAAAAAAAGGGGCGAGAATACTAGTCTGGTAACTCCACAACTTGGCACTGAATTCAAAACAATCAATGCCATGACATGCCTGACCTTGCTGAAATAGTCGGTGGGCCAATCAGAAGACAGAGGGAGTGAGACCCTGTGAGTCAGAATGAGAGAGAAACTTCTGTTCTATCGATTTCCTCAGGTATAGTCCTTCCTAACAGGAATATCATCTTTAATCAGAAGTTACCTTCTCAATGAGGCCCTCTTTGACATCCTATCTAAAATTACACTTCTCTTCCCTTCCTGATATATTTTCAACCATATAATTATCAATTTTATTTTTTAGGTTATTATCTGTCTACTCCTACTAAAATGTGAGCTCTACTGAAGGCCTGGATTTCATGCTTTGTTCACTATTGGTTTCCTAACACCTACAACAATTCCTGACAAGTGAAAGCTCCTCAGTGAATGCTGAACTAGCAATGAATCATGATACTGTGGGTGAGCCTGAGGGAGCTGAGGAAAGAGCAATGAGGCTAGATTTGTGCTCACTCACAGCTCTCTGTGTCTGGCTGCTAATTGAAAAAGAAAACCCAAATTTTGGCACTTTATACAATGCTGATCTCTGGGATGCTCTTTCCAAGAGAAACATGCATTTGCTCCTAGATTTCATCAAGTCTTAATCCTGACTGCAGCCCCTTTTCTCTGGGCAAACCTCAAACTCATGGCAGGAGCTCCACAACTGATCTACTTCTGAATGTTGCCTATAGAAGGGACACTCAGAAGGTTCCACATCATACTGGTTTAATACCAAGTAAGCTTTTCATTAATGTCATTTTTAAATGCTTTGTAAAAAGATACTTAAGCTTTCTAAAACTTAAAGTCAGTAAGCTCTGGAACTAGCAGTGGTTAACTATAGGCTTTGGAATTGGGATTGCATTTTCTCTTCCCTAATCTCTGGAAACAGTATCTGAATGCTGTGACTATACGTAGACTTTGGATTTAGACTGCTTCAGTCTTCATTCCATATCTGACACTTACTAGACCTGTAACTGTAGGCAACTTACTTAATATTTCCAAGCCTTAGTTCTCTCACCTCTAAAATAGGAATGATAACAATATCTCCTTCATAGAATTGCCATTAGCGTAAAATGAGGTAATGCATGTGAACCTCTTAGCATAATGATTGGCAACTGTGTGTGCTCAATAAACATTAGATATTGTTGTCATCAAATTTTAAATGTATGAAAGGTAATAATTTATTTTTTCTACAGGCTGAGTAAACAATAAGAAAACTGCAGTGATAAATGTATGCATTAACTGCCCAACTCTGATTGCTGGCAGTTTTCTGATAATCTTGATCAGCAAGCCTATAATTTAAAAATGGAATAATGTGACTGCATGTTAAAGGTGTATCAGTGGTGTGAAGTTTATTTGTTAATGCCTTTCTTGAAATGCCTGCATCTAAAGGATATCATTTTCTTTTTCCTTCCCTCTCCCTCTCAAGTTTGAAGAAAGTAGGTGGGCAAAGCCAGAGAGTGATCAGGGATTGACAGGATTGGTCAGGGGAGACGCCTCTGAGGAAGGGCATGCCATACTGAATCCTATAAAGAATGATGGCAGGGCTTCCCTGGTGGCGCAGTGGTTGAGAGTCCGCCTGCAGATGCAGGGGACACGGGTTTGTGCGCCGGTCCGGGAAGATCCCACATGCCGCGGAGCGGCTGGGCCTGTGAGCCATGGCCACTGAGCCTGCGCGTCCGGAGCCTGTGCTCCGCAACGGGAGAGGCCACAACAGTGAGAGGCCCGCGTACCGCAAAAAAAAAAGAATGATGGCAGCATCCAGCATCCACCTAGGGAAGAAGGGAGTAGAACGCCCAGGGAATGGGCAAAGGAGGAGATGTTAAAACCTCTCAAGCATCTCAAAGGCAACACTGTTCCTGAGCTCAGTGGGGTGGTAGCAAAATCCTTTCTGCCTTTCTTCAATCATGTGAATTATTCTGAAGCGCAGTCTTCCCAAATACTTCCTGTCCGATGTGACAACGAACTGGCGACAGGATTCCATGTTCAAGGCTCCATCTCTCAAAGTCATCCCGTATTGGATAGATGAGAGAAAGAGGTCACATCATGTCACTTTGTGAAATGTCATTCTATTCTTTAAAAAGGAACAGACGTTACCTATTTCCATATTCCTCAAGGTCTAATCCTCCACAAAGGCAGATGGTAAACATTTAGCCTCAAGCCCTTTACCCCTAATGCCACCTGAGTTCTCATCAGCACGGAAAAAACAGCAGCCCCAACCTCCACCACACCCTATTCCCACTACCCTGCTGTGTAGTCCTTCATGGCACTTACTACTACCAGACATACTATGTAATAATTTGGTTGTGGTTATTTTCTACCTACTCACACTAAAAGATAGTCTTCATAAGAGCATGACTTTAT
Source organism: Grampus griseus (assembly GCF_964374135.1). Classification (NCBI taxonomy): domain Eukaryota; kingdom Metazoa; phylum Chordata; class Mammalia; order Artiodactyla; family Delphinidae; genus Grampus; species Grampus griseus. The sequence continues at coordinate 72,406,389 of NC_139000.1, read as the reverse complement.
CTGTTTTGTTCCCTGTCCCCCTTCCAGCCCCTAGAAGTATACCTGGTACAGAGCAGGCATTCAATAGACATATAAACATGGATTAATAATTTCAGGAAGCAGGAGAAAATTACTTCAATCTTTGTCTCCATAAGGAAACGATTCTTATGCTGCTAGTTCTGCCAAAGAACCATTTTAGTATACGGTAGAATTAAGCCAAAAGTAATGAAAACACTTAGGAAAAGTTTTTAAATAATCAAAAATGCTAAACTACGGTGCAGGGCTCCCTACCAGTATTATCACTCAAATCACTTGTAAATGGAATTAATTTAAAATTTCAAAGAAAAGATTGAAAAGCTCTAATCATCTTGTTTGCTTTCTTATAAGAACTGAAATACCCAGATATTTAGAAACTTCTGGAGAGTTTATTAAATCTTTTTACCTAAATAAATGAGATCATGCAGAGACAACAACTAGGACAACTATTACAGTATTTTTTGTAATTTGAAAAATGCCTTTTTCTAAATTAATTTTGGTAGTAAGTCACCACCAAGAATAGCACCTACTTTTTTTCTGCATCTTTCCTTGCCCAACAAACATCCAGGGGGAACAAAGGCCAATTTGTCTTGTGAAAGGCCCTGGATTGGCAAAAGGAACAGTAATTTTAGCAAAATCAATCCCAACTTGCTTTTCACAGAAGTCTCACACTCAACACTTGAATCTGTCCTTTGTCATTGCGGCAGAACTGAACACATACAGCACCATTAGCATTACAGCTCGTCCCGCACACATCAATCCCCTGGCTGTCAATAACAGAGCAGACCCAATAGAAGATACTTGTTGAACAGCTGAGAGGATTGTGCCAAAGTTGTCCTCTACGGCATGACTGGTATCCTTTCATTTTCCCCTTTTGTGCTCAGAAAGTCAATGGTTACAATACAGCCTCACTGCAACAAACATAGAACAGTGGGATCTAAGCCCATCTGACCTCTCCCAAGATACTTCTTCTAGAGCATTTGGGAGAGCTCTGTTAGTACTTTTATAAACAATATATTTCCAAATCACATAAGTATTAGGCTACATGGAGCTTAATAATAGACTTTTTCAAAGGAGTCTCTAAGACCCAGACTTGTCTTTGATGTCCTCTTTGGTTTTATAAATATTAAGTATTTCCACTGCAGATTTTACCTCAGTTCCTTTCTTTAAAGAAACAAACAAAAAATGCCACCTGCCACTCAGGAGAGCAATGTCATATGGAGATGCTATATGGAAAAGACCCAAATCCTTTTCTCCACTAGTTACTAACAATAGCAAAGAAACCAAAATGTGGCCTTAAAATTATGTTTCTAATATCAATCTTTTGAGGCTAAACTTAAAATAAAACATGAATGTAAACCATATAAAAGAGACCAACTCCAAGAGATGAATACTACTAAAGAAAACAAGGATATGTCTGATCTCTACTTTGGCCAAGAAAACCAGATGTTAGCATGGCCTATATTAGAAATCTGCTGTACAATATTAATTCATTAAAGAAATGTTCAGCATAGACATTCTGAGCATATGTATACATAATATTCATTTTGTAGAACATACTGAAATATACTTCAAGCATTTACCTTAAAATATATATTCCACAAGAGGAGATGAATGGCAGTATTCAAAGACTTATGACCTAGGTTAAAATTCTTGGCTGTGTCATTTACAAGTTTTGTAACTTCGGAAAATTACCTAACCTCTCTGAATCAGCTTTCTCACTAATTAAACAGAGATGACGGCAATATCAAAACTTCAAGTTTCAATGTCTGTCAGAGAGGACATTCCATACCATGAGAAATTTTAGCATTCATTACTTGCTTATCACTAAAGTCATTATAAATAAAATTTAAGTGTTTTAGAGAGAATAGTATATAAACAAATGATGTGTTTGTGCATAAATACCTACATCTATGAAACACAAAGATATGTGTGTCTGTGCACATGTAATAGAAGTACATACATAAGCACGTAGCATGAAAAACTCATTTTTAAAATATTTTAAGGTCCCATTATATTTATAGGACCAAAATTATTAAATAAAATATGAAGTCATAAATATATAAAAACCTCAAACTATGACTTTCAAAAACTAAATATTGAAAATTTTAAAAAATTAAACATCTTTTACAGTAATTTGAAATAAAGTTTTTCATTCCATGACTAAGAAGATCACGTGGTATCACCGAATATATTTTTTATCCACATTTATTTCTATTAATCCTAAGAGACTTCAAATTTGCTTTCTAGCAGCAACTTTTGGGTGGGGGGAGTCTCTACTAAATCACCCTGCCAGGTAATTTCTCACTTTGTAAATCAGCCATTTAGCTCTTCATAACTCTTTGTCCTAACACTTTTTCCCTTCTCGACCCCCATCCCGGTAAGCATTTCATTCAAAATCAATATACGCCCAGAACTCATTTCCCAGGGAGCAATCTCACGAAAGCCATGAATCCCCAATGTGGCTTGAACTCTGAGTACCATGAAGCCTGCAATCCTGACTCTGGGATCGGCCACCCTTCTGTAATTAACTCAGTGTTGGTTGATTTCCTGTGTTTGTCTTTCAAAGAAGGGGATATAATGCAATAGCTTGAAAAATGAAAGACCTTCTCATTTACACATGAAAAACCATCTTATGTGGTAGCTCCACGGGGCTGTCTGCAGAGCTCTGTGTATACATTGCATTTAAGGGCTTAGATCTCAGCACCTGCTGTGTCACTACAGACCCCCACTAGTTTGAAGCCTGTTAGAGCAGGAGACTTTTCAGACTGTGTCTACAGGACGCCAATACAGTTGGTCAATTCAATTCATTTGATGAGGAAAAAAAAAATCAGTCAGTCTAGTAGGGGAAAATTCATCAAGCCATTTCTTTGGTGTTGTGTAGACAAATAAACTGGTTACCTTCATTATCCATTTTGCCAACTGTTCTGTGGGGCTATATAAGACCCAGCTCCAGGCTCATCATTTGTTTTAACCACACTAAATGCAGCAGTGAATCAAGTTTCCAATCTGAAAGCTGCCATCTGCTCAACTCCAGAGAAGAGATTTAGAAGATGCTACCTAGTTGCAGCCCCACAGAGCCTGAGGCAGCTTTTCCCAGTGAAAAATGCAGTACTGGTTACTGTTTGTGTGAGACTGCCCTTAAGAGACAAGGTATTTTGTGCATTACTATATAAAGAGATTTCTGTCACTGACCAGTTGTTTATAATGGGGATGTAGTGTTACTGAGCTGATAAAAGGACAGTAACCATTATCCAGTTAATAGAGTTATTAACTAGAGCCAAACTGGCTCAATAATCTGAAAGCAATAGGGAGTAGCTCAGAAATTCTTTGACCACCCACACACTGTGAAGGACTTTAAGGGTAGTCACAAAAATGGTCTACAGAAAAGCAGACAACATTAATAATACAACACACAGCATATTTAAATCTTATGCATTGGCTTGATTATGAGACACTTGGCGTATATATCTCTCTTGGAAGATTTCTTCTCAGCAGCCTTCTACTAGTATCAGCCCCTAGGAGCAGCGAACTTATGCCTGGATACTAACATATTAACAAAAGTGTATTATTATTTAATATATAGGGTAAATATATATTATCTACATTTCATAAATTTCTTGTATTACACAGAGGTATTTAATATTTGTGTAATAGAAGTATTTTATGATATATTTTCTACAAGAACCTAGGTTTAAGATCTAACCATTTGTTTCTAATAAGTAAGATTTTATAAGGGTCCCTAAATATGTTATTTTTTATCATTATATAACATAGGAAAGAAATCAACAGTAAACATCAGTTATTTTAAAAATCATGTAGGGGCTTCCCTGGTGGCGCAGTGGTTGAGAGTCCGCCTGCCGATGCAGGGGACATGGGTTCGTGCCCCAGTCCGGGAAGACCCCACATGCCGCAGAGCGGCTGGGCCCGTGAGCCATGGCCACTGAGCCTGCACGTCTGTAGCCTGTGCTCCGCAACGGGAGAGGCCACAACAGTGAGAGGCCGGCGTACCGCAAAAAAAAAAAATTAATGTAGCATTAAACTTATAGTTTGGATGGTTAATAATATAGTCCCACAGCCATGGCAATGAGCCAAGATAGAAATTTCTAGGAAAGCAGTCTATTCCAAAAGGTAGAAGGCTAAATTAGTAAGACTTTCAAGGTCAGTAAATAATCAAATTCTCTTCATGTTTACAAGATTCAATGGGCCATTATGCTGCAGAATTTCCACATCAGAAGACAATAACTGACTAAATTTGTAAGTTACCTGAAGTTAGCTTTCAAACTATAGTCCCTTACTTTGTTTTCAAGACACCATGCTATGTTAAGACAAAAGTTTGTTTTCACCCTCAATTTGAACCAACCTAGACCAGAAAGAGAGAGAGAGAGAGAGAGCCCAAGCCCACTGGCTAGCTGGTGTAATAAAGCACCAAAAAAAAAAGGACTTAAATAGCAATTCAAGGGATTTAACTGAGACATAAAAGAAGAAATTCTTAGCAGTAGAGAATTGTTAAGTGTTAGGATGGGTCAGGTAGGAAAGAATAAATTTTCTTGCAAAAGCAGATTTTAATTTGTCTAGAATGTCTAAGTACAATCCTGCCAGAAGGTAAGAGGATGAATTCTCAGGGTCTTGCTGACTAATTAATTTGCTTTAGCAAAACTGACAAGTAACTCAGAACTATAAGCACCTAATATTTTTTAAACATGAGGTATCCTGCATTTTTAAAAACAGATACTCTAAAGACCAACTCCCTGTTTTCAGTAAGCAGGTATCCTTCAAATGTGAGGGATGTGGGGTAGAGGAAATGATGTTACAGCACTACTGCTTTGTGATAGTCTAAACAAATGACTACTTAATAAAATGAATGAATGCTTTATGCAATAAAAACACTGTAACAATTTGGTAGATGCAAAAATCTGGGCTAAATACCAAACAGAGACGAAGTCTTCAGAAGGAAAAAAGCGATTATAACCAGATGCATGAATCGAGATCCCCTGCTGGAAACTGAACTGAGTCATATAGGCTGATACCAATTTTCACTGTAGGAATGAATGGAGAGAGCAAGAGAGGGTGACCTTAAAGGTGGCTGGTTTATTTAAGTCCTTCATTTTTCCATGTGTCTATCAATAATCATTCCCAATTCCTTTAACAGAACTGTAAAAGCTCTCCACAATACTATATTCCACCAACATAAATTCTTTCAATTCTTTTGTTTCCCAGGAGTTCTCCTTCCCAATACACTCTGTCTGCTATACTGGACTGATTCCTCTCTGTGTGAGCTGCATACCTCTCTTCCTGGGATTTCCTCATTCATATATGCATCAAAAATTCCTTTTTTCTCAATCTGATCTGTTGTTATTGCTCGCTCGCCACCTGTGGGAGATCTTATCTTCAGAAGTTTTCTAATAAAAGATACATGGAAAGTAAATTTTGATAATCATGTATGTCTGGAAATGTCTTTCTTCTATCCTCAGATTGATTGAAAGCTTGGCTGCATACAGAACTATGCATGGAAAATGCTTTATTCCAAAGTTTTAAAGAATCATCTTCCAGCTTCCAGTCTTGCTATTGAGAAGTCCTATGACAGTCTAATTATGAGCCATCACGCACAAGCCATTTTTCTAAGAGATCTAGATCCTTCTCTTTATTTCTGACATTTGGACATGTGGTATTGCCTTGGAGTGTTTTCTCAACCACTTTGCTGAGTGCTTCATGGGCCCTTTCATTCTAGGAACTCATATCCTTCCCTTCCTAAAAAAGTCCTCTCTTATTTCTTTGATTTATCATCATCTGATTCCTTGCTCCTTTTTCTTTTTTATGAACCTCCTATTAACTGAATACTGAACTTTATCTCTTTTGTTTTCTACTGTCAAAATTACATCGTTTTCTTTTAATGCTTCAATTTTTAACTATTATATTTTTAATTTTAAAGAACTCTTCCTCATTCCCTGATTGTTTCTTTGATTTATATAATACTGTTTCTGTTTGATGATTACATCACTTTCTCTTATCTCACTGAGAATATTACAGTTTCATGATGCATTCTTCCATTCTCTGCAAGGGCTCTGTTTTCACTGATTTTTATTTGTTTGTGTCTCCTTCTCTCATGTTGACATTTTTACCCAAATTTCTAGTGGTCCTCAACTGTTCACGATAGAGTGAGAAATTTAAAAACTAATCTAAAACTCTGCATATGGGCTGGGCTCATGAATTCATGGGCTGCCCTATAAGTTAGTAGAGTTTCAAGCCAAATTATTATAAAGAGATTCTCAAATGTTTGATTCTGGCAATCACAATGCTTCTACTATAGGAGTCTCCAAGGAAAGAGATGGACATTCTCATTGTTAGACATACAGATATTTACTTAAGCCCCCTGTTTTCAGGGAGGAAGTTCATCCCACCTCTACTTTGCCTAGGATCCCTGATTCAAAAACCCCTTCCAAGTCAGTTTCTCTGGAAAATAAGACATAATTGGTCCTTCACAGCTGGGAAAGAAGTACCTGCCTGACTGTTAGAAATGAGAGGTCATCTGATGTTTCCAAATGCTTCTTTTACAAAAAAACCCGATGTGCTTGATTTTGTCTCCCCCAAATTTCACCTTTCACAGAACCCGGTGCCTCTAATCCCTTAGAATCTGTGGGACTTTCCAAGATCCAGTGGGGACAAAGTGACCTTCTCCTCTCTGGTATCCTTCTCTATAGATACCTAGGGTTCCATGTCTGCTCTGCCAAATCATTCATTTCTCATCCACCTGCTTTCCACCTGAATGTTGATGTCATGTATCAGCGACTGTTGTTTTCTCTCCTGTAGATTTTCACCCCTCTTATTCCTTTCTGTTATCTTAGTTGGGTTTCAGACGGTAGTGCATGCTTTCAATGCACCAAATTTAACAAGACTTTAACTCTGTTTGTTCAACTGTGAAATGATGAAGAAAGATAATGTCTACAGACTTTCAGATGCCAAAATATAAATCTCAGAGGTAAGACAACCTTGTATGCAGGGAGAGCTTGAGTAGTGATTTTAGTTGTGGACAGAAAGGGAAAATCTATAGAAATGATCACTGTTTTCCTACCTCTGAGAAAGGAGCAGCCAAAGTCAAAGAACTTTGACCTCCAGGAATGTAAGCTACTCTCACAGAGACAGTGCCAGCAGGGAGAAAGCAAGGGGAAAGATTCAAGGAAAGCCAAGACGACAACTTTGAATGCATTAGCATTTACAGTGTTCTCTCCAGCCCAGGTTCAAGGACAAAGGAAGATTCAAGAGCACAGGAAACGTATGATCTGACTAAAGAAAATACTAGCAATGAACAGGGCAGGAGCAGAAATGGTATACAGAAATAGTTGTGGCAGGACACTGGGACTCTGGAAAATGAAAACAAACAAAACTAAAGGAGGCATCAATAAAGAACAGGAACAATCAATTCTATGTTAAAACCCAAAGGTTACAGAGGTGGCCATTCAATTTTCAAGAGAAAGTCAAAGAATATTTTTTTTATTCTAGAATCTAAACAGCTAGTGAGAAGGAGATTTAACAACACTCCAAGGGTCTGCATTTGCAAGAGTTCCATATGCTTATTTTCATTGTATTTTCCCTTATTTTGCATTACAAAACATGCTCAATTTTGAAAACTCTAGATGGAAGCATAAAATATTTTATGTAGTCCCTTTCTCTGGGAACATAGGTAATAATCAACAAAGCTTTGGAAAAGCAGAATTTTCTTACAAAAGATAGCTACTGTCATATTTGGGATTGTTTTATTTACTAATTCATTCATTCTATCACACAACTAATATTTCTGAGTGCCTACTATGTGCTAGGCACATAGGGATTAAAACATTAACAGAAAAGTTTCAAAAGAACTCACCATAATTTTGATAGTAGGAAAAAAAAACACAAGAGCAAGGTATTCTATGAAATGAAAAGTTATTTTCAAGAAAACATACAATTTGGAATATAACATTTCTTGTACCTAAGAATCAGGTATTGCTATAAAACTCCCTATAGTACAACTGTATAGACACCTTTTAAAGAGGTATCTTGCAGGAATCCTTTGACAACATTTTCAAAATGCATATACTAGGCACTTCTGCATTTGAAAAGAGCCGTGAATTTAGCAGCTCCTGCAAAGACACAGGTTTATACAATAGCAAACTGGTAGAGAAACAGCCAGAGAAAAACAAACTCGAGATGAAACAGTGTATGTCAGATCAAAAAGTTCTGGGCTTCAAAAATGGAATATTTGACAACTGCAAACAGACAGGATGACTCTGTATAATTAGTACTTTATTTCTGATACGAAAAAGTTACCATGACCTAGCCCACTGAATGCCTGGATCAAATATTTGTTGGGTGAATTAATGAATTAAATACCAATGCAATAGAAATCTGTGTGGATCACTGTGAAATAAAGAAGCACAACAAGGAATCAGGCAAATCCAAAAACATAAAAGATTACAGGAACTACCAAAGCCAGTTTTCTCTAAATTGTTACCATAACATTAAATCCACATTATTTACAGTTGCTGCCACATACTTAGGCTTAACCAACTATATAAATAATTTACTTGTTCCATGGTTTGAGTTCCCTTTTTTTAAATAAATTTTCTTGTCATCTTTAAAAATGCCCAAGTTAAAAATATTCTTTCAGTTAATGCTAAGAGGGGCCATCTAAATGGGTAGACCTGCAGACAGTCACCATCCGGTGGACTAGAAATTTTGATTCAGCTTGACTGCGATGAGGTCTAGGAATTTGCCCTTTACAAAGAAGGAAGAATGGGGAATAACTTTGAAGAACAGTGCCTTATAGCACGGGCAATCTATACCTGAGACCCTCTTTTTAAACTTACAGACTCCTCCCAAATTATGATACAGAAATGCTGGCTCAGCCAAAATACAAATAAAATGGTTTTAAAAATGAATTTAGTTCCAAGTTTTGTTTATACTAGCATGGAGGTACAATTGATAGATAAAGGAAGTAGTAGACAATAGGATCAAATTCCTGGTTGTGGAACCAGAGCAGTATTCAGTCTTAACCATACAACAGGAATTTATTTTAGCATCGTTCTTCCATATATCATCATGATGTCATTCTTATCTATTTGAGCATAGTATTTGATACCATTTTGTTTCAGTGGACTTGAGTTCCAGTTTTGCCTTGAGTTCTGAGCAATGTAACCTTATTTTTCTTCTCTGTAAACTAGGTATAGGGTGAATTAAGTGAGTATGTGTGTAAAATATTTAGCAGAGTACTAATACCAGTTAACTAAAAATAATTCATCACCTATGTACTACTACTAGTAGTAATAAGGTTTCTTATCTTATATAAATCATATGGCAATTAGTTTGTGAGAAAGAGAAAAATGAAGCCAACCTATCTACTTCCTTTTATTAAAAAAGCAACAGATATGGAATGTGAAGGAAAAGAGACTTTCTGAAATCAATGTGTTAAAGAGAAAAATTAACATTAAAGTCAGAAAAAATGATTGGACTGGGGGATGAAGATTTAGCATTGTCTTGATAAGAGATACAAACAATGCTGAAGTAACCAAACAGTGTCAAGGATCCTTTAAGTATCACTTCTGAAATTCCACCAAGAGCAGACCAATTTTTTTTAAATGTACCAGTTTATCAAAATAACCTGAACTACCTCATTCCCATAGAATGCTACCTCATTGCTCACCTCATACCTGCAAACATTAAATCAGGCTTCATCCATTCACCAATTTTTTTTTCCCTGAAACACTGAGTACCTATAATTTCCTGTTGTTAACTGGGAATACAATGAAGAAACACCTCTCTACCTTCATGGGAGTCTAATCCTAGCAAGGGATTAAACAAATGATTATCAAAATATGACAAATTGTGACAAGTAGAACCATAAATTAAAACTTTAGATCAAACAGTTTTTGAAAGGTGTGGTATAAATAAGTGGCAATACAAGCATAGAGTGACTAAAGAAAGACAGCACTCAAAGCATGTGACTATTATTGGTACAAATGGATTTATCACAGAATTTAGGTCTTAACAGAAGACTTTGGCAACAGTTATCAACTCAGTTCTATAAATTAAGAAAGAAGATGACTCAGTGACACAAGGCCTATTGATTACTGTGTTTAAGAAAGAGCAGGGGGCTTCCCTGGTGGTGCAGTGGTTGAGAGTCTGCTTGCCAATGCAGGGGACACAGGTTCGTGCCCCAGTCCGGGAAGATCCCACATGCCGCGGAGTGGCTAGGCCCGTGAGCCATGGCCGCTGAGCCTGCGCGTCCAGAGCCTGTGCTCTGCAACAGGAGAAGCCACAACAGTGAGAGGCCCGCAAACCGCAAAAAAAAAAAAAAAAAAGAAAGAAAGAAAGAGCAGGGCAGGACTTCAGAAACTGAAAGCTCTTAACAATATTGAATTCAGACCATAAAATATTTGTGGGGAATTTATTGAAAAGACAAACGGTTATATCCATCACAATGATATGTGAGATCCAAATCTGTGCAATAAAAGGAAAATGGCTGAGTGCCTAGTCTCTTCTACAGAATTAGTAGAACACACTAAAAGGGTAAGGCGGCTTGTGGGAGATATATGAGAATAATATTTAGCAATGTGATTAGTAATCCAATAAAAATGGGCGGGGGCTTCCCTGGTGGCGCAGTGGTTGAGAATCCGCCTGCCGATGCAGGGGACACGGGTTCGTGCCCCGGTCCGGAAAGATCCCACATGCCGCAGAGCGGCTGGGCCCGTGAGCCACGGCCGCTGAGCCTGTGCGTCCGGAGCCTGTGCTCCACAACGGGAGAGGCCAAAACAGTGAGAGGCCCGTGTACCGCAAAAAACTAATAATAATAAATAAATAAATAAAAATGGGTGGAATTGATAGGATATAAATATCAGCATACCTGTGGCAGATACAGATGCACGGTTATAGGCTTCCACTGTACACAGTGTCAATAGATGGAGATACATACTTTTTACATGGCACCATCCTTAAATGATTATGGAATGCCACTGATAAAGACATCAGAATACTGAAGCTCATTATAGATATTCGGTTGCCACTATTCTCTCTGCATTACAGATACTCTCCATGACCTCAAGTGCTTATCCAAAGGTGGGTTCATAACCATTACTTGCATTTTTTTTAAATGCCCAAGATGAACAGTAGTCTAGAAAACAAGGGCCATTCAGCCTACAGTATGAATTCCAATGTTCTCCTACAGTCTCAAAGACCCCGGAAATTACAGCATCCTCTCTGGAACTCTAGATTCTAGTGAGAGGCCCTGAGAGACATGCCTCACAGATCACTACTAATTCAGAACTTTACCTGTTAAATTAAGGATCTCTAAATCTAGATTCCAGCACAGGACACAGGAAAATATTAGCAGGCTTCAGGTTTCTACAACATACCTGAATCCAGAGAAGAAAACCTTGGCAAGAATAAAGCCTCCCAGCCCAACTCACTTCAGATGGAAACAATCAGAATCTGTTTAACAAACGCTTGTTAAACCTGTGTTTCACTTAAAATACAATGGTGAACCAGACAATTGTTGTCCATAGCTTAGTTCTAGTCTTGTGAAGGAAATGGAGACACAGTGAAGAATCCTCAATACCATATGACAGGACCCATGACATAGGTGATCACAGACTGTTTGGAATGCACAGAGGCAGAGTTCTAAACCCAGATATGAGGATCAGAAAAGGCTTTTCTTGTGTAAAAACACCTAGGCTGGAAGCAAAAGGTTGAAGAGTTAAGCAGACAAGACAACTGAAGCAGAGAGAAGAGTATTCCAGGCAGAGAGAGCAGCATGTGCAGAGACCTGGGAGTGAGAAAGAGCAAGCAGTTAGCTCAGGAGAGCTGGAGCACAGCCTCAGAGGGGAGGGGAGTAACCTGAAGACTAGGAGGAGCCAGATCTCTGACTTCAAGTGAGAAATAATGGTTTTGATTAATTAATAATAAAATAAATAATAAAACACACACCCTAAAAATAAATCACCTCTGTCTCCAAATCTCTCTCTCTTCACAGTATTTTGAAGTTGTCATGTAGACTCAGAATACAACGACCAAGAGAGAAGCATGATATCAGATAAATGTCGGAACTACACACAAAATATTTTTAAGTTAAATTTATCAAGTCATACCTAAGACTGTTCCCTCAAGTAAATTACTTTAAAATCTTTTTGGGTACATATACCTTACTACCAACTATTAAGTATCATATCTGTTTTGAGTCTATTTTTTACAGACTCAATTTAATTCTAACTATATATAAATTTATTGACCATTTAATATGGCCAGTTGTAGTGTAAAAGAGGAAGAATACCTAAAAATATGAGGAAGGTTGAACTGTTATTACCCTTGTTAAAGAGGGAACATTAGAAATGAACCAAAGGAAGGACAGATTTTGCCAGTTTTAGAAGGGACAGAACTCATAAGGTGACCAACTGTTCATGTTTTGTGTTTTGTTTCATTTTGCTTTATTTTTCTGCTTGTTTTTATGTCAGAGATTCTTAAACTTAGTATATTAATATGTACATGTACCATGAAGCTCCGAGGTGAACTTACAATCTGATTTGGTCATGAAACCATAGATACTTTCTCTCTGTGAATATTTTATGAGGTAAATTTGCTCTAGAGCTTTGCTTCTCAAAGTATGATCTGTAGTCCAAGAGCATTTGCATCATGGGAGCTTGTTAGAAATTCAGAATCATAGGCCTAACCTAAGACATACTAAATTATTAAACTTGTAAAAGCACTGGTTTAGAGAAGGGGTCAGAAAGCTTTATCTGTAGAAGGCCAGAAAGTAAATATCTGTGGCTGCATGGACCACACAGTCTCTGTCACAACTACTCAACTCTGCTATTTTAGCATGAAAGCAGCCAGAGACAATATGTAAATGAGTGGAACTGGCTATGTTCCAATAAAACTTTACTTACAGAAACAGGTGGCAACACAAATTTGGCCCTAGGTAGTTTGCCAACCCCCGTTTTAGAGCATATGGTAGGTATAGATGGAAAATAAGGGCCATAAATGAAAAAATATATGAGTAATCTATTAAAGAAGCCATAGAAAGCAGCTTTTAAAGGAGTGTGACCAAAGTCTCAGTCTAATTTTGCAGCAGTTAAGATGGACAGAAACTAGAAATGGGGTGCAGCTTGAATGTCGCTGTAGCCACTTCGGCTATAAGTATTGTGGCCTGAATTAGAGTGATGGTAGTGAAAACGTAAAAGTGAGAATAAAGGAGAAATCCCATAGGTCAAAGAATCTGATCAGATGTAGGGTTAAGTCAAAATTACTAGATGCAGGGTTAAGTCAAAATTACTGGATGCAGGGAGTCAGCATTCTTTTTTAGCACCTGGAAGAAAAGGAGTACCATTGCCAAGAACTGGATTACCCGAAGAAAATGGTGGTACTGGATAAAAACACTCATGTTTTACATGTTGAGTATAATTGGCTGATATTTTATCTAAGGAAAGATATCTTGGAGGCAATTTGATGCTAGGTCAAGGGACATATGTCAAAGTGAGCTGGAAATTATCCATGTATAAAAGAGAATACCTACTGAGCCAGATCTATGAGTTTGGGAGGGGGAAGCAAAGGAAGCTTAAAGAAAGAACCTTGGGAAAGGCCTGCATTAGAAGGAGATGATAGAGAAAGCAGGAAAGTAGAAGTAGTTCAGGAATGCACAAGCCAACAGAGTAAATTCAAGAAGAAAGGGGAAAATGAATATAGCAGATAATGAGATGCTAAGGTTCTTATTTACGTTTAAAACACTGAAAAATAAGTGCTGTCAACAAGGTTTTCCTATATGCTGACACAGCAGTCAATATTCTAACACTATATTGCCAAGGTTGACCAAAGCAGGAGCCAGACAGCATGGCTTTACATTTCTGAAAAAATCAAATTCACTTTCATTTGCTCACAATGCACTAACTTTTTTTTTTTAAACAAACCCTTACCATTAACTATCCTCCTATTTTCCTTGAATCTTATCAATACAATTCAGAATATTCAGAGAAGGCAAGTTGAGCAAGGGCCAGAGATGGTATAACAGATAATGGCAGGAAAAGAACATCTTAGATCAGCTTAGGTATAAACTATAAACATTGCTGAATAAAATTCTATGAATTCATTCCAATATCTTGGACCAACACGTTTACAATATGCAACAGGTTCTTGGAATTGAAAAGAATTAGAATAAAAATGATCTTTGCTGTATCTTCTATATTGAGTTTATATTGAAAATGTGTATTTTAATCAAGAGAGCTAACTGATATCAATTTATAAATGATGTAACCATTTTTTTCACTAAACACTTTTTTTCTTAGCATCATAACGGATTGTACATATCAACAGGTAAGCTGTGACTAATCAATACTAAGTAAGGTGAGAGCATGGGCTTTCTCACTTGAGATGTTCAATTGGATATCATCAACAGCTGCATTCACCTTTCCTTTGTTTTCTGCATGCAGATACAACATCACTCTCTAATTGGCAATTGTATCCTAGTTTTACTATACAAACAGTAAAAAAGAGTAATAATAATAATATCTTATGTTGATTAAGGGCTTATTATGTGGCAGGAGCTCTTAGAAGAGCCCTACATGTATTCACTCATTTAAACCTTATCAGTTTTGTAGAGAGTAATTATTACCTGGAAGGTGTCTTAAAGATCATCAAGTCCCCCAAATGTTTCGATGTTTCTTTTCCATGCTATATTGCCATATATTGGCACTGGTCAGTAGACTCAGCCCAAGCAGCTGACATCGGAGGCATGGCTTTTGCTCAATGGGTTCTGGCCAGCAACACAAATGTTGAGCTGCATATACGCTGATCAATTCAAGCCCATGGAGCACACGTGTAATTGGCCAGATCAGTTTAAGAAGTAATCAGTTCATTTTCCCAGGCTGACATGATTCAGGGGCAACATCTACACCTTTAAGGGGTATGGAAAGATGCCCAGAAACAACCAAGTAAATGGTAGCAAATGCACAGAATTTAGTTTTATTCCTACCTGTGCTTACTTAACTGTTTAACTGAGTACTGATAGCTTCAGAAATCAGCACAATGTAAAGTTAGTCTGACAGGCAGAGCTGAGATTAAACATACTTAATGCTGCTTGTGGCTGAAATTTTAGAACTACCAACTAAGCTCCCTCACTACTTTTAAATTGTTTAAAAGATTTATTCTGCTTACATTTTATGTTTTTAACTAGTCCCTATCCCAAGTCTTTGTGTTCCTTTTTTCGCTAAGATCAGAGAGCAAGCTTTATATCCTCTGTTCCTCAATCAGATAGTGCCTACACCACTGACACTTGTTTCCTTTGCTTCTTTATGCACATACATCAGAAAACTGCAGTTGACAGAAACAGACTTTTGAGGAGCATCACTGATCCCAAAATAAAATGCAGGTGATTTCGGCCCCTATATGACCCCTTCCTTACATCTGTGATCTATCATTTCCCAGGTGTCAGTTACTGACTGAAGAAATAAAAATAACATTTAAATGATGGCTTTCAGACTTAATTAATTCATAGTGGCAAATAAAAAATATATGGTTAAAAGATCAGTTTCATTTTATATAGAACTTCACTTTTCAACCATTTTAAAGATACAAAAACAAAAATAAATGGTCTATGCATAATAAATGCAGCTTTGATCCTTCTAGATACAAAACCGTCAAGGAAATTCAATTTGCTCCATAAATCATGACACAGTATGTAATGCCTATAATTTCTAGTTTTCTTTAAAAGACGAGAAACCAACATTAAAATGCTGGGTGCTACACTAGGGGCATTTGCATATATTAGTTCACTTAATGTTCACATAAACCTTAGAAGGCTGGCGTTATAACCCTCATTTTACAAATGAAGAGAGTGAATTTCAAAGAAGTAAAATAACTTGCTCAAAACCATAAAGCCAGAAAATGGCATGGACAGAATTTGAACCTAAATCTTCTGGCTTCATTTTTCCCCTTTGCCATTATTCCTGAAAGAAACAACTCTCTTCGTGCTGTACTTGAGTATGTACAGAAAAGATGGAAGAGGGAAGAGTAGCAGAGAGTTAGAAATGGAGAATTGTGTCCTTGAACAAACAATATATTCATTTTCCATTTTCTGCACTATTTAAATACAAACTAATCGCACTGGTTTCATGGGCAAAATTTAGTTTGGATGATTACAAAAATGTTTCTGTGGGGAATGAGTAAGACAGCTGCTTTAATTCTAAACTGCCTTCTACTATTTCTACTTTGTAGTAGATAATAGAGGAAAGTTAAGTATACAGCAGTCACTGACTTCAAATAAAGTGGTAATGAATGCAGATTTCCATGAAGATTCCACGAGTTAGTAATTACAGTTTTATTGCAATTCGAAATGGTGAAATAAACTCAGTCTCCACTGTCCCATACATGTAATTGATGAGTTAATTTGTCTTCAGCAATCTCGCTGTTCTAATATTTCTCCATTGATGCCATGAAAATTAATAGGATGCAAAACGTATAAAATTATACCCACTAAAAAAAACCACTGTACAATACCAGGGAGGCATATTTATTTCATCTGTGGATGGTACAGGGTCACCATCTTTTTTTTCCCCTTTCCCAGTGACATTTTCAGATTTGACATTCTGTGACATTTTCAGTTTAATATTGCTAATACCCTGGCTGCAGAATTAAAAGTACACCCTGAGGAAGGGCTGAATGCAGACACATCAGAAAAGTATAACTACTTTTTCCCCTCTAACAAACGTTTATTTGTAAACAATATACTATACACACTAAGAAGCACAGAACAACTCTATTTATCCTTGATTTTTTTTTTGTGGGGCATGAGGATATGGGTGGTCAGTTCTAGGTTCCCAGGGTTTGACTCTTTGTTGGAATATTGATGCACAATGACCCAGTGTGAGACCCTACCAGCATGTTACCCAGGGACTATATGATAAATGTCTAAAGTAAAGATTGAATGAAAGATGCTTGACATATAGCAGGTGAGGCATCTTCACCTAAAGACAGCTGAACGAAGGTATTTACAATTATTTTTCAGGAGCCACAGGAGTCCTTACACTATATATCCCTAACTGATGAATAAGCCACAATGTTAATTGAATGTTGATGCTCAGTGACATTTATATAGGGTTCTGTTTGATGAATGAAAGGTTAGATTCATTTTTTTTTAATGTAGTTGATAAGCTCTGTCTGACTGTCCCTTGGCAATACCTGTGGACTCCAAATGCAATCCAAGGATGCCACTCATCTCCTCCCTAGCCCAGGCACTGCTTACTTCCCTTCATCCAAGCAGTACAATTTTTCACTGGGAAGGGGAATATCCTTATAAGATTCAACCATGGCAATTGAGTAGAAGAAACATAGACATTATCAGAGCTATATCTGGCTTATATTTATCATTTTCCAATGCTAAGTAAGATACTCACCTGCCATTTGATCCAACCTTCTTTTTCCCCACTACCACTAGCCCACAGTCTATTTGAAGAACTAAACCCTTCCCCAACCTCCAAATATGGACATTTCTGTGAGTGATATTTGGACATGAGATGGAGACAAAGGACCTGGAGTGAACCCAGAGAAAAACTGGATCTACCAGGTCAAGTGACAAAACAAAACAGCTTTTGGGGGTTTTTTACCTCAGATTTATTGAGGTATAACTGACAAATAAAATTATATATATTTAATGTGTACAATGTGATGATTTGATTTATGTATGTGTGAAATGACTACCAAAATCAAGCTAATTAATACATCCATTACCTCACATGGTTATTATTACCTTTTTATGTGTATGGTAAGAACTTAAGATCTACTCTACTAGCAAATTTCAAGTATACAGTACAGTATTATTAACTATAGTCACCACGCTGTATATTAGATCCTGAGAACTTATTCACCTTACAGCTGAAAGTTTGTACCTTTGACCAACTTTGGAAATCAGAATTTGTACCTAAATCCACTCTGATGCTTGTTCTAAGTGTCCCTGGCTGGCCTGAGTGCTCTGCTTTAGGGTCTTCAAATTACACCATGGCACAGACACAAGGTTTTCTCAGTAGCCTCACCTCTGGATATATACACAGAAGAATTTAAAGCAGGAACACAGATATTTGTACATCCACATTCATAGCAGCATTATTCACAATAGCCAAAAGGTGGAAGCAATCCAACTGTCCATACATGAATGGATAAACAAAATGTGGTATATACCTATGATGGAATATTATTCAGCCTTAAAAAGGAAGGAAATTCTGACTCATGCTACAACATGGATGAACCTTGAGGACATGATGCTAAGTGAGATGAACCAGACATAAAAGGACAAGTTTTCTGTCATTCCACTTCTATGAGGAGCCTAGAGTAGTCAAATTCAGAGAGACAGAAAGTAGAAAATGGCTGCCACGGGTTTGGGGTAATGAGAATATGGGGAGTTACTGTTTAACTGGTACAGAGTTTTAGTTTTAAAGGATGAAAAGAGCTCTGGAGACGGATAGTGGTGATAGTTCTACAACAATGTGAATGTACTTAACTGTATACTTTAAAAAGTTATGATAGTAAATTTTAAGTTGTATTTCACCACAATGTGTTTTTTTAATTTTTAAATGAATGAAAAAAAATGCTAAGCAAACTGGAAAGAATTCACCTTATTGATAAAGGGTATACAAAAAAACCTACAAAAACATTGTATTTAATAGTGAAATGTTGAAAGAGTCACAAAGTAAAATAAATCAAACCTATTGTTTGAGTTGAAATAGGAAAAATAAAACATTGTTCATATGACTTAACTGTGTTTACAGAAAAATATGCAAATTCTACAACTAAAGTATTAGCATAAATTAATGAGTTTACAAAAGTTGCATGATATAATGCAAACATGTAAACACTGATTGCATTTCTATGTAGCAACATCAAGTATTAAGAAATAAAACATTAAAAGATGTCATTGATAACATCACAAAAATTCAAATAACTAGGAATTAATCCATCAAAAGATATATGATACCTCTACACAGAGAATTATGAAACATTCAGAAATAAGACCTAATAAACAGAATGATGAACTATGTTTATTGATAGAAGATTCAATACTGTAAAGATATAAATTCTCCTGCTAATTTATAGATTCTATCCCAATCAAAATCTCAACAGGTTGTGTGTGGGTATTTATATATTGACATGTAGATTCCATAATGTATTTGGAAATACCAATGTCCAGAACAACCAATATAATCTTTAAGAAATTTGATAGACTTATTGTACCGAATGTTGCAACTTATTTTAAAGCTACAGTAATTTTAAAAGTATGGTATTTGGGAAGACATATAGAAAAACAGTGTAGAGAGCCCAGAAACAAACCCATGAAAATACTGCTATCCTCTGCTGATGAGAATGAAAATTGGTACAACCACTTTGGAAAATGGTTTGGTCTCACCTAATAAAGTTGAAGATATGCAGACTCTATTACCTAGCAATTACACACCTGATTATATACCCAACAGAAATTTGTGCAATTGTATACCACAGGACGCAAATAAGAATGTTCATTGCCACACTGTTTGTAAGAGTCTAAAACAAGAAACATGCCAAACGTTAACCAACAGTATAAACGATTTTTAAAATATGTATAATCACACGAAGGAATAGCATACATCAATGATAATAAACAGTCATATGTGACGTCAAGGTCAACCTCACAAAGGTAACATATAGAAAAATAAGCCAGACATCAAAGAATACATACCGTATAATTCCATTTAAATAAGTTTAAAAAATAGGTAAAACTAGGGCTTCCCTGGTGGCGCAGTGGTTTAGAGTCCGCCTGCCGATGCAAGGGACACGGGTTCGTGCCCCGGTCTGGGAAGATCCCACATGCCACAGAGCGGCTGGGCCCGTGAGCCATGGCCACTGAGCCTGCGCGTCCAGAGCCTGTGCTCCGTAACGGGAGAGGCCACAACAGTGAGAGGCCCGCGTACCGCAAAAAAAAAAAAAAAAAGTAAGGAAATGATTAATATTAGGAGGAGACATGCTAATGATTGGGAAGAGTTGTGAGGGGGCCTTCTGCTACCTTGGCAGTGCTCAATTACTTAACATTGCTTATATAAAGGGAGATGACTTTGTGACAAACAAATTAAACATTTGTTTAATTTTGCTATATTTGACAATAAAATGGCTAAAAATTAATTGCAGAAAAATATGGATTATTCAAGTCGAATATCAAAAGAATGCCTAAAAAGTATCTAAATCATATAGGGAAATATTAGTTTCTTCTACTAAAACCTTTTGTTATGTTTTATTACTGGTCCTCCTGGCTATTAGAGAGGCTAAGAGACACTAGCAGAAATTTATTGATACCTGAAAAACACTAAAGTCCTAAAATGCCATCAATTTTGCTCCAGGAATGGAGTTAGATTTCACAGTAAATAACTAGGAAGGAAGATTTGAATGTCTTCTGCTGCTACTCCTTTTCAATTCCTAACTGTGGACAACTTTTCTATTTCAAGGTCCAAACAGATGATTTTGAAACCCCCTTACTCCTCTTGTGTACGATATAACTTTCATCCCCAGAGCCACTTGAAGTGGGAGACCCCGGTTCTTGGTTTACAGAGGAGTTTACAGCACTGAGAGGCACCCAGCGTAGGGAACTTAGCCTACACATAAGCATGCAAGTCTTCAAGTTACACATACAGTTGACAGGGACGGGACAAGCCATGAATAGCAGGAAAGTTGTCAGAAATACGGAGCATTATGCTGCCACTCAACATATCCACTTCATCACACACCTCCCCTGCCAGTGTGAAGAATATGGATTGCAAAGCAGATATTCTGTCCTACTATCCCTCCTCAGGCTTTATCCCTTCTGATACTGCTTATATGAGTCATGCTCTGTTTAGTCCAAGACTTAGCACTACTCATCCTTCACAGTACAGGTCTACTCAAAGAGATGCTCAGCTACCATGCTGCTCCCCAAATGAAGGCAGGGCAAAGACTTCATGCACAAAACCAACTGGCTGCCTCCAACACAGATTCATTGATGCTGTCCCAAGCTATGAAGAGAAATGGGGGATGGAGACCACAGCTTTCAGTCAACTAGAATAAATTTATAAAAAAACAAAAACAAAAGGAACGTATGTGTGCAGGTGCTAGGTGATACGATGTGTGGAATGGTGAGGGAGAAAGCACAAAAACAGAATTGATCACAGGGAACCAGCCATATGGAAGTCAGTGGGTTATAATAACAGAAATCATCTTAGACAAGGTGGAGGGATGTGTGACTCAAATTTACAAACCCCCAGGTTTACACTGTATTCTGAAACAACAAGAGGGTAAAGTCAAGTAAAGAATGGCTTCATTTGTTCAACAACCAGAAATATGTCACTTTCTTCCGGGCAGCCCTACGGAGGGTTAAACTGATCTGCTGTGCTGAGCAAACAGAGGGCTGCTCACTAACAGCATCTGCTGGGGACTTGAGAAAGCTGTTCTCGCTTAATAGATACCATTTTCCATTTTGATTTCTTCTGGTGTGTAAACTCTTAAAGAAATGATGCATTGCATGGAAATTCATCCACAGCTGAAAGTGCAAATAAGGGAAGAAAAACAAAATCATAAAAGACATTAAAAGGTACATTTCAGAAAGCAAGTGTACTCAGTTTCTTAGGCAATGAAGCATTCACGTTTTCAATTTTAACAGAGAGGCAGAAAATATAAAAACAAAGTGATTCCCAGGGAAAAGATACGCTTAACACGGCTGAGAAAAGTTGGTTATTTTTAAACTTTTCCCCTTAAGAAAAAGGGAAATTGTGTAGCTGTGGATTTCAGTTGTCTCCTGAGAGAGCTGGCATTCTTACAGTTTGGGTATGGAAGGCAAACGTTTGCTAAACTATTTGGGAAAGAAAGTGCCTATCCGATAAAGCAGCAGGAAGCATGTACTGTGTTTACCATCCTATAACAAGAGCACCTTGTTATCCCGTGGTACCTCCTCTGTCATGCACTGGCTGATGATGGTGAAATATATTTTGAGAAACCAGCAGCTATAGTTCAAAACTAAGTCTCTGAAAACCAGACTGTGTTGCTGAAAATGCAAACCTTTTCATGTTTACATATATTTAGATGTCTGATGTGTATAGTGTGTTGTTCTTGAGAACACTCACCTAAGCAATTCCTTTTTTGCCAGAGGAATGAGGTTGATGAAATTTCCAGACATTAAAGCATTTCCTCTGCACCTACTAACTGATGCATAATGATTTGGAATTCATTGATCTCAGCAAAGCTTAAACATAAAATGAAGAATGGTAAAATATCTCCTTCAATCTTTGGTTTCAATCTTTCAAGTACATAGGTGACCTTTTCTTTTTTTCCAACTAAAAGCACTTTAAACACGCATTTATGGTATAAAGAACTAACTAGAAGTCATCGATTTTCAAACTGGTTTTACTTGTATTAGATCTGAGTATCTAGAAATATATGCTGAGGCAAATATTCATTGTATGTAGCTTTTACAAAAATTATATTTTCTAGATGAATAAAGTTTCCTATTACACAAAAGTGTATTGGTTTTATTTACATGAATAATTAGTAATATATTACTTAAAGCAATTTGTTGGATCTGCTTTATTTCCCTTCATTTGTGTGCTTGGGTCAGTTGAGTTAATGTGGTACTTTGTTACACATGAAAGCATCATGTATTCAAGTCATAATAATAGCTATTAACAAATGACAGCTAACACTCATTGAAAGCTTATTTTGCGGCAGATACTGTGCTAGGAATTTTACATGCATTATCTCAACAAATCTGCACATCAATAGTATATTATTACCCCACGTAGAAAGTTTAATTTTCCAAGGTCAGCATATAGGCAGAGGTAAAGATGGTATTTGAACCTAGATTTGTTTGATTCTAGAGCCTGTGTTCTTAAATTACCCTCTCTATGCTCTTATCAAGACAAAAACTCACCTGAATCATGAGAAGAGACTGCACTTTGAGCTGACTGGACCCAAGTGCCAAAGTGACTAAAGCCAGCTTAATGTCAGTCAGACAAAGTTCACTGAGGGCAACCCCTGCTCCAAAGGAGGCCAACAATATTTACAGTGAGGGTATATATCTGTTTTCATGACCAACTACTTACTTCAAAAAAGAATTAGAATGCTTATTGTTCCAGCAACTAGAGCAAGTGCCAAAGATGAGATTATATTCAGGGATTTGGTGAGTGGTCCCCAAAATGTCTGGTCTTAGCACAGACTATGAAGCACTTGGAACTTCAACAATATTCTAATTTCTCACTTGACACTTGTGTAAAATCTCAAAACAAAATCAAACCAAATTACCAGAGTGATTTGATAATCCCTCCTACTCTAAAAGAAAACAATGGTAAGGAATCCAATGAATATTAGAGATACATGTTTGCCTCAATGCTCCATACCTTCTTTATCTTCCACTTCTATAATCCTTATCAAATAAAACTTTCAAATATTTAAAGTAATGCTATATTATTTGTGTATTTTGTACTTAAAGGCAAAACAACCTCTCTTGGAAAAGATTATCAAGCTAATTACAAGAGCTACGCAGAATTTTTTTCTTGTGGCAGTTATTGTTAACTTCCTCTTTAACCAGAACATCTCCTTTCCCACAAATAATGGCTATTATGTTTAACTTTTTAACGAAGTAAAAATACACCTAGAAAAGTGTACAATTCATAGGTCACAGCTAAATGAATAACCACAAAAGGAATATGGCCATGTAACTACCGCAAGAAGTCAAGAAATAGTACACCACTAACACTCCAGAGCCACCTCCAAACCTACTAACTCATATATTTGATTATTTTTAAAATTTTATATAAATGTGGTCATATAAGACATATTTATTTGCTATGTCTGTCTCCTTTGGCTTAATATGGTGGGATAACAATGTGGTGTTGCATTTTTATTGCCATATGTTATTTCACTTCCATGAATATACCAAAATCTCCTTACACATTCTAATGCTGATTGAAAATTTGAGTGGTTCCAAGTTTGGGGATATTATCAAAAATGTTGATATAAATGTTATTGTACATGTCTTTGGTACACAAAAACACTCACTTAAGGTGTGTATATATATATATATATATATACACACACATATACATATACATATACACATACATACACACAAGTAAGCAAAACTGTTAGGCAATGGGATAACTGTTTTTCCAACTTTGGTAGATGATGCCAGTCTTCCAAAATTGGTGTACCAATTTACACTCCCACAAAAGTTCATGAAGTTGTTTTATATTCTTACTTCACGTTGTTAGTCTCTTTAGTGGAGTTTAAATCATATGCTATTTTTAATGAGTATGAATAAAAAGATAAATTTAGGATTAGCAAATTAGTGTATTCATTTATACAGGCAATCGCTATGATAAAGAAATAAATCCTAGTGCTTAGAAGTACACATTTGAGGGTCTAATGCTGTTTGACCAGTCCCTGCCGCTTTCTATCTTTGTGATGGTCAACACATTTCTTTGCCTTTCTAAACCTCAGTTTTCTCACCTGAATAATATTAATATAGCATAAAAGGGTTATTATTAATTAAAATAGTCAAGCTTGGTATAGTACCAGGAACACAAAAATCATTCCAAAAGCATTCTGATATTCCTACCTAAAAACATTATGACATTGGCTGAAACCAACAAGCTACCATAATGTTGCCTTTTGCCACCCTATGCTCTGTGGTTTTTTTAAAAAATTGGAATTCAAAATCCTTTTGTCTTCCTCTACTCATGATTTATAAAATCAGAGCCATATAGAATCTAAACAGACCTCAAGTTCCCAGGCCCATTTCCTTGTCTTTGAGTAGACAAATACCTATGTCACTTAAGGTAAACAGTTTTTGATTTCTCTCACAATGTTATCTATAAATATACCCTTTTTCTCTACTGGATCTTAACGCTTTCTTTTTCATCTCTTTCCCCCATCCAACACAGAGACTTTAAAGAATCTTTCATATAAAAAGCAATCAACAATTGTTAATTGAATTGCATTCATTTGTTCATACCACAAAGCCCCAAGCCACAAAATACACCCACTATACTACACATATTACTTTGAAACACAAGACAAATAAAAATTCTCTATAAATGCCGACGAGAAGTATGGTGGTAACAATAGCAATCAAAGTAACAACACTCAAGAACCACTAGACTGCCGAGTCTTTTACAAATCTCTCATAGTTTTCCAAATTTATTTTCCTAAAAACTTGGAAATTGTGTTTTGCCTAAGATAAGCCAACATTTTTGGGTCTGTTTCATAATTCTGCACACATGAATTACAAGCAGCTCAAAACTGGCAGAACACGTCCTTCTGTGTCTGATGCATCACTCCTGTTCAATAAGTGAAGATCCAAATAACCAATGGAGAGACTCGTGCTTTGCATAAAAGCAGAATGGGGAAGAAATAAACCAACATAAAGTTTCTTTTAATTCAGTTTTATTCCTACCCATCTCTCTATAATAAATACTTTTATATAATTATCACATTATTCATGCTTTCACCAAGCACTTAGTGAAGCATCTACTCTGTCCAAGGTACTAAGTGAAGTACTGTAAGGATGGATCAAATGAACTCCATGCAATCAAAAAAACTTGCATTTTAATGGGTAGATAAGGCATGTTAATTTAAATAAATCTAAGACAAAGAATACAATATGGAGAAAAATCACAGTTAAGATGTGATGACAAATCAGAGAGATCATATTTAACGGAGGAAATGAAGAAAGATTGTTTGGAGCAGAAAACATTTAACCTGGGTCAAGAAATAGAAAGAAGCTTTTATATCCACACTACACTCTTTCCCTAACAATGTGGATGACTCTAAGCTTTCCCATCCAAGTAAGTAAGTTGGCATTTTACTTTTCAAGCAATGATCACGAGTGATGCAATTGTTTGTGTGGGATTTTAATTTGACCCTGATGCCCGTTTTTCAAGGAAATGTGTATTTCACTTAATAACTAGGTTTGCGTTTGGTGATTCTTTGGTCATGCATGGTAAATGCACAAATGAGTATTTGGAACAAGACTATACTTGTGGAAAAATTACTTACTTAGCAATTAATGAGCCTATTTTCATTGATGCCTGAGGCACTTGGAAAAATGATGGAAATAAATTGAAGCAATTTATTTAGAAAATGCAAAATTGTTCCCATGGATAGTATTTGTTATCTACCACCTTTTACAATGAGATTCACAATATACTTTCATTTATTTATTTATTTTTAACATCTTTATTGGAGTATAATTGCTTTACAATGGTGTGTTAGTTTCTGCTTTATAACAAAGTGAATCAGCTATATGTATACATATATCCCTATATCCCCTCCCTCTTGCATCACCCTCCCACCCTCCCTATCCCACCCATCCAGGTGGTCACAAAGCACCGAGCTGATCTCCCTGTGCTATGTGGCTGCTTCCCACTAGCTAGCTATTTTACATTTGGTAGTGTATATATGTCCATGCCACTCACTCACTTTGTCTATATTTTAGAATACAGTGGAGGTGACAATATTTATAGAATGAAAACATCATTAAAAAAAATTCAGGAGGAATTATTACCGAAAAAACCTATTTGAGCTAATACTCAAAACCCAGAAGCTGTGATGTGATATGCCTGAAAAAAGAACAGTCTTACATATGATGATATAATGAAGAATGGACTGGGAAGAAATGGGAGAATTTTTAGGGAGAGGTTTTTCCTACATAAATCAAAATGTGTAATGATATACAGTGAAGAAGAATAAATACTATATAGCAACAATAGTCTTAATCATAGTTTAGAAACATCCACAGATGTTGACAGGATAGGTTAAAAAAAAAAAGTTTAAGATAATGGAACTGAGACCACTGCTTTGCTTTGCAAACTCCCTAATAACTTTTACCTACATTTCAAAAATAAAAATGGTTTTAAGAGAATCATTCCCATTACCTAATCTAAAAGCTAATACACAATTTTTTTTCTTTTTAAGTACAGGATATTCTTCCCAGAAGTTGTCATGAGATAGTTAAATTACACAATCCAGTTCCAGGCCACAGCAGCCAGGAATAGATGCTGCAGAATGCTTCTCAGAAGTGAGTCATGGCTTTCCATGTTTATGTTTTTGTTTTGATATGTTTGGTAATGGAAAATAACTTTGAACATTCAAAGCTGAAGTCAAAAGCTGAGGTTGAAGTATCCTTGCCAATTTCAAGTTATTGACAAAACTTTACTGATTCCAACAGTACAGGCAGAAAGAGTCCTTTCCCTAGATATTTGCCAAATATTCCACAGAAAAATGTCAAAGAAGAATTCACCTCTTTAGAATCATCTATTTAACTTCCAGCACTGCATAAATCTAGGCTCTAAGCAATCTGAAAAGAAATAACTAAAGCTCTAAAAATAGAGTAGACAAAAATCTCTTAAATTTGAAATACTACAAGGAGATTACTTGAAAGTTCTCCTGGCTCTGATTCAAGAAACTGTTTCAACATGGATTACCAAAAAGCATGGAAAAGTTTGACACACAGAAGGGAATCAATATGCAAACCCCAAAACTAGACTGCTAAAAACAGAGAATTATGATAAAAATACTGAACTAACTCTAGCCAGACACATTTCTGTTACTTCTAGATTAAGAATTTTACCAATTCCTAGGACATGAAAATAATGAGTATCACACTGTTAACATATTTACATATGAATTTTAATCCGTTTAGTATGCACATATGCAAGTATAAAGATACATCCAAGAGACTAGTTTAGAAAGGAAATATCTCAGGTCCACTGTCAAGATTTTCAAACACTAAGTCACTGCAAGTCTGTTGGGGAGAACTGTGACTCATGGGTCTCTGATTTATTTGCAGGAAATCTATAAGGATGATGAAAGGGTTTTCCTCTTATATAAGCAAATACCTTTGCAAATTCTTAGTCCCATTTGGTTGAAGTTGAAATATTTAAAACTATTTTGAAACTAAGTTACATATTACTGTGTGTTAACAGGTAGATGCAAAGGTCCAAGGTTCCTAGAAATGTGTCATTTCTTCTAGACACAATTATGAATCTAACATACTGCTATCATTTATGCAAGAGCTTTTAGTTATATTTTTAGTTATATTTTAGTAATGTTTTAGGAGTTACATTCCACAGTGATATTTACAGGTTTGTAGATTTACAAATGTTTAAAGCACATACTGTTCAAAATGCCAAAGCAGTGAGAGTCATGCGAGGGGGGTTATAGGTATATAAAATGCAAAATTGTATTTGTGGTCAAGATTCTGGTTCCTAGGCCTGGCTGACTAGGTGAGTAAAAACCTTTAAGGGGTGTGGCTAAAGTAGGCTCATTTTCACAACATTGTTCCTTAAATTTTACCCAGATTTAAAGCAATCTGGAATATCTTGAACCCAACCACATTGCAGCCAAAGCAAGTATATGCCAACTCTGCCCTTACTATTCTTTGTGCCTAAAAATCTGGCACAGATCATTTATCCTGTGCTATGAACTCAGAACTCTCTGCAAGAATGACCTGCCTCTGGAAAATAACCAGATAATACAGTGATATTGCAACTTAAAGTCTGCCTGTCCATTTAATATCACTGATTTGAATTTTTAGATCCAGAAACAAATGATATAATAGAGGCACTGGGGCAAGAAGTGTTGATTCTCCAGCAGCTGCAGAATTGGATGGGCCATTTCAATCTTCCCCACAAGGTTTTCATCCAAGCTTTTCACTATGAGAAAGCTAAGCAAAAGCCACATCCAGTCTATGCCACAACTATGCCAAAAATTCAAAATCATTTAGTTAGGTTCTATTCAATTTAGAAAACTTAGTTTTTGAATGGGTAATGTTTACTGTGGGTGATAGCTGGTACTCCTTGCTTTTTCTTCTATAGTTTTTTTCTTTTACCCTCTTGATCTGTTAGAACAAAAGAGGATACTCAGAGGTGTCTGTGTGTGTCCCCTACATGAAGGGCTGCTCATGTACTATCCAGTAGTCACAGAAGTGGGCCCTGGCAGGCCCACTCACTCAAAGGCATAGTTTATTTGGACCAATTCCCCTCCACTAATGGTAATAGGAACCAGAGCTGGCAAACAGCAGGTTTCCATTCAACTCCAACAATCTAGCTGGTATAGAAATTTTTCATAAGCAATCAGTGTGTTCCAATTTGGTAATGTGCCTACTGAGGCTCTATGGTTACATTCTCTGTTAGGCAATATCTAGTGTCATGCAACACAGGTCCCTGAGAGGTGAAAGACTCATTTCCAATTCCCAAAAAAATTGCCTATTGACTTCTAGTTACAAATGCAGGCACAGACACGCTCAAAATATGTTTGCCTTATTTTTCTTTCCTGATATAGCTAGAACATCTGTTTTCAAAAACATTCTTTTCTTTTCAGTAGCATTTGGTCCTGAAAGTATTATCAAGGAATTCCCTCCAAGCTTACGTCCTAGCTGTCAACATCACCCAGATGACTTGCCATCTAGGTACATGTGAACAGATGAAATAGAAAGCATCTGGTTTATTGCTCAGATTCTTCCTCATAATACCTAAACAAAACAGAACTCCAGAAGATAGTTCAAATAAGTAACCATCACAATAGACAGTGTTAACTAATTTAAAATGTTTCCATATATCTTGAGTAAGATGAAAAACACAAGACATAAAACTTCAGTTACTAGCAATTTTATTTCAATATTTATCTTACCACATTTCAAAATTAAAAATTGAAATCATACATCATTTGTCAAGGCTCAGAAAATTAATGTGCATCTACTCATAACTGTGAAAAACTCAAATCTATTGTCTACATGCAGTCTAACTTTCATTTTACCTGTGAGATGATCAGCCTTACAAAGAATAGACATATAATGAAATTGATTTTTTCATACTAAAAGTACAGTTTTATCATGCCCAATACAAAAACTATTGCCATCTCTAAGAAAGATATGAATTAAATCAATGTTAAATTATTAAAAATTCTAACTTAATCCATTATCTAAATTACTTAACACTCTACAAATTTGATAAAGGCTTATAATTGTTTATGAATATATTCCTGCAAGGCAGTCTTTAAAAAAGATTAGGAAAACTTCAATTTGTCCACTAGTATTTCTAATTACATAATCCAGGATATGAAAGAAAATGGCTTGTAAATATAATACTTGCTTCCAATGCATATTAATCCATCTTACCAAGATAAACTGTATATCTACAGAGGTTCAGAATATCTATTTTATTTCATCCGAAAAGACTTACAAATAATTCTCAGTCAAGTTTACAATCAAACCTCTTTATTAGTTTACTTTATCAAAAAAAAATTAAGACAGAGGTAATCTGTCAATCCTCAGAGCATTTTTATATGACAGGTAACAAGTAACTATTTACTTTCTAACTGATAAAGGGATTTCAGAAATATGTGCATAAAGCTGTCTACATAACTACAGTCGAAGATAAACTTTTTCCTTAGATAAACACAATTACAGGGTGTGGTGAAGAATAAAATCCAGTAATGTTTCTGGCAATATTGTAGACCAGTTATGGAAAGAAAACATCTCCCCCAGCACACAGAAAATAATTCTGGTTAAACATGGAAACCATTTTTCTAAAGTATGGATAAACTAAGGATAAACAAAGGAAAAGTATACGGCCCCAAATTATGAAAAAGTTTGACTTTATATGAATAAGCAATCACTGGAGATAGTATTTGCCCTAACGGCATGTAGAAACTTCTTGTGATCTACAACTTGACTTTAACTGGCCACAGGCATACAGAGTTAAGGGACAAAGTATGAGTCTTTACTGGTAGTGTGTAAAATAGGAGAAACACACATACATAAATCATGTAAAGTAGAGAGAAAAATTCCTCTCATGGCTTTGGCAAAAAACTAAACTAGTCTTACATGAGAATTCCTGACCACAGGTGCATACTAATGATGAATGAATCAGAAATCCTACTTCATTTTTAAGTAAAAAGCCCTAGGGTGAGATTTTAGTTTAAATTACTCTTAGGTTGATAATGCACCCAGGTACCCATCAGAAGTAAACACATTTCCTTGCACAGTGAAAACACTCTTAAATAGAGGCCTGAAAATCTCCCACAGATTATTTCTAAATAATGAAATTTCACTTTTTGTTTTTAAAATCACTAAACAACTCCTCTATAAGCAAGAATTAATGGAAACTAATTGCAAAATTAGACCTATGAAGATAATACTGAAAATATCAGATATAAAATAAATATTGTTAAACTTATTAAAATAAGTTATGGAGGAATAAATGGCTATAAAAATTGATCAGGCAGATTGGGAAAAATAAATAAATAGCAGTGAAAATGTAGTAACTAAAAATAAAATCTTAATCTATGAGTTAAAATGGATATTAGACACAATTGAAAAGAGAATTAGTGATCTGAAAGTTAGATCTGAAGAAGTTACTCAGAAGGGAGAATGTAGGGCATAGGGGCAAAAAGACAGGAAATCTGAAAGGTTAGAATATATGAAAGACAGAGTGATGAGGTCCAATAACATCTAACTGGAGTTTGAAAAGAAAAAGAATATGTAAATATGTAATATGAATGAGAAGTTTCCAAAATTGTTGAAAGAAACCAATCCTTTGATTCAGGAAGACCAGCAAATTTCAATCAGGACACAATTGAAAAAGCAAAATCTGTATATATCACAGTTAAACACAGATAGATAGACAGATGAAGTAGCCAGAAGGAGAAAAAAAAGAAGATTGCCTACTACAAAGGAATGACAGTTTGACTGATACTGGCTTCTCAACAGAAATAATGGAATGACAATGAAATAGTATCTTCAAAATACTGGAGAAATTTTTATATCCAGTGACATTGTTTTCCAATACTAAGGTCTAATTAACAATTTCTAAAATAAGCAAAAATTAAACAATTTCAAGATTCTACCAAAGCAGAAATAGGTGGGACAATTTGCTCTACTAGATATTAAACTTACAAGTAAGCCCAATAATTAAAGAGTGTGGTACTAGCACAGAGATAGAAAATTAGACAAATGGGACAGAAATGACACCTCAGAAACAGACCCACCCATATATGGAATGGAGGATGCAAACAACTGTGCTAGAGTTATTTGTAATTCATATGGGGAGAAGTGAAATTTGATCCCTATCTCACACCATATACAAAATCAATTTCAGATAAATACAAGACTTAAATGTAATAGGCAAAACTTTAAAATATTAAAAACACAATATAAGAGGCTATCATTTACCAAAGGGTAGAGATGTATGCATTAAAGAAAATATAAAATTCACTAAACATAAAAGATTTTAAATATTCAAAGACATTTAAATTAAGAACTTCTGTTCTTCAAAAGACTCCATTTAAGACAAGCCACAGAGGCAAAAAAATTTACAATTTATGTAATGAATATAGGTCTATTATCCTCATTATGTAAAGAACCTCTTCAATTCAGTAAGACACAGACAGTCCAATAGAAAAGTGGGCACAAAAGTATTCCACGGAAGAGAAAATACAAAAGACCTATAAGCATATGGAGAAATACTCAACCCATTTAGGAACAGAGGATACTCCAAAAGAAATAAAACGTAACTCACCACTATTTTACTTTAGCAGTCCAAAAAAAAAAAAAAGTTTATAGACTCTTTTGGAGAGATTGTAGAGCAAAAGGAATCCTCAACATTGTTGATGAAGGTGCCAATTGGTTCAATCATAGTTTTGCATTATCTAGTAATGTTGGGAATAAGCCAGACTCAGCAATTTTACCCCTATATATATTCTTAGAGAAATGTTTATACATGTGCCTTCAGAAATACATGCAAAAACATTAAGAGCAGCATTGGTCATAATAGGAAAATCTAGAAACAACCTAAATATTCTACCACATACAGCTTGGTGTGTGTGTGTGTGTGTGTGTGTGTGTGTGTGTGTGTGTGTGTGTGTGTGTGTGTGTGTGTATGTGTGTGTATATATATATATATATATATAAAATAGAGGAATACTATAGAGGCAGTGAAAATGAATTGCTGCAGCAACAGGAATCCATATGGATAAGTCTCAAACATATTACGTTGAATAAAAGAAGCAAATTGCAGGAAAATACAAGTACTATGATATTATTTATGTCAAATTTTAAAAACAGAAAACTTAAACAACATATTGCTTAAGGATACATGTATATATGGTTAATTTACAAAGAAAAATAACCAAATCATTATTATAAAGTAAAGGAAGTTATTGTTTCTACTAGGGAAGAGGGAAAATACAATCAGGAAGTTCACAGGAATATCAAATTTTTTCATATTGTTTTATATCTTAAGCTGGGTAGGAGGTATATAGATGTTTATTATTAAACATTAAACTATATATTACATATAATTTATACACATATATTATTCTAAAATAATATTTGAAGACCATAATACTTGTTTTGAGTTGCCCATGTCTCTTTTATTCCTTCCTATATGGGGACTGCAAATCATTATGCAGCATCTAAAAACAGACACATTTTATATTACTTCTCAAATATATTGGCATTATGCATTTCCACTTAAATTCAAGTGGAATTTATAAAATTTTGTACAGCATTTAGCTATATAAAATTAGCATTTCTATAGCACTATTTTATAAAGCATTTAAAATACATACTGCTTGAAATGTTATTGCACCTTGAGCTATATTGCATTATTAATGAAGTATGCCCTAATACATGTAATTTTACATTTCCAACTCTAAAATTGTGTTTATTACACATAGTAATGCACCATATACTCTTCTAATTACAAAAAAGCAGAATATATTTTTGTTTTTGAAGCTAAATATGAGGAGGATTTCTTTGTAAAAATTATTTTAGAATCACACATATCCTAAGGCATATTTAACTAGCAATCCTGAATTCTTCCCTTATGGGAAGAACGTTTTCCTTGACCATAATCCTGGAAGAATAACAACTTTCCTTTACTTGGTGCTCACATAGCCTACAGAGCTCTTTCAACAAAGAGGAATTCAGTGATAATGGAGGATGCACTCACACCAATCAGGATTTCGACATTCATGTCTATATTCATATATAGACATTACTGAAGCAAGATTTTTGTGTTTGTGTGTATGTGCATATTCATGTGTACATGGGTCTGTGTGTGCGAGTTTACTGTATATTAAACTACAAGGATCTAGATCAGAGCTCAAGTTTTTCTGTAAAAAGCCAGACAGTAAATATATCAGGCTCTGGGGCCATGGAGTCTCTTTCATGACTTAACTCTGATGTTGTAGCACAAAATCAAGCATAGAAAACAGTAAATGAATGAGCATGGCTGTCTTCTGATAAAAAGTTATTTACAAAACCAGGCAATGGGCCAGATTTAACCTGCAGGCCATATTTTGCCCACCCTGATCTAGATAATTACCTAAACTTGCTGAAAACGTAAATAAGTTACATGGGAATGATACACTGATTGGCTGCTAAATAATTTCAGTTAAACTTTCTTGGGTTAGTTGAGCTTCTCCCTCATTCACTCTACTACAAAGATGCTGGCCTCTTTTATTTCTCAAACATAGCTAGTTTTTTCCTGATCCTGGCTGTCACTCACAGACACTAACTGTTCTCTGTAATGGAATATCCTTCCCCTAACCTTTTACTTAATTAACCCTGAATACCCATTCTTAAGGTTTTGATTTGAATGTTACCTAGTTAGAGAGGACATCGTAACATTCATTCCATTTTTGTCTGTGTATACATCAATAACTTATTGTCTAATACCTTTTTCCCTACTAGATTTTAAGCTCCATGATGGCAGGAGCCATACTTATTTTCTTAACCACTGTGTGTCCAGTAACTAGTATAATGCTTAGGAAAACAGACAATAAATATTTACGGAATGAAAAATAAACTGCTTTCAGAATGATCTGTTCTAAAATCATATATATCAACAGTTTTCCACTTACAATCTCCCACTACCTTGAATTCCTTACACAATAACGTATTTAAATTCCTTAGCGTGAATTGAAACAACAATGAAATATCACTACACCTATTAGAATGGCCGAAATCCAGAATATTGACAATACAACATGCTGGCAAGGATGTGGAGCAACAAGAACTCTTATGCATTGCTGGTGGGAATTCAAAATGCTACAGCCACTTTGGAAGACAGTTTGTTGCTTTCTTATAAACCTAAACATACTCTTACCATACAATCTTGCAATTGTGCTCCTTAGTATTTACTCAGAGGAGTTGAAAATGCATGCCCCACAAAAACCTGCATATGAATGTTTATAGAAGCTTTATTTTTAATTGTCAAACTTTGAAGCAAAGAAGAATGTCCTTCAGTAGATGGATGGATACATAAACTGTGGTATACGCATTCAATGGAATATTATTCAGTGCTAAAAAATAAATCTACCAAGCCATGAGAAGACATGGAGGAACCCTAAATGCATATTACTAAGTGAAAGGAGTCAATTTTAGGACAGTGAAATTTTAGGGCTGTATGACACTATAATGATGAGTACATTATTTGTCCAAACCCGTAGAACGTACAACACCAAGAGGAAACCCTAACGTAAACTAAGGACTTTGGGTGATTTCTATGTGGCAATGTAGGTTCATCAGTGGTGACAAATGCACCATTCTGGTGAGTGATGTTGATAATGAGGGAGAGGATACATGTGTGGGGAGAGGGTGTATGAGAAATCTCTGTACCTTCCTCTTAATTTTGCTGTTAATCTAAAACTGCTCTAAAAAGTAAAGTCTTTAACCAGTAACAACAACAAAAAATTCCTTAGCGTGGCAAAGAAGGCCAGTCTGACAATCCTTCTAGCCTCATCTCTTGCAACAATACAGTCTTCTCATTTCCCAGCCTTAACACCACACTCTACTTCAGGGTGCAAACGCTCATAAAGGTTTTTTTTTTTTTTAACGTGGACCATTTTAAAAGTCTTCATTGAATTTGTTACAATATCGCTTCTGTCTTTATGTTTTGATTTTTTGGCTCCCGAGGCATGTGGGATCTTAGCTCCCCGACAAGGGATCGAACCCACACCCCCTGCATTGGAAGGCAAAGTCTTAACCACTGGACCGCCAGGGAAGTCCTGCAAATGCTTACAGAACCCAGAGTCCCCAAAGTTCTGCAATGCAGAAAACTTACTTTTCTGCTCTCTACCCCCTCTGTAAGGTAAGGTCATCTCTCTACTTCCTCCAATTCCCCCAATTTTCCTCCTATCCCCCTGAAAAAACTTACAAAAATTCTGTCAAAACTCAGCTCCAAGAAGAGTCCTTTCATGTAGCTGACCAACTGCCCAGACCCCTCTGTACAATTTCACACTCTCTCCTCTGGAATCACTTTAGAAACCATTTTGGGCTGTTCCTTACTGCTCTCACATATCTGCTTTTCTGTTAATTCAGACCATACTCTGAGTTCTTCGAGGGACTCAGACCTTGATTCACTCATATGTGTAGCCCTAGCACATACATGGTATGTGTCATACGTATAAAAGAAAAATTATCCCAAACCTCTTTTAAGGGAGAAACAATTTCATGATGAACTTTAATGGAATGTAATTCCATTAAACAAGTCTTATAAAGACTTGTTCTAGGAGATGAATTATCTCACCTGACCAGTTAACTATCAACTGACTGTCAGCCAAAACTCTAACCATCTTTGACCAAACATAATCTTATTTTTGTATTTAGCTTAAATGTTACTATGTAGTCATTCTATTTTCTTAGAAAACATTTCTACTAAGGATGAATCTTTGAACTGACCCACTAGAGGCCTTTATCCCTTCAGCAAGACTGCAATTATGTGATTGTAACATGTGCTCATAACTAAATTTTCTGAAGAGTTCCTTAGTAGGAAATCGTGGTGGGGTCTCAAAAAATATTTGTCAACCAAATGAATTCTTCTCATAAGTAGAACTCTTCTGAATTTACATATGCTCTTCCTCACCAAAACCTAGGAAACTCATATGAAGCTGTAAAAATTTCGCTAAACCTGCAGAGCCACATCCTGCACCATCTCTCAGGATAATGAAAGGCTCTTCCTCCTGAGGGACAGAAGTATTTATTTAAAAATTACCCATATTCAATAGCATACAGCAAACGCTTGTGGACAAAACTGGACACTCAAATTCAGAAAACACGCCAATTCCAATTCCTCTATTAACTTCCTCACCTTGTGAAATTAGTCTTATCAATATTTTAATTTCACTAAGTCTGAATGAGAGAGAAACATGGCTGCTTAAGCAGATGGCGGTCACAGACTGCATACCACAATTAAGAATTAGTATACAAGCGGAAGCAGCCTGATACAGTATAAACAGTTCCTGAACACCAATGCCACCTAAGCTTGCCTTAAGGAATACACAAGACCAGTTGGGGAAATAATAGGTCAGCCATTTTCAGTGGACACCTGAAAACCTTGCATGAGGATTCCAGATAAGGGGGAACTGTTTGCTTTCTTTGCTTTCAAGTTTTGCCCATCTGTGCTGCCTGTGCTGTCACTGACTGTGTAACAGTGTGGGGGCCCCCAAGGGTTGCCAAATGTTCCAGCATATGCAGCGATTGGTATATCCAAGGAAAGGCATTCCATTGACACAGCATGGGCTCCAATCCATACAGACAACGTGTCCATAGGATACCCCTGAGCTAAACTTCAATCTAAGTGAAGTACATTTTCCGTATCACCCGAGTCACTATTCTTCACTCTTAGCCTTCCTTTCAAGAGGTAAAACCTCTCAGCCAGCACAACCTGTTTCCCTCTTCCATTAACATGCTTACAGAAAAAGATCTGAAATCAGGCCTTAGCAGAAATCTCAGCTGTTGTGTCATCTCTATCAGAAGTCATTGTTTTTAAGTCCTTTCTCTAATGTGAAACGAAAGAAGGGACAATTCCTCCAAGAACATATGGTAGGATTATTTAATGAGTAATAGAAGGAATTTTTCTGATACTCCTGAAATATTATTCTGTCTAAACTGGTCAGAATAAGTTCTAAATTTTATTGCGGAATTTATTCCTTTTAAGATTGAAGTTTAAAAGGCTCTCAGAGACTCTATTTTTCTCCAGGATAAGATTCACAAATTTCTTGAAACAGTTATATTAAATAATGAAAAAAATTGTTTGGGGGGCTGCAAAAGAACTGGAAGGGTTTGAATATGCAGTTGTCTCTTTCTGGGGTCCCAGTTTACTCACTTATAAAATGGGAAGAAAAATACCCATCCTAATTACTTTATAAGGTCGTGTGGTAATGCTCAGAGAGAATTCATGGGAGTAGATACTGAACTAGATTAAACACTAAGTACATATGAAATGCAATTACCATAGTGCCTCGTTTAAGGAAGAAGTGAAAATTCAAGTTTGAAATTAAACGGTCATGCCTCTGGCTCTCACCCTCACCTTTCTGTAAAGTGTGGTTTTCTAAAAACCCAACTGAAGACGTTTCTTTTTTTATTTTCTAGTGAGATCTATGCTTTGGGGGGGAAGGTGCATTTTTCTTGCTGTGACCTTATGCCATTATACTCACTTCAGAACATAGCAACATGCCATTTGGAACATCACAAGAAAGTAAAAGGCGGTAGCAGTCTTTTGGCCCTTAAGAAAATTCTTGTCTCTGTCACAGAGGTGGTGATTAGAGGTTCTTCCTTCCGGCTGTACCATTTTTAATCCCGTTAAAGATCTGAGCAAGTGAGGTGGGTTTAGGTGACAGAAACGGAGATAGAAAAAAAAAGGTTGCAAAGGAAGTACATTCTCTGGAAAGAGAAAAGAGATCTTGAGATTACAGGTTCAATAAATTGATAACCTTCAGATATGGGCTGGCTGTACAGGCTTGGGCCTCCCCACTGAACATCTGCAATAGGCCCAATGTCTAAATGCAGAATTCCTGAAAGAAAATTCTAACTTACACAATTAGAGGACCTGGCAGAAAGGACCCTCACAGGACATTCATTTCCTCCCCTTGGATAAAATGACTTGGTATTTAATTTCCAAAAATTTAAGAGGCGTATGAGGGGGGAGGGTTGGGAGGGATAATCTTACTCTATTACAAAACATGAGTCCCACAGACCAGGTAATCATTTGCTAAAGCCTCTCTCTGCAGGAGATGCTATTCACAAAACTGCCTAGGCTCTCTTATCCAAATATTCGCTCTGATAGACAGCATTATCATTGTTATTTAGCATATATATTGCTCTTCACAATCATATATTGCCTAATCTTAGCAACACATCACCAGTGAGTGTTATCATCTCTATTTGCAGATGAAAAGAATACAACATACAAAGGTTAAGTGACTTACCCATCATGAAACAACCATTCAGTGCTGGGCAAGAAACAGAGCTGAGGACTGGACTGTAAAACAACAGGCACTCCATCTATTAAACTGTAAACAGAAGACTCACTTCTTGAACATATGAGCAGGGACTCAAGTTCACTTTTTCAATGCCTTGTCTCAAAGGGAGAATTAAATCATTAAATCTTAGCTTATCCTTTCCACCTTTTCAAGATATCTCCTTTTATCTCAGCCTGAGTAGAGCAGTAATGCTTTCAAATCTGCCACAGAGTCACCTGCAGGTTTAGATCAGACCTGTTTCTAAAAGCAAAGTTTGTCTCCAGTCCCTGCAAACCTATCACTCATGCCTCCTCTGCAAGGCACAGTATTCTCCTTTCAGCCCTTACTTCACTAAGTTGTAACTGAATAATACCAATTACACCAAATTGCTTCAGAACCCAAACACCCTCACATTTGATAATTACCATGAATATACTTGCATGTGTGTGTGTGCACATGTTATCTAGTCCTTGCAGGGAGGAGGTGAGGAGAGGAGTCCTTTTGCTCTTAACTCTCCCATAAGATTATACAAGTAGAAAAGGCAGGAATTATACTTCTAATTCACATTATATCCTTTTTTAGAAGGCATATTATGAATATGTAAATAAATTAAAATTTCCAATTTCAAGTTATTCTGAGGACTTAGTTTAGTGCTTCCCTTTCAATAGTCCTTAAATAATGTCATTGCCTAATAGATAGGTTCAAACTCAGAATTAAGGTCACCATACATGGTGATTTTTATCTGACCTGATACATTTTGGCAAATACAAATTTCTAGCTGTTTACTTTGTTTGAAAAAACATTCTTTGGAATTGTGAGTTTAAAGGAAATTCAGAGGTCATCTAGCCTATCTGACTTGATTAAAGCAGTATACAGAGGAATTTTATTACCTTTAGCTTATCGTTGGCCTAGTATAAATTTTAATCTCACAACAGATATCCTATAATCACCTTAATAATCTCTGTAAAAGGAAACAGTTCTTTAATATGTCTAGACAGTATATAGGTCAATATATTTCACAACATGCATTTGTGGTTTATATTTTTAAAATTCAACCAACAGTTGTTGTGATATATTACATTATCTTACTAAACGGTTTTCACAAATATATGGCTTTGTGATTTTCCATCAAACAACCCAAGCAATGCTGTTGTTCTTTTGGCAGAAAGCCTTATTCCAAATCTCAGACACCATATACATGCTTTTAAGTGGTCCCATTAGATGGGTAAGTATTATTTCCCATGAGAAATGGCTGTTTCAATATCTGTCTATCTCTGGGTTTCAGGTAACAGGAACATAATGCTACATTAGAAAAACAGACATTGCTTTTGCTTTTTTTTTTTTTTTTTTTGGTTGAGCGAGAGGCTTTTGAATTTTCAATAGCAAACGCGCAGTACTATCCCTCTGATAATATCAAGGAAACAATTTTAGTTTGTATCTATTGATGAATTCAAGAATCGAGAGAAGAGCAAAACAAACATTTTAGGACTGGCCATTAATATAACAAGCCCACAATGTATACTCCAAGGGTGATAAAACCTCTAACATGAAAGTAGCCCAGTATCTTTCTGCCTCAGTCTATCAAATTAATAACAGCTGATTTACCTGATTTCAACATTTCAACTGCATATTTAGGTGGTTTTGTGAAAGGCTCTTTTTCCTTAGGAAAAGAGCAGACATACACAAATGGATATTGGCCAGCAGACAGAAATGATCTGTTAAGTCTTACTGGCAATGCTTTCCCTACTCCTTAATTTCATAAAGATCAAAGACACTGCTTTGAACAGGGGCCTATTGAAATTCTGAAGGATGGAGCCAGCTCATCCCAAATACTTAGATGGTGGGTGAGGGGAAAGAAGAAAAAAAGTCCCACCACTTTGTAGAAGGTTAGATTAGGCCTTGTGTACACATAGCTATCTGAGGGGAGGTTCAAGTCCCGCAGATTTTAATTTCAGTGAAGTCATACAGAGCTAATGGAGCCCTGTCGATCAGTAGCCTGAACTCTCCTGTGAGGAGGAGAGATTTACTGAGCTCTCCCCACTGACTCTGAATCAAGTAAAGCCAGCAGTGTTGATCACTACACCCCCAATTCCTGCAGTGTGCAAATGACTGGTTCCATTCCTAGGAGCAGCTCAGCTTTCTCAGCCAGCAGAGTTCTCTGATAATCTCTCAATATGTCCACTGGAATAATATCTTTATAACATTCAGGTTGAGAGATAGGGGAACCAATAAATCATTCAATTCTCTCCCTCTTAGTTCAGACCCAATTCAGGAAAAGATAGAGGAATTGGGATAATGGCAATCAAAGTAGCAGCTTTATTGCTGGTAACCTAAACCTGTAAGCTCCCTGTCCCTTCTCCAGTCCCTTGGACTCTACCCTCCAATAACATCTGGTCTGCAGCACACTCACCCAGCTAGTTGCCTCATGCTCAAATGCAAAACTTGAACAATTGTTGTTAGACCCTCACTTACTTCACCAATCAGATAAAGCAATGTTCTCTGAATAAGAGTAGAAAGAAAAACCGAAACTACCTCTTCTAATACTGGAAGTTCTCACATAGAATGGGGTCCTCCCAAACACTGAAATCAAACTGACATGCTTGTCTTACTGGACACTTCGGGGACATCTATATTTGGAATTATTCATTTATTAAGTGATAAATATAATCACTTATAGGCACTACAGAAAATAGTAGGGCTTGTTCCTGACCAGTTCATTCAAGAGTGATTATTTCTGCTGGGAGCATATACAACTACTGTTTTATCCATTGCTTCCAAAATCAGGAATTCCCTCCTGTCAGCCACAGAGAAAAGTATTACATGCTGGCAGATATTCAAGTGGTGGTTACCAAGGGTTAAGCAGAGTTCACAAGTAACCTGGATAATTTGTTGCTCTTTGCACATGAAGTCAGCTTAGGTGTTTGCCACTCTAATTAAATCAGATAAAAGCTTTAAAGAGTGAAGCTGGGGGCTTCCCTGGTGGCACAACGGTTGAGAGTCCACCTGCCGATGCAGTGGACACGGGTTCGTGCCCCGGTCTGGGAAGATCCCACATGCCGCAGAGCGGCTGGGCCCGTGAGCCATGGCCGCTGAGCCTGCGCGTCCAGAGCCTGTGCTCCCCAACGGGAGAGGCCACAACAGTGAGAGGCCCGCATACCGCAAAAAAAGAAAAAAAAAGAGTGAAGTTGGAATTTGACAGTCCCTGACTTAAAACACTATTGCAACTAATGTTCATTGAGCCACCAGAGAAGGGCATTGGAGGTGTCAGCAACCAGATGGTTTCCAGATCCAAATATATTTGCACTGTTTTCCTTCCCTTATAATATATACCCTTTCTCACTGCTTCTGCAGTCCTATGCTCAATGCTATGTAATCAACTCAATCAGACTTCCTAAATAACTTCTATTACAATTTTATTCCAGATTTGTGCATCTAGAATGCTTACTTAACTTGATCTTACTAGTGAGCTAACTAAAACCAGTGTCCCTAATTTTCTCAGAATCATAGATCTCTGAAAAAAATGATATAAGCAAGTTTCTTAGATTGCATTAAAAATGATTATATTTTCTTTTTTATTTTTTGCATTTATTAAATGTGCAAGATCAAATTGATGTTTTAAAAGATCAAAGAAAGATCAGATAGTCACCTTGTGCTGTTCCAAGCAATTAAAAACATTAGATCAATGTGCTATCTATTTCTGAAACAAAATCTTTAGATCAAGGGCAAGTTCACTGAGCAGAGGACTCATCACATCCTAGGTGTGACAGCCTGCAAAGACCATGTAATCAGGTATATGAGCAGTGTCTTTTTTTGTTTGTTTCATTTACACACAAATACATGAAACATAGACATGAATTTGCTAATAAAACAGAAGATAAAGAACAGACTTAATTCCCAATCCTCTAAAAAAGTAGAGAGTTTCAATAAAAACTCGTTATTTAATGCATGACTGTGTTGTGTTTAGACACTGAGGTATCAATATTATCCCTATTTTGTAGACTTGGAAATTGAAATTCAAGTAGGTTACATACCTGTCACAATAGCAAGTAAATGGTGGAGCCAAGATTTAACTCCACATACTTTGATTTCAAAGCCCATGTTATACTGACCATTATACAAGATTGGCCATTATCAAGCTGTTGCATGGCTCATTAAATCAGATTCTCTCCCTGTTTAAATTACTCCAAAGGAGGAGTAAGAAAGACACTCTTAGAAGTGGTATAAACTTTGAGAATTAAAACATATTTTTAAATACATAATTATGCATATTGAAATATATAGTAATATATGCTTAAGCAAATAATATATAGAAACAAATTTACTTTTTGAAAAAAAGATCTATTAATTCACTTAATTCTCAATCAAGGTCAAGGAGAAAAAGTCTACAGATGAAAATTATCAGTTATTGAAGACCTATTATGTACCAGGATCTTAACAGTCATTATCTTATTTAATCTTTGTGTAGCTTTATGCTATAATGCATTAAAATATTTAACAAAAAAGAAAACTAAGACTCAGGATGATTAAATTAATTGATTAAAGTTAACACAGTAAGGGGAAATAAAAGTATTCAAATCCAGTCTGTTGACTCCAATGCCAAAGCTTTCTTCACTCTAACATACCAACTTTTTTTTATTGAGGTAAATAAAACATTACATATAAGTTTCAGGTATACTCCAACATACAAATTCTTAATAATCAATAAGCACCAAATACACAAAAATTCACAAGCATACATGTGCTTACTATATAACAACATCACTGGCTTAAAGGTTAAAAAAATTTGTGGCAAACAGCCAGTTTAAAAATTGCTTGACTTTTTACTAGACGGCATTTTTAATGGCACAAATGATATGCAAAACTATAGTATAATGTTTCTGCCATTTTCAAGAAAAGATATAAGACAGATAAAAATTACATCCTATTTCAAAAATGTAAATAGCTCCCAATGCAATATAACAAGACTAGACAGCATAAAGTTATTAATAAGTGGCATAGACCTGCATCACCCAAAGTGTAGTACCCACACATGTTGTGGCAGTAAAACTCATGCTAGTGGCACGAATGTAAACAAAGTTTTTATTTATGTTTTAATCTTATGGTTAATTTTCTAATTATGGTCAGTGATATTAGTTTTCCTTTAATAAAAGTATTTCAGTTTCCTTTTAAAAGAAATTTCTCCTTGATTAATAATTTTGGAATACGTTATTTACTAAACCTGAACATAAGTAC
Organism: Grampus griseus; assembly: GCF_964374135.1. Lineage (NCBI taxonomy): Eukaryota > Metazoa > Chordata > Mammalia > Artiodactyla > Delphinidae > Grampus > Grampus griseus. The sequence continues at coordinate 72,361,836 of NC_139000.1, read as the reverse complement.
GAGCATATTATGACCTAGTAATTCTATTCCTAGGTATACACCCAACAAAAACATATACACATATGCACCACAATATAAACATAAGAATATATTCACTGCAACAGTATTTGCAATAAGCCCAAGTTATAAACTAACCAAATGGCTATCAACAGTTGAATAAATAAATCCTGATACATATATACAGTGGGATATAACCCAGTAATGGAAATGACTATAAAAACATGGATGAATCTCACAAATATTTAGAGCAACAAGCCAGACATAATACTTGATAAAAGGTTTTTGAGTAGTATTTTTAGTAGTATTGCTATTATTTTTATTCATTCCTTCAGCACTCATGGACAGACTCTTCCTTTACTTAGAAGCAGCATAATATTGTCCTCTTGGGACACTTCACTACACTCCCCTACAAGTAGGGATACTACTGTGTTGATGATTAATGGCTTTACATCAGACATTGTATAGAGTGGATGACTGAGTTTGCACATATACCAGTATGGCCTTTTCAAAAAAAATCCCATTAGACTCATAAGATAGGCAAAGAAGCCTCTCTCTTTCTCTACTGTGTCCTCTTTGCATTCCTTATATTGGAGAAGTAAAATCCAATGTGCAAATGGAAATCACAAAAAATAAAACAATCCAAAGTAAGTGGAAAGACCATAAAACTGACAAAAAAATGACAGAAAATTAAGAAAGCCACACATTGGTTCTTTGCAAAGATTAGCAAGATCAAATAACTCATAGGAAAGCAGGCAAGAAAAGAAGAGACACAAATGACCACATCAGGAATGTTAGAGGAGATAACATTACAAAACCTACAGATATTTAAAAGGATAATAAGTCAATGTTATCAATAAATTTATGCAATAACTCAAAAACACAGATCATTAAAGAATTAGATTCATCATTGAAAATCTTTTACAAAAAAAACCCCAAAACACCAGACACACAGTTTCACTAATGAAGTCAAACACTTAAAAAAGAAATAATACAAACTCTATACAAATCCAGAAATCAAAGAGAAGAAAATATTCCCAAAATAATTTTATAAAACCAGAGAAAACCTGACACAAAAACCTGACAAATACATTACAGGAAAAGAAAATTACAGACCGATACCCATCATGCACGTAGACCTAATGATACTTAGTAAACATTAAACTGAATTGAGCAAAGTATAACACAACTTCACCAAGTGGCATCTACCCAAGAATGCAAGGTTGGTTTAACATTCAAAAAACTCAGTCAGAATAATTCACCACAGCAACAGAATAAAGTACAAAAACCTTACGATCGTGTCAGTGCATAAAGTGATCATATCAGTTTATGCACTGCCACAAGATACAAGGTCAATACACAAAAACCAACTGTAAAAATTTTCTATAAAGTTACAGTAATCAAGATAATGTGTTATTGACATAAAAATACACAGAGATTAATGAAATAGAGAGTTCATGGAAAAAACTGGCAAAAATATTGAACTAATTTTCAACAAATGCTCTCAGGCTATTGAAAGGGGGAAAAAAAGTCTTTTTTAATGGTACTAGAATAACATGATAAAGAAGAAAAATGAACCTTGACTCCTACCTCAGATCATATATAAATATTAACTCAAGATGGATCTAAACACACAAGATAAAACTATAAATTTTCTAAATGAAAACACAGAAGATTATTATTGCAACTTTGTGATAGGCAGGGATTTCTTCAGATATCCAAAAAAAACCTCAACAAGCATAAAAAATAAAACTGTCAAATTGGAACCTCTTAAAACTAAAACTTTCTGGTAATCAAAAGATAGCATTAATAAAATGTAAAGGCAAGCCACAGATTGGATGAAAATATCTGTAACAAATATATCTGACAAAAGATTTGAATCCAAGATATATAAATTCATACAAATCAAAATGCACAATCCAATTAAAAAAAAAAGAACCTTGACTAAGGCTTGAACAGACATGTTACCAAATGACTGGGCAATAAACTCATTAAAAGGTGTTCAGTGTCATTTACACCAGAGGAAAACCCAATTAAAACTTCAATATGATAGTATTTTATACCCATGAGAATAGTCTTGCTTGCCTTTTTGATTATAACCAAATATTGGCAAAGACATGTAGCAACTAGAACTTTTTGATATTGTCAATGAGGTTTGAAAATGGTTCAACTACTTTGGAACTTTCTTATAAGGTTAAACATATACCTACCTTATGACCAAGAAACTTCTTCCCCAAATATTCACCCAAGAGAAACGAAAAGATATGTCCTCAAAAAGACTTGTATAAGAATTTTCATAGCAACTTGATTCATAGTAGTCCCAAACTTGAAACAACACAAAAATCTATCAATAGTGGAATGGGAAAGGAAATTGCAATATTACGATGAAAAAAAAAAGAATGCTATACTGATAAAAGCAACAACACAGATGAATGTCAAAAACATTATATTCAACAAAAGAAGGCAGACACAAGAGTAGCATTCCATTCATATGAAGATTCAAGAATAGTCAAAACTAACCTGTGGTGACAGGAATCAGAACAATGGTTGTCTGTGGTGGAGTATAACTAGAAGGGGGCACACGAAAACTCTCTAAGGTGATAGAAGAGCATTACATCTTGATTGGAACAGTGGTAATACAAACATATATATTTATCACACTCTTTGAATTGTACACATTTCCTCACAATAATTTTTTTTAATTTAATGAGAAAAATATTAACCTGATTCTGATACACTTACTCAATGAACTGAGAATTGCTATAGGGCTCTGAAAAATCATTTGGCATTCTGTATTGAAGCTGAATGTCCTCATATACATAGATCTGCCAATTCTACTCCCAGGTATACTGCCCACAGAATTGACTCAAGATGTTCATCAAATACATGTACGAAGTTTTCAGAACATTATTCACAATATCCCAAACTAAAAACAATCTGTATGTCCATCAACAATAGAATGGATAAATAAAGTGTGGTTTATTTATATAACACTAATCGAAGCATCAACGAGAGTAAATAAACTACAGGCATACCTCAGAGACATTGCAGGTTTGATTCCAGACCACCACAATAAGCAAATATCATAAAAAGTGAGTCACACAAATTTTTTCCCGGTGCATATAAGGTATGTTTACACTATACTGTAACATATTAAATGTGTAATAGCATTATGTCTAAAAAACAATGTAGATACCTTAATTTAAAAATACTTTATTGCTAAGAATGCTAATCATCATCTGAGCCTTCAGTAAATCACAGCAATAACATCAAAGATCACTGATCATAGATCTCCATTAGAAATATAATAAAGAAAAAGTTTGAAATATAGTGAGAATCACCAAAATATGACGCAGGGACACAAAATGCTGTTGGAAAAATGGAACCAATAGACTTGTTCTACACAGGATTGCCACAAACCTTCAATTTGTAAAAAATGCATTAAAAGCAAAGCACAATAGCGAAGCACAATAAAACGAGGTATGCCTCTGCTGTGGATGGATCTCACAATGTTGAGGGAAAGACGACTAAAAAGAGTAAAAGTTTTATGATTCCATTTCAAAAATCGACAAAATTAATGCCTAGTGTTAGGACTCAAAGGTGGTTATGTTCGGATATTAGTGACTAGGAAGGCCAAAAGGGTGCCTCCTGAAGGTAGCAATATTCTATTTCTTCATCTGGGTTTTAGTTACATAAATATATTTACTTGTAAAAATTCTTTGAGCTATACAATGATGCTTCAACCTTTTTATGTACGCTATACTTCAATTTTAAATATTTACTTTTTTAGGGCTTCCCTAGTGGTGCAGTGGTTAAGAACCCACCTGCCAATGCAGGGGACACGGGTTCGAGCCTTGGCCCAGGAAGATCCCACATGCCGTGGAGCAACTAAGCCCGTGAGCCATAACTACTGAGCCCACGCGCCTGGAGCCCGTGCTCCGCAACAAGAGAAGCCACCACAGTGAGAAACCCGCGCACAGCAACAAAGAGTAGCCCTCACTTGCTGCAACGAAGACCCAATGCAGCCAAAAATAAAATAAACAAATAAATTTACAAAAGTTTACTTGTTTAAAACTCTGTGGTAAACCAGAGAAGTACATTTCATGCTTTGGTCATGAGATGTTATTCAAAGCTGTCATGAAACAATGTAGCATGAATTCATGGGCCTAATGATAGAAGTGTAATTTTTTAAATAGTATTTGCCATGTACTTCAGAAATAAGTTTATTTTTGTTTGAGCATCTGGCTATCTCAGGTGCCCCTGGGGCAAGACCAAAATTTATAGTTCTGTGGTTATATAGGCCACTTGTTTATATAGAGAATTTTATGGCTTAGTTCCCCAGGCTTATGTCAGTATTGCTGCTGGAGTTTTCTCTGTTAATTACCTTCCGGGACTTCAGTGTGCACACAGATGTCAATTCAGATGGGCCAGCATGTATCTTTCTGGAAGCAATGGACTTTGAGTTTTTAACCAGATGGTTGAGGCAAGTTCCCTCAAGACCAAGCTAATTCTAAACTTTGTCTGTGGATTTAACTTGTGAAGAGGGTTCCATTTTCAATGCCTAATCTGATTTGCCCAGTCATTAGCACCTTAATTTTTTTCCTATAATTTTTTTAAATTTCATGGTAAATGCCTAGATACAAAAGCAAACACTTTTTAAGAATTTACTATGTGCCAAGCATAGTCCTAAATCTTTTATATGTAATTAATTCATCTAATCATTGCAACTAATTTATGCAATAGGAACTATTAAAATAATCCTCATTTAAAAGAAAGAAAATGAAGCACAGATAGGTAAAAAGCTTGGCAAAATGACATGGAAGATGTAAGATTTAATGCCAGGTAGGTAGGTTCCAGCATGAATTCATGGGCCTAATTGTGAATATAAGTGATAGAAGAGAGGTGTAATTTTTAAAATCTTGTTTGCCATGTACTATGGAGCCTTTAGTTCTGTGCACCCAAGTCCTGCAACCATGAGAACTCCATAGCATCATTGTGACTATATGTTAACAAACAAGATGGAAAATGCCAGCATCTATATTCTTAACCATTATGTTAAATCGTTCTCAAGGCAAGGGTTAAACATTTGTAAATGTGCAGAAAATGTGCTCAATTCTCCACTCTCATTGCTGCAAATCTGTATTCCATCCTGGTCAACTTTTTAAACATACAATAAGTCTCATATTCCTTATAGTGTGGATAATAACAGTACCTAAATAACAGTATCAGCTTAAAGATTACATGAGATGATGCATGTAAAGACCTGGCACATATTAGGCACTTTAATAAATATGAACCATCATTACTCCATTATTCTCATTTATGGTATTATTGTTCCTGGGGACTAAAACCTCTGCATTATTTACAAAGGAGGCAGCTATAAAGAAATTTGAGTGTGGAGCACCAGCAAAATTTCTTCAGGTATTAAATATCATAAACACTATGGCTGTACTTCTCATTTTCAAGTTCACCCATTGCCAGATCATCATCTGCCAAGAGAACTATGGAGCCTTTAGTTCTGTGCATCCAAGTCCTCCAACCATGAAAACTCCATACTACCACTGTGACTATGTGTTAAGAAACAAAATGGAAAATCTCAGGAAACTTCTTCCAGAATTCACACTTTTTTACTTTACTTTGGTCCTTTGGATTACTTTTCAATTTCAGCAGAAATTAAAGCCAAAGAACTATTTCCTGTCACAAATTCCCCCTTCTGCTGAAAAATATTCAACATGTAAATTCATGTGTAAACATGATATTCTGACTCTTCTTCACATTAACTTTTACTTCACTGGAAAATAAACACAAACACATGCTACTGTTTCTTGGGATTAAAAGTAGGTGACACTGTGGATTCACTCTTACTAGCTATAAATGATGTACTCTGGAATTCTCTGCCAGCTTCACGGAGAACACAAACAGGACTGTTAGTAACTCTGGCACACTGTGGACAGAACATGGAATTTACCTTGCAGGCTCGAGAGCCCGCTGGACTTGATATGCATGCACTAGCTACCCAAGAGCAATGGCAGTGTTATGGATGGTGAACATTTTTCTCTTGCTCCCTTTCCCTTCTTGTTATCTTAATTTCTCTGAAAAGGATAATAGGCAAATAAATATATTTTCTTTTAAATAACTTTTCCAAATAGTTTCCATGAATGATGTCAAAAATGGTATTCTTCACTCCCCCTACAGGACTGGGTGTCAAAGAAGCACCTCAGTTTTTTGCTCTTGTGATTATTATTAAGGCCACATGATGGGAATATACAGTAATCTGGAAACTGTTCTAGGTCTACTTTATACACTTGTCTAATGTATCTTCACAATAACCTTAATAACTTAGTGCCATTAAACACTTCAAGTAACTAATACTCAGAAAAGATGTGCGGCTTCCTCAATTGCACAGCAGTAACTAGAAGATATGGGATATGGACCTAGAACTGCCTGATTTCAAAGAGAATGTTTGCTTTTCCCATTGACAATCCTAAATTCGTTAAAACTAAAGTTTGCATTAGAATACAGGACTCCAAATTTTGATCAGTATGGTAAGAAATCGATTCCTGTTCTATCCCTTCTGCTCTATTTGTCACTGTTCTGTGCTCAAAGCGCCCCTAGTGCAATCCTCTTTCTTCTTACTTACACTCTGTAGAGAAGGTTACCAACCTTGGGATGCTAGAGCAGTACTGTGCACAGTCATGAAGCAGGGAATCCCATTCCTCCACCTGTGTCACAGTTTATTACCAGAGGCTTTAATCAATGCTAGCACTCTACTCTTATTCCATAGCCTGATGTCTTACAGAGCTCTCCATGAAAACCTATCCCCTCTAACCATTCTTTCCATACTGGATTAAAAACTACAAAACTGCCTCACGAGTACAGAGACCAACCTTCATCATATCTTTTCCACTGCCCTTAGGTCCTCAACCTTTTTAGATTACCTCCCTGAGGCCGCTGTAACAGAAGCCACCATACAAAGTAGCACCATTAGTCCCTTTCTGGTCCAGCCAAAGAAGTCTGCTTATGTTTTAGGCTCAGCAAGAATTACCTTCATTCCACTCCACGTTCCCAAAACCTAACATGGTGTCTGATATGTATGTATGTATGTATGTATGCATGTATGTATGTGTGTGTGTGTGTGTGTGTGTGTGTGTGTGTGTGTGTGTGTGTTAGCTGGGCTGATTTAAAACAAGTGCTTTGAAAGCAAAATGAAGCAATACATTGAGTTACCCTTGGGAACAATCTGTGGATGTGAAAGATAAGGGAAAGTTGTACAAAGGATGATCGCACTTTGGGATTATGTAAGTAAGTTTAATTATGATGCCCTTAAATAAGATTGGGAGTTCAGGAAAATGATCATGTGTGTGGAGAAGTAAATGGTAGGGTGGTGAGTTCATATTATGATATGCTGATTTTGAGATGCCTGTGGGACATTCAAGGGGGAAAATCCAACATACTCTGGAGGCTGGAATACAAATCAGGTCTGGAGAAGTACACTGGGAGTCATTACCTCTCAGATACGATTAAAAGCCACGGAAGTAAATAACCTGGTCCAGAGAGAGGGAAAAGCATAAAAGTGAAGAGCAACAAAAGTAAAACTGAAGTCTAGACTTCTCAGTGTGCTTTCTACTAAGTTCTTGGAAGGGAAACTTATTTCAAGACCCAAGTAAAGACCATATAAGTATTAAATCATTAATGATGGGAACTTAGACATCATCAAGTAGTCAGCAAGTCTTCTAAACATATTTCACCTCCCTGTCATATATTCCATTGAATTACAAGCCAGCTAATTATTCTTCCTGTTTTATTTTCCTCCATAATACTTCCCACCATTTGATGTACTATATATCTTATTTAATGCTTTTTGTAGTCTCTATTTCTCCATTTGAATAAGAGCATAGCATAGGAGAAGGGAATTTGTTCTACTTTGTTTACTGCTTAGAACATGGTAGGTGCTCACCAAATATTTGTTGTTAAAAAAAAAAAAGAAAAAAGGGAAAACAATAATAATTGCTCACTACCCTTGGGTGGCAGGTAGTACTGAAAGGTTATATGAGATTTAGCAAAACTGGTTTGTTCTGTCTTTCAACTAGAGTGTTAGGAGACAAGCTTGTAGAAGCAGTTAAACCACATCTTATTAACACTGAAACATACAGTCAAAAGTCACTCTATTACAGAGCTTCTTTATTCTAATAAAGAAGCTAACAGAACATAGATAAACAGAATTAGCTGGCTTGTAATTAGACTTCTGGGACACTACAGGAAAACTTTCAGTTTCAACAGCCTATACTGGTGCATTAAATATTGCATTGGCAAAATGAAAAAGAAAAGTGGCATTAGCATGCACTTAAAGCAGTACATGTTTGTTAAGAAGTTCCCTGTTCAGTAGTGGTACAAGTTGTTTACATAGCACTTCTACAAAACATCCCATCATAATGCATAGCACGAATGGGAGACATTCCTTGAAGGAATTGGCATTCTAGAAGCAGTGTTCCTAATTGGTGATTATCCACAATATTGACCCATGTACTGAAATGTTGAGAAGTTGTTTCAGGTAATTCTAATACACTAATTTGTTGTTGATGATGTTATCCCTTAGTTCAATACGCTTTTCTTTGAAAGGGGCTGAGTGCAAGGATGCTCAGACTATATTCTCTGACACAGCCTCCCCAGGGTTCCTTCTCTAATCTTCTCTCCAACCTCAGAGCTCCAGGACCATTCTTCCAGAACCTTCAGGCACGTAGCAGATGGCATTTCCAGATAAAGAACCATTCTTAGGATACCCACAAGAGCTAAGAACACTGGATTCCTCTCAGCTAGCTGAGAAAATGTTAATGTCATGCCAATAGATCTACATTTTGACCACCTCCATGGTTGCCAGCCCTGCCCAAGCCTTCAGGATCTCCTTCTTGGGCCAGTGTGCTTTCCAGATTCTGTTTTGTCTCTCACAGTCTTTTCTCCACACATACAGGAGCCAAACATTACTATGTTCTATAAAGCCCTATGTGATCAAGTCTGATTCTACCTCTCCCACCTAATTCTCCTACAGCAACGGGGTCCTTAGCGTACCTCTAGCCTTCCGGCTGCTCCTTAAATTTGGAAAAACTTATTCTTGCCTCAGACATTTGAGTTGCTGTTGCTTCTCCCTGAATAAACAAGATTATCACTACTATTCTCCAAAAGACTGCATTCCATAAATTACCCTGTATCTATCACTACTGCTTTGCATTTTATACCCTATCTCTGTATCACCCAATCTCAAAGGATGAGGTCTTTCATCTGTTGCTTCCTAGGGAGAGAGTAAGAAAAACAGAGGCAGAGAGGAGAGAGAGATAAAAGAAGGGAAAAAAGAAGAGAAGAAAGAAGGAGCCATTCCCTTTTTGAGAATATTTTTTAAATATTGTGTACTAACTCACACATTAGGATTTTTTTTTGTTTTTGCTGTTTTATTTTTTAACTTTTTATTTTACATTGGAGTATAGCCAATTAACAAAGTTGTAACAGTTTCAGGCGCACAGCAAAGCGACTAAGCCATACATATACATGTATCCATTCTCCCCTAAACCCCCGCTCCCATCCAGGCTGCCACATAACATTGAGCAGAGTTCCCTGTGCTACACAGTAGGTCCCTGTTGGTTATCCACTTTAAATATAGCAGTGTGTACATGTCAATCCCAAACTCCCTAACTATCCCTTCCCCCCACCCTTCCCGCCTGGTAACCATAAGTTCGTTCTCTAAGTCTGTGAGTCCGTTTCTATTTTGTAAATAAGTTCATTTGTATCAATCCTTTTTAGATTCTGAACATAAGTGATATCATATGATATTTGTCTTTCTCTGACTTACTTCACTCATACTTTACTCAGTATGACAATCTCTAGGTCCATCCACGTGGCTGCAAATGGCATTATTTCATTCTTTTTAATGGCTGAGTAATATTCCATTGTATATATATGTACCACATCTTCTTTATCCATTCCTCTGTCGATGGACATTTAGGCTGCTTCCATGTCTTGCCTATTGTAAACAGTGCTGCAATGAGCATTGCAATACATACATCCTTTCGGACCATGATTTTCTCCAGATATATGCCCAGGAGTGGGATTGCAGGGTCATATCGTAGCTCTATTTTTAGTTTTTTAAGGAAGCTCCATACTGTTCTCCATAGTGGCTATACCAATTTACATTCCCACCAAGAGTGTAGGAGGGCTCCCTTCTCTCCACAGCCTCTCCAGCATTTATTGTTTGTGTATTTTTTGATGATAGCTATTTTGACTGGTGTGAGATGATATCTCATGGTAGTTTTGATTTGCATTTCTCTAATAATTAGTGATGTTGAGCATCTTCTCATGTGCCTCTTGGCCATCTGTATGTCTTCTTTGGAGAAATGTCTAGTTAGGCCTCCTGCCCATTTCTTGATTGGGTTGTTTGTTCTGATGATATTAAGCCACATGAGTTTGTAAATTTTGGAGACTAATCCCTTGTCGGACACATCATTTGCAAATATTTTCTCCCAATCTGTGGATTGTCTTTTCATTTTATTTATGGTTTCCTTTGCTGTGCAAAAGCTTTTGAGTTTAATTAGCTCCCATTTTTTAATTTTTGTTTTTCTTTCCATTACTCTGGGAGATGGATTGAAAAAGATATTCCCAACTCTCTTATACCTCCCCTAACATACACACTTCCCATCCCCACCTTCCCAGTAGAGTTATATGGCTTTTTCATGTTTTTTTTAAATCAGTATTTGATATCCACACTAATATAACTATGGGAATAAAATTTATTGGTGAGCTACAAGGTACACTAGGTGCATATTCATCTTCTTATAAAGTTCCTATTTCTCTTGGAAATACCTGTCTTGTTTTCTGTTTCCTTAGTTTTCTATGTACTTGTCTCCAATTTATCCCCAAACTCTCAAACAGAACACTGAGACTTATTTACATTTAGTCACATACCTTGGGAATATTTTTCCCTTCTTGAAGCATCCACCCTGGAGTCTTCCCACATCCAGTCAGAACTGCTTTCTTTCCAGCCATTATCCTGGGAGTCGCCCTCAGGATATTACAAATTCCCTTCCCTTCTCCTTTGTTAGACCCCTATTTCTTGGGCCAGTTCCAGGGAATTCACATTAAAATTTTCAGTTTTTAAAGACATTGGTTCATTGTCTTCCAGTTTCCAATTTTACCATTGAGAAGCCCAATGTCACCGTGACTTTAATCCTTTATATGAAACTCTATTTTGTTTGTCTGATTGCTAGATAGATTTTTCTCTAGAATATTTTGGGACCTTCTGTTTATTTCTGGTTTTCTAAGAATTCACAACGATGAAACTTGTTTGGATCTTCACTGTGCTAGGCATTTGGCTGGCCCTTCAAGTCCTAGAAATGCAAGGATGCCCTTCAGTTCTGGGAAGTGTTTTCTATTTTTGTTTTAGCTTATGTTTTTATTTGGGATTTAATGCAATCTTTATCATTAGTTTGACTGCATTTTATTCTAAGCCAAATCTTTATGTACACAATGCTGGAAAATGAATTCCCACTCTGTCCATGGCTCACTCTGTTGAGAAGAAGCAATAAGCTCCAACACACAAGAACTCCACATTTCCCCCCTGCCTAAAAGATTGAGATGTCTACCACTCGGTACTATCAATACAACATGCCTGACTTTGTGCTGATGGACAGCAAATGCACGTGAAACCCAAGTGAATCCTTCCTAATGGCCTCCCTTCAAGGTCTTCTGGGCCTTGGCCCCACTGGCTACCAAGAGCTCTGGGAAGGTGGAGACAAGTTTGCAGGCAACCACATATCACTGGTTCATAGTACCACCCTTCCTGGTACCAAAGAGCACCCCCATCTGGGGTCCTTGTATTCTTTTTTCATGTTTTTCTCTCTTTATCTGAAATATACTCCTGTTTATATTCTAAGGTGATGACCTAACTACATATTTTCAGATATTCTCATTACTTTGATGGCATTTATATTCATATATTAAACAGTCTGAGTTTTTTCTTAGAATTGTACTATCCTGTCTTTAATTATTATACTTTAAATTATTAGCAAAATTTATCTATTATACTACTTCTCCCCAAACTTTTTAGCTGTTTTCAACTTTCTGTACTTCTAAATAAACAATAGGAACCTTTATCAGGTTCCAAAATAAATTACGTTTGGATTTTTATTTGAATATGTTAACCTCTTAATTTAGGAAGTGCTCACATTGTTCAACTCAGTCTTTCTATTCAAAAGATGACGTTTTTCTACGTACTCAAGTCTTGTTTGTAGTCCTTCATTAATGATTTTAGTTTGTAATTTTCCTCACATAAGTAACAAATAAATCTTTATGTTATTATGAACAGGAGTTTATTATTATTGTATTTTTAGAGTGTTTATAAATTTATTCCTTCTAGTTACTTTTGTTCTAATAGTCCCTCTCTTTATTTTCTTTTATTTTATTGTATGCAATTATACCATACACATTAAGCAACATGTGGTACCATCCTAAGTTTATGTCGTATTTCCATATGGATTGCTAGAATTTCCAGAGTAACATTTAACAAAGGGTATATAGGTAAGAATGTTTAACTTGTTTCTGACGTTAATGGCAAATACTGTAGTGTTTCACAATTCAGGTAATACTGTCTTTTGAAGGGGGACTAGAAGGTAAGTGCCATAAGTACACAGTATCTTGGGACAATTGAACACATTTGTTAGTATCTTGGTTGTATTTTTATTGTTGATTTTTAGTCTATCTGCTTTTTTCTGCTATGATTAAATTCTGTACTTTTTTGTTTTAGTGATCTACAGTGATTTAGATGAGATAAATCATGCTTTTGTCCTACTCCCATGTATCTTTTATCAGATATATACCTAAAATTATATTACTCAATCTATAATATAGGTACTATTAATTGAGCATTTACATTTTGCTATGTGCATAACAGACACTAATTTATTCATCTCACAATCCTTGCTAAGCATCATTGCTATAATTTTTAGCAGAGAAAAAATACAAGTTTAAAGAATGAAGTTACTGTTCACAAATTATCCTAGAATTGAAGTTCAAATTCTTATTTGTCGGATCACAGTATGCTATGTGGAAAAGTTATGAATTCTTATATATTCATTTTATTCTCAGGAAACTCTAAAAACCTTTTTTGTACTAACTGTTCAATTTTTTCCAGTTTCCAGATAATAATCAAATTATCTTCTAATAATGGTAATTTTACCTTCATTTTCCCAATATTTACTCATGCTTTTCCTATTTTATTAAGTTAAACAATATTATACAATAATTGTAATAGCAGGAATCTTTGTCATAAACTTGATTTAGTGGTCTTAGTGTTTCATTATTAAATATCTCTTGGCTGAAGGTTTGACAAAGAGATGATGTGTCATATTGAGAAAATATCCTTGTATCCCTAGTTTCTTAAGAGATTTTATGTTTAGTGAGATAAATATTGAATTTTCCTAAATGTCCTTTGGACTCTTAAGTAATGATAAATATTTCTCCTTTTACCTTTTAATGTTATTAAAGCTTAATAGATTGATGGATATAAGACTATTATTATATTCTTAAAACATTCAAAGGTCAAAATGCTGTTGATCAATGTGTTACAAAACGTGTCAAATGAGTCGGTAATTTTTACTTTTAATTTCTCTTGTCAAATTTTGGGATTATGATCATGGTAGTTTCTTTCAATTAACTTTAAAGCTTTACATGATTTTTTACTTTCCTGTCAAACAGTTCAGATAGACTGAGGCATTGCCAGTTACTGTTAAATTTGAAAGAACTTCATGTTTTTAAAATATCTAGATTTAAAAGAATATGGTACTCATCCAGGCAGTTAAATAAAAAATATCAGCAAAAGAAAGATGTTGACCTAGAACTTGCTTGGAGATATTTTCCTGATAATTTCTTAATTTTTTATTTACCTTATTATTCTGCTAAGGCTTCACACCTTCTTTTTGAGAGAAGTTTGGTTACTTGTATTTCCTATAAAATTATAGCCTATTATAGCAAGATTTTTGAATTGTGTGCTAATGACCTCATATATATTTTTAAATCACCCCTGTATCTGTAGTAAAATTCCTTTTCTTTTCCTCTTCCCTAATATTACATATATGTGTTTTATCTATATTCTTGAAATGATTAGGGAGAGTTTCTTTTCTTCCCAAGAACTCACGCTTAGGTTAAATTTCTATTGTTTTCCTTTTTAATTTTTTTGTCCTGCTCTTATACTAATTATTCTCTCCTTCACTGTGTTGATTAATATTGTATAATTAATAGTTGTTTTTCTCATGATAGTAGTAAACTGTTAAAAGTGATGAATTAGTGTTTGATATAAAACTTTTACATTTAAAAGATAACCTTTATATAAGATGATCCATTTTATGTTTTACCTGAACACCCTATTGTTGATATTATCATATTTTTTATTTTGCCTTGTATTTGACCAATAATTTTCCCATTCTTTTATCTTTAAGCTAACTTGGTCAATTGGTTTTAGTTCTGTATCTCGCAGACAGTATACAATTCGATCCAATCTGAAAGTCTTATTTTCAGTTGGAGAATTTAACATATTCATATTCTTTGTCAAGGTAAGTACATGTATTTTTCTTTCATCATATTTTCTTTTCTTTTCTTTTAGTGCATTCTTGATTTATATCTTTTATTTCCCGTGTTTTAGTTTAGATTCCTCCTAGGTATCCCTGAGTTGAGTTTATTTGAGAGGTGATCAAAGGAAGTACAAGTGAGAAAGTGAGACTGGGGACAATTTTTTTTTAAGGCAATAAGAGTTACATGAATTCAGGCAGTACCTGTGTCAGCAAATGAGGCTCAATGCCACTGAAAATCCTCTGAGGAACATACAGAAGGACCTCAGAATTGTTCCACTGAAGAGACACCACAGGGGTAATTGGGGTGGAAAGCTGTATGTGTGGGGACTACCCACTGCAGACAAGGTGAACCCAGCAGTAGGGCAGGGGAATACGGGGCATACAGTATCTGCTACACAGGATTATGGAGGGTGCCCCACATTTCACTCTACTAATATAAAATGTATATATCTTATCCTTAATTCTAAAAATATCTACCAACAATATTTTAAAATACTTGACTGTGTACATTTCCAATTGTCACCATCAACAATAAAGCACCCACTTCAGATTTACCAGAATATAACCAAAAGATGAAGGGCACATATTTAAATTCTGCCCACCCTACTCTCTACTGTTATGTCTTCCTTTTTTGGAAGAAAGAGAGAATATAAACTGAATTTTTAAACCATTTACTATTAGTATTATTTTATTTTTATAATATCTTCCTCTTCCATTATAATTATTTGTAATATGGGCAACAGGTTAGATAAACCATAATTGCAACAATTCAACCTAATTCTTTATCTTCATTTAGTTTTTCAGTAGGTAATGATGTACCTATAAACATTTAAAGAAAGTGGCTTAGATGGTTTATAAATGTCCTTATGTTTTAACATGTAAATAACAATTTAATTATATATTTTTGTTGCTGTTGATAGTCCTATTCCTTTAGTTATGTACATATTATTGTTACCACTCACAGCTCAAAATTGTTATTAGACCAAATCTGCAACTCTGATTTTCCTTCCTTGGTTGATTTTTTTTTTTTCCTGCCCGGATGAATATGATTTTTTAATAGCCAGAAATCTACCCTTTTCAGCAAAATAGGTCAAAGTTTAAGTATCTTTTTAAAAATTAATATTGCTTGCCCTATGATGACTGCTTTCAAATTCAGGGCCAAGGGTTTTATGCTTTGTTTGTTTTAATCTCTGAAAAGTTTTCTTTTAGTACATCTTTCTATATTATTTCTGTTAATTTTGTTTTGGCCTGCTCTTCAAAATAATAATTCATATTTTGGGTCTTTATTGACTGTCCTTTTCCAATCTCTCCTCTGTTTATTTCATTCCTTTCCATAAGCATCTTATCAAAGCTGCTTAAGCTTTTCCACATGAAACTCATCAGAATTTCTGTTCTTTATTGTTTCTATTTCAGTAGTTCATTCTGCTACTGTGTTTTTCCCACAGTAGCAGAATGAACTACTGGGTCTGAGTTCTTCAGAGCCCATATTCCTTTGATTTTTATAAGGGCTTTACATGAATTTTTAAAAATATTTCACTCCAGTATTTCTTTTCTTAAAATTACTGTCTTTCCCTACCTTCAGTGTTACATTTATCTTCTTTTATATGGAAGATTCTTTTTAGGGTTTGTTTTACTTTTACACGTAATTGAAAAGGCGGCACATTCTAGACCAGTAGTTACAAACTACTTTTACTTTTATCATCTTAGAGTTTTCTTGGAAACTATTTAAAACTCTTAGATCTCAAGCTGAAAACTGGTTTCATGAAAGTTTATATTATCTCTTTTGCAATCTAACTGCCTGCCTAATTTAGAGCCATAATAGTCATATTGTCACTATTGAATCTCCTGTGAGAGAAGCTAACTTTTAAAATTATTTTTCTGGGGTCTATTTTCCATATTCCACATGGTGTTACCATCCATCTTTCTGGGACTGCTGTCTCCCACTACTACTCCTTCCAAATATGAAAATACCCTGCAATCATTCTGTTTAAAACAGACATGGCTACTCTTGATTTTCCTAAGCAACCTGATTCTGAATTCAATTTTTCTGTATCAGTAAATCATTTCTTACATGTTGCTCTCCAAATATGTCTTCAATTATAGCCTTGATATAACAGACTAAGGAAGTATTTGTTTCTTTCTTGATCATCTTTGTTTAGTTCTTATAAACCCATACTACTTTCTCTGGAAGACGTTTGTAAGGAATTCCCCACTGCCTTCATTTAATGTTCTATCCTTGATTTTTCTGGCATATGGATGGCATCCTCCCATATTTTCCATCAAAAATGCTAAATTTTCCTTCTGTTTTTATATTCTTCTGTTCATTTGATGGTGATCTGGAAAAGAGAGTGAAGATTTATATACTGATGCTCAAGTCACTTCTCATCCATGATTCCTGTCTACTCCATATTTTAGATGTCACCAGGCAGATGTCTCCTAAAGTCTCCATCTGCTTCTCATAAAAAGTCATTTTCAGATATTTGCTTTTTTTTTTCCTCTATGTCTTCAGGGAAATGTTCTCTTTCCCTTGTTACTGTATTTTTTTTCCTATTCCTTTCCTGGGCTCTGACCCCACCCTTCTGAATGGGCAAAATCTTTATCAGTCTGAGGTCTGATGGCAACAGTGTGCACGAAGTGTCATTTGTCCACTTTATTCTCCATGTGGGAGACATTCCAACAGCTTCCCCATCTCATTTCTCATCGGGACATCAGGGTGTTCTACACTGAATTTATTGCAGTTTGTGAAACCTAACAAACATTCATCAACTCTGGGTCCACAGGACTAAAATAAGATCTTTTCTTGCTCAAAATGGCAGTTTCTCTGACTAAGTTAAAGAGTAAGGTACAGTTGCTTCATTTCTCCGCAGTAGAAAGCACGAAGACCTTTCGGAGCACACGTAATCCCAGGCCTCTTCTGTCCCATCTGTTTCTGAAGCTTTTCCACATGTGATTAAGCATCCAAATGCCCAACAAGCTTTCCCCTA
The DNA here is from genome assembly GCF_964374135.1 of Grampus griseus. Taxonomy (NCBI): domain Eukaryota; kingdom Metazoa; phylum Chordata; class Mammalia; order Artiodactyla; family Delphinidae; genus Grampus; species Grampus griseus. Next base: position 72,344,246 of record NC_139000.1, on the reverse strand, counting down.
TGCCCTTTTCTATACTTTATGTTCTGGAAAGTTGGTCTCTGAATGGATACAGAAAGAGATGAGCTGCCGATGATAATGATAATGGACTAGAAATCTTGGTTCTAACCAAAGTTAGTTTCCATTGACTTAAAAGTTTGCCTAGTTTATCAGGTATAGTTCCTCTGCACCTTGGGTTTTTCCAGACCTCAGAACATAGTGATGAAACAACATGGTTCCCCTATCTTCTTTTTAAATAGATCATTTGATTTAGTTTAATTCGCTGCTACCGTTTTTTGCTTATTTATATAATTTAATGAAAGTCAGAGATAATTATATTGATCACATCTAGTCTGCTCTATGCCACCCAGAATTGTTCAACTAATTCCTTATCTTATTATTTCAGTTTCCCCATTTAGCCATTATTACAGTAGCCTGAAAAATTAATTACATAACTACCACATATCCTCAGTATGTGATATTCTAGACATATTAGGATGGCTAAGAAAGTATCATTTTTTTTAAAAGACTTAGTCTAGTAGGAGGAAAGAACGTGTATATAAATAAGTTGCATGCTCTTGTGTGGCTGTTATGGTATAATTCATTACGCTGGATTTTCAAAAGAAAAAGCAGTCAATTTATCCAGGTAAGATTTAGGAAAGAGAGGCAACACTTGAGCTAAGTTTAAAAAGAGTAATAAGTGCTTAAAAATATCACAGTGGGGGCAACTGTGGTCAGAGTCAGAGAGGATATTTCAGGGAGTAAGAACAATGTCTGGCATGAAACTGCCTGGTATACTGGATGAACCAAGAGTAACTTGGCATGGCTGAATTATACAATGTACGAAAAACCCAGCCATTGTTAAGACAAAAAAGAAAAAAAGTGGTCCACTAAAAACGTGAAACTATAAGAAAAGCCCAATATATAATTATTATGGCCTGTGTCTAGTACAATTAGTTTTTTTTTTTTTTTTTTTACACTTACCCTCCAAGATTGGTCTGTTGTAATAGTTTCTACCCCCATTTTTATAATTATCATTTAGGAAGTACTTGCCATGTAAATCATGTTTATGAAACATTCTAAATATTCCCACTTTGTCATTTCAGTTTGAATGACTACAATTCCCTCTTTTACATTGCCCTTCTCTTATCATACAAAAATCTAGAAACATTAAAATGGCCTAGCTAGTTTTGCTTTAGGTAAAATAGGTCACAGATATTTAACTCAAATATACAGCTATATATTTTCTAGATCTAATATAGCACAGATCACAATTTTCTCTACATTGGGAGACATGTTATGCATTGACTGAAGTGGTAAAGCACAAATATGTGGTATATGGCATACAGTTAAGAAAATTAAGAGTGCTTACACTGAGAGGAGGTCATAACCTGGTGGGCTAACCAGAACCTAGAGGGTTCATTCCATTACTGGAATGTCAAGCAAGAGAATGGCAAGAAAGTGTATTATATATCAAAAGTATTTACAATGCCAGAGAGACACAATTTGACAATGAAGAGTGGAATGGTAAAGTACTTTAGCTTAAAAATGAAAGGAATAAAAACTAAAGAAAAAATTATGATGGTTACCTGCAACAGACATTAGCATGAAAGATGAGTGACATTGAAAAACTGTAACTCAACACTTTGTACATTCTAAATTGCTCTCTCTCATATTCAGAGGGGATTTTCAACTCTCCTATATTTTTCTGGGGTGAAGATAAATAATAGTGGCAAACAAGCAGTATCAAAGCATTCCTAAATTACACAGAAGATTGCTTTATGATGACTCATAAAGCAAAAGATCCTAGAAAAAAGATTGTATTCTCTTACATACCAGGAAAATAATATTTGGGCTAGTATCCATAGGCTGCTGTAATTGAGAATGGCTTTAACAAAATCTCATGGCACACTTTTGTTGAATGCCTACCAGAAGCCAGGCACCATCCTAGGCACTTGGCATCATACACCAATGACCAAAACAGATGAAGTTTGCTTAAATGGAACTTAATAAGTATAATAACTAGGTAAATTATATTTTGTATTAGCAGTGATAAATGCTACATAAAAAGAAAAAGTAGAGTAGTTGTCGGGGGAGGTTTAGAGTGTCAGGGTGGAGGCAGGGGTAGGTTACAATATTAGATACGTTTGTCAGAGTATGTTTTATTGAGAAAAAATTGGACTTGAGTAAATATTTGAAGAAGGTGAAGGAGTACTGGTGATCTTGTGTGAATGGATAATGGTTCAGAGAGACAGTACCTATGTAGTTTGTGTTCAGATTCCACACATATTTTGATGGTTTAGTCAACACAATTTGCTGGTAATTTGGAACGTAAGAGAAAGAGATTAATAAGGAGGACTACAAGTTTTTGGACAGAATGACAGGAAGGATGGTGTTGCCATCACATGAAATGGGGAAGGCTGTAGATAAAGCTGAATTTGGGGAAAGGTTACAAATAAGTTACAAACAGGAGCTTAGGATATGTTGATTTTGAAATTATTATTAAATATCTCAGTGAATATGTTAAATATGCACTTAGATATAATAGTCTTGATTTTAAGATATTCTTGGTTGGATATACAAATTTGGACATATCAACAAGTAGATAGTAATGAGACAAGATTAGATCACTAAAGGAATGACTGTCCACAGAGAAGAGGACCAAAGATTGAGCCTTAAGATACCAAATATTAAGAGGGTATAGAGAAGAGAAGAACCCAGCAAAGGAGACATAGGGTAGCAACCAGTAAGGTAAGAGAAAAAAAAAAAAAAAAGGTGTGATATCCTAGCAAATAAGTGAAGAAAGGGTCCCAAGGAGGAGGGAGTAATCAACTTTACCAAATGCTGCTGACAGTTCAAGCAATACTAGGGCTGCAAATTGACCATTTGATATATAAATGTGGATACCATTTTGTACCTTTACTCAGTTATTCTGTGGAGATACAGATGAAAGTTTGGAGTGGGTTAAGAAACAAGATTTTGGAGAAAGCAATTATAGACAAGTCTTTCAAGGAATTGTGATCCAAAGGAAAGCACTGATATGTGGTGGTAACTGATAGAATGAGGTTTTTTCCACCTTAATATTAGAGCAAAATAATCATATGTTGCATCGGTCAAGATTCAAACAGGGAAGCAAAAATCATTAAGAGTATTATAGAATAAGTGATTTTAAGAATAAGACCACCGACCATTTATGTGTCAACTTGACTGAGCTAAGGGATACCTAGACAGCTGGTAAAACATTTCTGGGTGTGTCTATGAGAGTATTTCCACAAGAGATTGGCATTTGGATTGATAGACTAAGTAAAGAAGATTGCCCTCACCAATGCAGGTGGGCATCATCCAATCTGCTGAACGCCTGAGTAGAACAATAAGGTGGAGGAAGAATGAATTTGCTCTCTTTGTTTCAGCTGAGACATCCATATTCTCCTGCTCTCAGACATCAGTGCTCCTGGCTGCCAGGCCTTGGAACTCAGGCTGAACTACATCACTGACTTTCCTGGTTCTCCAGCTTGCAGAAGGCAGATCATGGGACTTCTCAGCCTCCATAATCATGTGAGCCAATTCCAATAATTTATATATATAATATGTGTGAGTGTATATATACGTGTATGTGTGGCAGAGAAGCAAAACTAATAGGATACGTATTTATCTATGTATAATTATACTCGCATGTACATATTATAAATATCATATTTACATATAATGTAACTAATAGGATAGATAATATTTTAATATACATTATATATATATTATATATGTATAATATATATCCTATTATATTGGTTCTGTTTCTCTGGAGAAACCTGATACCACTTTACACATTTGTGGAAGAAGCTCAGGAAGTAACTATAAAAACCACAAGGCAGAGTTGGAAGGTCAGATAAATGAAATTAAATTACTAACCAGACGTCCTGAAACACTGAGGTGGTTAGATATTTGAAGCTTGAGAGGACATCTGGAAAACCAAGCATGATCAGGTGTCAGAGTGGGACCATTATAAAGCTAATGGAGGACACCATGAAATTTGCAGCTTATGCAATAATTTTGGGCCTGACGTTACTATTGGTCTGTAGGGATGACAGCCAGGAAAACATGCCAAGAAGAGAGGGAAGAAAGCTGGAATCTGCCAGAAACTCTTCGTCTGTTTCACACCACAAGAGAGAGCAAAGAAAATCTAGAACCTATTGGTACCTATGCACCTGTAGTACACCACATCTGTTCCCAATGACCTTCAGAGAAAAATGTCTGCTTCAGAGAAAAAAGGTTTGGGAAACCTTCCAAATCCCCTGCAAATTTCTCTTTTGGCCAACTCTAACCTGGAGCTATACAAGAAGAGGTTTCTGGGAAACTTAGTTACAGGTTAGCCAAATTGACCCAGGGCAAAACTACACATATGCTGATCCAGTAGAGAGGGAAAAAACTGATGATGTAGGCAACCGAGAGGAGTAGATCTGTAGCTATGTCCTTGAATAGGCTAGAGGGCATTATACATTTAGAACAGAACAAAGGTGTTTGGGTTTATGAAAACTTATTTCCAGGAAATGACAATCATCTCTGCTGAGTGTACTGATAACAAATATTAAAACATTAAAATCACCGAGTTAGAAAAAATTTGGTATATTTTAGGAGATAATTACTACTTAGCTGAATACAAATCTTCACAGGTTATTCACTAATAGCGAGAAATGTTTGTTAGTGTAGCTCAATAATTTTATGTTGTTGAAATGTTGAAATGAAAATGAAGATACAAAATGAAAAAACTAACAGATTTGTTTACTTCTAAATATTAAATAACCTCACACTTGGCCCTGATTTCATTTGCCAATCTATAGTCTCATGAATTCAACTTGTTTTCACTGTTTTCTCTACCAAAGATCACTCTTTTGGTCAGTATACTCGATTGCCTGTTTGACAACTCCACTCCTAAATTCTCCAAGGTAACTCTGATTCAACCTGGACAAAACTTAATCCATGGTTTTCTGCATCCCTTACCTCCTCCAATTCTGGTCCTTCTCTAATTATAATAACTAATTTTTCAAGCCAGAAATATAGTAGCTCTCCTACCTTTATCTCTCTTACTCTTATTCAATCACCCCTTTAACTGCCTTGCCCTGTTCCTTTTATCTCTAGTAAATGTCCACTTATTTCAATTTACATCAACTTATCACCTAGTCCGTGCTACCTAAACATTTCTCCTGGATTATTAAAATAGCCTTGTTGTTAATCACTATCATATTCCTTCACTTGCACGCTAGTCCATTCTCCTCACTCCATCTAATAAATTTGTTTGGAATTTTGTTTAAATGATTGAATCATGCCCTTGCTGATGAATTATATTCTTTGATTTTTTTTATTCCTCTCAAAATAATTACCACACTCTTTAACAAGAAGTACCAACCTATGTGTGCTCTAGTTCTTCTATCTCTCCAAAAAGGAACAGTGGGAGAAAACTGAAGCTGCTATGTTTTTAACTATGTAGTAAGGATATCGTTTTTTATGTTAATAGAAGGGGAAAACATTATCTTTGAAAATATATATGTGAAGTCTTCAATTTGATGATTGACCAAATTTCTTCACAGAAGTCAAAACTAGTAGATTCCAAAGTCTACAAAAGACATCATCAGATGCTTTGAAAAAAGAGAGAAAATGGTTCGAAAAACATTATACAAAGGTTTACAACGTTAATGGGATTGTTGTGGGGTATCTCAGAACTTATAACATGCTAATATTTGTTATAAATGTCAGACATATAAAGTATGTAGCAATTTACAAACTTACTGAGCCTTGAACCTTTTCGTTATCAGAGTGCATCATAGAACAACTGCTCTATAGGACAGCTTTGGGAATACTGCCTTAATCATTTAAGGAGAAAATGGAGGTCTGAAGAAGCTGGGGTTGAAGTAGTCAAGAGAATATATCAAACAGAGCTTGAATTGCTCTGTGGGTATTAAGTGGGGGAATCTCATGTGAATTATGTAGTAAAGGAAATATTGTTGGACAGAAACAAGGTAAGGCAAATGGGAGTAGAACTGGATGATATGGAGGAGCTTAAGATGTGCAAAATCATTGACCCAATGATGGAAGGGGAAGAGAGTTAAAAGAGATCTCCAAGTACCACCTAAGTACCTGGTACTCAGGAAAAGAAAGTCAAGAGTTTTGTTTCCTGGCTTAAATAGTTTGACACTTGGTTTTATGACTTACCCATTTGTATAATTTCTAGCCCTCATGTTCATTACCTTATAACTAGTTTGACCACACCCAGATTATCCCAAACTAACTGGAACACAAGCATACATTTTTTTTAAAACAGGAATAGCAATGCAATACACATCTTTAAAGAGGATAAGCACTGCAGATAGCAAATTATAATACAGAATTAAAAACAGGAAAATAAAAAAGAAACTTCGTCTTGGGAGGACCTTGTTTTGAAATATTTGAAAGGAAAAGATAAGAAGAGCAAAACCACTTTTTACTTAAGCAGTACATTACCAAAATGTTGTTGAAAAATAATTTGAGAATTTTGTTGTTTCCTGCATATCTGCGACAACAAAAATATACATGGACTTTTAACAAGAAGTATGGGCCTTGTAAAATTCCAGTGGCCCTTCTAGAGTAATGAGTTGGATGGCCTTCTAGGATCTCTGATCTCTGATCACTTCCCTTTTTCGATAAGAATTTTATATCATAATGTATAATTATGAAAAAATGAACTTAAACAGCAAAGAAAATTCAAAGAAAATCTTCTTCACAGCATAGCAGCCAATTTCGTGATCCAGCATCTAAACACCAAGAAAAATATTTGCCCCATGTTTTTGTTTCCCACATCTTATGTAGAAAAAATGTAGGTACTACCTTCCACACTATTTCTTCTTAAATCATCCCATGAATCATAAATTATACCTTCCATCAGTGTTCAATTCCCATTTTCACTACATGTAGAAATTTACCACCTCGCCGATCATTTACATCAGAATATGAGAAAGAGATACAGGAAGTCCTTCCCCCCAATCAGAACACAAAAACAAAGGTACATAGATTTTTTAAACTACTATTTAAGCATACTGTTTATGTGTATACAAAATCAAATTTCAGAACATATTTTATGTACAGTAATTGCAACGGGACATAAAGACTAAGTTACAATAGGGACAGCCAAAGGTGGAATAAAATTTCTTGAAGCAAAAGACAGATATTTGGATAAAAATTTCAAGAATGGTAGCTCTATTTATCTCACCATGCCCTTCCCCTCCTCACCAACCAGGTAGTTCCTACCACAAATACAGTACTTTGTAACTTAGCAAAAGCATGAACTCAGCTGTGCCTGATACTAAAGAAAGCACATCTACATGTTTTAAAATTATTTTTATGAGAGAAAAATAGAAGACAGATTTTGTTTCCTTGAACAACTTTATCTCTGAGAAAACTCTAAATGTTGCAAGATATATGATAGAAGAAACAAGTAGTAAAACCCACATATAGAGAGCATAGCCCAGACTCTACCCCATTAGTTTTTACTTATCACATTTCCCATGAAACTTTCTATCAGGACTACTAACAAGTACAAAATGACCAACCTGAGTTTCACCTTCGTTGCCTTCTCAAGGTACTTCTTTTTTCTTCCAGACACTCTAATGAGCAGTGAAATGGTGCAAACATAGACATCAAGAAGTAAGAAGGGAAGAGGTAATGGCCTGTATAACCTGAAAACTATAGAATCAGTTCCTGGGGTAATTGAGTGTTGGTGGGACTTGGCGAAAGAGAAACACCAGCTATAATTCATTCAGACTTAAAAGAAACTCTCTTTCCAATATCAAAGCATAATGAAGAACTGAGTGCAAAACGCATTGCCAATTTATGATTATAGCATTCAGTGATCCATCCAAGGACTAATGCTGTATAATCATGAATATGAGGGAAGGGCATATAATGAGTACAAAGAACTGTTCTAATGGCAGGTCTATAGGAGACCAACGATTACAATTATACTGTATGGACTGACACCAAAAACACTTTTGCCTTATTTTTTAATAATTATGAATCAATTCAATAGAGTCTCTCCTATTAAGGAGGCATTGTGCTTTGGGGGGTACAAAGATGTATTTCTGCCCTTGAAAATTTAAAACAGAGTGGAGGATAGGACCATATTCTTAAATAACTTCAGTTAAGGGAACATTGTGGAAGTTCAGAAGAGTGAGTAATTAATTCAGAAAAACCCTTCCTATATACTTGCCAATTGCCTGAAGGTCCAAATAGCCTAACACATGTTAAAGTCCTTGTATAAAAGAAGGAAAAGATCATAAGGAGAAAAATTATCAATCCATTCATTTAAAAATAATTTTAGTTGGAAACCTACTAAGTGCCATGCATTCTGCTAGATATGAGGATAAAAAGGAATGAGATATTACCCCTAATATCAATCCACTTATTGTGTAACAGAAAATGGAGACAGGTAGAAGATATACACACTACTATGCAACTAGAAAGACTACAAATCTAAAGGACTTCCCACATAATGTTTGTTTTATTTAATTGAATTTTCTATATGGATTGATAAAGATATAATTCTCTCTTCCATAAATTTATAGAGGCATAAACTTACAATAATTCATAAATTGTGTAGGCTAAATGATCTGAGTGCAAAATCTCAGGAGTATCTCTGTCACTGCCTAAGAACTCAGTCTGCAGTATGCAGGGAAGACTGTACAGTCAATGGTTCCCAAATGTGGCTGCAAATCAGAGCTGTTTAGGAAACTTTAAAAAATTACAGATACCTGGCTCTTGTTATAGTCACTCTGTGAACCACTTTGCAAACCACTGGCCTAGGCCATAGGGAACATCTAAATTTTGCCAAGAGCCAAGAGTCACTACTAGAAGAGGGACTGGTTTTGGGGTTAGAGAGGATCAGGAATCACAGGGAAAGAAAGGATATCTTTGCACATCATCATCTAAATTCTCTCACTCAACTCTCTCCCTACTGCTTCTAGTCCACCTTCTGTGCCTCTTCTATTTGTCTTCTCTTCTCCTGTGGGAGATCCGAGAGCCCCACTTCATCTAGAATTAAAGGAACAGAACGGCCATACAGGTTAACGTTATTTCTGATACACAAAGAAATCTCCCTCAGGTGAAAACACTGACTATAGAAATTCACTGGGAAAAAATAGAGAGAGAGATTATTCTATACCTTCCACTAACTTCACTTGGAAAAACATGGACTTATTAAGCCTTAAACAAGTGAGGCAGGTGGAGGGAGACAGAGGGACTGGTTAACTGATTAAGGGGAAAATATCAGCATCATCATCCATGAGTTCTAGATTTTTTAAAAAATTCAATAATTCAACAAATACTTTTGAGCATCTCTCTATAAGCATCTCTCTATACTGAATATTGAGCATTACAAAAATAGGAAGAGAGATATCTCAATGCTAGCATGATTACTCTGTATTTAATATTTGATTTCATTTTCATTTCTTCATTAAACAAATAATGAATAAGTATTAACCATGTGCCAGGTATTTTGCTGGGGATAAAATATTGCAGGCCAAGTCCTTGCTCTCTTGGATAACACTTTCCAGTAACGGATAAAGACCACCATGGAAATTACATCATAACCTGATAGAAGCAGAAAATAGGATCATTACAAGGACACACAAAGCCAGCTTCATGAGGGTGGCAGCCAGCAGAGAATTTCTGGAATTTAGCAGCCAAAGTAAGGCCTGAAGTACATATAGGAGCTATCCAGTTGGAAAATAAACAACAAATTCTCTCAGAAAAGTGCATGCACAGTTTTGAAGGTAAGGTAATATGATACATTCGGGCAACTGCCAAATAGTTCATAGCAGAGTACGTTATGGAGAGATGTGCAAACTAGAAGGGCCAGATTTTAAATTGTGCAGTCATGTTAAGAATGTGGATTATATCTTAATAAGAAGCACCAAGAAGATTTTAACCATGAAGACTCTAAATCAGGTTTGTATTTCAGTAAGTTCACTCAGCCTTCCAGTTGAGAAAGAATCAAATTTAGAGAGAATCAAGACTAGCACTAGGGAATCTGATCAGTTAGGAAGCCAATCAAATAATTCAGGTGACATGATGAAGGGTGTGGCTTGGATAATGAATAGGAAAATGTAATAAAGTGGTTGAAACTGAGCAAGAGGTTAAAGAGGTAGCACAGAAGGGACTTGGTGATGTTTTGGATTTGAGCGTAAAAACAGGGCAAGGTGATGGTTTTAGATAAAAACTTAAGAGGAAGAAGAGGTTAGAGAAAATATTTTGGATATTTTGACTTTTCAGTGACCAAGCAGACATCCAAATCAGGTATCATATCAGTAGCGGGATGTGTGGATCTAGACTGAAGTTCAGGAGGGAGAACAAGCTGCAGATACAGGTTTGGGAAACATTAACCTATAGATAGTAATGGAAGTCATGGAAGTTAACAATATTGCCCAGTTTTAGTTTGTAAATGATGTATGATAGAAACAAAACAAACCAAGGAAGAGGACCCTCAAAATAATTAAGAAGGAGTAGCCAGAGAGGGAAGAAAATTCAAGAATGTGGTAGAAAGGAAGCCAAGGAAAGTTTATCAAGGACAGAGTGTTCAGTTGTGCCATGTACTGCTGGAAGGTCAAATGAAAAGACACTGAGGAGTCTCTGTTTGCTTAGTCTAACACATAACACTCTCTCTCTTCTCATACCTTGAAATCTATACCTATGCCCTTTCTAGTCAGAAAAATTTGTTGTTGTTGTTTTTAACTTCAAGTGGATTATTTGCATGCTTCCTCTTCCTTAGTAGAGGTCTTACTTTCTACCAATTAAAATTGGTTTTTAGTAATGCCTATTCTACAACCAACTTAAAAGGAGTGATCATGGGCTTAGGCACTAAGTAATTATTTCTCCAAAAAAATGTACATTTGTCATCAGTTAGACATGCCAAGCCATGCTGAAATCCTGATGTGACTTTATAAATATAAGCTCTATGAGGGCATGGAATGAATTTAGCTTCTCCATCTTTGTAATAAACATTATGACTGGCACAAATTAGACACTCAAGATACATTTTTGAGTGAATGAATGGATGGATTAATGAATAGAGTACCTGAGGCAAAAGCTAAAATTATCTGATATTTCCATTATACAGTTTGCAAAATGGAGATGATGGATTCTGGGGAAAGAATCAACTAAAATGCAAAAATAAATATTAACTGATCTGGGAAAAACTGAAGTATAGTTTCACACTAATTAGCAGAAATAAAAATCCTCTGTCCAACCCTTAGATGCATTCATGCATATATTATCCAACAAAAGTATTTAGCTCACTAAACTCTATTAAGGATTATTAGAAAATACAAGAGAGCCAAAAATAACTTAACAAGTGACTAACGTGACAACAAACAAAATCAGCATCGACAAGGGCAAAACAGTGCCATGTGAAAGCAACAATATAAATTACTCATTCATGATAATATATTATGAATTAATGGTAAGCCCTCAGTAAATCATTTTTAGTCACTTTCTTTAAAGCACTGGTTACTAACCACCACAGTATCATCCCACTCTCCTTTTCTCCTCTACAAAACATTAGAGATAATAACTCTAGTGCTATGATTACAGTCATTGTACTTCTTCAGTTTCCTGTTTCTTTTACAGCATATTCAATTAAGTGATCTGCGTTAATGCATATTCTGAGTAGACAAGACTACTGCTCCAATCTATAACAGAAAATAAAACTTGGAACTAAAAGGTACCTGCCCGTACCCACCACCCAGGTCCCTCAACCCAAAACAACCTTACATAAGCAATTGCAAGCATCTTGGAGCGGTCTCTAGGACAAAAATAAAACAATGCCAAAGGTGAGAGGGTAGCTAGGGATGGAAGAGATACAACCCTTTCTGCCACAAGCACCAAAGGAGTCAACCAGAATACTTTAAACAATAAGTAAAATTATCTCCCTCAACACAAATCCAAAGGCACCCAGGACTTCTATTTTCCTACTCTGCCATCCCACTGGATTATTGCCTTCATCCTTTGACTTCCCTACTCATGTTGAAAGACAGTTGCCACAATTTCAGAGATCTCATGTAGATAAAATACAGCTTATGGGAAATTTCTCTCTTCTACTTCTCCTTCTCCCTTTTTGGGAGATAAACATTTCCCAGAAGCCCTCCAAAAGACTTTTCCTCAAGTTTCATTATTCAAGGGTAGGTCACATGTCCATACCCTAAGTGCATTCTAAACTCAAGCTCTGCCAACAAGGACAGAGGGAGATAAGTGGTAACCAACAACGTCACTCCTTCTTCTGGATAGATTGCTCACACTTGGCATTTTCTCTTCTCCCTCTCATTTCTCCCACTCGACTTTTCTAAGCTGACTTCATTGTCTTTTATACAAACCTGACTAAAGGTAGTATTTTGTCTCATATTGAGTTTCTATATTAATAGTACTGCAATTTCCCTGTGTAAAATATTTTGTCTTTTGGATATTTAGATTGATTGTGATTGATTACGCTTACAAATAACATATGAAAGTAAGAAGGCTTAATTGCACAAGCAAGAGAAAAGCTATTCTTGTACATACTAAACTGATTTCTTCTGTTGGCTAAATGGACCATGAGTATTTTCAGTGGTTTTAATAACATTTATTTACAAAGTTCTCAATTTTGGGTAAAAGAAAGTAAAAAGCTTAATATGTCCAGAGTGTATAAAATCAAAAATCTTATCTATAGTCTTGCTACTTTAAATTAATGACAAAAAGAACTACTCTACATTTTTGGTACGTTAGCATTGCTCTCTACACTAAATACTGAAGACTCCCTCATGTCTGTTCTTAAAAAGGATCCAGTCTATAAAGCAGAGAGGTTTTGTAACACAAAAAGCAAAAGAATGTCAGAGGTACTCTAAAATCATATAATTTTTAAACTTGGAAGTGACTACTAGTCTAAACCCCTTGTTTCACAGATAAGAAAATGGAAACTCTGAGATATGAAACCCAGGATCACTCAATAACTAGGAAACAGAGCTGAGATTTTAAGTTGTCTAACTGAAATTTCTACTTTTGTCCTACTTCAGATTTGCCCTTTACACTAACACTTAAGTAAATTCTCAAATTTCAATCTAAAAACTAAATGCAGATAGATTAAGGCAATTTGGTTAACTGAAAGTTAATCAGAATATCCTTTCTGTTTCAATTTTAACTACCAAATCTTCCTAAAATATATTTGTTTCCTTCCTTGCCTTATTGAAAAGATTCAACTGAATACTACTTAATGAATTCTGGATTATTTTTGATCTGGAAGATCTTGATACCTTCATAAAATGGTTCTGTGACTAGATTTTGAGTTTATAAAGTTAAGCTAGATTTTTTTATTATTGCCCCAGATCATTTCTTGGACAATGCTAAGCTGATCAGTTTTATGTTCATGTAGTTATTTTGCTTCTAAAAGAAAGATATGAGCTCTTTTCTTTAGATGTCCATCTTTGTGTTAAATAAGATGTCAAGCACAGAAAATAATTCTGATTGGGATTTTTAATGTATTTTTATTTTGATTTTTCCATGGTTCTAATATCATCCAGTTTGAGGAAGTGACAGATCAATGATGAATGATTTGAAGATATGAAAGATTGAGTCACTGTTCTAATTCTCTGACCTGATGATCCAAGACCAGCATCAATAAAGGGCATCAGGAAGCCTCCCAAGGGTTTACTGAGGGGAGGAAAAGAGCTTTCCTCTTCTTTTGCACATAAAAGCACATAGCCCTTCTGCTCTGCCTTCCTCAAAATGAAGCCAGTTGTGGGAACATTTCAGCATTCTTCTAGAAGTGGAACAATTATTCTTGCACACATGCCCATCATTTCCTGTGCTTCTTAGTGAACCAGTTGTGGAAATACCTAGGCTGGTAGCTTCAAGGGATGCAGATTCAGAAATAACTTCTCTTCCCTAACTCCACTCATAGTTAAGGAGAGTCAGGTTGGGTAGGACAGGATAAAATAGTATATAGAGCAGGGCAGAATATAAGACTTGATAAACTGTGAAGAATTCCAAAACTATGCTCTCCAAAAACTGTGCAAACTTTTCTGTGCAAAAGAAGAGGAAAGCACTTTTCCTCCCCTCAATAAACCCTTGGGAGGCTTCCTGGTGCCCTTTATTAATGCTGGTCTTGGATCATCAGGTCAGAGAATTAGAACACTGACTAAATCTTTCATATCCTCAAATCATTCATCATTGATCTGCCACTTCTTCAAACTGGATGATATCAGAACGATGGGAAAAAAATTTTCTCAAAATATATAATTTAGTCAATAAATAGTATTTAAAATAAGCATGAATACACTTATTTTAAATACTGATTCCTTATTAAAATTTTGCCCTCCATGCTTTCACTATGGGACTTACCTATAGAAAAGACAGACTTAAAATTAAGTCCTCTTCTTATTTTACTTACAAAACATAAATAAGGTATAAGATGCATCTGTTTCAGATTAATTACAGTATAAGATGAATACTGTTTTAGAAACAATTTAGCATATCTCAGCAAAATGAAAATGAAAAATAATGGTATCATCATTTCCAAACTATAGGTAATGTGACTAAGTACCAATGTGGCTGAATCATCATCAACTTAGATGACTAAACACCTACTGAGCCCTTGATATCATTCAAGATATCATGCGTTCCACAAACTATGACTTCACTTTTAAGATACTGCCTCAAATAAACTCAATAGGATTCATTGACATAGAACTTCCATTAGCTCTGAATATTTTTAGAAGTTTTGTTCTACTTCATAAAAGTTCTAATTTCCCATTTCTAAAAGCATGTGTTAACTCAGTAGTTTGCTCTGTGCATACTGGTACATATATTTATATATACTTTATAGCTATACCTTTATATGTATATATTTCTGTCCCATATTTGCTGGACATTTCCTAAGACATGACTGATTTTTAGATGTACATCAATAACAGCCATGGTAAAAATATATATATATATGTGTGTGTGTGTGTATACACACACACACACACACACACACACACACACACAATCTCCAATCGTAAGATCCTTTTAAAACTTTCCTTTTAACATCCTTTAAAATACCTTTTTAAGTGAATCTTAGGAAAAGAACATATGGTACAGGTTTATGCCTTCCCACCCTACCTCCATGCTTGCAACAATTTATTTCTGAAACAATGGTGGAAGAGAGTAGTAATCTATAAATGAGTCTCATTTAAAAACTTTAAGTAATAAATCAGTCCCTAAAAAGGAACAATTTCTTCTCTCATAATAGATATCAATAACTATCAAATCCAAGACTGATAATATGCTTTTATCACCAACTTGAGAAGTGACATCAGCAAGATGTTGGAATAAGAGGTTCCAGCCCTTACCACCATGTAGCAACACTGATTTTGGCAACCTCCTTCAGACAAGCATATCTTCTTAAATAAATGGTCTTGGGAAAACTGGATATCCACATGTGAAAGAATAAAACTGGACCCTTATCTTACACCACACACAGAATCAAATCAAAATAAAGGCTTAAATTTTGGATCTGAAGCTGTAAAGCTCCTAGAAGAAAAGATACGGGAAAATTCCTTGACACTGATCTGGGCAACAATTTTTTAGATATGACACCAAAAGCCTAGGCAACAAAAGGAAAAACAAACAAGTGGGATTACATCAAACTAAGTATCTTTTATGCAGCAAAGAAATTCATGAACAAAATGGAAAAGCATGCTACACAATGGTAGAAAATATATTTATACATCAACTGATACATGCATATGGCAAACCATATAGCTGATAAGAGGTTAATATCCAAAATACATAAGGAACTCATACAACTCAATAGTGAAAATAAAATAAAAATTAAAAATAACCTGATTAAAAAATGGGCAAAGGGACTTGAACAGACATTTTTCCAACAAGCGCCATGAAAAAGTACTCAACATCACTAATCATCACAGAAATGCAAATCAAAACCACAATGAGGGCTTCCCTGGTGGCGCAGTGGTTGAGAGTCTGCCTGCCGATGCAGGGGACACGGGTTCATGCCCCGGTCCGGGAAGATCCCACATGCCACGGAGCGGCTGGGCCTGTGAGCCATGGCCGCTGAGCCTGCGCGTCTGGAGTCTGTGCTCCGCAACGGGAGAGGCCACAACAGTGAGAGGTCCGCGTACCGCAAAAAAAAACCCCAAAAAAACCAAAATGAGATATCCTCTCTAACATGAGGATGTCTATCATTTAAAAAGAAAAAAAAGAACAAATCTTGGTGAGGAGGAGGAGAAAAGAGAACCCTGGTATACCAATACATGTTGGTAGGAATATAAATTGGTATAGCCATTACAGAAAATTGTACGGAGGGTCCCAAAAAAATTAAAAATAAAACTACATTATTAACTAGCAATCCCACTTCTGGATACTCATCCAAAGGAATTGTAATCAGTACCTCAAAGGGATATCTGCATTCCCATGTTCACTGAAGTATGATTTACAGTATTCAGCATTATCCACAGCCAAGATATGGCAACAACCTAAATGTCCATCATTGGATAAGTAGATAAAAATATGTGGTATACACCTACAATGGAATATCAGTCAACCTTTAAAAAGAAGAAAATCTTGCATTTGTGGCAACAGGTATGGTCATTATGCTAACTGAAATAAGCCATACACAGAAAGACAAATACGCGTGATTTCACTTATATGTGGACTCTAAGCAGTCACTCACAGAAGTAGAAATTAGAATGGTAGTTGCTAGGGTTTGGGGGGAGAGGAAAATGAAGAGCTGATTCTTAAAGGATACAAAGTTTCAGTTATGTAAAATAAAGACTTTCTGGAAGTTCTACAATACAGCATCATCTCTAGAGCTAACAATACTGTATCATACACTTAAAATTTGCTAAGAGTGTAGATCTTATATTAAGTGATTTTATATTATTCACATACACACACACACAGACACACACACAGAGTAATAAAAGAGGCAGGAGGAAACTTTGGTTTGATGTTGATAGTTTCCCAGGTTTACACTTATCCCCAAACTCATCATTTATACGTTAAATATCTAAAGCTTTTTATCTGTTAATCATACCTCAAAAATGGTTTAAAAATAAAAATGAAATAAAATAGGTTAGCACTTTAAAAGATATGAAAACAAAAAACAATTTGATGGAATAATAAGATTTGGGGGCCAATGTTACGTGCAGCTCAGGGGTGGTTTCCTATCTTTGTACTTGCTCTGAATTGACAGCTCATGAGTAGGAGTCCTCATTACTCTTTTACTGCTTAAGTTGGAGGTTAGAGAAACAGAAAAAAATCTCAGAAGCAGTGAAGTTTTATTTGTTCTTCCAGTAATATTTCCTGATGCATTTTCCCCCTCAAGAGAGAAAGTTATCCATCTTCTCCATTCAATCTAATTTGGCCATGCTTTCATTTGTTTCAAGCCATTTCCTCAAACATATTTCCTCTGTGTTGTCTTGATCTAACAAGATAGCACAAGAGAGTATTTTAATCATTGACATGGACCTGGTAGGGTGTCCCCTATATGTAAATACCTGTAGCTTGCTCAGAGGGTTTCCATCTTTAATATTCTATTTTATCCCAGAAATGTTTTTGTGGTGTTAGAGGTAAAATTAAATTCCAAAACCAAGAAGGCCAAACATTTCCATTTTCAGAAGAAACTCAGCTATGACCAGCTCAGTGACTTTTACAAGGCTAATTCAACAAATTCCTGGAACCACACCTTTCTCACCAACTCACAGTTTATTTCGGGACACTACATCATTTAGGGATTTTTAAGTGCAAAAAACAAAACCCAGCCCTGGCTAACTTAAATAAACAAATGAGTTTATTGGAAGAATATGGCATAGCTGGCAGAAACAAAGCAACAAAGGAAGAGCCAAAGGACTAGGTAAATAAAGGGAAGAAACAAAAGTAGTGCCAGTGACTGGGTAATAGAACCTTATAACAGTATCTCTTCAGATGCTTGCCTGGTGATGAAAGATCCCCATCAGATTTAGTCTTTGCACTTGTGTTCAAGTTTATAATTCCAGGGATCCATTTCTTGAAATTTGCTTTTAAAAATGTGTGGGGCACATCTTTTTACAATTGGCATCACAACTGTATCTCACAATAAAGATGTTAGGACCAAATGAAGAAAACAGGTGCTCATACCAGAAGAAGGAGGAATGTATGCTGCTTCAGTTAAAAGAACATTTGTCTAAATCAAGCATAACAATTCATCTCACACCACCTCCATAGAGTACTCAAGATAGTTATTACTAAAGTTAAGGGTAAGGACACTGAGGGGAAAGGAGTTAAGAAATAGAAGATCAGGAATAAAACAGAGTTATGGCAATTTTCATTTTGATGTGATTCTCAGCAAAAACTGGTGCTTCCGTATATTATAATACTGCTTTGTACACATTGTGAGTGCAATTCAGATTCTTAGCATAAGAACTAGAACAACAAATGGAACTACCATACGACCCAGCAATCCCACTACTGAGCATATACCCTGAAAAAAACATAATTCAAAAAGCGTCATGTACCACAATGTTCATTGCACCCCTATTTTCAATAGTCAGGACAAGGAAGCAACCTAAGTATCCATCGACAGATGAATGGATAAAGAAGATGTGGCACATATATACAGTGGAATATTACTCAGCCATAAAAAGAAACAAAATTGAGTTATTTGTAGTGAGGTGGATGGACCTAGAGTCTGTCATACAGAGTAAAGTAAGTCAGAAAGAGAAAAACAAATACTGTATGCTAACACAAATATATGGAATCTAAAAAAAAAAAAAGAAAAGAAAGAAATGGTTCGGAAGAACCTAGGGGCAGGACAGGAATAAAGATGCAGATGTAGAGAATGGACTTGAGGACACGGGGAGGGGGAAGGGTAAGCTGGGACGAAGTGACAGAGTGGCATGGACATATATACACTACCAAATGTAAAATAGATAGCTAGTGGGAATCAGCCGCATAGCACAGGGAGATCAGCTCGGTGCTTTGTGACCACCTAGAGGGGTGGGATAGGGAGGGTGGGAGGGAGACGCAAGAGGGAGGAGATATGGGGATATATGTATATGTATAGCTGATTCACTTTGTTATAAAGTAGAAACTAACACACCATTGTAAAGCAATTATACTCCAATAAAGATGTTAAAAAAACCAAAAAAGAACTAGAACAACAGTGAGAAGCTTCATTATTCCAGGAAAGTCTACCTTAATGAAATGTCTGTTTTAGCATATGTTACTGTTAAATGTATAAAATTGATTCAAATAATCATAATTAATAGAGATTTAGACTAATTTTCTCATCTGATGGTTAAATGTGGCCCAGAAATGATGTTTAATGCAGTATTACTAACAAACAGTTGTGAGCACCCTGCCAATAATAATTTTCAAAAACAGCTAAAACATTGGAAGAATTGCATATGCCAGGTATTCCTTAATCACTTTGTGTATTAACCCATTATCATTCACAAGTCCATGATGTAGGACCCATCAGTAGCACCACTTAATGGATGAAGGAGCTGGAACACCACAAAGTAGATACTATTATCCTCACAGTTTTACAGACAAGGAAATTAAGATCACACAGCCAATAACTGAAAAGAGACAGATATGATACGATAATAATGATGTTCAGTCTAACAAATGTTTAAACAGCCTGTATAACATATTTTCTTTCTCAATCAAAATCACTCCAGAAATCTTATTAAGACTTACTTTTCTTAGTCAGCTATTTCTTGGGTTACAAGAGTAACTAAACTTCAGCCAGTTCCCTTTGGAAATTATCCCAAATCACAAATCAGCAAGTCTGAGCTAATGAAACATTACTGCATTTGCAACCATCACTTAAAGCACCAACAGCACCAGAACAGATATAAGAATGGGTCACAGATAGCAATACTGTCAACGGATGTCATAAAACAGTTCAAAGAAAGGATATTTTTGCCTAGAAAGGTTTTTTCCAGTTTACATAACAGAATTTATTTAAATACCACTGAGTCATCTCTTTAAAAGGGGGTTTCATCTGAGTCATCGCAGCTAACAAATCACAACATGCCTAACAAAACTTAGAAGCAAGTCTAAGGGTAATTGTGTGCCCTCCTGAAAACCTGGGTGCAAGTGGGGCTGAAAAAGTAGCAGTGAACTGTCATTTACTGGAACTGATAGTGTTTGATTTTTTAAAAATCAGTTTTTTGGCAAAAGTTCAGGAAATAAAATTGTACAAAATGTAGTTGCATAATATCTGGTTTTTAAAGTAACAGAGAAAGCTGTACAACTTAATGACCCTCAGGCTATGCTTCTTAGAATAATACCCTCTTAGTAGGATCTTCATGGCCAATAGTTTCAGGTTTCAACACATTAGCCAGTGCATAAAGTACGGAATACCAATTATTTACCATGGTACTGGTGTCACTGGCAAAGTAAAGGACATGATTACTTTCCACAAACAGCTCATCCTAATCATCAAAAGTTTTCCAATATGTAACTGGGTAGGCTGAATTTCACTTAGTACGACTAGTGAATAAATGTCCAGCATTTCCTTGAGAAGTACCCATAAAACATCTCTCACATAGGCTTCTCCGAATTTAACCTAATTTTCTTTTTGTATTTAAGACCACTAGCCAGTATTAAGTGAGACAGATGAAGGACACCAATAAATAATATAGAATATTTGTTTTGGGGGGGAACAAATTATTTTCTTACCAACAATCAGTCCCTGAAAATCTCTAAGTAGGAACTACCACATGTTTAAAAATATACATCATTAAAGCAATGAGGATTATTAAAATCAGTCATATTGTAACACAGCATTTTTTTCTGATAATTCTAGCAAACTTGAAAATGAGAATGATGTTCACTGCCAAAAGGTACTTGTCCTTTATAACTGTAAATATTTCAGTGTAAAATAAGTTGTACAGTTTCTGTGAGTGCCAAAAACCTAGACCCTGCCTTTTCTTTTTTTTTAATTGTCTTCAAGCCCTCACTCTAGTCCTTGAGTGTAAATAGGTTTTAAAAATTATTTGTTGAATAAATGAATAAAGGTAGAAATAACACAATAGATAGACACAACTGATTATGCAAAGTTAAAATACTTAAACATTGCAAAACTGTTATGCTTGGGTCAGCATCTAGTGCAGAGATGGGATGATTGTTTCTTAATTCCCACCCACTCCTCAATAAGAGATTTCTGAATGGCTAAGGAACCTGGACGTGTTAGTGGAATATTTCATTATAATGGCCGAGTAATATTGTCTTTTTTCTCCCCAAATCAAAATACATAATAGGAAATAGCAAGTTTTAAGTCCATGTTATGGAGAAAGAGTCAGGGCGGTACACATCCATCTTTTCTTATTTACCTGCAAATAAGAGTTGGACAACTGAGACTTCTAAATCAGCAGTTTCCAGTGTTCCATGGACCCTTGGGGGGCTGTCAGGTTAAACGGCATCTGGACTTCTCACCATTACCATCCCCTCCATCAAATTTCAACAAGAAAAAAAATGTGGTTTTCATATTTTATACATAACAATCTAAATAAAATGATCTTTGGAACAAAAAATGGGGTACTAAAAATTGGAGATCACTTATCTAAATGAGTTCTGTTTCCTTTAAGGTAGTGAAATTGAACAATTATACATTTATTGCAGTGTTACAGCCATTCAAAACATTTTGGACACTTCTCTGGAAAGTGCCTTTAGACAAGACGGTCCAAACCTTTTAGCTTCTTCTTTGATGGAAAATATTCAACTCTTAAATGCTGACAGTCTTACAAAGCAGGCAATTTATTCAGACCAGTTCTGATGTTCAAGGTAAGAGTTTAAGCTGAATAATTAATATCATGTTTGATCAAATGTGACTATAAAGCAATGAGATGTTCAGTTCCCATGTGGATGAGGGCCAGAGAGGTGCTGGAAGATGGAAAGGGTGTCATTCAGCATTGCTCATATATTTATGCAGATGAAAATCCTGGATGGGAGAGTTTAGTTATAACGTTTACAAGAGCAAATTATTCTAAATCTTCTGCTGGCTTAACGTGTATGTGCCTGTGTGTATGAAAGAGAGAGAGAGAGATGAAGAGGGAAGGATGTTCCTATTTCCTTCTAAAGAACCAGAAAGAATTTAGCAAATGTTTGTTAGCTATCCCCTCACTAATTCATACTCTTCCTTGAATGGTCCTTAAAATCCACTGCTTCCTGCCAATGGAATCTTTTAACTTCACTGTATTGTGGTCAAGACCATGACTAATGACTCTCAGATGTAAAAACAAAGTGATTAAAATTTGCTATATGACTTTGCTGCCAATCCCACAGGAATTTTCAAGAAATTAAAGGCAATTTTAGTAACAGTAAAGTCAGATACATTAAAGCAGAATTTTAATTATTAATTGAGGTTTATTAATAATGTGCATTATTAGTAGTAGGAGTTCCCATTCTTGAGTCCCTACTCAATGACATGTAATGGGTCACTGCCCCACTCAATCTCCACAACAAACCCTGCCCACAATCACATGGCTTATAAGTGACTAAGAGACTAAGTGAACGCATTCCACTCACATTCTCCCTTCATTTAGGTCTCTGCTCAAATCTTGCCCTCCTAGCCTCTGACATTCTCTAACCAGGAACAGTGTTGTTTTCATTTACAGCATTTATCTTCTCCTAACAAATCAAACATAGGTTTGTCTCCTCCATTCCCAGACTGTTAGAGCAATATTTTTTTCTATTTTGTTTACTACTGAATTTATAGTTCATTTAACAATTTTTGGCCCATCATAGGTCCCTGATAATATTCATTAAATAAAAAATAGGTGCATGAAGAATGTTTGATGAATGAAAAAAATGGGCAAACCACACAGATTCCTCTTTCCTTCAATCCCAGGGTTTTTTATTATTTCAAACTGCTTCATAATTTCAAAGACACTACTATATATAAAATAAGGACCTATTGTATAGCACAGGGAACTCTATTCAATACTCTGTAATGACCTATATGAGAAAAGAATCTAAAAAAGAGTGGATATATATATATATATATGTATAACTTCTTCACTTTACTGTACACCTGAAACTAACACATTGTAGATCAACTATACTCCAATAAAAATTAATTATTTTAAAAGACCAAAAAAATGAAAATTAAAAAACAAAAATGGCAATCTCACTCTACCTATCACCTTGAAATCCTTATTCCCCACTCATTGCCCACCCTGTAATAACACAGGGCAGGAAGGCTAGATCTCCGACTAGAGGCTATAGGATAACATCAAGGTTATCAACAATGTCTTGCTGGTATAGAGAGCCAGAACAAGGATTGGAGCAGCCAATGCCCCCTTAAAGTCCTCCTCACATTTCCTAGGACTGGTGAATTAGAAAAGAAGGTTGCTATCTGAGGACAAGAGCTAAGGCTGAGTACAGAGATTAGAAAGCACTCTATGACAAAGGAAAAAAGGTAGTGGTGGGCATAAGCCCGAAACTCACTAGTATTGTCAATTTAACCCACCCAACAGATAGCAGGCCAGCCACCTGTTGTTTCCTTTCTTTTCAGGAAATAAAGATTGCCATAGAGAGAAAAATTAAGAGACATTTAAGGAACAGGAGAACTATCTTAGAAGACAACAAAGAGAAAAATTTAGTGGAGGAAAATGAACTAAAGGGAAGGGACAGACAGAGACTGAAAACAAGTTTAAAAAGATAGAATATACTCAAACAGAAAAAGGAACATATTTGCAACAGGTGGCAAGACAATCAGATATTACTAAAATAGAAATATTGGACATGAAAGATAAGATTTGTGAAATAAATAATCCTGTGAAGTAGCAGAATGAATACATTCAAAATTGCATTACTTAACTGGAAGACTGGGTCACAAAACTCTCCCAAAAGGCATGAGAAAAAGACAGAGAAATAGGAGGGGAAAAAATGAGAAAAAAAGACAAGAATATTGCAGAACAGAAATAGAGGTGTCAAAGTCCAGTGGGTTGGAAAACCAAAAGAGAAAATAAAGACTGCAGGCAAGGGATAAAATAGTGATAAAAAATTATAACCAAGAACCTTTCCAAAACTAAAAAAGGCTTTATATTAAGCTTCAGTTTGATAGCATTCTATAGCAGAGACAAATCTCTGTTTGTACCAAATTGTTTCACTGACCTCCTGGGCACACAAGAAGGATACATTTTCCTTCTGTCCCCTTGTATCTAGGTGCAGCTAAATGACTAATTCCAGATCAAAGGAGCCAGGGTACAAATGACCATGTTGAACAATTACCTGCCAAACAGTTAGCTGGACTGTGGTGAGAGTGAAAAACATACCTTTACTGATTTTTAAATGCCTAGATTTTGGAGTTGTTTTTTATAGCTGTTAGCCTAGTCTGACTCAGAGTCATAGTGTACTGGGATACAGAATCAAAAATCACACCTAGACACAAAGAAAATGCCAAAATCAGATCATGAACAAAGGAATTTTGAAAAAGTCATAGTAACATATCTCTTCAATAGCACAATATGCAAATATTGAAGGAAAATAAAATTGAACCATCATTTTAATATTTATCTGAGTTAATAAATACATATATTAGTACAATAAGGTTTCAACATAAAAAATTCTCAGAAATTTTTATCATACATGTATCCTCTTTGACAGTTTTTTTTTTTTTTTTTTTTGGTGGTACGCGGGCCTCTCACTGTTGTGGCCTCTCCCATTGCAGAGCACAGGCTCTGGACGCGCAGGCCCAGCGGCCATGGCTCACGGGCCCAGCCGCTCCGCGGCATGTGGGATCTTCCTGGACCGGGGCACGCACCCGTGTCCCCTGCATCAGCAGGCGGACTCTTAACCACTGCGCCACCAGGGAAGCCCCACAAGTTTTTTTTTTTAAAGATATAATCCCACAAGAATAAAAACAAATAGAAAAAAAAAGTTATATTGCAAATAAAAATAATTTACATTGTAACTAAAAAAGGGATGACAGTACAATCCTAAAACTCCTTTCAATATCAACATGGGCAAAGGAATTCCTTTGGGTGAAATAACAGCTATGGTAGAGAAAAACATAATTACAGGTCTCAAAAATAACAGGTAACTTTCTGGCTGGGAGAGATATTTGTTTTAGTTAATGGTAGAAAAATTTAAAAACCAGAAGCATGGTAAATAAAATTCATCAAAAATTACAGAAACAAGTCATAGCAAAACTGAAATTACAGTAAATAAGCTAAACAAACAATAGAAGATGAAGATTCTCAGTTTGAGTTTTTAAAAAACATAAACAAATCAACTCTGGAAAGACATGGAGGAAACTTAAATGAGCATTCCTAAGTGAAAGAAGTCAATCTGAAAAGGCTACATACTGCATAATTATGACAAATATATGACATTCTGGAAAAGGCAAAACTCACTAATGGAGGGTAAAAAAGATCAGTTATATTTCCAGGGGTTAGACTGGGGAGAGGGATGAATAGGCAGAACACAGGATTTTTAGGGTAGTGAAAATACTCTGGATGATACTATAATGGTGGATACATGTCATTACACATTTGTCCAAACCCATAGACTGTACAACACCAAAAGTGAACTCTAAGGTAAATTAAGGACTTTGGTTGATTATTATGTGTCAATGTAGATTCATTCTTGGTAAAAAAAAAAAAACAGTACCCTTCTGTTGAGTGATGTTGATTTTGGGGGAGGCTATGCATGTGTAGGGGTAGGAGGTACACAGGAAATCTCTATACCTTCCTCTCAACTTTGCTGTGAACCTAAAACTGCCCTTAACACACACACACACACACACACACACACACACACACACACACAATGTTCTCCAGAAGTGACACATTTTTTTTAAAAGGGCAAGGGCATAGAATTATTGGGGGAAAAGCAAGATTTAAAAGAATATACATACACCTTTTGAACCAAAAGAATATGAACCAAAAGAAAGCTAGAAATTAATTTTAATATAAGCCAAAATATAACTTTAGATAAAAGCAAAATCATTTATTCATTCTACTAATATTTATTCAATGTCAAGCACTATTCTAAACAGTGGGGCTAGAGCAAGGGACAAATCAAAATTTTTCTTGCCCTCATGCAGTTTACATTCTAAAAGGATACAAATTAAGGAAAATCACACACTATAAAAGAAAACAGATAAAATACTCATTACCACATGATATCACAAGAAAAGTAAATTGAGATACTAGGAATTTTTAAGCAAGGTGGCATTTGAGCAGGACCCAGAGGGAGAGAGGTAAACAAACATGAAGCTATCCTAGGGAGTAGGATTCCAGAGAAGAGATGGTAATTACAAAGACCCTGGGATGGAAGAGTGACACATATTCAGCAACATCAAATAGGTCAGTGTGGCTGGAATGCAACTGGCAAGTACAGATGGTTAAGTGAGATTAGAACAACCATATAGGACTTTTTTTTGTCATTACAAGAACTGGGGTTTTAACTGTGAATGAGATGAAAAGACATGAATCTTTTAAGCCAGATGAAAAAAACAGTGTCAAAGCAGATGGGTGTGTTAAGAGGCTACGGCAGTAATCCAAGCCAGAGATGATGGTGGCTTGGACCAGAGGAATAATGGTTGAAGTATAAAGAAGGCATCCAGATTCTGGATATACATGACAATAAAGCCCAGAAGACTGACTGATGGGTAGGTGATAAGATGTGAGAGAATGCTACTATTCGAGGAAAACTCCAAGATTTTTTAGTGCATTTAGTGAAATGAGGGAAGACTAGTCAGGAGTAGGGCGTTTTTGGAGAGAAAGGGTAGCGATCAAAAGTGCACTTTTGGATATGTAAATTTTAAGATACTTACTGAATATCCAAGAGGACACATTAAGGAGACAGTTAGATATAAGGAAGTCCTGTCTGAAGGTTTAAATTTGGAAGTCATCAGGACATAGATGGTGATCTCATCCAGACTGATGGTTTTAAAAACCAAAAGAGTGAGAAGAGAAGATGTTCAAATAATCAGCCTTCTGACACACCAATATTTACAATTCAGGGAGATGCTAAGGAGGCATTCAAGGAAACAGAAGTACAGGCTAGTGGCCAAAAATAATTACATAAAGCAATATTCCATCTCACTATTAAGAGCAATGTAAATTAAAGATAACATTGTGGTATAATTTTACATCCCTAAATAGGTAGAAATAGCACATAAAATAGCATCTTAATTTTGTGAGTATCTATGAAACCTTGTCAATGGGAGTACACATGTGTGCAGACATGTTGCAGTACACATAATCTATTAGTACTTAGTAAAATAGAGCATGCATATAACCTATTACACAGCAATCTGGTCTTTGGGTTATGTACCAGAGAAACACACAGATGCCCAAGGAGGAAGGAAATAATGTGAAGGTATTAATATGTGAAATATGCATAAAATAGAAAGCAATGAAATAATCAAAGGGAATGAACTAGATCTGCATATAGTAACTAATATTTTAGGAATATCTTTTTGAGAGAATGAAGTTTAATCATTATGAAGATTAAACATATACAAGGAACAGTTTTATCCATATTTCACAGATAGACATATATACATATATGGAATAGAAAACTAAAAGAGCATACATTAAATAAATAAGGGATAAGATATACAGAAGAGGGGCTTCCCTGGTGGCACAGTGGTTGGGAGTCTGCCTGCTGATGCGGGGGACGCGGGTTCGTGCCCTGGTCCGGGAGGATCCCACGTGCCGCGGAGCGGCTGGGCCTGTGTGCCATGGCCGCTGAGCCTGCGCGTCCGGAGCCTGTGCTCCGCAGCGGGAGAGGCCACAGCAGTGAGAGGCCCGCGTACCGCAAAAAAAAAAAAAAAAAAAAAAAAAAAAAAAAAAGATATACAGAAGAAAGACAAGAGGAATAGGCGTGGTGACAAAATATGAAAGGAAACAATGGTAAAACTGTATAGAGTATTCTTGCCTAGACCAATTATGATTCTGTGACTTGAAATAATCATCTGAAATCTCTTGATCAATTCACTGAATAGAAAAATAAATAAATAAAATTTCAGTATTCAGGCAACATTTACTGTATCTAAAATATAAAGTTTCCTATTTAAAAAAAAACTTAAAAAAATAACTTTAATGGAAAGTCAAATTACATCTAGGAGTCACAGTCATTTAAGAAGTAAATGATAATAAACAGGAAATATATGATGTCTTGAAGTATAACACGAATCAAACTTTTCCTGATCTTTTCTATGCCAAGAACTATAAATAATCATGACACTCAAAGATCAGAATCACTGAAGTGCTCTTCTTTGTGATACAAATTTCCAGATACCTGAAAGATAACTCTCCACATAACAAAATTTTCTGTTTTAATTATAACAGGCATTGGAATACGACTAATACATACTATATTACTCTCTGCTTTCTTAAATAGAGGGCAATGTATGGAATTTAGAACCCATTACTAATTTGCATCTATTAGTCAGTAAGATAATAATAGGTCCATTTACCACTGCTCAGTACAACTCTTCCTCCGTCCCACAGATGTGATGATCATTTTTCAATCACCAATGCCGTGGTCACTCTGCTACCATTTATACTATTGGCCAGACACTTATCTTCTTTCTACTATTCTTCCTTCCATTTTCTTTCTACTTTTCTTCTAAATTTCTTCCCCTTTTGAACCCTAGTTCCTATAACACCTTTTCATTCTCTAAATTTTCTCTTATAGTCCCATACGTTTGTTTCAAGTGAGTGATTTCACAGCCAGCAATAGTCAATTTGGTCAGGAAACCAATCAGGTTTTTCTGGGAGTGGTTATCAGGTTTCAGTCTTCCCGAAAAGGGAAGCAACCATACAGAACACCAGAATTGGAATTAGAAAAGAAATGGTCACTTCAGTTCTGTAACTTAATAGCTAGATAAAATTAATCAAATTGATTAACTTCTTTAATGTTTCATTTTTCTTCATGTTTAAAAAAGGGATTAATAATAACACATATCCCATAAGGCTATTTTTAAGACTGAGTCAAATACATGTAAGACAGTTATCTCAGTGCCTAGTTCATAAAATGTCTAATATTCCCAATAATTTTAATACTTAACTTCAAACATAAACTACCAACTATGCTGTTTTTTTATGGATTCTATAATGCTTTAAGTTTCTAAAACAGCCACAAAACTTCCAACCAATAAACTGAGATGTTCTAGGTAAATGAAATGTTGGATTTTAGCCCTAAACTTTGAAATCCTTTATATCTTTTAATTAGAAAATGTATAATTACCTTAAACCATCTTTCAAATCTTCTAAAATATATCCACCAACATGAATATGATATTGCAAAAATGAATAAGTAAAATAAAATGCTATACTACTCAGATTTCATTACAGTGACCACTACATAGTTTCAAAAGACTATATAGTTTTTAAATAGTATAGTTTAGGAGGCTAAAAAGCTTTATTTCAGTGAAATGCATGTATGTCTTCCAGTTTATACACCCAGAACTATTTTTAATCTTAGAATGATACCTTCTACATAACACTTGAGAAAAAAATGAAATTATAAAACATAGATCTAATCTCAACAAATCAAAGACAGGGTCTGAGAAGGAATTTGTGGTGATTTACAAAGTTGGGAACTGGGCAATCTCCAACTTAAACTGTGGCTCAATTAAAGTTTATTTCCCCTCTATATAATATTTAGGATTAAACAGAGGAGAAATCATGGTATGACTTTTACCAGACTTGATGCCATTATACTGTTTGGGAGAAGAAATTAAAATTAATTAAAATATTCATGAAAACTTCCAGACCTCTGAAATTCAAAATATCCTTTTCCAACATTTAACTTCATAAGCAGACAGTGCTTGTCCCAAAGTTCTTGTCTGTGTGCCAAGAGAACAAAGGTCATAGATGTAACAGCAGAGAGAATACTGAAACAAGATAAAGATGGATAGTACAGTGTGCTGAACACAGAGTCTCATAAACTGGGATATTCTTGCTTTCAATTTTGAGGAAACATACCCTAATTAAATCCCAACACATTACTGATCATTTAAGTGGAAGAAACACATTTTATAGGGCCTGTCTTAGCTCTGGTTTCCCCCAAAAAAGCAGATCTACCACAAAGGTTTATGTGTGAGCAATTTATTTGGGAATGTGATCACAAGTAACAAGAGTGAGGGAAAGGGGGAATGAAACAGGGAAGAAAAGAAAGAGTGACGATACAAGTATATAGTTGTTCACTACTATGGAAAACAACTCCACCCCTCAATGGTCATCTGAGAAGATGAAGAAGTGTGCCTAGGAGCCACCTGTCCAGTGGCGGGGGTGGGGGAAAGGATGCATTTATCTATCTGCTTCTACCCCTCCTACTTCTAGGTTGTGCACGCATGAGTACAAAGGAGTTCCCATAGGTCTCCAATGATGTGGTATCAGAGAAGATCTGCACCAGGAAGTTAGAGACACTCAGTTCAGGTCACAGGCTCTGAGATATCCTGGCAAGGTGCTATTAGGTTCACCTGCATGAAGACGTTAAAAGCCTACAAACGGATTGCTACAGCAGTGGTTGGAATGGAAAGTATGGCCAGAGGATTTAAAATGATGCATGAAAGGCATTCATATTAATCATCTTCCATAGAGGAAATACATGACTTTCCCATAAGAGAAGTACTTTTTCAATCTGTCAAGTCAGAAAGAGTGTTATGTTTGGAGAGTTCTGTAACTGAGGAGGTTGTCTGGGGGTCGGGGGTGCATGTTAAGACATAACCCTTAGCTCTTGGAATTTTAGCATTACCATTTTGGGAGAACATCAGTAAAATAAATTTAGTTCCCTAGTCTTTAACTCAATAAAAGAAAACTTTAAGCAACTTTATTAAACCAACCTCCAGCCTGAGTAGGTCCCACATGTTAATTTATTAAATGGCATTGCATTTTCATTGAAACTCTCTTTTGTGCTCTTAATTTAAATCAACATACTTGATATTGAACAGTCTATGTCAATTTCATTTCTGAGTCACCCAGCAGCTTGAGCAAAGTAATAACCAACCCCTACCAAGAGGAAAAGTTAAATAAATAAAAAGAAAGAAAAACAAAACCAAATAGTAATCCCAAATTCCTGTTTCATAATTAATATAAAAAAATGTTAATCTGCTCTCAAGTGTAAATAACACCAACAGCTTATGAAATCAGTTCAGCTCTCCAAGAAAAATAATAGTGATCCTATTTATTATGTTTCATGATATCTTCTAAAAATCTAAAGGAATCCTAACTAAACATTTCTCCTCTCTCTCTCCCTCTCAGTAAAAAGACAAAGACTGTTTCAATGGAAAGAATGCATATATTCATATTAGCTTAAAAAGCAAATTGAATTCAGTAAAATAATAGTTACTATCATTATTACTGGTAATTGATAGCATTTACTGGCATACTTCTCATGAAAATTCAGCAAATATTATGTATTTCCAATCCAAAAATATGGCCACAAATCCTTTAACTCTTCTCTCACGTACAGAGAAGGTTTATTTTCCCTCCCCTGGAATTTGTGCTGCCTTGTGTCTACTTTAACCAATAGAGAACAGTGGAAGTAGCATATGCCAGATCCAGGCCTACCATTTAAAAGGACTGTCAGTTTCTGCCTTGAGTATGAGAGCCCTGAGCCTCCACATGACAATGAGCCACCACGTGAGATGTTCAACTGCCTTGCTGGAAAGACTACAGGGAAAAGTCCTGAAACTATATGAAGAAAGAGAGGAGTTTAGTTGTCCCCACCAAGATGCCAGGCATGAATGAAGCCATCTTGTATACTACAGATGAAACTAGTCTCCAGTTAAGTATCACTAGGTAGCCCTCATCAATCTAGATGGTGCAAAAGAATGCCCAGCAGAGACTGCTTGAATTCTTGACCCACAGAGTCATGAGAGATAATAAAAATGGTCAGCCAGTAACTGTTGGGATAGTTTGTCATTCAGCAATAGACAGCCAGAACAACCATACAGCCCTTTTCTTCCCATATCTGACTGAACTACAGCTACTTCAGCATAACATGGCAGAGGGAGTTGTTCCCATTGTTACTGCTGCTATTTTTAATGTGTATGATTTGCCTCCATTCTTCAGATATTCTTATTCAATGGGTCTAGAACAGAGTCTAGAAATACAAGCACATCTTAGTCTAACACGAAAAGGCTTTCTTTGAAGAAATCCCCTCTAAAACAAATATGACAGTTATCTATTCTCTGCTTGAACATTCACTTGATAGGGATATAGCTACCTCACAAAGTAAACCCAGTCTTAATTATGGAAATGTTTTTGCTGAGGGCAGAAGAAAGTGATTCATAGGTTAAATGTCTCTGGAAAACTCCATGGCAGGAGTTCATGAGCCACTTAGGCTCTTCTATTAATCGATTCAACTGTGTCACTTGCTTCTTTTGGTGCAGCTTTGAACTGAGACTTTTGATGAAAAATCATAAAGAATCCATTTGTCTCAGTTCATCTATCTTTGGGCAGAACACTTAAAGCCAAACCTTGTCATAGCCAACTGACCAGCCTAGAATCTGTTGTCCCTAAGGACCCACCCTGGTCCAATCAGCTGTGGCCATGCAATTAGGTCATGTGCTCCAGAACATGACTATTTATGGTGGTAGAGTATAGGGTGAGACAATCTCCAAGAAGGAAATATAAAGAAACCAGCACTGTGAAGTACAGCTAATATATTTTCTTTTCACATACAAGTTTTTCGTATTTGAAAAGTTCTATTAATCACCCATACTTCATCATCTGCTCATCTCTGGTTGTAATCATCAGGGTCCAGTCAGAAGATAAAAACTACACAAGGTATTTTAATAGAATTTAATTAAAAGAATGGTTACCCAGGCATTAGAAAACTGAAAAGGCAAAAGGGAACATTACGGTCTTTGCTGGTACTGATGCCTCAGGAGCTTGAAAGAGAGAACTTATGAGACTAGGACACACACCTCTGACAAGGAGGTGCTCTGAGTATTGCTAAACTAGTGCAGCAACAGAACTAAAACAAGCAGTGATAAATAAATCTCAATAGAACTATTACTTCATTTGTTCAGGCCACTATATTCCTATCACAGATGTGGTGACAACCACGCCACTGTAAATTCCTGTTCAGTGAACAATAGGATCTGATTTTTTCATATGAATTGCTACTGACTAGGTTTTATCCAACATTGCTTAGATAGTTGACTCTTTAAGCTCAGGTGTTACATTACAGTTTATCTGCAAAAATGTTCATGCTTAGCCTCGATCATTTTACTGAGGTCTTTTTTGTTTTCATCTCTATCATCCAAAATACTTACTGCTCCCCCAGCTTAATTTAGAGCAGCATCTCAAGTGACCCTTTACAGAAAACCACTTTTCCATATCTAATCTCAAAAATTCTTTACCCTAATAACCTAAGAGAAACTCAAATTCTATCCAGTCAAATGATTCTAAATAACACTACCATCTTGGATAATTAACAAAATTTGTCACTGAGAATAATTTCCTACTAGATAAAGTATTAAAGTGGAACTATTTTTGTTATTGAAGTGACTATGTATTCTTGATTGGTTCTTTGGTTTTAACTGTTCAAAAACTGAGTGCCTATCTGTACTAGACAAGTGATTTGAGTCTCAGTTTATTAATCTGTAAAAAAAAAAAAAAAAACAACACTTCTCACAATTTAGTTATAGAAATATGGCTGAAATGTAAGTTTCTAGCAGATATAGAATTTCCTG
Source organism: Grampus griseus (assembly GCF_964374135.1). Taxonomy (NCBI): domain Eukaryota; kingdom Metazoa; phylum Chordata; class Mammalia; order Artiodactyla; family Delphinidae; genus Grampus; species Grampus griseus. The sequence goes on along the minus strand of NC_139000.1, from coordinate 72,310,567 downwards.
TTTTGGTTACTTAATACTATGATCATATATTAAGTAATAGCCGTTGTAGAAACAAAAATGGCTATGATGTGATTCTTGTCCCCAAAGAATGCAGTCTCATGTAAAATGAAATACTATATTAAGACTGTCCCCTTCTGAGTCATGTTCTCACAAACTCCTCAGAAGTCCTCAATTTTGACATTTTAATTAATACTACCTGTAAAACAGCACTAATCACCTTCCATCACTGGAACAACCATAACAATTTACCTTCCCAGTCATTTTTGGGGTGAGACTGACCAACACTGCTGTCTGATCCACACATCTATGAAATCATTGATGTGACCCTCGGAGATGTCTGTCCAAGACAGACATCTGTCCAAGATCGCAAAATGATCACCACAATACACACCCCCAACCACAGGTCCAGGAAGGAGACCAGGTACCTGAAGCCAATTCAGAAAACAACCGTTTTAATGGGTTGTTATGTGAAGTCTAAGGAGGATGTGACTCACTGAAACATCATCGTGGGCCTGGTGGGCATTCACTGCTTTCTCACGAAGACGGGAACCATCACCTCCCTGGAGCACGTCCACAACATGAAGGTGATGAAATTCCGCATGAGCTGGGTCGGGTTGTCAGGATTGTCCTAGAGGCCAACAACCTGGCCTACCTGCGCAACCAAGCTGGTGGAGATAGGGCTGAAGCCCCGGCCAAGTCACACCCCACAGCACCCTGCATCCTCGAGGAGTGGGGACCACGCCCACATTCCATCAAGAAATCCAACAGTGGTCTTGCAAGGTGAGACCATCAGGAAGGAGGCAAACATGCTCTACCTGTCCAAGTTCCCTAACAAGCACAATCGGCTGTACCTGAGGGCGCAGAGCTTCCCAGATGGCCGGGTGGTGGACACTGGCAAGGGTGAGGTGTCTGCCCACCAGGGGCTCGAGCAGCGGGCCCGCTCCCTGGCCAAGATAAGTACGAGGGGGACATGGCCGAGGCCCGCAAGATGTGGTGCTTTGGGCCCGCCAGCACCGACCCCATCATCCCAAGTCACCAAGGGCGTGCAGTACCTTAACGAGATCAAGGACAGCGAGGTGGCTGGCTTGCAGTGCACCACCAAAGAGGGGGCACCGCGCGAGGGGACTGCGGGCTGCGTTCGCTTCGACGTTCAGATGTGACGCTGCGCGCGGACACCATGCAGAGCGTCACCACTCCTGGCACTGCCTCCATGCCGCTGCTGACCGCCCGCCCCTCTCCCAGAGCCTGGCTCCTAGATCCAGGGCCCGCAACAAGAGGTTGGCGGCATCTACAGAGCCCTGAACAGGAAGCGGGCCACGTCTTAGAAGACTCCCAAGTGGCCATATGTTCGTCATGAAGACACATCAACGAGTCTTTGGCTTCACCGCCAACCCGAGAGCCACGTGGGGAGCTAGGCCTTCCCCCGCCCAGTGCATGTCTGACCACTGGCAGGCCCTGCCTGCAGACCCCTTCTACAGCCGCAGCCGCGTCTTGGTGGCAATGCGCAAACGCAAAGGTCTGAAGGCCAGCATCCCAGCCCAGGACAACTTCCAGGTCAGAAAGCAAGCGGCCTTCCGCAGCACCGGCGTCCAGCCGGTGACTGACCACAGCCCCGAGCCCCCGTGTTCCCCTCCCGACACCTCGTGTGACTGTGCAGACGCTGTGATGCTCCGCCTGACAGGTTTCTCCAGGCCACTCTGTGCCATCGTTCAGCGTAAACACTTGATGCCGTTTCTTTTGATATTTATTTCAAAACTACAGATACAACAGAAATGCCCTTGCAGCACAGACTTATTTGGCCTGGGGGGAAGAGGAAGTGGGGATGAGACACCCAACACTTTTTTCCATATCTTCAGAGGGAAACTCAAATGTCCCCTCAAATTTTAGAATAACCACATTACAAGGTTTAAAAAAGAGAGTCCCATAGAAATAGGATATAACCTATAGGACACAATGTAGTTTTCCTCATTCTTGTTTGATTTAATGTATTCTTTAGCATGATTATAAATATATCTCTTATCTTTAAGATTATAAGCTTTCTTTTGCTCTCTTCAACAATTTTAGAAACTAATAAGGTATCATCTTCCTAAAAGCTATTTTGGTATCTACTCTTATTTTTTAAAATTCTCCCACTTTGTGGTTTTTAATGATTCAGGTAATTCTTGTGAGCTCATCCTCTAAAACCTTTAAATAAAATGTAAATAATAACTGTGGTTAAAAACAAAAAAAGGGACAAATAGCTAACTACAGAGTTAACTTGAATATGCCAGACTCACAGCTGTTCTTGGCCTCACTAGGGCCTTACTAGCAAAATGTGAGCTCGTAAGTCATGAACCTTAAGCGTAGGAAATACCTAAGGAAACCCGCAGATGACCAGGGAATTTTTTAAATGTGTGCTAAATACTTCTTTACTGCTTGGTTTTGGGGAGGAGTTAGACAAAACAGAATAATAAAAGTAGTCATGGGTAGTACTTTAGCATTTACTTTTTGCCCTATTAACTTAATCTTTTAGTCATCATCAAAATGAAGTGGGAATTTAAAATAGTACAGCCACTTTGGAACACAGTTTGGCACTTTCTCAAAATGTTAAATGGAGTTACCATATCAGTGCAAAATTTCCATAGGAAGCAATTCCACTCCTAGGATTCTACTCAAGAGAAATGAAAACATATGTCCACATAAAAACTGGTACACAAATGTTCACAGAATTATTCATAATAGTTATAAAGTGGAAACAATACAAATGTTCATCAACCGATGAATGTATAAACAAAATGTAGTTTATCTGTACAGTGGAATATTATTTGGCTATAAAAAGGAATGAAGTATTGGTGATGTTACAACAAAGATGAGCCTTGAAAACATTAGGCTAAGTAAAAGAAACCAGTCACAAAAGACCACAAGTTCTATGATTCCATTTATATGAAATTTACATAATAGGCAAATCTGTGTTGAAAGATAGCAGATTAGTGTTTACCTATGGTTGGGGGTGAGGAGAGAAAAGATGGGGGTGATGAGTAGCGACTGCTAATAGCTAGGTGTTTCTTCGGGGTAATGAAAATGTCCTAAAATTAGATTAGAGTCATCCTTGCCCAGTACTATAGATATACTAAAAACCATTCACTTGTGTACTTTAAATGGGTGAACTTTGGGGTATGTATGTAAAATATACATAGGTAAAACTGTTTAAAAAGAAGAAACCTTGTTGCTAACTAAGGTGCCATTCTCATTTACAAATTAGTAAAATGGAGACAAGATAATTATCCAAATTTCAAATTCTAGAATTTGCTAAAACAGACCTCAACCTCTGTGTTCAAGTCTAATGCTACTTCCACTGTATGAGCAGTTCCCTCATAAAGTGGGAACTAAAGCTTATTTACAGAGACTACTTTGATATTGGAAGGGTTTTCAAAACATTACCTGTGAGGAAAAATTAAATGAGTTAAAGATGGTAGAAAGACAATTACAGTAATATTAAGTGATTTGTAGTGATGTTCTGTGGAAGAAAAAGTAGAATTATTTTCGTTTTATTGCCAAAGACAGAAGTAGAGTCAAATAGCATAAAGCTTGGGACTGGTCAGGGGAGTTAGGTTAATACCATAGGGTTTAAAACTTGAACTTTAGAGTAAGAAAAATCCAGTTTGAAATACAGCCCCACATAATGCTGAGAAACATACATATCTTTAAGCCTCAGTGGATTTGTCTGATATAATACAATTCTTTTACATGAACTTTAAATAAGTAGAGATGTTCCTTGGGTGGTCCTTCAGCAAACATCCAGTAGGTATGAAGAGTGCTTAGTGATGTGTACCAGACTTGCCCTCCCAGGACTCTAAATAAAGCATCTAGATTGGAGATTCTGCTAATCCCAAATATTAAAGGTCATTTTTTTCTGCACTAATATGCTCAGAGAGCACACAGGTGACCTTAACCAAAACAATGACATGATGGTTAGCCCTTACAGAGATCTATAAAGCCCCCTCAATTTAAAAAAAAAGTGATCAAAGAGGCATAGGGTCAAAACAGTGAAAACTGTCTTACTGTTAAATTTCATTTGATAAAGCTTCATTAGAAAAGAGCCACATACATCAAGTCTAGGAAATACCAAGAAGCCCACAGAACTTAGAGATTCCTTAAAATACATGTTATTTATTTTACTACTTGGTTTCTGGAAGGAGTTAGACAAAAGAAAATAATCATGAGGGAAAGAAGAGAGCTAACTTTGACTACTCATGAAGATGACCTCACCTTCTATTTTACAAATAGAAATGAATCACCTTAAATTCCTGTTACAGACACAAACAACCTATCCTCATGCACTTCATTCTTGCCTCCCATATATATGAATCGGACTTCCTCCTCTTGTTGAAAATTAATCCTTTTATGTTCTGGTTCCAAATAATTTTCATCTCAAAGGAATTCTTTAATTATTTCCCCATTTATTTTATCTCTGTCTTCTTCTGGTGACTCTTCCCCCATTGTATACAAAAATTCTCGAGTCTAACTGCCTAAGGGGGAAAAAATCCTCTTCATTTACTACGTCTCTTCTTAGCTGAGCTACTTAACAATAATCTTTACTTGTCGTCACTTCCCTTCATTTCATTCCTTATAACTTTGGAATATATTCGTTAAGATCATAAATAAATTACTAATTGTAATTAACAAACCTCTTTCTTGACATTTATTTCTTCCCTAGATTCTGTAATATCTGGTTCCTCTCCTACTTCTTGTATATTTCTTATATCTTCTTTTCCAGTTTTTCTTTCTCCACCAGCCCATGAGAAGGTGATGACTGCCCCAAATTTCATCCCCACCCACCAGACTGCCTCTGTTCTGCCCTTCAAATCTGCTCCTTATCTCTACTGATAGCACTGTCATCCACCCAAATGTCCAAAACTTCAACTTGAGCATCACCCTGGACCCCTCTAGTTCTCCTTTCCAGACAAATGATCCTACAGCACCATCAAGTCACTCTCTTAAATGTATCATCTCAAATGTGTTCCTTCTTTTCCATTTCCGTAGCCACAGTCTTAAGGATCTGATCAAGTTCTCATATTACCAATTACAAAAACCTAGCCTCGCATCTTACCTTCCTCTACCTAGCATTCTAATCTATCCTCTACATTGAGTAGGATAATATTTCTAAAATATAAATCTAATCACATTAGTTTTCTTTTTTAAAATCCTTTCATGGTTTCCAACACCAACATGATTAAGTCTAAATACTAAGTGTATCACCCAGGGCTCTTTGTGACCTTACCCTTTACCTTACACTCCACTCCTAATTACATACATGGCCCAACCAATAGTTTGCTGAGTGGGGCATACTTTCTCAAGCCTTCCTACCTTTTCAAATGCTGTTTCTGCTGCCTGAGGTGTTATGACTTTCTTTATATGTCTAGTGAAATACTACATCTTCCTCAAGACCTTGTTCAAGTCTCAAGTTGCAAGAGACAAAAAATACATACATGTAAGTCTCATTTCTCCCATGAAAACTTCTTGGCGGCTCATGACCGAATTCTGTATTCCCTCCTCTTAAACGTATTTCTATTTTATACTTATTGTAGAGTAGGATAATATTTAACTGTTTGTAACTCATGTAATAATAGCAGTAATGTCAATCGTAACTGACAAAAATACCCATAATTTTTTGAGATGTATGTGCCTGGCACCACTCTAAGCACCTTACAGGTATTAGCTCATTTAATACTCACATAAGTCTTAAGGTAACATTTATCACTACCATTTTACAGATGAGATCATTAAGACATAGAAAGTGAAATAATTTGTCTAACATCTAACAAGTTGTAAGGAAAAAATTCAAACTAAGGCAGAGTGGTGATAAAATCCATGCTCTTAACTACCATTTCAAGCCTAAAGCCTGTGAACTCTGGAAAGGCAGGGTCCGTGTCCTACTCATCAAGGCCTAGCATATTTCCTGCCACATAGTTAATGCCCTATTACTGTATGTTGAATTAAAGGCCAAGCCCAAGGGAAGTTATACTAAATTCCAAATACATTTTCAAATAAAATTGATTTATGTATGTCTCCAATGAAATTAAGGAAAAGATGTTCTATATAAATAATTTTAAGAACTTGTAGAAATATTTTTTAAATAATTTACAGCTGCAAGAGACAAAAATACATGCATGTAGGTGTTAGTCACTGCACATCAACACAGTAAAAATGTATCACAAGACAGATGGCAATTCCAAAAAGTCACAGAATTATTGATCAGATAGGCACTGAAACAGAAACTCTGTTACTCCATTGGCCTTCAAGGACATGAAATAGGAGTTTGTGCCATGAAGCATTTCTGCAAATACACTATGAAATATGGTGTTCCTCTAAGTAGCAAGATGCTTCAATCCAGAATCATCATCTTAAATCACCCCAGGGTCTTTCCTTCCCACTTTTATTTCCCATCTTATAGGCATTAAAATTTCAGAAATGAGAAACTGCTTCACTGGACACAATATGAAAGGGGTGTTGCTCCTTATAGGAAGGAGCAAATAATGTTAAAGAAAATAGTGTTATGCCTTCAAAGACCAGCCGGTGAGAAGTAAAGCAATTGCCAGCCCAGGAAATGCTTTATTTGAAACATAAAATTGTATAAAGTTCTGTTTCATTTGCAGAAACTATATCAGAGAAAACAATTCATCAATTGCATAAATTGCAACTTGTAAAATTTCAGCTCACTTTGGTAGAGGTGGGGAGGCATATTTGGATTCAAAGTCCGGGCAACACTGGTTTTCCACTGCAAAAGTCTCTAGAAGGCAGCCATGGTTTTAAAAAATGCATGTACACATAGAAAGATGATAAGCCCACCCTCTGTCTCTCTTTCTCTCTCTTACTCAGAACTTGATAGTGGAGAGGGCACAGGCAATAAAGACATGGATTCTTATCCACCTCTATCATTTAAACATGGTAAGTTTAAATGATCTGTCTTTCTCTCTTTCAGGGTTGTTTCTTTTTTCTCCCAATTTTACCATGAAAGTACTTTCCTTACAGAATTATTGTGAAAATTAGAGATGCTTACAAAGTTTCTATCCTCATACTTAATGAATCTTATGTACTTAAACATTGGTGTTATTATTCTTAATAAAGAATATTCAGTATTAATGTTTACTTGCGTGAAGAGCCTAAAACAACTCCCCTGAAAGAAAGGTAACTAAAAACTGAAATCATGTATGACAGAATAAAAGAAAGGAGAAGGGCAGACATAAAAATGGGGGCAGAGGTGGAGGAAGAATGCCTGACAGTGTTAATAGCAGCACGTAGCAAAGGTGTAATGTAGGAAAGCTGGCCTTATAGCCCATCCCAGGCCTTTTTAGATAGACCTGTTTCTTCCTAACCTGCTTAGAGCCCTTAGTCCTTTTCTTCTATCCCTTATCACACTGGATTCACACAGAGATGTAAATAATTGATAAAGGATCTACCTGCCCTGTGGTCTTTGCATTTTATTGTGGATCAGAGCTTTGGATCCCTGTGCTAACAGTCTAAAGATCCTTTGTGTTGGCAGAATAAAATCAGACAAGCATCAGGCAGCAAAGAGTACATTATGATAATATTATGATAACATTATAAAAACACTGCTGAGCTCACTCTAACCTGCAAAACTGTCACCTACCACTCTAGGAACATAAAAAGTTTATCAGGTGTTCCTAAGGAAACAATGCCTTAAGCTCCATGACCCACTGAAGACATTACACACAGGGATTTGAGTACTAGACACAGCCCTACAACGTTTTTTTGAAAAATTAAATAATAAAATAGCCAGTAAGTAACCCACACAAGAAACAGGTCAATTTTCCAACAGAGATTATGTGGGAAAAAAAGAGAAAGAAAATCTAGACATGCAAGTAAAAGATGAAAGGAATTACAAAGAATAAAAGCCAAGAAGTACAGTGAGGTTAAAAGTTATGCTGCCAATAAGTTAATAATCATGAATAATCGAAAATGCCCTGGCTAATGCCTTAGAAAGGTACCATATCAGAGAGAAACAAGCCATCTCTCAAGAAGTCTTACAAAATCAGTTTTTTCCTCCAGCATTGGAACCAATCAATATATATTTGAGTGAGCTTGAATTTGGGATCATATAATATAAAAAACATATATCTTCAAAACACTAGGAGCAAACTCAGTGTGGGGAGATGCTCCCAAGATGAGTCAGATAGAAGTACTCCTGGAATGGAAAGGCATGTGTAATCAGCTATGCAATTTCAACTTTTTAAACTCATATTCATTCCCTTTCTCTCTCACTCCCTATTGTGTATTTATAGTTGAATTTATTTAAGTTAAAAATTCCCATGATAGGAACCCATTACATCTAAGATAAAAACCGGAAAGAGAAGAGGAATCAGACAGTCTACAATTTACCAAATCCTCCAAGAAATACCAGAACACTTTGCGTTTGTATCTGTGTTAATAGGACTTATTTGAGCCTCTCTTACATTATTATTAAAGTTTTTACTCATTTACATATGCACTAGATTATAGATTTTAGGAAAGGCACTGAGAATGATCACTTATTGAGGGAGTCCTATTAGGTGCAGACACTCTGGTTACTCATTTAACAACAGTAGAAGGCAGGTATTCTCCTTTTACAGATAAGGAAACTCCCTCAGAGTGAGAGCTAACATCCCAGGTTAGAGATTACAAGGAGCAGAGCAACAAAGGCAATCCCTATCAGTCAGACTCCCAAGTACACACTCTTCCAAACCCGAGTCACTAAGGAAATGAGCCCCCAAACCATGCTCAGAGCAGACACATAATTGAGCATACCATTCTTTCCCTTCATCACAGATGTGGTCTTAAGAAAATCTCCAAGCAACGTCTAATGGTGTAACTAAAAAGGCACAAAAAAATGAAACCTGTGGGTCACGCTGACTACCATGCTGCGACAATACCATTCATTTTGGGGTCTCATCATGCCTAAGGATGCTACAAACATTTGTTGAAAGAATGAATAAAGTACTAATACTGAAAGAGAGAAAAACAAGTTTGGGAATAAAAATGGAATAGAAAACTAACAATGCATTATGAAGAGAAAGGATCTCCTTTGTTCAGTTCATGCACATTGGGATTTGCATGAAATGAATAAGCTGAATAGACCAGCGAACTGAATTTTAGCACTGGTTTGGCTATTCACAACAGAAACACAATGAATACTTCAAACTAACAGCTCACCACGTTTACTTGGAAGATGGCTCCTCTTAGATCACCTCACTTTCATGCTAAAAAATGGAAAGGTCAGAGTATTTCTGAAAACATTTTCCTCTATGGAGACAACATTTCTTAAAAATGACAGCCCAGAAAGGCTGCATAGCATCCCAAAAGTCTGGTAGCACCTGGAAGTCTCTTTTCGGCAATAGGTTGTTATAATTTGCTTGTGAACTATCTCTATAAATTGCTTACTGAGTCAGGATAAACCTTTCTGAAAACAATACAATACAATCTAACAATTTAGATTGATGCTAAATGTCCTGGAGGTTGGCAGGAGGCAGGTGGATTGAGGTAAAGGATTAAAAAAGGTTGGGTATAATTTTTGTGCATTAACTAAAGTGAAATAGTGATAATTACCTTTGCAACGAGTATCTACCTTGTAGCTGATGTGGTATGTATTAACACTGATGAGTTTCAGGGTCAACGTGAGTTAAGTGTTATATCCAGAAAAATGGAGTATACAGTAAAATTTCTTTTTTCTTTCATTCAACAGTCTCTTTGAAAGAATCACCCCCACCAAAATGCATACTTCAATCTTTTGCCTTAGACAGGTTATAATCAATTATAGCCCTTAGCAGCTGTCACAATAATCAAAAAAGCTTAATACATACTCTAAAGAGCCGACTTTTCTCCAGGCCCTGGGAAGGTATGGAGGAAACACAAAATGCATGCATGATGCAGGGAATTTAGTGGTTTTGAAGATGTAGTGAACATACTGCCGAATGCAATGAAAGAAAATATCAGGGTATGGAGTAGAGGAACAGGAAACTGGTATGGTGTGCTGACCCCTTCCCCTGTTTGCACCCATCTTCTTCCCTATCCACTCACCAAGTGCAATTAGCTGCAACAGCACCTGTATCACCATTGTGCTTTTTTGCTAATGTGTCTTTCTTCCTTTATTGTAAACACTTGAAAGACAGGAGCTCAGTCATCATTTTATTCCCAAGAGAGTCACTGGTTCATAGTATCTTCTCAGGAGGTGTCAGTGGAATGTTCTTTGTGGAATGACTGCAGCACCATCAAGGTCCCTAAGCTACCCGTGAATGGAAAGGGCTTAATTAAAAGCCTCAAGTATTCTCTGTCCCTGGGTTTTTATACTGCACCAGATCCCTAGGTCCTACCTTATTCCAACCTAGCATAATCTCCCGAAAACTCATTTCTGCTTTAGAACCTCATGAGAGGAAGAGCACAGCAACAGTGAAGTGCAAGTTCCTCTAGTGTCCTGGATTAGGGGCACTGGGGTGGGGGGCAATCTTAGAGCTGCCTCAGGAGTTGCCTCTCCTCTATGACCTACTCTATCAGGACTTGACTTCCATACCCTCCAGTGTCAGACTGCTGTGACAGAAACCAGAGACAAGTCACTAAAGTCCTCTGTCTCTACCCAGGTGTCGAATAACACCTTCTATTCTGCTATTCATTTCTTTCTATATGCCCATCCTACATACACAGAGAGCACAAAATCCAAACATCTCATAAATTACTGTCCCATCCCATCACTGCAGAGCATTTTAACGTTGAAAGGAACAACATAGCCTGACTCTTCTTCATTGAAAAAAATAAATATTCTCTCATTAAATTTCCTTAAAACCCAAATCATTCTATTTCCAGGAACCTATTCCCACTCATGAATATTCTATATTTATTATATCACAAATATTATATTTATATTTCAATATAGAATAGCTTGTTTCTTTTGGGGGTGAAAGGGAAATACTTCTGTCTTTATGGTTTTATTGTTTTTCTACCAAATGATTAGAAAGCAAAAGTAGGAGCTTTATAGATGTCAGAGGCAATTCTGTTCTGTCGTTTTTTTATGCACATGCTGACTCAATGTCATAGAATAACTGTGTTGCTTTCTGCTTTCCCTGACAGTCCAAAGAAAGAGTAATGCATACAAATCATTTTACTGTTTAAAAGTTTTGAATAAAACATGCTAACCTTGTCATACTAAGTGACAGACAGAAATGTCACCATTGTTTGCCAGGGACAAATAATCCATATACTTCATGTATAATTCATCTGATCTTTAAGAATGTTTAACAATATTGAATTTAGATAAATTTCAATGTTATGATGCATCAAACTTCCTTTATCAATTTACACATGTGCCTCATCAATTTAAGTCTTCATTTATATTACTCTATTTTTGTATTAACTATGACAGATCAAGAGGCTATTCTTATTTCTAGGAAAAATTTATAGGTGCATTGTCCATATTATAGCTGCCTCTCCACATCCCTCGCTCCATCAGGTCTTAACTTGGAAACCTCAAATAATCCAAGGGTCGTAAATCTGCCACAGAAGCCCCAGTTGCAAGTACAGGTTTCTACAAGTCTTTTGACATAGTGCATTTGGTCTCCAAACAGAGATTGAACACCTCAGAGAGGTAAGATTTCAATCCTTTCTAAAATAAGATGTTAATGGCTTCCAAAGTCTTTCTGTCAATCAAAGCTAACCAAGGGCAGGTCTAAAAAATGAGTTGGCTTGGGGGTAACAAAGATGGACAAGAATATTTTGAACAGGCTTCAAAGTGAGCTGGAATTCCCTATGCTGTGGATCAAGAGAAATGATGTTGGCCATCTACAGCTAAGCACGATCTCGTGCGCAACTGCCAGCGCAGATAAACTTGTGGTTTCCCTGAGTCTGAAAGGACTTCTGCTGTCACCATGTAAAAACAGTGCCTCGAAGAGGAAAAGAAACCACTTGGTTGACAATGCCCTCCATATGGTTAGAAAATAACATACTACAGAGTCATTTAAGAAATGATTCACTGATCTTAGGAATGAATTGAGAAACTAACATAAACTAAATTGAAATCTCTGGAAGCATCTTCTGGAAAAGCCTATTTCCTGTTCTAGGAAGAGTTACTAATCGTTTTACAATAGTACAACTTAATTCTGCCAAGGATCATTCTGTTGGCCCCTTTCTACCCTATCAGAATTTTTTCCTCCTCTGTGAGCCTCAAAGTTCTTTCTGCCCTCGGAGGTCATTTTACTTCTATTAAGAACATTTGATAAAATAATAAAAGTTGTCATGAGTCAGAGGTTAAAGAGCTTTGTTGTTATTGTTTTCAGAAGGAGGTAGGAGGCAGGGAGCTGGCATACCCATACATGTTACATCACGTAAATGAACAATTCACACAGTCTTTTGGGGGTCTTATCTACATACTTATGCATATACCAGGTCACCTTCTCTGAATTACACCTAGGTGTGCACAGGGGCACATACAAAGATTAAGTTATATATATTCTTTTCTTGGTACATTGGACAAGGCAAACTGTTTTCCACTAGTTGAGCTATCACCTTTGTGGCCCATTCACAGAGTAAAAGAAAATTATATGAGAAATTCATTTAAATCTTCAAAGGGGGAAAAGTCAGTAACATAAACAGAGCTGGGTAAATAAACCTATGGGAAATTATTTAAATTTATACATTGGACTTAAGAAAGCTTCCTTCTGGGGCTTCCCTGGTGGCGCAGTGGTTAAGAATCCGCCTGCCAATGCAGGGGACGGGGGTTCGAACCCTGGTCCGGGAAGATCCTACATGCCGCGGAGCAACTAAGCCCGTGCACCGCAACTACTGAGCCTGCGCTCTAGAGCCCGCGAGCCACAACTACTGAGCCCGTGTGCCACAACTACTGAGCCCATGTGCCACAGCTACTGAAGCCTGCACACCTAGAGCCCATGCTTCACAACAAGAGAAGCCACCACAATGAGAAGCTCGTGCACCGCAACGAAGAGTAGCCCCCGCTCGCCGCAACCAGAGAAAGCCCACGTGCAGTAACGAAGACCCAACACAGCCAAAAATAAATAAATAAATTAAATAAATTTATAAAAAAGAAAAGAAAGCTTCCTTCTGAGAAATGCTAAATGCATTAAGGGACCCTGAAGAACTCCTCTTTCAAAAACTATTTGGAATAGGGTTGGTTTGTTTTTTTTAACTGCTCAAATTACTTCCGAATTTTTGCATAGCATCTTTTTTCTGAGTTGAGTGTCTATAGTTTTCACTGGATCTTCCAAAGGGTCATGACACTCACAAAAAATATTTAAGAACCACTGTTTGGCAGCTTGGGGGCTCTTATTTCTCTAGAAGGGTTTGAATTACCTCTGCCTGGAGGTAGGAAATTACATCAGCTGTAACACAGAAACTCAAGCTTTCCTGGTCTACAAGAGTTAACACTGGTCCTTAACTAAGTAATTTACACCAGATATTACTAACAAATTTTCACATTTCAGTCACAGTGTACCTATGTCCATAGATTTCCATGATTTTACAACAGTTCTAATTTCACTGTGGAATATTTACCAGATGGAAAGGGGCCATTTTATGGGGTTTTGGCAGGTAAAGTTGGATCTGCTAAATGAAAATCCCATGTTTGAGGAGCCCATGGAACTGTCAATAACTGACTTTTGAACACAGAGAATTTTAAACTTGCTTTTATTTGCAACAAGACAAGCGATTCCTTTGAAGAGATTTGTGTTAACCCTTAAATTTTTTTTTTAATCTGGACCTTTAACTGGCATCAATTTGGAGAAAAGATTTGTTAAATGAGTTCCAGCAGTAATTCTCATCATTAAAACCACCATTATGATCATTACTTTTTTTATACTATTAAGCAAATATTTAAAGGACGGAAACTATAGTTCATTGAGTGATACCTTGGAAAGCTAAATTTTCCAGAGTACTTTAGAGAAGTGGCAAATGGAATGCACTGATTTTATGTGTGTCTGTGTGTGTGTGTGTGTGTGTGTGTGTGTGTGTATATATATATCTCCTATATGTGTAATGAGTAATTGCTAAAGTTATTTATCCCTACTTAATAGAGCTATTATTTCTTCTCACTAACCACAATTTCCTTTCCTTTCTCCAGGTTTCCGTGTCTTTCACAAATCCTTCTGTTATTTTAAACCTCTCTTTTCCCCTACTGTCACTTTATTTTGGAGATTCAGTAAAATCTTTAGCATTTCTTTAGGACAGATTTAGGATTAAGATTGGTGTATTGGCCTTAAGGAATCTTCCCCCACTATTTTCTACTTACACACTTCTTTGTATTTTTTTCCCACTTAGAACCGGCTGGTAGAAAAAAAGAGTGGGAAAAAAAAAAAAAGATATAAACCCCTAAATGGAAAAAAAAAATTTTTTTAACCAGGCCAATGCCAACAGTCCAGCAACAAGTTGGATGGCTTTGAGTATGGGTTTTGAGTATGTACGTACTGTGTGTAATCAACAAGGCAGTGTGGAGAAAAATGTATTGCAGTTATGATTCTGATAAATATAAACAAGTTTAATACTTTTATGACAAAGAGCCAGGAGGATAACAGAGGTTTCAGAGCATTCTGTTTGTCTTTTTTATGGTAAAATAAAGAAATAATAAAACTTCTCCTTTCATTTGAAGGAATACTTCCTATTAACCAAATTCTAAGAGAAATGTTCACTCAATGGTTATATCAAGAGTATGCTTTTCACCTACTATGATTAAAATAAAGTGCTTTTCAAAATCATAAGCCTCATGCACCTCAACAAAATTTATAATGCGAATGTTTCATTATTTAAGACTCCTCCTCCCAACAATGTTATGAGATCAAGTCACTTAATGCATTTCACAAAATGAACTATGTTGGCCAAGAAACACTGAATAGGCAGCATTGCTATTCTCCTCAACTCCATTTCGGAAGCCCAAGTATTGAAGCTACATTTCCTATGTTTGCATTTTGTGGGGAGGGAGGGTGGTTCAGCAAATGTTTTTTAATGAGGACTTCAGACCTTACAGATGAGAATACTTAAACAGGGTAGGAAAGTGCTAAAAAGTGAATAATCAAAAGGAGAATGAGGAGGAGAAGGAAGAGGAGGTATACAACCAATGTAACAAAAAGTGGGCCACAGCAGACTGCCATTTCCAATGTAAGCATGCATTGCAGTGTAGCATGATCTTGTAGCATTGAGGGGTAAAACTGTTATTTACAGAAAGCCACATAATGAATCAAATGGTGAGAATTTATTATAGTTTCACAAAACATCTTGATGGGTGGTTTTGATGTGGAAAAATTAGCCCAGGGAAAGGACTGGGACGTAAAGAAGAAATGAGGGAGATCTGAATTACTTTGCAGATAAAAATAAGCTGGACTTGGAGTTTGAGGCTTAAGGGGAAGTTTCAGGGATTCTTAGCCAAATATCAGATATTTCTCCTTGCCAATACCCTATATAATTAGTTGGTTCCTCTTGTTTAAGACATTAAGAGATTTAGAATTCTAAGACACAGATAACCAGTCAAAAACATTTTTCATTAAAATATTTTTAATCTTCTACTCAGAGGAATATTAAAGAATAATCATGGGGCTTCCCTGGTGGCACAGTGGTTGGGAGTCCGCCTGCCGATGCAGGGGACGCAGGTTCGTGCCCCGGTCCGGGAGGATCCCACATGCCGCGGAGCGACTGGGCCCGTGGGCCATGGCCGCTGGGCCTGCGCGTCCGGAGCCTGTGCTCCGCGGCAGGAGAAGCCACAGCAGTGAGAGGCCCGCGTACAGCAAAAAAAAAAAAAGAATAATCATGTATTACCTATACAGCTGTTCCAGTAATACACTAGGAATATTTCTTCCTTTTGTTTACAAAAGTCCGAATAGAGACAACCCCTGCCTTCTGAATTAAGATGAGCAAACAGAGGTCCTCCATAGTCAAGGTCCATGAACAATAACCTTCCCTGGTGGTGAAGTGATTCAATACTTTGTTTTATAACCAGGATAATTATTTGGAGTATCTTTGAATTATAGCTTTTCATTTCTCATGTGGGCCACTTGGAGACTTGCGTCCTCTATTTCCTAAAAAAGTAATCCAAAACAGCAAGCCTACATAATTTCTCATAACCTAGAGGAAGATGTAAACATTTTCCAGGACACTTCGTGCTTTCACTCTCTCCTCAGTTGGAACTTATTCAAGCTTATCTTTTGGAAATGGAACCATCCTAGTTCTAGGAGCATTAATGATAGTAGATCAAGTCTATCTGTTTGTAAATGAAAGAAACGTTGCCATATTGTAAACTCACAGTCTGTTTTTCAAAATCCACAAATAGGACATGGAAAAAATTGGAGGAAGAACTGAGAATTTAGGTAGCTGTGGCGTAATCTAAGAATGGACATTGCCTGTCCGTCAAGCACAAGGTTGAAGACCCTGAGATAAAGTTAATCATTGAGAAATACCTGTGGCAGTAATGCCTGGGGATTTTAAAAACAGGGACATCTAAAATGCAAATGTAGTTTGTTGGCAGTGCTGGGAGCAACACAACAAACTTCTGATGCCCCCAAACCCTCGACAGAATCTTAAAGTATAGAAATGCCTTTGCCGATGTTATTTTGGCAAAAGTGCAAAGATAGGCTTGATCCAGATAAAAAGAAAAGTTGCAGGAAATGAGATACACAGGAGAGATTTTAAAATTCAGAGGAAAATAAGAAATCAAGGCAAAGGTGACTAGGAAAAACTTAACCTATCCAGGAATTCTCAGGGGTAGAGTGAAGGATGGGATTTCCACCAAAAATGGCACGTCAGTCAGTGTGTGATGGTGGTGGTAGGATTTCTGTTTGTTGGTTTGGTTTGCTTGCTTGTTTATAATATTAAAGGGCATAGGATATCTAGCCAGCAGATACTTGGGTAATGCACATAAAACAGGTTTATCCCTTACTGATGATCACAGCAAGCTCACAATGACATAAGACTGATAAGCAAATTAGAGATACTAAAAGTGAATATATTATGTGCCACAAACGAATAAATAAAGATGGATCTCATCTGTTACATTTTTCTGACTGGATGTCACAGAGTGCTTGTTTAATTTTTGTTTGTTTGACCTTTTTGTATTTTTTGCCGGAGGTGATAGGTAGAAAAATAACCCGTGGAGGGGGGAAGTTCAACAAGAAAGTCAAATGTCTAAAAGGAGATTTGTATATAGAGTAAGAATGAAGGCTACAGGAAAATAAATTCAGCAGCTAATAAATTTAAAGCACTGACATCACAATTAAATAAGATTCTTGCAATTCTATCCACTACAAATATTGTCTTTGCCCACGCCCTTGCTTTAAAATACTTAGTTGAGAGGCACACTAAGGAGTCACGTGATCATCAATGTCCAGAACTCCATGTTTTCCTCAGAAAGCAGTTCAATCTTTCTTTCATCCATCTATACACAAATTCTAGAGCCTTTACTTCAGTCAACTTACGAGGGAAAGCTGCTGAAAGCAGGGACTCAGGAAAAGTACATTTCTAGGCTGAATCTAAACTTGGCCACTATCTAATTCTGTGAAGGTGGAGCAAGTTGCACAGCTTATCTGGGCCTCAGTTCCTTCATCTATAAATGGGGAACATAATAGTCTCAACTTTTAAGTTTTTTTTAAGGACTCAAAGGGTTAATACATGTAAAATACTTAAGAACAGTGCCTGGCACATAAAAAAGACCATAAAAGTGTTAGCTACTACTATGATTTTTACTAATAGTAGCACTATATAAGGCAGCAAAATATTTGTCACATAGTAGTTACTCAGTAAAAGGGAGTTCCATCCTTCTTTCTCATCACCTCTCTCCCTCATTTTTAGACAAATATGGTCACCCCTTGGCCTTCTCTTCCAGCTGCACAGTGCCTGGCACATTTCTCATCTCTGATAACCACACTAGTTATACCAGAATGCAAATGTACATCATAGATTGGAGACAGGTGATAAATAAAGTATTGTAGGGTTACTGATCTCAGTGCTTAGTGCCTTAGAATTTTAAAGACAGAAAGGGCTTTAGACATCGCTGATTCCAAATATATTACCTTCTTTCTACTGTCTTTAAGTATCTCTAGTTTATTTCAATACTCTATACTCATCTAAACTTTACGCCTATATCTAACTTCCCAATTGATGTAACAGTAGTTCTCCTTCCTGACTGCACAGTAGAATCATGTGAAACTTCAAAAATACCAAATTCATGATTATAATCGTTTTTAAAAATGGCTGATCATTAAAGTCACCAGGTAAGTCCTTCAAAACTACATATTCCACACTGACCAACAAAATCAGTGTATTTGGGGTGGGTCCCTGGAAATGTTTTTTCAGAAGCACCTAAAATAATTCTAATATTCATCTTAGTTTAGATACCACCATTCTACTGAGACACGTGATGCTGCCCTTCATCTCACCTCATCTAATCATATCTAACACTTGAACTTGGAGTTAGGGAAATGAGGAGCAAAAGCCATCATACTAAGAGGGAAAAAAAGATGTATTTTTCTTTTCCTTTTTGTTACTTGATAGTCTTTTTATGCCTTAGATATGATGACCACATTTTTAAACATAGGTCCTACTTGCTCAGGAAGGATTTCCATCCTTCCTGGGGTAGCTTTTGGAGTAATTCTGACTTCTCAGTAATTCTGGGTAGTCTAAATTCTACTCCTAGGATATCACCAAGTGCTCAGTCTGTTGCCATTTCTCAGAAACCTATTAAACAACAGGTAGAATTCCCCTCTCTCTGACAAGAATATCTATGGACAGGAAAAAAGTAAAAGACCGAGTGTGAAAATTGTAAATCAATATACCTATAGCCATGATAAGTATGCAAGCTAATGGTATAAAAAGGAAAAGCACATATGACAAGCATTGAGGGATGTAGCTACACTAAATGAGACCTGTTTTCTTTAGTCTTTTTCCCATCTCTCACCTCCTCCTTCAAAGTTTATTTCTGTACATATCATATTCTGAAAGGAAATGAGCTATACTGCCAAACAGGTACTTGGTAGCTGGCTAGTTGCCAGGAAATATTGTGCATGTGTGTATATGTATGTGTATGGAAGATTTTACTTTAAATTAGACTGGATAAGTGCTATTAGAATATATTTCTTTTTGTGGGTATTCACTTCTTGTTACTTTGGGGATAGGTATTGGGGATAGAGTGGTGAAAAAATCTTAATATGAACCATTGAAGACATTAAGTTCTGTGGCACAGAGTCTCATAGCTATATAGCTATTTCTCTCACCTTGTTTGAGAATATTCAACTTAGAACACAAGAACAAAGAGTAAGTTTTACTCACCCACATTTTGCTTCAAGCATAAACTTATTTACTAGGGTCTGAATGGAAGAGTATCAAAACCATCTTTCCTAAGGTTTTGTTTGATTTACAGACCACAGCCCATGAAGCAGTCCATCTGATTTTCAAAAGCCAAAGAGCTAAGTAACAGAGAAAAGGGTATAAATATGAGGCTTGGGGAATCATAGGCTATTTGGGGCCTAGAACTCTAAACCTCGTATTAGGGTTTCTCTAAGCCACTTAATTATTATGACATCATAAATAGAAAAGAGAAATTTCCCTTGAAAAGAACACTCTTATAAAAGAAAATCCTGAGCGAAGAGGAAATGTGTTTGTTCTCCCACAGCATGCTGTGAATACTGCTACCACAGGACTTGTCAAACTGTTTACCTGCTGTCCACCTCCCCTGTGACACTGGGAGTGCCTTAAGAGCAGAGACCACATCCTGCCTGGGAACACTGACATCTAGTACAAGCACTTGCTGGAACACTGAATATAATAATCCCTCTTTCAACTCATAGAGAAGGAAAATAAACTAAGGTAGAGTGCAACACGTGCTTTCTATAGCCTGACTGCCTGGATTCAAATCCCACCTCCTCCACTTACTAGCTGGGGAACCGTGGGCAAGATACTTAATACCTCTGTGCCTCAGTTTGCTCATTCTAAAAACAAGATAATAATAGCACTCACTTCATAGGGCTATTATAAGGATTAAATGAATCAATATACGTAAACTGCTAAGAACCAGGCCTGACACATAGCACATGCTGAAGTGTTAGTTATTAGTACATGCTACTTCAATCTTTCCAACAATCATCTGAGATAGGTACTATTAGCCCACTTTACAGATATAAGCTGAGGCCTAATTAAGCTCTCAATTGGCAGATGTATTATTTAAATTGGTTCTGCCTGTTTCCAAAGCTTTTTGCTCTTTGCCCTACTCCATAGTGTCTCCCTTTCGAGCTTCTGTTTAATTCAATGCAATTTATCCAAGTTCTACTGGATCTAAGTAGTATGTGGTGCTACTTAGAACATAAAAAGACGAACTACGCATGGGGTCTCTTTTCAAAGAGGATAAAGTTAACACTGGAGGAAGATGTGGATACAATTTTAGTAAAAGGGAAATATTATAAGTAATACAGAATTTTGAGGTTCTAGGAATGAAAGAAGATTCTGGTTAAGGGCAGGAAAGGCATTATGCAAGAGGTGGTTTTTCAACTGGCTGTGTAAGACTTGTGGGTAGAAATGGCAGGCAGCAGTGGGAGCAGGGAGGGGAAGGAAGGGAAGACCTTTCAGATGGAAATCATACTGTGTGCAATACTAGAGAGGCAAAAAAGTAGACATACACACACACACGCCCTACTCAGGGAAAGTGAGACTAGTCAAGTTTGCAACCGTGAAGTGTAAGAAAGCTTGGAGAAGTAGCACATGCCCACTTTGGGGAGGGCCCTAAAAGTCATGCCAAGAAATTAAACCTGCTTTGTAAGTCATGAGGAGTTAATCTAGGTTTCTGAAAATGTTTACAAGAAGAAGGGTATAGAGGTTGTCATATGACCAAAACTCTATCCTAGGATATTTCTTAGGATATGTTGTTAAGGGAAAGGAGATGAAATGCTAAAAAGCAGGGCCAGGGAAAACAATGCAAAGAAAAAATCATATCATAAATTAGGGACAGTAACACTGAGGAAAAGAAAGCTAAAAGAGATATAAAAAGCAAGAATTAGAAAATGACTAGAAAATAAAGAAGGCGGCCAAATATGATTCCAAAATTTACAGAGCATTTGCATAGTGCCTGGAAATGTACTACATTATCTCATTAAATTCTCACAACAACCTTGCAAGAGAATATAATACCATTTCTCACAAAGGGAAATAGAGGTCTGAGTTTGAATACTGACTTTGGCACTTACTGTATGAAATTAGAAGAATTTACTTAGCCTAAGACTTGATTTTCTCATATGTAATATGTAGATAATAATAGCTATCCTGTGGTGGTACTGTGAAAATTAAACTAGATAATGTTTATAACTTGCCTTAAAGGAATTAGCATATACTATCTAGCTACTGCTAATTGCAATATTATCTATTGCTATTAAATTAGAGTACTATTGTGAGAAAAATTTTATTCTGAAAGAGTTGTTAAATTGCCCACAGTCACGTTCCTAGTAAGAATCAAAGATAAAATTCAATCTCATATCTTTATAATTCCAAAGTCTGTCCATTTTCTAACATTCTATGTTTCACCTCTCAATGTAGAGGAATGACTGTAATGTCTTTGGAGGGGGGGATGGGAACCAAAATAATGAATAGGAAAATGAGATCACAGGAGTCCACGAATGAGTCCTAAATTACCATTTAATTAGCAGATTGTTTTGTTCTAAATCTGAGCTTGAATGCCATTTATAAAATAGACAATAGGGCTTCCCTGGTGGCGCAGCGGTTGAGAGTCCGCCTGCCCATGCAGGAGACACGGGTTCGTGCCCCGGTCCGGGAAGATCCCACAAGCGGCGGAGCGGCTGGGCCCGTGAGCCATGGCCGCTGAGCCTGCGCATCCGGAGCCTGTGCTCCGCAACGGGAGAGGCCACAACAGTGAGAGGCCCGCGTACCGCAAAAAAAAAAAAAAAAAAAGACTATAAATTACATACCATTCCATATGTAAAAATTATAATTCAAATACAGTATTAGAAAATTAGGATTCACTGTCTAATATATAATTTTCCAATGAAAGTTTCATGAAGCATAGAGCACTTTGGGGAAAGCTTTTTAATTGGCAATACCCATTCATCAAAGGTTGTTTTGTTTTTCAACCCCATTAGCTATGTGAGATTATTTGGAAATACTTGACAAAAAATTTAACTTTTCAATCCAAGGTGTTATCAAAATATTAAAGCTGGTACTCACTGCATATGTCAGGTCTTAAAAAGGAAACACCTGTCCTTTAATGGCTGGAATGACATCTGGAATTCTTTTTGCAGACATGCAACATTCAATCTGATTAATTTTTAATTTTCTAATTTCTTAAAGGGAAATCTTAAAACTGGATTTTCTCCCTCACAATACTGAAAATGTAAAAATGTCAAGATCATTGATCAAATAGCCATAATTACAGAAGGGTACGACTTCGGCTTTAAATCTAAATCACTTCGGGCTGCGTAATTGATGTTTGGATAACAGAACGCCAGGTAACCACCTGGACACCAGAAGGTAAGGGCAACCATAGTTTTAGGCGATTATGATTAAAAGGCATAATTTTTCTGCTTCAGCTTACTTGGCCTCATTCCATTCCCAATCTTTTTCTTTAAAGAGGTAGCTAGGGCTTCCCTGGTGGCACAGTGGTTGAGAGTCGGCCTCCCGATGCAGGGGGCGCGGGTCCATGCCCCGGGCCGGGAGGATCCCGCGTGCCGTGGAGCGGCTAGGCCCGTGAGCCATGGCCGCTGAGCCTGCGCGTCCGGAGCCTGTGCTCCGCAGCGGGAGAGGCCACAGCAGTGAGGGGCCCGCGTACCGCAAAAAAAAAAAAAAAAAAAAAAAAAGAGGTAGCTAGTTAGACCCACAACGTCGGCTCTATTCTCAACAATATACTGAAGGTTATTAGATAGCAGAAAAGGCTCCACAAGTAGCTAACTAGCTCACCATATATTGTACAGTACCATGGTTGTGCTTTCTTCCTTCATATGAGCACTGGAAATGAGGAAGATGCACGTATGAATCCAAGAGAAAAATCATTATCTCTTTTCAGATGAAGCCAAACAACCAAATAAGAACAGGAGCAAAGAAAATTCCACTCCCACAAACGTATCAACCAGCTGATAAATCTACCATGAGTGGATGTCAAAAAATAAATAAAGGAGGAAAAAAAGCCATGAAAGTGGTTTCATTCATTAATAAAGCTTTCCTTGATACCAAGGTGATATTACTGACCTTCCATCAGAAGCACTATTCACGTGTGTATTTCATTCAAATCCAGCCCTACTCTCTAGCCTGTTCCCGTTGAACTACACTACACATATTTATAGGATGACTGGCCAGGGTCAAGACAGAAGTCCTCAGTTCCAGAAAAGAAAGCAAACTGCCATAACCAACGTTAGTAACTGGCTAACTAGATATTGAGCAAAGGAGGAAGCAACTTCTTTTTACAAGAGAGAGGAAGCAAGACAGGCATTGTGGTCAAGAGTAGCAATACAGAGGGAAAAAAGCACTGAAGGAACTTTGTTAACGTTCAAGCTAAGATAGAAAATATTTCTGAAAAAAAAGTTCCCATGTTGAAATCTGTATGATTCTCTTCCAATCGTAAGTTATATATTTTGGTAATAATAAGGCAGTACATTCCCGCCCACAGTCCAAAAAAGGAAAAAGAATTCACTTTCATTATGACTCCATTTGCCTAAAACCAAAAATTTCTATATAGAACATAAATGAAAAAGTTGAGGTGAGGATTGTCTTGAAAAAAACTTCTCTGTTTCAGATGGCTTTAAATAACATAAAAAAGAAAAAGGCTTTTACTTAAATATTATTACTCACTGTTTTCTGCTTCTTACGTATTTCAACTGTATATCATTCTTTCTTGCTTCAGGACCAGGGACTTTGTCAGCGGCACAAATGGCCAGTCTGGAGGAGGCTGGACAAAGACGCTAGGCTGTCCCACCAGGGCCAAACCCGACAAATGGAAAAGTTGTTGGGAAAAGCCTAGAAGCAAACTAACAGGAAGACTGCCAGGACAGGAAAGGAAGTTCAGGTAGGCAGCTGTTAAGCATTAAAGAGGTCGAGAAGTAAACAACAGCTGCAGGTGAAAAGAGTTTATCATTAACGGACTGATGGTCGGTAATAAGCAGAGATTCAATCAATCAGATAGACAGCATCTGGGGAATCTAGCCACTCAGGGTGGAAACCCAACCACAGCAACCAAAGATGAGTAGCAAAGCCCAGCTAAGAGATCCGGGACCAAACACTGAAGCAGAATTGACTCAAGGCTGAATCTATGGCTTCTGGATCCAGAAAGTCTAACAGTTTCCACACTAGGGTAAATTTTTCCCAAAGGCAAGGGTAAGGATCAAAATGCAACAGGATAGTCTCCACGAAGTTCATGAAGTATCTGATATAGTATCTAAAAGATAATCCCTAAGCAGAAAACAACTTCATGAAATATAAATGCATGCATATATTTGACCAAATAAAATAAAAAAGGAAAAGAGTATACTAGGCTATATTAGGTTTTGACTGAAGAGGGAAGGTCTGTTATTCAATGAGGCTCACCAACTCCTGACCCCCAACCACTAGCAGCAAGAAAGACTTACACCTGCTCTTCGGGAATCTGGCCATCAGCAGCCTGCAGAATGAGTATGGGACTAACCAGCTGTTTTTTATTCAAACCAAGTAGCAGTGGTATACAGTGTTGTAACTTTAGCAGCTCTGGGAACTCTTAATATTGGAGGCTCTACCCCACATCATTTTAAACATGATAAAACACACGCATATATCACCAAAAATAAAATTTATAACACTTTAAGAAATGAGTGGAATTGCATTTGACTACATAGCACTACGACATTTTATGTATCTATTTAAATATTCATTAATTTTGATTCTGTAGGTTTACAATTATTTTCAGCTGTGTATTTTTCCCCTCATTGCAAGTACCAGTGTATGCCCTAGGCCTGGTGATGCTGTTTGTTTTTTTTATTTGTTTTGCTTTTCTAAGTGGCAGACTTTTGCAATCCCCAAAGATGTATTTTAGTTTTATATGAGGAGAGGGATTTAATGTATAAAAAAGGACTCTGAGCAACTTACAGATACACTTGGTCAAGGCCCAGTGACCGGCTCAGATGCAGTGGGTAGTAAATGGCTTTGAAAGAATTGGTTAGCATTTGGAGTTTAGTACTTATCATTCAACATACAGTGAGTGTGCATTCTGAATACTGGGCTTAAGATTAGAAATGTAGCAGTGAACACTGAGACGTGGATTTTTGGTTATGAAGTTTTCAATCTATCCATTCAGATACCCAGAACTATATGACTTATTGCTTAATTGCATCCAATGTTTCTCCTTAAGTGACTACCACTTCTGCAGAGTTCTTATTCACCTGATAAAATAGTATTTATTAACTTGAACAAACAGTGGGAGTGGCATTAAAATGTGCATAGCATGAAGCTTTGCTTCTTCTTTGGGACACTTTGAAAAACTGTGTCCATGGTTTGAAGCATCCATATAATGAAGCCATGAAGTATGTCACCAGAGTAGAGCTCAAATCCCAGTTTCTACCATTTACCTTGTGTGACCTTAGGCAAGGTACCTAACAATCTTGAACCTTTCTTCACCTAAAAAGTTGGTGCAATAATAATATCTACTTCCTGGGATTGCTGTGATTATCAATCAGCATAACGTAAATGAATGGCTTGGCACCTTGGCATACGTACTCAGTATGGAGTTGCTGCTGTTGTTGGTATTTCTACAAATGAAGTTGATTCACCTTATTCCAAGAAAGGGAAACTAAGAAAGACCATTGAAAGGGCATTTGAAACTATCCAACTGAATAAAGCTCTTACAGAATTATTATGTAAATGCACAGTTCTCTCCTATTGAGACTCTATGGCAATTCAAGAAGAATAATAATGTTATTAAGCTCAACTTTCCAAAAGTCAAGCAGTAATAATATCACTTTGTGGATCTCTTTTAAGAAAAATAAATCAAAACATCTATGCACAAAACTATTCATTACAATGTTATTTAAAATGTCGAGGAGTTGCAAGCAGCCCAAATGCCTAACAACAGGACATGTTTAGGGAAATTATTCCATACCTATTAGCTAGATAATATAATATTGATACTTTGAAAACTAAATTGCAGAAGTATTTATGAAATAGTATCAAAGAAAAATCAGTACATGAAATTATGAATGCAACTAATTAAAAATACATGTAAAAAATAATTTAGAAGAGTTCACATCAAAACAATACCAGATGTGTTAGAACAGCAGTGTAACAGTAATTTCATTTTTCCTCTTTTTTTTGCCATTCCATAATGTCTCTCAGGTACTTCTACACTTAAGGCAATAAAATTGATATTTAACAAGTAGCACCTGCACATTATTGTCCTAACATTAAAATTTGGCAACCTCTAAGAGGGCTAAGGACTCTTCTGGACATTTGAGAGGCTGAGGAGGATGGAATTTATCTCCAACATCACCTCATCTATAGTTATTGTGATCTTCTTTTAGCATCTATGGAAGATAAGACCAACCCATTACCCAGACTTGGCTCTGTAGGTTAAACTGATGCCAGTGAGCAGGGTAGGCTGTAGTTAACAATCAGGTTAACTACACAAGGAACAGATGTATTCAGTCTCCAATAAGATTCTCATGCGCACTGAATCCTTATTAGCAGAAGTGCAACTGATCTGCCAGTATTCTGAAGATTAATTTTATTCTGGTCCACATTCTATTAACTATTAATTGACCGATGACATGCGTGCCAAATTTGTCAAATAAAATTCTCCCCCCAAAAGAGGAAAGGAGAGATCTCTGAATAGCCTCTTTTACAGTCTATTGAAGTTGTATTCTTCCTCTGAGTTAACTGGGGCGGCAAGAAGAGAGTGGGGGAATTGAGCTCAGAGCACTTTGGAGCTGAAGGTGCAGAGCTGAGCAGATTTGGAAACCAAATGCATTTGTTAATTCCCAAAGTGATTTTAAGAGCAGAATCCTGGAAGGACTGCCAAATAAAATTAATCCTTTAAAATGATAATGCAAATTTTTAAATCACAATGGAGAGCTCTAAGTTTGAAGAGAATGTTTCAATATTATGTGTATCTGGAAGCTAACCAGGTCATCTATGGATGAATGTTTCCATGACTTCTTACAGTTATAAGTTCAGACCAGGAACTGTGTGTGTGTGTGTGTGTGTGTGTGTGTGTGTGTGTGTGTGTGTGTGTGTGTGTGTGTGTGTGTGTGTGTGTGAGAGAGAGAGAGAGAGAGAGAGAGAGAGGCACACAGAGACAGAGACGAGACAGAGAGAGAGAGAGATGGAGAGGGGAGAAGGGGAAAGAGAGGAGGGAAAGAGGAACGATAGAGAAAGAAGGAAAAAGGAGAAGGAAGATTTGTAGCATCCATGGTTAATATCCTCCTAAAGAAATAAAGGAATTTCTTACCTATCTTTGTGTGTGTGTGTGTGTGTGTGTGTGTGTGCGTGTGCACATGCGTGCACAGTTGTAAATAAATATGTAACCTTATAATGTTTTATCAAAGGATTAATTCTAAATACCAGTAGTTTGCAATAAACAATGCAGAAACAGAAAGCAGTAATGACTAATTCCTATGCTTGGTCAATGAAGGCAACAGGAAATCCAAACTTGAAAATTGTTGTTCAGCTATAACATAATTAAGAATAGATTACTGCATATTTGCTGTCCTTTGCAGATTTAAAAACCTTAAAAGTAAAATCAAATGTTAAAAGGCATGAAGTACTACAGACAATATGAATTCTCAGTGCTTATGAAAAATTACCTATTCCATCAGCTAACAAATATTTAACAGAGTTCCTGCCAAGCACTCTGTTAATTCCACAAATTTCTGTCTTTACAGATGTGATCCCTACCCACCTAGAACATTCAGTCTGATGGGAGACAGGTACGATATATACATTAAAAATCATTACAAACTGTGATGGGTACTGGGTGGAGGGATACACAGAAAAATAAAATATGTTACAGGTGGATTGTCCTCACCTGGTACCTCAGAAAAGGCTTCTCTGAGTAACTTTGATCTGAGACATAAAAGACCAATAGAAATTCACCAGGCAAAGAAAGAGAGGAAAAGCATGGGAACAGTACAGGCACAGGCTTTGTGCCTGGATGGAACTCATCCTTAACAGACGCTCCATCAAGGTAAGTGACATAGTTAGAATTGAGTTTGGGATAACAAGAGAGGTTATTAAGGAAAAAAATAAAACAGCTTCTCCTTTCCCATCCTGACATAAGGAAAGAGGGGCCAGAATTATTTATCTAAAGGGCTAGGTAGTCATTTTATCTCCACCTCCTTGCCCTTTCCCTACTTCTCCACGCCACCATCAGGTCCATTATGTGGTGTTAGACTAGAGAATGCATGAAGTTAGGGGTGGAGGTTGAGGGCCTTGGATGATAGCAGAGTCCCAGGTCTCGATTTTTCACTGTAGGCTGTCTTTGTCTACAGGAGGTAGACAGTATGAACCAGGACCAGGAGAACCACAGTGAGAGTTCCTGTGGGTGTGGCCAAACACTGAGGGTACGGAGGTTGGGGGCAGAAAATGAGGGCTGCCCATGGCAGCCTTGACATCCTCACTTACCTCATGGCAGCACTGTGTTAAAAGCTTTATTGGGATTACCTCATAACTACCTGCAAGTTAAAGACTATTGTTATCCCTATTTTACACATGAGGAAAGAGCATGAGACTCTAAGGAATAAGTAATTTGGTCAACATCACATGTCTTATAAATTCAGTATTTGAGCTCAGACAGTCTGACTCTGGCCTCCCTGATCTAAATCCACTATACTGTCTGACGCTGAATGTCCCAAGGCCCAAGGTAGCTGGGTCCTGAAGCAGATTCAATTTGTTTATAGAAATAAAAGTCCTCATACTCTGGTGTTGGGGAGAAGAATCTACACCAGCTTCATTGAAAAAGCTCATTCTGAAGAATGAACAGGAAAGAGGAAAGATTAAGTGAAGGAAAAACAGTTATGACTGCATTAAAAGTCTAGGGAGAGATTGGTAGCTTGGCCTAAGCTTAAGCCTAAAGTTGCTAATAGTAAAACCAGAGAAATATGGTCAGATTTTAGCAACAGTTAGGAAGTAAAATCATGGAACGTGGTGATGGGTTGTTATAGGAGCGCCAGGGATAAGCAAGTATCAGCGATGATGTCTACCTTTCTTGCTTACTCCACTTCAAATCTCCTTTTGTATTAGTATTGTATGCTCTGGAATTCAAAGGACATGTCTGGCAGAAGATACAAATTTCAAAGCTGATTATACAATGATGAATTCCAGTTCATATTTTAAAATGGTCCTTCCCAACTATAAAAGTGTATTAGAGCTATTTTTATAAAAATTTCATTGCTAAAATCTTCTGGTTAAAGAAACAAAATAACAGGTCATATAGTTCTAAATCTAATTTTAAGGCAAGAATATGGAAATACCTTTTTTCACACTAGAGTTATCTATGTATTTTTCAATGCAAAAATTGAAAGTGGAACTGAATGACTCATCACCAAAGTGGGCCAATTGTCTGCAAACTGAAAGGAAAATATCAGTACAGTTATGCTCCCAGGGATAGTCAGCTTCAAAAATAATTTTAACTGTATGAGTCTTATATCATTTTCTTAAAGGCCAAAATACACGTCTTCTGATGTGTCCTTTAAGATAGGATATTTCCTGTGGTTGATAGGACTAAATTATTTACCATAATATTAATGCCATCCCAAAATAACTTACTCCAGCAATCAATGCTAACTTTGCCAATACCAAGAATAGACTGTCATCTACCTGATATAATACCAGGAAACTAAGATGCTCTCCTACATTACTTCTATTTCAAAATATCTCCCCCACTTTCTCCTTCATTTTAACAACAAATATTTAGAAAGAAGTTTGTTCATCACTGTCCTTACATTCTCATGCATCAGCTTTTCTAAATGGATTTTACCTAATCCAAGCACTGCATGAGTTTCTAAAGGATGAGTAGGAGCCTTTGTGACCATAAGTAAACAAACAAACAAACAAAAAAATAAGACTGAGAGAAAGATCAAAATATACACCTATGTCATAATCATCTGCCACATTTCAAAATCATAAATCCAAATTAACCAGTAGTTCAATTAAATTCTTCCAGATCAAAAAGCTGTGTTTAAATACCATGGCTAACTAACAGGCTCAGTCTACACCCCTGCTACAAATTGTTCAGAGATACCTATTTTACTTGAGTACTACAGAGACAAATTTATTATTCAAAAAACACTTTTTTAAAAACCCACTGTCTTAGTCAATTCAGGCTGCTATAACAAAGCATCATCGACTTCGTTGCTTATAATCAACAGAAATTTATTTCTCACAGTTCTGCAAGCTGGAAGTCCAAGATCAAGTTATCAGCATATTTGGGTTCTAGTGAGTGATCTCTTCCCTTCTACAGACGGTCATCTTCTTGCTCTGTCCTCATATGGTACAAAGAACAGGTAGTTCTCTAGTCTCTTCTTTTAAGGGCACTAGTCTCATTTATGAGGGCTCTACCCTCATGACCTAATTGCCTCCCAAATGCCTCACCTCTAAATACCATTATATTAAGGACTAGATTTTAACATATAAATTTGATTGGGGGAGAGAGGGCACACATAAACTTTTAGTCCATAACACCCACATTATGGTGCATTTCTGGGTTGGCAGATAGGCATTACTCATAACCCAGGGCTCTGCCCACATAAAGAGCAGACATCGCTAATCAATTACTGCACTCTTTCCCTCAGACACTGGATATAGCCTGAAAATTCTGAGCACAGCACTACAGACAGCCACTACTTATTAATCATATTATGGAATGTGTGATAAAACTCACTTACCATCCTTGGAAATGTGGAAAAGTACTGAAGACGTTTATTCTAAATTACATATTACCGCTAAACAGAGGGGTATTTTTTGACAAGTTGTGTAACTTTTCTGAGCACATAGGTCCTTCCTATCTCACAGGGCTGTTGTGAGGAACAAATGAAATAATGTTTGTAAAAATGTTTTCTAAACACTTTAAAGTGTTGTATAGAATTATTTTTTTGGTGAAATGTCTATTTAGGTCTTCCACGCATTTTTTAATTGGGTTGTTTGTTTTTCTGATATTGAGCTCCATGAGATGTTTGTATATTTTGGAGATTAATTCACCAAAGAAGACATACACATGGCCAAGAGGCACATGAAAAGATGCTCAACATCACTAATTATTAGAGAAATGCAAATCAAAACTACAATGAGGTATCACCTCATACCAGTCAGAATGGCCATCATCAAAAAATCTACAAACAATAAATGCTGGAAAGGGTGTGGTGAAAAGGGAACCCTCTTGCACTGTTGGTGGGAATGTAAACTGATACAATCACTATGGAGAACAGTATGGAGGTTCCTTAAAAAACTAAAAATAGAACTACCATATGACCCAGCAATCCCACTACTGGACATATACCCTGAGAAAACCATAATTCAAAAAGAGACATGTACCACAATGTTCATTGCAGCACTATTTACAATAGCCAGGACATGGAAGCAACCTAAATGTCCATCGACAGATGAATGGATAAAGAAGATGTAGCACATATATACAATGGAATATTACTCAACCATAAAAAGACACAAAACTGAGTTATTTGTAGTGAGGTGGATGGACCTAGAGTCTGTCATACAGAGTGAAGTAAGTCAGAAAGAGAAAAACAAATACCGTATGCTAACACATATATATGGAATCTAAAAAAAAAAAAAAAAGAAAATGGTACTGATGAACCTAGTGGCAGGGCTGAAATAAAGACGTAGACATACAGAATGGACTTGAGGACACGGGGGTGGGGAGGGGGAAGCTGGGACGAAGTGAGAGAGTGGCCTGGACATATATACACGACCAAATGTAAAATAGATAGCTAGTGGGAAGCAACAGCATAGCACAGGGAGATCAGCTCGGTGCTTTGCGATGACGTAGAGGGGTGGGGGAGGGGGGAGGGAGGCTCAAGAGGGAGGAGATATGGGGATATATGTATGCATATGGCTGATTCACTTCGCTATATAACAGAAACTAACACAGTATTGTGAAGCAGTTACACTCCAATAAAGATCTATTAAAAAAATTACTTCTTGTTATCACTTTTATCTGGAGCTGCACAGGAAATGGGAACATAATGAAGTCAAATTTAAATAACTCTAACAAACACTGTTCAATGTTCCTGGGATACAGTCTCTTCACTTGAAAATACATATTCTAAAATTCAGTTCCACCTGAGATGGCAGAGGTTCTGAGAGCCATCTGGGGGTTTGATGTGATGTGAACATTTCTTTCATACTGTTCCTTTTTCCTATTTGCATTTATGAGATTGACCATGTGTGCACTAACAAATCTTTTTGCAAGTATGTTCCTTGACTGGTGTATGGATGCTCAAAAGGAAATGGTACTGAGTAATTGGCATTTTAGCTTCTGCAATGAAGATACAGGAAGGAATCAAGGGGAAAAATCTCTGCTTTGAAGAGATAAAGAAAGCCTATAATCAGAGTTATCCAGGCAAAGGCATTACCTGTGGGAGGCTGCTCTACTTTGTACTCACGTAGCACCTTTCATCCAGAAAGCTCAAATCACATACTATTTATTAAGCCCCTTCATGTACACAGACCTCATTGATCCTCTCAGCAGGGTTATAAAACCACATTATGGACCCCACTATGTGAATATGAAAACTAAGGCACTGGGAAGTGAAGTGCTTCATCAAAATGCACAAAAGTAAACAAATGAAAAAAGATCAAGAGTATAAGGATAATTATGGGTGTGATTCACTTTCCTTAGTGTCAGTCCTGAGTTTTAGCTATTTATTTCCATTAAAACGTAAATACTTCCAGCGGCAGCCATAAGTGCGACAGAGAATCTCTGTGGGTAAGGGACACATTTTATTAAAACAATCTGTTACCTAGGACACCCCTTCCCCTCCTTTCCATCCAACCGAGAAGCCTATAAAATGCCTAAGACTTTCAATCAAGGGGAAAAAGTCTACCAGAACCCTCACAGAAATCAAAAACTTACATTTATTTATTTATTTATTTAAACGCACAGGTAAAACAAGGACAAATGTCCACAAAACACACTCCAGCCAGCTTTGCAAATAGCAGTTGGCTTTTTTATGCTTAAAAATACAGTGGGTGTATTAAATCAAAACCCAAACAAACCAGGCTCTGCCGTTGCTATATGTCAAACCTCTCCCACCTCAGAGCTCCGTTTCTGCTGTTTCCCAAAACATTTCTGACACCTTCAATCAAATTGATGTAGTTATTCTTCTTTCACAGCAAACAAGGTCTATAACACTATGCCCACCTTTTCATAAGTAAGAAAAGAGACAAAAACACGTCTTCCTTCCTCATAGAAACTGATAAAAGAGGATAAATATAATCCTCTTCAGTGATTCTTATCTCTTTCGGTCAAAGGCTAAAGGTCTCAGAGCTGTAAATTGAGTGATAATAAACTTTTGAGAAGGAAAAGGAATTCAAAATTAGGGTTATTTCATAATAACCTGTTGCTGACTTGAAGAGGAATTCACAGTTTTCCTTCATCTAGACTCCTATTGTGATCAATAACCTCAATGACAAATCCCTTAGCTAATTGTCTGTTCCTTGCACTTTAAAAACATACTAGAGTTTCTAGTACTAGGGCGTACTAGAGTTTCTCATAAACATTTAATCAATCATTCTTTTGCTTCTTTCTACATACATAATTTATAAATTAAACAACAAAAAGGCACATTTATAAAATGGGCCACAAACCCTGTTGATCCACACCAGGCAATTTTTCTTGTGATACCATTCCCAATTCTGCTGAAATGTGTTTTGGCAGGATTTATAAAGTTTTCATAAATAATATATATGCAAAATAAAATTAAACACCGTCAACAACAACAACAAATAATTCTGAGGTGCTATGCTACTGATTTCCTGGGTGGTACTTATATGTCTCCTTTTTTATATAAATGCACCACAAAAACATGCACAATGACATACCAAAAAACAAAACAGTTCATAAACCAAAGAGAATGTTCAATGTTCCTGGGATACAGTCTCACTAAACCAAAAATAACATTACAATTGCTAATCATGCACACACACACACACACACACACACACACACACACACACACAGCTGAAAAAGAAACAAGTCAAAAAAAATCAATGAATACATCATTGGAACAAACTCTACTTATGGCAAAGCACTTTTCAAATTAAGCTAATGTTTTTCAACAGTAAGAGCACGCTTGGCTTTCAGAATGATGCTGCTAGAAATTAATAAAAGCCAGAAAGTTTATTTTGGATTAGAAGGTTGACCTGAATGAGCAAAACTCACAATAAAACTGTAACAGCTCTTCATGCTCAAATTTCAAATCTTAATCTTACAGACAAAGCTGAGAGAAAGGCAGAAGTGGAAGGGAAAAAAACTCCTCAATCTATTTCTGGCAATTCCTGTGGGTGGTTTGATTTCTCCACCTAGATTTACCCACTCCTACTTGTTTCTACCTAGTTATGACTCCGCATTCTACCCTCCCCATACCTTAGCACCACAGAAGTTAAAGTTGTAGTGTTTTAACATGTCAAAATTCAGAATTATGTGCTTCAACATGAATACTTTATTGTACACAAAAGGCACAGCCTTTTGTCAGGGAGACAGATACATGGGTCAAGATTAGAGATCTATAAAAATGGGTTATTATCTGTCTAGAAGTAGCAGGCCTACTTAAGAGTTTTGAGTATACACAAGGTGAAGCCACCCATGGGCAAATAAAAGTGAGGAGATGGATAAGTCAAGGTCTCCATAACACTCTAGGATTACAAGAGTAATGTTTGCACATAGATAAATGTTAAACAGTTCTCCTACTTTAGAGAAAAATGGAAAGCACAAGGCAAAATGTTTGAGCTTCTTTTAAAAAAAAGTTGAACATATGTCAAGTGCCATAGTGCAGTTTCAGAGTACAAAATCAATCTCTATTGGAAAGGGAAGTATTCAGGAGAGAGGGATCTCTTTGTGGATAACTCAAGGCCCTTGATTTTTTTTCACTGTCTCCACTAACCTTTTCAATACTTATTGCTTATTATCCAATCTACACAGAGGGTAAAGTACAATTTTCTCAGTTACTATAAGATTTTGATAGAATATTACATTGTTTGAGGATGTTGGAACTAAGAAACAAAAATTAGACTTTAGAGTTGTACAGGAATTCATTTCATCCAAAGCATTATTTACTAGTATATTTTTCCTTTAAAATCATTTACTTTTCAACTAAATATCTGTTATCAAACTCTTAACACCTGTATATCCTTCTCACTCTCTCTCACCTGTAGAACTTCCCTTCTATTTCACTGAGAGGATGGAGGCAATCAAAAAAGAACTTCCACAAGTGCTCACCACCACATCCACAAATATATACATACCTGTACCTGCACCTGTTCTTCCTTACTTGCTTTTTCTATATAAACTATATATAGCCTCTCCATTTGTGCATTAGTTACCACTCCCTCTCTGTTAAGAATATGGCACCTTTCCAGAATCATCAATTTTCCTTCCTACTAGAGCATTCCAATTTATATATATATATATATATATATATAAAAAATATATAAACAGATTCATTATAGGGAATTGGCTCACATGATTATGGAGGCTGAGAAGTCCAAAAGACCTGCACTGAAAAAGATGAGACCCAGGAGACCCAGTGGTGTAAGTTCCAGTCCGAGTCCAAGTCTGAGGGCAAAAGCAGACTGATGTCCTGGCTCAAAGACAGTCAGGCACAAAGAGAATGGTTCTCCCTTACTCAGCCTTTTTGCTCTACCCAGGCCTTCAGTGGATTGGCTGAGGCCCATCCAAACTGGGATGGCAGTCTGCTTTACTCAGGCTACAGATTCAAAAGTTAACCTCATCCAGAAACACCTTCACAGACACACCCAGAATAATGTTTAATCAAGTGTCTGGGACCCATGGCACAGTCAAGTTGACACATAAAATTAACCATCATGATCTCCCACATGAAACTAAACAAACAAAAAACACAACAACTCTCCCTTGACCTCCACATCCTCTCCAACTACTTTTCCATCTTACCCTCTTTGATAGCAAAATTTCTCAGAAGATCTGTACATATCCACCATGTTTTTCTCCTCTGAAGCCTGTCCATTCAGCAGACCAGTAAAATGCCAAACTCTCCCTCAACCCCCTTACTGTGCTTAATTTATCTCCATATAAATTATCACCATCTGACATATTTACCTTTATTTTTTGCCACCTCTCTAGAATTTAATACATGTGGTTGATGCTCAGTGTGTTCAATGAATAAATGAATAAATATAGAAAGTACATGGAGGTGCTCATGAATATATTAGAGCACATAGTTACTTTAGAGCACACGGTAGGTGCTCAATGGTTCAAATGAGTAAGTGAATAAAAATAAAAATCCTTGAACAAACATGAATCTGAGCAGGACCCTGCAGGGCCCTTTGGGGTACAAAAGCCCCTCCCTGTCCCCCATTTCTTGTTTGTTGGAAAGGCTTTTGTCTCCTAGGCCTTCCCTGGGTTCCAAAGAGCAGGCACAGGCAATTACTAATGAGGAAAGTAAGTGAAGGAATGCAGAAAAAAAGGAAAAACAGTTAAACAAGAAAAGTAATGACAATAGTTCCACAATAAAACAGTTCCAGTTCCTCCTCAAGGAATATACATAACAACCTGTTGGATATCTTTGAGTTGTTCTTCATGAACTAAGACCCTACCACCACCACCATGTCCACCGCCCCACCGGCCTCTTGTTTGTAGAAGAAGCTTGGCATCTCTGACTCCATATTGTATCTATCTTTTCTGCTGCTTTAACCTCTGGGTCATAAGCCTCTGCTTAGCCCTGCACAAAGACATGTTATCCACTATAGGAATTTTGCCCCCAGCATGGGGTGTACGTGATAGCCCTCCTTCAAAGAAACTCTACCTCCCCTGCAGCGATAAGGAAACGTGAACAAGAAAAACTGATTTGTCTTATTGAGTTCTGCAGGAATATCGTGACCAGACTCACCTCAACCAAGGTCAACTGACCAAGAACAAAGAGTTTTCACAACCCACCTTGGGCCCTTGATGGCACCCTGATGTCTGTGTTCGTCCGTCACTTCCTAACCTACCCTCCTGCTTCCCCCCTTCCCTGACATAAAAGCAGCTTGAATTCTACCTTGAATTACGATGGTTCTTTAGGACATTAATCTACCATCTTCTCAGTTTGCTGGCCTTCTGTATAAAGTCATTTTTCCTTGTCCCAACACCTCGTCTCTTGACTCACTGGCCTGCCATGCAGCACGTGGTACAAGCTTGGACTTGGTAACAAGCACTCATTCGTTACCTGTGTTTTCACTCCTAAAATAAGCCAAATAAGAATAGAGTGTTGCTACAGGTATCAGACCACCTTGGTAGTGCCTGAGAGGAGCAAGCAGACCTTTGAAACAATTCCAATTCACCCAGAATTTCCAGACATCAGTAAGATCCATAGAGAGAAGCAAATTTTTGCCTCTCAGAAACTGGGACACAGGAAAAAACTACTAGAGCTGAGATGGATGGAAGTCCTGTGTGGGAAGCCTAGCTTTGTCACTGCCTAGCTATGGAACTGTATCAAATTTATTTAATCTTTTTGAGCATTGTGTTTCTTTTCTATATGGGGGTGTCACTATCTTGACAATTGTTTTACCCATTCTCCCATACTCTGGGAATTTTTTAAATGCTTTTCCCTCCTTCCTCAATTTTCCAGCAATCTGTCTCCCCACTCTGTCCCCAGCCAATGACTTCAAACAACATAGAAAAAAGTAAAAGCAAACAAGGAAGTACTTCACCCTCCCACCACCTCATGCACAACTCGAAGAGGTACACAACCACCTGTATCCCATCTGTCTGCTCCTAAGACCAACTTGAGTACATGAGCTTTTGATCTCATTTCCTCTTGCTTTATTTCTACTCTTATTTTCTCTCTACTCTGTATCAATTCAGCACTTTCTTTTCAAGTATTTATGCTGGCATACTAGCATTTTCTTATACCCTCTTATCTTAAAAAACAAGGCAAAACCAAGCAATAACAGTGCAACAACAGCAGTGACAGTGAGAAGCTTTCCACTGTATAAATATATTACAATTCATTTCATCTTTCCCATATCAGTGAATATCTGGGCTATTTCCAGATTTTGGGTTTTTTGGTTTTGATTGGTTTTTTTTTTCATTTTTTTAACCTGCTATAAACATTTCAGATATGTCTTCTGGTAAACATGCATCAGAGTTTTCCTAGATCAAATACTTTGTAGTGATATTACTGAAGCCTAGACTGTACACATCTTTAATTTTACTAGGTAAAACCAAAATATTTTGCTAAGCAATTGTACCAGTTCGCATCCTATGAACAGTATAAATAGCTCCACATTCTCCCCAGAGCTTACTGTTGTCAGATTTTTAAATGTTTGCCAATTTACTGAGTATCAAATGGTTTCTTATTATGATTGTAATCGACATTTCCATAATGATTAAAGAGATTGAGTAACTTTTGGTAAGTTTATAGATGACTTGTGTTTTTCTCTCTGTGATATATGCCTGTTTAGGTCCTTGGCCCTTTTTTTTCTGTGCAATTCTTTGTGTTTTTCTTATTGATCTTTTTAAGAGCTGTCTATATATTCTGGATACTAATCACTTGATTGGTTTCATGTGTTTTATATATATCTACTCCTAGTATGCGGTTTGTCCTTTTCTTTTATCTAGATAACTTTTGATGAAATTTTTTAATTAAATGTACTCAAGTCAATTAATATTTTGCTTTGTGGAATGTGTATTTGCATTATAGCTTAGACTAAGAAAGGGATGCTGGTTAAGAGCATGGTTTATAGAGCTGGGCCACTGGGGTTGAGTCCTGGATCCACGTCTTACCTGCTGTACAACCTTGGGTACTTTTGCCTTATATGCTTCAGTTGCCTCATCTGTAAAGGAGGGATAATCTTACAGGATTGCTGTGAGGATTAAATGTGTTAATATATTATATATATTTATTCATTATATTTATTATATTATATATATATTATATAACTTATTGTAACTGCACTTAACATTTTAAGCACTTAAGTAATGGCTATTTTTATTCAAGAAATTCTTTTCTACTCCCAGATCATAATATATTCTCTTATGTTTTCTTCCAGATGATTTAAAGTTTGAATTTCAGATTTAAATCTTTAACACAAAAAATTTTTCTAGTTCCGTAAAGTATGAGACATGGGCCCACAAAAATACATGAAGCACTTCACAAACCTATATATCATCTTTCCTCAGGCATAGGGCTCGTCATCTTTGCATTGTTCCAATTTTAACATATATAGTGTCAAGGCGGGTGCTCTTGCAACATCTGACGCATTAACCTCTTGATTATTTATCCACTTACTTATCTAGGGCTCCACAACCCACCCTCAGACCCCCTCCCTCCTCAGCGGCCGCATCTCAGTTCCCTTGCAGACTCCAGCTCTCCCGTTTGACCTCAAAATGTTACACTGCATTAGAACTAAGTCCTATTCCCTCTGTTTTCTCTATACTCTAGTGTCTGGAAACTGCGACCAGATTACCTAGGCTCAAATTCCAATATTGACTAGGTATATAACTGAGCATGTTATTTAACTTCTCTGTGCCTCTGCTCCCCATCAGTAAAATTAATACAGTAATGTTTCTTATCTTAAAGTTGTTATGAGTATTAAATAAATGAATAAATGCATGTACATCACTTAGAACAATACTTGGTATTTGGTAGGTATTGAATAAATAGTAGTCATTATTTTCTAGAGAATTAAAATTAATCTTATGATTTTAAAAGTCACCTAACTGTTGATGATCTCAAAATGTCTGTATTCAACCCGGAACTCTCCCTAAACTCAAGACTTACATAACCAACCGTTCATTTGGCTGCTTTATTTTTAGATGTGTGACAGGTATCTTAAGCTTCACGTGACCTAAGCATAACTATCAGCTCAATCTTAGTCTTCCTCACTACCCCACAACCAATGCTCAAGCCAAAACCCATCACCCTTGATTTTTATTTGATTCTTTCCTCCCACAACCAGCTCGATAAGTTCTGCTTCAAAAAGGCATCCCAGATTTGACCAATACTCCCTAATTCCACTCTGTAAGCAACATCTTCTCTCACCTGGACCACCATCACAGATGCTCAGCTGTTCTCCCTTACTCTATTCTTTTTTTTTTTTTTTTTTTGGCGGTACGCGGGCCTCTCACTGCTGTGGCCTCTCCCGTTGCGGAGCACAGGCTCCGGACGCGCAGGCTCAGCGGCCATGGCTCACGGGCCTAGCCGCTCCGCGGCACGTGGGATCTTCCTGGACCGGGGTACGAACCCGCGTCCCCTGCATCGGCAGGCGGACTCTCAACCACTGAGCCACCAGGGAAGCCCCCTTACTCCATTCTTGACCCTATTATGGTCTTCCCTCCATTCAGAAGTGAGAACAAGTCAGTGCAATCCATTATATATCCAATCAATACCCACTCCCCAGCCCCAGCTTGCTTAAAATTCTTCTGTCTTTACAGAAAACACAATAAAATTCGAACTCCTTCCCATGGAGTACAGGGGCCATAGATGATCTGGTCCCTGCTTACTTCTCTTCCTGCACTCACCCTCAGTTACTATTCTCCTTCAGTCACATGCCTTCTTTGGGTCTTAAATGGGTAAACTCATTCTTACCTCAGAGCATTTGCACTGTTGGCTTGGAAGGACTTAATCCCAGATCTTGGAATGGCTGCCTCTTCATCATTCAGATCCCAACTCAAAAGGTCACCTCATCAGAGATGCCCTTTTTGGTGACCTTAATTAAAACTGCCCCACTTCCAATTGATTATCATTCTACTGTATTTTATTCATTGCACTTATCAGTATTTAAGATTTTTGTATGTTTCTGCATTGTCTATATGCTACTACTAGAAGTAAGCTCTGTGAGGACAGTAGCATTATATTAGTTTCAAACTCCCTAGAGCAGTGCCTGACACCCACACAATCAGTTCCCAATGTCTAATTACTGACTAACTGCTACATATTTTTCTAAAGCCTTTATATGAGGCATTTCATTTCATGCCCCACAGGAGATAGATAATTTCCATTTTACAGATAACGAAACCTAGACACAAAGTTAATAAGTAGCAAAAGTGGAATTCAAAATTATCTCGTTTGCCGTTTTATCCCCATTGCTTAGTATATTGCTGGATATTGAATAAATATTTGTTTAAAGGAGAGATGTATAAAAATATCAAAGAAAAAAATTCAAAGGAATATAAAAAAATAAAGGAAACCAAAAAAAAAAAAGCCAGAGAGTGCCATTTTTAGAGTCTTCCACACCATCAAATGAACCATAGAAGGTCAGAATTGGGTTTCAGAATTCACACCCCAACAGGATCTACAGAAGTTGTTGTTGCTACTTCCTGCTAAGTGCCTCAGGATACAACAGTTGTGAAAAATGCTACAAAATGTAAAATTGGGGCTTCCCTGGTGGTGCAGTGGTTGAGAGTCCACCTGCCAATGCAGGGGACACGGGTTCGTGCCCCGGTCCGGGAAGATCCCACATGCCGCAGAGCGGCTGGGCCCGTGAGCCATGGCCGCTGAGCCTGCGCATCCGGAGCCTGTGCTCCGCAACGGGAGAGACCACAACAGTGAGAGGCCCGCGTACCGCAAAAAAAAAATGTAAAATTCTTCTTCACACCTTTACTTAGTGCTATTGTCTCTGTCAAGTCACAGCCTACACAAGACCACAAAGCTTTACATAATTCAAGCTTAGAGAAACATAAATCTGATTTGTCAGAGAAAATAAAGGAGACTTAAGAAAAAAAATTCCAAATTCAGAGATCCCATCTATTGTTTTCTGTGCATTCATATGTCAGAAATCCACATGGTATCTGGTTCATATTGCAGTAGGTGACTTATCTTTGTCCAGAAAATGCTCCCACCAGGGAGTACAAGTAACCTAGGGAGGAACTTCAGTGCCATGAAATCCAGAAAAAGGAGGGTGCCCAAAGTGCACACAGAAGGCATCAATGCTCTGAAGGATAGACATCTGGCCAGGTTCTAAGAGGCTCCGTTTTATTTTTAAACATTTATTTTAAATTTTTTTTTAATAAAGTTACAACAATGTTGAAAAGTTTCATCAATTTATAACATATGAAATCACTTTCCTAAACTCCTGGTGCTGAGGTTCTAATCTACTAAACCTTCCAGAAAATGGAATTGAGTCTATCAGTTCTCTCAGTGCCTTAGATGTGATTGGCTCCCAAACTGCAGGGCACCTCAGCCCCGAGGTCTGGTGCTGCTAACTGAGCCAGGATTCAGCAGAGGAAGGACTAATGTAAGGGGACAAAGAGAGCCCTAATGGGATGGTGGACAAAGTCCCCAGGTGTTGGCATCAGAGGGGTCTCTCTCCAAAAGTTGCCCTTCAGAACATCATGGCTTCACCCAAATTCCCTCAGATCCCCTCTACTGTTCCTCTGCACTCTTCAGCTGTGACGCTGGTTTTATCTCCAACCTGCCCACACATTGACTTTTCTTCCTTAGGCTGCCCTCAGGTTACTGGAGGCCCCCAAGCACAGGGCTTCAGAAAATGACTGGAAGTTGATATTCCCCCGTCTCCAAACCCTGGGGCATCCCTTACCAAGGGTGGAGAATGGGCGGTGGAGGAAAGTGCAGCTTCCATGCCTCAGACTCGGATAAACCCTGAGGCATGCCTTATACCCCAGAGGTCCCCTGTGGGATCAAGCTGAAGTCGCTTTCTGTGAGTTCTTGCCCAAATTTGCAGCCTTGCTTTACTCCTTCCCCTGCCCGGTCTTGCTTTCCCCACACCCTTATTGTTTCTCCTGGGAGTATTACCTTAATAAAGCATTTGCATTTGAATTCTTACATTACAGATTTTTACGTCTCTGATTCTGAGAAACCCATGCTAAGAAAAGAAACTACCCCAAAGGTTTGTGTTGAAGAGCAAATGAAATATTATTGTACCTAGGAATGGTGCTGAGCATATAACAGGCCCTCCCTAAATTACTACTATTACTACTATCATTACTTCAGGAAGGGAGCTGAAAATCTTCTCACCTTGGCAGTCTTTTATAGATCTAATTTGGGGCCCTTATGATAGTATATACCTAAAAATGCAGTTATTCTCCAAAAAAACTAATAGTTCTGGTCATTTCTGAGCAGTCCCTTGCTGTAGGTAACATTCTCCCCTCCATAAACTACATGGAAGGAGTGAAGCAAATCTAGAAAATAAAATACCACTGGCTTTGGAGACACGTTTGTCTGAATTTTGAATGTATAGGCGCCATTTACTAGCTTAGCTATTTGATCAACAGGTAAATTGCTTAACCTCTCTAAGTCTTGGGTTCCTCATCTGTAACATGGAGAAAAAAAATCCCATCGACTTTGCTGAATTGTGAAGATTATACAATGTTTATTGAATTAGAGACAGCTTAGTGTATTATTTAAGAGCAAGGATGCTGAAATACGAATGCCTGGACTCCAAGCTCTGCCTCTTGTGTTAGTCAGGGTTCTCCAGAGAAACAAGATCAACTGGAGATAGACAGATGACAGCTAGATAGATAAGACAGATGATAGATAGATAGATAGATAGAGATTTGTTATAAAGAATTGGCTCACACAATTATGGAGGCTGAGAAGTCGAGATCCAGGAGAGCAGATGGTAGAACTTCCAGTCAGAGTCCATGTCTGAAAGCAGAAGAGGACTGATGTCCCAGCTCAAAAACAGTCAGGCAGAGAGAGAAGTCTTTATTTTTTAGCTCTTTATTCTATTCAGGCCTTCAACAGATTGGATAAGGCCCATCCACAATGGAGAAGGCAATCTGCTTTACTCAGTGTATTAGTCCATTCAGGCTGCTTTAACAAAAATACTATGGACTGGTTAGCTTATAAACCACAGAAGTTTATTTCTGGAGGCTGGGGAGACCAAGATTAAGGTATTAGAAGATTCTGGTGTCTGGTGAAAGCCAAATTCTTAGTTAATAGATGGCCATCTTTTTGCTGTACCCTCGTATGGTGGAAGGGGCAAGGGAGCTCTCTGGGATGTCTTTTATAAAGGCAATAATCCCATTCATGAGGGCTCCACACTCATGACCTAATAATCACTTCCCAAAAGCCCCATCTCTAAATACCGTCACATTGGGCATTAGGATTTAACATACGAATTTTGGGGGAGACAAAAACATTCAGTTCATAGCATTCAGTCTACTGATTCAAATGTTAATCTCATCTAGCAACACCCTCACAGAAACACCTAGAAATAATATTTAACCAAATATCTGGCCCATGACCATCAAGTTGACACATAAAATTAACTGTCACGCTAATTGTGCAAACTTAGAGAAATAATCCAGCCTCTGTGATGTTTATTAGGAGACTAAAGACAGAGGGTAGTTCTGGAAACTGAATAAGTTCAAACATATCAAGTACCTATAACAGTCCTTTCCATGTAGTAAGTACTCAATAAATGTTAGTGAAATTGCCTCTCCAGCAGAGAGTAGAAATTCAGGAAATGTTAGGTCCCTTCCCCTTGGAAGTGGAGAATAAACATGGTGACCATAAATGTGAAACTACTCTCTTACAGACACTTTGAAGAGAATGATGACCAGAGTTTTTATTTTCTTTGAGTA
Source organism: Grampus griseus (assembly GCF_964374135.1). Taxonomy (NCBI): domain Eukaryota; kingdom Metazoa; phylum Chordata; class Mammalia; order Artiodactyla; family Delphinidae; genus Grampus; species Grampus griseus. The sequence continues at coordinate 72,265,863 of NC_139000.1, read as the reverse complement.
CAGAACAAGAATAGAGGGTTTAATCTTAAAGTATGGAGACACAGAATTTCAGGCTGTAAGTATCAGGAGATATTGAAATGGATTACTGAGAAGGTTATGGAATCTCCTATTTCAGGAGGTCTTTAAACTAAGAAATAATATCATGTGTCTGGAATAGCTTGAATCAAATTTTGCCTAAAGGTAGGAAAGAGAAGTAAATTACAACCCACCCACCCCCATATTTCCTTCTGATAATTTAATTGTTTCAGCTTCCAGAGAATCTGAGAAAAAATATTAGAATTCTATAGAATGGAGAAAAGACAGTCTCTTCAGGAAGTGGTGTTTGGAAAGCTGGACAGCCACAGGTAAATCAATGAAGTTAGAACACACCTCACACTATACACAAAAATGAACCCAAAAATGCCTTAAAGACTTAAATATAAGACATGACACCATAAAACTCCAAGAAGAGAACACAGGCAAAACATTCTCTGACATAAATAGTATCAATGCTTTCTTAAGTCAGTCCCCCAAGGCAGTCGAAATAAAAGGAAAAATAAACAAATGGGACCTAATCAAACTTAAAAGCTTTTGCACAGCAAAGGAAACCATAAACAAAACAAAAAGACAACCTATGGAATAGGAGAGAATATTTGCAAATGAGGCGACCCACAAGGGCTTAACTTCCAAAATATACAAACAACACATACAACTCAAGAACACAAAAACAAACAACCCAATCAAAAAATGGGCATAATACCTAAATGGACATTTTTCCAAAGAACACATATAGATGACCAATAGGCACATGAAAAGATGCTCAACATCACTAATTATTAGAGAAATGCAAATCAAAACTACAATGAGGTACCACCTCACACCAGTCAGAACAGCCATCATTAAAGTCTACAAATTACAAATGCTGGAGGGGGTGTGGAGAAAAGGAAACCCTCCTACATTGTTGATGGGAATGTAAATTGGTGCAGCCAGTATGGAAAACAGTATGGAGGTTCCTCAAAAAACTAAAATAGAGTTGCCATATGACCCAGCAATCCCACTCCTGGGCATATACCCAGAGAAAACTCTAATTAGAAAAAATACATGCATGCCAATGTTCACAGCAACACTATGCACAATAGCCAAGACATGGAAGGAACCTAAATGTCCACTGACAGGTAAATGGATAAAGAAGATGTGGTATATAAATATACAATGGAATACTACTCAGTCATCAAAAAGAATGAAACAATGCCATTTGCAGAAACATGAATGGACCTAGAGATTATCAAACTAAGTGAACTAAGTCAGAAAAAGAAAGACAAATACCATATGATATCATTTATTTGTGGAATCTAAAATATGACGCAAATGAACTTATTTATGAAACAGAAACAGACTCACAGACATAGAAAACAAACTTATGGTTACCAAAGGGGAAAGGGAGTGGGGGAGGGATAAATTAGGAGTTTGGGATTAGCACATACAAACTACTATATATAAAATAGATAAACAACAAGGTCCTACTGCATAGCGCAAGGAACTATATTCAATATCCTGCAATAAAGCCATAATGGAAAAGAATATGAAAAAGTATATATATATATACACGTATATATATATATACACATATACATATAAAGCTGAATCACTTTGCTGTACACCAGAAACTAACACAACATTGTAAATCAACTATACTTCAATTTTTAAAAATATTAGGGTTCTATTTTCTTAACCATGCTCTTCCTTCATTATGGGGTTAATATTTTTTGAAACAAGTAAGAAAACTTCATTTAAAAAAAAACATCAGAGGGTTACCCCTGCCTACCACCTATGAATAGAGCAAACAACACTTTAGGTTATTGCTCCAGTGCTTGCTATCACAGACACCTCCCACAGCTGTTGCATCCTCCGTAATGAGGTGGTTCTTCAGGGATTTTATAATAGTTTTGTGTTATTGCAAGCCACAGTCTGGATCTCTATTCTGAGGTGTCTGAAAATGCCCTTACCTAATGTATACTTTTCTTTGATGTGATATACTGATAACAACCTAAAGTTTTTTAAATCATAAAATGGTATTGTATTATTACAAGGATGTGAAGAAAATGGGCTTTCATTTAGAAGGGTCTTTCATTCTCCCACTAGCAAATATGAGAAAATTTGAACATCTAAGTAAATAATGAGAGAAACAAATTATAGACCACTGAATAAAAAAGGAAACCAGAAGTCTGTATGTGACTTGCAATCTTAATCCTTAAAGCAACTTTTTAAGATATTAGTATCTCCATTTTACACAAAGGGAAACTGAACTCAGAATGTTGAAGTGACTTTCCCAAGCTCAAACAGCTAAAAGTGACAGTCTTTTCTTCTATTAAAAAAAAATTTCAAATTTACTGAAAAATTATACATGTAGTACAAAGAACTGTTTCCTTCCTGAATGATTTGAGAGTTGTTGACCTGATGTCCCACCACACCCAAATACTTTAAAACAGAATTTTTTATACATAACCACGATACAACCATCAAAACCAGTGGCTACATTAGGCAAATGGAAAGAAGCACCTGCACACAGTAGACATTCAGTTCATATTTCCAAATTTCATCTGAACAAAAATAGGTAAAATGTAAATATATCCATCCCCAAGCTTAGGTATAATGAGTGATTATACTAATAACAACTGTAAAATAATACCTCACAAAGGGTTGTTCACTTAAACAGGAACACTAATAAATGGGAAGCCTATGTAGTAAACCTTCAGGTAAATATTTCATCCATTAAACCTCAAAATTAACTTCTATTTTCATAATAAAAAGATGTAGAAGATCTGACAGTAATGACATAACATGTTGCCATTTAGTTTATGGACCATTATATACATATAGAAGCAAATATAATATATAGATAAGACGTCTAAATATAAGTGATTATAAATTGTGACTATATTTTTGTCTAAAGAACATAAGTAGAAAGTAAGAACCTTACCATTCTGGGACATTTAAAGGACCCTTCCACATTCATACATTAACTAATATCTTACAATTATTGGGTTATTTTCATTTTGTATGTTTTTGTATAAATATATAAAATATTTTGTAGTAAGACTGCAAGCTATAGAAAAAGTATACAAACCATCAAAAAATGTCCACTCAAGGGCTTCCCTGGTGGCGCAGTGGTTGAGAGTCCGCCTGCCGATGCACAGGACGTGGGTTCGTGCCCCGGTCCGGGAGGATCCCACATGCCGCGGAGCGGCTGGGCCTGTGAGCCATGGCCGCTGAGCCTGCGCGTCCGGAGCCTGTGCTCCGCAATGGGAGAGGCCACAGCAGTAAGAGGCCCGCATACCACACACACAAAAAAAAAAAGTCCACTCAATTATACAACTTCCAATTAAACTTTTGTAATGGTTTCAGAGACATAGAAACAGCTGCATAATTCCAAGCTTATGCAAATTTCTACTGGGCGTGGGCAAAAGCAATTTTTCAGACACATATAACCTCATTATTCTTTAATAGTTAAATTTATATTCAATGAATTTTCTGTATCTGAATGTCAGCTTCATTCATGTCAATAGTGCTAGATGCTACTTCACTTCAAATATAACAGGGTTCCTGACTGATATTCAACAAAATCTTCTAGTATTTGTCTGATAATTTCTTCCTTATTAAAATTTTATATTAGATTAGTTTCCATTCTTAAAGAGCATACATTCTCAGAATCCAAAGCACACATGCACACACAACATAGAGGGTGAAGGGAGGGAGGGAGAGGAGGTGGGTGGTGAGAGAGACAGAATTGCAATGCCCAGGGGATGGCTATGAATGGAAAGCTATAAATACGTCAGCAGGGAGAAATAGAGATCCAACTCTAGAATGATAGCTTCTCAATGGATCCTCAGAATTTACCATGTGAAGTGTCATAGATGGGTCATTCTCAAAGCCTTGAAACTGGTCAGAGAGGTAGATAATAAAATGAAAGGAAGAAGATATGTACTGAAAATCAAAGAAAAAGTCTATAAACTCAATCGTTTACTAGGAAAGAGAAGAAAATGTCAACACAAACAGTATGAAAACATTTGTAAGAAACAAGATTCTAAGTCAGAATCAAAATAAATCTATAAATTCACCTAATCTAAGAAGTATGGATTGCCCTTTAAGTCGTATAATCTCTCTTAAATAGCTATGTATGTGTGTTTTTTCTATATCACTAATATCAATATTTCCTATATTATTTCAAACAATTATCCTTATTTGGGGGCAGAGTGGCCTAGAGCAGTGCTGTCCAATAGAGATATAATTTAAGTTGCATTTGTAATTTTAAATTTCTAGTAGCTACATCAAAAGAAAGCAAAGTAAACCAGTGAAATTGTACTTAATAATGTATTTTATTTAACCCCAAATAACTGAAATAATACCATTTCAACATATAATCAGCAAAAAATTGTTAATGAGATATTTAATAGTTTTATTTTATTATTGACTTCAAATCCAGTATGTGTTTTTCACTTAGAGTCAGCACATCTCAATTTCACAGTAGCCTATCAACAACATATCAAGTAGAACAAAGTGTCAAGGGCTCGATTTTTTTTTAACTTTGTTTTTTAGAGCAGTTTTAGGTTTACAACAAAACTGAAAGGAAGGTATAGAGACTGCTCATTAACCCCGCCCCTAAACATGCATAGCCTCCCCCATTATCAATATCACTCAATGGAACATTTTTTAACAAGGATGAACCACTGACACATCATACTCACCCAAATTCCATTTACCTTAGGGTTCACTCTCTTTGTATATTCTGTGAGTTTGGACAAAATATAACGATGTATATCCATCCCTAAACTATCATATAGAGTATTTTCCCTGCCCTGAAAATCCTCTGTGCTCTGCCTATTCATCCCTTCCCCCCACCCCCACCCCAAACCCCTGGCAACCAATGATCTTTTCATTGTCTTCTTAGTTTTACCTTTTCCAACATGTCATATAGTTGGAATCATACAGTGTGTAGCCTTTTCAGATTGGCTTCTTTCGCTTAATAATATGTATATAAGTTTCCTCTATGTCTTTTCATACCTTGATAGCTCAGTTCTTTTTAGCACTAAAATAATATTCCATTGTTTGGATGTACCATAGTTCATTCATTGACTTACTGAGGGACATCTTGGTTGCTTCTGAGACTTGCAATTACAAATAAAACTGCCATAAACACCTGTGTACAGGTTTATATGTAAACATAAGTTCTCAACTCCTTTGGGTAAATACCAAGGAGTGTGATTGCTGTACCCTATGTTAAGAGTATGTTTACCTTTGTAAGAAACCACCAAACCGTCTTCTAAAGTGTCTGTATATTTTGGATTACCAACAACGAACGAGAGTTCCTGTTGCTCCACGCGTTTGATATTGCCAGTGTTCTGCATTATGACCACTCCAACAGGTGTGGTATCTCATTGTTGTTTTAATTTGCATTTCCCTGATGACAGATGATATTGAGCATCTTTTCATATGCTTATTTGCCATCTGTGTATCTTCTTTGGTGAGGTGTCTGTTAAGGTCTTTGGCCCATTTTTATTTGTGTTGTTTGTTTCTTATTGTTGAATTCTAAAAGTTCTTTGTGTATTTTGGATAACAGTCCTTTATCAGATACTTTTTGCAAATATTTTCTCCCAATCTGTGGCTTGTTTTCTAAATATCTTGGTATTGTCTTTTGCAGAGGAGAAGTTTTAATTTCAATGAAATATAACTTATCGAATATTTCTTTCATGGATTAGGTCTTTGGTGTTTTATCTAAAAAGGGATCTAGATTTTCTTCTGTTATCTTCCTGAAGTTTTATAGTTTTACAAGCCTCATCTTTTTTAAGGTGATAGAATTAGTTGTAATTATTATTCAAGTATGATGAAAAGATTGATGGATAAATGATTAAATGAATGAATAAAGGAAGAATAAATGAATATCAAAAAGACTGATGGTTCTTACAACAGCCCAACATTTTCTGTTTCATGGTCAACATTCTTTACACTGTAGCCTTGAGTTTTAGTGCATTATTTACAAGTACTTCTTGTTTCCAATCATTAAACCATCTTCTTTTTTTTATTTCTATGATTATAGTCACTAACCCAAATGACCATACTCTAGTATTTTATTTTCTGCCATTTATTGTAAATCTCTTTCCTTCTCTTTTTTTCTCACTCTCTCTTTCCCTGACTCTACTGTAATCACCCCATATTGTAAATATTTAATTAAATTAGATTCTCATTGTGGCAAACAATATATTTTTAATAAAGAGGCATATTAAAAATGTACTGTTACAATTATTTTGAACACGTGCCAGAAGCCAAATCAAGCCAACTTGATAAATAAATCCATTGGGAAAGTTTCAAGATGAGTCCTTCTTATACCAAATGCCAATTTTTTTTAATAAATTGGGGTAATAAGCTTCTGAAGAGTAGCCAATAGAGTAGCAGAAATGCAGTGTCTAATGCAAATTTAGGCTCTTGTACTAATAGTAATATACATTATGTAATTTATTTTGTATTTTGAAAATAATAATGATTATCACAGGTAGAAGAATCTACACGTTCCTAGTTATGATCTAGACATCATATCACTATATGATTAACTTATTAAAGAAAGCCTAGATCTCCTTGGGATAAAATTTAAAATCAACAAGTTTGGGCCTCTATTATTTTGCAGGTATGTTCCAGGCACATTAAATATGCAATCTTTAAAATTCATTTAGCAAGGTCCTTAGACTGTAACCCAACCCTAAACTTTTTTTGATACCTATGAAAACTGCTATTTAAAAGTCACAATGGTTATCCGTCATTGTAGAAAAGGGATCTCAGTTCTCCTTTGTGGAAAGGGATGGAAACCATTTGTTTGGGGGGTGGGGGACAACCTCTTGAATGAGCTATAATTCTGCAAGTGTAAAACCAGGACACACATATTTTCTTTAAGGAAACATGTAAAATATTCACTGCCATGATCTGTTTGGCAATATAAATTGTGTTTCTGCAAAGTGTATTCCTGGACAGTGTGTAGATAAAGAAAATACTACCGTTCATTGGAATTGTGTGTGTTCTTGAGCAACTGAAATAGGATGAGAGGAGCTGAGATGGAGAGAACTATAGAAAGGACATACAGATATGGTTTTCCTCTCAAGTACTGTTAAGTTGACTTAAAAAGTGTGTGACTGAAACGGACCACATCATCTACACATGATGTCATTTAGAGAGAATAATCCAAAGGCACTGATATTATTACTTCATTCAAGCCACTGAGCAAGACACAGAAGCAGAGGCACCCCTCCTTACTAACAGGTCTCACTTTAAATTCATTTCCTGCTTAGAGGGTACTCAAGCCTGTCTGGCAAGACTCGTACATTTCCTTATAAGGTGACATTCCCTCTCCCCTCAGTCAATATTTCACAAACCCTCCAAAACCCCTCTTCCTCCCTGCTCACTCTTAAATAACCTTACCTTGTACTCCACTGAGATAATGGAAGTAATCAGACAGAATTGTCCTCAGTTTCCCCCCAAAACAAACCTCCACCCGCTGCTTTCTCTTCTTCTACAGTGGAAGACAAGTCCCTATCCATCAAATTCCATGCAAAGCACTTGTGTTTTATAGACATCATCTCTTGCCCTCTCAAAATTTTTCACTCTGGCAATGACTCCCTCTCTCTCCAGAGCCATGAATTTATTCTTCTCCAGTGTTATCAACATTGGCAAATACACAGGCTCTATATCTGTCATTTGGAAAATAAATAAACAACCTCCTGGACCTGTCATGCCCTTCCAAAGAGTGTCTCCTATCTTTACTTTCCTCAACAGTCAAATGTCTCAAAATAGCTCTCAAAATTCATTTCTGTAACTCCTATCCTATCTTCAAATCACTTCAATTGGGTTTTCACATTCTCTATACTCCAATGAAACAGCATTTGTCAAAATCCTGTCAATGACCTCCATGTGCCAAATTTTATAATCCCTTTTCCATCTCTTCCTGCTCACTTCTCAGTAGTATGTTATATAGTCAAACACTCTTGACTTTCTGAAACAGGTTTTTTCCTTAAATTCCAGAACATCAAGCACCATCTCACTTTTTTCCCAACTTCATTGATTCCCTCTCTCTCTCTCTCAATGTTTACTTTCTCCTTCTCTTTAGACAACTTCTAAATAACAGAGTTATCCTAAAGATTGATTCTATAAACTCTTCTTTTATTTCCCATTCATATTCCCCAATGATTCATCCAAAAACATTATTTTAAATGCCATATATATTCATAACTCTCAAATTTAAATCTCCCACCCCTCTCTTGACTGAATTTCAGACTGTATATCTAACCTCTTGACATCTTTGTTGACTGGAAGAAAGAAAAAAAAGCATAACATCAGAGTTGTGAGGTAAGTTTTATTTGGGGCAAAATGAGGACTGTAGCCCAGGGGACAGTTTCTCAGATAGCTCTGAGGAACTCTCTGAAGAGGTAAGGGGGGGAGGTCAGTATATATGTGATTTTGGTGAAGGGCGAAACATGCAATCAAGCACACATTTTGGCAGAAGGTTGCTTCTAGCCACAAGGAGTAGATGTCTCCATTTATCATGTTAGTGCTTTTCTAGTTATGAGAAGATTCAAGAAAGTGGTTTTATAAAATCTTCTCCTGAAAATATCTAACTATTTAAAGGCATGTTCTGCCAGTTTTTCCCAGAGCACAGAGTGCCTCATTCCTGATCTCAACCCTGAGCTACTTTCAGGGTGTGCTGGAGGACAGCGACTGCAGTGGCTAGTGACCTAATCCTTGTAGAGGCAGATGGTGAGTGACAATGTTTAGCTGTCATCTTCAATAGTAAGTGTAAGCACAGCATATAAAAAAACAGAACTCACACTCTGTACTGTACCACCCAACCACCAAAAGAAAAAAAAAGAAATTTTATCCTTACCCCACGTCAGTAAATACTGCTAAATAAATAAACCTAGGCATCACGTCTGAATCCTCTATCCAATCAGCCCACGAGTCTCATGGGCTCTATATCGAAGTAGGTATTGGAGGGGCACAAAATTTGACACCCCAAAATGGCTCTGGTATGTGGATTATTTTGAGCTAAAAATAATCAAGGCCCACAAGACTTGGAAAGAAACTTAGACCTTCCCCCTAACTGCCTAAAAAAATTTAGAGGAAGGGCCTGTTCCCCAGATAGAGATATCTGCAAAGAATATGGGCTAGGTGTGGTGGGGCATCAGTGTCCACTCTATGTCCCACTGCCTCTGCATGGCCCAGAAAACTTTTTTTTCCAAACATTTGCTTTTTAATCTCCATGTGAATTGCCTTGCTCCCCCTGTGAATTCCTAAACTACCACACCCAACATCCCTTTTGTCTTTAGCTGAAGACGGTATTTAAGGTGAAGGTTTCAGCCATTTTAGTGGGTTACTCAGTTATCCTAGGCCTCTGCATGAACACATGTCATTAAACTTCTGCTTGATTTTCTCCTGTTAATCTGCCTCACGTCAATGTAATCCTTAAACCAGCTAGAAGAACCTAGAAGAGTAGAGGGATATTTCTTCCTCCCTGACAATATGAAATCCTTCACTTCTCTGCCTCTCTCTTTCCCCACTTCTACCTCCTTAAAAAAAACCAGCTACCATCTTCTCTTACCTGCACTACAATGATAGCCAAATATTTTCCTTATTTCCACTACTGTACCCATATTCTCACTCACCCAGGAGCCAGAATTATCTTTTAAAAAAGTAAATCAGATCATGCGGCTTATCTGCTTAAAACATGTCAATATCTTCCAGTCTTTCTAATTGCCTATTGTCATACATGATCAGGTCCCTGCACAACTCTCAGGCTCATCTTGTACCACCAGACCTCTTTCTCACTTTTTCTCCCTGTGATATTGTAATTTATAACATAAAACACATATATTTGGTCTTCCTCTCTTTTTCTGGCACAGAGCTCTTAAAAACCTTGGAATTTCCTAATAAGAGTAATAAAACCTGTCTTTTGTTATGTTAATGAGGTGACTTTTGGAAAGTCCCTAGGTCACCTAAGGATAAGGGCTGGTCACCAGAGGAACCAGAGGATTAGAGGGTTGTAACTTTCAGTCCCACTCCCCTGACCTCCTGGGAGGGAAGAGGGGCTGGAGGCTGAATCAATTGCCAATGGCTGATGATTTAATTAATTTTGCTTATGTAATGAAGTCTCTATAAAAACCCAAAAGGACAGGATTTGGAGAGCTCCTGGGTTGGTGAACACTTGGAGATTTGTGGAAAGTGACATGCTCAGAGAAGATATAGAAGCTCTGCATCCTTTCCCTGTAACTTGCCCTATGTATCCTTCGATATTCTTTGTAATAAACTGGCAATCTAGCGAATAAACTAGTTTCCTGAGTTCTGTGAGACCCTCTAGCAAATTAATCAAATGCAAAGACAGGGTAATAGGAACCTCTGATTTACAGCCAGTGGGTCAGAAGCACAGGTAACAATCTATTGGCATCTGAAGTGGGGAACAGTCTTGTGGGACTAAGCCCTTAACCTGTGGAATCTGATGCTTTCTCTGGGTAGATAGTGTCCGAACTGAGTTGTTGTAGAACACCCAGCTAGTGTTGGAGAATTGTTTGATGGCGTGGGGAAAAAACACACATTGGAATGGGTGACCAGAATCTTAGCCCCCTTCCCTCACTTGCTCTATTTTGGTGGTTCTTTCTCTTTGCTCCTTCAGTCTAGAATGTTCTCCATTCACCTCTGATCTTCAGGTAGTGAGATCCATCTCAGCATCAAGGTTTTAGGTCAAACGTCAGCTCATCAGAGAAGAACTTTCCTGACCACCATCTCTAATGTTGCTCCCTTATCCCACATTTCCACTCAATTTCTACAGAGTAGCTGCTTTATTTACTTCAGAGTATTTGTCTTTATCTATAACTATTTATCTATCTTGTCTAATTTCCTCACTCCCTAACTGCCATAATCTATAAGTTTCATGAAATCAGGGATCTTGTCTGTCCTGTTCATGATATAACCCATGGGCTAGAGAAGTTCCTGGCACAAAATACGAACTCAATAAAAAACAACTGTCATATAAATGAACATCTTGGCAGCGCATCAAAAAAATTTTTTTTAAAGCCACCAGAATGAAGAACCTGAATGAACCTGTTCTTAGCCCATGTAAGAGAGAACCAGAAATAATTAGGGCATGTTTTAAGGAGATCCATCAGGCTAGTATTAACTCACACCATTGTAACAAGGATAGTAAAGGAAATGGACCTTATTTTATATTCATAGACAGTGAAAGCCTAACTATACTGGTTATACTTGCAATAATTTGAGCAGGTGGATGCTATTATCTCCACTTTAATACAGCAATATGAGGTCCAGAAAGATATAACAATTGGCCCAAATCCACATAGCAAATAAATGGTGAAGCTGAGATTCCAACCCCTGTGTGTTTGATTCCAAGGTCCACGTCTTTCTTTGTATTCTAGAAATAATAGACTGTGGAGCATAATGGTGAAGCACCTTCTTTTCTGAAAACATTTATTGCTATTCATGAGCCCAAAGGGGAGTTGGACCATACGGTTAAGAGGAGGAGGGAAAGAGGAAACTGTATGTATAAAAAATGCAGCTGATGGGTGTCTTTTCAAATACTATGGTGTTTCAGTAGGGCCTGTTGATCACACATAGACATAATCAGTGTAATTCCAGGAGCAAGCCCGCTTGGCTCAGCAGTTTTAATATACAGATCAATTTTGCATTACCTCCTTCTGGCTGTGAGTGCTCATACAGGGAGGTCATAAAACATTTATTGGGCCAAGGATGCAAATTGAGCAAAGAGTGAATCTTCAATCTGTGGACAGGTTCTTTAAAGAGACTTGTCAGATAAGTCCGTGATGAGCATTTGCTCTGCCCTACACCCTATGAAATTTTTATTTTCATTTCCTTTAAAGAATTCACACACATATATATATACACACACACACACACACACACACACACACATACATATGACTGTAGCACAATAAACCATGTGCCATTTTTTTTAATAGCTTTTTAGAGTTGTTTTTTTTCTTAAACATCTTTATTGGAGTATAATTGCTTTACAATGGTGTGTTAGTTTCTGCTTTATAACAAAGTGAATCAGCTATACATATACATACATCCCCATATCTCTTCCCTCTTGCGTCTCCCTCCCACTCTCCCTATCCCACCCTCCCTATCCCACCCCTCCAGGTGGTCACAAAGCACCGAGCTGATCTACCTGTGCTATGTGGCTGCTTCCCACTAGCTATCTATTTTACCATGTGCCATTTATATTTTTAAAATAAAAATGCATGTGACAAAGACTATTAGAAAACTGAACTTGGAATATTATGACAGAATGACAGAAATTCTCCAATTATATCCTATGGGTAAAACACCATTTGAAGACATCAAGGCAAAGTACAGAATGAGCGTTCGTTTCTACCATGAACTAGGACTCCAGGCCAAAAGTCTACATTGTGGCACAACATCCAAATAACCAGTTAGTTAATCACTGGTATAGGGGGATTTCAAGGCCTGAATTGGAACTCAGGGAAGTGAGGCAACCAGGATAATTACCATACTTGCTCTGTTACATTTAATTATTCTCAGGGTGGCATGATAGCTGCTGCTGCCCATCTTAATCCATCTTAACCATTTCTCCTAATTCAGCTAACAAGAAATGAACAATGGGTCACCACAATGCAGTCACCTTGATACACAGAAGGCAAGAAGTAAGAGAAAAAGACCAGCACCAAAAAAAGGAGGGGAAGGCAATTTAATAAACGTGGCTGGCCTAGTTCAACCCTTGAAAACGCTGTGCACATGTAGGGTTTTATTTCTGGGCATAACCAGAAGCTTTCCTCCGTGAAGCCTCCTCACCTGCCAGTCCCAGCTAGGAGTGATTGCCTCTGTTTCTAATCTCCTAGAGAATTTAGATCTGCAATATTCTTTAGAACTAACTGAGACTACCTTGTATCATTGTTTTTCTTTTCAGGAAAATACCCTGAATAACACGCTTTCAAAGGGGTAGTGTCTTATATTGTTTTTCTTTGCCTAATGGCTGGCGAATGTGCTACAGAGAGCAAGTACTTAAATATTTGTTAATGAAGGTGATAGTTACTTTGTGTCTGTGTCTCTTTCTTAGCAGATAATGACAAATTTATGATGATGGTCATATTGCCCATAGCTGGACATCTCCTGCCATGCCAGATAAAATACTGTATAAATTGGAGGAAGAGAAACAGTTAAGAAAAACTGGCTGGATTACACATATGTAAGATCATCACCACCCAGGCCATAAGCTTCTTAGAGGCAAGAACATGGTCTTCTTTATTCAGTATCCCCAGTAATTAACACAGTGTCTGGTCCCTAGGTAGATGCTCACTATTTATTTGCTTAATGAATGTCATCCTGTCAGCTCAAACACACACACACACACACACACACACACACACACAGCACCTTCAAAACATTTATAAAGATGAATTTTATATTTTAAGAAGGTACAGTATATATATAAGACTTTATGACCACCAACCCAAATTTCTTTGGGCACATTAATGGTTTTTCATGTTTTTAAGTTGATCTTTGTTGTTTTATTTCATTCTGCCTTATCCAAAAAGATTTTTATTTCTTTCCTATTTGAAAGACTCACCTAAACCTCTACTGCCCAGTTTTTTAGTTTTGTCTACCCTAATTTGTCCTCTTACTATGGAGTTTCAAAAATGCAAAGAGGGCTTCCCTGGTGGCGCAGTGGTTGAGAGTCCGCCTGCCGATGCAGGTGACACGGGTTTGCGCCCCGGTCTGGGAAGGTACCACATGCCCCGGAGCGGCTGGGCCCGTGAGCCATGGCCGCTGAGCCTGCGCATCTGGAGCCTGTGCTCCACAGCGGGAGAGGCCACAGCAGTGAGAGGCCCGCGTATCGCAAAAAAAAGAAAAGCAAAGAGCTGATATATGAAAAAACAATGTTTGTCCCTAATGGCACCCTTTCAAATCATTTGATCAGGACACACCTACAAAATAGTGTAATTAATTGTCAACCAAGTAACTAATTGTCACAAGTTGTCTGCAAAGAAATAGAGAGTGCAAAATATAATAGACAACACTCTCCCATATATCCATTGTGCTCTTGACAAAAATATCTCTTTAAGAATCACAGAACTATTGAAATCTAAGTATTGAATTTTGTTAATAGTAACATACCCACACTGGTTCCTTAGCTGTGACAAATGTACTATAGTGATGTAAGAAGTTAACAATAGAGAAAACTGGGTGAGGTGTATATGAGAACTCTGTACCATCTTTTGCAACTTTCAATAAATTTCAAACTACTCTAAAATAAAAAAATAAAAACAAAAAGGAATCACAGAATACAGGGAGATACTAGATATCTCCCAATGTTTTCCTGAGAAACAGTTCCTACAGGAAAGACCCAAGCCCTGTTCACAACTGCAGACCAAATGGAGACATGGCTGAAGGCCTGGCTGAGAAAGGACAGCAATGGTGCTCAGTCAGATTCAGGGAGGCAAGACAGCACTCTAAGGGATAATCACTGAGAGGTGAGAAATGAGATTCACCAGGCCTTACCGGGGGTTTAGATGGAAGCAAAGTAAAATTGAACTTGAACTTACATAACCAACCTATCTCCCCTTCCCATCTCCACACTGCTTATGTACCTTTGACAGGAGGGAGTCACTCCATTGATATAATCCTATTCAAGAGAGCTGAATAATAAAATTAAATCAATTGTCTTACATCCCATAAAAGAAATATTTCCAGGAAGAGAAAGTCTTTTCCATAAAGGTCAAAAGGATAGATGAATAATGGTGATTCTAGGGACAGTGGAGAGAGTGCCAGGCAAAAATGATGGTGAAAATGGATGACACACACCTCAGGAAGACAGAGTTTGAGGGCGAGTCAGGATCTCGGGTGTGAAAGGAATCTGAGGCAGGCAATCTGATCCCAGAGAGTGGGAGTTATGGGAAACGATATACAGGGTCTGTGCAAAGGACAAAAGAGCATTGCAATGACAGAGAACAAGAGTAGCCATCAGTCCTGGTGAGAAGCTGCTCAAGCGACCTTACTGAGGATCCTACGGCTTGCGGGGCCTAGAGGAAGTCTGGGTTATTTTGAGATATTTAATGAGGGGATTTTGAAAGTCTTGGGACTCCAGCAGTTACAGCAGCGTTAGTAAGAAGTCATGAAATTTAGAAATAATACTAATGGACCTGTTTCCTCAACTTCAAGTGAAACTGGGCTCTTTCAAGTTACATTATATATCTGGATGAAGCTTATCCACAGCCAAACCATGACAACCCTGCCTACTGATCTAAGGGAATCCTAAATTTTTACAGACCCGTGGAGCCCCAGTTGATCTATAATGTAAGGAGTAGGTGACTAATTATTTCTGTAATTTCTTATTAATTACAGAAATTGCCTATAATAACAGAAGTGTTGGGTCCACTGAGGTTAGGCTGAGCTATCCATGAATTTGACTTCAGGGACAAAGGACATACAAGTGGTGGAATCTTCCCCACGTGAGACATGGAGAAAATGGCATCCTATTGTGAGGACATCCCATCCTGCCACATAGTTAGAAGCTAAACCTGAAAT
The DNA here is from genome assembly GCF_964374135.1 of Grampus griseus. Lineage (NCBI taxonomy): Eukaryota > Metazoa > Chordata > Mammalia > Artiodactyla > Delphinidae > Grampus > Grampus griseus. The sequence goes on along the minus strand of NC_139000.1, from coordinate 72,250,269 downwards.
GAAGTAGTGAATCTGCTCTCCCTTTTAGAAGTCAAGATGTTAAAAATTGTTAACTATAAAATACATTTTAAAAGACGGCATGTTTATTCTCCTAAAAAGTCTGTGCTCTGTTCTCCTAGGTTTAAACTTAAGCCTTTCCACAATTTAAACTTTAATTTAAACTTTCCACAATTTAAACTTAAGCCAATCCACAAATTAGAATCAGCTATCGGGAGGATCTTTCTCCCTTCTTTAAGGAGCAAGGAGGGATCAATACTTCGCCTGTCCCTATTGTACGCCAAAAACTTTTAAATTACTTTTAGTTGACAATTAACAAAGCAGTGCCTTATAAAAGTTTTCATACAGAACTATATAAAATAAAGAGTAAACGTCTTTTATTTTATTCTCATTCTCCAGGATTTGCCACTGTTAACAATCCAGTGGCTATGTTCCCAGGCATTTTTCATGTTATTACAATCATAAAAACAAACATATTTTTACAAAGATGAGATTATTTTCTACTTTGCAATCTGCTTTTTGCACTTAAAACTCTCTTTACATATAGAATCCTCCTGACTATACTATGCCATAGGTAATATTATACCTATTTCAAGGATGACTAAGGGTTCCTCAAGAACATTGTGTACTCTGCCCAAGTTCACACAAGCAGTAAATAGGATTCAAGCACAAATCTATTGTTTCTCTAAGGCAAGCTGCATGGAATAGAACTGGTATATGTTTAGATATCTTAACCTCCATTGCTTAGTTCAGGAAAAGACAAACTTTCTGTAAACAGGCAGATAGCAAACATTTGGGGGCTTTGAGGGCCGCGTAAGGTCTCTCACATATTCTTCTTTGCTTTTGGGTTTTTTTGTTTGTTTGTTTTATTTACAACCCTTTAAAAATATAAAAACCATTCTTAATTTGGGGGGACCATACAAAAACAGATCTCAGATGATGGAGATTTGGTCCTAAGGGCTGTAGTTTGTCAATCCCTGATAAAATTCCAATTGCACAATTTAACAATATGGACTTTTAAAATACCAAAATCTGCTTCCTCACCACTGAACGTTATCTTTCCTTTCGGCTAGACATACACATTCTTAAAATACAAATCAAGTTTTGGAAAGTCTGGGATCACTGACTCCCTCCTTGTACATGCCACTCACCATGACATCATCCATCAGGCAGTAAGTTATAAGGCTTGACACATCCCATTCAGGTCAAACTGAAGTAGAGATTCGGTTTTCCTGAAACTAACACTTCGGGAAAATAAAAAGACAAAAGTATAATTCCCTCACATAGAAGTAACAGTTCTAGAAGCCTAGTTCAAAGTGTTTGTATTTTGCTTCTTTCTGTTAGTTGCCAAAAATTTGCCATCACCAGAACTGAATTCTTTATTTTGAGACACTAATAAGCAGGCCACCAGAAGACTGGCTGCCATTTTTTATTACAATGAGGTCTTACTGCTTCATGTTGTCAAGGCACAACTCCCCCATGCCTCATCCTACTCCCCTGAGTAGAAGAAAAATAATTTGGTGTGACATTCATCTCTATAAAAAAGCAGCAGGGTGTATTAGAAAAAAACAGGCTCTTTGGAGACAGACTTAAATTTGAATATCAATGTCTTTATTTATAGTTAGTTGATATCAGGCAAGTTACTTAAACTCTCTGGGCCTCAGTCACTTTATCTCTAAATTGCAAGGTTGTTAAAAGAAAGAGAATTGTAGATACATAGATCTATAATATTAATAAAACAATATAATATTACTTTTCATTATTATAAGGCAATAATTAAAACTGCAGATAAATATGGCAAAATCATCCTAAATAACAATCCTTAGTCGGCCTGTGAAACACAAAATCCAGTGTATTTTGTATATCACAAAAACCTATCAGCATAATTGCTTTTATAAGTATTAAAATTTGCAGGGAACAGGGGAAAAATTTTAGAGAATTTGTGAGATCATTCTTCATAATCTAGTGTTAAGATATACATTTTTCTCACCTAAAACAACCAAAAATACAGTGTCTTACAGAAACCTTGTTCTATTTGTAAATGCACGTAATTAGAAAAGTAATACAACTTCTTCTAACTATATCTAACACATTTTTTCTCCATCAACCTGAGCAAGAACAAACAATGCGAACACAGTCTGTTCTCTGTTTAATAATGGATTCAGCAAAAGAAGCATACATCTAAAAGATTAATAAGAAGCAAATATCCAGGACAGTGAAAAGACAAACAGCAGAGTGGCTGTTTTGCTTAACCGCCTGTCAGTAAATATTCATGCCTGGCTTTGGTCTTTCTCTGGGCCCACGCTGCTAAGCTTGGCCTCAGTCTCAAATTTCTGTCAATAGGCTAAAAGCTATATTCAAACAAACATTCAAATGTGCTGTACTGTCAGACAAACTGACACTATGGGTTTCCATTTTAATTAGGGAAGCTTCTAAAATGATTTACATCAGAACTGTCTAGGGCTCAGTAGCAAATGATAAAGATGAGGATTTCCTTATATATTTACATTAATGTATTCTTAAATTTGGGGGCAGCATGGTTTGAGGGAGTCAAAAAGCAAAAGGTCCAAACATAGAATGCTTTAAGTAATGTGAAAATCACCTAAAGAACCCTAAATTATTCAATACAGATCAATTCTCCAAAAAGTGAGGGTTTTTTAAAAATCAGTTTCTCTCAATCTTATCAGATTCATTAAAATTCCAAAAGCAAAAAACAAAGAGATTATTTTTAATCATAGCTTATATTTCTGAAACACTTGAGCATCACCCCTTATCAGACTTATGATGGCTTCCACCACTCTCACAGTCCAGAGCTTTCCTCTTTCAATCTACTATCTCAGCTTTCTCAGAGCAATTTTACCAAATAACAGACATTTTCCCTGACACACACACAAAACCATTTCAGTGGCTCCCCCACTACCTACCAATTCTTAGCAAGATAACCCTCAACCCATAATCTGGTACAATCTATTTTTTCCACTCCATTCTGCCTTTCTCTTGCACTCCCTGGTTGTGCTTGCCATTCCCTGAGAACACTACACACATTCATGTCTCCATTCCTTTGCTCATAGTGTTCCCTTGGCAAAGCTGCAAGAAATCAGCGGCATTTCAAGTGACAATAGTGTTCGGCAGGTATTCTCTTCCGAGGTAGTCAACTTTCATCATTTTTGCATATGCGTGGAAGTTTATGCTCAAGGACCAGGAGTAAATGTGATTTGCCCTGAAAAAATATTAGTACATCCTTCTTTCCATCTATCAGCACCAACTTGGAGCATAAACGAAATTTTAAAATAATACACTGAATATCTAATTTTACTTAGTAGTATATAACAAAGAACTCTCTTCTTCTCTATCCTTATGCCACCCACCTATGCCATTAAATAGAGTAATTCTTAAAATAAAGGACATCCTATCCACACGTTATATAGGCTTGTGGGATACCTCCTACACACTGGAATTTTATTAATGTGATGATCTTGTGATGATTAGAAACTTTGTGCTACATTCAGAAAAAAAGCTGTAACTCCAGTTCCAACTGAAAATCATTCCTTGCTGATTATTCAGGGTAATGACAGAAATTATATGTTACCTTAGGTAAAATTTCAACATAACGAGGCTTTGTTTGGCAACTCCCAGACGGTATCTGATCCCTCTATGCTCTCACAGAGGCTGCACATTTACTTTTCAACAATTTTCACAGTTTGTAGTTTGTATTTTTATGTCATTTTATTAATATCTGTTCCTCCCCACCGAACTGTAGGCTCCATGGGGACAGAAACTATGTGTTTTCCTCACCACTGTATGACTAGCACTTAGCATAGAATCTGGCACTGAGTTAGCATTCAATAGATATTTGTTGAATGAATGAACAACATATATACATTGGGAATCTGCTTAAATTATGTTATCTATGCGAATCCAGAGCATTAGCCTAACAAATAAAATGGAAGGGGATCTTAGGCTTAAAAGGGCAATATTCATAGTATCAATGCTTCATTTAGAAGTCAACTTGAAAATTTTTTAAATACATATTTTATATTTATTTATTCAAAAAAAATTTTAAATATATACATACATATAAAGGTTCCTGGTAAAAACCCAAAATTTCACATGAGACTCTAAAGGGCTACCCCATAGCAAAAAAGGAAAAACTGCCCTAAGAATGGGTGAAACCAAGGCTTGACTATAGTACTATGACTGGTCCTTCCCTTACTTGTCTGTGAGAAGAAAACTGAATCCTTTCTGAAGAAAGATAACATCACCTAAATGCTCATACACAATGTCCAGCAAACAATCAAAAGGCGTGCAAGGATTGAAGACCACATGATCAAAAACCAAAAGAAACAGAGCCATTGGTAAAACAGACACTGGAGATGTTAGACAGAGACTTTAAAATCAATATGATTAAAATGTCAAGAAAATTAAGGTAAAAATGAAAAATTTCACCAGAGAATGAGACTCAGTAAAAGGAATAATATAGAAGGTCTAGAACTGAAACAATGACAATAACTGAGATTACAAATTTAATAGATGGATTTAATAAGGAAATCTACATGAAGTATGGACTTTAGTTAATAATGTATCAATATTGGTTCAGGAATTGTAACCAATGTACTACACTAATATAAGATGTTAATAATATGGAAAACTGGGTACAGGGAATATGGAAACTCTCAGAATTAATTTTCTAATTTCTCTGTTAATCTAAACCTGTTCTAAAATAATTTTTTAAAGAAAATGGCAGCCAGAAGGGGAAATAAAATGGAACAAAAAATAAAATTATCTTCAAAGGACCAATAATAAGGCCTAACTACAGCTAACTTTTCATCAGAAACAATGAGAGCAAACAACAAAAAAACAAAAACACTTCTTGAAACAATTTGAAACCTTAAAAAAAAGGAAACCTGCCAATCTAGAATTCAATACATAGCAAATATATGCTTCACAAATGAAGGCAAAATAAATATATTTTAGACAAATAAATCTGAGTTTATTTATTTCCAGGGTACATACACTGAAATTAAAAAACTAAAGGAAGTTTTTCAGGTACAAGAAAAATTATCCTAGATGGAATTCTGATAATGCACAAAGGTATGAATGATGCCAGAAAGACCAAGAGTAGTGAAGAAATTTTTAAGAAAAAGGGTAAATTTAAAGGGAATACACTCCAAGATATTAAGATTTCTTGTGTAGCTATAGTAATTAAAACATTGTGGTATTGGTACAAGGTTAAAAGTAAAAGATCCATTGTTACAGAAAAGAGATCCCAGAATCCTGCTCACACTTATACATCACTGTTTTTCCATAAATATGCTAGTGCAATGCTGTGGGGGAAATAATGTTCATTTCAATAACTGATGCTAGAACAACTGGAATAATGAGAAAAATAAAATAATAAAGTACCTAGAAGAAAACAAAAGACAGTATATCATACCCTTGGTTTAAACAAAGATTTCTCAAGGAGGAAGAAGTACTCTAACAATAAAAGAAATGTTGATAAATTAAATTGCATTAAAATTAAAATGTTCTGTCACTCAAAGACACCATTAAGAGAATGAAAATGCAAACCTTATATAGGATAAAGATATGTGCAATACAGATACCAATAAAAAACTAGTATTAAAGATGTACATTGAGAACTCTAATAAATTGATAACAAAGAGACTTCCACAAAGCAATAAGAAAAAAGATGAACAGGTAATTCAACAAGGATATCAACATGGCCAAAAAGCATATGAAAAGGTTCTCTACATCATTATTTATCAGGAATATCTGAATGAAAACCACTATGAAGTACCACTGAATCCACTAGAAGAGCTACTTTTTTTTTTTTTTTAAGTAATGATAATGACCTCACGAAATATTGAGAGGAATGTGAAGCTCTGGTATTATCATGCTACTGGGAGTGTGACTTGATATAAATGCTCTAGAAAACTGTCAGGGTCTACTAAAGTTAACATGCATGTTATGTTCGGTTATAATTCATTATAATCAAGTAATCCCACCCTAGGTATAAGGCTAGCAGAAATCAGTTCATATGTGCACTGAGAATGTTCATAGTAGCTTTATTTGCAATGGTTGGAACTAGAAACAACCCAATATATTGTCCCTAAACAAGTAGTGCCCTACCTAGCAATGCCTCAAGGAGTCCCATGCATTGGAGTGTCATTCTTGAAATTTTCAGTCTCTTTCTAGTGGGTAGGATCAGCTGGAGTTAGCAATGCTATCCATGTGGTATGTCTCAGCCCAGACTAGGTCTCACATGGGTCCTGGTCCCTATTTCATTCCTCTGGGTACTTTCCAACTCTCAACGCCACTCATGGGATTAACCAGTTGCTCCAAGGAGATCCAGGACTCCTTAGCTGGCAAATGTTTGGTTTGTTGTTGTAGCTTTATTGTATCATATGAGATTGAGTCACCAGAATGGTGCTAATATACTGATTTTGGGTGACACGTGATAGATACAAGCTCTGGGCTACCAACAGTCCACTGCCAACCCTTGAACATGAGCCATCTGTGTATGCCCATGCATCAACTCTTACCTAAGTGTCACCTCTAGGCTATTGCACTTGGCAATGGTGGGGCTTGCAGCACACATCCCACCCCAGGCACATAGTACAATCCCTTATCCTCTCCACAGAATGCATATCACATATCAGCCAGTCCTCCAGGGTTTGTCATGCCTACCTCTTCCACAGGCTATCCGACTGATGCTCTATAATGCCCATGGGTCCTCTTGATCTGTGTCTTTTCTTGCTTCCAACAAGTGGGACAACATAATGCTTCCCTTCATTGGTCTTAAGATGGATGTACTGCACAAGGCAGGGACATTCCTTATGTAAGCAAAACCACACTGTTTGCCCTGCTGACAGACTCGTAGCCTGTCATTCCCAACAGTAAGAGGATGTAGAAGGCATTGAAAGATATCACATTCTAGAATTGTAGCGATCATGGTCAAAAGAGTTCAAGATAAGACACAGTTATGTGTTGTTTTATGTTTATCCTATAAAATTATGAATGGTAAATTTAACATGACTAAAAAACGAATTATTGTTGATTCTTTCCTACATATTATGGATAAGACTCACATTTGTGGTCATAATCAATGAAGTGAAGTAACATTTTTGAGAGAGTCATTGGAAGCCAGTATTCACAGGTGGCACAGTGGATAATGCAATATCATGGGTAATGAGGTAACCAGCATTTAATAAAAGCTATTAGGGAAATTCAAAGGCAAAAAAGACCTATATTGTCTCAATACCAACAGGTTGTGAAGATCCATGACATTATGGACAGTAAGTGTTGCTACCTTTTTTCCTTGTGGCATGAACAAGATAGGCCATTTGATAATAAAGAACATGAAGACACAGTTCCTGGACCTGAATGAAAAGATACCTGAACATTATGAGGAATCTTTTTGTCTACTGGATGACCAATAAACAAGTATGTAGGTACCTCTTCTCTACTTATGATTCTAAATGTTTATTGGTAAATCACTATATTCATATGGGCCCATAAATTTGTAATTAATTTTTAATATCATTTATATAGGCAAGACCTTGCAAAACACAAACAAACATTTGTCCAAGATTCTTCATCCCTTAAGGGTGGCCCCAGAAACCAAATATCTTCTAAAGTAAAATTAATAAATAATGTTTAGTACAGTCACACAATGAATAGTACTAAGACTAGTATCAGTGAGAATGAATGTACTAAAACTAAATTCAATGACATGGGTGAATCTCATGGATGAAAAAAGACATAAAAGAATATATACTGTATGATTCCACACGTATAAGTTTCCAAAGTATGCAAAACTAATCTATGACGGTGGAACTGTTAGGATAGTATTAACCCTTGGGTATGGGTGGGGGTGTGTGTGTGTGTGTGTGTGTGTGTGGCAGAGTAGTTATTAACTAGAAAAGGGTTTAAAACTGAAAAAATTATTGCAAGCAAAGTTGAATGGACTGATATTCTTTTCTCAACCTTTATGAGGTCATTTCATTGTCTCATAAAAAATATTCTAGGCCATCTCCTTATTTTATTTTTGTCTGACAGAAGACATATAAAGGTAACTCACAAAAATAGTTTTGAATGTTTTCAAGTTGTGTGAGACAAGACTTTATGCACTGTATGTTTGTTAAAAGATACATTATGAGAAACACAGAGATCAACCTTCTGCAATCTCTCATGCTACATTATGTTGAGATCAGATATTTGAATCTATAAGTGAATCGATTCTCCAGTGATGGTCTATGATTTCACAGTTTGCCTTGTGATAAAGTACTAGCCTTTCCAAACCCTCCTAGAATGTTGATGGAAATGTATATTGGTGCAGCCACCATGGCAAACAGTATGTAGGTTCCTTAACAAATGAAAAATAGAGTTACCATATGATCCAACAATCCCACTCCTGGGCACATATCCAGAAAAGACAAAAACAGTAATTTGAATAGATACATGCACACCAATGTTCATAGAAGCACTACTTATAATAGCCAAGACACGGCAGCAACCTAAGTGGCCATCAACAGATGAATGGATAAAGAAGATATGGTATATATACACAATGGAATATTACTCAGCCATTAAAAAGAATGAAATAATGCCATTTGCAGCAACATGGATGGGCCTAGAGATTATCATACTAAGTGAAGTAAGTCAGACAAAGACAAATATTATATGATATCACTTATATATGGACTCTAAAAAAAATAATACAAATGAACTTATTTACAAAACAGAAACAGACTCAGAGACATAGAAAGAAAAACTTAAGGTTACCAAAGGGAAAGGGGTGTGGGGAGGGATAAATTAGAATTTGGGGATTAACAGATACATACCACTGTATATAAAAGAGATAAACAACAAGGATTTACTGTATAGCACAGGGAACTATATTCAGTATCTTGTAATAACCTATAATGGAAAAGAATCTGAAAACAAAATGTGTAACTGAATCACTTTGCTGTATACCTGAAACTAATGCAATATTGTAAATCAACTATAGTTCAATAAAACAAAACAATTTTAAGTACTAACCTTTCTGCCTTTCTATACTATCCTCCCCTACATTTTTCTCTCTTCATGACTAATATATTGCAAATTTAAAAGCAGGGATATAATTAATAAATTACCTACACATGAAATCGACCAAACTATAAGATACTACTATTGTAAAAATGGTTAATCTTTTGTATAGCTTTCCTCCTTTCTATAAAAAATTTATTAATATTGCTTTTACAACTTTATTTTGATTAGTGTTTTCACAGTGTGAATTTTTTCATCCTTTTGCTTTGAACCTATGTCTTTTTATTTTTTTAACATCTTTATTGGAGTATAATTGCTTTACAATGGTGTGTTAGTTTCTGCTGTATCACAAAGTGAATCAGTTATACATATACATATGTTCCCATATCTCCTCCCTCTTGCGTCTCCCTCCCACCCTCCCTATCCCACGCCTCTAGGTGGTCACAAAGCACCCAGCTGACCTCCCTGTGCTATGCAGCTGCTTCCCACTAGCTATCTGTTTTATATTTGGCAGTGTATATATGTCCATGCCACCCTCTCACTTTGTCCCAGCTTACCCTTCACCCTCCCTGTGTCCTCAAGTCCATTCTCTAGTAGGTCTGTGTCTTTATTCCCATCTTGCCCCTAGGTTCTTCATGACTTTTTTTTTTTTTCGATTCCATATATATGTGTTAGCATACGGTATTTGTTTTTCTCTTTCTGACTTACTGAACCTATGTCTTTATATTTAGTGTGCATTTTTGTAGACAACATGTAGTTGAATTTTGCTTTTTCAAGTAACCTGATATCTGTGTTGTAACTGGCTGTACAGATTGTTTTTTTTTGTTTTATTGTGGTTTTTTTTTTGCAGTACGCAGTCCTCTCACTGCTGTGGCCTCTCCCGTTGCGGAGCACAGGCTCCGGACACGTAGGCTCAGCAGCCATGGCTCACAGGCCCAGCCGCTCCACGGCATGTGGGATCCTCCCGGACCGGGGCACGAACCTTTGTCCCCTGCATTGGCAGGAGGACTCTCAACCACTGTGCCACCAAGGAAGTCCTATAGATTGTTTTTAATTAATGTTATTATTAAAGTGGTTGGAATAAAATCTAAAAAAAAAAAATAGGGATGTTGGAGCAGAAAATAGGGAAGGAAGTGATGAAACACTCTAACACTGGAAATATTCTAGTGGTTTGGTCACCTACTTAGCTCATTTGTCACCTCAGACTAACTACAATATGTAAACACGCCTACTGGTATAACATTATTTAGAATTTAATTGTGCATTTTTTACTTAATTATTTTAAAAACAAAAACATTTTAAATCTATTGCAATATTCACAGCTGCTAAAGTTAAGCCTATAAGTCTTGTGCAACAATAACCCCATTTTCTATTACTTATCAGTCAAGATAAAGTTCTTCTAGCGGCTCAATTAGTTTCATGTTGGCCTCAGACTCGGGGCAAACCTTTGGCACAGTTAAAGCAAAACTAAGTCCTCTAAGTACAAATATCTTGCTTGGAAAAAAATCGAGGACTTTAGGAAGTTACAGAAACCTAAAAATCAATTGGATTTAAGAGACAAAAACTTTCCAGTTTTTCAGTTCAGGCTGAGGAATAGTCTCTTAGGAATTTACGGGGGAAAAGAATGTTTCCTAAAGAGTACACATAAAATACAACTTAAAATGCAATTAAAAGTTCCCAGAGTATATCTGTAGTTTATTTAAAGCTTCCAAACTTGCCCTCCACTTCTTTGATATTCATGAACATAATAAATACAGGACAGAGCCATAAGATATCTCAAAGAACTGTTAATATGTCAAATATAAATTTTAAGAGATCAGTATCTAAATTTTATTTTAATTGTAATAGTTTTTCATAATATGTAAAAATAATAAAAATCTATGATTTATGCATTTTGCTCTATAAAAAAAAAAAAAAAAGATACCTCAAAGACCCGTGGTGCCTCTGAAGAGCTGCAAAGGTTTCGGGCAGCAGGTGCAAGCTGACTGCAGTGCTCTAGGCCAGGCTTAACCACTTCAGTTGGAAAGGCAATTTCAGCTGGCTACTGTTGAATTGTTAGTACTTCTCAGCCCAAATCAATCAGATTTGTCCTACTGTTTCTTAGAAGGAAATATTTCTGCCTGCGCCCTTTGACTTTTTTCCAGTATACAGATGAAAGAGATGTATTAAAAAAAAAAAAAGTCAGAGATGGGATTGTTATTGTGTTTAACATAAACAAAACCTACTGGGGCTGAACTGTTGTCTAAAGGGGATACATGAAATGGCCCTGGCTGGTCCTTCTGATGCTTTTACTCTACAGTGGATCCAAATCCCATGGCTGTTACCTGCAAGCTTGAGATCATGATCAACCTTGCTTAAACTTTCTGGAACTCAGTCTACCCATCTGTAAAATGAGAAGAATTATAATTTAACTCAACAGAGATTCAGAGATTGGAACTTGATTGGGATAGTGCACATAAAAATTCTAGCACAATACAGCCACATAGTAGGTGCTAGCAATTATCAAAATGTGATTTATATGATTATATGCCTATATTTATGTGTGCACATTTAATTAAATCTCTTAATCAGATTTTAATCATGTTAAAGTTATAGTTTTCTATTTATCTCTATCAGTGGCAGTTTGATTAGCTTTTTCCAATAATCTAGACCACTTCTTTCCACTTATTTTCCTTCCAATTAACTTCAATTTGAGCACTGAACATCTCATTAATATCACCATCATTAGATAGATCTGTAATAATAAGGAAAAGAAGCTCAACTCGAGTTTGCCACTAAAATTTAATTAGATGGTATACATGAAGATGCTTCACACTATGAATTATATATGTTTTATATATTCTTGTGGGAAGGATGGTTGGTTTCTGAAAATGCTGGGCATGTATAGCAGAATTCAACCAAGTTTTTCTGCAAAGGGCTAAATATAAGTGTTAAGGTTTTGTGAGTCCTACTGTCTCTATCACAATTACTCAACTCTGCCACTGCAGCATGAATACAGCCATCAACAATATGTTAATAATAAGCATGGGTTTTTTTCCAATAAAACTTAATTTACAAAAAACAAGCATTGGGTGGGATTTGTCATATGCCATAGTTTGTCAATCCGTGTCCAACTCGCCTACTGGAAACAAACCAAATAGTTAGGTCATCCCTATCTCCCTTCAAAATTTCTAGTAAAAACATTAAAGGGAGTGGGTAACTGCTAGGTGGAAGTCAAAGAACATTAGAGCTGAGCCTTGATTCTGCCCTGGAGATTTTACAGATTGACTGACAAAAGCTGAAAGGTAGAATTTTGCTTTGAGTGGACTCACTGAGCAGAGGGTGGCATACAGTACCCACCATGACAGGAGACTTGGGTGAGTCACCACTCCTCTGGGTTCAGGTCTGGAGGTTCTCTGTCCTGACAGAGAGTGACTGGACTATATTTCTGGTGTCCCAGAAAGACTCAAGCCTTGGCCCCAGCAAGGAGCCTAGGAGAAGAAAAAACTACATCCACTATACTTGTTATTCCACATTTGCTCTCCAAATCTACTTTCTGCCCTTCTCTTCCCTGCTCTTTGCTGCAGTGCCACTACCCATCATTGACTGCATTACCCAGGCTCCCTTGTCCCCTGGCTTCTGTTTGGTTTTAGACAAAGGAAAGCAGGGGCAGGAGATCAGATGGTAGGAGGACAGAGAAATCAGGACATTGCCTTTCCCACCCCCATTCCTGCTTTGGTGCTGCATTTCTGGCACTGGCTACATCCACCTACAAGTAAAGGCCCTTAGGTGGCCTTTCACTGCTACTGCCCTGTGTCCCTGCAAACTCAGACTAGGCAACTCAACATCCTTTGTCAGTTTTCTAGCCCACAAAACTCTGTAAATAGTCCCTTAATCCTTTCAAGTGAATTCTGTTTTTGCCATGGCTCTGACTATTCTATCTTCTCTGGAAAACAAACAAATGCCATTTTCGGCCTCAAATTATTTCAAAAGTGATTTTTGAATACAATGTCCAAAAAGAAAGATAATGAGACACATAAGAAGAGCCAAATCAGGAGGAACAACAGAAGATGGAAAGAGATACATTGGGAATCCAGATGCTGGAATTAGCAGGTATAGACAGTAAAACAACCATTCTTACTACATTCATGGAGACAACCTCAGAAATGCTGGAAAGTATGATGAGCAAGGAAAATGGTACATATGTGGTAAATTTAAATAAACATTGATTATAGAAAATAAAATTAAAGGCATTTTGTGGGGCTTAATATATAGAAAGAGAATTAAAACATAAAATAATAGCATATAAATTGGGAGGAAGTAATTGAATATAAAGTATGCTAAGATTCTCACATTTTCTGAAAGAACAGTTCAGGTAAAGATAATTACTAATCTTTGATAAATTATTGGTGCATATTACTATCTCTAGGCTATACCCATGAATAGATCTGTTTAAAAATTTGGAAGTTAAAAAATTTATAACTTCCAAACTCTTAAATATTTGTTTGTGTGTGTGTATGTGTGTGTGTGTAGCAACAAAGAAAAAAAGGGAATATAGAACAGGCAAAACAGTTACTAATCACATAAGAATATAACCAATTTAAAACCAAATATTTTGGTAATTGCATTAAATGTAAATTAACCACACACTTAAGTTAAAAAGCAATGATTGTACTGGTTTTTAAAAATAATAACTAGGTATAAGCCCTTAATAATATACACATTTGAAGTTAGTGTTTATAAAAATCTTGAATGTAAAATGATTTTTTAAAAAATCAATCAAACAAATTCCTCTCAAAAATCTAATGTAACTATAGTCATATTAAAGAAAACAAATTTTAAGGCAAGGAGAATTATTAGAGAAATGGTCTGCATGAGTAAAAAATATTAAATTCACCAGATATATGTATTAACAAATACTAATACTCTTGACCTTGCAATTCCACACCTAAGAATGCATTCTATAGCAGTGCCTCCTCAAGTGTGGACCCTCAGATCGCCAGCATCAGCGTTACCTGGGAAGATGTTAGGATTCGAATCCCCATCAAGGCCCTCTGAAACAGAAACTCTGTGGTTGGGTCCCAGAATCTGGGTTTTAACAAGTCCATCAGATAATTCTTAAGTGTGTTAAAATTTGAGAAGCACAGTTTCACAGAGAAGTGAGACTATATGCATCAGAAAACATGCACAATTATCTTCATAATTGCATATTTTGCTATAGCAAAAACAAAATGGAAACAATTCAATTCAACAGTATGTCTAACAATAGCAGAATGAAAAAATAATTTACTGGTTTTCATTAAATAGAATATTACACAGAAATAAAAATGAGTAGACTATAACCACATGCAAAACACAGATAAATCTTAAAAATATAGTAAATGATTTGAGAAGAGTGGGTATGCATACAAAAAAAAAAGAGGGGAAAAAATAAAATAGACACAACACGTACATGGTGCATGATCCCAAATACATAAATTCAAAACCAGATAAAAATAGTCTAAATTGGCTATGGATGTGTGGCAGGCAGATTCCTAATGTAGCCCTCATAATTCCCAGCTCCTGAGGTTCACACTCTTGTGTGATCCCCTCCTCTGGAATGTGGGAGGAACTTGTGACTCTCTTTTAACCAAAAGGATACAGCAAAAAGCGATGGGATGTACACAATTATGTATATATGATTACATTACATAAGACTATAACATCTGTCCTGCTGGAGTCTCTCTTTCTTTTCCTTCTGGGTTTTGGTGAAGCAGGTGACCATGCTGGGGGACCCACATGGCAAGGATTTACTGTTGAATTCCTGCAAGTGTTTCTAGCTGACTGACAGCCAGCAATAAGATGAAGCCCTCATTCCTACTGGAAGGAAATGAATTCTGCTCACAACCTGAGTGAGCTTGGAAACAGATCCTTCTCGAGTCAAACCTTCAGATGAGACCCCCACCTCAGTCAAAATTTTGATTGCAGCTTTGCAGAGGACCTAGTTAAGCCATACCTGGAAGTTCTTTACCCACAGAAACTGTGAGATCAAAAATGAATGTTGTTTTAAGACACGAAGGCTGTTGTAGTATGTTATAAGACAATAGGAAACTAATACTGGAGGTGTCTTAGCTCTAGCTAAGGCTCTAGGATCAGAGCCTGAGACAGAGATTCTGGTTCAAGGGATTCATTTATGGGAAGACTGCTGTCAGGAAAAGAGGAGTAAAGGAAGCAGGATAAAGCCTGCAAAAATGAGGTCTCAGCTAGAGAATAGCTCAGTCTGATCCCAAGGTGAAACCCCAGAGCATCACATAGTTCAACTCTGAGTTCCAGGACTGGCCTTTTGGGCCACACTGCCAGTCAGTACTGGGGCTACAGAGAGAGGAGACACAGCTTCCCAGGTAGCAATTCCCATTTGGCCAAGGGCAGTTCTCCAGATAACTGGGCAGCTGTGAATTTTTGCCATGCAAAACTCATAGCATCTGCTAAAGGAGATGTGAGAGGTAGGGTGGAGAACTAACAGCACCCATACAGACTGCATGATTGATATAAAATTTAAAGGAAAGTTAGGAAGTGGATAGCATAAAAATCAGCAGAGGTGGGATGGACAATGCAGAGTTTTTCTGGGATTCTGGCAATGTTCTGTTTCTTAACCTAGGTGGCAGCGATGTGGATATAATTTTTGCATCAGTATTATTTACTTTATGCACTTTTACGTATGTCCATTATATTCACAATAAAATAGAATTTTAAAAATTCTGCCTGGGCAAAAATGGAATCCCTAAGCTAAGGAAATTTGGGGAATATCTGAGAATTCCATATACCTCTCTGATATTCTGTTCTCTTATAATGCATGGTCCTGTGGCACATCTGATAGATTTTTAAATTTTACTATTCCCATTTTATATATTCTGAATTTTTCCAGACCAAGAATTCAGAAAATTTTGTCACAATAACTATTAGGGAAACAAAGTAGAGATCACATCCCTGAGAACCTAGATGGAGAACTGGACTTGGGGTGGAGAAGGGGAGAAGATGAACCAAGTATAAATATGTTAACTAGAAAACAAAAGATAATTCATGATCATGCAAACTAGTGAACAAGGACAGAAAAATGAAATTTCTGGCACTTATCAAAAAGGTTTTCTGGGGGAGGTGGTGCTTTGCATTCTAATTATTGTAATTCTCTAATAATAAAATGGGAGAAAGCATGGAAATAAAGAATAGACAAAATAAAGTTCAAGTTTACAGCGGGAAGATTTTCACCAAATAAAATTTAAATCACAACTCCCAGTCTTCATACTAAAAATGAAAAATATCATACAGGATCCAGAGTAAGCCACTTGGGTCACTTTAGGTTGAAATTCTTAGTAGTTTCCTACTATTCCTCCTAGTTTTTCAAACAGCACAATGGAACCCCATGAGACAGATTCTAATGTGATGACCAGCCATAATCCACATAGTCCTTGGAAAATTCCAAGCAGTTACCATCAATTACAGGCAGGTAATTATCTCTCAGTGACTTTCATAAACCATGGTTTTTCTCTAAACACAGAAAAGGAATTAAAATGGTGAAAGACAATGAATATCTAAGGAAATGAATATATGCAATAGCTTCAACACAAACAGCAAATAATTAAGGAGATTTGACTTCCTTATAATTTTCTCAACTGGATCATCAAGTTAGAACGGGTAGGTAAAATACATACAGGCAGAAAAATATTTTAGATGACAGAAATAATACAGAATATTAGAGGCAGTGAGTTCTCATAGAAAGATCCAAAACTTGGAATCAGAGAGAACATCTTGGGACACTTAAGAGTTGAGCCAGTGTAGGCAAGTTATCTCTTAGGTCTCTTTCATGGGACCACCGTCCATCAAATAAGATTGTGTACATGAAAGCATTTTCCAACTCTTCTATTCTACAAAAGCCAATGGCATTTTTATAGATTTCTTGAATTCACTTTTAGTTTATAACTTGGAAAAAAAGACTTCTAGAGTTGTAAGTCTTATTTCAGAATATTTTAAATAAGAATACTAAACAACAACAACAACAAAATAAGTTGTGAAGGCAAGCCAAAAATTAACAGTTTATGTACAGCACTAGCTTTCAACCCAAAGGCATCAATCACTATACTGAAAGCACTGAAAAAATATTTCTACTTGGGAATGCTGTGAAATTATTCCAAACCACAACCCAGGACAAAATGTTAGAGGAAAAGATAACTCCCCCAGGTAAAAACATTTTCCTTCTCCACTAAGTGGATCATGAATCAGTTTCAGCCTCTGGTGTTCTATTCCATTGAGCCCAGAACATCCAGCAGTTTCCGGAATCTGCCAAATCATCAAGCACGGCAGACAATTCCCTTTAAGCCGATTCAAGTGCCGAAAAGCAGTGGGCTAGAACCTTTCCCCCAAATCTGGAGCTCAATGATGTGTAGGCCTCATTCTTCTTAAGAAAAATAATTCAAACTCTATAGTACTTTTGCAGGGTTCAGTTAAGATATATTTCTAATTTGGGTACATTTTATTCTTCTGTTTTGTTTTATTTCTAGGTGAATATGAAACATACTGTTGAAATTCTGATGGTGACATTTTTTTCTTAGCTTTCTAAGTACCCTTCAACTGTATATTTGTAAAAACATTTCTTTGTTTTATTTGAACAAGGTAGCAGGAAATAGAAAAGAAGTAAAAAGGTGATAGTCAAAAGAGTTTAAATTAAGAAAACATGTCAAATTAGATGTAGTGCTAGGCAGTAGTAATCAAATACCCAGTGATTATACATCACAGTAGTGATATGCTATCTATATACATTGTATTTCTGTGAGTATATATATATGTGTGTGTGTGTGTGTGTGTGTGTGTATTTGTGTATATATATATACACATACATATATACATATAGAGAAAGAGAGACAGAGGGAGAAAGAGAGAGCTCAGTACATATTCACTGAAGGAGTAGTGGATTTAATGGAATTCAAATAATAATATAGGGGGCTTCCCTGGTGGCGCAGTGGTTGAGAGTCCGCCTGCCGGTGCAGGGGGCGCGGGTTCGTGTCCTGGTCCGGGGAGATCCCGCGTGCCGCGGAGCGGCTGGGCCCGTGAGCCGCGGCCGCTGGACCTGCATGTCCAGAGCCTGTGCTCTGCGCCGAGGGAGCACACAGCAGTGAGGGGCCCGCGTACCGCAAAAAAAAAAAATAATAATAATAATAATAATATAGGAATATAAATGTAGCATGGTTCTAATAGAATATCATACCATAGACAGGGATGGTCATTAGCTGAATGGGAAGTGTAACCCTAAGAGAGATTAGAACTTACCCTATACCCAGCTAAGAAAAAAATGCTAGGGGACACACATGGAGTAATCAACTTTTTTTGGCTGATACACAATGGTTACTGTTATCCACTATCACCACTATTTCCTTTTCTAATGGATGTTTAAACATCAAATGAGATATCTCAAATTTTTTATAAAAACTAACTAAATTTAACTTTATGGAGAACACACCACATTGCTTTTATTTTTCTAATTTCTTGGCTGACCAGAAAAGCTTGTCAGACTCTCATCTTTGGGCTATCATTTTGGTTTTGGAACAACCATCTTTGACTATATGAGATGTAAGGCCTTGAATATAGAGATAATCATGCTAGCTGAGATTCAAGAACTGACCAGTGAAATAGTCCTGCTTGTTGAAATACATTGCAGGGTTTCAACGGATTAGAATTTTGGAGGCATATAGAATTTAGACTTCCTTATGAAAAGACCTATTTTATGTTTGTCATATGCCTTTTTTAATTATTAGTAAGTTTCTAATCAGATCGTTATCTGGCTTAGTATGCTCAAATTTTATTTTATATATGCACAGTTTTCTAGAAGGGTGAGCTAGGTTAAAATGGTCAAAGTCCATGAAAAAAGTATTGAGGAAATCTAAGAGTGCACTGACATGGGTAAGATATGTATAACCTTCAAGTCAGTTTTGAATGAGATCCACCCAACAATGCAGCTTCTTCCAACACTAATGATATGGGTCTAGATAAAGTGGTAGCTGGTGACTAAATGACTTAATACTCAAGTCAACCAATATTGGGCAACCAATATTAACTAAGATACTGAAGAAATCTGGCAAAGCAAATGAAAATTTTCTGGTCCTCTTTGAAGAAAATCTTTGTTACAAAGCCCTGACTTATTCAATAAAATGTTATTTCCCCTTTATGCTATGAATGAAAGTTATGAAATTCTCTCCTTCACTATAAAGAAAACTATCATCGTAACAGTTAATATTTATAGAGCTTTTACTATGTGCTTGGCAAGGTATAGCATACTTTGCCTACATTTTACAATGTAATCCTCACAGCAATTCTCATAAGGTAAGTACTAATATTGTCTCCATTTTATACATGAGGAAGCTGAAGATCAGAGCAGTTAAGTAGCTTGCCCAAAGCATTCCATATGTCTTTATTTTTTCCTTTATATAATTATTTCATTTATTCAACAAATATTTATTGACCACCTAGTAAATATCAGGCCTTGCGGTGCTGTGGATATTTTTAACAGTTTTTAAGGAAGTATCTGCCTAAACTAGATAGTCTGTTCCTCTGCAGACCACCTGCCCCTGCTCTCATTAGTAACTGAGGAATAGGGATATTTTTAAATTTTCAAATAAATGACATTCTCTCTGAAATTTTGCTCCCAAATCAAACTGCTAACCATATCAGAGAAGTAAATTTTGAGAGATAGTGGGAACCTCAACTTAACAGAAATAAATCCTTCTGACCTGACGCTGAGAAGCCATAAATGCCACAAAGCAATGAAATAACTTTTGTGCAATATTTACGCTGAATGTCATTTCTTATATCTGACCCCTATCTCCTTTCATATGATCTTCAATTTTTTTTTAAAGTTCAAAATGTTTTTATATACTTGATTTAGAGGGAAAAACATTTGTCACATATAAATCTACCAAATACTTATTTAAACCAGCATGAATGATCAGCTTATGTTCATCATTACTGTTTATCCAGAAATGTACCTTTCCTCTCTCCACACATATATATGGGAAGGAAATAAGACATCTTAAAATGTTCTTAGTGATATGATAAAAACTAAACATAATTTGGCATTTGCAAATATGTCCAGCAAACAATAAGAGAAAAAACGTATATCTGAGAGCGACAACTATATAAATTTCTTTGTTGATTACCAGCAACTGTTGCACTGACCTTTCTATAACTGCAAATAATCAGCCTTCAAGAGAAACAGTTTTGATACTTCAAATTTCCCTGATATGTTGCCATTTATTTGAAATAGTCCTTCAAGTTGTTCTGCTGTAAAAATAGTAATAAAAATAAGTGAAATATTAGCTGATCTGACAATTAGTACAGAAAGATCAGATTAAAAACTGTATTCTTGTTGATGAGGTTATAGAGAAAGAGGCAGTTTCAAACACCGTTAGTGGAATTGTGAATTGGTGCAACATCAAGGGAGAGTAATTTGTCAATATTTATCAATGATTTTTAATACACATATACTCTTAGATATAATTACATTTCCAGGAATTTATCAGATATACTCACAAATATGTGCAATGATAAATGATTACAGATTGTACTGGCAATAATGGCTGCTTTAAGGAAAGATAACTGGGTAGTAGGAGAGTTAGGTCATTGTGACTGAATTAATTTTCACTACATTTTTCTATACTTTTATTTATTTCATGTGCGTGTATTATTTATTTAAAATAAATTAGTTTAAATAAGTAAATCTATAAAGAAAAAAAGTTTACTATACTGACAAACATTTAGAAGTTTGCTATCAACCAGAATTCCATCTCCTTAAACACATTCTCACCTGTAACCAGTCACCAAAAGGAAGCATCTGGATATATTTTTATACCATTACTCGTCGCTATTGCCAACATGTGCTATTAAGTAATGTTAACAGCATTACTATTACTACTTTTTTATTATTCTGAAACAGGTCAAAATTTCTGTAATTGTTTATATTTATGGAGGGCCTACTTTGTGCTGAACAGTATGCTTAGATGCACGTGTAAAATTTAATACAATAATCCTACAAGGAAGGTAACATGACCTATGATTTTGGATGAGGAAATTGAAGTTGATAATGCAAATAAGTGAGGATCTGGGATTTGAATCAAGTTCCCTCTGTCCCTTAAACTTTATTACCTCTGCCATGCACATTCCATTTAGAATATATTCATGTGATTTTGTTCCATGATTGCTATTGTAAGTATCTATATCAGTCCACCAATTGTTCAATGTCATGCAACCCTCAGTTCTCCAGTATGGTGTGGAAGGCAGCAGATAAGTGAGTAAAGTTGATGAAGGTATCTCATCAGAGCAGGATTTATTCTGCACTACCAGCGAATAAAATGACCTAAAGTTAAACAATATAATTTTGAATGCAGAAATTTTATCTCTAGCCTACACTTCACCCCTCAAATCAAGATTGGCACATCCAACCACCTCATCAACATCTCAACATGGACGTGAAATACACATCTCAGACACAACATTTCCAAAACTCATCTTCTCCGCCCACGTCCACCTGAACCTATTCCACTCATAGTCCTCCTCATGTCCATTAAGGGCAGCTCCATTCTTCCAGTGGCTCAGGCATAGCTTTTCTCTCTTTTCATTTCCCTTTCTCTCTTTTCCTTTTCTTTTCTCTCCTCTCCTCTCCCTGTTCTATATCCAATCCATTAGCAAATGCTGTTTTCTCTATAGTCAAAATATACACAGAATCTAACCTTTTCTCACGAGCTCATCACTAGTTACTCCTCTGGTCCCAGTCACCACCCACTCTTGCCTGAATTACTTTAAAAGACTTTTAAGAAGTCTCCTTGCTTTTATCCACGCCCCCTACTATCTTTTCTCTACTCAGTAGCCAGTTATCCATCTTAAATATGTCAGATAATGTGCTACTCCCATGTCCCAAAAACGCTAATGGTGTGGAAAAAAAAAACCCAGAGCTTACAATCATCTACATAATTTGACTCAATTATCCCTTCAACTTCCACTCTGCAATCTACCCTTCCCTTAATACGCTCTAGCCATCCTGGCCTCTTTGCCAGTCTTAAAAACTCTCCAACCTTAAGACACTTGCACTTGCTCTTTCTTCTGCTGGAAGCACCTCCCAGCACCCAAGTATCTGAGTGGTTTTCTCCATCACCTTCTTTAAATCTCCGTTCAAACATCACTCTTTCCACAAATCTTTCCAAGATCACCTATTTCAAACTCTAGCCCTGTTCCTGGTGCTCCATGTCTCCTCCCTGCTTTATTTCACAGCACAGCTCCTATCACCTTCTAATATACTTTATAATTTTCTTGGTTACTGTGTTTATTGACTGTCTCCACCAAAATGTAATTTCCATGAGGGTAGGGATTTTTTTTCTACTATTTTAACTTCCGTTGTATTCCTAGTAACTGGCACATAAATATTTGTTGATAGCATGGATAAATAAACGACATTTTCTAAAACATATTCCATGGAACGCTATCCCTGTGAGATGCTCTGATAAAAAACGGGGTAGGACAGGCTTGTGGTGAAATAAATTTGGAAAATACCGCACACTATATTCCCCTTTTACATGTCTGCTCCCTCTAAAAATATAAATAAATATACATATAACAAACACATTAATAGTACATTATTCTATAACAATATAAACAAAGACTGTATATAGACATAAATATATCATGTATATTTAAATATACATATATTTTTTTATGTAAGTGCTAAAACTGTGTTAATGGTTGAAAAGACAGATATGTGCCTACAGAAATACTGAAATTAATTATGGTAAGTAGAAAAGGAAATTACAAATTGTAAATGTGCTGACAGATTGCAAATAAAGTACTCAACTAATTGAAAAGGAGAGAAAGAGTGCGGAATTACTAAAGATATTAAAGATGGGAAAGGGAGTATTTTACAAAATTGGGTAATCAAGAAACATGATGAATATATTCCCAAAAAGTTTGAAATTATACAAAAAAAAATACTTTAAGAAGAAATATAGGGGGAAAATACAGATAATAGACACCTAGAATTACAAATTTCTAGGAAGTACTCTAAATTTTTCTTTACTTTTCATTAAAGTTATTCAGTGACTAATATTTAGTGACACATTTTAATAAATTTGCTATTTAGAATGTAAAATTAGAGAAAATAGGTCTGTATATTTGTCAGTTCATGAAAATCTGCTATTTTCAAAATTAGACATACACAGGTATAGAATTTGCAGGTAGATTAGTACATTATCAAGGACAACTTAGGACTTTATGTTCTTTCTAAATGATGTCATCAGTTTAAGATACTAGACATGTGAGGTGATAAAGCTCTTGCTTTAGCGCTTATCCTGAGCTTAACCTGTCCTGGATGTGTTTCCATTAACACTGATAATTTTCATTTGCCTTGAATGAAAAGGTCTTGTTTGTTGATTGGAAATAAAAGACAAGAGACTTTTCACTCTCCATTCTCCATTTAGTTTAATGGAAGATAGGAACGTTTTCTTGCTCTTGACAGAAATCTTGACCTGATGCTAAATATAAACACAGTATGCAATCATTCTATTCTATACCTACATAGGTAGTAGGTGTGTAACTAGGCTAGAAAATGAACTCTTTCTGCCACCAGGGGGGTTGACCGTTGCTTTAGAAAAACTTTCCATTTAAAGCCTAGACAGTACTTAATAGAAAAGACCTTGACTTAAGCTAAAATCTTAGGATAGGGTATGATTACAACTATGTGGTTTACTATATAGCGTGTTAAACTATATAGGGCAAGGTTTACTATTATATTAAACTACTACATTACTACTCTAAAAAAAAGCAACTACTATTTGCCACACTCTTGTTACAAAATTAAGAGTATTAATTTTAAAAAAGAAAAGATGAACCTAAGTGTCTGCATTTGCCAAAAATGAAAACAGAACTATGTTACAAAAATAATCCAGAAAAACAAACAAAAGTAACTTTGTGTGCTTCAAGATGGCAGAGGAGTAAGACATGGAGATCACTTTCCTCCCCACAGATAAATCAGAAATAAACCTACATGTGGAACAACTCCTACAGAACACATACTGAACGGTGGCAGAAGACCTCAGACCTCCCAAAAGGCAAGAAACTCCCCAGGTACCTGGGTAGGGCAAAAGAAAATAGAAAAAACAGAATCAAAAGAATAGGGACAGGACCTGCACCAGTGGGAGGGAGCTGTGAAGGAGGAAAAATTTCCACACACCAGGAAGACACTTCACTGGAAGACACACGGAATGGCGGAGGGGGGAAGCTTCGGAGCCACGGAGGAGAGCGCAGCAACAGGCGTGCATAGGGCAAAGCAGAGAAATTCCCGCATGGAGGATCGGTGCAGACCAGCACTCACCAGCCTGAGAGGCTTAGCTGCTCACCCGCCGTGGGCAGGTGGGGGCTGGGAGCTATGGCTCGGGCTTCGGAGTTCAGGTCTTAAGGAGAGAACTGGGGTTGGCTGCGTGAACACGGCCTGAAGGGGGCTAGTGTGCCACAACTAGCCAGAGGGAGTCCGGGAAAAAGTCTGGAGCTGCCGAAGAGGCAAGAGACCATTGTTTCAGGGTGCGTGAGGAGAGGGGATTCAGAGCACCACCTAAACGAGCTCCAGAGAGGGGCGCGAGCCACAGGTATCAACGCGGACCCCAGAGATGGGCATGAAACACAAGGCTGCTGCTGCAGCCACCAAGAAGCCTGTGTGCAACCACAGGTCACTACCCACACCTCCCTCCAGGGAGCCTGTGCAGCCCGCCATTGCCAGGGTCCCGTGATCCAGGGACAACTTCCCCAGGAGAACACATGGCGCACCCCAGGCTGTTGCAATGTCATGCCGACCTCTGCTACCACAGGGTCTCCCCACATTCCGTACCTCTCCCTCCCCCAGGCCTGAGTGAGCCAGAGCCCCCTAATCAGACGCTACTTTAACCCCGTCCTGTCTGAGAGAAAAACAGATGCCCTCAGGCGACCTACACCCAGAGGTGGGGCCAAATCCAAAGCTGAACCCCAGGAGCTGTGCGAACAAAGAAGAGAAAGGGAAATTTCTCCCAGAAGCCTCAGGAGCAGTGGATTAAATCTCCACAATCAATTTGATGTACCCTGCATCTCTGGAACACCTGAATAGACAACGAATCACTCCAAAATTGAGGTGGTAGATTTTGGAAGCAACTGTAGACTTGGGGTTTGCTTTCTGCATCTAATTTGTTTCTGACTTTATGTTTATCTTAGTTTAGTATTTAGAGTTTATTAACATTGGTAGATTTGTTTATTGATTTTGTTTATTGATTTGTTTATTGATTCTTCCTTTTTTTATACTTTTTTTTTTCCTTTTTCTTTTTTTGTGAGTGTGTATGTGTATGCTTCTTTGTGTGATTTTCTCTGTATAGCTTTGCTTTTACCATTTGTCTTAGGGTTGTGTCTGTCGGATTTTTGTGGGTTTTTTGGTACAGTTTTTAACAGTTGCTATCATTGGTGGATTTGGTTTTTGGTTTGGTTGCTCTCTTCTTTCATTCTTTTTCTTATTAATTACTTTTTTTTTTTTTGCTGTACGCAGGCCTCTCACTGCTGTGGCCTCTCCCGTCGCGGAGTACAGGCTCCAGACACGCAGGCTCAGCGGCCATGGCTCACGGGCCCTCCACAGCATGTGGGATCTTCCCGGACGGGGGCACGAACCCATCACCCCTGCATCGGCAGGCAGACTCTCAACCACTGCGCCACCAGTGAAGCCCCGATTACATTTATTACTTTTTATCTTTTTTAATAATTTATTTTATTTATTTATTTTTCTTTCTTTCTTTCTTTTTTTCTCCCTTTTCTTCTGAGCCATGTGGCTGACAGGGTCTTGGTGCTCCTGCCACATGTCAGGTCTGTGCCTCTGAGGAGGGAGAGCCGAGTTCAGGACATTGGTCCACCAGAGACCTCCCAGCTCCACGTAATATCAAACAGTGAAAGTTCTCCCAGAGATCTGTATCGCAATACTAAGACCCAGCTCCACTCAACTACCAGCAAGCTACAGTGCTGGACACCCTAGGCCAAACAACTAGCAAGACAGGAACACAACACCACCCATTAGCAGAGAGGCTGTCTAAAATCATAATAAGGTCACAGACACCCCAAAACACACATCTGGACGCGGTCCTGCCCACCAAAAAGACAAGATCCAGCCTCATCCACCAGAACACAGGCACCAGTCCCCTCCACTAGCAAGCTTACACAACCCACTGAACCAACCTTAGCCACTGCGGGCAGACACCAAAAACAATGGGAACTACAAACCTGCAGCCTGTGAAAAGGAGACCCCAAACACAGTAAGATAAGCAAAATGAGAAGACAGAGAAACATGCAACAGATGAAGAAGCAAGGTAAAGACCCACCAGACCAAACAAATGAAGAGGAAATAGGCAGTCTAGTTGAAAAAGAATTCAGAGTAATGACAGTAAAGATGATCCAAAATCTTGGAAACAGAATGGAGAAAATACAAGAAACATTTAACAAGGACCTAATAGAACTAAAGAGCAAAAAACAATGATGAACAACACAATAAATCAAATTAAAAATTCTCTAGAAGGTATCAATAGCAGAATAACTGAGGCAGAAGAAAGGATAAGTGACCTGGAAGATAAAATAGTGGAAATAACTACCACAGAGCAGAATAAAGAAAAAAGAATGAAAAGAATTGAGGACAGTCTCTGAGACGTCTGGGACAACATTAAATGCACCAACATTCGAATTACAGGGGGTCCAGAAGAAGAAGAGAAAAAGAAAGGGACTAAGAAATTATTTAAAGAGATTATATTGAAAACTTCCCTAATGTGGGAAAGGAAATAGTCAATCAAGTTCAGGAAGTGCAGAGAGTCCCATACAGGATAAATTCACGGAGAAACACGATAAGACACATTTTAATCAAACTATCAAAAATTAAATACAAAGAGAGAATATTAAAAGCAGCAAGGGAAAAACAACAAATAACATACAAGGGAATCCCCATAAGGTTAACAGCTGATCTTTCAGCAGAAACTCTGTAAGCCAGAAGGGAGTGGAGGACATATTTAAAGTGATGAAAGGGGAAAACCTGCAACCAAGATTACTCTACCCAGCAAGGATCTCATTCAGATTCAACAGAGAAATTAAAACCTTTACAGACAAACAAAATCTAAGAGAATTCAGCACAACCAAACCAGCTCTAGAACAAATCCTAAAGGAACTTCTCTAGGCAGGAAACACAAGAAAAGGAAAAGACCTACAATAACAAACCCAAAACAATTAAGAAAATATTAACAGGAACATACATACCAATAACTACCTTAAATGTAAATGGATTAAATGCTCCAACCAAAAGACACAGATGGTCTGAATGGATACAAAAACAAGACCCATATATATGCTGTCTACAAGAGACCCACTTCAGACCTAGGGACACATACAGACTGAAAGGGAGGGGATGGAAAAAGATATTCCATACAAATGGAATTCAAAAGAAATCTGGAGTAGCAATTCTCATATCAGACAAAAGAGACTTTAAAATAAAGGTTATTACAGGAGACAAAGAAGGACACTACATGATGATCAGGGGATCATCCAAGAAGAAGATATAACAATTGTAAATACTTATGTACCCAACATAGGAGCACCTCAATACATAAGGCAAATTCTAACAGCCATAAAAGGGGAAATTGACAGTAACACAATCATAGCAGGGGACTTTAATACCCCAGTTTCACCAATGGACAGATCATCCAAAATGAAAATAAATAAGGAAACACAAGCTTTAAATGATACATGAAACAAGATGGACTTCATTGATATTTATAGGACATTCCATCCAAACACAACAGAAAACACTTTCTTCTCAAGTGCTCATGGAACACTCTCCAGGATAGATCATATCTTGGGTCACAAATCAAGCCTTGGTAAATTTAAGAAAATTGAAATCGTATCAAGTACCTCTTCTGATCACAATCCTATGAGACTAGATATCAATTACAGGAAAAAATCTGTAAGAAATACAAACACGTGGAGGCTGAACAATACACTACTAAATAACCAAGAGACCACTAAAGAAATCAAAGAGGAAATCAAAAAATACCAGAAACAAATGACAATGAAAACCCAACAACCCAAAACTTATGGGATGCAACAAAAGCAGTTCTAAGAGGGAAGTTTATAGCAAAGCCCAGAGGTAGCAATATATAGGAATACGTTCCTACCTCAAGAAACAAGAAACATCTCAAATAAACAACCTAACCTTACACCTAAAGCAATTAGAGAAAGAAGAACAAAAAACCCCCAAAGTTAGCAGAAGGAAAGAAATCATAAAGATAAGATGAGAAATAAATGAAAAAGAAAAGAAGGAAACAAGAGCGAAGATCAATAAAACTAAAGCTCGTTCTTTGAGAAGATAAACAAAATTGATAAACCATTGCCAGACTCATCAAGAAAAAAAGGGGGAAGACTCAAATCAATAGAATTAGAAACAAAAAAGGAGAAGTAACAACGGACACTGCAGAAATACAAAGGATCATGAGAGATTACTACAAGCAACTCTATGCCAATAAAATGGACAACCTGGAAGAAATGGACAAATTCTTAGAAAAGCACAACCTCCCAAGACTGAACCAGGAAGAAATAGAAAATATAAACATATCAATCACAAGCACTGAAATTGAGACTGTGACTAAAAATCTTCCAACAAACAAAAGCCTTGACCAGATGGCTTCACAGGCGAATTCTATCAAACATTTAGAGAAGAGCTAACACCTATCCTTCTCAAACTGTTCCAAAATATAGCAGAGGGAGGAACACTCCCAAACTCATTCTACTGAGGCCACCATCACCTTGATACCAAAACCAGACAAGGATGTCACAAAGAAAGAAAACTACATGCCAATATCACTGATGAACATAGATGCAAAAATACTAGCAAACAGAATCCAACAGCACATTAAAAGGATCATACACCATGATCAAGTGGAGTTTATCCCAGGAATGCAAGGATTCTTCAACATACACAAATCAATCGATGTGATACACCATATTAACAAATTGAAGGAGAGGAACCATATGATCATCTCAACAAATGCAGAGAAAGCTTTTGACAAAATTCAACACTGATTTATTATAAAAACTCTCCAGAAAGTGGGCAGAGAGGGAACTTTCCTCAACATAATAAAGGCCATATATGACAAACACACAGCCAACATCATCCTCAATGGTGAAAAATGGAAACCATTTCCACTAAGATCAGGAAGAAGACAAGGTTGCCCACTCTCATCACTATTATTCAGCATAGTTTGGGAAGTTTTAGCCACAGCAATCAGAGAAGAAAAAGAAATAAAAGGAATCCAAATCAGAAAAGAAGAAGTAAAGCTGTCACTGTTTGCAGATGACATGATACTATACATAGAGAATCCTAAAGATGCTACCAGAAAACTAGTAGAGCTAATCAATGAATTTGGTAAAGTAGCAGGATACAAAATTAATGCACAGAAATCTCTGCTATTCCTATACACTATTGACGAAAACTCTGAAAGAGAAATTAAGGAAACACTCCCATTTAGCATTGCAACAAAAATAATAAAATACCTAGGAATAAACCTACCTAAGGAGACAAAAGACCTGTATGCAGAAAACTATAAGCCACTGATGAAAGAAATTAAAGATGATACAGGGCTTCGCTGGTGGCGTAGTGGTTGAGAGTCCGCCTGCTGATGCAGGGGACGCGGGTTCGTGCCCCAGTCTGGGAGGATCCCACATGCCGCGGAGCGGCTGGGCCCGTGAGCCATGGCCGCTGAGCCTGCGCGTCCGGAGCCTGTGCTCTGCAATGGAAGAGGCCGCAACAGTAGAGGCCCACGTACCGCAAAAAAAAAAAAAAAAAGATGATACAAATAGATGGAGAGATATACCATGTTCTTCCATTGGAAGAATCAACGTTGTGAAAATGACTCTACTACCCAAAGCAATCTACAGATTCAATGCAATCCCTATCAAACTACCTGGCATTTTTCACAGTAGAACAAAAAATTTCACAATTTGTATGGAAACGCAAAAGACCTCAAATAGCCAAAGCAATCTTGAGAAAGAAAAACGGAGCTGGAGGAATCAGGCTCCCAGATTTCAGACTATACTACAAAGCTACAGTAATCAAGGCAGGATGGTACTAGCACAAAAACAGAAATATAGATCAATGGAACAGACAGAAAGCCCAGAGATAAACCCATGCACATCTGGTCACCTTATTTTTGATAAAGGAGGCAAGAACATACAATGGAGAAAAGTCAGCCTCTTCAATAAGTGGTGCTGTGAAAACTGGACAGCTACATGTAAAAGAATGAAATTAGAACACTCCCTAACACAAAAATACACAAAAATAAACTCAAAATGGATTAAAGGACTAAATGTAAGACCAGACATTATAAAACTCTTAGAGGAAAACATAGGCAGAACGCTCTATGACATAAATCACAAGCCAAAAAATAAATCATAAATCTAAAAAGAAAAAAATGGTTTTGAAAAACCTAGAGGCAGGACAGGAATAAAGATGCAGACATAGAGAATGGACTTGAGGACACGGGGAGGGGGAAGGGTAAGCTGGGATGAAGTGAGAGAGTGGCATGGACATATATACACTACCAAATGTAAAAGAGATAGCTAGTGGGAAGCAGCCACATAGCACAGGGAGATCAGCTCGGTGCTTTGTGACCACCTAGAGGGGTGGGATAGGGAGGGTGGGAGGGAGATTCAAGAGGGAAGAGATTGGGGATATATGTATATGTATAGCTGATTCACTTCGTTATATAGCAGAAACTAACACACTATTGTAAGGCAATTATACTGCATTAAAGATGCTAAAAATAATAATAATAATAATAATCCAGATTTAGAAGTCATGGCATCGATCTCATGACTGACTTTCTTAAAGGCCCTGCAAAAAACTGTAGAATTCAATTAGAAGGGTAGTTTATTTTTCCTAAGAAACCCCCCAATCATGTACTGAGAAATACCAAAATAGAAAGGCACATAAACCAGGTCCTGGAAACAATATCAGGGCTTGAGAAAAAAATCAAAAAAAGAAAACCCAGTACCTACAAATCACCAATTAGCTTGAAGCCTCTACCAATGGAAATATGTTTGGACTCATTTATTCACTGAGCACCTTCTGTACAGTAGTGACCTGAACAAAGTCAAGCAAATGGATGAAAAAATAATGACTGGTTAAGAGAAGTAAGAGGTAGGCTGGACAAGGATTGATAATGATGTAGAGCATGTGGAAGAAGGATGACTCTCCTTCACCACTTACAAGGCCAATAGCTGGCTGCTGCCCCCATTCACTGACAGAGAAAACCCAGCAGAAAGAGTTCACTGGAAGAGGATCAGGTAAAGATGGAAAGTCCATTATTGGACACACTGAGATTTGGGTTCCTGTGAGATATCCAAATGGAGATGTCAAGAAAATAGATGTTGGGCTTCCCTGGTGGCGCAGTGGTTGAGGGTCCGCCTGCCGATGCAGGGGACACGGGTTCGTGCCACGGTCCTGGAGGATCCCACGTGCCGCGGAGCGGCTGGGCCCGTGAGCCATGGCCGCTGAGCCTGCGCGTCCGGAGCCTGTGCTCCGCAACGGGAGAGGCCACAACAGTGAGAGGCCCGCGTACCACAAAAAAAAAAAGAAAAGAAAATAGATGTTGAGTCTGACTCTAATGAGCCATCTGGGCTGCCAACATTACTTGGGGGTCATCTTCATTTGGGTGGTACTTAAAATCATGAAAATGGATGAGCTTACTCCAAAAGTATGCTTGCAGATAGAAAAGAGCCCAAGATAGTCATGAGAAACACCAATGAAAACACAAAAATAAGAAAATCCACAAAGCAGAATTGAACCAACTTAATTTCTGCTTCGGGAGAGAAGAATCATTTTTCTGACTTCCCAAAAACAGAATTATAGAAATGATCTCATTGTCTTGCCACCATGTGTGGCCTTAAGTGTGTACTACTGAGGTAAGGGTCATTTAACCAGGGTTTTACATGACTTAGAGAAATCCTTTGTGCACATCCGTAGACAGCTTGAGAAGCAGTGGCAAATAGCTATAGTGCTTGCAACCAGAGAGTTAACCGGTTGTAGAAGGGAGATGTCTCAAGTTGCTCTCAGCTCTCAAGGTTAAATGATGGAGGGCTTTCTCCATTGTACCTTCTTGAGAAGGTGAGATTGGGAGATTTAACCTGAATAATTCACATGAAAATAAAACCATTTGGGGCTTGTCATTGCTTAATGTAGAAACCCATCATTATTTTAAACAATTGGATACACTTAGTTCTTCACTTTTACCACAGAAACTCAGGAGGCGTGTAACTATATATTCATTCTCAGTAAAACTCTTTGTTGCCAAGATGAAGTATAAAAGCAACCTGGCCTTCACAACAGTGCAGTGTGAGGCTTTAGATGTATTGAAGTAATTTCCCAAAAGTATTCCATAGTCCTCTGGGATATGAAAGAAACCCAACTCTTGAGTGAAATGAAACATCCTTTTCCAGAAAATTAGCATTATCATCAGGGGTAGCATTATAAGAATGCAGTTCAGGAACTAAAAGATACACACAGTCCAACTGGAGTTAAAGATACCTACAGTTCCTCTGCAAGGGGCAAACTTCCCCTGCAAAGTCCAGGACCTCCTAGAAAATGCTACTTCAAGTGACTTTTTCCTTTAGTTAGGAGATGGTCTCCTAATCCACAATAATTGAAGTCTATTTGAGGTTCTACATTACTAAAATAAATATTACTTAATTAGAATGAAATAATTTGAATTTAGGCCCAAATGCTATGTCTGATTCAAAAGAGAATGATGTTTTTGATGGATATAATGTTAAGAGGACCCCTGACTTACCTACATACATCTGTAGACCATCTCTGAAATCCCTCTCTGCTCTGTATATGAGCAACAATTATACTCAGCTTCAGAATGGAAAAAGCACCTGGCCCTCTCCCTGGAGCAACTGAACACAGCATGACACATTTCTTGCTATTGCTGTTGAATCTGCAGGAATGTGCTAACAGAAGGACTGTCCCCAACTTGCCTGGACAACATTCTGTCTAATATCAACATGTACCTGCCTGGAATGGTGGCAAGCTAAACCCTCCTCCCCTCTGAGATGAGAGGTGGGAGTTGCTTGCTCTCTGTTTAGCTCTTATGGTGTGAGTCTCTGTTCTTTGTCTCTTCAGTTGGAGGAAAAGACCTGTTCTTAGTTTCATCTTCAGACTTAGGAAATTCTTCTTCAACCAGATCAAAATGGTAGTGCCATAACAGAAGCACGCACAAAGTACATCATGGCGGAGAGGAGGCAGGGAACGTCTCTGCACAGGAGAAGCAGGGAACACTTCATGGAATAGGTGACTCAACTTGCTCTTGAAGAGTAAGTAGATGTTCTCCGTGAGGGCAAAGCAGCAAGAGTACATTTGGCAAAGGAAATAGCATATGCAAAGGCATAAATGCAATTGTGATATTTCATTAAAAAATTAATGAAGCCTAAGGTATAAGAAGCAGATGATGAGTCTAGTAGGTAAGGACTCCAAGTGTGAGCTGTGTGCAATGCAAATAGCACTGGATTTTATTCTCTAAAGGTGATGACTTTCAATGAAAAGTTCTAGGCAGGAAAGGGCATGATTTGATTAGGTTTGTAGACTGACCGTGAAGATTGTCTCAATCATCAGGCTCAGGGAACAGCTTCTCAGAACTTAGGGCCAACCGTGTTAAAAAACTCTTTGCCTTGCCATCTACTTTACACAGAAAAGTGCAATGATTGTATATCACTTATAATATCAAAAATAGTCTAGACTTACTTACCCACGTCCTTTGGTCTCCTCACTTCAGCAGCTAGAGAAAGAAGCAATTTACAAGAAATGCCAGCAAGCATATTTTTTTGGATGGAGAGGGGTGACATTTGTGCACAAGGAAATGCCAGGGTAAATAAAGTAGCACTATCTCCTCCTCTCAGCAGGAAATCACACAATATATATTCACTCTAAAGGGATAGAAAGTCAAGAGACTAATTTTACACTAGGCACCATTCTCTCCTTAATTAACAACAATAATATCACATGTTTCTTAGATCTTTATATATTATAAATTATTTTCAAATTTAATATTTCATATAATCAACACAACATCACTGTAAGGGGCTAGAGAGCTAAGCAGGACCTACCCTTTTCTCTCCCCTTTTTATATGTATCAAAACTAACGTCATGCTGCTAGGAAAGAGCAGAAGCCAAGTAGTACTTCCAGAATCCAAATCCTACAGCATTGGATTTATTATTTTTTCTACTATATTCAATACTACATATGTAGAAAATAATAGATTTGCACACATTTTTTTGCTATAATAACTAAGGATCCCAGAAAGCTAAGCTAACTGATTTCTAATGTCTTGGGGAAGCTCATCCTAAATTCTCCATCAGTTCTTGCAACTCAGCAATTGAGGAAAGTCAGGTAAAGTAGGACATGACAAAGACAAATCCAAGGGTCACTCCCTATGATCTCAGTAGCACTTTTTTCCCCAACCTTCCCCTTTCTACCCCATCATCTCCCATGGAATACCTTCTTTTTTTTTTTTTTTTTTTTTTGATGTATTGGTATTTATTGGAAAGAAACATGCTCCTCTCACACACCTGAGGGCAGGAAGCGAAGGCAGATTCTCAGCAGGAGGGGGACAGGGAACCTGAGCTGAGGTCGGTCAGCGCCTCCCCCTCCCCGCCCAATACCATTCCTTCAACAGGCTAATTACACCCTTCAGAGTTCCAGCACAGTAATAGCAACAACCTTGGATTTATATAGTTGTGTTTTGTCTCATTCTGTTTTCAGAAACTCAAAGTACTTTTTAAATTGCTTAAGGGGTAGGGAGGTTTTGTGGTGAGCCCGTCTTTCCCTCTATGCTAAGTTGTGTGACTCCACGGTAATTTCCCTTTCTGACCACGTGCCTCTACCAAAAGGTAGATGAAATGCAAGAAAAAGGAAGGTGGCATACGATCATCACATAATTAAAATCCCCACCGTTTTCTTCTATCATACATGGTTTATGAGGGAGGAATGCCTAAAGAGCTGGATATTAATTCAAAAATTGAGTAGAAGCAAAGCACTGGGCAGTTTGGTTCTCTGAGTTTGCCTATGGGGAGGTAACCATCAGTCTTCGGTCTGCCACTAACACCACTGTGTAGTATAAAAGAGCTGCAATAGCTAACGTTTGAATTACACAGTAGTCAAGCTAGATAATTAAATTTCCCTTCCAGAAAGAATATGTCCCTGCTGAGGAAACCTTATTGCATACTGCTGTTCATGGTGGCCATTATTAAATTTGTAGGACATGTCTCTGTATTATAATGATTCATGTAAAAGTTATCATTACACAACCCAATATGGTCAGAAAAGGGAGCAGAACTTCCAGCATGGTTTGAAAAAGGATCTGAAATTCTCCGAAGATTTACTTAACAAAGTGCATCCTAGCTCTGCGTCAACAACAGAGAACAACCACCCAAAGAATTTTTTTTTTTTTTTTTTTTTTGCGGTACGCGGGCCTCTCACTGTTTTGGCCTCTCCCGTTGCGGAGCACAGGCTCCAGACGCGCAGGCTCAGCGGCCATGGCTCATGGGCCCAGCGGCTCCGCGGCATGTGGGATCTTCCCGGACCGGGGCATGAACCCGTGTCCCCTGCATCAGCAGGCGGACTCTCAACCACTGCGCCACCAGGGAAGCCCAAAGATTTCTTGTTTTTCCTTGATGGATGGTAAATGGAGAAACTTCTGCTATAGGAAAACTACATCCAATCACCTAGAAGCTTCTTCTTGACTGTTCCTTGTATATATTTCAGTGTCTTGTGTTGACTTGATACAGAAGGAAGGTGTAATGATGACCTACCAACATGAAAATAAGTTCTACTTATTTTTAAGGGATTCCAGTTCTTATACTAATTCAAATTTTGTGCATACGTTGTTGCAAATGTTTTCCTCAGATATTAACTGGGCACACTGATGTATTTTTTTAATGAAATTTTGAATGCACTGCATAAGACACAAATACAATTTCACTAGACTCACAACAATCTCTCCTAAAAATTTGTGCTGTTGTGAATATGCCTCGTATTTTCTTTAGAGAGACAGAAAAAGAGAGACAGATGTTACTATTATGCTACATGACCTTAAAGTGCATATGTGTCTCTCAGTTCTATTTGGTTTGAGTTCAGTGTAACACATATGAAACAGTTACTCTACCTTATGCCTTTTTCAATCCCCCATAGTACCTAGTTCAGAGTTAGTGCTCAAAAAATTTTGCAAATAAAGAATTTGTCAATCACCAAGTAATTACTGAAAATCTTCTGTGCATGATGCATGATGCTTTTGCTCTATGAAGAATAAAAATATACATAAGAACCTTGCCTTAAAAATCATATAACCTTGTTGGAAAGACAACGATATTAATATTTCAAATGTTCAGGTGTTTTAAATGTAAGATAAGTTTTAATCCTAAACATAACCATACATGTAATATGGGTCTTTAAGGGTCTTCACTTCTTCCTTTGAGTTTATCATATCACACTTTTATTTCTCATTCATCCTTTCTGTACCCCTTCATGTCCTTCTGAAAAGCAGATGGTCTTTCCCTTCAGTGAGATTGACTTAAATGGGTATGGAATAAAGTGGAAGATAGAAAAGGTACTATTTAATATTAGAAGACCTATCTAATTAATATAGGTCTTCAATAAAATGTGTTCCCAAGTATTTTTCTTGCTCTACATTCAAATTTCTTTTATTGATGGAAGAAAGGGTATCATATGTTTAAAGTGCTAATATATTTTACTGACAAATTTGAGAATGGGAATTCAGATACAGTGTATTTTCAATCACTGAGGAACCCTTAGCTGGCTACTTCAAACAGCTGGTTTTACCGTTATAAATTTTTACTCCACCAGAAGTGCATCGTATCAGTCCCTTCTTAAAAATTTCACTTGGCTCACTTTCACATAGGACAGGATCCAAGCATTCTATCTTGGCAAAATGAGGCCTTTCACAAATGAGCTCTTATCTACCTTTTCAGTCTCCTTTTGGACGGAGGAAGATGGCAATTTTCCAGGTTGTCTTTGAGAAAGCAGCCAAAGAGGGTCACTCCTATTTTGGATGAGAATGGACTCCCAACATTTTGGAAATTTATTTAAAAATGGCTTATATCTATACTTGATTCAAAAGAGAGCATTTTAACATCGCAATAATACGCAAGAAAGCTTAGGTGTTATCAAGGAATCAAGAGCACAGAACCGAGCAAATTCTGTAGCCGATTGCTTTTTATTAGAATACAACATGTACCAAAGGAGTAGAAATTCCAGAGAGCTCATTACTAAACAGAAAGATGACTAAAGCAGACTGCATTTTATCTAAGTTATCCAGCTGATCAATCAATTCAAATGAGACTTTCTATTACCGGGATATCAGCCAAACTGGCACTCCAATCTCTGATTGATAGATGAGAATAGGATTAATTTGGGGTCATAAGAAAAGAATGAAACAACAATTCCCTTTTTTATTTATAAACCTCTTAAAGAGATGATAGGTCCTTAGACAAATAAATAAGCAAGCATATCTAGGATACTCTTTTTTAAAATTCCAGATCACTGTTTGTGCTATTCAGGTGATAACAAGCTATCATTTAATGCTCTTTTAATCCTCCAAAAGAATTTAAATTCCCAAAGACTCAATCCCAATCCCAGGATTTATAATCCATGCTAGAATCCATGCTGGTAGCCTCTGCCTTCACTTGTCATACTTGATACTAACAAACCATTTAATGGTCTTTGGGCAACCCATGGCTTTGGCTAGCTTTGTGTCTCCTTATAAGTTCTCTTGCCCCTTTGACTAGCTTGAAGATCCCAGGGATGTTATGTGGCTCTTAAATGGGCAGTCTGAAATGTGCTGCAAGTGACAGATTATGGTCAGGAGCCAGCTGTTCACATATTTGATCAGCCAGTGGGAAATCTTTCAGCAGCTCTTAAATAAAAAATACAGGATGGTGTCGGTGTTTGGTGACACTGTTTTTAATCTTCACATTTCTCACTGACAGGAGGTAATGGTTATCCATGGGAGACCTGTCACATGACAACAGCTTCTTTACCACCAGGAGAGTCACAGTATGGCCTCCCAAACTACCTTAACTCTCATAGCATTTGGGGCTACTCTTTCTGAAAAGGCTAGCTCAGTCCAGAGAGGCTAAAAAAAGGACTGTATTAGTTCTAGAATTTCTTGTATTTCTTTTTGATTTTGAAATAATTATAAAATGCCTTCTCTAATATTAACATTACTATAACCACAGAAATTAAGGCAGAACATAAGGTTGCATTTCTATTCTAATATTCTTAACATTAGACTATAAAGTGAACTGATTTACTGATAGGTCAAATTGATCAAAGGACTATTAGCACCAGACTGACATCTACCATTCCAGTCACCACCTACGGCAAGTAAAACTTTACTTGTGCTGCCAATCAGCAAAAGAATGGGATGGGTTTCATCAGAAGGTCCTATTCTTATGAATGTTTTATCTTGAATTCTGGAACTGTTCCAGGAATATCTATCACCAATTTACAGAAGGTCCAGAGATGGCTTCATTGTATTCTGCAGTCAATCACTAAAAATCAATATGTATAATAATAACACAAAGTATCCAGGTACAATGCAAATATAAAACCAAAACTTGATCAATAATTTTTAAAAAGAAAGCTTCAAAGCAAAGCATTAACTTCAGACAAGATTCTAAGAAAAACCAGTCCTTTTCTTTGTGACCACAAACTTGAGCTCTGCTCATCTCTTCATGTAGTGATGATGGACTGTTAGACATGACATAATTTACAAAGGTCTTTGCCATGTTTATGATAGAGAAGATAATTACAGGAGAGTTTATTTCTGGTATGTGTGTGTGTGCACACACAAGTATGCATGTTCAGAGGCTCTACTGTGTAACTGCAACATGCAGACTAAATGTAAAATATACTCTTTTACACATACAAATCACAAAAGACTTCAAGCTTTCCCATGCCCACACAGGAATCCCCTCAAAATTCAGTGTTTCTCAGTCTCAGCACTACTGACATTTTAGACCGGATAATCCTTTGTTGTGAAAGGCTGTCCAGTGTATTGTAAGAGGTTGAGCAACACCCCTAGCCACTACCATTAGTAGCCCTCCCTCCCCCACCCCAAGCTGGGACAACCAAAAATGTCTCGTCATTGCCAAACATCCCATGGAGGGCAAAATTACTCCCAGCTGAGAATCACTACTCTAAACTGCTAAAAATTAGTTCCTTCCATTTTTCTACCAGGTGTAGGACAAGCCTGTCCTTAATTCTCCACAGAACAACTGAAACTAAGACATAATTTTTAAAGAAGCATCATTGAAAGTTTGTAAGTTTAAAATAAAAGCAGCTCAAGAATAATTTAGGACAATTATATGTAGCATTACACAGTCCTCTGATTCTCTTCCTAGGAGTCATCCTGCCAAGCTCCCGTGTGTTTCTCACAAAGGAACCATCTAATCTCCCACCACTAAGCGTGTTCTGAACACATTTACCCACAAATGCTCCAAATGCTCAAAGACAGGAAGACTTTCTTATCCACCCCTCAACCGCCACACCATTCAGAACTGCTCTTTCTCTTCAGGGCAGCTAACTGCCATCAATGAGCACCAAGAAGGCTGCTGAAGACAGAGATCCCAGCTGGCAAACTCTAAACCCTTTCATGAGTTGTGAATTGAGTCCCAAGTTTAGAGACTAGGACATGAGTCCTCTGACTTCTCCGAAGTATACGATTAAAGATAAAGGTATTATAAGCTACCTATCACCTTCTACCTACCCACTTAGTTATGGCTTAGGTCTGTGGATAATTATATCCAAACCAATAGTCCACCATCACTCTGTTCTGGATTACCCATTCTTTACTAACACAGTGTGTAGGATATTAACATCCCAGTTCCCTTCTTAGTTTTTAATCCAGCATGAGTGAGTGGAGCTTACAATTCTCTCCATCTGCACTCACCATCTTTCACTAAATTAGGACAAATGAAAAACATCCAAAACTCTGCTTGGACAAGTCATAGTTTGCACATGGCACAGTGCATTCTAAATACATAGAAAGCCAACAAACTTTTCTCTCCACCAAAAAAAAAAAAAAAGAAAAGAAATCCTGAGGGAGCAGACTCATGAATAGCACACCAGTACACTTAACCTCTTAGTCTGAAACAGAGGTATTCGTAGTGGTACTTTCCACTCAGGATGAATTGAAGGGTTACATTCTGAAAGATCAAAACTGCTTGCAGCTTTGAAAAGGTGGCTTTTAGAGCCCTAACTTCTTTTTCTTTTTTCTTTTTAACATCTTTATTGGAGTAAAATTGCTTTACAATGGTGTGTTAGTTTCTGCTTTATAACAAAGTGAATCAGTTATACATATACATATGTCCCCATAGCTCTTCCCTCTTGCGTCTCCCTCCCTCCCATCCTCCCTACCCCACCTCTCTAGGTGGTCACAAAGCACCGTGCTGATCTCCCTGTGCTATGCAGCTGCTTCCCACTAGCTATCTATTTTACGTTTGGTAGTGTATATATGTCCATGCCACTCTCTCACTTTGTCCCAGCTTACCCTTCCCCCTCCCCATGTCCTCAAGTCCATTCCCTACATCTGCATCTTTATTCCTGTCCTGCCCCTAGGTTCTTCAGAACCATTTCTTTCTTTTTTTTTTTTTAGATTACATATATATGTGTTAGCATACAGTATTTCTTTTTCTCTTTCTGACTTAATTCACTCTGTATGACAGACTCTAGGTCCATCCACCTCACTACAAATAACTCAGTTTCGTTTCTTTTTATTATGGCTGAGTAATATTCCATTGCATATATGTGCCACATCTTTTTTATCCATTCATCTGTTGATGGACACTTAGGTCGCTTCCATGTCCTGGCTATTGCAAATAGAACTGCAATGAACATTTTGGTACACGACTCTTTTTGATTATGGTTTTCTAGAATTTTCTATTTCTAGAATATTGTAAATAGAGAACTGTCATATATTTTTTAAAACATGAAATGTGAATATTTACCCATATTAAATGGTTGATCGCCAGTTCTAAGTGCAACTCTATTTTGGTTATTTTTACCTATAACTTTTAAGTTACTTATATTTACTAGGGTTTTTAATTATTGGTTTTTAATATACTTACAGTACTTAGAAATAGAACAATATAACTGAAGCTAAAATTACTGGAAAAGTAGAACAATTAATCATATTCAATAAATATACAAATCTTATTATTATGTCTTTTGAACCGTATTGTTTTGTTCATAGCCCAAATTTTTCATGTACAGTGGTCCACAAGTCCTGTTTAAAATGAGATAGATAGGTAGGTAATAGATATATACGTAGATAGGTAGATAGGTAGATAGATAGATAGACAGATAGATAGGTAGATAGATTTAAAAGCTTGCTATTTTCCCTTTTGCATTTCCAGGACACATGTTCTCCACTATGCTACTTGCTCTAGTAAAAGGGCATTGAAAGCAAAAGGAAATAGTTCTGACCCATAGCTCAAAAAAATCATGGACAGCTATTTCAGCAGCTAATTTTTCTAAAAAGAGATGATCCACTTCCAGTTTTCA
Source organism: Grampus griseus (assembly GCF_964374135.1). Taxonomy (NCBI): domain Eukaryota; kingdom Metazoa; phylum Chordata; class Mammalia; order Artiodactyla; family Delphinidae; genus Grampus; species Grampus griseus. The sequence goes on along the minus strand of NC_139000.1, from coordinate 72,208,579 downwards.
GCTTCAACATGTGAAGAGCTTGGAAGGCATGACTTTTATCTATGTAATAAGTAAAGCTGAACAAACTAAAAATAAATGAATGACAGAGATCATGAGGGATGGGAGGAAGGAATCAGAAATACTCTCTTATAAGTTACTGGCACTACATGAAGCAATTTAATATTATTTGAGTATGAACTTAGATTAGATAAAAATGTATATTGCAAATTCTAGGGCAAGCACTAAAAATCTTTTTTTAAAAAGTTTAATTGATATATAAAGAGAGCAGACAAAATGGAATAATGTAAAATACCCAATTAAAATGAGAGAAGGCATAAAAAGAGGAAAAATAAAAGAAACAAAAAACAAATGCCATTAATAGAAAACAGTTTCAAATATAAGATATATTATCTAACTGTATCAATAATCATTTTAAATGTGAAAGGTCTAAATATACTAATTAAAAGACAGAAATTCTCAGAACGCTTAGAAATAAAAGACAAGACCCAACTATTTGTTGTATACAAGAAGCCTACTTTAAATTAAAGACTCAGAGAGGTTAAAAGTAATGGGATAAGAGAAAGTTGTAGCATGCTAACATGAAACAAAAGAAAGCTGGATTAACTAAACAAAGCATATTTCAAAACAAGAAAAATTATCAGGGATAAAGAGTGGCATTATATAAGATAAAGGGGCCATTTATCTAAGAAAACATAATAATCCTCAATAATGTATGTGCACCTAACATTACAACAGCAAAATATGTGAGTCAAAATCTGACAGAACTACAATGAGAAACAGACAAATGCACTATTACTGTTGTAACTCAACACCTCTCTTTCAAATAATTGGTAGGTCAAGCAGGCAGAAAACCAGTAAGGACATAGTTGACCTGAATAGCACTATCAATCAATTTGATCTAATTTACATTTATAAAATAGTCCATCCAACAAGAAGAATACACATTCTTCTCACGTTGAACAGTCACCAATATAGACCACACTCTGGGCCATAAAACACCTTAACAAATTTAAAAGAACAGAAATCATACAAAGTATGTTCACGGACCATCATGGAATTTAACTAGAATTAGGAAAGACAGGTGAAAAATCCAAAATATTTGGGGATTAAATACCATAGTTCTAAAAACACATGGTCAAAGAAGTCTCCAGAGACATTTTTTTTAATTGAACTAAATGAAAGTAAAAATATAATCTATGAAAATTTGTGGAATACAGTGAAAGTATTGCTTAGAGGGAAATTTATAGCATTAAATGCATATATTAGGAAAAAATAATGATCTAAAATCAGTACTCTGAATTTTCATCCTGGAAAACTAAAGGAGAAAAAGTAATTTAAGCCTAAAGCTAGCAGAAGAAAAGAAATAATAAAAATTAGAGCATAAATCAATGAAATTAAAAACAGGAAAACAGTGGAGAAAATCAACAAAACCAAAAGGTTGTTATTTGAAAATACCAAATTGCTAAACCTCTAGCCAGGCTAGCCAAGAAAAAAAAGAAAGAAGACACAAATGGTCAATATAAGAAATGAAAGAGGGGTCGTCACTACTAATCACATGAACACTGAAAGTATAATAAAAAAGCATTATAAACAACATTATAGCCCAAAACTTGGATAACATAGATAAAATGAACCAATTCCTTGAGAGACACAATCTACCAAAACTTACATAAAGAGAAATAGATAACCTGAATGAGCCCATATCAGTTTTAAAATTTGAACCAGTAATTAGCAATGTGCCATAAAGAAAGGAACAAGCCCAGATGGTTTTCCTTGTGAATTCCACCAAACATTTTTTTTTTTTTTTTTTTTTGCTGTACACGGGCCTCTCACTGTTGTGGCCTCTCCCGTTGCGGAGCATAGGCTCCGGACGCACAGCCTCAGCGGTCCTGGCTCACGGGCCCAGCCGCTCCGCGGCATGTGGGATCTTCCCGGACCGGGGCACGAACCCGTGTACCCTTCATCGGCAGGCGGACTCTCAACCACTGCGCCACCAGGGAAGCCCTACCAAACATTTAAGAAAGATGTCAATTTTCCACAATCTCTTCCAGAAAAAAGCAGCAGAAGGAACGCTTCCTAACTCATTCTCTGAGTTATCTTACTCCAGCCACAGTGGACTCCTTGGCTTTATTAGATAAACGAGGCATGTTTCTACCTCTGGGAATTTGCACTTTCTACCTCAAAATGTCCATATGGTCTATTTCTTTACCCCTTTGAATTTTTTGTTCCATGAGGTCTGGCATCTACTTAAAACAGCAACACACTTGCACCTCCACCATCACTACTTACTCTGTTTCTCTGCTTTTTTTTTTTTCCTCAGCACTTAACCCTATCTGGCATATTATATATTCTAGTAGTCATTTTCTGTCTCCCCTCATGGAAAACGCCATAAGGATAGGAGTTCTTGCATATTTTTTCCACTGTTGCATCTTCAGTAGAATAGCACCCTACCATAATAGGTGCTGAGTATATAACCATAATTGTTGAGTAAATAAATGAACGATGAGTTGTGCAAAAGAACATCTGACTTTTTTCAAAGTCTGGTTTACACTGAAAGGAGTAATGATAGGGCTACAAATAACTCCTTTTTTCTTTAGGAGGGAAGACAACAAATGCCACAACAGAATTGATTCCAAATTTTCTCCTGGATGAATAGGTGATATAAGTGTGCATGTATCTTTGGGGGAAAGGAAGGGTGCAGTTCATCAACCTATTAAAATCTTAACACTTTTTAATTTAAATTATTCATGTGCCATTCAACTATATAATTTCTTTATAGCTAATGTTATTATCTTATATTGTCATTTAAATTCCAGTATGCTTTAGTGTCAATAAATGTGATGCCATATATAATTGCTTAGCACAGATTCCAGGCACATCATAGTTTCTCAGGAAATGTTAGCTATTATAAGTTTGTCCTCAGGGAACATGTGTCTGCTATTTATATAAACAGTCACCAGATGGCATTCTGGTTCACTCCATGTGAACACTATTCATGAATTTCTTCTGGAAAATATCTAGAAAATTATGAAATCTCAACCACCATCTTTTGCTACTCAAGCTCTTTACTATCAAACACTGAACATCGAAATTGACATAACTAATCCTTTATATGTACTAGAAATAGGAATCCATGACCATCATAACCATCTCAAATGGGCATACAAAAATCCTACATTGTTCAATACTGAAATACCGTTGAATATTTTAAATATCATTTAAAGCCCTCTAACTCAATGAATTTTTCTATCTCTAATTCTCCATGCTAAATATCTAGAAATCATACTTGATACCTCTCTCCTACCTACTACATAAATTCTATCACCAAATTCTTTTGACTTTATTTCCTAAATATTTCTCAAACCCATCCATTTCTCTTCCCACTCTATCGCCCTTACCATAGCAAGCTAACATCAACTCTTCCCTGGAGTAAATCTGATCATAAATATGATCATGTTAGATGCCTGATGAAAAACCTTCAATTGAATGCCATTTTCCTTATAATGATGACAAAAATCTTTAACAAGGCAGGAAAGGCCCTCAATCCTTAACTTCCACTCTTTCCCAGCTCTGTGTCCAGGCACACTGGCATACTGTACCATGCTCCCTTCTTGTATCCTAGAGCCTCTAACATGCTACTGCCTCTCCCTGAAATGTCTCATTCTCAACCACATCCACCATTTTCACCTGTTTGACATTCTTTGTAGATTAAATGGCTTTTACTTCTTTGTAGAAGCCTTCTCAGTCTTTGTCTACTTCAGGATCCACTGTTATTTGCTATCAGAGAAATACATTCCATTTCTTCATTTACATCAGTTTATAGTTTTAATTAATTTTATGAGTATTGGATTACAGTCTTTCTCTCAGTAATCCATAAATCTTTTTTTTTTTTTAGATTTAAATACAGGATTTATTTAAAAGGAAAAGAAAAAAATGCTACACTGCATCTATATCTTTGAACACTTATACAATCACTTCTCTTTTTAACTGAGGTATAATTGACATATAACATATTAGTTTCAGGTGTACAACATAATGATTCCATGTTTGTATACATTGAGAAATGATCATTGGGAGTCCAGTTAACATCCATCACCACACAGAGTTACAAAATTTTTTTTCTTGGGATGAGAACTTTTAAGATCTACTTACTCAGTAACTGTCAAATCTGCAGTATGGTATTATAAACTATAGTCAACATGCTGTATATTATATTCCCATGACTTGTTTATTTTATAACAGGAAGTTTGTACCTTTTGACCCCCTTAACCTGTTTCACCCACCCCACCCCGCCTCTGGTAGGCACCAATCTGTTCTCTGTACCTATGAGTTTGCTTTGCATAAATCTTTAAGAGCAGAGATTGTGTCTGATTTTGCTGTCATTTAATCCCCAACCTCTGCTTGGTGTCTGGAATACTTAAAGCATTCAATATATATCTGTTGAATGAATAAATGAAGGAAACTTCTCTGTTGATTGCTAGTCATATGACTCAGCTCCAACAATTCCCAGTCTCTCTCTGTCTTACATTTCTAGTTCCTGGAAGATAAAATCTGACTATTCCTGCTTTGATTATAGCCAAATCCTGGATCAACAAACTACAGTTTTGGGTTAAGGGTAGAAATGTGATCACTGAGAGTTCATATAATTTTCCTAGAAAAAGGATTAGTTCGAGTCAGCAGCCCACTAAGAAGTATCTACTACAAATCCCTACTTCACTGGATTGTTACAAGGAGTACATCAGAAGTCATACTTATAGAACGGTGTTCTGCCCAGTCTGGACTATATATTTGACACTTCAAAGGCCTTCTTTTGTTTTAGGTTACCTTTTCAAGTATTTTACACACAAAAACAAAGATTAGAAGCCTGCCCTCAAATATTTCAACGTAGTTATTTTTTTCACTGCCCTACTCTAAGATTATAAAATCTTTAATCAGGCAAATGCTTTATAGCATGTATCCATAACACTTAATTACCTGGCATAACTTATAAAATAATAACCCTTTATTACCAATCATACACTGAAAAGCAATTATTCACAAAGCATTGACTTATTAATAATAAATAGTGGATAAGTAAGCTTCACACACAAGGAGCTCATAACCAGGGTGGTAGAAGATATGCAATCAGGATGCAATGAAAATTCTTATGAGAGAGCTGAACACCAAATACCACAGAAGTACAAAGTGGAGAAAAGGCCATAAAATACAGGCAAGCAGATTTTTGTAAGGATATTTAAATGTATACATGAAACATTCTCCTGTACTAAACTGATATTAGGTGTTTTATTCCTTCACAGGAAAAATATGGAGGCTGTTCTCTTCACTTGAAGAGCATTATATAGGTCTATCAAATCCATAAATGCTAAGTGTCTTTTAGTCATAGAAAACCCAGACTCCCATGAACATCTCCCTCTCCCCTACAAAAAAAACCCAGTTTCCTACATTTAATGGTGAGAGAGCTTCCCTGCTAGTTTAAATCTTGTAAAAATTAGAAATAGGAGGCAGATACTGACAAGTGGGGACTACACTGTCGTGTTTCATAACCTTCAAGTATCCACTGTCTCTTGAATTCCTTGATTCCAGAAACTCCACAATGAAATTGAATTTTTCTTACAAGTGACTGATATTCTAACTTTCTCAGTTTAGAGGAATCAAGCTAATAAAACAGTTCAAATACCAACGAAAAAGCAAACATAAAATCATGGGGCAGAGGAAGAATGTGAATTTCAGCATGGTTTGGTTCCAAGTCAGTTGACTGGGCATAAAATATTTTATACACTTGCAGGATTTCTAGGGTTAGAACTGTTTATACATTCTTTCTTTCACAAATTATGGATTAGACCTAAACCTTAGAAAAGCTGTAGCTAATTTCACTGAGAGAATACCCACAACCCTGAGCAATGTGTTTCTCTTCTACCTTTTAGTAAGCTGAAGTTCCCCCACATACCCTTAGTTATTTTAAATTATTTGAGAATCAATTGTAAATGTTAGATGGCTACTTCAGAGAAGCTAATACTATTTGTACCCATCCTCAAGACAAATTCTATTTATTTTTATTATCTGCACTTCTCATGTTTCTCCTCATCTTATATTTTTTTGGCTAAACATTGCTTAGTAAGCTTTTCTTCAAGTAATCAATTCACTTTAGAATAAGTCTGTTTTGCTTTGCTTTGTTAACTCATCACCCAAGAGTAGGAGAGATAAAGTGTATTTGCCTTCAAAATTTGGTTTACCATAGAAATACAGTAACTTCAAACTTTAAAAAAAAAAAGCACATCTTCTAGAATGTGATATCAAACCGGATGTGAAGACCATATAGTGAAAATCAAATTCAATCAATGAACACGCTATCCTAACATGATCAAAAGCACACACTGTAGCTCAGCTCTCTGATTGAATGCACACATATTCAGAGCAAACACTCATAAATTTGCATTCTCATCTGTTGCGCCACTGATCTGGTCTTCCAAAAAATGCCTTCCTTAGAGACAAAGCAACTCAACAATATTCAGAATGGCAAGAAAAAATAAATGAACCACAGTTATGTATCACTGGGAGAAGAAAAGATCTGGTACAATTAAAACAATGAAGTGGACTAACACGTGTACATACAAAGACCCAGAATAGCACACAAGACAAACTCTTAACACCAAATGCACAAGTGACACCAGTATTGGGAGTAAGGAGATGTTCTGACAACTACATCTGTTACTAAAATAGATACCGTGACAAATAAAAATAGCAAGAACAAGCCCTGTAATGGGATTAAGACAGAGCATAGGAAACAAATGACTGAGGATAAAGACAAACGTGGTGACAATGGCAGGTAGTGTGACAAATGAAATGCTTGGATAAGCAAAATTCGGGAAACCAGACAGCTGAGAGACCTAAGACCAAGACTGAGACAAATCTGTCAGCAATACAGATAACATCACACTGTGCCAGAAGACAGTGCTAAATTATAAATGTTAATGATAGATGGATTCAACAAAGCCACAAGCAGAACAAAAGAAATGAAATGGAAAAACACCCTTGCTGCAGTGTTTGATGTAGGTCTTCATTTTAAGGAAGATATAATAGCCATGTTCTCTTATGAAGGGGCATCTCTGATTTCACATAGAATGGCAGCATGCTATTAAATGCCACCAACTCTTTTCTACCATTGTTCTTTAGTCTTTAGAAAATGTTCACGTACATACAGAATCTTGAACTCAGCAGTGAGTCTTCACCAGGCAATATGAGAGATAAAGAAGGAGAACAAAGGTTAAAAGGAGGAATAGGAGTTTTAAAAAGAAGAGAAATAAAAGGTGAAAGAAAAAAAAAAGATGGGAGAATTTTTTTTGTTTTAAATCAACTATTCAAGTACTTACTAAGCCTCTACTCTGTGACAGATACTGCACGAGGTGTCAGAGGCAAAGTGGTGGGAAAAAACAGCCCAGTTCCCAGCCTCATGGAGCTTATAATTTGGTAGCATAAAACGACAAAGAACCACCCAAATGTAAAGTTGAAATGCTGGTAAGTGTCATGAAGAACGGGTACATGATACTCTGAGTGCACAATAACAGGAATTATCAGAGGGCCAGGGGAATCTTCTCTAAAGACTGATAACGAAGCTGAGATGCGAAGGGGCAAAAGCTTGTGGGTTTAGGTGGAGAGTCGTCTAGGCAGTGGGACTGGCACATACAAAGGCACTATGGTGAGAAGAACAGTGAGAGAGAAGGACCAAAAGAAGGCGCGGTATGGAGGTAGGGGGAGGGTCCTGGAGCAGAGGGAATTTAGGAGAGCATGGCATGTCTAAGGAGAACAGAGAATAAAGCTTTCATTCAAGCTTTTGCATCTTCTTCCTAAGAGCAATAAAAGTCACTGAAAGTTTCAAGCATAAGAGCAGCACAGTCTCCATTTACTGAGCAGCTACCACACCCACCATAATGGGCCAACCTATCTGTCCACACTCATCTCCCCACTCACCTCACTCACTCCATCAGCCACGGAAGCCTTACTCTTCATCCAGCATGCCAGACTGTTCTCAACTCAGGGCCTTTGCACCTGCTGTTCACCCAACCTGAAACCCTTTTCCCCGACACCCACATGTCTCACTCTGCACTTCACCTCAGGTCTCTGCTCAAATGTCTTCTCATACAAACCTTTTGTAAAAAACCAAATTAAGGACTATGTTATTCCCACTCTTCTTTATCCTCTTAGCCTGCTTCATATACTTTTACTAGTCTTATCACTAATAGAAATTATGTTCTAAATTTGTTTATTTTTTAACTTTATAAAACATACACATGCATACACACACAAACAGAATTTGACTCTAAGAGGGCAGGGAAGTTATTGCTAATTATGCCCAGTACATAATAGTGCTCAATGAGGATTAAGTAAGCAAATGAATGATTCACAAAGAATGAGTACTGTAACCTGGATTACAAGCACACAAAAGACCTTCATTCTGGCCTGGTAATTTTATTATCTACATTCTCTCCACGAGGTCATTCAAACGAGAGCCTCAAATTAGGAAGAACAATCTATCAGAAACACCTACGTTCCTTTCCCAGTTGCATCAGAACACAGCGATACATGGGAGCATGTATATAAGATTATTCTACATCAGGCATGCCAAAGAGGGCATATTTACAACTTCACAGGTAGAAGTGGTAGTATTAGAAATATTATTTGAAAAAATAGTGTTGCTGTTCTAATTGAAAAGTATATAAATACATAAAGAACAGAGAATAATTGATCACCAGAGTCAAGGAGAAAAACAAAAATCCACAAATACTGTCCTTATGTCACTGTAAACCAGCATGGAGAAGAGTTATCTCAAAGAACCAGGACAATTAAATACCATGAACACTTATTAAGTGTGTATATATTCATGGAGACTTTATTGCTCATATTAATATACAAAGCACCATAATAGAGGCTGAGGCAAAATTAAGTTATACTGCTAGGCACACTCCATAATATTGAGGGAGGAAGAAAAATTCAAACCCTGGTTTTGAAAAGACAATTACAGAGGGGAAAAAATAAAAGCAGAGTAAAAGATATGTGCTAGAGAAACAGATTGCAATGGGGACCAGAGAGAAGAAGATAAAGAAAACGAACCTCCTCCCACTGCTCCTATCAACTAAGAAATAAAGAACATTCAATAAGTGTACCTGTTGTTGTTTTATTTCAAAGTCAGATCCAACAAAACCAGCATCTTGTACAGGAGAAGTTCTTAACATGTATTTCTGAAGGAGGGAGGAAGACAGGGAAGGAATCCAAGAGGAAGAGGAAGTCATCTTCTCATGGTTGAAATTTGTGACCAGTAAAGGATAATTTGTTTGATCTTCTGGACCCTTTTATATAACGAGCTCAAAGAGGCTTACCAGAATAGACCTGATATAGACAGAGGCAAACACCACCTGACTATATGTTATAATATAAGGATTGTCAAAAATATACCTGCTTGAAATTCCCATGTTGAGTCACTTTTTAGGTTAAAATATTGATGTTTTTGTTAAAACGCTTTTTGTTGTTAAAAAATTGTTTTAAATTTTTAAATTGTTAAAATGCAAATATTTTAACTATTACAGCAATTGCCTTGTTGCTCAGAGTGTAGCCAATGGACTAGCGGCATCAGCACCACCTGAGGGAAAATTTAGAAATATAGAATCTCAGGCCTCACCCTGAGATCTGCATTTTAATAAGGTCTTTGGGTGACCTACATGCATGTTAAATTTTGAGATATTTACATATGTTTGTATATAAGTGTATTATATATTATACATATATTCCCCTGGGATTCACAAAGGGTTCTTTGTCATTAATACTTAGAACATTTCCACACTATCCTGAGAGGAGGAGAGAGTTCCAGAATAACTTACAAAAAACAAATTCAGTATTTGTGAATCAAGAGTAACAGAGGGTTTCTCTGGTAGCACAGTGGCTGAGACTCTGCCTGCTAATGCAGGGGACACGGGTTCGAGCCCTGGTCTGGGAAGCTCCCACATGCCATGGAGCAACTAGGCCCATGAGCATGAGCCACAACTACTGAGCCTGCGCGTCTGGAGCCTGTGCTCTGCAACGAGAGGCTGTGATAGTGAGAGGCCCCCGCTTGCCGCAACTGGAGAAAGCCCTCGCACAGAAACGAAGACCCAACACAGCCAAAAATAAAAATAAATAAATTAAAAGAAGGCTCAACATTTAAAAAAAAAAAAGAGTGACAGAAAAGTTATGAATCTTGGGATACAGCCAAAATGGTAATTAAGCCTGAGTCTAAGACAATCTATAGTACCAAGGTCAAAGCAAGCACAAGCTCCTCATCTGGGGATTGGGATGAACTAGGAAAGGAGGGAAGGAGGAGGAATGAAAGGAAAGTGGAAGAATATTATTTCTTTTATGGATGTCCCTGGATTTTGTATGCAATTTACCAATAGATTTACTTTGGGGTGCCATTTTACAATACATCAACAATTTCTTAATTTGCCTACACATTTAGAGAAGGTAAGCAAGGCATAAATAGCCCTGGCTTAGGGGTTCTCTGGTCACAAGTCCTCTCTGGGCTACTAATTAGCTCAATGCTCCAGGAGAAGGCAGTTAGCTCTGGGCCTCTGTCCTCTCACTTACATGGAGGAGGTTTGCACTATAAGCTCTCTGTGGTTTCCAGCAATAGTATTCCATGATTCTAAGTGGCATCTTACCAACATATGCCAAATCATGTTACAATCACACATCTCTTTCCAAACAGTATATTCATCTGCCATGGAGGAAACTGCTCTCTTTCAAACAGTAAAGTGTCTATGTACTTTAAGTAGATGCTGGGTTTGTGGCAGGGCTGCTCTTAAATAGTGCAGCACGCTTATTCTGTAATCATCTGCTCCTCCCTCTTCTCCCCTTCAAACTGTTACCCTCATTACCAATAGAAATTCCCTCAGAGTCAGTCCCTGGGTGAATAAATGTCATAAAGGAGCTAGAATTAAAGTCATGGAGGAGATATTAAGTATGTATGTATATACATCAACTAACAACATATATTCATACACATGCAAGTACATATTATATGTAAGCTGTAAATAATAGTTTTATTGTTTCCCCTAATATTTCATTAACTTTTTATTTAAATTTAACCTAGTTGCATCTATAAGTGAAAAAAATTAATAGAAAGTATCTATGTCCCTACATGTGGAAAACATATTAGCCTGAGGGAAATCCCTCATCTAGAAATTGGGAAAGGAAGAGACTTGGTTCACAAGTGGAGTGAAGCTTTAACCCAAGAACAAATCTGTATACTGTATAGGTATCCTCCACCTGGGAAAGTGATCCTGCACAAAACTATATCTTCTTTAAAAAGCCATGGTAGACACCTGGATCCATTGAATTTGTAGGGTTAATTACAGAAAACTTTAATACACAGTTGTTTTTTCAAATGCCCTCATAAAGTTTTTTGATTATTAACTTCATGTTTTTATGAGAGTAGGGTTAGCAACAATTTCCTAAATGGTTTTCAACACTGATATAATGGGAGAGGATTATGCATTGAAAGGTGGAGCCCACATTATACTTGAATTGGTTGAACTGAGACTCATTTTTAACTAAGGATACCCCTGGTTATACTTGCAGTGGATACAGAGATTAATCAGACCCAGATAAAATGAAAGCCTCTTCCCTTTCTGCCAAGTATCCATTCATGCTGGCGGGAATGAACAGAACACAGGTATTTCCACAGAATGGCCCACAAGAATTCTCCCTTGATAAATAGTTTTAGTTTCTCTCCATGTAGTGTTCCCACTCCAGGATCTAAAGTTCCCAACTGTGGCTTCTGAAAAATATTTCTTGTCCTGTCATTTGAAAGTCTGGAGAAAATCTGCTTCAGTAAATATTCTACTGCATTCTTTCCACACTTCCATTCTTTCATCAATGAACTTATTACCATGGCCACAGATGATTCTCCTTTAATTCATTTATCATTTAACATTCATTTATCATTACCAGAAGCATCAAGCTCCTGATCCACGTATTTGCACCTGGTAAACCAACCGTGTCATTCATAGGCTATGCTCTCTTTTTCTTTGCTACAATAGCAAACATCTAAGTAGCAGCAGGACCTGCTGGTCTGAGCACAAGTCTGGGAGTCAGTAACTTTGAGTTCAAATTCCGACTCTGCACACGTTTGTTCTGAAGATATGAGCTGTCCTATGAACGCACTCACCATGGCATTCAAACAAGCCTGGAAACTACTGTGCCTATGTGCTAACACAAAGAAATCTTTCTTGCAGCTGTGCTTATGGCATTTTTCAAGTCTTCTAATGGAGGTTTGGTCTGCCACAAAAAGCATAGTGAAAGGCAAAGAGCAAGTGGCCCAGCTTGCCCTTCAGTTAGAATGACTTTGACTGCTCAGAGTCCGGCAGGTGGCAAAAGGAAGATTTCAAGGTCAATTTCCTCACCTTTCAAACTTGTGATTTCATATTAAAGGATCAGGCTGTCAGCCTCCCTGTGTCGACAATTCTCTGTGGGAAGGTTAATGTCACTTCTAAGCTTAATAATGGCCCCAAAGTTAGGAATGTACTGTAAACAACCTGAATGTGATGAGTAAGTCAAAATAAACAAGAATGATAAAAAACAAACTGTGCCTGAAATTCTTTACAGCTAATACTGGCTACAAAAAAGGGGAAAATATAAGCTAAGGTTGTATTTACCAAGGGTCAAATTTGTGTATGAAAAGGAAAGCATTTTTTAAAAATGCAGATGTACCATCCTCATACTATGAAATCAAATGTAGCGTCTTCACGCTATGAAACTGAAAATTTCCATTTCAGTGTTTGGCAACATATAACCCAACACAAATCTTCTTAAAATTACTTAAGTACCTAATGACATTTACAAAATTAGTATAAAGTCTCAGCATTTTCTTCTGTAAAATGAGTATAGCATCATCTCCCTTACTCATGTCACAAGATCACGATGGGTTGAAATACATTATTTATGTTAAAGAGCTGAAGTGAATAGTAAATCAATATAGAATCATCAGATTTGGCCACTGGTCTTGAAAACTTGTCAAAAGGTATTTGTTCAGTTACTCTAAGCTATCATGATTTTTGCTGCTCTCAAATGCAGTGGTCCTCAACCTGGCTACACATTAAAATCATCTAGGGAGCTTTTAAAAATTTCCAATTCCCAGTCCCATCCTAGCCCAATTAAACTAGAAGACCTAAGAAGGAACTGAGAAATCACTATTCTCAAAGGGTGATTCTAATGTGTGGTTAGAGTAGAGAACCACTAATGGAGTACCAATCTGCTTACATAACAATAAACTGGAAAGCCAAGAGTTAACAAATGAAAGCTAGGCATGCTCTAGGCTGTGATGCAAACATCTTCCTAACCTTTACACTTCTTCCTATGTGCAAGTTTAGTTTTCCACTAAACTTCTAATTATTATCTCACCTAATAGAGCTTGGAAGACCAAAGGATTAGTGAAGAGAGAAAAACTTCCACAATTTGGATTAATTGGAAAATTCTATCTAAATTAATGGAAATCCAACACATTAGAATATTTTTGAAAGAAACATAATTTTCTGCCTCAAAATACCATCTTTTTCCAAATAAAGGTTTACAAGTTCAACCAACCTTTCATTCATTAAGACTTGTAGAAGTCCTTAAGATACTTCTTTCAATGAATATTTTTAATATATGTAATTATAAAGTAGGTTATATCAGTATATCATATGCTTAGAAGATGTTAATACATTTTCATTAATGATTAGATTATGTGACCTTGCAATAAGGGACAAACATAACATTTGCAGTAGCCCCTACTTTTCCTAATTCTTCCAAACTACAGTTTCTGATACTTCCTTCTACTTGTAGGCTTGGTCACATTAACCCCATGTCTCATTTCTCATTCCAACTTCCTCTCTCACTGTTGTTCTAACACACACACACACACACACACACACACACACACACACAAAATCACACAATCTTTGAAAAGGTAGACATATCATCAGCTCTACTCCCTAACTAGCAGAGCCTAGAATTAGTCTTGTTTCCCATATACCTGATATCCACTAGGCTGGGGATGAGAATGAGCATCTTAATCATGGCTGACACTATACTGTCTCATTATCATGTGACTAAACTCAGAGCTAGAATGAGAGATTTGCCAGTCAGGGACAATAAAATATTATAAGAATCGTTATTATTACTGGAAATATAATGAGAAAATGGATAATCAGAACTCTTCTCAAGAAGAATACTATATTCCATTGGTAGGAATGAGCCACCTTAGAAGGAAGGAGAAATAAGACTATCAAGGAAGCTAAACTGCCTTCCAAAGAGTAAGGTCTTGCTAACTGCTGGACTTTTTTGTGTTATTTTATTTTATTTTGGAGTATAGTTGATTAACAATGTTGTGTTACTTTTGGGTGTACAGCAAAGTGATTCAGTATTTATTCTTTTTCAAATTATTTTCCCATTTAGGTTATTACAGGATATTGAGCAGAGTTCCCTGTGCTATAGTAGGTCCTTGTTGGTTATCTATTTTAAATATAACAGTGTGCTGATTCACTTTGTTATAAAGCAGAAATTAACACACCATTGTAAAGCAATTATACTCCAATAAAGATGTTTAAAAATATATATATAACAGTATGTATATGTCAATCCCAAACTCCCAATCTATCCCTCCCCCACCCTTCCCCCCCCAGCTGCAGGACTTTCGAGGTGAATAAGTTTGGAACTATGGTTGTCTTGCTCAGAAACACATTAGGATGACTGGGCGCTGCCACCATTATTTCTTAGGTTCTATATTCCCTGCCTGCCCCTGGCCTTTCCTTTCAATCAGTTGTTCTCAATGTGAGATTTCCAGAGCTACAGTATCAGTGGCTCCTAAAATCTTGTTAGACATGCATATTGTCAGGCCTTTCCCCAGACCTACTAAATCAAAACCTCTAGGGTGGAACCCAGAAATCTATGTTTTAACAAGTCTTCCAGGTGATGCAGATACATTCTCCAACTTCAGAGACATTGCTCTAATGGTTGAATAAAAATTGAAGGGTAATGAACAAAAATAATGGGTGTTAAATTATTAGTCTTCCCAAGACACTATGCTACAGATAGTATTCCATCCCTGACTCTGAGGAAAAGAAGCCCTGATTTATAGTGTTTGCCAATTTCTGAGATATAAATATTCCCACTCTGGCTACCAACATGATGTCACCAAACACAGAGTTGTGAAGAGATGTGTATAATCAGCTTTGGAGAACCTGTGTAAGCCAGCCACAGCACACCACTGCCAGAAGCTCATAGTAGTCCAAATAATCCCTATGACCCAATCCACCCGATTTTTAAAGGTAGAACTACTAAAATAAAAATATGAAACTACAGCAAATTTGAGAAGTTAACATAGTTAATGTATACCATTCATTTTTCAACAAAAATGTATTGGGTATCTACTAGCTATCAGGTACTTATAGGCACTATGATAGAACAGTGAGCCAAATAAACAAAAACTCACATCCTCATGGTGCTTCCATTATAAAGGGCAGACCACAGGCATAACAGATCAGTAAAGATGGTGATAGGTGCTATGGAGAAAAATTAAAGGAGATGAATATGTAGGTTCTTAATTTTAAATAGTATGGTCAGAGAGAATCTCACTGACAAGCAGACATCTGAGCACGGGCCTGAAGGAACTGAGGAAAGAATTTTTCATGGAGAGGCAACAGCAAGTACAAAGGTCCTGAGGCAGGAAGGTACTTAAAGGTCTCAAGGCACAGCAATGAGATGACATGAGAGAATGGCAAGAGCTTTCACATTGAGATGGGAGCCAATGGGGTGTTTTAAGCAAAGGAGTGACATGACTTGATATAATTTTAATAGGATCACTCTGGCTCATGTGTAGAGAATGGATTGTTCCCATGCAAACTGAATGAAGTATGTAAACAGGGAGGCTGTGTGAGAAGATATTACCACAACCCAGGTGAGAGATGGTAGTAGACTGAGCCAGAGTGATAGCAATGGAATTCAAGAGAAATGGTCAGATTCTGAATGTGTTTTGAATATAAAGGCACCAGATTTGCCAATGAACCAGGTGTGGGGCATAAAAGAAAGAAAAGAATCAATGATGACTCCAAGGTCTTAAAGTTGAGCAACTGGAGGGATTTGGGTGGCATCAGATGAGATGGGGAACCTTTGGTAGGAGAAGACTGAGGAATTCAGTTTTGGACATGTTATGTTTGAAATGACTATTATATATCCAACAGAAGCTATATAAGTAGTACATGTAAGAGCTCAGAGTTCATGGGAGAATTCTGGGCTAGAGCTGTACATTTGGTAAATCAGGAAATAGATGGCGTTTAAAGTCATGAGACTGAACGACCAGAACAGTCAGTTCAGGCACAGGATGGAAGAAGTCCAAGAATTGAGTCTTAGGATAAACCAGTAAAGGTGGTGAAGACAGGAACCAGAAAAGGGGGATCTCTTGGTTCATAGCGTCTGTGCCTAAAATTTGATATAGAATTAGTTGAGTAATGAACACTGAGTACCTACTAAATGCCAGGCACTATTTCAAGTAAAGTGCCAAAGTCTTATAATACTAAATTGGATTAATAATGAAGACAGGATTGACAGGCAAAAACCCTACCCTTGCTAAGGAAGGGTGATTTTAGTTAAAATACCCAGTTTCCAAATAAAGGGTATCCAAATTAAGAAGATTCACTGTTCCCATTCAAATTGGAAAAAGAAATTAAAAAAATAAAAAATCCAATATAATTTTAAACTTTTATTTCACTTACCTCAACTGCCAACTCCACCAAGAAATATGTCCTGAGTGTAATCCTTCAAAATTAGCCATGCATTTGGTCTACCACTCCATAAACCCTCCTGGGTAATGCCCAACTGTACGTTAACACTCTCTCTTCTTAACCTTCCACAAAAGTAGGTTCGGCTTACTCTCACAGCACTCAACTTCAGTTTGTAATCGTTGTTTCCAGATTTTTAAAAATTCTTTGTCCTTCCTTCCTTCCTTTCTTTTTACTCAACATTTATGCCATCAACAATTAAGAATGTACTACGGGGGCTTCCCTGGTGGCGCAGTGGTTGAGAGTCCCCCTGCCGAGGCAGGGGACACGGGTTCGTGCCCCGGTATGGGAGGATTCCGCATACCACGGAGCGGCTGGGCCCGTGACCCATGGCTGCTGGGCCTGCGCGTCCAGAGCCTGTGCTCCGCAGCAGGAGGGGCCACAGCAGTGAGGGGCCCACATACCGAAAAAAAAAAATAAAAAATGTGCTACGTACTATCCTCAGGACATGTGATCTTTACAGTTGTTTATATCTCTAACCTCCTGGTAGGTAGCTTTGCAGATTTTAGGAAGCCAATTAAACATCAGGCAATTTAAAGAATAAATTTATCAGCAGTTGTTAATTAAAATGCCCTCCTTGTCTTTTTTCTAAAGTTAAATATCTGTGCCAATCCATATGCAGAGCCCAAGTAATAGAACAATGAAAGAAAATTTGGTGGAGTGGAAGGAACACTTGCAGCACTGTTAGCAGCTCCCGATTTCAATACTTACTTATAAAAGAGAAAGACAAAGAGTTGCTGTGAGTGTCAAAGCAACATGCACAAATGCAGTTCCAACAATACAATCAGACTTCATTCTTTACGTAAATTTTATCCTCTTGCTTCTGTCATCAAGAATCAGAATGAGTATGCTCCTCCAGTTTGCATTTTCAAAAGTGGGAGTTTGTTCCCAACTGGCTGACTTACTCCCAGGATTATCTCATCAGACACTGTATCCTGCCTTTTGGGTTTGTTTGTTTGTTTTGTTTGTTTCAAGCCAAAGTTTAATTATTTCCCAACAAAGAAGCAACATCTACTGTTGTATATATGATCAAAAGATTACATTCTGCACCAAATATTTTTTAACTTTTTCATAATATTCACTTTCTTTTTCCCAAGGAAAATTATTTTTTAAAAATCTTGGGGAAATCTTTCTATAATCTCAAGTTACAATGATCAGAACTCAATATTTTATTTGTCTGTAGGGTTATATTTGTGCAAAATATCCTCTCATATAGGAAATAAAATTATATAAGTGAATATGGCATATCGCCTTAGCATTGGATATTATCAATGATATATGATATAATAATATCATAGTAGGTTTTTTTTTAATTTCTTCATTTAAACTATTAGTTTTTTTCTGCAGAAGATAAACTCTTCATGTTTGGATTTGGAACCCATGAATACATAGAAAGCAATAATTCTGCAATTAAATTTGTGGACCAAAAAATCCATGCTTTTTCTCTTCTGTTGACAAAAGGACCTAAACAAAATTACAGTCTGTTGATAAATATGTAATAAATATATTTATTCAAAGGAGTAAAGGAACAAGAGTTTATCAAAGATGTGTTTCATCCATCAAGAACTATATGAAGTTCTTAATTGTATGTTTCTATGTATAAACTACAGACATTGGAAGCAAAGCACTTGAAAACATTTAAGTTGCCTTGCGCTTCAGAAATTTTACAAAAACTTACTTGGTTACTTATGCCAGAAAAATAAAATAAAAAAACAGGTTTTACTCTTTATGTTCTTTTTATAATTCAATACATCACAATATATTTTAAGTAGAATAAATCACTTACGAGCACTGTCTATTAGAGGCCAATTCATAAATAAAGAGGAACAGAACTAGAAAATTCCACATCCTGAAACTTTCATAGATTTCTAAGAATTGGAAATAAAAAATGTATACAAATGTTCCCAATAACAAATTGAAAGCCACTGTCGACTAAAAGCATATAAAATATATGACTTTGCTTTTAATATTTTACTTTTAATGAAATAGATATGCAGAACAATACATAGAACACATCGTTATCACAGTTTATAATCAGTAGTAAAATTAAAAACTCATGTATTCATCACACAGGTCAAGAATAGGGCATTGCCAGCACTCCAACAAATAGAGAACTGCTTCTTCATGGAAGAAGGAAGGAAGGGAAGAACAAAGGAAGCCAGGGAAAGGCACAAACTCTACCTAAACTACATGTGATAATTACAGCTATAAGTACAGAGAGTGGGAACCATGAGAAACCTACAGACCACATCTTCTAATTTCATAATAAGGTTAATAAGATCTTTGTCGAACAGAAGGACTAAATCACTGTTTTCCAAAGTTCACCCCCTTGGAAACCAAGTCCCCAAAGAGGTTATCTCAAAAAAATTCTATAGTCAAGTGTATAACCGATGCACATCAGAATGATTCACAATACACATTAGTATATTAAAGCCCCAGAAATCTTGAAGTAAAAAGATCTCTAACTTTTTTTGACACAACTTTCCTAAACTTCCATAGAACACTTTGTGTCAGAAATTATCTAAATAAAGCAGTTCTGGGCTAATTTAAGTTAGTATTAACAATGTATCTTTTATGTCCCCAAGCCTGTGAAGTATTTTCTTTCTTTTCGCTTTCGCCCTATAGAATCCACAGTTGATTCAGCTTAAAGTAACTGTAGAGTTTTTGAGGGTTTTTTCCCCATTATCAAATGAAGCTTCACTTTGACATTTTTATCACTTCCTATTTAAATCTTGAGAGAAGTCCTTTCATTTACTGAATTGCTTTTTCAATGTCTTACATTTCATCCAGACTCTCAAGTACTTCTGAAGAATTATATTTTATAATACTAGGGTATTGAGAAGAAATATTTCCTTCTTCCTATACATTTATTTTGCTTTTCTAACCACGTCTGACAGAACGTACCTTTGCATTCTATGAAGGCTCTTTCAAGGTGTGTTGACATGTCAGTCGATGGTCTAGCAACTCTATTAAAGATTTGTAGTTGTTAAAGTGCTTCTTTTCTAAAAATGCATACATGACTTGAAAAATCAGTCCAGAGAGTTCTACATTTCAACCCTCTCACCTATTCTCTAATATCAGTTTCTCTGTCAAAATGAAGTTTCTCTGCCAACTGGAGACTTGGTTGACCAGAATATACCATTCCCCAACTAGCCTGAGATACCAAGGTGTTACTTCACTGTCCAAAGTTGTCACTTTACTGCTCTACCCAGACCTGCAGCACCCCCATGCTTACAACCTCCTCTATTATTATTTGAAATATCAAGAGAGTTAAATGATACAATTAAAAGCAACTTTAAATAATCATAATGTTAAACACGCCTATTTCAAACAACATTTTTTGTGCTTCTGCTGGACATTCTGGAAAAAACCCTGGAACAAAGTAGGAGGCATGGAGGTGGGGAACAGGATGCCAGTTAATAATAACAGACCTACATTATTTACAAAAAACATTTGATTATAATTTTTTAAATAAAATATATCCTTAAGTATACAAAACCTGATCGTGAAATTGTTCTAGTCACTATTATTGCATTAAAATCACTACAAAACTTAGTGGCGTAAAATGAGCATTTTTAGAATGACCACAGAAACTGTGGGTCATGAATTCATGTTGAGTACAATTTGTTGCTGCTCTTTGATATTTTGGGCCTCAGCTGGGAGAGACTCAAATAACTGGAACTAGGACAGCTAAGGCTGGGGACCCACTTCCAAGATGGTTTCTTTACATACATGTGTGGCACCTTGGAAAGGATGGCTGGAAAGCCGGGGTCAGGTGAGATGATTAGCTGAGCATATCTACACATGGGCTTTCCAGCCTGGGGGCCACAGCATAGTCAGACTTCTCACATTGCAGCCCATTGTATCAAAAAAGAAGTCAGAACACACAAAGCCTTTTATGATCTGGTCTCAGAAGTCTCAAAGTCTCACTTCAGCCATATATTCTTGGTTTCAGCAGTCACGATCTCACCCAGATACAAGGGGAGCGGACATAGATCCCGTATCTCAATGAAATAACTGTTAAAGAACTAATTTAAGCTGGCATAGAAATACTTTACAAAAAGCTTCTAACATTTTCTCCAGCAAAAGAACTTCTAGATTTCCTATCTCGGAACCACCTGAGATAAAGTGAAGTGGTATGATAGGATGATTTGGGGCAACTTGGAATATAAACTCTCAGAGAAAAACAACAGAGCTTGAGAGTTGAACCGTGAGAGAAAACTGAGTATTAGTGAGGGGGTTGCTATCGTCATTTTTGCAGAAAAGAGAAAAATAAACAAATACAAACTATGAGGCTTGATTGAAAAGCGAAGAAGAGACCTTATAATATGTAAGATCCAATCGAAGTTTCCCGTATTACTGGCATTAATCAAAATGGTTACCACAATGTATTAGTAAAGAGCACACATTGCCCTGAATTAGAAATTCATATCTGGGGTAACAGACTAATCCTTCATAAGATACCAATGAATCAACTCACCAAGTGGATATATGCATTTGTGCCCTCATTCAGTGTTAGTCTATCCATCTACTCATACAGTCCCTCAACAAACAAGTAATGAGTACTTCCTATGTTCTTGTACTGTCCTGTTTGCTGAGAACACATTGATAGATGGTATTGTTAGTTCCTACTCTTACACAACTCAGTCTAGAGCAATTTTCATACTTGTTCAGCTTCCTTTTTTAAGCAATCCTGTCACAGAAGCTTAAAATCTACATGTGTTAATAAAATGTGAGTGAAATAACAGACATCCAAAGAACTAAAAGTCACTAAGCAGTGTATAAATGAGTCATGAAATAAATGGTATGCATAGTAAGTAATTTAATTTCAGACTACAAAGGATCACTGTGGAACTAGGCAAACTAAGAAGACTTCATGGAGGTGTTCTAGAGATTTGTCCTCTAAAAAGAGATAACTAAGGACCAGATACTGAGATTTATTTGTACCAATTATATATTTTCAAAGGTATGTAAAAATTAAGAATTTCCACATAACAAATAAAGTATAAGAAATGTTCTATGCCTTTAAGTTTATCCAAGCCAAGCTATATTTAGCTCCCAGTGTCCCTTGGCCAAGTTTGGTGTAAAGAACAACATCAATAATTTTTTGTGTTTTACTGCTATATTTCACTCCCCTGCACACCTCTCTCTCTCTCTCTCTCTCTCCCCCACACACCCTCCATTCTTCTCACTCATTTATTGTACCAAGATATCAGATCTTACAAAGGCCAAGAAAAATAGAGGATGTTCTTAACCAGTGGTTACTCTTGGCCATTTTACAGCACTCACTGTCCTTGTTAACATAGTTCATTCAGAGGTGGACAATGCTGCTATGGGCTCAATTCCATGTTATCAAAACTGTCTCTATGGACTTTCTACTAGTCTGTCAAGTCAATGTTGGGCTTACTGCCCAACTTCCTGGGCACTTTCACAAAGAAAGCTAGTATAAACTTTCCTCTGGGGTAAGGAGATCTAGAACATGTGAAAACACAAAGCTGACCTTTCTGTCCAGAAAGTGTATAACTTTTTCTTTATTCTGTTGTTGGTAAATCTATTCCAGCAAAAAGCCTAAGAACAAGGTAATAAAATTATCAATACATTGTCCTGCCACAAGTGATAACTGCACTTTTTCTTTTATTTAATTGTTACCAACTTCCAGAAAAGAACTACCTTGCGAAAAGGGGAGATTAAAGCACATGAATCTTGAATACCTATTAGCTACCCAAATATGAGAGAAAATGTGTAAATGGCCTTGGTAATAAGAAAATGAAAAGGCATTTCTGTTTAGTGATACATCTAACATACCTAATATCAATCATTTTTGCTCTAATTCTGCTATCATTTATAAACTATTTGGTATTCATTGTAATTTATCCAATCATAATAAATTCATTTGACATTTGGAGATTGTAGACTGAAAATTGTCATACAATTTGTATATTTTTCAGGGTCAACTGCTCACCAATACTATGAATTTTTTTCCTACTTTGAAAACTCAGCTGAAACAATAGTTTTTCATAATTGACAAGAAGCACCTAGGAGTAATCCTGGCTTTTTCCCTCCTTTTGCATTTTCGATGGAGGCACTTTTAATGCAGCATCTCAGCAGCAGAGATTGCCACTGTTAACATGTTGATTCAATCTGTCTTCAATCTATACCACCAACTGAGGAATATTAACCATATTTTACATTTCAGTAGTCAATCTGCCTATTCTATTTATTTTGTGAATGAAATAGCTTGGTATAATTCTTGGTGGTCATATTAACAAATGGTGTCATTATTGGTATAAAAATAATAACACTGCATTTAAATATGATTTCTCTGTTGAGAGTCTCATTTTGCAGGAAGTTAAAATCACTCCCATCAGGGATATAACAAAGTTAAGTGTTTTGCCCAGCACACTGAGCTATTAAGATAATCAAAAAACTTTTTTTCCTACATTCCAATCTTTATAACTTAACTTCATCCCTGCTCCTCACTGAATACTGTCTATAAATGAATATACTCTGCACATTGTAACTACATCTGCCAAAACAAGCTGCACAGAACCATGGATTTGTGGAACATAATTGCTCAAAAATTCTCCGGCAGTTTTGAAACTCGGTTGCACATTGGAATCACCTGGGGAGCTCTAAAAAATGCTGCTGCCTGGGTCACGCCCTAGAGATTCTAATTTAATTGGTATAGCTGAGGCCTAAGCATCAGTATTTTTAAAAGCTCCCCAGGTGATTCTAATACACAGCCAAAACCGAGAACCACTGTGCTAAACCCCTGTTTTACAGATGAAACAATTAACCCTATCAGTGACGCATATAAATTTGATGTTAGAACTAAAGCTAAAACTCAAGTTTTCAAAATTCCAGTTAATAACTCTTTTCACTAACTCAAGGGTTTTCATTTGTGTTTCTCTGGGCCTAGGGTTCCTCGGAGATACTTCAGGGGCAATGGAAACAACAGAGTTGAAAGAGCAGAGGTCTTATCCCAATTACCCCCTAACAAGAAAATTTCAATTTCTCTGTTTTAAATGTTGGACTGAAGGCTTCCCTGGTGGCCCAGTGGTTGAGAGTCCGCCTGCCGATGCAGGGGACACGGGTTTGTGCCCCAGTCCAGGAAAATCCCACATGCCGCAGAGCGGCTGGGCCCGTGAGCCATGGCCGCTGAGCCTGCGCGTCCGGAGCCTCTGCTCCGCAACGGGAGAGGCCACAACAGTGAGAGGCCTAAGTACCGCAAAAAAAAAAAAAAAATGTTGGAATAAAACAGAGGAAAAATTGTCTACTTGCCAAAAGTAAAAATAAGTTTTAAACTGTTTCAAATAGACCATGTATATGTATATATAAAACAAGAGATCACCTTCTCAGAAAGAGAAAGAGAGAGAGAGAGAGGGAAGGAGGGAGGGAGGGAGGGAGGGAAGGAAGGAAGGAAGGGAGGGAGGGGAGGGAAGGAAGGAAGGGAGGGAGGGGAGGGAAGGAAGGAAGGAGAGAAGGAAGGAGGGAAGGAAGGAGGGAGGGAAGGAAGGAAGGAGGGAGGGAAGGAAGGAAGGAGGGAGGAAAAGAAGGAAGGAGGGAGGAAAGAGTGCTTGCTTCAGCAACACACATGCTAAAATTGCAATGATACAGAGAAGATTAGCATGGTCCTTACACAAGGATGACATATAAAATCATAAAGTGTTCCATTAAAAACAAAAGAAGAAATTGGGCTTCCCTGGTGGCACAGTGGTTGAGAGTCCGCCGATGCAGGGGACACGGGTTTGTGCCCCGGTCCGGGAAGATCCCACATGCCGCAGAGCGGCTGCGCCGGTGAGCCATGGCCGCTGAGCCTGCGCGTCCGGAGCCTGTGCTCCGCAACGGGAGAGGCCACAACAGCGAGAAGCCCGCGTACCACAAAAAAAAAAAAAAAAAAAGAAGAAGAAGAAATTATGACTTTTCAAAGATAACCCCAGGTCAGTGGATAAAGCTATATATATTAAAATGTAAATCTGGGGATTTGATCAGTTTAAATCTAACACAATGAAGAGTCCTTAGGGCCTAAGTGACTGCTTTTAACATCCCAGTGTGTATTTTATAACTCTTAAGGAGGACTGTGTCTGGGGATTTGATCAGTTTAAATCTAACACAATGCAGAGTCCTTAGGGCCAGAAAGTGACTGCTTTTAACATCCCAGTGTGTATTTTATAACTCTTAAGGAGGACTGTGTCCTTCCACAGTGTGAAGTAGATTGAGAATGCCCTGAGGAACCTAATTTTGAGAAGATAAGTGGAATTTTCATTAAGCAAACAAGAAAGGGAAGCTGGACAGAGTGGAAGGTCAGGAGAGGAGTCCAGAAAAAACTGTAAGGACAAGGACAGGAAAGTTGGATAGAAAATGCTAAGACAGGAACTCTGGTTCCTGATAAAAACTAGACTTACACTTATTTTATAGGCTAAATGATAAAGGCATACAACCTGAGAAGAAGAGAAAGTGGAGAACAGCTGTTTCATCATCATAATCTCTGTCTAGAACACCTCCATCCATTTTATCTTTGAAGTAGGCTGGAGCAATGAAGTTAAACTACAGTGCTGAACTTGGCTATTCATAAGCTATGATACCAGCTAAGACTCAATCAACATCTACCAAAATCTTGGAAGTTGCTACTTAACATTTGTCTCTATAGTTTTATTTATTCATTATTTCTGCCTTAGGATTTCCAGCAAATATCCGCTCTTTTATTTTTATTTTGATAGATTTATATTTCCCACTACTACATAAAATCTGAAATAGAATCTCATTGATAATTTTGTTATTAATAACTGGAAATGATAATTTATAATAAGAATAGTTATCATACATTGATCACCTTCTACATGCCAAAAAACGAGTGTCACCCTATAAATATTATCCTTAATCACCACAAAAACACTATGAAGCTAATGTTGCTATCTTCTTTCTTCTCATGGGGAAGCTTGGGCTCAATAAGGTTATTTTGTCCAAGGTTACACAATTTTAATCTATTTTTGTCAAGATTTCCAAAGCCTGTGTTCTTTCCTCTACTACACTATGCTATTTCATTCTCTCCAAAGACCCCTGAATCAAGTGGAAATGCCCCGATGTTTCTGAAATATGTAGGCCAGCAATATTAAGCATATTTGAAGCTACATTTTTCCATTTATGTGACTCCATTTTCCTTTGTACCCAGACACCCTTGGGAAACTACTACTTTACCATGAGTTGCAGATTAAAGTAAAATAAAAAAGTAATCATAAAAAGCATTTCATGACATAGGAGGATGTTCATTTCTGAATAAGACTTGACAAAATTTCATCAAATTTTATGAGCTTTAAGCATCGTATGTTAATGAATCTGGAAGGTTATCTAACATATAATACTTAATCTTCTGCTTATCTACCTTATAGCAGACAAACATACTTATTTTTGAAAATCTTTTTTTCTTTCCTTTTGCAGAATATCTAGTAAAAATTTGACATTGTTATCACTGAGTTTAAAATGCTACATGATTTCCTATTAAAATTCTTAAAAATATAATATAGAGGTCCCTTTTTTCTCCCATTTACCAAGGATGCATATCTTAACTCATCTTCTCTAAAATAAATCTACCACTGTATAAATCTAACCTAACATTAAAGTAAGATTAGAAGATCACAAATCTAACATAACACTAAAGTAAGATTTTGCTAGATCATTTTGTATTACAAACCCTGTATGCAGAGTTTTATTAATGGCTGATACTTACTTGCAGTATAATAAATATTCAGCTTCCCAAGGGTGACTTCATTCCAGTTTTATCTTCTTCCATATTTAAATCCTGTACCAGCCATCTCTGCTTACTGAAACAAAAAGAGTTAAAAATTACTGAGTACTTAATATATCCTAGGTATTTTAATCATTTTATTTTTTCAATTTGCTTTTCTTTTTTTAAATTTTTATTGGAGTATAGTTGATTTACAATGTTGTATTAGTTTCAGGTGTACAGCAAAGTGAATCAGTTACACATATACATATATCCACTCTTTTTTTTGGATTCTTTTCCCATATAGGTCATTACAGAGTATTGAGTAGAGTTCCCTGTGCTATACAGCAGGTTCTTAGTAGTTATCTATTTGATATATATTCAACAGTAGCATGTATATGTCAATCCCAATCTCCCAATTTATCTACCCAGCCCCCCACTTATCCCCTGGTAAACCATAAGTTTGTTTTCTATACCCGTGACTCTGCTTCTGTTTTGTAAATAAGTTCATTTGTACTCTTTTTTTAGATTCCACATATAAGCGATATCATATGATATTTGTCTTTATGTGTCTGACTTACGTCACCCAGTATGACAATCTCTAGGTCCATCCATGTTGCTGCGAATGGCATTAGTTTTTCTTTTTATGGCTGTGCAATATTACATTATATATATAATGGAATATTATATTATATTATAATAATAATTATTATATTATAATTATATATATAATTATTGTATTATAATATATTATAATGGAATATATATACACATACCATATCTTCTTTATCCATTCCTCTGTTGATGGACATTTAGGTTGCTTCCATGTCCTGGCTATTGTAAATAGTGCTGCAATGAACATTGGGGTGCATATATCTTTTTGAATTATGGTTTCCTCAGGGTATATGCCCAGTAGTGGGATTGCTGGGTCACATGGTAGTCCTATTTTTAGTTTTTTAAGGAACCTCCATAGTGTTCTCCATAGTGGTTGTACCAATTTACATGCCCACCAACAGCATAGGAGGGTTTCCTTTTCTCCACCCCCTCTCCAACATTTACTGTTTGTAGATTTTTGATGATGGCCATTCTGACCAGTGTGAGGTGATACCTCATTGTAGTTTTGTTTTGCATTTCTCTAATAATTAGTGATGTTGAGCAACTTTTCATGTGCTTTTTTGCCATCTGTATGTCTTCTCTGGAGAAATGTCTATTTAGATCTTCCACGCATTTTTCGATTGTTATTTGTTTTGTTGATATTGAGCTGCATGAGCTGTTTGTATATTTTGGAGACTAATCCCTTGTTGGCTGCTTAGTTTGCAAATATTTTCTCCCATTCTGAGGGTCATCTTTTTGTTTTGTTTATGGTTTCCTTTGCTATGCAAAAGCTTTCAAGTTTAATTAGATCCCATTTGTTTATTTTAGGTTTTATTTTCATTACTCTAGGAGGTGGATCAAAAAAGATCTTGCTGTGATTTATGTCAAAGAGTGTTCTGCCTATGTTTTCCTATAAGAGTTTTATAGTATCCAGCCTTATATTTTAAACAGAACATCTTGATTTATCCTCATGACAGATCTATAAAGGATATACAAATATTACCCCCATTTTACAGATAAGAAAACTGAGTTTAAGTAATATACCCAAATTTATTCAGTTAACAAGTATAGAGCATGGATTCAAATCCAAGTAGTCTTAACTCGAGAGCCTTTTGATGACTTAGCTACTCTTTAACATATAACTTTCACTCCCTTTGGCCCCTTCTCTTAGTCTGCCTTAAGTTATTGTAATACCTCACTGCCTGCACAAATTCAGAAAATAAAGGACAGAGTCTCTGTCTCTTTTATTCCTTTTATCATCTTACTATTTCCCAAGATAAGACCTGGACAAAATAGTTCAACTTGAATTAAATTATTAAATTAATTAGATGAATCATTTATTCATTCCATAAATATCTATTAAGCATGTCTCTGTGCCAGTTACTGTGATAAAATATATGATAGAGATAGAATGGTCAACAATGTAGGTAAGGGTCTTCTTTACCCTCCTAAATGAATATTCTAATTTGGTGACATTATATTTATAAACTAATTCTAGGTGGTCAGTGATTTTGTTGTTACACTTTTAGTTGTCAGTGAAAGAAACACAATCAAAACTAGCTTAAGTTAAAAGGTAACTTAATGACTTACATTCCTGAGAAATCTAAGAGGTGACTGACTTCAGACACAATTCGATCTATGGTGTCAAAAATGCCATCAAGAAGTATTCTCTCTCTCTCCCCGACCCCTTTCTCTCTCTCTCTCCCTCTCTCTCTCTCTCTCCCTAATTTCTGCTTTCCTCATTCTGTTTTATCCTTAGGCAGAGCTCTCTCCATGTGATGGCAACAAGAGCTCCCAGGTACTCCAACTTACATCCTAGCGACTAAGGGGCAGGAAAGTACTTTTTCCTTAAAGTTCCGGCAAACACTTTTGGTGGAGCTCTCATTGTCCATGTTTGGGTCACACATCCATTTCTAAACCAATCAAAATGGTCATATTCATTGGCCTTGCCTGATGTGCTCATAGCTCATCCCTGTGGTAGGGGGGTGGAGCCTAGAAAACTGGGGAAAGGGAAGAGTGCCAATAAACCACATAGCTACCACTATTAAGGAAACAAAAGTGTTAGCTCCTCCATAAACTCACTGGGCAAGAAACAGTTCTTTATCCTATCATTAAAAGAAATTACCCCTCATAAAATGATCACCACCACCAAAAAAGATTTTTTTAAAAACCTTAGTTTGAATCATTTTCTTGTATTGGTAACTCTACTAAACACACCCATGATATTTAACCCATTAGTTTAAAAAAAGGGACAATCTCACCACAAAAGCAGCAGGCTATTAGCCAGATTCTAAACTGATGTATGCATTAAAATGGCTACAATTAAGAGCTATTTTTATTTTAAAAATCCAAATATTAACAAAACATCTAATTGCTTCTTTTAGATAATTGGAATTATAATCTCTTCTACCCATACCATGTCCACAGAAAACCTTTCCTGAGCTCAGTTTAAACAATCTTTATTAGCATATCATCCGTTGATCCCAAAAATGCTTGCTAAGTAGTATCACAAATTGGTACATAAAAAGTGAACTCAAAGTCAAACTGATTTACATATTAAAATTCTGAAAAACAGAATCGCACCAAATACAGCTATAATGTATAAAACACAGTGGTAGACTGAAATTAATGGGAAGGTCAGGGAATGGAAAGCAAATAGAAGTAACTGAAATACACTTTAATTCCTTTCACTTTGGCGGACTGAATACATAAGCAGTGAAAAATCACCTAGTTGATTATGGGAACACAGGGAGCAATCAAAGTTAAAAAAAAACCAAAGGAGCAAGAAATCAAGGTAGCTAAAGGGAATAACTTGGCAACAGATGAGAAATAAAAATAAAGAAAGCAGCTGACAAACTGAAAAAGGTGACTGGGGAATCCTTAGGGCATAATGAGGGAAAGTGGGCTTTACCAAAATGTAGGGACAGACTTTCAGCTACAACCAAAAAGCTCATGAGATATTAACAATGAGCCCACTAGTTAAAAACAGAATTAAATGCAGCTGGTATAATTTCAGAGTCCAGTAGATAGCATCAATCCATAAGAAGAAAATCCATCAGGTATTATTAGTGAAGAACGTAAAGGTACCAAATTGTATATGCATACTGCATGAACTAGGCTAAGTATAGAGCAATAAAAAGGGGAGCTTAAGACACTTAAATAGGGCTTCCCTGGTGGCACAGTGGTTAAGAATACGCCTGCCAATGCAAGAGACATGGGTTCGAGCCCTGGTCCGGGAAGATCCCACGTGCTGTGGAGCAACTAAGCCCACGCGCCACAACTACTGAAGCCTGCACGCCTAGAGCCTGTGCTCCGCAACAAGAGAACCACCGCAATGAGAAGCCCACAGACCGCAGTGAAGAGTAGGCCCCACTCACCACAACTAGAGAAAGCACGCATGCAGCAACAAAGACCCAACTCAGCTAAAAATAAATAAATAAATAAATTTATTTTTAAAAAAAAGACAAATAAATAGACAATGAAACCAATAAACAATATTGATGGGAGCCTCTTCTTTCTAAGGGATTTGGGATTATATCAGACAAGAAGTCCTCCTTAGGACAGTGAGCTCATGTAAAACAAAGAAATTCTCATTAAAATGCTGTTAAAGGAATGGAGACCCAGATTAGACTTCTACTTACATATCAACCTAATCTTTTTTTTTAAGTGTGACAAAAAGAATTCTATATGTTCATCAAAGAACATTTTATTTTCTCTGGAGCACATAGCCAGACAGCATTTTGCAATTAGGTGGGAATATGTAAATGAGTTCTGAACAACAGAATGTGGGAGGAAGTGATAAATAATACTCCCATGCCTGGCCCTAAAATCTCTTGGGCTACCCTTCTAGTTCTTTCTCTCCTCTGTCCAAGGAAATGGTAGAGTCACCACATAAAAGAAGCCTGGTGCCCTGAGTGACTGCATGGAGAAGAGCCTCCCTGTGGACCCACAGCTAACTCTGACATAAATATTAAATGTTTATTTTATTGAACAGCTGATATCAACCTACCCTGGTTCATACACAAACGTAGGTCCAGAACTTACTGAAGAAAACTGAATTGTTTACATTATAAAACCAGATGATTTTTTAAAAAGAGAGCTAAGGAGAGACAAGAAGGTAGAGTCCTGAAGTACAGCTAAAGTATAGGGATAGATGAAGTGGAACAATTAGTGAGTTCACATTATTTGAAGTTGCAAAGGGGTATTTAAGAGAAAGGATGTCTAAAATAAACTCGAATTATATGCTGTGCTGTGCTGCATTGCAAATTAATCCCCTTCTTGGATGCTAAGTCTTCAGTAAAATTTGCTAAATGCAAAGCCTTAAAAAATGTTATCTTGATAGTGAAAGGACTGTATCAGGGTGGTGTCACAGCACTGTACACAGGAGGTGAAACAAAGAGTGAAGATTAAGAATTTAGTAACAGCAGCTTCTTTACCCATTCTGTGAGGACAGCATCACCCTAAAACCAAAACCAGGTAAAGACATTACCAGAAAGAACCAAAAAAAAACTACAGATCAATAACTCATGAATATAGAAATCAACAAAACATTAGAAAATCAAATCCAACAAGGTATAAAAGAATTATACAGCATGAAAAAATATGACTTATCTCAGGTAACAGTATTGGGAAAACTGGATATTCACATGCAAAAGAATGAAATTCGACCTCTCTCTTACATCACTAACAAAAAATTAACTGGAAATGGATTAAAGAATTAAATGTAAGCCCTAAAACCATAAAACTCCTAGAAGAAAATAGAGGAAATGCTCCTTGACATTGGCCTGGGCAACAATTTTTTGGACATGACACCAAAAGCAAAGGCAACAAAAGCAAAACTAAACACGTGGGAATACATCAAACTAAAAAGCTTTTGCTCAGCAAAGGAAACCAACAACAAAATCAAAAGGAAACCTATAGAATGGGAGAAAACATTTCCAAACAATATATCTAATAAGAGGTTAGTAACTAAAATATATAAGCACTCATACAAATTAATAGCAAAAACAACAATAATAATAATACAATTAGAAAATGTACAGAGTACCTGAATAGACATTTTTTGAAAGAAGACATACAAATGGTCAACAGGACATAAAAGGATGCACAACATCACTAATCATGAGGAAAATACAAATCAAAACAACCTTGAGGTATCACCTTATGCCTGTTAGAACAGCAATCATCAAAAAGACAAGGGATAGGGCTTCCCTAGTGGCGCAGTGGTTGAGAGT
This sequence comes from Grampus griseus, assembly GCF_964374135.1. Lineage (NCBI taxonomy): Eukaryota > Metazoa > Chordata > Mammalia > Artiodactyla > Delphinidae > Grampus > Grampus griseus. Next base: position 72,176,183 of record NC_139000.1, on the reverse strand, counting down.
CCACCTGCCGATGCAGGGGACACAGGTTTGTGCCCCGGTCTGGGAAGATCCCACATGCCGCGGAGCGGCTAGGCCCGTGAGCCATGGTCGCTGAGGCTATGCGTCCGGAGCCTGTGCTCCGCAACAGGAGAGGCCACAACAGTGAGAGGCCTGCGTACCGCAGAAAAACAAAAACAAAACAAAACAAAAAAAAGACAAGGAACAAATGCTGGTGGGAATGTGGAAAAAGGGAACCCTAGTGCCTTGTTGTTGGGAACGTAACTGGTACATCCACTATGGAAAACAGTATGGCGGTTCCTCAAAAAATTAAAACTAGGACTGCCATATGATCCAACAATTCCACTTCTGGGTATACATTTAAGGGAATGTTATCTTGAAGAGATATATGTACTCCCATATTCAATGCAGCACTATTCACAATAGTCAAGGTATGGAAACAACCTAAGTTTTTGTCAATGGATGAATGGATCAAGAAAATGTGGTATACATACAAAATAGAATATCATTCAGCTTTGGAAAAGAAGAAAATTCTATCATCTGTGACAACATGGATGAACCTGGAAAGCATTATGCTAAGTGAAATAAGTCAGGCAAGCAAAGAAAGACAAATACTGCATGGCATCACTTATATGTGGAATATTAAAAAAAAAAAGTGTACTCATAGAAACAGAGAACAGAAATGTGGCTGCTAAGAACTGGGTTTGGGGAAAATAGGGAGAGGTTGGTAAAAGATTACCAACTTTCACTTATAAGATGAATAAGGTCTGAGGATCTAATGTATGACATCGTAATCACAGATGATAACACTATATTGTATTATTGAAATTTGCTAAGAGAGTAGAACATTAGTGTTCTCAACAGAAAAAGGAGGGGTAAAAGGTATTGCATCTTATATTCATTGTAAAACAAAATTTAGAAAAAAACACAAAAATTAGAGAGCTAATAATACTGACAGCCCATAATCCCAACACTCAGAGTATCACTAGTATCATTTTAACAATTATAATGTTAATAACTGATACCACCTTCTATATCCCTATTTTTTAACACTTAACCTTTAATCGCTGACCTTATCCTAATGTCCTGACAATCTCTTTGTAAATGTTATTTTAAGATAAATATGCCATACCTGTAAATACCATTAAGTTACATAATCATTCCCCCCTAAATGGGAACATTTCAGTTGTTCTAATTTGGTTAAGTAGTATTGCAATAATAAAAATTATGCGTATACATGTTTTCTATAGTTTGCATTGCCTTAAGATAAATTTCTAAAAGATGAATTCTTAAGTCATGGTGAATCATATAAAATGAAGGCTGAAAACATACGTTGAATTAGAGAACTATAGTTACTTTTTGGAGATATCTTCTAGCTGTAATTACAACATTCTCAAAGAAGATACATAAGTACTGCTAAAATTAGCAATGGGCTGAAGGTATTGACATATTGTAAATTAATATTATATTCAAGTAGATTGGAGTTATTTCTTAAATCTGAAGGGAAGAGTCATAAAAGTTGGTTCTTTATCCAGTGGAATAGATTTTTGAGCTACTGTATTATTTGGAATGATCGATTTTAAGTACGTGGCATGACACACCCCTACATGCATCTTATTTCAAATGTCTAAGATGGCACAACCACTAGGCTTTCCTTATTGAGAAAAAGGCAATATTTTTCAATCCAAAGAGACACTGAAAAGTTGTCTTAGCAAAAGATAAAGAACAAAAATATACGTTTTTCCTAAATTCCTTATTCAGAACCTGCATCCTTACGTTTACAACTAGTTTTACATAAGGTAGTCGCCTATCCCCGACTTTTACTTCTACTTGAAATCCAGCTGCATTCCAGTTTGCTAATATGTGAAAGACCAGTTGCATCATAGGCTTGACTAAATATCATTTCAAATGGCACATTACAAGATCGCAAAATATATATTATAAACCAAAACAAAGAAACTGCTGAAGTCGTTAGAATAAAGGATGGTAGATTTACGTGTGATATTTCCAGCAAAACATCAACTCTTGAGTTCACTTTTAGGCAATATTCTGGGAACAAAGAGATGAGATTTAACTAGCCATATTTTAAAATACATACTACAACGACATTATTTTTAAACCATGGTACTCTCTTGAAAAAAAATAGAAACTTGAAAAACAAATAGAAGTCAAGAATAAATACACATGCATACAAAAATTAAGTATAAGATAAAGATGAGGCAATGACATTATTCCATAAATGATGTTGTAAAGCTGAATAGCTATTTGGGAAAAAAATAATTGCATCCATATCCCATACGTTATTCCAGTAAACATTTCAAAATATTAATACTTAAGTGAAAAATGAAACCAGTTCTGAAGAAAATAAGGGAAAAAACTTTCATAACCCAGGTTTGGAAGCTTTTCTAAGTATGACAAAACAGAGAAAGGAGAAAAGATGGATAAATTGGACCTAATTTTTTTTTTAATATCTTTACTGGAGTATAATTGCTTTACAGTGGTGTGTTAGTTTCTGCTGTATAACAAAGTGAATCAGCTATATGTGTACATATACCCCCATATCTCCTCCTTCTTGCATCTCACTCCCACTCTCCCTATCCCACCCCTCTAGGTGGACACAAAGCACCGAGTTGATCTCCCTCTGCTATGCAGCTGCTTCCCACTAGCTATCTATTTTACATTTGGGAGTGTATGTATGTCCATGCCACTCTCTCACTTAATCCCAGCTTACCCTTTCCCCTCCCTGTGTCCTCAAGTCCATTCTCTACATCTACATCTTTATTCCTGTCCTGCCCCTAGGTTCTTCAGAACCAATTTTTTTTTTTTTTTAGATTCCATATATATGTGTTAGCATACAGTATTTGTTTTTCTCTTTCTGACTTACTTCACTCTGTATGACAGTCTCTAGATCCATCCACCTCACTACAAATAACTCAATTTCGTTTCTTTTTATGGCTGAGTAATATTCCATTGTATATATGTGCCACATCTTCTTTATCCATTCATCCGATGATGGACATTTAGGTTGTTTCCATGTCCTGGCTACTGTAAATAGGGCTGCAATGAACATTGTGGTACATGACTCAAATTATGGTTTCCTCAGGGTATATGCCCAGTAGTGGGATTGCTGGGTCATATGGTAGTTCTATTTGTAGTTTTTTAAGGAACCTCCATACTGTTCTCCATAGTGGCTGTATAAATTTACATTCCCACCAACAGTGCAAGAGGGTTCCCTTTTCTCCACACCCTCTCCAGCATTTATTGTTTCTAGATTTTTGATGACAGCCATTCTGACTGGTGTGAGGTGATACCTCATTGTAGTTTTGATTTGTATTTCTCTAATGATCAGTGATGTTGAGCATCCTTTCATGTGTTTGTTGGCAATCTGTATATCTTCTTTGCAGAAATGTCTATTTAGGTCTTCTGCCCATTTTTGGATTGGGTTGTTTGTTTTTTTGATATTAAGCTGCATGAGCTGCTTCTATATTTTGGAGATTAATCCTTTGTCAGTTGCTTCATTTGCAAACATTTTCTCCCATTCTGAGGGTTGTCTTTTCGCCTTGTTTATGGTCTCCTTTGCTGTGCAAAAGATTTTAAGTTTCATGAGGTCCCATTTTTTTATTTTTGTTTTTATTTCCATTTGCACCTAATTTTTAAAAATAAAATCTATATGACAAAAAAAAACCCTCACACAAATAGTTATAAAGATAACAAAATGAGAACGTTTTTGTAATTCATATTACAATGGATTGACTAATATTTATCTAATATACAAATATTCTAACATTTCTCTAATATACAATATTCTTGTCAAAATATTCTTGTCAGTATTTTGCCTCTTAACAAGAATAATTTAAAAAACAATAGAAAACATAGTCAAAGAATATGAACATACATTTCACAGAGCTGTAAATACAGATGGCTCTTAAAAATGTGAAAAGATGCCGACCAAGGAAAAGGAATTAGAATTGTTGAACTTACCTTCAGGACTTATCATTATTCACAAATAATTAAAAGACAGGTATTTAGAAATAACAATGTCACCTATAATATTTTCAATTTGATAATGTTTGTTTAGTCTTCAGGTGACTTTCCATCACTGTTTACTGCACAAAGTGAATTTGTTAGACCACTTGTACTGAATATAACTGAAAAGGAAAAAATAGAAAATTTTGCCAGAATTGGGGAAGAAGAAACAATTTGGCTAGGTTTTGTTTTTGTTTGTGCTTTTTTTAAGTTGAGTTCTGGGGGGAAGGGGATTGTCAACTTTAGAAATACATTATTAACAAATTCTGAAAAGTACAAAAAGCATCATAATAATCACCCATAATCATACCTGAAACTGGATACACTGAGCATTTTAATGTAATTTCCCTCTCCATTTCCTCTATAAATATACATTCCTTTATGACACACACACACATACACCCAATACATACAGTATATACTATATACTATAGAATATATTATACAATGTAAAATCGCAGAATTTTCTAATCTGTATTTTTCACTGAACATACCATAAGCTAGGGAAAGAGCTTTAAACAGCTTTGAAGAAAATGTAAGAGTATTTTAGTACATGAGATAGCAGTTCCAAGACCTTATATAAGAATGGGAGGTTGGGGGAAGAGGGTTGAATTTCACTTTCTTCATAGCAATGCGTATGTGTCTGTTAGAGAAACCTATATTTTCTGTCCTCTTGTTTCCTTTCCATAGAGAAAGCCTTCCCCCAAAAATACCACTTCTCATTTCTTTCCCATGTGAGGCAGAGTGACTTATCTGATTAGTGAGTTTGAAAACAGAATTGTCCATGGGCAGCTCTGCTCTTTCAGCATTCTCTCTGTCTCCACGCAGGAAGCATTCATTCTCTTTGCATTCTGTCTTGCAAAATTACTGTTCCAGTGATAAGACTTGTGCTTGCCTGAGTGGGTAAATTTAATTCTAGAGTAAAGTGTTGGGAAGCACATCAAAACTATAATCTCCAATACAGCCTTAATTTGCAATTAAGTTGCTACTTTATCTTGAGATGTTTGCCTCTTCTCATTTGACTTGAACTTGCAAAGTGAAGAAAGGTAATATGTGTAAAACCCCAACTTTGCTTATAACTATGTGTCCAATTCACAAAGCATTTTCTTGTCCATTATCTTATTTGATTTTCACAGTAACTCTTAGATGTAGGAAAGAGGACATTAACATTTGTTAAGTGCATGCCTACTGTTTGTCAGAAATGTGCCACAAGATTTACTATTTTTAAATTTTAATGAATCTTCACAACTTTGAAAATAGAATTTGCCCTTATTTTAAAGATCAGAAAATGGAGTTTCGTAGAGGTGAAATGATTTGCCTTAAGATAGATAACTGGTTAAGAGGCAAGACTAGAAGTTCAAACAGACTGTAAACACCAGGATTTTGTCCCTCATTCACTTCTATATTTCCAGGTCCTAGTCTCATACTTTGGCACAGAGAAGGCATTCAATCAATATGGTTCAATAAATGACTCTAAATAAATGCTCTTTCCACTGCATCATGGAGGGAGAAGAGAGACATTTTAAACTACCAAACTCAGGGAAGCTTCAAGCTACAATCCTATTTCCATGGGAGTTGGAAGGGGAGGGGATGGGGGGGACTAAGGCTTGTTTTTTGAGACGTTTATGTGGTTATATGTGATATAGCAGAAAACAGAACGGACTATGAAATTCGAGATCTAGTATGTCATAGGGGTCTTGTCACTGCTAAAGCAGTGAGATCTTTGACACAGTCATTTGCTTGCTCTCATCCACAATTCTCTTAACTGAAAAATAGAAGTGTTAAACAAATTATCTTGGAAGTTGTTTTAACCCTGACAGTCTACCAATATGTGATGCCCAAAGCTCATCCTTAAAAAGAACAAATGCTGCTTCTTTCTAAACAACAAATACTGTGTATTTATTGTATATTTATATAGAGAAATTATAATTTAACACATGTATAAAGGCACCTATAGTTTTGAATATAACATAATTCTCACATGTCCACAAGTCTACAAGCCCAGAAATTCCTGAGGATAGACAGAGATGTTAGTCCATAACATCACAACATTCTAAACAGGAAGTTATATCACAAATTCTGTTGGAAAATGTATTGTTCCAAAAGTCATGATTTAGAACTTGCCTTTAATACTGAGCAGAACTAAGGCCAAATAGGAAAACGGTTTTGCCTGAGGAAAGGAAAAGAGTTAGATCTACCTTCTATCCAGGCTTCTCCCTCCTTTGTGCCTCTTACACACACACACACACACACACACATACACATACACACCATAAATGATATTTTGCCATGAACACACACCACACAGATATCTTATTTTAAAAGACGGAGAAAGGAAATTAAAAGAAGCAGTCCTTTTCTTTTTCACATCTGACGATGCCCCCAGCGACAGGTGACAATGAAGGAAATCTGCAGTAATACACATCCTGCTATATCTTTGCTGACCTGAGTCTTTCACAGTCAAAGAGAAAGCAGGTAACATCCTCCATTAGCAGAAGAAAAGGTTTAAAAATTGCTCAAGTTTACCAGTGTCATTATTATATTTTTTTAGATGCAGGTGTAAGATTCAAAGTGACAGCAGAATGTACATGTCAAAATATATTCTATTCATTGGCCTAACTTTTGGGAAAATAAACGAGCCTGAAAATTAATTTAATCTATTTACAAGTTTAAACCATAATGTTCTAGGGAAAAAAAACACAAAACGCATTAAGATCATCATTGCCTGCATCCAGAGGCATACAATTAATTGCTTATTGGATATCAATTCTAGCCAAATCATTCCTACAAAGAAGCAACAAAGGCGTGTTTCTTGCTAGACAAGAACCAAGTATTGTCTTACTAATTTTCAAAAGGAAAAGGTGATGGGGGAAGGTGCAATGAATTACTATCAGATAAAGGTGCTATATATATCTTAGAATTATTAAGGAAGTATTTTTTTAATTAGGTGGCGGTAGTCTCTGTAATATTGATACATAAATGATTATTATTTAGCCCAGCAGAATTTTGTAGTCCTTACTCTAGATTTTGCCTCCCTATTGAAAAATTTAACCCTGACACCAGTTATCTAGTATTAATATCAATAAAAGTCTCTTCCTTCTGCTTTAGCAGCTTCATAGTAATAATGTAGCCAGAATTTAAAAATAGTCCCTTACAAATATACCCTTTAACCTTCAAAGCACTTATACATCCATTACCAAGAATTATAGAATACATGAACAAAAGGAATATCAGGTATAATTTTCTAAAATACCCTTATTTGACATGCCATTTAGTCAGTAAATACCATTTGTGTACTTTCGAAGTAGGCACTATGCTGCCTGCGGAAAGGGAGAAAAACAAAATATATGCAAATGTTGTCATGGGGTTTTCCTGCTTGTCCAAGTTTATCTAATTTATAAGAGCCTGATCCAAGACTGTGACCAAAATCCCTTACTCCTAAGCTCTCTTCAGTATCCAGCGTGCCCTTCTGTTCTTTCTTGGTCCTCTAAATCACATAGCTACTATTATTCTCATTTTTAAAATAAAGCAATGAAAGACAAAAATTTATATTATAAGCTCAAAGTCATGTTCCTAAGCTACTTCAAAGCCAGGCTTTGTCCCATGTTTCCAGACACCTGGTCCAGTGTGCTTACTACTATAACCAGAAGTGCTAAGTAATGCTCTATGAATAGATTAACTCACAAATTTGGTAGTGGCTGCATGAACTGCATGGTTAAAGAGATGATTGTTGGCTATATCCAAGTTTAGAGGGAAGGAGTTCCTTAACTGATTAGCGATGTCTGCCATAGACACAAGAATGGGGATGATGGCAAGTGTGTTCAATATCTTCCATCTGCACACACAATTTTTTTACCTCAATAAAAGTCATTTATATTGTCAAACAAATACACTATTATGATATAATTTAAAAATTATATCATATATACTATTTCCTATCTTTATATCTATCCAATAAGCACAAAAGCTAATACGTGGTGCTAGATATTGGTAATATAAAAATGGGTAAGATTTGGTCTCTGTCTAAAAACAGCCTTACTCTAGCAGGAAATAGAAACCTAAACAGCTAACACAATAAGATAAGCATTGTACTTATAAACAAAGCTCTAATATTCCTATGTAGCATTTTTAATTTTATAACATGGGAAAAACAAGGCTTGGTATCTTCATATACCGACTACCAAGTGAATGTTTCAATATAACCTGTAAGTATCATCATAAACATGCCCATGATAAATGTAACTCTTTCATAAGTTTGTTGTGCAAATTAAATGGTATAATGAATTTTAAGTGTTTAATAGAGTATCTGAAACGTAAAGAATACTCTAATACCAGCTACTATAAATTAGCACACTGCCCCTTCCTGAATCTCTACCACAAGTTCCACAGACAAATATAAAAATTCACAAAACTGAAAATTAAACTAAGAATCAAACTATTGTCAAAATCTGGAATAAATTTACACTAAATACAAAGGCTATGAAACTGGATTTTTAAGTATCAATGGACTTTGCTTCTGAGTGGATACAGTACGTTGTAGCTGGCAATAAGGAGAAAAAAAAATGGATAAACAGGAACAATTTTTTCATAGGCATACTGGAGAACTTTGAAAGCAAAGAAGACTAGATGAATTAAAATTCTAGGGGAAGAAAGGTCCTTCCTAAGTATTATGGGTTAAATTTTGTCCCTCAAAAACACATGTTGAAGTCCTAATAACCACCAGTACCTATAAATGTGACCTTATTTGGAAATAAGGACTTCACAGATGTAATCAAGTTCAGATGAGGTCATTACGGTGGGCCCTAGCTTCCAGAGCCATGAGAAAATAAATCTGTACTGTTTAAACCACCTGGAAACAAATACACTATGTGAGGAAACATTTCTGACCATTTTCTTCCCTGAGTGCCTTCCTGATTCTGACCATGGCTGAAGATGAACGTTTTCCCAAGTAGAACTCAACAGCAGAACTTTTGGCAACCTTATGGAGTTGGCATGGCAGATTAGAAACTGGTGAAGCACAAAACTTAAAGCCCAATTTTCCCCATGAGACATTTGCTGAGCCTTAAAGCAGAATGGGAAGCTGAGAGACTACATCAAGAGGCTTTTAAAGGCACACAGAATTCCCTAAAAGTCTTATGAAAAGGTACATAAACATAACCAATAATCAAGAGGGGGAAAAAAAAACCAGGAGTAGATCTACAGATTATCCCCATATGGGGAAAATAAAGAAGGACTCCAAAATACTGTGATTAATAAACCCTTACTAGGACTGCTCAGGAAGAGAGAGAGAAAGAGATCTCATATTATCAAAATCAGGATACAAAAGCAACATTACTAAAAATTATTAACATAATAAAAAATAGGGAGCAGTATACAATAAGCAATTTTACACCAATAAATTTGAAATTTAGATGAAATGGAAAAACTCATTGAAAACCATAAAATAGCAAAGCTGAAATAAGAAAATCATCTGAATAGTAGTCACTTATCAATTAAAGAAATTTAATTTGTAATTAAAACCTTTCTTACAGACAACCATTACTACTTATATTTTAATCAACCAATAAAATAACAAAATATATGAAACAACAGTTTTCAAGAACTTAACATCAGGCTGAAGGACAGTGATTACTGGAGAATACAAAAGAAAGAGGATGCGCCCTATTATTACCCCAGTTTACTGCCTTTAAAGAGTTTCTAGGCACGGACACACCAAGGGGATGCCCAGACAGAGCCCAGTGGGGTCCCTGAGTTAAAGAGACAGTGCTGAAAGTCCAGAGACACCAGGAACAAGAGTTTGCTGGAAGGAGTACCAGAGAGGAGGGAGAAATAAAAGGAAATAATTTCAGAGGACTGTAGAGTCCCCTTCAAGTATTCAGCTGAGTCTGAACAGCAGAAGCATTCTGAGGAAACTACCTGAGGCCAAGGAAAGAAAGCTGAAAGCATTAGAGATAATAATGTCTGATGCCTACACAGGTCCAGGAATAGAGCCTCTTCCCCCCAACAAATTTATCTCAGTAGTGGGGAAAATTTAACCCTAGACTGAGCATGGCTCAAGTCTCACCTAGTAAGTCTTAAAAGCAACACCTGAAAGGATCAAACTGTTTCCAAGTAATTTAATTGCATCTCAGACAAAAAGCCAAGAATATTTAGAAGAAGAAAAATATCAAGAAATGAAAAGGTAAAGTTCACAAATATCCAAAGCTTATCAGTTATACAAAGAAGTTCGATAATATGACCCATGAGTAAAACAATCCATTGAAACAAAAAACAATCAATTGAAACCAAACCAGAACTCCACAGATATTAGGATTAACAGACAACATTAAAAGAGTAATAACTGTATTAGAGAGCTAAGTGGAAATACAAAAGACGTAAAGAAAGAACCAAATTTCATTTCTAGAGATGAAAACTACCATTTGAAAGATTAAAAAGATTCAGTAGGTGTAATTACTGGAAGATTTAAAGGAATAACAACATAAAATACCCAAAACGTAACATATAAAGAAGAGAATTTTTTTTAATAAACAAAGCATTAGAGAACTCCATTATAACTTCAAGCACCCTAATATACATATAATTTTTAAAGAAGATATACAGGTGGTGAATGAACATATGGCAAGATGCTTAACATTGTTAGACATTAGGAAAATGCTATTTAAAATCAGAATAAGTACTACTACACACCTATTAAAAAGGCTAAAATTAAAAAGACTAACGGTACCAAGTGTTGATGAGGACATGGAGGAACTGGAACTTTCATACACTACTGGTAGCAATAAAACTGACACAACACCTGTGGAAAGAACTTAGCACTTTCTAAAACATTATATATTAAACTATCATTTGGTCTTGTCATTCCATTCCTTAGTATCTACCCAAGAAAAATGAAAGCCAATGACCATACAAAGACTTTCACATAAAAGTTCATGACAGGTTTTCTGGAATAAGCAAAAGCTGGAGGCAACCCAACAAGAGGTAAATGGATAACAAACTGTGTTGGAAGAAACAATCCAACAAGCGGAAAATGGATAAATGTGGTGTATCTATACAATGGAATACTACTCAGCAATAAAAGAAGAACAAACCACTGTTACACACTACAACATGAACAAATATCTAAATGATTATGTTGAATGAAAGAAGCCAGTCAACAAAGAGTGTATGTTGTATGAATCCATTTATTGGATTCATAATCCAATACATAAATTCATAATCCAATATATAATTCAATACATATATTTTCTAGAATTTTATATATAAAATTCTAGAAAATCTAAGCTAATATACTTATAGTTTCAGAAAGCATATTAATATTTGTCTGGGACCAGGGAAGTGGAGAGTCAGGAGGGAGGAATTTCAAAAGGTCACAGGAAACTTTCATAGGTGATAGTTATGTTCATTATTTACATTGTGATGATGGTTTCACTAGGGTGTACATATGTTAAAATGTCAAATTGTTTTACAATTTTTGTAGTTTATTGCAGTCAATTATAATAAATGATGCTTTAAAAAAATTCCCACAAAGAATACTCCAGGCCAGATGGCTTCAGTAGTGAATTCCACCAGATATTTAAGAAAAAAATATAATATAAATTTCATGCAAACTCTTTCAAAGAATACAAAATGAGAAAATACTTCCCATTGTCCCTGATACCAATATATCCCTGATACCGAAACTAGCAAGGACATTACATGAAAGGAAAATTGCAAGCTAATATGTCTTATAAAAATAAATGCAAAAACCCTAAACAAGATATTTGTAAGCTGAATTCAGCAATATATAAATATATCATTACCAAGAAGGAGTGCAATGTTGGGTTAACATGTGAAAATCTAACCATGCAATCCACCATTTTAACAGAATAAAAAAATTATTATCTCAATATATACATAAAAATTATTTGATAAAATCTAAAACTTGTTAATGATAAAGCCTCTTAGCATACTAGTAATAAAAGAGAGCTATCTAAGTCTGATAAAAGTTAGCTACAAAAGTCCTACAGTTAGCATCCCTCTTAATGGTAAAATATTGAACACTTTTCTCTTTAGTTAAGAAACTTCATAAGGATATCCATATCACCACTTCTATTCAACATTATGCTTTTAGTAATGCAAGAAAAATGAAAACAAAGTTTTAAAATTGAAAAGGAAGAAATCATATTGTCAAGATTCATAGACACGATTGTGTATGCAGAAATCTAAAAGAATCTACACACTATTAGGATTTGTAAATAAATTAATAATTAGACATAGTGAATAAACAGTTTATGAATTCAATTTACAAAAATGTTTTTTACACATTTTCAAGAAACAATTGGAAAATGTAATTTTTAAAAGAACACCATTTACATAGTATCAAAAACATCAAATATATAGGAATAAATCTAATAAAATCTATACAAGGCAAAACAATAAATCATATTGAGAGGAATTTTTAAAGACTTAAATAAATATAGAAATATGCAGTATTAATGGATTAAAAGGCTGAATGTTGTTAAAATGTTAATTCTCTTCAAATTGATCTACAGTGTCAATGCAATCCTAATCAAAATACCAACATGTTTATTGTGTGAGAGAGAAACGGCAAGTTGATTCGAAAATTTGTATGAAAATTAAAAGGACTTAAAATTGCCAAGACAGAATCTGAAATATTAAGCTGCCAGACTTTAAGACTTATAGGAAGTCTTGTAGGAAGCAACTGAAATTAAGATAATGTGGTACTGGCAAAAGGATATATATGCAAATACACCAATGGGATAGACTAGATAGAATCCAGGAACAGATTCACACATAAATGTTCAACTGATTTACTTTAAAGGTACCTGTACCTTCTAATATAGGAAGGATGCTCTTTCAAATAAATGGTATTAGAGCAACTGGATATCTAAATGTGAAAGTATCAACCATGGCTATTTCATTCCATACACAAATTAATTTGATATGGATCATAGACCTAAATGTTAAACAATAAATCTTCCAGTGAAAAACAGGAAAACATCATCATGGCCTTGAATTAGGCAAAATTTTCTTAAAAGAACACAGAAAGCATTAACCATTTTTAAAAAAGGTTGAGAAGCTGAATTTCATTAAAATTAAGATATTCTGGCTATCCAAAAGCATAATTAAAAAGGAGAACATGCAAGACACAGAGGGGGAGAAAATATAATTGATAAAAGGGTTCACAACCAGAAAACATAAAGAACTCCTAAGAATCATTAAGAAAGACATAGACACCCCAATTTCTTTTTAATGGGCACAATTCTTAAAGAGGTATCCACAAGAAAAGAGATCAAATGGCTATGTACATATATGGAAAGGTACACAATTGGTCATCAAAGAAACTGAAATTAAGACAACAGTGAAATACTTTTACACATCAACCACAATGGCTAAAATTCCAAATGATTTATCATACCAAGTGTTAATAAAGACATGGAGCAACTGAAATTCTCATATGTTGCTCACTGGAGTGTAAACTGGTAAAACTAGTTTGGGAAACTGCACTGGCAATCTTATGACCCACAATTCCACTCCTAGGTATGTATCCAAGAAAAATGAATGTATTTGTAAACAAGAAGACGTGCTCAAGAATGTTATAATTCTTTTATTTATTATAACCAAATGCTAGAAACAACCAAAATAACTATCAGCCGTAAAATGAATGCATAAACTGTGACATTACTGCTACAATAATCAAAAAGTATGGTACTGGCACAAAAAGAGACATATATATCAATGGAACAGGATAGAAAGCCCAGAAACATACCCATGCACTTATGGTCAACTAATCTACAACAAAGGAGGCAAGAATATACAATGGAGAAAACACAGTCTCTTCAATAAGTGGTGCTGGGAAAACTGGACAACTACATGTAAAAGAATGAAATTAGAACATTCTGTAACACCATATACAAAAGTAAACTCAAAATGGATTAAAGACCTAAATGTAAGACCAGATACTATAAAACTCCTAGACGGAAACATAGAACACTCTTTGACACAAATTGCAGGTATATTTTTTGGATCCGCCTCCTAGAGTAATGGGAATAAAAACAAAAATAAACAAATGTGGCCTAATTAAACTTAAAAGATTTTGCACAGCAAAGGAAAACATAAACAAGACCAAAAGACAACCCTCAGAATGGGAGAAAATATTTGCAAATGATGCTACCAACAAGGGTTTAATTTCCAAAATATACAAATAGCTCATACATCTTAATATCAAAAAAACAAACAACCTGATCAAAAAATGAGCAGAAGAGCTAACTGACATTTCTCCAAAGACATATAGAGGGCTAACAGGCACATAAAAATATTCTCAACATCATTAATTATTAGAGAAATGCAAATCAAAACTACAATGAGGTACCATCTCACACCATTCAGAACGGCCATCATCAAAATGTCTACAAATAATAAGTGCTGGAGAAGGTGTGAAGAAAAAGGAACCCTCCATCAATGTTGGTGGAAATGTAAACTGGTACAGCCACTATGGAGAACAGTATGGAGGTTCCTTATAAAACTAAAAGTAGAATTACTATATGATCTAGCAATCCCACCACTGGGCATACACCCAGAGAAAAAAGATACATACACCCCAATGTTCATTGCAGCACTATTTACAATAGCCAGGACATGGAAGCAACCTAAATGTCCATCAACAACAAATGATGCAGTATATATATATATATATATATATATATACACACACACACACACACACACACACACAACAGAATATTACTCAGCCATAAAAAAGAATGAAATAATGTCATTTGCAGCAACATGGGTGGACCTAGAGATTATCATATTAAGTGAAGTAAGTCAGACAGAGAAAGACAAATATCATATGATATCACTTATATGTGGAATCTAAAAAATTGATACAAATGAACTTATTTACCAAACAGAAATAGATCCACAGACATAGAAAACAAATTTATGGTTACCAAAGGGGAGAGTGAGGGCCAGGCTAGGAGAGATAAATTAGCAGTTTAAGATTTGAATTTAAGATACACACTACCACATATAAAATAGTATATATACTACATATATATATATTTATATACACATATATATATATTATATATAACTCAATCACTTTGCTGTACACTTGAAACTAAAACAACATTGTAAGTTATACGTTGATTAAAAACAAAACTGTGACATGAGATACTACACACACACACACACACACACACACACACACGCATGCACAAGAAAAACCACCACATGCAAACAGCCAGATAGAAAAGAGGTCATAAAGCATGATCCTAAGAAGTTCAAGAATTGCAAAATTTATTGATGGTGAAAGATGTCAAAATAGTGGTTATCTCTGCAAAGGAGTGGGGATATTATTGATCAGGAAAATGTCCAAGGAAACTTTATATGGTGTTCTAAAAGTTCTATACCTCAATGTGGGAGATAGTTAGTTACATTGTTATACACACATATAAAAAGTCAATGAGCTGTACACTTTAAAACTGAGACTTTACTACATATATTTGATACCTGAATAAAAATAAATATAAAAATTAAAACATTAATAATTTTGTTTAAAAGTTAAAAATTAAAACAGGGCCAAAGAGGTTGTATCTTGCATTCTAGTTAAGGTAGAACATGCGCTAAATAAAAATCTGCTAAATACTGGCATAGAAGCCATCACATCAACTCAGGCCCTGATGGTCTGAGAAAGTAATTTCTCCAGCAGCCAAGTAGAGCTACAAGAGCAACAGGCAAATCCCATACCCATTTTGTCAGCAAACAGTGGACTGGAATAGGTTTTCTCTTCACCCAAAGATGAATAAACAGAAGAAAATTAAAAAGAAAAAAATTTTTAATATTGCACAACTAGAAAAGGGAAACATCACCCAAGAGTCTCAGAGGAAGGGCATACTCATATTACTGATTTATTTATTATTGGAAACTATAGACAGTCCTTTGGGCAGTATGTAAGAAGATGTAACTTTCATAAATATGACAAAAAGCTATAAAAGTAGAATAAGTTTAGATGATTAAACAAACAAAAGGATAAGATGAAAATATGTGTGTGTTAACTCAAAAATATAAGTTGGATAAGTATAGGAAGTTCTAAAACCCTTCATATAAAAATAGTGGTAATTATGGGTTTTGACAGGGTAGAGAGGTTAGTTGGATTAAGAAAAGATTACAGGGAAAAGTGAGAATACTTGGAGACCCTCCAGATCAAAGTTTAAAAAACTACAGGAACCTACATAAGATTATAAGCAAAGACAGAACATGACAGGGCTTCCCTGGTGGCGCAGTGGTTAAGAATCCGCCTGCCAACATAGGGAAGACGGGTTCGAGCCCTGGTCCAGGAAGATCCCACATGCCACGGAGCAACTAAGCCCATGCGCCACAACTACTGAGCCTGAGCTCTAGAGCCTGTGAGCCACAACTACTGAAGCCCGTGTGCCTAGAGCTGGTGCTCTGCAACAAGAGAAGCCACCACAATGAGAAGCCCGCACACTGCAACGAAGAGCAGCCCCCATTCGCTGCAACTAGAGAAAGCCTGCATGCACCAATGAAGACCCAACATAGCCAAAAATAAATTAATTAATTAATTTTCTTAAAAAAAGAACAGTGACCTCTACCTCATTAATTCAAGATAAATCACAGTCCTAAATGTAAAGGATAAAACTATAGAGAGTCTAAAGGAAAAACATCAGTATATTGTCAAAACCTGGGAAAAGGCAAAGATTTCTTAGATAGAACAGAGAGAGAAACAGCCATAGGAAAAAAAAAAAAAAATGACCAAATAATACTAAAGTTAATTCAGTCACCAACCATTACACAAGCAAGGAGGACAATATAAAAACATACAGTAAAATTCTGTCATGAGGGTACACATGGGATCCAAAATTTTAAATTAAGTAAAGTTCAGAGTTCCAGGATCTGGCTGCCCTTTACAAATTTGCTCGGGTCTAACTTACCCCTTGCTGGTAACTGTTCCTCTCACTTTAATAGTATTAAGGTTAATTGTGGGTCCTGGAAACTGGCTAGGTGTTCTAGGACAGGGACAATTATTCCAGAAATCTCCCAGTTAGTTGTTGTCCTTTTGTTAGCTCTACCAGGCAGATCAGCCTAAAGAATGCTGAGGAGGGGGGGACTCACCCTCTGCTCTCCCATCTGCAGTCCTTAGATGGATTGCCTACAGCTTTCCCACTTGGCCTACAAACACTTCTCCCCCACCGCCAGAAGATAAGAACTTCACTCTCTTTGATAAAAGATGGGGGGGTGGGACTAAGTGAAAGATGGTAGCCAATCAACAATTGTATTATATCTGATTTGCATTATCAAGGAAGATATAAACCACTTTTACTGTACCTTTGTGGTATTTGGGGCCTGAACTAGTGTTGTTCCTGTAGAAATATCTTAGACAGTATGAGAGCTCCGAGGAAAAGCACTTGGGTAGGGAAATAACACAGCAAAAAAATGGGGGTCAGGGAGCTAGAAGAAAGAAAAACATATATAAAGAGACTAAATAAAGACAAGACATTTGTGAAAGGGAAATGATCAGAATGAGATGAGAAAGAAAATTAAAAGGGAAAGCAAGGAAAGAAGGAGAGAAGAAAGACAGGGAAGGAGAGAAAGAGAGTATAGGAAGAAGGAAGAGGAAAAGAGGTCTCTTCTTTTCCTCTTACAGTATATTTTCCTCTATACAGTATTATTCTACACTCTACAGGAAATTGCCTTGAATAGAAGTAGTAGGCATCTTAGTTTCATGTTCGAGTACTTAGCAAACAAAGTTTTGCACCTGCTTTCCTTAAAATTACTGTCCCTGTTCTCCAAGATAACATTGAAGCTGCTCATGGCTACATCCTTTGGCTGAAGGCATAAAAAGATCTCATTATTCTGTGTGGAATAATGCCAACAGGAATTTTTTCCTTAAGGAAGAATAATCCATTTAAATCTGTGGTTTTCAAAATTCTGAGCTTTTTAATAACCTGGGGATCATGTTAAAAATGTGAGATTCAGGGCCCTAATTTTCAAAGATTATGATTTGTAAGTCTAGTATTAAACCATTGGAGGGGGGTGGAACAATAGTGTATTCCAGGTGATATATCCTATAGCAGTGGGTTGTTTTTTTTTTTCGGTACGCGGGCCTCTCACTGTTGTGGCCTCTCCCATTGCGGAGCACAGGCTCCGGACGCGCAGGCTCAGCGGCCATGGCTCACGGGCCCAGCCGCTCCGCCGCATGTGGGATCTTCCCAGACCAGGTCACGAACCCATGTCCCCTGCATCGGCAGGCGGACTCTCAACCACTGCGCCACCAGGGAAGCCCTAGAAGTGGTTTTTAAATGACAAATTTAACCCCACATGTAGTGACTGGTTTTTAAAAATTGACCTGTTCCAATCCTACATGCCTAATGGCAAAATGAGAGAAAAAGATCATTTATATTGGAAGAATCTTTTTATCCTTTCTCCTCAAAGTTCCTATTTTTCTTTTGATTTAATTATCTCAAAGAAAATTGGTTTAAGAATAAATTATATCTAACAAAACTTATAAGAAATGAAGTTATACTTCTCACCTTGATCATAAATGGCCCAGTTTGTACCTCTTAAGTTAAATGAGGCACATTTTTTGTCATGATAACTACTTCTCAATGTTTCAGTGGAGTTAAATATAGCTCCTCTTCCATGGATGGATAGGTATCTTCCATACTTTGAATCACTCTTCCTTTTGGAGCATTAGAGATGGAAACGGGAGGGAGGGGTATAAGGAGGCACAATGACATATATTCCAATTTAAAGGTCATTGATTTAGGTCACGGAATGAGGGAAACAGTAACATGCTAAGCCAAGTTGAAAGTCAAAGTGACTGACTAATTACTACATATCCTTCTCTTCCCAGACTCGCATTTTATGAAGCTATGTAGCTTAGTACCTTAGTACTGCCAAAGACAATTACCAAAGCCAATTTCATGCATCGACAGCACTGAGTTTTACCCTCTCTCTTCTTCCTCCTCCCTGATTAAGTCAAAGAAAATATATTCCAAAGCTATTCCAAATTCAAATTTATAAATAAGCACAAATTTAGGATCCATATATTAGAATGTTTTGCCATCAATGTAATTCATGTTTCATCAGGCCAACCTGGATATAAGGGATAGTTGCTTATTGTAGAAATCTAACATTAAAGGCAGAGAGATTTCATAAAGGAAATTAAACATTCTTCCCAAAAAAGTTTAGGAAAAAAGATGATATGGGAATGCAAATGTCAAAAAGTGTTTGGAATTAAAATCTAACTTTATAAAAAAGAAGCTGGAAGACCCTCCTTTAAAATATTTATTATGTCACTATAACATAACTATGCAGAATTAATAGGGCAGAAAATAATTATTTCTTTGATCTCTACTAAAATATATACTCATTTTTATTAACATAAGAAACATAAAGAAAATATAGAAGTTCTCACTAAAAGAATTGATAGCTTTATGAATTTTTTAATTACCTTGATTCCTTTCCAAGAATAAGACAACTACTTGGCAATTTTTTAACCAGAGAAGATATATTATTGCAATATAGAAAGAAAATAGTTATGTCTGTAGCTTTTCTAAATGGAAAACAAAATGATCACAGGATCAAACTTAGACATGAAGGGTTTTTCATGGTTTCTTAAAATGCTATATTATACTCAGAGTTTATGCATTTTTCCTTTAAAGATTCTCATTGATTTTGAATGTGAAAAAAATGATGAGATGTAAAAAATTAGAAAACAGGGATGTAAAACATGCTCTTAAAATCTGAGTCAAATAATGACTCACAACTAGTTAGTGAAACTAAGAACTGAATATGGGTATCTTTCTGATACTAAAGCATATCCTTTATCCATTCCACCATGCTGTCTAGAACGTCCTGCCTCCCATCCCTTTATGTCCAATTTTTTAAATTTTTTATCACCAGGTACAATTTTGTCTCCCTGATGAACTCTTCTCTGACTCACATGACTGGGAGTACTCTCTCCCTCATATAAAACACAACAGTAATTCAGCTATGTCTCCATCTCTTTCAATAGACATATTTATTAGCCTATTATTTTAGTTATTTTGGGTGAATGACAGTATCCCCTGCTGGAATATAATTTTGTTTCAGATAGGCTATTTGTCATATATTTATAGCACCCAATGAGTTAAAAACTCTGCCATGTCCCTAGTACATGCTTAATTAATAGTTTTAGAAAACTGAATAAAGAGACGAATGAAATTCAACTCTTCGATAATATAACTGAATTAATAATACATTGATCTAATCACTATAAAGTAAGGTTTTATTAGGTAGATATAGGAACAGGTTCACAACATTGGCCCTTGTCATTAAATAATAATTATGTATGCTAATAAAATTTCCATAATTTTTCATATAAAATGTCGCTAATGCTGGCTACTGCTAAAAATCAGGATTTTATGTTTATTGCCGTTAAAATTTTAGGCTGCTACTTTTATCCAATCACCACCAACCATTGTTTTATTTCTTTATAATGATTCTGTAAGACAATTCATTAATTAGCTATTCTCGTTTTGAGGCATTTATGTCTGGTAATAAATGATCAATAAACTGTTAAATAAAAGAGGGAGGAACAACAGTGCTAATCTCACACCTGAATGAAAGTGACTTATTAACAGGCCCTCTTTCAGTAACTTTTTAAAAATCTAACTATGTATTAAGACCACATTTTTATATAATTTGCAAAAGTCTATTATTAGATTCAATGTCAAACTACTTGCCTAAATTAAGATTAGCTAGCTATATAAAAAACCCTATTTGGCGCATTTTCTTTCCAAAAATGGTGGACTAGACTATTTCAAATCATGTTCCTGATGTGAATAAACAGAGAATTAAAGCAAAGGTAACTTGTTAATTTTTACTTTATGTTGTTATGTATTTCCAGTTGTCTGCAATGAACAAAAATTGCTTGTAAAATCAGAAAGAAAACAATAAAAGTCATTAAAAATGAAAAAAGATTACTTGAAATTACAAAATACCAATAAAAAGAAAAGCTATAAATTAAAAATACAACAACTGAAATTAAAATTTCAATAGATGTGGATAACAGTAGATTAGACATAACTGAAGAGAATGTTAGTGTATAGAAAAATAAGTCAAAAGAAAATATACAAGCTAAAGCCAGAAAGGGAACAAAGATGAAAAATTAAAAACACTGTTAAGAAACAAATGGGAAATAGTGAGAATGTGGTGAAAATATCTAACTTACCTATAAGTAAAATAAACCACAACTTTCTAAAACTAAAAAAACACATGAAGTCAGAAACTCAACTTGTGCAAGCAGAATAAATATGAGAAAATCACACCTAGGTACATTAGAATAATCTTACTGAAAACAAACAAACAAGCATCTTAAAGGCAACTGGAAAAAAGAGACATTACTTTCACAGGCTAAGCAGTAAGTTTGATAAGTAATTTCTCAATAGAAACAATGGAAGCAAGTAGATAGTAAAGTGAACTTCAAATTGTAAGGAGAAAATAAGTTCCTAGAGGTGGAAAAAAATTTTTTAAAGTGTTACTGAAGATAAACCAGGACATTTTATAATGACTAAAATGTAATTCATCAGGAAAATAAAACACATTTAAATTTACATGCACTTAATCACATAGTTTAAAAATAAACAGAGGAACTAAAAGGAGAATTAGACAAATCCACAGTCACTGCTGGATTTAACACACCTCACTCAGTAACTGATAGAATAGGCAAACAAGAAAATGAAAAAATAGTAGAGATATGAACAATTTAAACAATATCATTTTCAATCATGACCTGATAGACATGTAAACAACACTGAATTCAACAACAGCAAAACAGACATTCTTTTTAAGTGCTTATGAACATTTAAGAAAATTATGATAAAGTATCAATAAATTTCAAAGCTTTGAAATTACAGAGCACATTCTCAAAATGCAGTGAAAATAAATCTAAAAAATAATGACAGAAAACTCAAAAGTCTCCCAAATGTTGGAAATAAAGCAACTACACTTCTAGAGAGCCCACAGGTCAACTAAGAAATCACAATAGAAATTAGAATATTTTAACTTAATTAGAATTAAAATATGATGATTTAAATTATAAGATAAGCAGTTAAGGCCATGGTTGCAGTGAAAAGTATAGCTTTAAATCCATAAATTAGAAAAGATAAAAGGTTGGGACTTCCCTGGTGGCACAGTGGTTAAGAATCTGCCTGCCAATGCAGGGGCATGGCTTCAATCCCTGGTCCGGAAAGATCCCATGTGCCACGAAGCAACTTAGCCTGTGCTCCACAAGTAAAAAGCCTGCCTGCTAGAGCCCATGAGCCACAGCTTCTGAGCCCATGTGCCACAACTACTGAAGCCCATGTGCCTAGATCCTGTGCTCTTCAACAAGAAAAGCCACCACACAATGAGAAGCCTATGCACTGCAACGAAGTGTAGCCCCACTCACTGCAACTAGAAAAAGTCCATGCGCAGCAATGAAGACCCAACACAGCCAAAAATAAATAAATAAATAAAATAAATTTATTAACAAAAGGAAAAGATAAAAGGTTGAAAATTCATGATTAATTGGAAAAGAAGAATCAAACTATCACTATTTGCAGATGACATGATACTATATATAGAAGACCCTAAAGTCTCTACCAAAAAACTATTAGAACTAATAAATTCAGTAAAGTTGCAGGATACAAGAATAATATACACATATCTTGCTTTTTTTTTAGACACTAATAACAAACTATCAGAAAAAGAAAACAAGAAAACAATCCCATTTAAAAATCACATCAAAAAGAATAAAACACATAGGAATAAACTTAACCAAGGAGGTGAAAGATCTATACACTGAAAACTATAAGACACTGATGAGGGAAAGAGGGAGGAGATACGGGGATATATGTATGCATATGGCTGATTCACTTTGTTGTACAACAGAAGCTAACACCGTATTGTGAAGCAATTTACTCCAGTAAAGATCTAGGTAAAAAAAAAAGAATAATAGGGGCTTCCCTGGTGGCGCAGTGGTTGGGAGTCCGCCTGCCGATGCAGGGGACGCGGGTTCGTGCCCCGGTCCAGGAGGATCCCACGTGCCACGGAGCGGCTGGGCCCGTGAGCCATGGCTGCTGAGCCTGCGTGTCTGGAGCCTGTGCTCTGCAACGGGAGAGGCCGCAGTGGTGAGAGGTTCTCGTACCGCAAAAAAAAAAAGAAGAAGAAGAACAAAAAAAAAGAGAAAGAAATGGAAACATACCTCATATTCATGAATTTAAAGAAATAATACTGTTAAAATGTCCATACTACCCAAAGCAATCTACAGATTTAATACAATCCCTATCAAAATAACCAAGACATTTTTCATAGAACTTGAACAAATAATCCTAAAATTTATCAAAAGAGTAAGAATAGGCAGAGCAATCTTGAGAAGAAAGAACAAAGCTCCCTGACTTCAGACTATACTACAAAGCTACAGTAATCATAACAGCATGGTATTGGCACAAAAAACAGACACATACATTGATAGAACAGAATAGAGAACCCACAAATAGACCCATGCACTTATGGTCAATTAATCTATGACAAAAGTGGCAAGAATATACAATGGAGAAAAGACAGTCTCTTCAACAACTAGTGCTGGGAGAGCTACATGTAAAAGAATAAACTTAGAACATTTTCTCACACCATATACAAAAATAAACTCAAAATGGATTAAAGACCTAAATGTAAGACCTGTAACCATAAAACCAGAAGAGAATATAGGCAAAACACTCTTTGACATAAATTGTAGCAATATTTTTTGAGGGTCTCTCTCCTGGGGCAAAGGAAACAAAAAATGAATAAATAAATAAACAAATGGGCCCTATTAAACTTAAAAGCTTTTGCACAACAAAGGAATTCATTGACAAAATGAAAAGACAACCTACTGAATAGGAGAAAATATTTGCAAATAATATGACCAATAAGGGGTTAATATCCAAAATATATAAATAGCTCGTTCAACTCAACATCAAAAAAACAAACCCCAAATAAAAAATGGGCAAACTGAATAGGCATTTTTCCAAAGAAGACATACAGATGGCCAATAGGCACATAAAAACATGCTTGATATCACTTATCATCAGAGAAATGCAAATTAAAACCATAAAGAGATATCTCCTCAAATCTGTCAGAACAGCTAATATCAAAAAGACCACAAATAACAAACGTTGGCAAGGACATGGAGAAGAGGGAACCCTCATACATTCCGGTGGCAATGTAAACTGGTGTAGCCGCTATGGAAAACGGTACAGAGATTTCTCATAAAACTGAAAACAGAACTACCATACGACTCAGCAATTCCACTCCTGGGCATTTAACTGAAAAAAAACAAAAACACTAATTCAAAAAGATACATATGCCCCAATGTCCATAGCACTGTTACTTACAATAGCCAAGATATGGAAGCAATCTTAGTATCCATCAACAGATGAATAGATAAAGAAGATGTGATACACACAAATACACACAATATATTACTCAACCATAAAAATGAATGAAATTTTGCCATTTGCAACAACATGGATGGACGTGGAGAAGATGCTAAGTGAAGTAAGTCAGACAGAGAAAGACAAATACTGTATGGTATCACTTATATGTAGAATCTAAAAAAGGAAAACAAACTAGTGAATACAACAAAAAAGAAACAGACTCACAGATATAGAAAACAAACAGGTATATAGTAGTTACCAGTGGGGAGCAGGAAAGGGGAAGAGGCAAGATAGGAGTAGGGGATTAAAAGGTCCAAACTACTATGTATAAAATAAATAAGCTACAAGGATATATAGTACAACACAGGGAATATAGCCGATATTTTATAGTAACTATAAATGGAATATAATCTTTAAAATTTGTGAATTACTATGTTGTACACCTGAAACATACAATATTTTACATCAAGTATACCTCAATTAAAAAAAGAGAAAGAAATGAGCTATCAAGCCATGAAAAGACATGATAGAAACTTAAATGTATATTACTACCTGAAAGAAGCCAATCTGAAAAGTCCACATACTGTATGATTTCAACAATATGACATTCCAGAAAAGGCAAAATTATGGAGATGGAAAAAGATCAGTGGTTGACAAGAGCTAGGGAAAGAGACAGATGAATAGGTGGAGCATAGAGGATTTTAAGGTAGTGAAAGAAACTATTCTGTATGATACTACAATGGTGAATACGTGTCATTATATATTTGTTAAAATTCATAGAACGTACAACACCAAGAGTGAACCCTAATGTAACCTATGGATTTTAGGTTCTATGTGTCTGTGTAGGTTCATGCATTGTAACAAATGTACCACTGTGGTCCAGGATGCTGATAGTGGGAGAGATTGTGTATGTGGAAGGACAGGGAATATATGAAAATTCTCTGTATTTCCACTCAATTTTGCTGTGAACCAAAGACTGCTCCAAAAAATAAAGTTTATTAATTTAAAAATAAAAATAAATAAATAAATTGAAGAAGATCTAAATGAATGGAGGCATATATCAGGAACATGAATTAGAAAGTGTAATGTTTTAAAAATATCAATTTTCCCAAACTGATTTATACACTCAGTGCAATCCCAGTCAATGTCCCAGGCAGATGTTTTATGAAAATTCACTAGCTAATTCTAAAATCTATGTAAACAGAAAGACCCAAAATAGCCAGGGATCTTGAAGAAGAAAAGCATGAGACAACTTACACCACAGTATATCAAGAGTTAGTATAAAGCTATAGTGTTAAGAAAATTTGGTATAGGTGAAAAGACATACAATTAGAAAAATAGAGCAGGAGAGAGAGTCCAGATAAAGGCATATACAGACACTTGATTGGTGAAAAGGTGGCACTACAGAGTAGTGGGGGGAAGAAAAGATGTTTAAATAAATGGTACTAGTTCAGTTTACTAGGGGAAGGAAGGAAGGAAGGAAAGAAGGAAGGGAAGAAGGGAGGGAGGGAGGGAGGAAGGAAGGAAGGATGGAAGGAAGGGAAAGAAAGAAAGAGAGCGAGAGAGAAAGAAAGAAAGAAAGAAAGAAAGAAAGAAAGGGAGAGAAAAAGGAAGGGAGGGAGAGAAAGGAAGGAAGGAAGGAAGGAAGGGAAGAAGGGAGGGAGGAAGGGAGGGAGGAAGGAAGGATGGAAGGAAGGATGGAAGGAAGGGAAAGAAAGAGAGAGAGAGAAAGAAAGAAAGAAAGAAAGAGAGAAAAAAGAAAGAAAGAGAGAAAGAAAGAAAGGGAGAGAAAAAGGAAGGGAGGGAGAGAAAGGAAGGAAGGAAGGAAGGGAGGAAGGGAGGGAGGGAGGGAGGGAGGGAGGAAGGAAGGAAGGAAGGAAGGAAGGAAGAAGGAAAGAAAGAAATGTGACACCATCCTCACACTAAACATAGAAATCACTTCTAAGTAGATCATTTATCTAAGTGTGTTCTAGGAGGTAATATAAAACAGAATACTGTTTTTATGACATTGGAATACAAAAAGTTTTTTTAAATGGGAGAAAAGGTCAAACTATAAATGAAAAGATGAATATACTGAACTACATTAAATTAGCTACTTCTGCTGAAGCAAAACACCATTATGAGTGAAAATACAAGCCACAGAGTGGGAAGAAACATTTGGAAAATTATACAGTTGTCAAATAGAACTCTTAAATATCAATAAGAAAATATTAGACAATCCAATTTTTAAAATAATCAAAATATTTCAGCACTTAGAAAAGAAGATATTCAAGTGGCTAAAAATCATATAAAAAGTTGCAAACTTCATTAGTTGTTAAGGCACTGCAAATTAAAACCACGAGATAGTACTATAGACCCACCAGATTTATTAATACTAAAAAGATTGACAATACCAAGTGTTTGCAAGGAGGTTGTCTTAGTCCTTATAAGCTGCTATAGTAAAATACCACAGACTAGACTAACTACAAACATTTATTTCTCACAGTTCTGGAGGCTGGGCATTCCAAGATCAAGGAGCCAGAATGGTCATCTTTGGATGAGGGCCCTCCTGGTTCATATCCAGTGCTTTCTAGCTGCATCCTCAAATGATGGAAGAATGAAAAGAGTCTCGTTTATAACCATATTGGTCCCATTCTTGAGGGCTCCACCCTCATGATCTCTCAAAAGCCTACCACCTAATATCATCACATTCGGCATTAGGATTTCAGTGTATGAATTTGAGGTGGGGGGGACACAAACATTCACACCATAGCAGATGTGGAGCAACTGGAACTCTCATACCCTGCCAGAGGATATGTAAATGGGTAAACCACTTTGGAAGACTGTTTGGCATTATCTACTAAAGTTGAATGTATGTAACTCAGGTGCATATTAACAGAAGGTATATATACATAAATATATGCACCAAGAGATGTGTATAACAACGTTCATGTCAACATTATTCATAACAACCCCAAACTGCAAGAAACCCAATAGTTATCAACAGATAAATAAACAGTCATAGAGTCATACAATAGAATATTGTGCCCAGCTACAAAAGTTCATTAACTTCTGTTACACATGAGAACATAGAAGAATCTCACAAACACAATGTCGAATGAAGGAAACTGGGTACAAAGGAATGC
The DNA here is from genome assembly GCF_964374135.1 of Grampus griseus. Taxonomy (NCBI): domain Eukaryota; kingdom Metazoa; phylum Chordata; class Mammalia; order Artiodactyla; family Delphinidae; genus Grampus; species Grampus griseus. The sequence continues at coordinate 72,148,570 of NC_139000.1, read as the reverse complement.
AGACATTTCTTTTAGAAACTCAAAAGCAAGCAATATTAATCTATATAAGTCAGAAAAACAATTAATTTTAGGAAGATGAAGATAGTGACAAAGAGGGGTCACCACCAACCTTCTGTTTCTAGATATGAATGTGTTCACTCATGACAATTAAAAGATTTATAATTTTTGCACTTTTCTACAGGTATGTTATTCTTCCTTAAAAATGTATATTAAAATCCCTATTTTAAAATCTACTAAACTTTTCTAGTAAACAGACCTTTTCAATGAGGTAATTTGGGCATGACATGTTCATGTGGGCTCATGCTGGTAGATAGACATCATCAGCCTATTCTTTCTTAAATGCATATCTGTTTAATAATCAGTTTCTTTGGCAATAATCAGTTTCTCCCTTAATAATCAGTTTCTTCACACCCTCCATCAGATTGGCAAAAAGTTATCAATGTTAAATTTATCAATTAATAATTTCTAGTCAACTTTTCTTGTCTTTTTGAAAATTATTTGCAGTTTTTCTGATGCCTCTTTCAGTATTTTTGCTTTAGCAATTCAAAGAATTAGTGGCAATTCAAAAAACAAATACAATATAGAGATTTTTTAAAAATACAGGAGTGAAAACTAAAGTAAGGTAAAAGCGATAATTAAAAATATAATTGAAGAAAACAATAGATTAAAAAAATAAATAAAAATCAGGATCTACAGTTTGATCCCTGCTAGGTCACCATACTCCAGGAGTGGGGGCGGGGGAGTGGAATTGTGACAAAAATTCAAACATATACTGACATTTTCTAATTTAAAGGACACAGGGGGAAAAAAGTTCTGTAAATATCAAGGAAGATTAGTAAGAACATTGAATCATGAAAAATCTGTGGATAAAAGACCCTACAGTGAGCAATGCTACTATTTAAATAAATGGTGTGGTCAAAAAAGCTACTAAGGACTTCCCTGGTGGTGCAGTGGTTAAGAATCCGCCTGCTAATGTAGGGCACACAGGTTTGAGCCCTGGTCCGGGAAGACCCCACATGCCGCGGAGCAACTAAGCCCATGCGCCACAACTCCTGAGCCTGCGCTCTACAGCCCATGAGCCAAAATTACTGAGCCCACGAGCCAGAACTACTGAAGCCCACGTGCCTAGAGCCCATGCTCCGCAACAAGAGAAGCCACCACAGTGAGAAGCCCGCACACAGCAACGAAGAGTAGCCCCTGCTCGCCACAACTGGAGAAAGCCTGCGTGCAGCAACGAAGACCTAACACAGCCAAAAATAAATAAATAAATAAATTTATTTATTTTTTAAAAGCTACTAAAATTATAGTAAACTCAAGAGAAAATTCAGAAATAATTCTTAAATGAGAAGATAAATAATGCAAAAATAATTCAAGCAAAATAAAACTTTTAAGAGTTTAGGAACAATAGTTTTTCAATCATGTACCTCTTACACACCATGAATAAGAACATGAGCTTGGAGCCAAACAAACCTGGATACTTCATCCTCACTATATTAACTGAGGCAAATTATTGATCTTTCTGAGCCTCTGTCTTCTATCTATTAAATACTCACCTTTTGTGTATTGCTCTGAGGATTAAATGAAAGAACAGACTAAAGCCCTTAAACATAATAGAGACTCCGTAAATAAGAGTCCAACTTTCCTCTCCCCAACCATGTTTACTTTCCCTAGAAAGGAATTTTTCTTTGTCAACCAACTAGAAATCATTTTCGTGTTCTTTTTTAAAATCTTCACCCATGGTTAATTACCACTTGGCCATGGCACTGTTCTTCCAAGTTTATTCTCAGTTATTTGTCCTGCCTTCCATCACATCCTTCAAAAATATGAGCTACCTTAGAGGACATCCTGTGCAGACACACTGCTGTATTAAATTGCCTCACCCTTTTCTCCTCTTATTGGTAGCAGCTAGAATCTTTAACACTGATACAGTAGCATCAAGATTACAACAAAGCGTTTGCTGTGAAATGTACATCATCAGCTAAAGTAATAGTTATTTTCCATGTCATCGATTTTTATTCTTAAAACTCCACTTTTTCTGACTTAAGTGAAGCTAAATTTTTCCTAGCTTAAAGTTATACTTGTGGAAATTCCTCAGGGTGTATATTTAAATTGATTTAAGATTAAGAAGAACTACATATTTACTTCAAAATTTAAAAACAAATTACTTCTATGCTCCCAGTAAAAGCTTTTCTTCAACTGAATTAACACAGAATTTTATCTAATTTTCACTGATCTGTATAGGGATCAAAAGAATCTGACCCTCATAGCCCTCCATGCTAAATAGGAACTTTATAAAGCTAAATATTAAAGTCACATTTAGGAAATAGTTTAATTTTCAAATGTCTGTCAACAAAATAAATATTTCCATATACCTGAAGTTGTACTTAACTTGGTATATCCATTTTATCAAATTAATTGTAGAAATTGCATCCGTATCATAATTTAGTAGTTCATCTCTAACAATTAGAGAGGACCCTTCTTATGATTAATAAGTCAAGAAAATAACAAGAAACATGTATCTAGTAACATATTAAATTCATCCATGTATCCTACTTAAACTATTATTTTCATAATTTTCAGGTTGTAAATTGGTACTTTTTATAACTACACAAATATGATTTTTCATGTATAGAATTGACCCCAAGCCTCTGCTATCATGAACTTTTGAAGAGGATTAGTCTTAAATTAATCTTTCAAAGTACTGCTCATACTAGGATAAAGAATAAGCCAGTATTCACACTTCCCAAAAACTCACATAATGACTCACGCCTCTTCTCTCTGAATCCTTTCTTTTTTGTCCACCTGATACACAATAAAGGATAATTCCACAGGATTTGATTATCTGCTGGAAGTAGCTTATTCAGTCAATTTGATCAGAAAGTGAACCTTCCCATTTCCTATAGAAAATACACTCCATGGTTTCACACTTCGGCACTAAATGACCTAATGTATTCTACTGAAAAGCAAAACAACTGAATAAATGATCCACATGGACATAAAATAGATACTCAAATATTTACTGTTTCCATATATTTATTATTAGTGCCTGTTCTTTTTGGCAGTGAAAGTTTGGAACTATCTTTCTCAGATATTGCTAAGATAATTCTACTATAGGAGCTACCCTAATCCAAAGATCACAGCCACAGGGAACTGTCAAGCATTTTTTCTCTGCTGAGATAATTTATGGAAAAAGGCAACTCATTCTTCATGGGCCCACTTTACTGGCAAATGCCTGGGCAATGTCCACTGTAGTCAGTACCATTCCATTAATATTAAGCAAAAGAAGAGGCAAAACCCTATTAACTCATCTTAGCATCTTATTAGCCATAAAAGCTAATAATAACTACAAATCTTGAATTCAGTAATAAAACCATCACAGAGAGAAATTCCCAGGTGCCAAAAATTTGAGAATGTAATATTGGAAAAAAGAGAACACATAAAATAAGTTCAGTAGTTGAGAGTAACTGATAAAGTGACCTCAGCAAGAAAGAAATGAGTTGAGTCAATTTTAGATGTGTGTTTATACCCAAGAGGCAGAATTTTAAGTAAGCCAAAGTCAGTATAGAATATTGTTAGCTGAGGTTAATATAATACAATCATAACTCAGGGCAAATGCATGGGTTCGCATAATTTTTCTCATCACTTGTTGGATAAAAAAATAAAATAGTGATCTGGATAGAAACTCATATGTCTCCTTTTTCATTATTTTTAATCACAGTCTCTACAGAGAGCTCATATGATAACAGAATTTTCCAAAGCTTTTTCACATATTTCCACAGGAAAAGGTAAATATTGTTTTTATTTTCTTCTCGAAGAAACGTAATTTTCATCTCAGCTTTGATAGTTTATTAACTAGCCATAAGCGATTGATCGGACCATTTCTATGAGAATAAATGGTCATTAACACATATTACAGAGAGAGAAAACGTGAGAGTAAGCAGTCCAACTTCTGACACCTTGGTGGCTCAGGGGAGAGGGAGCATTAACGAAGCATCTAGCCTCAAGTCACTAATTTGCATCACAAGCAAGTTGGTTCTTAACTTCAGAAGTTCTTTGCCATCTGGAGATGGTCTGATGACCTGGGTGAGGTGAGTTGCTCTGTCCTGTTCCCTTGATTCAGGGGTCCAATCAGCCCTGATTGACACTTGGCATGCTCTCAGGGAGGCTGAAAGCTAAATGGACACAGAGAGAGCAGCCTTTTGCATTGCGACAGTGACTTCTTCCAGAACAGGCTGAAGTTCTCTAATCTCTGAAGAGCTGAATGAAAGGAAAAGAACTACTACAAATTCAACAGAGGGAAATGTAGAATTCATGCTAAATGGGCACTTAGGCCCCATCACTTTCACCACTTTTAAAGTAACCTCTTTCCATTAGTCAATATAAATATTCTTGTGAAGTTGTATAATGCTTATCTGCTATAATTGTGAGCTTAAAGGAATTCTTCAAACTGTAATTTGCTCTAGAGAAAGTAAAGTGATAGCCTATGGTCATATGCTTCAATGTCTCTAATCCTTATATTTAGACAAAGGTTATTATAAATTCACCATTCTCTTTTCCAAATAATGCTTAATACACAATATTCTTTTATTTTGTAACTAAACGTACACAGGACACATAAGTATACTAGAGTTGAGGGGAAAAGTCCAGGATAAATATATCTAAATATAGTATATTTCCCCTAAAGTTCTAATGCTACTATATAAACAAATAATGAAAAATTAATATGAGTATAGGGCTCTTGTACAAATTAAGAGAAAAATATCCTACATGACTTTTGTATTTAATTTTTTTAATTTTGTTCAAAAAAATTAGAACAATTTTTAATAGCTTTCACCAAATACACAGAAAGGTCCAAATCAATAAAATTAATTTAACATTTTTCACTGTCCAAAAAGAATATCTTTCATTGTTTTTTCTTACTCCATTTTTTAATGATATAAATACAATTGTAAGCAATAGCGTATTTCTTCTGAATTTCAGAAAGGCAGCAGGAATTCAGTTTCTTAACACGTACATATTAGTTCCTTGTCTCCAATACAAATGTTATGAGATGGGATAACAACTGTATTGTAGAGTTTCCAGGATGGGAAGATGTATTAGAAATCACAGTGTGTAAGGTGAATATAATTGGGTCCAAAAAACAGCCAATTCATTCATACATTAAGGTACAGTGCAAGAGAGTTTTATTTCGTAGATACATATCCACAACAGAAATACATAATCACAGACTTTTTACATGTTTTACAAAATCTCCACTGTCCATTCAAAAGATGATTTTTATAAAATGCTACTAACCATACCCTGGTCCAATCTAGATTCATATGGATCGAATCCCCTACCTAGCTTTATGTTTTTCTTCCTAAAATTTATGAACCCAATTACAAATCACTGCTGAGTGACATTCAGAAGACATTGCAAGGGTGTCTACTCTACCTCTCTTGTCAAATGTGTTTCAGCAGAAGGATTATTGATGGAAGCCTGAGATACAGATGAAGAGGAATTAGAGCTGTGAGGTTTAGAATTGCAGAAATTGCGTCTATATAAACAGCTGAAAGAAAGATGATATTCTGTTCAAATGTTTCCTATTTCAAAGAACTCTCCAGAGTCCCATTTACTCCTGATAAGCACTAACAGTGCTTACAAATTTTCTTCATCCTGGAGAATGGCTTAAATTAAGAAAATACTTTTAGCTAAAAAGAAAGCTGCAGCAGAACTTGAAAGGTATAGAATAAAACCTGAAAAAGATTTCATCAGACAATGAGATCTAGCTCTGGTGCCTTAATCTGCGAAATAAAATTATGAAATAACTGATTCCTGTTTAACGCAATAGTACACACAGGCCTTGTTTCATTGTGCTTTTGCTTTATTGAGCTTCACAGATACTGCGTTTTTTACAGATTGAAGGTTTGTGGCAACCCTGTGTCCAGCAAGTATATTGGTGCTATTTTCCCAACAGCATTTGCTCACTTCATGTCTCTGTGTCACATTTTGGTAATTCTCATAATATTTCAAACTTTTTCATTATTATTGTATATGTTATGGTGATCTGTGATCAGTGATCTTTGATGTTACTATTGTATTTATTTTGAGGCACCACGAACCCCACCCATATAAGAGAGAACACTTAATCAAATAAACCATTAGCCAGACTCATCAAGAAAAAAAGAGAAAAGACTCAAATCAATAGAATTAGAAATGAAAAAGGAGAAGTAACAACTGACACTGCAGAAATACAAAGGGTCATGAGAGACTACTACAAGCAACTCTATGCCAATAAAATGGACAACCTGGAAGAAATGGACAAATTCTTAAAAAGGTGTAAACTTCCAAGACTGAACCAGGAAGAAATAGAAAATATGACCAATCACAAGTAATGAAATTGAAACTGTGATTAAAAATCTTCCAACAAACAAAAGTCCAGTACCAGATGGCTTCACAGGTGAATTCTATCAAACATTCAGAGAACAGCTAACACCCATCCTTCTCAAACTCTTCCAAAAATTGCAGAGGAAGGAACACTCCCAAACTCATTCTATTAGGCCACCATCACCCTGATACCAAAACCAAAGATACTACAAAAAAAGAAAATTACAGACCAATATCACTGCTTAATATAGATGCAAAAATCCTCAACAAAATACTAGCAAACAGAATCCAACAGCACATTAAACGGATCATACGCCATGATCAAGTGGGGTTTATTCCAGGGATGCAAGGATTCTTCAATATAGGCAAATCAATCAATGTGATACACCATATTAACAAATTGAAGGAGAAAAACCATATGATCATCTCAATAGATGCAGAGAAAGCTTTCGACAAAATTCAACACCCATTTATGATAAAACCCTCCAGAAAGTAGGCATAGAGGGAACTTTCCTCAACATAATAAAGGCCATATATGACAAACCCACAGCCAACATTGTCCTCAATGGTGAAAAACTGAAACCATTTCCACTAAGATCAGGAACAAGACAAGGTTGCCCACTCTCACCACTCTTATTCAACATAGTTTTGGAACTTTTAGCCACAGCAATCCGAGAAGAAAAAGAAATAAAAGGAATACAAATCGGAAAAGAAGAAGTAAAGCTGTCACTGTTTGCAGATGACATGATACTATACATAGAGAATCCTAAAGACGCTACCAGAAAACTACTAGACCTAATCAATGAATTTGGTAAAGTAGCAGGATACAAAATTAATGCACAGAAATCTCTGGCATTCCTATACACTAATGATGAAAAATCTGAAAGTGAAATCCAGAAAACACTCCCATTTACCATTGCAACAAAAAGAATAAAATATCCAGGAATAAACCTACCTAAGGAGACAAAAGACCTGTATGCAGAAAATTATAACAGACTGATGAAAGAAATTAATGATGATACAAATAGATGGAGAGATATACCATGTTCTTGGATTGGAAGAATCAACGTTGTGAAAATGACTCTACTACCCAAAGCAATCTACAGATTCAGTGCAATCCCTATCAAACTACCACTGGCATTTTTCACAGAACTAGAACAAAAAATTTCACAATTTGTATGGAAACACAAAAGACCACGAATAGCCAAAGCAATCTTGAGAACGAAAAATGGAGCTGGAGGAATCAGGCTGCCTGACTTCAGACTATACTACAAAGCTACAGTAATCAAGAGAGTATGGTACTGGCACAAAAACAGAAAGATAGATCAATGGAACAGGATAGAAAGCCCAGAGATAAACCCACACACATATGGTCACCTTATCTTTGATAAAGGAGGCAAGAATATATAGTGGAGAAAAGACAGCCTCTTCAATAAGTGGTGCTGGGAAAACTGGACAGGTACATGTAAAAGTATGAAATTAGAACACTCCCTAACACCATACACAAAAATAAACTCAAAATGGATTAAAGACCTAAATGTAAGGCCAGACACTATCAAACTCTTAGAGGAAAACATAGGCAGAACACTCTATGACATAAATCACAGCAAGATCCTTTTTGATCCACCTCCTAAAACAAATAAAAACAAAAGTAAACAAATGGGACCTAATGAAACTACAAAGCTTTTGCACAGCAAAGGAAACCATAAACAAGACCAAAAGACAACCCTCAGAATGGGAGAAAATATTTGCAAATGAAGCAACTGACAAAGGATTAATCTCCAAGATTTACAAGCAGCTCATGCAGCTCAATAACAAATAAACAAACAACCCAATCCAAAAATGGGCAGAAAACCCAAACAGACATTTCTCCAAAGAAGATATACATGTTGCCAACAAACACATGAAAGAATGCTCAACATTATTAATCATTAGAGAAATACAAATCAAAACTACAATGAGGTATCACCTCACACCGGTCAGAATGGCCATCATCAAAAAGTCTAGAAACAATAAATGCTGGAGAGGGTGTGGAGAAAAGGGAACACTCTTGCACTGTTGATGGGAATGTAAATTGATACAGCCACTATGGAGAACAGTATGGAGGTTCCTTAAGAAACTAAAAATAAAACTACCATATGACCCAGCAATCCCACTACTGGGCATATACCCTGAGGAAACCATTATTCAAAAAGAGTCATGTACCAAAATGTTCATTGCAGCTCTATTTACAATAGCCAGGACATGGAAGCAACCTAAATGTCCATCATCGGATAAATGGATAAAGAAGATGTGGCACATATATACAATGGAATATTACTGAGTCATAAAAAGAAACGAAATTGAGATATCTGTATGAGGTGGATGGACCTAGAGTCTGCCATACAGAGTGAAGTAAGTCAGAAAGAGAAAAACAAATATCATATGCTAACACATATATATGGAATCTAAGAAAAAAAAAAAAGGTCATGAAGAACCTAGGGGTAAGATGGGAATAAAGACACAGACCTACTAGAGAATGGACTTGAGGATATGGGGAGGGGGAAGGGTAAGCTAGGACAAAGTGACAGAGTGGCATGGACATATATACACTACCAAACGTAAAATAGATAGCTAGTGGGAAGCAGCTGCATAGCACAGGGAGATCAGCTCGGTGGTTTGTGACCACCTAGGGGGTGGGATAGGGAGAGTGGGAGAGAGGGAGATGCAAGAGGGAAGAGATATGGGAACATATGTATATGTATAACTGATTCACTTTGTTATAAAGCAGAAACTAACACACCATTGTAAAGTAATTATACTGCAATAAAGATTAAAAAAAAAAAATGCTGTGTGTTCTGACTGCTCCACTGACTGGCTGTTCCCTGTCTCTCTTCCTCTCCTTGGGCCTTTCTATTCCCTGAGCCACAGCAATGTTGAAATTAGTCCAATTAATAAGCATACAATGACCTCTAAGTGAAAGGAAGTCACACACCTCTCATTTTAAATCCAAAGCTAGAAATGATTAAGATTAGTGAGGAAGGCACGTCAAAAGCTGACATAGGCCAAAAGCTAGGCCTCTTGCCCCAAAGAGCTACCTACCTAAGTTATGACTGCAAAGGAGAAGTTCTTTAAAGAAATGAAAAGTGCTACTCCAGTAAACACATAAATGATATGAAAGTGAAACAGTATTACTGCTGATAGGGAGATAGTTTTAGTGGTCTAGCTAGAAGGTCAAACCAGCCACAACATTCCCTTAAGCCCAAGCCTAATCCAGAGCAAGGCCCTAACTCATTTCAATCCTCTGAAGGCTGAGAGAGGTGAGGAAGCTGCAGAAGAAAATATGAAATGAGCAGATGTTGGGTCATGAGGTTTAAGGAAAGAAGCCATTTCCAGAACATGAAAGTGCAAGGTGAAGCAGCAAGTGTTGATGTAGAAGCTGCAGCAAGTTACCCAGAAGTTCTAACTAAGATCATTAATGAGGGTGGCTCCACTAAACAACAGATTTTCAATGTAGACAAAACAGTCTTCAATTGAAAGAAGATGCCTTCTAAGACTCTCATACCTAAAGAGGAAAAGTCAATGTCTGGCTTCAAGGCTTCAAAAGACAGCCAACTTTCTTGTTAGGGGCTAATGTAGCTGGCAACGTTAAGTTGAAGCCAATGCTCACTTACCATTCTGAAAATCTTAGGGCCCTTAAGAATTAATCTACTAAGTCTACTCTGCCTGTGCTCCCTAAATGGAACAACAAAGTCTGGTGACTGCACATCTGTTTACAGCATGGTTTGCTGAGTATTTTCAACCCACTGTTGAGAACTATTGCTCAGAAAAAGAAGATTCCTTTCAAAACATTACTGCTCATTGACAAAGGCAGATGTGGTGGAAATAGCAATAGAATCAGAATTCGAAGTGGAGCCTGAAGATGTGACTGAACTGTTGCAATCCTATAAGGAGTCGCTCCTTATGGATGAACAAAGAAAGCGGTTTCTTGAGATAGAATTTATTCGTGGCGAAGGTGCCATATAGATGGCTGAATAACAACGGAAGATTTCTAATATTACATAAACTTTGTTGATAAAGCAGCAGCAGGGTTTGAGAGGATTGGCTTCTTTTTTTGGCGGGGGGGGTATAGTTGTTTTACGATGTTGTGTTAGTTTCTACTGTACAGCAAAGTGGAGTTCCCTGTGCTATACAGCAGGTTCTCATTAGTTAATCTATTTTATACGTATTAGTGTATATATGTCAATCCCAATCTCCCAATTCATCCCACCCACCCCCTGTCCCCCCCTGGTGTCCATACGTTTGTTCTCTACATCTGTTCCTCTATTTCTGCCTTACAAACCGGTTCATCTGTACCATTTTTCTAGATTCCACATATATGCGTTAATATATGATATTAGTTTTTCTCTTTCTGAATTACTTCACTCTGTATGGCTTCTATTTTAAAAGAAGTTCTACTGTGGGTAAAATGCTATCAAATGCTATTAATTAATATGCTATTAATTAATTGCACGCTACAGAGAAATCATTTGTGAAAGGAAGAGTCAGTCGATGTGGCAAACTTCATTGTCGTCTTATGTTAAGAAGTTGCCACGTCACCCAGCCTTCAGCTACCACCACCCTGATCAGTCAGCATCAGCCATCAACACTGAGAAAAGACCCTCGTCCAGCAAAAAACATATGACTCGCTGAAGCCTCAGATGATAGTTAACATTGTTTAGCAGTAAAGTATTTCTTAATGAAAGTATGGACATTGTTTTTTTAGACAAAAGCTATTTCACACTTTGAACAGACTACAGCATAGTGTAAACATAACTTATATGTGTACTGGGAAACCACAAGATTCATGTGACTCGCTTTATGGTGATATTTGCTTTATTGTGGCAGTCTGGAACTCAACCCACAATGTCTTCAAGGTAACCCTGTACAAGAAAATTAGACATAAGCCAGAACAAAAAGATTACAATAAATTCTTCACAGATGACTCTAAAATATCTTTACGGAGAAAGCACAAGGAGTACGTTTCAGAAGATGAGGAATTATAAATGTCCATCTCCCCGAAGCAACTCACTCCTTCATATTACCACATATATAATTTTTTTCCCTGAGTACCAATGACAGGATTTCCCAAAACACGTTTTCCAGATCACTTACTCAAGAGGACGTTTATAAAATTTTCTTGATAAAGGACATCAGTTTAAAATGAGGAAACGATTGGACCATTCCCTAATTAATTAGCTTTTTTCACTGTAGGACTTCTCAGAGTTTTTCATATGCTATTATATTATACTGTGTTGATCCACGATGGGGACACAATACTCAGCATTTCCAAATTTATTTGACGATGGAAGCCCTTTCTTATTTTTTCATGGAATGCCTTTGACTACCATTCTAAGGAGTGTGTATAAGAATTTTGTAGGTTTGGGATTGAGATTATTAGCATAGAAAGTCACTGGCTGTTTTTCCAAAGACCAACATCACCAGTTATTTGACTTTGTGGGAAATGTACAGCAGGTCAAAAATCTATTGTCTCAGTGAAGGCAATGTATCCTTGCCTTTCCAAACCAGCACTCCCCACCCCAGTCAGTCACATTAGCAAGCTCACTATCAGTCAGGTAATCACAGCATATTCATATAATCACAGATATTCATGCTGACCACACATACCAACATGTTCCCCTGAAAACATACCCTAGATGTGAAAAGTAACATCCTTTTCAATTTTTATAGTGGCTTCTCTTATGTTTGCTCGCAACATACTATTACTGTGCTGAAAGATTGTTACTTATGTCCTATAAATCTGCCTGCCTTCTCACAGTAGTTACTTTTCAGATGGTGACCAGAAAACTTTTGCCAAATTCTGTTCTACTGAAAAAAAAAAATTCTCTCATAGATTCTCTTTTTTAAAAAGTCTAGTTTGGGGTTACTTATTTGCTGCTATTTATTCAAACAAGAGAGTGAGAGTTGAAATACCACCTGTTTGGAAAAAAGACTTTATTCTTATAGGATGTATGTGATAGTCATTTGCTTGGGAACTGGAACCATCACTGAAGTGACCAACACTTTTTTTTTTTTTTTTTTTTTTTTTTTTTTTTGCGGTACGCGGGCCTCTCACTGTTGTGGCCTCTCCCGTTGCGGAGCAGAGGCTCCGGACGCGCAGGCCCAGCGGCCATGGCTCACGGGCCCAGCCGCTCTGCAGCACGTGGGATCTTCCCGGACTGGGGCACGAACCCATGTACCCTGCATTGGCAGGTGGACTCTCAACCACTGCGCCACCAGGGAAGCCCACCAACACTTTTTATTTGTCACTTTGCACTCAATTTTTATTTTTATGATGCATCCATTTAATGAGCACTATATCTTTATGCAAGAGATATTGCTTAGAACTTTACATTTACTGTCTCAATTTATCCTCACAATATCCCATGTGAAAGCTATAATTAGCCTCATCTGGGGAAACTGAGTCTCAGAGAAAATAAGCTTATCACTGAAAGTCCCAGTTATTAAGTCATGGGCTGATCTTTGAACCTGTATCTGTCTGATCTGAAAGACCCTGATCTTCCCAGGATACCAAGCAGACAGCTATGTCATTGTTTCTAACAACCCCTTAGTAAAGCAACATTTACTAAGGCGTTGTTAGAAACATGTTATATGTTATCATAGTATTTGACAAGAAATGGAAGGATCTTCCCCATTCCAGCCAGAGGTGCCCTTCCTCAAATCGTCCACCAAAAAACAGAGGATTTAAGCTTCTGTGAAACTAGGCCTGAACTGATGGACAAAGAGAATGAAACAAAAACAGAACGTCCCCAGGAAGAACAGAGGTGGAATGACATCCACCTTAGATCTTAGAGACTCTGCGTTCAGCTTATTTTGGAGCCAACTGACCTATACTGCCTCTTATAATAATTTATGAAACTTCCTTTCTGCAAATGTAGTACAGTATGTCCTTATAAAAGCATCCAAGTTTTCATATGAAGACTCCTACCAACAAAACCCTGGTTAATAAATCTTGGCTGTGAAGTGAAATGCAAGAGAATTATTATGTAAGACATACTCCTTTATCAGCAAATGTGCTGACTAGTCAGGTTGCATGGTATCAGTGTTAATAATCAGGCACAACAGAAAGGTCAGGAGAGATTGAAAAGCAGCGAGGTCACTAGGGCATGAGTTTGTTAAAGGACTTTCTCTTTTTAAAAAACACTGTTATCAAATATCAAATATCCTGGCTATGTGATGCCTTAATACATTTCTCTGCTTCACTTGATCCTACCATGTCTTGGCCATAGTACGGACAAGACAGTATATGAGTCTGAGAATAATTGGTCTTTAACACCTGAATATTTGAGGCTCCCTATAGAAGAGATTGACTTGCTTCTACTAATCAGAACAAAAGAAGATGGAAATAGAAATTAACATTTAAGTACCTACTATGCGCCAGGAACTCTGCAGGTATGCTGATCGTGTTATTGTATTAATCTTCACAGTGTTATAAAATAGGTGTTCTGCAAATGAGAATTACTAATGAAGTGATGCCCATGCTCCCTAGATCCCTCAACCTGATGAAGTTCAGCCAGGGTTCAATCTGAGATTTGCTGGCTGCAAAGGCTGTGCTCACTCCTCCCCTCCTGCATCCGTTGGGTTATTTTCACTGTCCTGACCATCCTGTAGAATCAGAGAATGCTTTAAAAGGTAGAGGAGACCACAGAGATATCCTAGATAACAACCCCCCCCCCAGTTTACACATGAGAAATTTTAAACCCTCAGAGGATGCATAATATAACCAAAATCAAAAGCTTCTTGGTGCCAGAATGGGAAATTAACCTCTTGATTCATACTCATTTTGTATTTTTACTATTTCCTACTGATTTCCTTGCTGTCTTCTTAAATGATGGTTAAAACCAGGCTTACCACATTTCACAAATCCAGAGGATACTGTTCATATTACAGTACAGCATCCCAAGTCAAAGCCATCTGTCTTTTGGTTTATGAATTTGTTTTTAAAATAATTGTAGGAAAATATTCATCTTTTAAAAAATAGCTAAAGTGAAAAAGTGTTTGTGTGAAAACAGGCAAGATCATTATTGTATGCATAAGAGCTTACCCGAGGTCATAGGGATTAGACTAGGATACCCAGTTGTCTTCCCTCTGTCTAAACTTGACCCCACCCTGACATCTTGGGCATCTTTCAAAATCCTGTTTGTGTATCACTCCTTCCAGGAAGTACTGTAGAGAATCACTTCACCATAGCTCCCCTGATCTCAAAATTAATTGCATCATACGCTGGTTACTTCAGCATTGTGTGTATAATTTCATTATTCTACTTACTGAACAACATTGCCATTTATTTTGTTTGTATGCTTACTCTCATTGTTAGAATGTACACAGTGAGTGTACTTCATTTATCCCTGCGTACTCAGAACCTAATACAGTATTTGGCTATATAGGTGTTCAATAGATGTGTTTGAAATGAGTTGAACAGAATTGGCCTGCCTTGAATATATTTAAAGTTAACTGTCAGTTGTTACCATCTGATTAATCTGCTTATGTCACTACCATCTCAACTCTTGCTGAATTAGCAGAACACTTTAAGTTTTTAGAACTACGTTATTGAGAAAAAAATTTGTTGACTTCCGTTTGCAATGTCAGAAATGCATGAGTGAAAAGGATGAGCGGGACCCAGCACAGGAGGTCTTCATGCTGCTGTAAGTTGGCTTACTCAGGTAAGAACTTAAAGTTTTCTTCACACTTTGGCCTGACACACTAGCTGGATTACAATAAGCACCAGAAGCACAGTGAGGCACAGGAGCAGAAAATTAAACATGCCACACATCTAAATATAGCACAAGAGAGAAAATCTAAGGTTCTAAAGAAAGCAATGTAGAGGAAGTCTTCACTTTGGTCTCTCACTGGATAGACTGCCAAACACTCTTGTCAAACATCTTCATGAAACTATTCTAAAATCAATTTTAATACATTTTAATGATTTTTGTTTCAAAATATAATACTTTAAAAATATATATTTGATGGGTAAAGTCTGTGAGCTAAACCATAGGCAAGTTTTATAAGTTTCTGGTGGTTATAAGGGTCAAACTACATGGCAAGAGGTACTCATGCTATATAGATGCAATGCAAATACTTCATGGAGAGATGCCAGAGTGACATATTGTATAAAGAAATAGAATATGTGATCAACCATAGTGAAGTAGAAACGAACCATGCAATTAGACAAAGGCAAATCCAGAATCTGAATGCTTATGGTACAGAGATGGTGATGGAGATGATCTCCTCTATATGGCTATAGGAGAGGAAATGCACTTCTAGAATATTTAAGGCTAGAATGACAAATTCATGGCCCTCGCTTGTCAGTATTAGTATGAGGCTAATGGAGGATTAAAAGGCGTGGTGGAGATAAGCACCCTGTAAATGAGAAAGTCCTGTTCAGGAAAAAGACATTCCCTGCAGGAGTAAAGTTCCAGCACCATGGATCATGCATCATTTTAAATTTATATATCATAGATGGATAGATGAAATTTTATTTCAAATCTGGGATTTGGGTAAGTCATGGAGATATCTCAGTAAGTGTTGATATAAGACTAGAATGACTAAGTTGTAGTTTATAAAACTCAAGAATTTCAGAGACATATATAAATTTTTAAGATTTTCTGAGATATATAAATAGTGCCTGGACATACTTAATCAAAAACATGCTCTTTGAATATAAACTTTAAATGTATTAATACAGAGCTACTCTTTTGCATTCTTTAAATATTTTTTTTCTATTGCAATCACTTCTATGTCTTAAATTTGACTGGGGGAACCATGCAATTACAAAGATGAGGATGCAAAGTTCGTGATGTTAGTACAAGTTATTTTCAGAGTCAAATTCGAGGAGAGAATAAATCTCTTAAATTTTACTCTGCAGTCTCAACATTAAAGTGATATACATGCCACACTTACTCAGTGCTTTTATTCAGGAAGTAAAAAAGGAAGCCAGCAAATGGCTCTGACATTGCCTACTCCTAAAAGTGTCTCAGTCCCTGCAGTGTATCTGTTAAGAGGTAAAATATAAAAGTCCAGTCCATAAGGTTTAAGGATTTGATCTTTGAGGAAAAAGCAGAATAAAATATTGTTTGTGATTCTGACTCTCTTAAAACATGCAACTATAAGGTCAAAATAGGCAAAATTAAGAAATAAAACTTGCTTCATTGAGAGGCAGGATTGTAGCAAGGGCTGAGGGAGATGGGACTTGCAATACAGATTTAGGGAGATATCTGCATAGAGGTGATAGTTGAAGGCATGAGTGACGATGAGAACTCCAAGGGTGAGATATGACAGAAATGGCCTTTGATTCTCAGACCAAGGAAGGGTGAGAAGCGAAGCACACAGATTCATAATGAAATACTGTAGCTGCTATTTTTCACAAGGGCAGGGGGCAGAGAAGGAGCTTCATTAGGCAGCTGATTTCCTCTTTATTCCTACTGCGACAGAATGCTGGGCTGATTCCCATTCTGATGATTGTTCTTACATCGCTTTTCAGCGACATCAGGCTCCTAAGTCACAGAAAGTGTGCACCAAACTCAGACATCCAGAGAAATGTGGCGATAATGAACTAGGAGAGAAGGACAATGCCAAGCTACCTGCTAGAAGACTAGTGTCTGAAGCAAACCATACTACAAGACAATTTTGTTGTCTTTCATTCTTTCTTGCCATATGGCTAATATTTAGAATATTCTCTCTTTTTAAATCAAAAAGCCTTTTCAAAAGAATGGCTACAAGTTTCAACATTTTTAATTTTGTCTTTTCTCACTCATAACAATCTTCCCTTGAACTTGACCAAGAAAATTATCAGACATACAGAGCTTTTGTTTTGTCAAAACAGAAGTATCAGTGTATTTCTCTTGATGTTTTATAAATATAAATACATACATATATGTACACATACACACATGCCTCCCTCCCTTCTTGCCAGGCTACCTTTCCCCACTACTAATGAATACTGAGCTAAATATCCTGACTTCTATAACCATTTACTATGGTTATAAATTTCAACATTTATTCATTCATTTAACAAATACTTTTGTGCCCAGCCCTGGCTGCACAGTAGCACCCTCTGGGGACCTTTCAGGGTTCTCAATGCCCACACACATCCCCTGGCAGTTACATTAGACCCTCTGGGTGGGGCCCAGGCATCAGCATTTTTAAAGATCCCCAGTTGAGGCCAAGGTGAAGGAACTGAGGCCATGAAACTTGCTCAAGATCACAGAGCCAGGAGGTGGTAGAGGCCAGGAGAGACGCCACTCCAGGACAGGACTCCTCCCTGCAGCTTCATTCAGGCCTTCAAAGGGACACTGCTTAGTCACATCTCTCTGACCCACAGCTTCCACCCTGACCATGACCCCAGCCCCACCTCAGTGCCCTCCCCGCACCTCACACTCTCACTGCCTCGGCTCACAGCCCACCATGAGCTCCGCGCTCACAGGTAGTGGATCTGCCCCAGGGTTCTTTCTGCAGCCCCGTCCATTAATAAAATATAAATAAATAAATAAATAAATAAATACTGTTGCGAGTCTGCATTGCTAGGTCCACGAAAAAAGGCAGACAGTGCCCCTGCCCTCATGTAAACTCATTCTGGAGTTAACATTCAGAAAATACATCTTGCTCCTAATAACGGTATATTATGATAAAAAATAAATAAGAACAAAAAACAAAAAAGGAAGGGATGGAAAAGAAGGATAAAACAAAGTTTATTGGTTTTCTATGTGAGAAGAAAACAACAAAACATTCTTTAAAATTTTGCTACTGTTTCAGATCATTTTGTCTAGTTTAGCAGCGACATGTGATTACGTTTCTCTAATTCTCTAGTCCTCTAATCATATGTCTAATAACTGAGTAGACATACATCAACATGACCCTGAAAAATATGGCATGTTAACCCTATAATAGATCACACAGATTCAAAATGGCACTGGAAACATTAATCCTTCTTCCAACAAGTATTTGACTGTCTTCTATGTTGCAGGTATTCTTCTAGTTCTGGAGATTCAGCAGTGAATAGCACCCTGTCATCTTGAAGCATAAGGCTTGGTGTTTGACCTCAAAAGCCAGTCAATGACGCGTGGCAGAGATTGTCTTTAGGAGACTAGCAGAACCAGTATAAACAGTAGCCCCCTTAAGTGACATCACTTTCATCCCCTCCCTTTTTTCCCATACCTCCAGATACAAAAGAGTCATAGAATGCTAGAATTGAAACCTATGTTAGAGTTTTTCTAGATTATGTATTCTAATGCCTTTTATCTGAAGATGTGTGAATGAGGGCCAGAGGTTTTAATTAACATCCAAAGATTATTCAGCAGATTATGATAATGACAAAACATTAGAAAACTATTCCTTTTGTGTATGCATGTGTGTACACATGTGTGTGCTAAGGGAACAAAGACCATGTAACAAGTAACCCCCTCCACTTCCTTAAAAACTATTTTCTGCATTTTTCTCAGTAATAAACTTGCTATCTTACTGTTCAGAGGATTTCTCATTTATCACTAAATTCTCCTTTGAGCTCTCAGACTTAGAAAACATTGAAAACCCTGCAGAATTTTTTCATCTCTTGATGTCCCTTCCATAAAGTAATTAAGATAATTCATTTTCTCCCATATTTTCCATACCCAGAAAATGAGAATCAAATGTAATTTTTTTTTTTTTTTTTTTTTTTTTTTTGCGGTACGCAGGCCTCTCACTGTTGTGGCCTCTCCCATTGTGGAGCACAGGCTCCGACGCGCAGGCTCAGCAGCCATGGCTCACGGGCCCAGCCGCTCCGCGGCATGTGGGATCTTCCCGGCCTGGGGCACGAACCCGTGTCCCCTGAATCGGCAGGCGGACTCTCAACCACTGCGCCACCAGCGAAGCCCAAATGTAATTTTTTAAACTAAGTAAAAAACGCTTTGACTTTCTCTTTTATGATTACCTGTTTTTGATCCTCTGCAAAATACAAGGCAAACTTCCAACACAGACAAGTTAATGTTACATCCTAACTATATTTACCATAACTCAGTCATATTCATTAATACAAGGTAGTGAGAAGCTCTCACATTTAGTCTCAAACAACATGAGGTCATGAGCATATGAGGGAATCATGTACTACTGGTCATTAATCCTAATTTCAGAAATTATATTTGAAGATTTAATTCTCTCTTCCTATGTCTAGACAGGCAACCAAGAATAATCTTTTCAGCTTTAATTGCATTTACGCCTATGACTTCATAAAAGGGACAATTCTCGTCGCTATTTGCAAGAGAAAAAAAAAAGATCATACATAATCCTCATCATCACGTGATACTTGTCAGTAACCTCAATATCTGGGCCTCCATGGGAGACATCAAAGACATATAAAACAAATAAAAATTATACCCTTAATAAAAATCTATCCTTAATAAAAATCATAGTATTCATTAAGAAATTGTTGATTATCTGCTCTGATTACAAATGAGTGCAATGCAATTTTTCCCTCAAGCAGCTTAGCTTCTATTTAAAGATGGAAGGTGTATTACTCTGCTAGGGCTGCCATAACAAAATATCACAAATTGCATGGCTTAAACAATAGAAATTTATTTTCTCACAGTTCTGGAGGCTGGAATTCCAAGATCAAGGGGTCATCAGGTTGGGGTTTTTCTTGAGGCTTCTCTCCTTGGCTTGCAGGTGGCCACCATCTCACTATTTCCTTACAGTGTCTTTCTTCTGTGCACATGCATCCTTGGTGTCTCTCCATGTATCCAAATGTCCCTGTCTTACAGAGACACCAGTCAGACTGGATTAAGGCCCACCCTAAAGACCTCATTTTAACTTAACTACCTCTTCAAAGGCCCTGTCTCCAAACATAGTCACGTTCTGAGATACTAGCAGTTAGGACTTCAACATGTGAACAACACATGGCATTGTATATAAGTGTAATAAAACATAATATACTACAGTAACTCAAGAGAAGATGCTGGTTAGTACATTGGTAAGGCTCTGCACCAGGTAACAGAGCAACTGGAAAGGAAGGGAAATAACATTTACTGATTATCCATTATGTGACAGTATCTGTGTTACATACTTTTTTTTCCACGTATGCATTTCGTTTTAATAAATAGAGCATATTCATGGCTTAGATCTTAAATCATATTACAGACAAACACTTCTAGGCCCAAAGAGCTAACAGCGAAGCTGCTACTGCTGGAAGGAATGCAGCCCCACATGCACTTGAAGTCCAAAGAGGAGTGATCTGACTCTAGAGGTCACCACACACCGCCCCTCTGTAGGCTGGACGCTGGACCAGTGGACAGCAGGAAACTCGAGGACACTCATGCACCCACCATTTGACCCCTCACCTTCGTGCTGCAGAACCAGCGGGAAGTTGTATTACTGTCAGATAAGCTAGAGGAAGGTTTCCTGATCATATTAAGCAAAGCTCTCCCATTGCTACCAATCAGCCAGGGGCATTAGCTAAAAAAGGGTATCCACTGATAAATACAGAATATGAGAACAGCAAGGAGGATGCTATACAGGTCATCTTGTTTCTTCAAATGTCAAAAGTGTCCACATCACAGCAGTTGGTGGACACCACCTCCCGCAGGCATAGTCCAAAAACTTCCTGTTGGCGTTTGCACCAAACAAGGCTCCCCACGCTTCTGGCATCATCTACTGGGTTATGAGGCCCAGCCAGCTTTTGAGAGTACTGGAAACCTTGATTTTGCGATCCCCATTATAGATCTCATCCTCACCAGCTACTTCCTCAGGCAGGTAGGCCTCCTGATCAATCTGGACATCAACATCTCTTTCCGTGGCGATTTTGTACATAGGGATTGGCACTGCAGGCTTCACCAGAGGGAAATCTTATGTCCCGCAACGAACAATCATTCCGGGCTCCAATAACTAGTACAAACCCTGGAGGACCATTCCATCCAGCAGTACTTGGTACCTGGTTGTATATTTTACCCTTTGGCTGAGTCTATGCTTTGCTTCATTTAGTAGGTCTGTGATAAGATCATTCATCTCTCGCTCTGAGGACTTCGAGCCTCACTTGATTTATCAAATTGGACACCTGAATTTTCTTCTGTTGCTCAATCTGCTTTTCTTTCTTCTCATAGTATTCCATAGTCTTCAGTCTTTGGGTTTGCACAAGACAACCCTTCTCAATGTTGAACTCTTCCTCTGCCTTCACGTCTATTTCTTCTGCTTCCTCATTGGCTTCTTTTTCAATAAAAGCCATTGTGTGCTTAATCTGCTTCTGCACATCGGCATTGCTGAGAGCCATGGCGCTAGTGATGCAAAGAGGCGGGCCACTGGCTGGAGCTCAGGTCTGATACGGGCAGCTGGCAACCGGGAGAGGAAAGCTGGCGTGGCTTCAGGCCTCCTCTGTTTTGTTGTGCTACGTACTTAACATGTGCTATCATGTGTAAAGCCTGTGGAAATCACAATCCAACCAGTTATCGCCATTTTATAAATGAGGAAACTGAGGCTCCAAGAGAGGAAAAGACTTCCCTAGGTAATGCAGCTGGAAGATGGTGGACCCATTTTAAGAATTTAGGTGTGTCATCGATGCTTACCTGCCTTCCACAAGAATATAATTCCTCCCTGCTGTTAGGTCTGGTTCTGCTACTCACTAGTTTTTCTTGGACACCTCACTTACCTGAACTGGAATTCAACTTCCTAATCAATAAACTAAGAAGTGTCTTCATCCACTGTTTTCATAATTTCTTATTATATTGTAAAGTATTATAACCCATTATATGCACTTTGGAAATTAGGAAAAAAATGGAAAAAACTAAATGCAATATGCCCCTCTAATAAAACCACCATAAATCTTTTGGTAAGATTCCCTTCTGGTCCCATCCTCCTAAACATAGGTAGGTAGAGTTTCCTTCTTGCATCACTTCATTTCTGAAGAAAAGCAAGTGGTCATCTCATTATGAGACTCAGATCAGATTAGCAAAATAGAAGAACAAGAGAGACAAAAAGAACAATGACATTCTACGAACCCCTTCCTCTTAGTTATTTAGAAAGTTTCTTTGTCTGTGGATGCCTATCCATGAGGCAGGACTGACCTGTGTCACTTACACACAAACACACACATACACACACACCAGCTTTATGAAAAAACAAACTGAATGGATTCTAAGGGCCAAGAGGAAAGAGCCTAGCCATGAGGGAACAGCCAAAGGGTAAAGACAAAGGGACATTAAGGGAGGGGGAGAAGAGAGCAGCGGGAACAGAATAGACTCCTTGATCTCCATCCAAATGAACTCATAATGAACCTAAAAATGACTTGAGGCAAAAAGCAAAGAACAGTATTGCACCATTCTCTGGCTAATGTGTGTGCATTTGATCATTTAAGACTTTCCAGCAATGGACTGTATACCCTTCCAAAAATTAAGGGCATGACAGACTGGTTATATAATATATCTTAGAGACTAGGAATAGATATATACATATACAGCAAACATACAAGTATATATACAAGTTTGTGACTTGCCTCTGCTTTTGTCATTTAGCAACTCATAGGCATATTTAATATAATTATATAGTCTTCATAACCTTGATTTTAATGCCTGCATAATGTCCAATTGAATAAGTATACCAACCAGTTTACTTAGTCATTATTCTATTTTTAGACCTTTGAATATTTCCACGTTGTAGCTGTGTACTCAGTGAGGCAGTTTATAATTTTTAAGAGAGAAAAATATCCTATAAAAGTTGTTAGGACTTCCTTGGTGAACATATCAGTTATCTTAGAGAGAACCTCGGTTTGGGGAGGGTAAAATGAGTGACACTTCAGTTTACAACATAAAGCAGCAAGCAACCGACCCAAGAATATTGTAGATTTTTAAAAATGTATGAGTTTCTAGGATTTAAAATACAAGTAATTGCTGGAATTAGGCAGCACTTCTCTCCCACAAAGCCAGGTGCTCTAAAACTTTATGTAGGAGCAACAAGCCTTTTAAAAGAAGAATCTCACTTTGTCCCAGCTTACCCTTCCCCCTCCCTGTGTCCTCAAGTCCATTCTCTAGTAGGTCTGCGTCTTTATTCCCATCCTGCCTCTAGGTTCTTCATGACCTTTTTTTTTTTTTTTTAAGATTCCATATATATGTGTTAGCATACGGTATTTGTTTTTCTCTTTCTGACTTACTTCACTCTATATGACAGACTCTAGGTCCATCCACCTCACTACAAATAACTCAATTTCGTTTCTTTTTATGGCAAAGTGAGAGAGTGGCATATACATATATACACTACCAAATCTAAAACCGATAGCTAGTAGGAAGCAGCCGCATAGCACAGGGATATCAGCTCAGTGCTTTGCAACCACTTAGAGGGGTGGGATAGGAAGGGTGGGAAGGAGATGCAAGAGGCAGGAGATATGGGGATATATGTATACATATAGCTGATTCACCTTGTTATAAAGCAGAAACTAACACACCATTGTAAAGCAATTATACTCAAATAAAGATGTTAAAAAAAAAGAAGAATCTATTCCCTAGGAAGTTTAATGTTAATGGAATCTGCCTTCACGGGAAAGTATAGATGTCCCAAGAGAAAATCTCCTAGGAAAAAAAATGTGATACTCTGTACTAGCGAACGAGGCCAACCTCAGGCTCTAGAATATTGTAGGGAAGGGCTGGTTCTGCAGTGTTTGGCTGATACTGGCACAGCAACTATAATGTGCCTTGAGAATAACAGCTGGGTATATGCGCTGAATGAGCCGGTCACTAAGAATTGTAACATCTGGGAACCAATATCTACTTTGATGTGAAGCAAACACATTATAGGAAGAAGTGTCTTCTCTCCCTGCACACGAAGAAACAATTGCCAAATCGGCAACAGCTGGGTTCCTTGTTTGTCATGATGATTCCAGCAGTGTTCAATGTCGTGATTTTGGACTTCGTATTTTCAGAAGTAATTCCGTATCACAGTGACAGCAGTATCAGCCACGGAGAACAGGTCCTTTGATGAGGTAAACAGATTTTTTACAGGTCTTTTTCAGTGAAGTTATAATAACAAATATTTTGGACTAAATAAATATTCCTGGAGACCTTGAACTTAACTTGAGAGAGGAAGTCTGGGAAGAGAGGGCAGCACAGCAGCTAAGGTTCATTGGATGTGAATGTTTACAGGAAATTTGACCTTATTTTGTACTCTTAAACAGGTAAAGCAGGACGCAGCAGCTTCACTCTTAAAAATGGCAATGCAACGAGCATCTTCCAAAACAGTCTGCCTAATGTTTTTTAATTTGCCTTCATGATAAATTCCCAGAAGCTGACAAAACTAAATTACTGTCATTTCTAGGTGTATAAAAAAAATGTAAAGCCAACTAAGTTGTAAAGCTGGTACATGCCAAGATTCAAAGAAAGAGAACCACTGAGTTAAAGAATAAGAAGAAGCATGCCTTCATAGAAAATGGGAAGCCTGAATATAGATAATAATGGAAGATTTAGAGTACAGTGTATGGAAATGGTGAAAATGTCACATCTCACTAGAACATTCATTCATTCATACAAGTAATTAGCACTATTACATGCCAGCAATTGTTCGAGGTACTGGGGGGACAACGAATCATGCTGATTTCAAATAATTAAAAAGTTGGCAAACAAAGAGAACTGCAATTAGTGTGTTCACTGGTCTTTCCTCTTGCAGGAAAATATATATACATATATATTTTATATATACAAAATCTTATTTAGAGAAGCAAGAAGAACTACAATCGTGCAGCCTGTGGAACAAAAACCACATTCACAGAAAGACAGACAAGATGAAAAGCCAGAGGCTATGTACGAGATGAAGGAACAAGATAAAACCCCAGAAAAACAACTAAATGAAGTGGAGATAGGCAACATTCCAGAAAAAGAATTCAGAATAATGATAGTGAAGATGATCCAGGACCTCAGTAAAAGAATGGAGGCAAAGATCGAGAAGATACAAGAAATGTTTAACAAAGACCTAGAAGAATTAAAGAACAAACAGAGATGAACAATACGGTAACTGAAATGAAAAACTACACTAGAAGGAATCAATAGCAGAATAACTGAGGCAGAAGAACGGATAAGTGACCTGGAAGACAGAATGGTGGAATTCACTGCTGTGGAACAGAATAAAGAAAAAAGAATGAAAAGAAACGAAGACAGCCTAAGAGACCTCTGGGACAACATTAAACACAACAACAATCGTATTATAGGGATACCAGAAGGAGAAGAAAGAGAGAAAGGACCAGAGAAAATATATAAAGAGATTATAGTCGAAAACTTCCCTAACATGGGAACGGAAATAGCCACCCAAGTCCAGGAAATGCAGAGTTCCATACAGGATAAACCCAAGGAGAAAAACACCAAGACACACAGTAATCAAACTGGCAAAAATTAAAGACAAAGAAAAATTATTGAAAGCAGTAAGGGGAAAATGACAACATACAAGGGAACTCCCATAAGGTTAACAGGTGATTTCTCAGCAGAAACTCTATAAGCCAGAAGGGACTGGAATGATATACTTAAAGTGATGAAAGGGAAGAACCTACAACCAAGATTACTCTATCCAGCAAAGATCTTATTCACATTCGATGGAGAAATCAAAAGCTTTACAGACAAGCAAAAGCTAAGAGAATTCAGCACCACCAAACCAGCTCTACAACAAATGCTAAAGGAACTTAAGTGGCAAACACAAGAGAAGAAAAGGACCTACAAAAACAAACCCAAAACAATTAAGAAAATGGTCATAGGAACATACATATCAATAATTACCTTAAACATGAATGGATTAAATGCTTCAACTAAAAGACACAGGCTCGCTGAATGGATAAGAAAACAAGACCCATATGTATGCTGACTACAAGAGACCCACTTCAGACCTAGGGACACATACAGACTGAAAGTGAAGGGATGGAAAAAGATATTCCATGCAAATGGAAATCAAAAGAAAGCTGGAGTAGCAATACTCATATCAGATAAAAGAGACTTTATAATAAAGAATGTTACAAGAGACAAGGAAGGACACTACATAATGATCAATCCAAGAAAAAGATATAACAATTATAAACATATATGCACCCAACACAGGAGCACCTGAACACATAAGGCAACTGCTAACAGCTATAAAAGAGGAAATCAATAGTAACACAGTAATAGTGGGGGACTTTAACACCTCACTTACACCAATGGACAGATAATCCAAAATGAAAATAAATAAGGAAACAAAAGCTTTAAATGACACAATAGACCAGATAGATTTAATTGATATTTATAGGACAGTCCATCCAAAAACAGCAGATTACACTTTCTTCTCAAGTGCACACAGAACATTCTCCAGGATAGACCACATCTTGGGTCACAAATCAAGCCTCAGTAAATTTAAGAAAAGTGAAATCATATCAAGCATCTTTTTTGACCACAACACTATGAGATTAGAAATGAATTACGGGGAAAAAAACGTAAAAAACACAAACACATGGAGGCTAAACAATACGTTACTAAATAACCAAGAGATCACTAAAGACATCAAAGAGGAAACTAAAAAATAACTAGAGACAAATGACAATGAAAACACGACAATCCAAAACCTATGGGATGCAGCAAAAGCAGTTCTAAGCGGGGAGTTTACAGGTATACAAGCATACCTCAAGAAACAAGAAAAATCTCAAATAAACAATCTAACCTTACACCTAAGGAACTAGAGAAGAAGAACAAGCAAAACCCAAAGTTAGCAGAAGGAAAGAAATCATAAAGATCAGAGCAGTAATAAATGAAATAGAAACAAAGAAAACAATAGCAAAGATCAATAAAAGTAAAAGCTGGTTCTTTGAGATGATAAACAAAATTCGTAAATTCATTAGCCGGACTCATCAAGAAAATGAGGGAGAGGACTCAAATCAATAAAATTAGAAATGAAAAAGGAGATATTACAACAGACACTGCAGAAATACAAAGCATCCTAAGAGACAACTACAAGCAACTCTATGCCAATAAAATGGACAACCTGGAAGAAATGGACAAATTCTTAGAAAGGTATAACCTTCCAAGACTGAACCAGGAAGAAATAGAAAATATGAACAGACCAATCACAAGTAATGAAATTGAAACTGAGATTAAAAATCTTCCAACAGGGCTTCCCTGGTGGCGCAGTGGTGGAGAGTCCGCCTGCCGATGCAGGGGACACAGGTTCGTGCCCCAGTCCAGGAAGATCTCACATGCCGCGGAGTGGCTGGGCCCGTGAGCCATGGCCGCTGAGCCTGCACGTCCGGAGCCTGTGCTCCACAACGGGAGAGGCCACAACAGTGAGAGGCCCGCCTACCGAAAAAAAAAAAAATCTTCCAACAAACAAAAGTCCAGGACCAGATGGCTTCACAGGTGAATTCTATCAAACATTTAGAGAACAGATAACACCCATCCTTCTCAAACTCTTCCAAAAAATTGCAGAGGAAGGAACACTCCCAAACTCATTCTATTAGGCCACCATCACCCTGATACCAAAATCAGACAAAGATACTACAAAAAAAGAAAATTACAGACCAATATCACTGATTAATATAGATGCAAAAATCCTCAACAAAATACTAGCAAACAGTATCCAACAACACATTAAAAGGATCATGCACCATGATCAAGTGGGATTTATCCCAGGGATGCAAGGATTAGCCAATATATGCAAATCAATCAATGTGAAACACCATATTAACGCATAATGAAGAATAAAAACCATATGATCGTCTCAATAGATGCAGAAAAAGCTTTTGACAAAATTCAACACCCATTTATGATAAAAACTCTCCAGAAAGTGGGCACAGAGGGAACCTACCTCAACATAATAAAGGCCATATATGAGAAACCCACAGCAAACATCATTCTCAATGCTGAAAAACTGAAAGCATTTCCTCTAAGATCAGGAACAAGACAAGGATGTCCATTCTCACCACTATTTTTCAACATAGTTTGGGAAGTCCTAGCCATGTCAATCAGAGAAGAAAAAGAAATAAAAGGAATACAAATTGGAAAAGAGGAAGTAAAACTGTCACTGTTTACAGATGACATGATAGTATACATAAAGAATCCTAAAGATGCCACCAGAAAACTACTAGAGCTAATCAATGAATTTGGTAAAGCTGTAGGATACAAAATTAATGCACAGAAATCTCTTGCATTCTTATATACTAATGATGAAAAATCTGAAAGAGAAATTAAGGAAACACTCCCATTTACCATTGCAACATACCTAGGAATAAACCTACCTAGGGAGACCAAAGGTAGGTTTGCAGAAAACTATAAGGCACTGATGAAAGAAATTAAAGATTATACCAACAGATGGAGAGATATACCATGTTCTTGGATTGGAAGAATCAATATTGTGAAAATGACTATACTACCCAAAGCAATCTACAGATTCAATGCAATCCCTATCAAATTACCAATGGCATTTTTTACAGAACTAGAAGAAAAAATATTAAAATTTGTATGGATACACAAAAGACCCTGAACAGCCAAAGCAGTCTTGAGGGAAAAAAAACGGAGCAGGAGGAATCAGACTCCCTGACTTCAGACTATCACAAAGCTACAGTAATCAAGACAATATGGTACTGGCATGAAAACAGAAACACAGATCAATGGAACAAGATAGAAAGCCCAGAGATATACCCACTCACCTATGGTCAACTAATCTATGACAAAGGAGGCAAGGATATACAGTGGAGGAAAGACAGTCTCTTCAATAAGTGGTGCTGGGAAAACTGGACAGCTACGTGTAAAAGAATGAAATTAGAACACTCCCTAACACCATACACAAAAATAAACTCAAAATGGATTAAAGACCTAAATGTAAGACTGGACACTATAAAACTCTTAGAAGAAAACATAGGAAGAACACTCTTTGACATAAATCACAGCAAGATCTTTTTTGATCCACCTCCTAGAGTAATGGAAATAAAAACAAAAATAAACAAATGGGACCTAATGAAACTTAAAAGCTTTTGCACAGCAAAGGAAACCATAAACAAGACGAAAAGACAACTCTCAGAATGGGAGAAGATATTTGCAAAGGAATCAACGGACAAAGAATTAATCTCCAAAATATATAAACAGCTCATGCAGCTCAATGTTAAAGAAACAAACAACCCAATCCAAAAATGGGCAGAAGACCTAAATAGACATTTCTCCAAAGAAGACATACAGATGGCAAGAAGCACATGAAAAGTTGCTCAACATCACTAATTATTAGAGAAATGCAAATCAAAACTACTATGAGGTATCAACTCACACCAGTTAGAATGGGCCTCATCAGAAAATCTACAAACAACAAATGCTGGAAAGGGTGTGGAGAAAAGGGAACCCTCTTGTACTGTTGGTGGGAATGTAATTTGATACAGCCACTATGGGGAACAGTATGGAGGGTCCTTAAATAACTAAAAATAGAATTACCCACTACTGGGCATATACCCAGAGAAAACCATAATTCAAAAAGACACATCCACCCCAATGTTCATTGCAGCACTATTTTCAATAGCCAGGTCATGGAAGCATCCTAAATGCCCATCAACAGACGAATGGATAAAGAAGATGTGGTACATATATACAATGGAATATTACTCAGCCATAAAAAGGAACGAAATTGGGTCATTTGTTGAGACGTGGATGGATCTAGAGACTGTCATACAGAGTGAAGTAAGTCAGAAAGAGAAAAACAAATATCATATATTAACGCATGTATGTGGAACCTAGAAAATGGTACAGATGAACCGGTTTGCAGGGCAGAAGTTGAGACACAGATGTAGAGAACAAACGTATGGACACCAAGGGGGGAAAGCTGTGGGGGGTGGGGATGGTGGTGTGCTGAATTGGGTGATTGGGATTGACATGTATACACTGATGTGTATAAAATTGATGACTAATAAGAACCTGGTTTATAAAAAATAAAATAAAATTCAAAAACAAATCTTATTTATATATGGAATTTAGAGGGGCTTAAATCAAACCAGACTTCATTCATTTGTTCATCTAATCATTCAACATTTACTCTGGACCCTCATGGGCCAGGCACTCTGCCCAGTGCTGGAGACCAAGAGAGAAATGACAAAGTTCCTTTCTGCACCATCTAGAGAAACATATATTATTTGTGTAAAAGTATAAGCAAATATTTAGTTGATATATTTCATAGTGGGCTCATAAACTCACAAATTTCTACAGACTGCGACACTTTAAAATTTCTCTTTTTATCCAAAAAATTAATAGTTCTTTTATAGTTTAAACTTCTACATAAAGTTGTTGGATTAACATTTTTTTCCCTTGGCATCCAGCCTTCTAGGATTATCATTTGAATACACTGTTAGCCAAAAAATTGATCAATATGAACAAACTGCCTGAAGGCAGCTTTGAGACGCACTTGTTATCAACCTATATTAGTTGACCCTGAAAGGTAAGACCAACATCCTGACCTTTCTCATTTTAGTATCCAGATGATTAAATATGTTTTGTATTATTTAATGTGGTTATCTAAAGCATTAAGAAAACCCCAAGTCAAAAGAATAGCTAAACAGATTAGGTAGCTTCAAATTATCAGTTGACTTCTTCCTCCAGAAATTACAAAAGCAAACACCATTCCATCTGTATTTTGAAAAAAAGCATTTCTTTACCCGCACATTTAGGCACAAATCCTAGACAGGATTTAGTATGCTGTACCCTGTCACTGCCAGGCTATGTTGGCCCAAAGGAAAAGATGACAGTGGTTCAGAGAAGATGAAACCATCACATCAAGCCAAAGGACCGCTTTATAACACTACTGCTTATTAAGTTGATCAGAATGTACCACCCAGTATTTCTCAGGCAGTCTAACTTATTCAAACCCAACTCATCTATCACAGGAAAACAGGGCAAAATCTCCACTTATTTTTCTCCTTTCTGACAGCCATAAAGTCAATAATAGTCTCTTTATAAACTTTATTTTGTCTCTGAATCTCCTATTTTAAAAAGCCAAAGGGCTTACCTAGAATTTTCTCCAGCTTGTGTAATTTAATAAATGCCTAAGGTCAAGCACCAAGTTTTCTTTATTTCAATTACCCTCAACGTGCATGGCGCAGAGCAGGTGCTCAATGACTGTTTAATTGATTTATATAGCTTAAAAATATCTGTATTGGTGATTGAATTTGCCTGTTATATGCAGATTTTTATCACATCTAGGGAGATACCTGACCTAAAGTAATCGATTCCTGAAGGTCACCTGAACTGATTCACATCTTAATACAAGTTGTTTCATGTTTAAGATACGTTTTTTGAACACCTTTTAAGTAATCTATGAGTCTCAGCAATGAAAACGTTCTAGAATTGTTTGTAACATATCTTTTTCGGTAAGCGGGCCTCTCACTGTTGTGGCCTCTCCCGTTGCGGAGCACAGGCTCCAGACGCGCAGGCTCACCAGCCATGGCTCACGGGCCCAGCCGCTCCGCAGCATGTGGGATCTTCCCGGACCGGGGCACGAACCCGTGTCCCCTGCATCGGCAGGCAGACTCTCAACCACTGCGCACCAGGGAAGCCCTGTGACGTATCTTTTACTCTAAATTAGTGAACCACCCATCTAAGACAATGCATCTATCCATTTCATTTACCTCCCTTCTGAAAGAGTTGACCAATGCTATAATCCTTACTATTCATGTCAGTTGAGGAACAAAAGGTCATTTACCCAAAAATTTGCTGAGATTAAAAATAACTTAGGTACAAGGTCAAAACAATAGCAGACCCCTGATGCGCAAGTTATTGCTTTTCAATAATAAGCCCAAATCCTCCCCCACATCACTCTCAGGGAGTACTATAAATATTAGGGATTTATCACAAGCATAATGTTTAGGGGACTGCCACCAGGTTCTAGAGAATGGTACATTCATTATCCTCTAAAAATATTTTCATTGCTATGATCAGAATGAATTAAGAAGTAAACCCACTGGAAGAATTACAATTATTCACTTCTTCTGTACCAGTGTTGGAAATGAATCTCACTTTTCCTGGCAATTTTATTACATGTTAATTTACCTGTGTTGCATTAAGTGACAAGCATTCTGGAAGGCCAGCAGAAAAGCAGAATGGCCTGGCCTATCTCTTGGAGGCTCCTATCACTCTGATTGGAAAAATTACTAATTCAGTGCTTCAAATATATTATTTAGCATAAAAGTAGAGCTATAAGTAGTAGTGAAAAACACTTATTTATAAGCATATTATAGGTAGTTCCATGACCTGCACTTTATTTCATAATAAAATCTTTGATTCTAAAGTAGTGATGTTCTCAAGGCTACAACTAGAAGAAAGTGACTTATTAACATGATTTTAGACACTGAAAGAGAAAGAACAACATATAGTTGTAACAGGAAAGACATTCTGCTGTCTAGTCATCTTACATCTTACACATTGTTTTCATAGATTTCAAAAGTTTCCCGTATTTTTTTTTTTGTGTGGTACGCGGGCCTCTCACTGTTGTGGCCTCTCCCGTTGTGGAGCACAGGCTCCGGACGCGCAGGCTCAGCGGCCATGGCTCACGGGCCCAGCCGCTCCGCGGCATGTGGGATCTTCCCGGACCGGGGCACGAACCCGCGTCCCCTGCATCGGCAGGCGGACTCTCAACCACTGCGCCACCAGGGAAGCCCTTCCCGTATTTTAAGAGTGAATAATTTCAACTTTGACACAGAGTGTGATTAATACTTTGTCGCCACTAGAATTTATTTTAGGGTATCTTCCAATCTTTCCCACCCCAGTACACACAGATGTGCAAAAAATATATTTACCTACGCTTCTACTACTTTAGAATATTAGCTCAGGAAGTCACATCTCCAAATTGGTAAAGCCCAGGTGACTGTCTCCTTTTAGAATGCATCTAATTTCAATGTGAGTATAAATTAATTATCTTCCTCCTCCAATTGACACAGGCCAATTTGTACTGAGAGGTAAGGGTGCAAGGCAGAAAGTGTGATCAATAGCCTGTTATACAGGGCCACAGGAAATCTGATCCCCAAAGGGCTCAGAAAGCCAAAGAGGGCAAGAAGTTAATGGGGGCAAGATAGCAAATCTACACTATAATTTAATTTGCAAGCTGAAAAACTGTGACTATTTTGCCAAGAAGCCTTTTATCCCACTTTCTCCAATAGCAGAAATCTGTGATTACCAGTCTTTCATCCAATATGAATTGGGCACACATATAGAACAGAGAAATAAAACCTAAGGGAGATTTTATTTTAATTTGACAAATATTTTTTTGAATTTAATAAAATAACTTATTGTTCCAGAAATGTACTGGTTGCATAAGAATCAAAGTATAATTTTATTCAAAAATGATCATATCAGAGCCACATCTAGTAATTAGATCAACCTAGATTCAACCAAGATTCATTCAAATATTTAGCACATGGCCATATTTACTGGTCACTATTCTTACTGCCAGGGATGCAGAGATTTAAGATAAAAGAGATTGCCTAAGCAATCAGTAAACATACAGTTTAGAGAGGAAGACAAGTCAAAAAGATTATAAATAATATACTATGTGCCTCTCTAAATTTGTAATACTTATAATTGTATCACCTATTTCATCATAAGAATTACATGAGATAATCCATAGAAATTATTTAGCAAAACTTCTGGCACATAGTAATTTAAATAAATATTAGCATCAGATGATGATGTAAACTATGGTGATGATGACGATGATGATAATGATATGGTGATGCCACCATCCCAAGAATATATGGGAACAATGAGGACACAGAATGGAGATTAGGAAAGGATTTTTAAAAGAAGCTTTCCTGGGCTTCCGGGAATATGGTGGAAGAATAAGACGCAGAGATCACCTTCCTCCCCACAGATACACCAGAAATACATCTACACGTGGAACAACTCCTACAGAACACCTACTGAACGCTGGCAGAAGACCACAGAACTCCCAAAAGGCAAGAAACCCCACACGTACCTGGGTAGGGCAAAAGAAAAAATAAACAGAGACAAAAGAATAGGGATGATACCTGCACCGCTGGGAGGGAGCTGTGAAGGAGGAAAGGATTCCACACACTAGGAAGCCCCTTCGCGGGCGGAGACTGCGGGTGGCAGAGGGGGAAAGCTTCGAAGCCGCGGAGGAGAGCACAGCAACAGGGGTGCAGAGGGCAAAGCGGAGAGATTCCCGCACAGAGGGTCAGTGCCGACCAGCACTCACCAGCCTGAGAGGCTTGTCTGGTCACCCGCCGGGGCGGGCGGGGCTGGGAGCTGAGGCTAAGGCTTCGGTCGGAGCGCAGGGAGAGGACTGGGGTTGGCGGCGTGAACACAGCCTGCAGGGGGTTAGTGCGCCACGGCTAGCCGGGAGGGAGTCCGGGGAAAAGTCTGAACCTAACGAAGTGGCAAGAGACTTTTTCTTCCCTCTTTGTTTCCTGGTGCGGGAGGAGAGGGGATTAAGCAAGCTGTTTAAAGAAGCTCCAGAGAAGGGCGCGAGCCGCGGCTAAAAGCACGGACCCCAGAGACGAGCATGAGACGCTAAGGCTGCTGCTGCTGCCACCAAGAAGCCTGTGTGCGAGCACAGCTCACTCTCCACACCCTGCTTCCTGGGAGCCTGTGCAGCCCGCCACTGGCAGGGTCCCGTGATCCAGGGACAGCTTCCCCGGGAGAATGCACGCCGGCCTCTGCCGCCGCAGGCCCGCCCCTCACTCCGAGCGGCTCCCTCCCCCCGGCCTGAGTGAGCCAGAGCCCCCGAATCAGTGGCTCCTTTAACCCCGTCCTCTCTGCGCGAGGAACAGACTCCCTCCGGCGACCTACACGCAGAGGCAGGGCCAAATCCAAAGCTGAACCCCGGGAGCTGTGCGAACAAAGAAGAGAAAGGGAAATCTCTCCCAGCAGCCTCAGGAGCAGCGGATTAAAGTTCCACAATCAACTTGATGTACCCTGGATCTGTGGAATACCTGAATAGACAACGAATCATCCCAAATTAAGGAGGTGGACTTTGAGAGCAAGATTTATGATTTTTTCTGCTTTTCCTCTTTTTGTAAGTGTGTATGTGTATGCTTCTGTGTGAGATTTTGTCTGTACAGCTTTGCTTCCACCATTTGTCCTAAGGCTCTATCCATCGGTTTTTTTTCCTAAATATTTTTTTATTTTAATAACTTTATTATATTTTATCTTATTTTATATTACTTTATCTTCTTTCTTTTTTTCCTTCCTTCCCTCCTTCCTTCCTTCCTTCCTCCCTCCCTCCCTCCTTTCTTTCTTTCTTTCTTCTTCTACTAATACTTACTTTCTACTTTTTCTCCCTTTTATTCTGAGCCATGTGGAGGAAAGGCTCTTGGTGCTGCAGCCAGGAGTCAGTGCTGTGCCTCTGAGGTGGGAGAGCAAACTTCAGGACACTGATCCACAAGAGACCTCCCAACTCCACATAATATCAAACAGCGAAAATCTCCCAGAGATCTCCATCTCAACACCAGCACCCAGCTTCACTCAACGACCAGCAAGCTACAGTGCTGGACATCCTATGCCAAACAACTAGCAAGACAGGAACACAACCCCACCCATTAGCAGAGAGGCTGCCTAAAATCATAATAAGTCCACAGACACCCTAAAACACACCACCAGACGTGGACCTGCCCACCAGAGAGGCAAGATCCAGCCTCATCCACCAGAACACAGGCACTAGTCCCCTCCACCAGGAAGCCTACACAACCCACTGAACCAACCTTAGCCACTGGGGACAGACACCAAAAACAATGGGAACTACGAACCTGCAGCCTGCAAAAAGGAGACCCCAAACACAGTAAGATAAGCAAAATGAGAAGACAGAAAAACACACAGCAGATGAAGGAGCAAGATGAAAACCCACAAGACCTAACAAATGAAGAGGAAATAGGCAGTCTAGCTGAAAAAGAATTCAGAATAATGATAGTAAAGATGATCCAAAATCTTGGAAATAGAATAGAGAAAATGCAAGAAACATTTAACAAGGACCTAGAAGAACTAAAGATGAAACAAACAATGATGAACAACACAATAAATGAAATTAAAAATACTCTAGGGCTTCCCTGGTGGCACAGTGGTTAAGAATCCACCTGCCAATGCAGGGGACACGGGTCGAGCCCTGG
The DNA here is from genome assembly GCF_964374135.1 of Grampus griseus. Taxonomy (NCBI): domain Eukaryota; kingdom Metazoa; phylum Chordata; class Mammalia; order Artiodactyla; family Delphinidae; genus Grampus; species Grampus griseus. The sequence continues at coordinate 72,112,128 of NC_139000.1, read as the reverse complement.
TTCAGGAGGATCCCACATGCCGCGAAGCAACTAAGACCGTGTGCCACAACAACTGAGCCTGCGCTCTAGAGCCCGCGAGCCACAACTACTGAAGCCCGTGTGCCACAACTACGGAAGCCCACACACCTAGAGCCTGTGCTCCGCAACAAGAGAAGCCACCGCAATGAGGAGCCTGCGCCCCGCAACGAAGAGTAGCCCCTGCTCACCACAACTAGACAAAGCCCACGTGCAACAGCGAAGACCCAAGGCAGCCAAAAATTAAATAAATGAATAAATAAATAAATTTATAAAATAAAATAAAATACTCTAGATGGGATCAATAGCAGAATAACTGAGGCAGAAGAACGGATAAGTGACCTGGAAGATAATATAGTGGAAATAACTACTGCAGAGCGGAATAAAACTAAAAGAATGAAAAGAACTGAGGACAGTCTCAGACACCTCTGGGACAACATTAAACGCACCAACATTCGAATTATAGGGGTTCCAGAAGAAGAAGAGAAAAAGAAAGGGACTGAGAAAATATTTGAAGAGATTATAGTTGAAAACTTCCCTAATATGGGAAAGGAAATAGTTAATCAAGTCCAGGAAGCCCAGAGAGTCCCATACAGGATAAATCCAAGGAGAAATACGCCAAGACACATATTAATCAAACTGTCAAAAATTAAATACAAAGAAAACATATTAAAAGCAGCAAGGGAAAAACAACAAATAACACACAAGGGAATCTCCATAAGGTTAACAGCTGATCTTTCACAGAAACTCTGCAAGCCAGAAGGGACTGGCAGGACATATTTAAAGTGATGAAGGAGAAAAACCTGCAACCAAGATTACTCTACCCAGCAAGGATCTCATTCAGATTTGATGGAGAAATTAAAACCTTTACAGACAAGCAAAAGCTGAGAGAGTTCAGCACCACCAAACCAGCTTTACAACAACTGCTAAAGGAACTTCTCTAGGCAAGAAACACAAGAGAAGGAAAAGACCTACAATAACAAACCCGAAACAATTAAGAAAATGGGAATAGGAACATACATATCGATAATTGCCTTAAATGTAAATGGACTAAATGCTCCCACCAAAAGACACAGATCGGCTGAATGGATACAAAAACAAGACCCATATATTTGCTATCTACAAGAGACCTACTTCAGACCTAGAGACACATACAGACAGAAAGTAAGGGGATGGAAAAAGATATTTCACACAAATGGAAACCAAAAGAAAGCTGGAGTAGCAATTCTCATATGAGACAAAATAGACTTTAAAATAAAGACTATTACAACAGACAAAGAAGGACACTACATAATGATCAAGGGATCGATCCAAGAAGAAGATATAACAATTGTAAATATTTATGCACCCAACATACGAGCACCTCAATACATAAGGCAAATACTAACAGCCATAAAAGGGGAAATCGACAGTAACACGTTCATAGTATGGGACTTTAACACCCCACTTTCACCAATGGACAGATCATCCAAAATGAAAATAAATAAGGAAACACAAGCTTTAAATGATACATTAAACAAGATGGACTTAATTGATATTTATAGGACATTCCATCCAAAAACAACATAATACACATTTTTCTCAAGTGCTCATGGAACATTCTCCAGGATAGATCATATCTTGGGTCACAAATCAAGCCATGGTAAATTTAGGAAAATTGAAACTGTATCAGGTATCTTTTCCGACCACAACGCTATGAGACTAGATATCAATTACAGGAAAAGATCTGTAAAAAATACAAACACATGGAGGCTAAACAATACACTACTTAATAACGAAGTGATCACTGAAGAAATCAAAGAGGAAATTAAAAAATACCTAGAAACAAATGACAATGGAGACACGACGACCCAAAATCTATGAGATGCAGCAAAAGCAGTTCTAAGAGGGAAGTTTATAGCAATACAATCCTACCTTAAGAAACAGGAAACATCTCGAATAAACAACCTAACCTTGCATCTAAAGCAATTAGAGAAAGAAGAACAAAAAAACCCCAAAGTTAGCAGAAGGAAAGAAATCATAAAAACCAGATCAGAAATAAATGAAAAAGAAATGAAGGAAACGATAGCAAAGATAAATAAAACTGAAAGCTGGTTCTTTGAGAAGATAAACAAAATTGATAAACCATTGGCCAGATTCATCAAGAAAAAAAGGGAGAAGACTCAAATCAATAGAATTAGAAATGAAAAAGGAGAAGTAACAACTGACACTGCAGAAATACAAAAGATCATGAGAGATTACTACAAGCAACTCTATGCCAATAAAATGGACAACCTGGAAGAAATGGACAAATTCTTAGAAATGCAGAACCTGCCGAGACTGAACCAGGAAGAAATAGAAAATATGAACAGACCAATCACAAACACTGAAATTGAAACTGTGACTAAAAATCTTCCAACAAACAAAAGCCCAGGACCAGATGGCTTCACAGGCAAATTCTATCAAACATTTAGAGAAGAGCTAACACCTATCCTTCTCAAACTCTTCCAAAATATAGCAGAGGGAGGAACACTCCCAAACTCATTCTACGAGGCCACCATCACTCTGATACCAAAACCAGACAAGGATGTCACAAAGAAAGAAAACTACATACAGGCCAATATCACTGATGAACATAGATGCAAAAATCCTCAACAAAATACTAGCAAACAGAATCCAACAGCACATTAAACAGATCATACGCCATGATCAAGTGGGGTTTATTCCAGGAATGCAAGGATTCTTCAACATACGCAAATCAATCAACGTGATACAGCATAATAACAAATTGAAGGAGAAAAACCATATGATCATCTCAATAGATGCAGAGAAAGCTTTCGACAAAACTCAACACCCATTTATGATAAAAACCCTCCAGAAGTAGGCATAGAGGGAACTTTCCTCAACATAATAAAGGCCATATATGACAAACCCACAGCCAACATTGTCCTCAATGGTGAAAAACTGAAACCATTTCCACTAAGATCAGGAACAAGACAAGGTTGCCCACTCTCACCACTATTATTCAACATAGTTTTGGAACTTTTAGCCACAGCAATCAGAGAAGAAAAGGGAATAAAAGGAATCCAAATAGGAAAAGAAGAAGTAAAGCTGTCACTGTTTGCAGATGACATGATACTATACATAGAGAATCCTAAAGATGCTACCAGAAAACTCCTAGAGCTAATCAATGAATTAGGTAAAGTAGCAGGATACAAAATTAATGCACAGAAATCTCTGGCATTCCTATACACTAATGATGAAAAATCTGAAAGTGAAATCAAGAAAACACTCCCATTTACCATTGCAACAAAAAGAATAAAACATCTAGGAATAAACCTACCTAAGGAGACAATGACCTGTATGCAAAAATTATAAGAGACTGATGAAAGCAATTAGAGATGATACAAATAGATGGAGAGATATACCATGTTCTTGGATTGGAAGAATCAACGTTGTGAAAATGACTCTACTACCCAAAGCAATCTACAGATTCAGTGCAATCCCTATCAAACTACCACTGGCATTTTTCACAGAACTAGAACAAAAAATTTCACAATTTGTATGGAAACACAAAAGACCACGAATAGCCAAAGCAATCTTGAGAACGAAAAATGGAGCTGAAGGAATCAGGCTGCCTGACTTCAGACTATACTACAAAGCTACAGTAATCAAGAGAGTATGGTACTGGCACAAAAACAGAAAGATCAATGGAACAGGATAGAAAGCCCAGAGATAAACCCACGCACATATGGTCACCTTATCTTTGATAAAGGAGGCAGGAACGTACAGTGGAGAAAGGACAGCCTCTTCAATAAGTGGTGCTGGGAATACTGGACAGGTACATGTAAAAGTATGAGATTAGATCACTCCCTAACACCATACACAAAAATAAGCTCAAAATGGATTAAAGACCTAAATGTAAGGCCAGAAACTATCAAACTCTTAGAGGAAAACATAAGCAGAACACTCTATGACATAAATCACAGCAAGATCCTTTTTGATCCACCTCCTGGAGAAATAGAAATAAAAACAAAAATAAAAAAATGGGACCTAATGAAAGTTCAAATCTTTTGCACAGCAAAGGAGACCACAAACAAGACCAAAAGACAACCCTCAGCATGGGAGAAAATATTTGCAAATGAAGAAACTGACAAAGGATTAATCTCCAAAATTTATAAGCAGCTCATGCAGCTCAATAACAAAAAAACAAACAACCCAATCCAAAAATGGGCAGAAGACCTAAATAGACATTTCTCCAAAGAAGATATGCAGACTGCCAACAAACACATGAAAGAATTTTCAACATCATTAATCATTAGAGAAATGCACATCAAAACTACAATGAGATATCATCTCACACCAGTCAGAATGGCCATCATCAAAAAATCTAGGAACAATAAATGCTGGAGAGGGTGTGGAGAAAAGAAAACCCTCTTGAACTGTTGGTGGGAATGTAAATTGACACAGCCACTGTGGAGAACAGTATGGAGGTTCCTTAAAAAACTACAAATAGAACTACCATATGACCCAGCAATCCCACTACTGGGCATATACCCTGAGGAAACCATAATTCAAAAAGAGTCATGTACCAAAATGTTCATTGCAGCTCTATTTACAATAGCCCAGAGATGGAAACAACCTAAGTGTCCATCATCGGATGAATGGATAAAGAAGATGTGGCACATATATACAATGGAATATTACTGAGCCATAAAAAGAAACGAAATTGAGATATCTGTATGAGGTGGATGGACCTAGAGTCTGTCATACAGAGTGAAGTAAGTCAGAAAGAGAAAAACAAATATCATATGCTAACACATATATATGGAATCTAAGAAAAAAAAAAAAGGTCATGAAGAACCTAGGGGTAAGATGGGAATAAAGACACAGACCTACTAGAGAATGGACTTGAGGATATGGGGAGGGGGAAGGGTAAGCTGTGTCAAAGTGAGAGAGAGGCATGGACATATATACACTACCAAACTTAAGGTAGATAGCTAGTGGGAAGCAGCCGCATAGCACAGGGAGATCAGCTGGGTGCTTTGTGACCACCTGGAGGGGTGAGATAGGAAGGGTGGGAGGGAGGGAGACGCAAGAGGGAAGAGGTATGGGAACATATGTATATGTATAACTGATTCACTTTGTTATAAAGCAGAAACTAACACACCATTGTAAAGCAATTATACTCCAATAAAGATGTAAAAAAAAAAAAAAGCTTTCCTGTTAGAGGTATAAATCTGAGCTAAATTTTTAAAGATTGATAATAAACATAAGCCAATAACAAAGAGTTAGGGAAGAGATAGAAATGTCCTAGGCAGATAAGATAGAAGCATCAATGCTTTTACTCCCTACCCTGAGCAGTTTAGGATCCCTTCTGAGTCTTGGAGCAGCCCTGAACCAGACATCTAGCATCTGAATCCTCTCAAATGTGATGCTCAGGGAAATCCCCAGACACCTTGAGAGACCCATGTATCTGGACACAGTATCCAATTTACGTGTGTCCTTAGATTTTCATCCTCTTCATTCTGATGAGAACCTCTTGCATGATCAATTTAATAATGTCAAATTGACCACTATTATGCTTTGTTTGGTATTTCCTATTCACATGAAATCTATTTGTCCTGGTATTTAAAAATATAAAGCTGTCTTTTCCTATTTAAAGTAAATATCATTAAAGTCTTACCTGTAGTACATATTGCTTTATTCTTTACTTTTTCAGAACATAGGTTCTTCAGTATATTGTTAAATGAACCTATATTAATTTATTCTGCCATCCCTTATTCTTTATGTATGCCTAGAACATACTAGATACTGTGTTCCACGTATTTCTAAAAGGTGCTACATATAATGGGAGAAACATGGTATTTTCCCCCATACAGCTTGACATAACAATTCCATTTCTAGGATCTATCCTACAGAAATACACATGAGTACAAAGATATAGTTTAGATAGATAGAAGGGAAGAAGGGAGGGAGGAGGGAGAGAGAGAACAGGATTTTAGGGGAATAAATAAGGAGACTATGGATATAGATGTTCATTGCAGAATTTTTTGAAATGTAGAAAAATTATAAACAGCCTATATATGGTAATGGTTACATAAATTATGGTTAATTCATACTAGACTGATAGGTAGCTCTTAAAATAAATAGGGTAGACTGAAGTGCAGTAACATGAGAGGGTCTATAGGGCATATTAAGTGATGTAATTACATAACAATGAAGCTAATCACATACACACACAGATATTTAAATGGTAAATGCACAGGAAAAGCTTTCAGAGAATTGACATCAAACATGCAGAGGGAGGTATGGAAAGATGCTGGGGATAGGAAGAAAAACAAAGAACATGGAGTGGATATCCACTTTTTACTTTACATATTTTTGAACTGTTTCAGTTTTGTAAAGTATATGTGTTTCTTTGAAGTTAAAATAAAAATTTACTCTAACTGGAAAAAAAATATGATAATATGGATTAATGCTCCTGACTCTTTGCTCTGGTTGAACAGCCTTCTCCCATCTTCTGTGGTAAGTGAAATCCTATTCACTTTTCAGGGCCCAACTCAGTCATCAGTATATTCCTTGATATTTAAGTCATAGCTACTCTAAATTTCAAATAATAATTCTAAACTATCTTGGGTATGTGGCACTTGGATGCTTGCAAACTTCCCACCCATTCTACAAACACCCAATACCAGCATCTCATCTGTGCTTCTACAGGACTATGAAATTAGAGCACTTTACATTGTATCACAGTCACTTCTCAGACCAACCAGTAAACTTATTCATCTGAGTCCTCAGTGTTTATTAAAGAGGATATTAAAGAGAAATGTGCCTGCACAAATGCAACTGAGAACAAAACGTAACTAAGAGAAGTCATCTCCAACTTTCACCCTCTCTTCACCTAATAAGTGTTGTGGGAATATGAGTCATTTCCATATTTCATAGGCATCCTGTGATGTGAAAGCTTATTTCTGAATTTGTTTCTCCTGTAAGAAAAGATTTCCTTCCTAAAATTAGACTGTGAATCTACTTCGAAAGCTACTAATCAAACATAAGTTAAAGTTACTTAAATAAGGGAGAGAAAATTTTAGAGCTCTAAAATCATTAGAAATAGGTCACCGAAACCTTCAATAAAACTTCAGAAAAGGTTCCAGGAAAAAAGGTATTCTCATTAAGAAGCTGTAAAGTAATTCTGCTATCAAACAGGGGGGAAAAAATCACATATGCAAAAGCAGCAAAATACAGTCTATAAAGTCATTTAATGAAACAGAAATTTGTATCTATGCCATATCTAATGCACTTCTGGAAAAACCTCGGCATATTCACTAATTATGAACCATATATTACATAGTTATTATGGGTATTATTCAGCAATAGAAGATTTAAAGTTGGTTGTCTCCTTCACTATAGTTAGCAAAGAAATATTGGCACATATATGATCTAGTTAAATAGGTTAGAAAATAGGAGGGAATTTACTAACTAGCCCTTTAATTATGCAAACAGAGTTTCCATAATTCTGAAACTGGATTCCATGACACCCACAGATTTCCCTATAATCTAGCTGTAAATAGTAATTACAGTGTTCAGAGTAGAAACCACTGTATTTTAGGTTGCAAAGCAGTCTCTATTATTATCTCCTGTATTAAGTCATTTGATAACTGTCTAAAACTTTCCTAGTAGGGTGATTTTTATTTTCTTTTAAAGTCATGTTTTTCTTTATTTTCACGAAAAGTGTAAGAAAAATTTGTTCAGCCATTTTCAAATTAAAGGACAATGGGGAGGGAAATTTGCCATTAAACTTTAAAACATTATATTTAGCAGGTCCTCGGTGGGTTGCATAATCAGTTCAAGACTATGGATTAACAATCAAAGGGAGCCTAGACACTGACCTACATTAGAGAAACCCTACACACACAACCAAGAATTCATCATCCCCAGAGAACAGAAAGCCTTTTGGGTAACCTGCTAGCTAAGCAGCACATGCCCCAATATTATAGTGCTAGGAACCAGGAAAAAACTCATCTTGAAAGGCACCACATTAAAGGTGAGAAAAACAGTAGGAGTCCTACATAACCCAGCATTAGTTTTCAGACCTAGCCTATAGTGCTGCAAGGCAATAATCATTTAACTATTTGTTATGCAGGTGTACATCTACAGCTACTTTAGCAACCACATTTGACGGGGCATTACGTTCATCCTCAGGATGCTGAACACACAAGTTGCCAAAACTGACTGAGCCACATCAGAGCAGGATAATTTCAACTGTCTTGGAGATTCACACCCAAATGTTTCAGTCACTTCAACCTGACATAGGTACAAAACTTAATTCATGTTGCCACCAAAACCCACTCCTCCTCCTGTGTTTCCTGTCTCAATGAACAGACCCTTTATTTACATAATTGATTGCTCACACCAGAAAATTAAGCATCATCTTGGATAGCTCCCTCTTCACATCTTGCACATCTAATCACAAGTCTTTCAAATTTCCTCATTCATTCATTTCTCTTCATCCCCACTATCACCAGCATAGTTTGGACCACCAAAATCACTTCTCTGGATCTAGAGATGAATCTAGAGGAAGACTCATGAGCCTCAAAGCCCCTTCTAGAGCCTTGTATCTCATTTTATATTCAAAATTTTGTATTCTTTTTCTTAAAGAGAATCCCAAAATATATAACCTGTGGACCCTACAAAACCTATATCCTCTGCTATCAGAGTTACTGCAAAAGCTTCCCATCTCCTTAGCATTGTAGATGAAGTGGTCTTTCTAAAACACAAATATGATCATGTACTTCCATCACTTAAAAGCCTCCAGTCGTGACATGTTTCTCTTAGAATTTTGTCTCAACTCCTTAAACTTAAATTTTATATAGTCTACATACATCTTATGATATACATACAACTTCTCCAGCTACTATACAGCCCTTATACCATGTTCTTTAGACATACCAGAATGTGTCCCCTCACAACTTCCCATTCTCTCTTCTTGAGAGAGTAGAAACCAGGTCTTGCTTCCTGTTAAACCAGCAGCACCTAGCACTATCATGTCACTTAGTAGGCATTTCATAAATATTTATTGATGGAATACATGAATGAGTAATGAATGAACTCCACATCACTGGTCCTAATCCAGGCATAGGGATCAGAAACCCATGAGGGATTGATCTAGCAAGAAAAGCACTGATTGATTCCTGGGAATAAATTGCAGTTGACTTCTCATATTCATGAGTAATTATACTGGAAAGAATTTTTGATGAATCATATATCAGGGAAACAGTCATTAAATCTCACTCTAAGTTTCTCTCTCCTTTAGAAATCTGCATTTCTTCCCAAATTCCTATTGCTTTGAATGTAATGCCTGATATACCAGATTTTTCCTAGCTGATATTGCCCTACCTACCAAACACTGAGAATATGCAAAAAATATCTAATCCAGGGCCTGAACATAGATGATCCAAGCTACTATTTTCTTACAGATTTTTTTCCTACCATTCAACAACACGTAACATAGCTAACTTAAAAGTTTTTTCTTATCCATATTTCCTTACTTTCTCCAAATACATTCTTACCAGGTAACTAAGATGAAATTTTTCCCCAATTATCTTGACAATTACTTTTTATATATTAATACTTACTTAGATTACATCTCATGCTGATATAAAAATTCCAATAACTGACCACAAAATATCACAAACTTTTTAATATTCATTCCTTTAAGAAACATTCATTGGATACTCACTTTATGTGCTAGGCAGTGTACAACAAGTTACATAAAAGAAATTTATATTGTCCTACAAGGCTTCTCCCATGTAGGGACATAATATCATCATGTTTTATACCATTCAATAAAATTCTTAGATCCTTTTATATGGTTCCTGCATATCTTCTTGGTAAATGTTCCAAATGTACATTAAGTATGATAGACATTGAGATGACAGACAGATAGATAGATAGAGATAGATTTGAATATTAGAATTAGGATTTAGGTAGAATAAGCTAGGTAGGAAGGTAGATAGATATCTGAACATTATATCCATATATATGCTTATTAATATCTCACATACTTATACATAAATTAGATTGACTTACAACACAGTTTTTAACCATTGAATTACTGTAGTTTTTAATAGCTCATGGGTCAAGGCTTCTAACCACTACTTTTTTGATCAATATTTTCTTAGCTCTTCTTGCTTTTTCCCTCTTCTAGGTGAATTTTAACATGATTTCATCAAGTTCCAGATAATGGTATCAAGATTTGGGGATAATTACATCAAATCCATAAATTAATTTGTGAATAATTGGCATCTTTTACCTTACATAATAACCCATGAAACTTAATAAAAATGATCAAGGACTTTCCACCATTGTCCATGCTTTTTATTAGTGTATTGAAATCTCCATATTCTACAAAATATTAACATGAACATTCTATCCATTTGATTGTTGATTAGCCAAAAAACAAAGAAAAGGGAAAAAATTATACCATGTCAAAATAACGGACAAGTTAATTTGAAATCCCTACATGAAAAGCCCTATCAGGTATACAAAGGTATCAGATAATTAATACAACTGACTGGCTGGAGGAAGCCGTACTTACACAGAACTCAATGGAAGCAGGAACTTTTTACCTGGCATTCTTTTCATGAAAGAGTGATTGTTCATGAGCACTTTACTCCCAATCCCAGTAAAGGTGGTCTAGTTCCTTAATACCAGAATAGAAAATAATTCAAATCCTGGATACAAAGGTGCTTTAACTCTGAGAAGGTATGAAGGAAAAGAATAAATTAAACCAGTGAGAAAAAGCAGAGGCAGATAAAAATTAAAATTACCTCCTCTGTTTTTGTAGCCTCATGATTTTGAATCTATGCAAAGTGAGAAAGTGTAGCATATTGGCTTCTGAGTGCTTTGAGAGCAGAGATATTCTCTTTAATTCTACCACAAACTTACATCCAGAACGTGCCCACATAGAGTCAGAATTGGGAAATTTTTCTGAACAGCCTGGTGGTAGTTTTTAGATCCTAAATAGTATTTTTCTAAACATTCAAAGTGAAAATACTGTAGGCCACAGCTTACCTTTCGATCGGCATACTTAGTCTACCAGATAAGAATCTCTTTAAGGTCAAGATTCCTGTCTCACTTATCCTTTCACCACCAGCATTTAACACTGACCAATCCTGCACACATTAAAGTAATGAGAACAATGGCATCATCCCTAGAAATGAAGGTAATGAGTAAATGTGTGCATGTGTATATGTGTCTGTATATACATATATGTTTTTTATTGTATCCCAATATAGAGATACATATGAGCAGTGTGAATTTATGCTTTGAAAAGTGTGAAAATAATTGGTTTGGAATTAACAAAGTTACTGACATTTAAAAAGGCCAGTGCTAGAGAAAAAGCACATTATTTTTGACTGAGTTGTAGGATGAGCCCTTAACAATTATGTCTGTGCACATACCCACACAACTGTAGACATCAGAAGTTTTTTAAAACTAGTTAAGAAGCACTAGTTGACCTTTCCCTATCTTCCTTAGAGTGCGCCGTTATTAATGTGCCCTTCAAAAACTGCAAACTACACAAAGACAAGAAAACAGTGCTCTCCCAAAGAGTTAGAAAGGGATGTAAATCATGGCTGGCTCTAGCCTCTGGCAGATTCACTCACACCTTGCTCTTTGCAGAGCTCTTCCTTTATCGTCAACTCTAGAAAGAAAAGTTGAAAAAAAAAAAAGATATTTGTAATTTTGACCTACAGTTTTTAAAAAACAATAAAATGCCATTGTTCATAGAAACACAAAAATGATAGCACTGAAGTCACCGTATCACCACAGCATGGGCACAGAAGATGGCAGAAATGACAATACGGCCTAGGAGAAATGGGTGTAAGGCCTCTGGGCAAGCCACCATTTGTGCATTCTCTACACATTTTCATCGCTGAACCAAAGGTCTGAGTTCCTAACAGCATTTAATTTGGAGGGTAGAGTAGCAACACCAAAAAAAAAAAATCTAAAAGATGCCTATTCCACGTGGAGTATCTGCTGCCAATATGACCTTTGTTGTAATTATGTTTTAGCTAGCCATGGAAAAGCTCTTCACAAAACAAAAGATTCCATCCAGCACCGAAGTGACCATGTTCTTCTACAGAGTTGAGAAGCATCGTTATGTTTTCACAATGCCAAAAGTTCTGCTATAAAATGGGAAGCCTCCTTCTTTCTTCCATATTCCTTCAAATGGAAGAGATGTCATTGCTGATTAAGTCCAGGTACTGAGAGTGATACTGAGCTGAAGAGTGAATGGCAGAGAATAGTGGGAGGAATATTGAAAAGAAAGCATGACCTGCAACTCTGTGAATAAATCACTCTATATACCTGCTATAACTGCTCCGTTCTCTTCAAGAATGTTGTAGAATGTTCTTGTCCTAACCTCCTTAAGAAGCTAGAGTACTAAAAAGTTACTCAAGAAACTCATCCTACATCTCAAATATGCTCAAGAAAAATGGCAGGTAAGTTGGGGAAAACGTGATGATGTGTAAAAGGACAGTTATAGAGAACATAAACGTATGAAGAGTCATAACCTCCTCAAGCCAGAGTATCATTTGTTTTCCAATAAAGGGGAGAGGATGTGGAATCAAAAAAGCATAGAAAAAGGTAGTAAACTCCTATCTCAAGGCACACATAGAAATCCATTCCAGGAGGACTGTAGTTGTAAATATGAAAGTAAAAACAATAAGGCTTCCAGAGGATAATGCAAGTGACTTAGCTTCTATATGATTTTGAGGTTAAGAAATATTTCCCAAACAGAGGACAAAATGCACTAACCAAAGAAAACAAAACAATAAATCTGATTACGTTAAAATTAAGAACTTCTTTTCATTAAAAAATACTATTAAGAAAGTGAAAAGTCAAGCCACAGTCTGGAAGAAACTATCTGTAGCACATATAAACAACAAAGGACTCTTACTGAGAATAAATAAAGAAATCCAAACTATCAATAAGAAAAAGCCAAATTTCAATAGAAAAAGTGGGCAAGAGATTAGGAACAAGAATTTCACAGGAAAGGATATCTGAACGTCCAGTAAACATAGGCAAGGAGGCTCAACCACATTAGCAGTCAAGGAAAGGTAAAAATATACCTCTAGAAACTCATCACAATTCGAATGAATGAAAACACTAAGAGTTGGCTAGTCTTAGGAGCAACAAACAGTCACACTACTGGCAGAAATAGAAAACCATTTGGATATCTGCTTGGTATTATCTACTCAGGTTAAAGATATCATACCTAGTGACCGAGTAACTCAGCATGTGCACATATTAACCAAAAGACATAGGCAAGAACACTCTTGCAACATTACTCATAATTGCTGAAAACTGGAAACAACACAAACGCCCATTAACTTTAAAATAAATAAATAAACTGTGATACATTCATATAATGAAACATACTACAGCCATCAAAACAAACAAACTACACCTACATGCAATAGCATAATGAATCTTACAAACATAATTTAGCAAAAGAAGCCAGGTACAAAAGAATCCATTATCTATAACTTCATTTACACAAAGCTTTAAAAAAAAAAGTAGGCAAATCCAATCTATTGTGTTAGAAGTCAAAATGGTGGTTACTTCTGGTAAAGAGGGAGGGTTCAGTTATTGGGAGGGGACATGAATGGAGCTTCTAGGGTGCTGACAGTGTTCTGTTTCTTGAGTAGGGAGGAGGTTTCACAAGTCAGTTCATTTTGAGATAATTCAGCTGAACATTTATTATTTCTGCACTCTTGTATGTGTGTCATCCTTCAATTAAGAGGTTCTCTTTCATTTTGTTTAAGTGACCAGATATAATCTTTCTTTGGAGAAATAAGAAACAAGCCATTAACATACTCAAATCCTATCAAACACCAAGTCCTTTATCAAAATAATCTAATCTTTAAAAAAAATTAAGTCTGAGCATTTGTCCTTTGAAAATTAAGACTGACCCAGTTTTAAAGATGAACAAAGTAATAGATTGAGTGATCTGTCCAAAATGTAAAGGTCAGTAAGTTCCAGGACTGGGGTGCAAGAACCAGGTTCTACTCTTCCATGCCCAGTACCATCTGTATCATTACGATTGCTCTGAAGCTTAAGAGTAGGATTTTGCTTCACATCTTGAATCCACCAAGAAATTGTGTTTAATAGGATAGATATGCTAGTCTCCATTGTGCTGCCAGGGAAGTACTGGTGCTAAAAGGTGCACCCTGGTGAAAACGTCCCTCCTGAAAAGCCTCAGGGCATCTACCATGCCTCTGGGGCCCTTCTGAGGGCATCCATTTGCAAAGGTCTCTGGGCTTTGAATAATGTGACCCTGAGACCTGGCCTCTGCCATACTATAGTAGTTAAAGGAAGGATTTTGAAGTTAGAGTTGAGTTTGAGTCCTAGCTCTGTCAGTATGTAACCTCTCTAAGTCTTATTTCCATATCTATAAAACAGGGATAAGGTTAAACCTGCCTCCCAGAGCTGAGATGAGCAGTAATCTGAATTCCTGACATGGAGTAAGTTAAATAAGTAAATAATGTCCCTGGTACTGTTTCTGGTTTTTGTTGTTGTTCTAATCCAGGTGACTATTTGACACAAAGACACATAAAGACCACTGGCATTTAAGGTGGGCCTGGTACAAGAACTGGGGGCAACAGAGGCACACTGTCCTGTATGCTGATGGGTCGATCCAACCACACACTCCGTGGCAGGGATGAATGCAAGACATGGAGAGAATTGGAACTCAGTGAGGGTAGAAGTTGAAAATCCACATTAAGAAAGAAAAACCCATAAAGTGACAGGAGCTAAATAGGCAGAGGCCATTAAGGAGAGAAGTGAGCAGAGAAAACTTTGTTACAGCACCAATCAGAGAAACTGAGAGATGATTTAGATAACAGGCATGGCAGGGCATAAAAGCAGTGAGCACCAGACACCGTTTCTGAGGGAAAAATCCTCAGACTCACAATAATCAGAGCTTCTGTGGGGAGACTGCAGCCTTCCCAGGGGCAGGGAATGAAGCTCAGGTTCCCTGTGAGGCCTCCTCTGTAGCTATTGAGAACAATCTCAGTCCACTGCCCATTACACGATTAGGCTGAGCACATCTCTGCACCCAAAAGCCCTTCAACACCTGAAAGACCAATTAGGAGAGAAAGTTAAAGCATCTGTCTTAAATCCAAGTAAGCCAGAGTTGGATTAAGCAGAAGAATAAAGGTCCAAGTTCATACAAGAAAACACTTAACTTTAACCTAGTGAATTTGTAATTATTTGTAATCTTCTTAAACTTGTCAATCAAGGACTGATTCGTCAGTGAAAAATTATTTCTAAAACTAAAGAATAATATATAGGAGCATCTTAGCTGTCCATACAGACCAAATTTCTGGAATTGGACCACCCAGCCACAAACTGAGGCATTGCCAGTAGGTCCCCAAGTGGTCCACAACCACAGGAGGAAATAAATAGTCTTCAAAATCTATCAAAGGTAAACCAATATGAAAAGTAACAGTAAATACCTCACATGCTAAAAGATCTAGACTTAGACCAAGGTTTTGATTTCAAGTACAACAGAATTACCACATTAATTATTCATGTTTTGTTAATACTAGGAAAACTCATGAAAAAAATAGAGATAAACAGATTCATATATAATGAAAACACCAGAAAATCTAAAAGCCATTGCTACCAGATATTGTGATGCTTGAATCACAGGGGCTGAAGTTTTTAATGTTATATAGATATTTCCTTAGGCTAATATTTCAAATAATATTTAAACTATGTAAGTTCCTTTGGCTTTCATCCCCCTCCAAGTAGGTAATGGAAATATGGCTGGACATCCAGAACAAGTTGATCTGCAAGGTTATTTGAATAACTGGAGGTTAAATGCATTGTGTTATTACTTTCAAGGTGAGTATTATAAACTCTCTTCTAGATGTTTTTTTAGAAGCATTTTACTATTACAGACACCATTTGGCTACTGATAATTTGAGGGTTGTGTGAAAAAAATCATATCTGCTGCAATTCGGAAAAAATAACAATAGGTTGTGAACAAGGGCTATGTTCATTTTGCTGGGTTTAGAATAATGTAGGAGTGCCTATAACAAGTAAACAGTGGACAGGCTTTGTTCTGCTGGATTTAGATTAACCTTTACAAGCAATGCAGAATTAGATTATGAAAATAAATTGAAAATGGCATCTCCTTAAACTCACTTTGTACTCTGCATTTTCTTAAGCTTTTATGTGACTGTCAAATATTAGTACAGGGCTCCATTTGTATTTGTAGCATTTTATCTTTTTTTTTTCTGAAAAGATAAGCACCAGTCTTCAGAGAAAGCTTCTGACTATTGGATACAGAAAATAACTCTTTCCTGAATGGTTAATGTTTCAAATATGAGCACAGATACCAGATGGCAAAAGGGGAAAAAAAGAATTCAAGTTGTTTCATTGCTCAATGATAAGGATTTTTCCATCTGCTGGTTCAATACTAACTTGGTTTACATTCACTTAGAGCCAATACAATTAAAACTCTATTTGAAGTGAAATGCTTCAGAAAAATAAAACTAGAAACCTGAGAAACCCTTCTCCGAGTTACATCTATCCCTCAAAAATAGCTAAGCTTTTATATATGTGTACAAATGTGAGTGCAAGAACAAACAAAGATATAAAAAACATTTTGAAACATTCTAAAGTCACATGCACTTAAATAATTCTAATGAAGACTATATGTGATTGAAATGTAAGTGGACATCTGCTAGAATTAAGAATCATGGTGAAATAAAATGAATCTAAAGTAATAATATACTGGGGTAATCGTCACAAAGGATGAAATGGGAGGCTACTGGTGAGTGAACAATATGGTAGCAGTTGACAAAGAAACAGGTTTGAATGGTGAATCCACGAAGACCAAAGAGCAGGTGATGAGGAGAAATAGCATAGCAATCACAGGCAACAGCATCTCACAGGATAGCAGAGGTCTTACATACTAAAATGGGTGTAAAGTAGAAAGGAGTACCCAGAAACAACTAGAATTCATAAGAACAAGCATCAAGTAAGAGCCATAAGCAACAAGAGAGTTCTGGGGTCCCCCCTAGCAAGGCAACCCCACGATCCTTTGATATTAGGACACTGTCCCCCAATCCTTTGACAGAAGGAGCTCCTACTCAAAATATAATGTTCATAATACTAAGAAGTGGTTTTCCAGGGTAACCATCCCTTCTGTCCTGAAAATACTGTTAAACTAGGCATCACTCCTTTGGTGATACAAACTCCTCAAAGATAGGCCCATGAATTACTTCTGTATTCCTGATACTTAGCACTTAGCATATGAGAGATGTTCCACAAATATTTGATAATCTTAATAGAACTGATCTAAGAATTCCACCTTCTGGGGAAGGGGGGTGGTAGTGGTGATGGGATGAATTGGGAGATTGGGATTGACATATACACACTAATATGTATAAAATAGATAACTAATAAGAACCTGCTGTATAAAAAATAAATAAAATTAAATTTAAAAAAAGAATTCCACCTTCTAAACTGATATTGCTCTGTTAATGGGCATTCCCTTCAATCAGAGGAAGCTTATGAAGATCAAAGAAATATATATATATTTGTTTCTTTACCTTTTTTTCGTGAACTCCTCACAATAGTGTAAAACCTAAATTTACTCTTAATAAATGAGGACAAATATAATGGATGAAAAAGAAAAGTTCCTCCAAGTCTGTAGCATGATTAAATTTGCTTCCTTCTTTGCTCCTTTATCACTAGGACAATGTTCTCCAAAGAGAGGGGCACAAAAAAGGAGCATGGGGGGATACAGTCCACAGGTTAGCAAGGTCAACCATTGAAATCTAGGAAGAAAATATTAGAATATCTATTTCTGTTTATTTTTCATCTCATCGTTTTAAAACATTTTAATTCTGTGCATGATTTATAATACGTGATGTATTAACCCATTAATCCATGCATATAATTTATAAATAATTAAGCATATTTGACATGTGAAGAACTGAAGGCACAATAAAAAAAAGTCTGAAGACCACAGAACCCTGAATTCTTACAGCCAAATGAGAATGAAAGAAATATTTACAGAACTTAATATGCATTTTTTATAATATACTTAGATTTTATAATTACTACTTTAATTGCTTTCTAAATACTAAACTATAATTGTGTGACATATAATCTGGTTTGAAATGCTACTTAGACACAAAGCACTCAATCAATAGTGTGGGCCAAATACATGTTTGTTGAATGAATGAATGATGAATGAACGAATGAACATTCTGCCAAGACTGGAAAACACTGTGATAAACTGAGCTGTCAGTAACGTGGTATTTTCCAAAATAATTTCCATTGAGCATTAGTTCTTGAGGTGCTTTATAAAAAAAGATTCAAGTTCAATTAGTTATTCTGTAAATGCTGCATACTATAGTACACTCTTTCAGAATCACAGCATAGATGAGTATGCGAAAGGCTCTGGGAAATTCTGTAAAGCAGAAATCTCTGTTTATTCTAGCATTTCCCATTTCCCCAAATTATGTGACCAAAACACTTCTCCCCTATCCATAATATCCATCGATTACCCACAGGGAATAGTGTTCCTCAGAAGGCATGTGGTGAAATCCTATTTTAATGGGATTCAACCTGAAAACTGGAGGCTCGACTGAATATGGGGTAATTCTTATGGGTTGTATATCAAGCTAAAGGACAACTCAAACCATTGTACATGCAAGTCTGTACTATGTAATGTCATTAGTCATGACTTGGACTGTAGATATAAGCAAGGATGCTCATTGAATTCCCTACTGTCATCTATAAGGATGACCTTCACAAGCATGTTATTTAGAGGAATTTGTTTTTATCTCAGATATTTAGATAATTTAAGTACACAGAATCCTTATAAAAAGGGGAGAAGAAAAAGGAAAGGACCTATTTAACTAAAGTATTTACTGTGTATCAGGTTTCATGGTAGAAACTTATTTTTTTTTTTTTTTTTTTTTGCGGTACGCGGGCCTCTCACTGTTGTGGCCTCTCCCGTTGCGGAGCACAGGCTCCAGACGCGCAGGCTCAGCGGCCATGGCTCACAGGCCCAGCCGCTCCGCGGCATGTGGGATCTTCCCGGACCGGGGCACGAACCCGTGTCCCCTGCATCGGCAGGCGGACTCTCAACCACTGCGCCACCAGGGAAGCCCCGAAACTTATTTTTTAATATTTAAATTTCTGAACAATTTTATTGGCTAGATATTGTTTTCCCCTTTTACCAATGAGGAAGCTGAGTCAGAGAGGCACACACTGGTAACTGATGGAGCCCAAGGTGACCATTCAGGTTTCCTCTAAATTAGGACACTTTTGAAAATCGGACAACATTTTTCTGGGATAATATTTTTAGCCTAACTTGCTCTCTTCCAACACATGGTACAGAGACATGGTTTGAACCCAGATCTCCCTAAACTTCTTCTTCCCATTACATCTTGCTGCTTGAATAGAGTTTAAACAATGGGGGGAATTCTTTCATAATGTATACATATATCAAATCATTGGGTTGTATACTCCAAATACCTCACAATTTTGTATGTCAATTATACCTCAATAAAGCTTGAAAAAAAGGATAGAGTTTAAAAACTGTTAGATATGTCATTTCATAAAGAACGAAAAAGAATATAACAAGACTGCTTTAAAAATATTTTTACCTGCATAAACAGAAAAGGAGAAAGGATGATCAGAAGATCAAATAAAACTGTATCTTCCACCAATGAAGAGCTGCCTTTAAAAAATCCTAACATGAAACTAGGCATATCCTAATAGCAGTATAATGTAAAATGGCTGAAAATAATCCTTTATACCAGTTTTAACATCACTTAGACTTTTTTTTTAACATCTTTATTGGAGTATAATTGCTTTACAATGGTGTGTTAGTTTTTGCTGTATAACAGAGTGAATCAGCTATACATATACATATATCCCCATATCTCCTCCCTTTTGCGTCTCCCTCCCACCCTCCCTATCCCACCCCTCTAGATGGACACAAAGCACCAAGCTGATCTTCCTGTGCTATGCAGCTGCACTTAGAGTCTTTAAAAATTACTATGTTGCTTTTTTGTTTTACCACATATAAGGAAGATGTCAAGAAACTGGAAAAGATCTAGAAAATAGCAATTAAAATGGCTTAAAGGGTTGTAGCATAGAAGTCACAAGAAAGAAAAGTAAATGAGATAGAATTATGTAGTCTAATGTGGAAAGTCCAAGAGATAACTTTAAGATTGCCTTCAAGTGAATCAAAAGCTGCTGAAAAGAGGTCTTCATCACCAGAGGATAAAACAAAAGGGATGAGCTTTAATTACAAACTGTGAGTGAGAGTTAGCATGTGGAATTATGTCATGGTGGTAAATAAATGCCACATAAATAACTAAATGCTATGGAATGCCATAACAAGTTACAAGGAGGCACCTCCCAGACACTTCTACTTCAAAGAAACAGTCACCTGCAATGCCTTATTTAATTATTGCTTTTCTTGAAGGTAGAGAGGGAGAAACAACGATCACCTTAAGTCACACAAGTTGTATGATTCCTCGCTGCAATTTTCCTGATGTTAACGTTTATGTCTGATATAAATCACTGGTCATTCAACCTTCCCCACAAACTACAGTGTAAAGTTCAAACACCTTATGATGTCATAAAAATGTTTATTTGTATCTAAACCTACTCTTTCAGCGTAAGTTGCCACTCCCTCAACACATCCTGTGCTTCTGCCATACTACCCAGAACACCACAAGGGGCACTCCAAACCACCAAGTCCTAACACAAGTCCTTGCCTTTACACGTTATTTCCTCTGAACAGGATGTAATTCTTCCTGCCAAGCCCTCAATCCATCCTACAAACCGCACTCCTTCTCTAAGATAAAAATCAAATGCCTTTTCTCTGTTGCTTTAGCAGGTGATAAAATTCCTCTTGCCTGCATCCAATTCCAAAATACAAATTTAGTTTCTTCTTTCTGTGCTCTCAAAGTACATTTTTTCCACATTTATCATGGTACATGTCACATTATTCTTGAAATTCTTTACTTGCTTAGCACCCTGAATAGACTGTGACCTATCTGATCGGTAGGAGAGGAGGGGCTGGGAACAGGACACAGTTTGGCCTAATTTTTTTCTTTTCAGATACCTAGCACATAGTAGGTTCCAAATTTTTTGTTGAAGGCATTAATCAACTACCTGTTGCCCACAAAGAAACATTCAACATTCAAATTACTGCCGTGGAAACCATACCTAGGGACTTCTATTGGTCTTTAAATTCAATTCATTTAGACTTGTTTTCCAAGTTTCTTCTAAAAGCATTTTTACCTTCAAACAATAGAATCAATAATGTATGTTGAAATGCTCTGGAGCAAACATGTGTGTCTGATCTACTCTGTCAAAATGACAGAAATACCCGGGGCTCTAGGAGTAAAATAGTGAGGAGCATATCTCTATAAAAGGGTGGTTAGAAAGTGTAAACTTTCTTCTCATCAAATTAGTTCCAGAAAAAGCCTGTGGGAGATACACAGGCATCCAGATCCCTCTTCAGCTTTATTTGTATATGAATAAGGACAGCAGGGTTTTCCATGAGGAGAAATAGTGCATAAAAATATTTTATTATTAATACAAACATAAAGCAATATCAGACATCTTAAATACAACTGGTCTCTTGTTGCCATTTGTAAGATGTTTGCTCTCTGATGTAAAGTTAATTTAATTGTCTACATTTGCAACATTTGTTAAAGCATTTACCTTATGAAGAAAATGAATAAATGTATCAAGCGCAAGAATGCATACTTTATTTTTTTTAACATCTTTATTAGAGTATAATTGCTTTACAATGGTGTGTTAGTTTCTGCTTTATAACAAAGTGAATCAGTTATACATAGACATATGTTCTCATATCTCTTCCCTCTTGCGTCTCCCTCCCTCCTACCCTCCCTATCTCACCCCTCTAGGTGGTCACAAAGCACGGAGCTGATCTCCCTGTGCTATGCGGCCGCTTCCCACTAGCTATCTATTTTACGTTTGGTAGTGTATATATGTCCATGCCACTCTCTCACTTCGTCCCAGTTTACCCTTCCCCCTCCCCATATCCTCAAGTCCAAGAATGCATACCTTAAATGTAGTGTTTACCTTCGCAAGACAATATACTTTCAAAATATTTCCTTTTAATTTAAACATTTTTACTTCTAATTTGGATCCATTTTAGATTAAATTATTTTTAACTGGACACTTCAAAAAGCAAGGAGGAATTACATATTTATGAATTTTAATGCATATTTGACTTCTTTCGACTCAATGTAAACTGTCTTTTAAAAAACTAAAAAGAGTTCAAAAGTAATAGCTTGAGGTAACCATGTTTTGTTCTGTGCAGCTAAAATGACTTCAAATTTCTAGCAGTAACCAAGAAAATAGAACTCAGTTCCCTAATATTAGTCTCTTAAATATATTCAATCTTTTCCTTTTGACTGCCACCTTGATGTCAGCATTCAGACTGGCACTAATTCCTCCCTTACTTAAAAACAAAAAGACTTTCCCTAGTTCTCTCTGCCCTTTTACAGACGGCCTTCTTGATCCCTCTTTTTCCTTCCCTCAACTCTGCAATCTGGCTTTAGCTCCCTCCGTTCCACTGAATTTCTTCCTGTCAAAGGTGCTAACAACCTGCTCATTACTAAATCTGAAGTTGTTTCACTATTATTTTCTTACTAATAGTAAGAAAATAGTAACTAATAGTTACTATTATTTTCAACAGTAACTGACCACTCCCTCCTTCTGGAAGTGGAATCTTCTTCTAATTGTTACAGTGCTATTCTTCTCCCTTACTTTTCACTCTTCAGTCACATACATGGGCTTCTCTGTCTATGTCCATCTCTTAAATGTTGTGCCTTTCAGAGCTCTAGACTCTTCTCACTCTCATACCTTTTGTGATTGATTATTGGAAAATCGCCCCAGTGAATTGCTGAATTCACATCCCAGGGCCCTCCCACAATGGAATGGGCTTGTGATTTGCTTGGACCAATAGAATTAAGTGGAAATGACACTGCAAGTTCTAGAGCTGTGCTGGAGATCTTATAGCTTCCACTTTCCCTTTTCTGTAGCCCTGAGATGCCATGTAAGGAATTTGGGGCTATCCTCCTTGAAGATGAAAGGTCATGTAAAGAGAAAGGCCCTGGAAGATGAAAGATCATGGGATAAGAGAAAGGTCTAGCCAGTTCACATCCATTCCAACCATCCTAACCCAGATATCAGACAAGTGAGTAAGTCTACATCAGATCCTTGGTTCCAGTTGCACCATTAGCTTACTGCAAATGCATAAATAAGCCTAGCCAATACCATATGAAACAGAGACAAGCTGCCTATCCAAGCCCAATCCAGATTATAGAAATATGAGCAGAACTATGAATGCTTGTTTAAAACTGCTAAGTTTTGAGGTGGCTTGTTATGCAGCAACAGTTAACTGATACACCATCCATAGGCAATCACAATTCCTTCCATGCCTTCAATTTCTGTCACTGCCTGAAGGCCTCCAAATCCAGACCTCTGGTTTGGCCTCTCTTGGAGTTCCAAATCCAAGTATAAAACTGCCTACTAAATTTTCATGCTTGAATGTCTGTAGAACTCTCAAACCCCACATTTCTAAAAAATAGTTTATCTTACTCCCCAAAATACCTGTTTATCCTCTTGCATTGTATTTCTCATTGAATGGCATTTCTGTTTACAGTGTGGCCCAAGCAAGAGACCTAAGATTATCCACTCTTTTTTCAGTCTTTTTCCTCCTCCAATTAATTATTAAATGTAACCATTTCTAACACTAGATATTCACTACTCTCTATCTCTCTTAGAGATGTTAACTTCATCATCTGCATGACTTCAGAATACTATCATCTCTCAATTGCATGATTCTAACTTCTCTCAGTCTTCTTTTATCATTTCAATGCAATCTCTCAGTAAAACCAGACCCAACGTTTTAAAATCTAATCAATCTAATTAACAATCTAATCAATCATTTGCCTACTTAAAACGCTGCAACATCTTCCTCTCACCCATAGAATGAAGTTAAAATTTCTTAACAGAGCTAAAAGTACCTTCACTATCTGACACATGTCTATCTCTCTACCCTTCTCCCCAGCTCCCATCACCACTAGCATTCGGTGCTTCTGCCCTCAAGGTCCATACACGTTGTCCCAAATGACAGAATTTCCTTCTTTTCATGGCTGATTAATATTCCATTGTATATCACATTTTATTTATCCATTGGTGAACACTTAGGTTGTTTCCACATCTTGGCTATAGTGAATAATGCTGCAATGAAAATGAAAGTGCTAATATCTCTTCAAAATCCTGATTTCATTTATTTTGCATAAATACCCGGAAGTGGGATTGCTACAACATATGGTAGTTCTATTTTTAATTGTTTGAGGAAACTTCATACAGTTTTCCATAATAGCTGCACCAATTTACATTCCCACCAACAGTGCACATCCTAGCCAACATTTGTTATCTTTTGGTTTTTTTATATATCTATAATAACCATCCTGACAGGTGTGAAGCGATAACGTCACTGTGGTTTTGATTTGTATTTCCCTGATGATTAGTAACATTGAGACTTTTTTCATATACCTGTTGACCATTTGCATAACTACTTTGGAGAAATATCTGTTCAATCCTTAGCCCATTTTTTAACCGAGATATCAGTTTTGGTTTTCAACTAGTGTTTTTTTTGTTATTGAGTTGTAGGAATTCCTTATATATTTTGGATATTAACCTTTATCAGATATATGGTTTGACAGTATTTTCTCCCATTCCATGGGTTGCCCTTCATTCTGCTAATCATTTCCTTTGCTGTGCAGAAGATTTTTACTTTGATGTAGGCCCACTTGTTTATTTTTGTTTTTGTTGCCTGTGCTTTTGGTGTCATTTCTATAAAATCATTGTCAAGAAGCTTTCCCCATACGTTTTCTTCAAGGAGTTTTATAGTTTCAGGTCTTATGCATCTGTATTTTTCCTTTAATGGTCACTCTCTTCCATTCAAACCACAAGACTAGGGCTTCCCTGATGGCACAGTGGTGAAGAATCTGCCTGCCAATGCAGGGGACATGGGTTTGGGCCCTGGTCCAGGAAGCTTCCTTATGCCTCAGAGCAACTAAGCCCGTGTGCCACAACTACTGAGCCTGCACTCTAGAGCCCACGAGCCACAACTACTGAGCCCACGTGCCTAGAGCCCGTGCTCCTCAACAAGAGAAGTCACTGCAATGAGCAGCCCACACACCACAATGAAGAGTAACCCCCGCTTGCCGTAACTAGAGAAAGCCTCCGCACAGCAAAGAAGACCCAACGCAGCCAAAAATAAATTAATTAATTTTAAAAACCCACAAGACTAGAGTTCCCCATTGTCTAAAGAAAGCATGTCATAAAAGAACCAGAGAACAAAGATGGCAAATTCTAGATTTTTACTCCTACTACATGTCAGACAGAAAATTCAAGGATGGATAATGATAGACCCAAGTTGTAGAGGCAATTATTATCTGTTTACCCAGACTAGATAGAAATCCCAGGAATTTGAGACTGTAGAAAAATTAAGAGTTGGGTAGAAATTGTAAATAGGGATAGGGAAGGCTTAGAAAGAAGAGCAATACAAGGACATACTGGGGTAGGAATCATGCATGAGATCCTGCCTCATGTCCTCACCCCTAGGTGAGCTCCAAGGCACAGGAGAATTATAACTTACATACTCTCTATTTCTGAATCCCAAAACCCCAACGGGGTTTCCTATGTGGTTGTCCTGGAAGTTGTCAAGCACTACAGAGTATTCATGACAACCTGTCTCTGTAATAGTACGGAGAAGCTACATCAAGTTCTCTGGCAGATGAGCAGTTTGACAGGGCATGGGAAACAGCCAAACATGTTCCCTAATGAGTAGAGTGGATATGGCTCTGAATGCAAGTGGACCATTAGGCTAAGAAGACAACGCAGAAGTGGCATGAGTTTGGATGCTGTATTAGTTTCCTAAGGCTACCATAACAAAGTTCCATAGCCCTAATGGCTTAAAACAACAGAAATTTATTTCTTCAAAGTTCTGGAAGCTAGAAGTCCCAAATCAAGATGTCTCAGAGCTATCTTTTCTCAAAGGCTCTATGGGAGAATCTGTTCCATGCCTTTCTCTTAGCTTCTGGTGTCATCAGCAATCCTTAGCATTCCTTGGCTTATAGCTGCATAACTCCAATCTCTTGCCTCCATTGGCACAAGGCCTTCTCCTCTCCTGTCATCACGTATAAGAAGACACTCACTAGTCATATTGGATTAGGGGTTTGCCCTATTCCAGGATGACTTCATCTTAACTAATTATACCTACAATGACCCTATTTCCAAATCAGGTCACATACTGAGGTACTGGGGGTTAGGACTTCAACATATCTTTTTGGAAGACACAATTTAACCTATAAGAGATGCCCCAGAAGATTCCAGTGAGGAAGTCTGGCCATGACCAAGGACAAAACAGGACTGCAGTATCTTGCATATACCCACTTAAAAGAAAAATGGCCCTGAACCAAATATCCTTCCCAAATACCATGATCCAAAGCCCCTAAAACTTAGACCAATTTTTGGAAAAAGGAAAGAAGTTAGAGGGGGAAATACTTAATTAAATGAGTTTAACACTGAGATTCCTGAGTTTATCTTGAATTAAGATTATATTTTATTGTTGCAATCAGGCAATATGAGGGCTCCAAAAATGAAGCTAAATGGAGGTATTGGAAAAAAATGTGTTAAAATTCTGGTACAATTAAATTTGTTAAAAAAATATCAGAACAGTCATAAATCTATCCATTGTAACAATCCTTGGTGGGGGAGATATGTTAGTCTTCTTAAACCAAGAACTTTATAAAGACCACAAAGGGATTAATTAAGAGTGGCTAATGTAATGCAAACTACATACAAATAATTTACTTAAACAAATTACAAAGTAGTCCTTATATTATTTTTTTAATCCCACTTCATTAAAGAATTTATGATGGGCTTCCCTGGTGGCGCAGTGGTTGAGAGTCCGCCTGCCGATGCAGGGGACACGGGTTCGTGCCCCGGTCTGGGAAGATCCCACATGCTGCGGAGTGGCTGGGCTCGTGAGCCATGGCCACTGGGCCTGCGCATCTGGAGCCTGTGCTCCGTAACAGGAGAGGCCCCAACAGTGAGAGGCCCGCATACCACAAAAAAAGAAAAAGAATTTATGACATTTAATGCCTGGTGTGACTAAGAAAATCTCCCCTCTGCTCCTTTGCTTTCATTGTTCAGTTTCTGCCTTATCAGCTTTCTCAGTATCTCCCACTGTTCACTTTCAACAACAATATATACCATCAAGATTCTACTTTGAAATGGTATAGTTTTTATTTTTCTTGATGAGAAGTATAATTTTTACCTACTTTAGACAAAAATATTTGTTTTCCCAAATGCTCTGAAAAATGCATGCCACCAACTCCTATGAACCCGGCAATAGCATATCTCTGTGCTCAGCACACGGTGATCTACCCTTCTGGCTGAGCATCCCATAGTTCAGGGGTTGGAACATGACTTCATATAGCACTGGCCTTCATTTGAATACCAGCTCTGCTACTCACTAGCTATGTGACCTAGAACACATATTTAACCTTTCTCTGCCCTAGTTTTCTTACCTATAAATTGTGCCTACTTCATAAGGTTGTCGTGCAAAGTAATTATTGTGTTAACACTTACAAAGGACTCAGAGTCAAAGTCAATTGAAATAGTAAGCATTCCACGTTTGTTATTAAGAATGTAAAGAGTTGTTTCAAATCATTAAGAAAAAGACAATCTAAAATGGGTCAAAATACCAATTCGTTACCATCAGTTAATGATATGGCACTATCTAATTAGAGACTCAAGCAAATTAGTGTTGGATAGTCGTTAATTCATCCCTTGTCCCAAAGCAGAAATGTGACAAGTTTCCACCTACTCTAAATGCTGGTGATATTTTGGTCATGTCTTCAATAAAGAGCTGCTTATTAAATAAATAAATAAATGAAATGGATCAAAGATAGGAGTAGGCAAATCACAAAAGAGGAAATTCAAATGATTAATAAACAATGAAAATATACCACCTCAATAGTGGTGAAATATGCAAATTAAAACAAGATACCAAATTTTGCCTGTTGGATGACAATGTAAAAATCCTATAACATTCCATGCTAATGAAAACCTAGAAGAACTTGCACACTCATTGATTACTGGTTAAAGTATATTTTTATACTGTGACAAATTTAAATAGTGATATTAAAATTTTAATATGTATATACCCTGAGTATTTTCATTTCTGGGATTCTAGCTGATGGGGGAAAAAAAAGAAAAGAAAAAAATCAGCAATGTCTAATATCCTCAAATCCTTACCCAAAAATAACTCTAAAAGGTTTATAACAATCCCCATAAGCAACTAGAATGCCCATATGCAGCGAAATGTTTGCCTAAATCATGATATATTAATACTACGAAACACTAAGCAGCTATTAAAAGAACAATGTAGATCATTATGCATTAACTTAGAAATAACCCCACAATATTCTATTAAGCAAGAATAGCAGCTCCATGTTAGGGACCCATGTTTCATATATATATATATATATATATATACACACAGATATATATGTGTTACTATTAATAAAGGAAATAGATTACAGTGGTTACATTAGAGAATGGGATTAGAAAGAGAAAGTAAGAAACTATCAATTTCACTTTTGACTATATATTGTTTGGATTAGTACAGTAAGCAGGTGTTACAATTACATTTCAAGAAACTGAAAAAATTATGAAGAATACAGGAAAAAAGAAAAAATGAATGTGTAATAAAAATCAAAACTCAACTACTTTATAGGTACTTTTCTCATAGCACAAAGGAAGTGTTCATTAGTTACATACAAAATGTTTCCAAAATATTTAACAATGGAAAATAATTCTTACATACAAATTATACAGTTCTTTTAAAAGTTTAGTGCAGAGTTAAATGTGAATTAAATCCCTTTATGCTCACCGCGTCTATCAGCAAAGGGTTACATATCACCATGGTACAATGGAAATGGGGAACATACACTGCCCCAAGTTGGAAATGTAGTTGGGTTTTTTTTCCTCCCTAAGAGGAAAAAGAAAAATTTAATTTTCTGAACATTTATAACAGGCCTTGGAGTAAATGATAAAATACTGCCTAGAGTAGAGGAAGGAATCTATCATAGTGGAGAGAGGCACAGTGCACAACAATATTTTTCTGCAGGATGAGAAGTATGGGAGAAGCGATGCCTCAAGAATAAAAGAGCTGGGACCTGATCAGGATCTGAGAAGCAGAAAACAGAGGCTAACAAAAAGCATATTCAATATTTCTTTATTTCACTGATTCTAAGTACAGTTATTCACCTTTTAATATCTCTGAAATTGAGTCTCAGTGGCATGTTGTAGCCACTGCTGGCCAGATGACAGTTTTGATGTGGTTGTCACTGCCTTGATTAAATTTATTCACATTGTCATCGTTTCCACTGAGTTTTGAGTATTTTTGGTGCTACAAGTGTTCAGTTTAACTGCCACTTAAAATGTCTCCTATAGGATTACACGATGATTCAGCACTGAAGCAGAAGTTATTACATACACAGAAATATACAGAAATAGAGCAGTGGGGAATAAATTTGATTTAGTGAAGCAAATATTCAACATATCAGGAATGACTAGAGCCCCATATTTTCTTACAAATAATAACCATGCGTTTATAGACCTAAGAAAAGAAAATACCCAGAAGTAGATGAGGTTGTATTGGGTTTTGTTATTAAGATACATACAAAAGGGATAAGCTATCCCTTGCCAAGCAGAGGAACTGAAAACAAAATAAACTGCTAAATCCCTTGACATTGATGAAAGACAATGAGTGGCTGATGTAAATGAATCATGCGCCACGCAGGACCATCTTTAAGGCATTATGTCATAATTTAGTTGATAGCATTTTTTTTTCCTTAGTAGAACACAGTCCAATTTTGTGTCTTTCAGTCAATGCCATCATAGATTTAATAAAATATGGGTAAAATATATTTTTCAATTTTGAAAATTGAAAGAAAAATTATTGGTTTCCTGATAAGAAAGAAAATGAGGAGGGACTGAGGGAGGAGGGAAGGGAGGGAGGGAGAGAAGGAAAGAAGGAAGGAAGGAAGGAAGGAAGGAAGGAAGGAAAGTTGGGAGGGAGGAAGAAAGCTGGCCAGAAACAATCCTCTAGGATGATAGAAATAAAGAGTAGTATTTCATTACTAAGCAGAGAAAGAGATGCGGGCATGAGGGCATTAGAATCTTTTGGGACGAAAGAAAGAAAAAGTTTGAGAAGCATTAGTTTAGGATACCCACATTACATTTATGGTTCTTCTATTTATGTTTTACATGTCTCTGGGCGAGGCATTGAACCTCTCTCAGCCTCAATTTCCTCCTCAACAAAGTAGATATAATAATACCTACACAAGAGACTTGTGAGGATTAAAAGTTGTATAAACACATAGTCTATCAGGCACTTGGCTTGTAAACGCTCATTAAATGCTAGTCACTGTGTTTTCTCAAAGGAAGGTGCCATCTTTAAGTGAAATCTTATTAGGAGGTTTATGTCATCTGTCTATAAGAAGCATAAGGTGTTAAAACTCCAACCTTGAAACTGGGT
Organism: Grampus griseus; assembly: GCF_964374135.1. Classification (NCBI taxonomy): domain Eukaryota; kingdom Metazoa; phylum Chordata; class Mammalia; order Artiodactyla; family Delphinidae; genus Grampus; species Grampus griseus. The sequence continues at coordinate 72,081,425 of NC_139000.1, read as the reverse complement.
AGTGAGCTGACTTGAGTAATATCTTGATTTGATATGATGCCTCTTTTCTGATGTGCTTTAATCTCACATATTTTCCTGAATATAATTCTTCTCTCCCAAGCTGCCACTAGTTGAGAAACAGTCACCCTCACCTGCTGATTCCTTTAAAATAAGGAACTGGGAGGCAGCCTGGGGGAAAAACCTCCTCTGTCAGAAGTGATAAATCAGAGTGTATTTTTTCATTGATATCTTAATTTTCATCTCTAATTATAACTTAGAAAAGACTTTGGGAGGCAAAATCAAACCAAGAAAAAGTTTACTTTTATATATTTGAGAGGAAGAGATTAATCTCCAGGAAAATTAGAGGACACCCATCCTTGTTCGGCCTGAGTCCTTTTAGTCTATGTTTAATTTCAACCATTACCAGAGAGGTTAATCACATAAATGTCAAAATGTCAGAACAAATAAAATTTCACAACAAGATGATAAATTGGTTACTTTAAAGAACATAAAGTCATAAAGTTTTTAACAGTTTTCTAACTGTCCAGGTGAATGATATCTATATAGGATTGTGGACAAGGATTATGACTCTCTCTAGGGACCGTAAGAGACTATTGCCTCCATTCTCCTGTGATTCACCTTCCTCTTAGCGTTCTGCATCAGGATTATTGCAACCAGGAAAGGGGCATTCAAGGACGTGCTTTTCTTTCTTTTATGCACTGGACTAAAATGATAAGGCATGGTTTTCTTTCTTTTATGCACTGGACTAAGAATGATAAAACAGAGAGATCTCATACTTTGGGTTCACTTAGAATCACTAAAACACACTAAAATTTTGAAGAAACTTTACAAACAAAAATTAGAGAAAACAAAATGTAAATAAATTATAGAGCAAAAGAAGAATAAAGTGCAATTCCTTTCTATTTAATTTTACAGACATATATTGACTACCTACTAAGTGTTATATGCATGTTGCCAAGAGCTCAGAGCCTAGTGGGTGAAGTAGATATATAAACATATATTTAACATCTAATATTGTTTGTGCTAAACAATGTGTGAAAATGGTTATACTCCTGTGCAAGCACGTGTCAAGGTTCTCTGGCCTTACCTCATTCCTATCCTAACTTGAGACCCGCATTTTAATTCAAGGGACTGCAGAGTTTTCAGGGCACATGCCTAACTCCATCACTTTCTGAATCCCAGTCCACCTCCACATTTAAAGTATCATTTCATGTACAGCATTAATCCCACTCCTAGACATATTTCTTTGCAGTCAAAATGAAGACTCTATTTCTATTCCAGTTTTCTCCCAACTTCACAGAGAGGAAGTAGAATGTAACAGTTAAGAATACAGGCCTGGGATTGAATCCAGCTTTCATTATTTAACAGTGTGACCCCAGGCAAATTAACTCACTTCTCTGAACCTCAGTTTTATCCTTTGTGAATGGGGCTAATAATACTTACCTCTTAGATTTATTTGTGAGGATTAAATGAGATAATGGATAAAGATGATTTACTGAATCTATTGCATGATACACTTTCAATAAGAGTTTGCAATTTATTATGTTACTTTTCCCCAGTTAATTAATCCAAAAACAAGCTCATCATACAAGTAAGACCTTGTTCTCCCTTCTCAGAGAATGCTATTATCTTCCATCTCATGCAATAGTACTACACATTAATCATACCATTCACTTGACAAGAGCTATATAACTACTATTTCCTGGTTGTTACTTAACCCACACCAGGCATTTACTGAAAATATTCATCAGGTTTTGAAGGAAACTAGTTTGCTTGGAGACTTTAAACCCATTTAATAATAGCAATCACCTATTAGGAAACCCTTTTGTTCCACTCTCATATGGTCTTTCAGAAATTTGCTATTTCCCCATCAAGAGATGGACTCTTATTTCCCTTCCTTTTGAAACTGGATGGGCTTTTGTGACTGACTGAACAGAGTGTAGCAAAAGGACCTTCACATGACTTTTAACGGTTGGTCATAGAAAACAATGTGGTTTTTACCTTTCCATTTCTTGGGATGCTTGCTTTTGGAACCCAGCCATTATGCTGTAATGAAGCCAAGCAACCACATGGAAAGATGATGTACAGGTGTTCTCACCACAGCCCTAGTGAAGGTTTCAGTAACAGCTAATATCAATCCCCAAACAAATGACTAAATGAACCCTGAGTTGGTTGCAGTACAAGCTTTCAAACTAACCCAGCGGATTCTATGTGGAACAGAGATATACTGTCCTCACTGCCTCCACTGTCCTGCCTTCCACCATCCCTTCCTTCTCACACTAGCTGTTTCTCCTCTAAATCTAGTTCTTTATCACTTCACACCTACAGCTTTTCAAAAATCATTACTACCTTCTCTGCTCCCGTCTACTCCCCTAAAACTACCCAACATATAACTAATAACAGGTCAACCCTCCTGAAATATTAATTTTATACTGTCACTTATCTATTTCAAAAAACTCAAGAGCGCCCCAGTTGGTACAGTATGTCCAACTGAATACTCTCCAAACTCTGCCTCAACTTATCTCTTGAATCTTGTCATCATCATCTCCCGACATGAACCTCCTGATGCAGCCAGTTGGGACTGTTTTCTGTCCCTTAACGGGACCTCACAAATCTGAGCCTTTGCTCATAATATCACATGCTGTAAAGACTTTTTCCAGAGGTATGCAAGATCTAGCTCAAACAGGCTCATCACAGAAAATTTTTAAATATTTAGGAATTTTTTTCAAGCCAGTTGTTAAATCATAAATAGCTTGAAATTGGCCATGTTGGAAGAAGTATTTATATCATGGAAATCAGAAAACACTACAAATCGTAACTTGGCAGAAGGGGGAGGGGTAGCTAGTTTATCAGCACATCATTGCCCTCAAATCTCCACATCATGTATTCAGATCTATCCATATTTTGGATCCCAGATGAAGTGGAATCCAGACCTTCTCTGGTTGCCCAATGTGTACCTTTGCTAGCCTCTGACAGTCTCTGTAAACTCATTATTTGTCCTAAAGTCCCACTCTTTACAGAAGATACTTCCTCAACAATATGGCAAGACAACTGAGGAAGGTGACTGGTTTTGGTTTGGTTTAGTTTAGACGTGATTTATAGCATCTAGTGGCATGCCATGTGTTTTTGTAAGTATCCAAGGATTCAGAATAGGGCTGATACATGGAATCCCTTAAGGATGCTGTAGAAATTCCAGAAGTAGGTCCCTAAAGACCTTACCACAGCTTGCCCAAGTAAGAAAGACAGTTGTTCAGTGAAGATATTATAAGTCTATATAATATTGACTCTTTCAAAAATAGATATGAGACTATTGGCATACAAACACACATATATACACAAAACAATAAAATACAAATAGAAAACTCAGATAAAGGAAAAATGTATTTGTACTAACTGAAGTATTAAATGCTATATTTAACCATTACATTTTGCCCTGAGCAAATAAATGAGAATATATTGAGTTACATTATTGGAAATGTGAATTTCTCATTATATAAAGGGGAAAACATTCATGGAAAGAGATGACATTTTCCTCTGTTAAATTCTGAAAGACATGTATTTCTGAAGCTTTATACATGAGATAATAAGTGATGTAATGGACAAGTTCTTCAATGTTTTTCAAAACAAGTCCAAAATAAGTTGTTTCTTATAGCTGGCCTCAGTCACAACTGAGGGCATAACCTCAAAGCATAACTCCTTCAAGGTGTCTTTGTAAGAGGCTAAGATAACTAATCCAAGTATAGACACCTAACGGTTTAATATAATCTAAGGGAAATGAAAGTAATACATATATAGTAGTATAATAAATAATAGAAGTACATAATAGTATAATCCTTATACAACATCCCTACATATCACTCCTTTCAAGAATGCATTTGGTAAGAAGTGAAGAATTCCCAAGCCAGGAGGGTTGGCATTCTGTAATAGATTCAGGTCATATCTGTCATATTCTTCTCTCTGGCAAGGGCAGTAAATGGACATGTGCCTTATAAGTGGTGATTCTAATCCAGAGAACCAGAGGCCAAATACCAGAATGATCCTGGAGTCAGAGAGCTAAAGCAAAAACTTGTACAAAACCGGATAGAAGAATGAGGCCCAACACAGCCCCCAAATGGATCAGTAATATAGAAAGGATGAGAGCAAGAAGAAGAAATCTGTCATAAATTATGACAAGGAGATAGCAGAGATGAACATCAAAGTTGTAGAACCTAAAACATGGCTGCAATTTTGCATGCCATCACCATTTGTTTGAGTAGGTAAGGCAGATACATTTAAAGAGATTGGATGAGATGAACAAAATCTACATTTCTTTTAAAATAAGAAGATAGTATGGCTACTATCCTTCCTATTAAAAATATTGAGTCTTAACAGGCAGCCATCGGGAAGGCTTCTCACCCTGACCCCAGATGAATCACTTCCTCTTCCTCCAAGACTGAACAACAAAGGCAAAATCCTCTCTTTTCATATTGGAGGTAAACCTTAAAATGCAAGTACCACAGAATCCAGAAATACAGACTCAGGTAATTGCCAAATGTCCCCCGGGAATAGGTTTCAACGTGTAGAAAGGAAGAGAATTTGACTGGGTGTCAGGAGAGTAAAAACACATTAAGGCAAACGGAAACAGAAGGTGCTTCCCTAGTTCGCTAAGTAACTGGGTCCTCCTTGTTTGACCTCTCAGGGAAGTTTCATGTTACCCTCATGAAAGTATTCAACACGTGCATGTTGCCAGCTCAGTGCTTTGACTTTTACCAGAGACTATAAATGAAATAGATGTATGTTTCTATACACTCTGTACTTAGATCTTCTCCTCAGGATGGTAGGACTCTTTTTAATCACAATATCAATGTCTTTCTGTAAGATACAACTCAATGAATACCTGTGTCAACTAAGGGTCAGGACATGTTTGTCTTTTCTTTTTTTTTTTTTTTAACATCTTTATTGGAGTATTTTACTTCTTTTTTATCAGTGAGAACTGCAGAACGATGCAAAACATCATCCTTTCTGCTCAGGCTGCTGGACTATCAGAATATTTAAAATATCTTATCCCATCTTTCTGGTACAATTATTGTTCCTCATCGAATACTTTCAATCTCATTACTTTAACTGACCTATGCTAACTGCATCCATGTTTCCTAAATTATTTGAAACCCTTTGAAAATTTGGGTGTGTATGTGTATGTACACATGTGTATGTATATGCAAATATAATTTTCACATAAATGCAGTTATCTGACAAGGCAAGTCCATGTATAAAATAAAACAAATATGTGAGAAATGAAAAATACTCAATCACATAGAGAGATACGTGTCTAGAAGTTACAATGGAGATTTTCTAGATACATTGTAACATGATGGGAAAGAAGAGATATTGGCCGGCATGTAGATAGAGGCACTTACTAATAGAATTCTTTCCTGTTTCTTCAGTGTATTTAAGAACATACTATTTGGTACAATTTAGAACTTACAAATGATTGCCAAGTAATTGTCATTTCATATTTGTATGAAATTAAAATGCATTAAATGCATTAAAATGCAGTTGTGGTGTTAATAATTTGAGACAAATCTTTTAACTTTGTCCTTAGCCATTACTTTCTCATCACTGGTTGTAATACGGATGATCAGAATTTGTGATGATGGTAACTTTTCTTGATAGATTATAATTTTATCAGGGTAACAAAAAAGAAAAAGCTTGCTCTGTGTGAAAAGAAAAAATATATATATTGAGTCTTTTTTTTTTTTTTCTTTTTTTTTGCGGTATGCGGGCCTCTCACTGCTGTGGCCTCTCCCACCGCGGAGCACAGGCTCCGGACGCACAGGCCCAGCGGCCATGGCTCACGGGCCCAACCGCTCCGTGGCATGTGGGATCCTCCCGGACCGGGGCACGAACCTGCGTCCCCTGCATCGGCAGGCGGACTCTCAACCACTGTGCCACCAGGGAAGCCCAGAGTCATTTAACCAGTTATTCCCTCTGGAATGAAAGGCCATTCCAGTTTTCCATCATAGCAGATAGAAAGAGCATATCTGTTAAATGTTTTTGCAAGAATTTTTCTCAGCTTTGGGCTGTTCGAGCCAAGCATTTAAAAAGTGCTTGATACAGTCTCAGGAGTATCCACCAAGACCATGAGATAGATGGACATTTTTATTTTGGTCTGAAATACTTTCTCATATGTATTATCAGTCACCTACTGTGGCAGGAATGGCTCCATTATGCTCCAAGAGAACAGCTGGCTCTAAACAAAATACACACCATGGCACTTGCCAGGATGAGTTAACTGCAAAAGTAACCCCCAGATGACTGAAGGACTTAATCTGTTCATTGATATTAACCAAGCAAACTAGTGAATGTCTGCCAAAGACAATGATCTTAACCCAGTAAATACGGAGCCATATTTTTCCATCAAGAGGCAGATACCAGAACTTATTCCCTTTTAAGGCCACCCCTACTATGGGACAATAAAACCATGCCATCTATATTTAGGAGAGTATTTCTCCTTCTAGGAACTATGGCAGAAGAAAAGATTATTCCATGTCCCTTTCAACAATAAAATCCCCTACATTAGTTATAACAAAGTTCATAAGAGATGAATTAAGAGAAATAGATTTCACTCAAAGCAGAACAGTTATAGAGATCCAAAGACAGAATGGACATAGTGAAGATGCAATAAGTTAATAAACAGTGAGGGTTTTGTCTCTGGAAATAGACAGATACTACATGGAACTGATATTGTAGAGTGATAATATTGGGGGCATGACTTAAATAATGAATGTGTGGATAGACTCGATGACATATGTTATCTTCCAATCCTAAAGTTCTATGCTTCTTGATACTGGTACAGCCTTTTGTCCAAGATCCTCCACTGGATTTCTGAACAGCTAAGTTTTCTTTGTTGGATTATTGACCTCCACAACCTACTTTATCTCCATGTTTGTTCTCACCTTACCCTTCCCACACACACAGACATCCTCATTCTTTACTTCTGCATTCAACCACTCATGGCTAGTACTAACCTTTCTGCTTACCTGGCTGTGGCTTCCTTGTTTCAGTCTTGCTCTTAAATGCTACCACGGCTGACATCCCAAAATGATAACTGTTCAGAAATGAGTCTAATTAATTTTTACAATGATGGCTGACTCTACATAACTTTAAGTGAATCACTGTTCTTTAGTAAGCAGAAATGAACTTCTCAAAGTTTAATATATATTTCGAGTAGAGCTAAGATTCTTTCTAGCTCTCAAATTCTATGTGTTGAGCTATGAGTTTACCCAATAAAAACAGTCCTCCAGGGCTTCCCTGGTGGCGCGGTGGTTAAGAATCCACCTGCCAGTGCAGGGAGCAAGGGTTCAAGCCCTGGTCCGGGAAGATCCCACATGCCGCAGAACAACAAAGCCCGTGCGCCACAACCACTGAGCCTGCGCTCTAGAGCCCGCGAGCCGCAAGTATTGAAGCCCGTGCGCCTAGAGCCCGAGCTCCGCAACAAGAGAAGCCACTGCAGTGAGAAGCCCGCGCACCTCAACCAGAGAAAGCCCACACACAGCAACGAAGACCCAACTCAGCCAATAAATAAATAAATAAATAAGTCCTCCACCTGAGATGTGAAACAAATACAAAATAGAACAAAAGAGTCTGACAGTTGGGATAGCAACATATCTTTTATATTGATAAATCTATTACTGAAGAATGTGGTTTATATATTTAACAAATTGGGATTCCTATTATTGGACATCAGATTTAGACACTTTTGCCCATCCAGTCACAGGCAGCATCAGACCACCACAGGCTTTAGGACAAAGAGTAGCAAAATAGAATGCATGCCCCTGGTATAGCTATGCTCCAGAAGAAAAAGGAGGGCAAGGAGATGAACTATGCATGCTTAATTCCACTCCCAAACTCATCAATCAGCAACTCTTTCTTGCTCCAAGGGGAAGTATAAGAAACCAGAGGAGGAAGGAAGAAGAGCCTTCCCTTCCCAATACCAAAGATTATAATTAAATCAAGAGGTGGCATGCAAGGATTTAGACTATTTATTCCTAGTCATTTGAGAGTGATCATGTCAAGATTGGTATAGGTGAGCAGTGAGAGAGGTTCAGGGAGGAGATCTGTTAGAACAAATGTGTGTCACCAACCACCTCCTACATAAACACTCTTTTACTGACCATCTACCAGGACTATTACTTGTCATATATTATTCTATTATCTAAAAGTCATGTCCTTTTATTATCTTATTGAAGAAACTCTCATTTAGCACTTACTCTATGCCAGGCTCTGGGATACAAAACAAAATATAATGGTCCCTGCCCTCAAGTCCTTATGTTCTAGAAGGCAGCAGCTGTAAAGACAACTACCAAAAGACAACTCTAATAAATCAGGAAAAGAACTATAACCAAAACAAGCACATGACACCAAGGGAGCCCAAAGAAGGACTCTTAAATCAGACCAGTAAAGGCTTACAGTGAGGGGGTGGTATGTATCCTGGGGTTTAAAGGATGACATACAGGCACAAACGTAGGAAATGTAGAGAGAGCAATACATAGAATGACAGAAGGGGCACAGGGGAGCATGGGGTATCTGAGAATAACACTCAGTTCAGAGGGACTTGGTAGATTTGCATTTTTTAAAAAAATCACACTGAAGAATGGATTAGAGAACCTAAAACTGGAAGCTGGGCAGCTTCTAGTAATGTGGCAAATAATCTAGGCAAGAAATGAGGGGAACCTAAGACAGACAATGAAAATGCAAATAGAGAGGAAGGGATAGATTTGGATGATATTTAAGTGTTAGAATCAACGGGACTTACATCTCTTTGGAGGAAGCAATGTGGAGACAGAGGCGTCAAGGATTACTTCTAAACTGCTAAATCCAGTTGCCACACTGCACAACTTTTTAATCTCCTAAAGCGGGGTCTTTCCTCCAAAGCTGCTTCACTCAGTTTGCAACCTGTATTCCCCAAACATTTCAGACAGAGAGACTGGCATATGCAGAGTTGTATGCCTGTGTTGTGCTAGTATCACAACCCTAGATTTCCAAGAAGATCAAGAGTTAACTGTATTTACAAGGTTAGTATGTACTATACACATCCTCCTTCCTCTTCGTGTCATATTATAATCACTCAGATCCTGATAATTAACATGACAACTGACCCTTTGACAATCATATTAAACTGCATGACTTCTTCTACCTCCCATACTACACGGTAATTACATGCACGATAGAGAGTGGGAGGCTTTCTCCTTCAATACACTGGCTGGGGTTAAAATATTTGGGGTGTCAAACAGATGGCATCAGGCACTATATTCTGTATACAGCTCAACTTACTCCATATCAGCAGTGGAAAGGATGCCTGACAGAAAATCTATGGCTCAGGCTCCAGTGTAGAAAACATTAATGCAAACATCCTCTGCCCAAAGGACTTGGCATTTACTACACTTTCTACTGGAAGCACAAGGTTCCTGTGCCAAAGGTCAGGGGCAGAGGGATTAACTTTTCCCATATATTTAAGCAAACTGTCCATCACACCAGAAGTGCAAGCACACACACATACATGCACACCTTACTTATTGTAGTTGATTATGAAAAAGGTCAACTGAGTGATCTGCTGCCAGCACACACACACACACACACACACACACACACACGCGCGTGCTCACACACACCCCTGCTAACATTAGGAAAATAGAAAAGGAATGACCAGCTTTTAGATTTCAAACAACAAAGAAAATCTAGTCATTCCTGTCAATAGATTCTATTGCTTTCAAAGGTTGAAATTCAAGGATGTTCACTTTTCAGTTCAACAGGTCATTTATCCTCCAAAGACTTTGCAAAGCAAGAAAATAAACAACATGTGTGTTTGCCAAATGTCAATACGTGTTAACAAATGAATTATTGGGTAAATAATGCTTGAGGATCACTTCAACTCTCCAAATATTACAATATACTTATAAAAATCACATAGATGATCTATATTTGCCACTTAGCAAAGAATATGACACTTAGCAAAAAAATAAAGTATTTCTTTCCTGGTTTTTTTATTTGCTTGGGGATCTAGAACACTATATATATGATATAAAGTGAATATACTCACATAACGCATATGTTTTATATGTCACACATACATACATTTATCTATTATATATCACATGTTATAAATTATAAAGCACATGAAATATGTTACAAATATATGTATATTTATAAGTTTATATTTCTCCAAAACAAATCTAAGGTTTTTATATTTATATTCTTCCATTTTGTACGTTCATATTTCCCCAAAATTAAAATCTATCTAGAGTGGTAAAAACATGCATCCAGGTGAGGTATATAAGAAAGTTCTAATCATCACTCCTCCTTCCCATTGTCTTTTGAGTGCATTTCGTGAGTCCCAGGGAAGTAGTTAATCACCCACCGTGAGTGATGTCATCCACTTGTGTGTCATCTTGCACATCCATTACAGAGCACACACTGGGAATGTACAACATCTCCCATAGGGTCAGATAAAAAGGAAAACCTTCTTTCCTCCACTGATAGGTTTGAATGATGCAAAGCAGGTCAAGTTGAAAAAAAAGCTGCTCTGTAAAATTCAAAGCCAAGAAAGAGTTCAAATTGAATCTTTGACAGAGACTGCTTTTAAAGAGACCTCCTATCAGTAAAAAGTGCTGTTCTCCAGGTGATTTCGCAAATATTTTTAATGCCAATTCATGCCAGTATTGACACTATGTTTTGACGGTAAGAGGAATTAAAATGATTCTGAGTACCTGAGGTGGCTCTATTGACACATCAGATTACACTTAATGTTTTAACAGCAAAGCAAAGTGGAGCAAAGCAATCAGCCTACCATGTCTGGCTTATTAAAGCCCTTTCCAGCCAGGATGTTGTACCTTGCGAGGAAGAGACATCTCAAATAGAATCAGTAGCCTTTGAATATTAAAAAAAAAGACTCAGAATAACACATTCTCAAGCCTTTAAAGGTTATGTTCATTCTTTTCAGTGAGACTATACAAAAACTGGCTCTTTATGGAGCACTAAGAATTTCCTCCATCGGGAATTCCCTGTCTTGAGCAGGAGGAGAATAAGCATAGCAGCTGCAGCAAGATCTGGGCTCCAGGCCTGAAGGCTCCAAAGGTCCACCTGGGGATCAGCAAGGATCTTTGGGTCTGTGCTTCCAACAAGATATGTTAGAGCAAGGGGTCTAAGGTGTACAGGGCTTCATGAATTGTCACAATCTCATGCAATTCTAAATCTTCTAATCACGCGGAAGGGGCCTGCTTACAAAGGTCAGCTGTGCAATTTGTTAAGAATTATTCCCATAGCTGAAGTCTACATGGAGAAAGTACAAAGGACAATGAAGATTAAGCTCCTGTCAGGCCAATGCGGATGACAATTCTAACATCCTCTTTCTTTCTTCAAAGACAAAAATATCATCAAAGTAGACCCTACCCAGAGGGCTGGGTATGCTTTAAGTGAGAAAGAACTAATAGCCCTTTCCTAATTATTTTCTCAAACTCCCCCTCAAAAAAATCTGGCACTTTGGTAGGGAACACCTGATATTTCATACCAGTAGAATTACATCTTGGAATTTCTAGATTTAACAGGAATTACCATAGAACGGGCATTTGTTACCAAGAGGTAACAATTCTTGTTTGTCTATTTACAACTGAATAGTTACTTTACCTTTTTGCTTTTCAAGGTTTTTTTTTTTTTTCCATCTGATTCAACGCAACCTGGAATAGAAAGTATCTGTTCACACCTAGGACTATGGGATTTCCAAAACATTTTTTTCGTCAGTGTGTTTATATATGAATCTAAGTGGAAGAAAGCAGATAATTCTCCCTAAAAGACATATTTTGCAGCTATCTGTGGAAAACAGGCAAGCCATTGCTCGCCTAGTACTGGTAATCACAAAGCATTTTTCTGAAAGCTTTGTAAATGCTTTTTGCCCTACAGATAAGAGACTTAAAGTAGACAGAAATAAATGACAGGGCTCACAGTGACTTACCTCTATGGCACTGCTGCTTGCCTAGCAGGCTGAGAACTCCAAGCTTTTCATGGTTCCTGTCAGGTTTGACTCTCCTGCTGCCAGCCAAGATGTGCTGGCAAGGAAGGCAGTGGGGAGAAAAGAATGTGAACACGATCTGAGTCAGCCAGACCCAGGGTTGAACACAGCTCTGCCACTTACTAGCTGGGAAGTCCAGCTACTTCTATGGTCAAATTAGGATGATAAACCTGTACTAGACTGTGGTTAGGAGAAGTAAATTAAAGTGTCTGGACTAGTGCTTAGAATACAGGAACTAGTTATTTTTCCTTCTTGGAGCACATGCAATGCTTTTTGTCACATTGTGAAAACAATAAATATAACAACTTATGTTTACACACCAAAGTGAGAAGTACCCCACAAGGAATAACCTACTCATCACTTTACTTAGTCCATATATGCCTTCAAATTCCCAGCAGTATTAGCCAGCTTTTTATGAACTCCCCATTGCAGAAGTCATTGGCTACATTTTCTTCCCTAAATGCATTCTCTCCAATTTAAGAGAGAGCCCAAGAGATTGGGCTCAGAGTGGAATGGATATCTAACATGTTGACTGCAGATTCTCACCACTGCTAAAGCTCCAGAGTAAGAGCAGAGGATAACTGAACTAGAAAAAAAGCTTTTGTTAATTCTCACATTCATAATTAGTTCGGTATGATCAAAAAGAGATGTTCCCACTGTACCCAGGGTAGTTTCTTGGCTCCAGACACGCAGGCTCAGGAGCCATGGCTCACAGGCTTAGCTACTCCATAGCATGTGGGATCCTCCCAGACCAGGGCACGAACCCATGTCCCCAGCATTGGTAGGCAGACTCTCAACCACTGCGGCACCAGGGAAGCTCCAGGGTAGTTTCTTAGTATCCTCTCTAATTCAGAGGAATGCTGCCTTAGCTCTGTCCATGGTATCTCCACACTGAGCCTGTGGGAACCCGGTGCACCACTCAGCCCTGACACTTTCAACTCTTGCATCCACCGCTCTCCCCATTGACAGGCAGAGGAATGAAGTTCTGAAGCACCATGTGCTCTGTTTCTGCTTTTTCCTCTCCCCCATGGCCAGCTCTCAAAATATATATTGTGGTTTTACCATTACTTGACTTCCCTTCTCCCTCCCCTGCCCCAAACTCACTTTTTCTGATCATTACCCACATCAACACAGAACTATTCAGCAAAAAGGATTACACTGCATTTAAAAGTTTTTTAAATTATGTATCTATACATGTATATACATATATATTAAGATAGCCACCTTAAAAATAAAAATATATATTCTAATATATTTATTTTACATCTCTTTTGGAAGAAGCTAGAAAGAAAGGGAGGAAGGTAGAAAGAGAGAAAGAGAGAGAATTTGTCTTTCTTCAGTTTTTCATATGAGTGTTACTACTTCTACACCGTTATAGTAGTCTCCAATTATAAATTGCTGTTGGCTTTCTTAGGATCAATATGCCCAGAAGTCTAAATCAAATCTGACTTAAGATCAAATCCTCTTTCAGCTATTATGTCTACATATTGCCAAATCCCCCAAAACAATAGAGATCGTCTCTCCAAAGTGGTACCTCCTCATCCACCATCCTGCCAAGTTCTGCTTTTTATCGTTGGATCCATATGTTGAGTCAACACGTATACATTGAGTCAACACGTACACCAGGGACTGTACTGCACTGGGTGTACAAAAATATATAAAGCACTGTTCCTGACCCTAAAGAGCTCAGAATAAATAAGGGAGACAGAGAAACCAGCAATTAAACTAACATAATGGATACAATATTAGGATTATGCACATGACACTAGGAGGGCTAGAGAAAGAAAATAATTCAAACTAAGAAGTCATGGAGGGCTTCCCAGATTCCAAACTGGGTTTCAAAGGTAAAAAGGTGTTCCTAGGGCTTCCCTGGTGGTGCAGTGGTTGAGAGTCCGCCTGCTGATGCAGGGGATACGGGTTCATGCCCCGGGCCGGGAAGATCCCACATGCCACAGAGCAGCTGGGCCCGTGAGCCATGGCCACTGAGCCTGTGCGTCCGGAGCCTGTGCTCCGCAACGGGAGAGGCCACAACAGTGAGAGGCCCACGTACCGCAAAAAAAAAAAAAAAAAAAAAGGTGTTCCTAGCAATGAAAATAGCACATGCAATGACATGGGAGTATGAAACAGCACTATACTTATGGAAAACTGCTCTTCATCTAGTAAAAGGGCCTCAGAGTAGAGTGGTAGGAAATAGGATTAGAGAAGCAAGCACAACTAGATCATGAAGAATTTGGGGTGCTAAATTTATCCTGTGGGCAATAAGGATTGTCAAAGAATTTTAATCAAGGAAGTGATGTAATCACATTTGCATTTAAAAAGCTATTGCCACGGGCTAAAGGCTAAATTTAAGAGGGATGGAGGGTAAAGCCATGGAGCCCATGCAACTAGTAATCCAAGCAAGAACTGCTAAAGCAGTAGACTTGGCTATAAAAAGGTAGGGAATTTGGGAGCTAAGACTGGACAAGCCATTTATATCTATTAAGTGAGAATGAAAATGGACAAAATAATCTCAGATGACTCCTGAGTCTCTATCTTTGGTAGAATGATGGTGCCATTCCCTAAGACAGGGACCATGGAAGGAGGAACATATTTGGAGGAAAAATGAGCAATTCAGTTTGGACATTGAATTGAGGTACCCATGAAACACAGGAGAACAGTAGTCTTTGGACAGTTAGATGTATAGTTCTGGAAATCAGGAGAGGATCTAGGCAGGAAAAAAGACCAGTGACAAGACAGTTTATATTGAGTTTCCTGGATACTCACTACTAACAGAACATCTCCTTTGTGCTTTTCTTCCTCCCTTCTTTTTCACTTCAATGTTTTCTTACTCTCTTTGACATACGATCACTTTCAATCATAGTACAATTAATCAAATATGGCTTTCTTTGGTCCCTGCTATATATTAAGGCAAAGGAAAATAAGAAAACTAAACTAATGAGATGAACCAATTTTAATATAATCAATTTAATAAATTGTTTGTATGTAAGAGAGCAGGTGCTCCACACAAGTTAACAAAACACTCTGAATACTGAGTTCTAAAAAATTAGTTTCATGCTTTCCACCTTGCAGTATTACTAAAAAGGATATTGCATTATTTTATTGTTTACCAAATGCCCACACATAATAGTAAAATAGGCTGCATGTCTTACTTGTTCCTTCTTACCTTTTCCAGAATAACTATCAAGGATAATCACTTATATTTGCAATATAGAAACAGCAGGACATTTGGGGTTCCTGAGACATTGGTTGTGATTTTGCGTAATACCCATCTTTGGATGGGAATATGCACAGCTCTTTCCACTGTTTCAGGTTCAGAGCTGAAGGTGTGGAGAATCTACCTCAAACTACAAATTATTTTGAATTGGACACACATGCCACGCATTTGTGGACAGTCTAGCATTTGGTACCTGTCATGTGTCCCGTCAACAAATGCAGGAGAAAATGACTTTTCCCCCCTCAAGCGCTATGCTTCAGAAAAAACATGATGACAGTTCTTCTCTGGTATTATATTTTGTGGGAGGAGAGAGGCTCATTTCAAATTAATTTATGATCTGTGAAAAGTGCTAGAAACATGCTTCACTGCACCTAGCAGCATAGTATGCACCATTCCCTTGTAAAATCCATTTGAGGGGCTCTCAAGGCAGGATGATGCTCCCTACTCCCGGGTCAGGCTGCCAGCATTAGCTACTGGTATTCAGAACCATGGAATCAATATAAGGAGTCAAAGAGGGCTGTCACAGGGAGAGGCTTGGAAAGACAGCACTAAATGCCACTGCAGTATCTAAAGGCTGCGCCTTGAGGAATTTCAGTCCACCAGAGGTATCACCTGGGCCAGTGCACATATGTTTTTTGAAAACAAACCAAGTCCCTTTCTTTCACAAGAACCTCATTTCTCATTATTGGAGTCTGTGCAGGGCAATAGCCAGTTTTTCATCCAGTTTTGCACTAATGTAACGCCTGTCAATAGTCAATTGGTCCCATTTGATCCAGGGCTTACACATACCAAGGGACTTCGTTACAATCACCCAACATGTCAGGCCCTGATTAAAGTTGTTTTTCCTGCAGGGCTTATGGATCCATATCTATTTTGCTGCTCTCCAGCTGTCTCATAACTCAACTATGAAGCTTTCCTTCAAAGCTAGGCTTTTTGGTTGGCACCTGTTTTCACACAGCAATATTACTACTATACACAATTACAAAACAATTTTTTCAGAGATTTATAAACTTTTCTTCAGATTCAGAGCAATTCACACCTACCACATCTAAACCAAAATTGTATTAATCAGCTGAGAGAGAATAGAAGACTCTGGCATCAAACCCAAACGTTTACCCTTCTGTACTCCTGTTTTTTAATTTTAAATATCATTGTATTGACAGTCAGATTTAGACCAACTACAAGGTAAAGAAATATTTGCTCAGGGTTTCTCGATAAGGAGGGAAGCAGTGTTGTTATGGAATCCAGAAGCCCTTTCCATAGGTTTTGGTAAATATTTGTTCTGAAATTGTGGGAGGCAAGTAGATCTGAGAGACAAGATAAGAAATAAAGAACAGGTAATCTAAAGTGAAGGCTAGAGCTTGGGACAGATTCCAGAGTGGAATAATTCCTGGAAATTATTAGTTAAGGTAGGATCCAGGTACTACTCAGGAGCTAGATAAATTATACGCAGGGAGAAAAACAAAGTATGTAATATCCACACCAGAAATCAGGACACATCTAAATCAGAGTTTAAGGTAAGGTTACGGACTGAAACAGATAAGCAATAATAATAAAGAAGCACGCACCCAGGCAAGGAGAGAAGTACCTGGGGATCGACTACCCAGAGCAGTATTCCAAAATCAAAGGATAAGGATGGTAAGATTTTTTTTTTTTTTAATCACTGTGGTAGCCACAGGCTGCTACCAGTAAAGAGACCTTCTAGCGAGGCAATCGTCTGCCCCAGCCAGGAGCCTTAGCATTTCTATGAAGGCTGAAACAATTCCATAGCAGAACAGCCTGTGAGAAGTAAATGACTGCACCTGGACAAATGAAGGAACAGGCTCAGCAAATCCAAACAAATGAGTTTCACATGAGATGCTCCTTCCCCTCGCAGCTTAGGCTTTTCCTTTTTGGAGATAAACAGATTTTAAATGGAAAGTGTCCACTGATTTGTGGGTCCATTCTATGGACTCCATATGAGATACTTGCACATGTTCCTTTAGCTCATACCATTTCCCCCAGCTTCTCTAAGTTCTGGGGGGAATTAGGGGTAGGATACAACAACGGAGAACAGACAAGGGAAAGACTGGAGGTCAAGGAGTCCAAGTTTTAACCTCTGCTGCACAATCCATTCAGACTTTGAATCTGGACAGGTCTTTAAACTTGGAGAATTGCTTTAGAATCCTCATTTTAAAGAGACCAGGGACGTCAGTATTCATGGGAATCATTCATGGAAATTTGGGGTTTAATCAGGATATTAATACTCAAGAAAACACTGAGTAGAACAGAAGCTATTCTTTTCTTAGGAGCCAATTGCTTTAATAATACATATGGCAACAGATCTTTTAAAAATATTCTACCAAGGATGAGAAACCAATTTTTAATAATATATTTTATACAATAGACATTGTCCAGGTGAAAAGCCTTGACTAACAGCCCTAACAAAATACTTTTTACTAATTTTGGCCTTAAATGCCTCTCTCTGATTATGAACAGCTTCAATTATCACTACTACAATGACTCAAATTGGTAACAGTGCTACAATGGTACCTCACTTCTAAAAGCTTCCTGTTGGCTTAAGAGTTTTTTTCCCTATCATTTCTTTTAATTGTGATGAACAAACAAGTATCAAACGATTATTTAGGACATTTGAAAGAACTATTAGAGACTTGAAGATTGACTTTAGTATTCCTCCTAGTACTGCAAAGCAAAACTTCATTTGAGGATCTATTTTCTTTGAGTCTTTGGTGCTGAGAAATAAGATTTAGTATGTTTCAGAGCTATGTTTATAGTCAGATTAATATCAAGAAAAATAGATATTCTGGGGGAAAGAAAGGGAAATTTTCTCTTTATCGTGAATTTTTCAGAGGAAAATAGTCATAAATAATGATGGAAGATCAAAATTATTGGTGTTCTAACTTTTTTATTAATAAATGAAAGCAAAAAATGATTTCTACAAAAATATCTTGAAGGCACATGAAAATCATTTTTTAATTTTGTTTTTAACCAGTCAGATATATTCGTGAAAAATGGGATGTTGCTGTCGTTCCAAAACTCTGAAAGGAAACTTATTTTGCAGTCATGTTATTGATAAACTCATGCCAAGAGAAGCCCCTCGCTTTGACTCACTACAGATTTCTCTCTAGAGCCATAGTAGGCTTATAAAAATACAAGTACCACCCAATGACAGAAAGATAATTCCCTTGAATACTTCCCAGAAAATGTTCTAATATCTTGTTCTTTAGAAAATTAAAGAAGAGGAAGAAACTAGATCCAAAGTGCAACTCTACTGTGGTCAAAACTACTACATGTTGCATTGCATGGTGGAATGTATGCCTCAAAGGAGAAAACTTCAAGTATCACCTTAGGAACTGAGGCGAGACATGGAGCACACTTCTATGCTGAGAAAAATTGTCTCCGGTACTACTGCTGTGTTTATTATTCAGATATTACTAAGCACTTGAAGTAGCAAGAATGAGAGCCCATTGTTTCTAGAGAGAACTAGAAACTATTTTATCAACAGAACAATCTCACAATCTGTTGACTGTTGTGGCAGTGATCCCTGGTGTTCTCATTTAAAGAAATGAAAATTTTAATCCTGCTCCCACGGAAGAAAAAACTAGTCCGTGAATGGCAGTGTTCAGTCAGTGGCATCTACTGCTGATGTTACATTCAATTGAGAACATGCAATAGGTGTATAAAAGTAGTAAGAATTTTGTAAAATTTCCATTTGATTCTATAAATGTATAAATCAGTGACCAGGATTCTCAAATGTTCTATAAAATATAGAGACAAATGTCACCAATTAAAAATGTCTTTCCAAGAAAGAAAAACCCCTTTCAAGGCAGAAGACGAAAGGTCTTAGGATGTGACCACATATTCAGACATAAATTCCCTTTTCCTCTTGTGTTTCTCTTTACTTAAATTCCTTTCTGTTTCCATTTCCTCTTCTATATTTTTCCAGTTTTTGCACCATTTTATCTTTACCAAACTGCTTCTTTTACTCCCTCCTCATATCTTCACATGTTAAAGTCTCACCTCTTTGTCTTTTCCTCATTTTATTATAGATTTTTGGTTTGCAGTTTCCATGAGGCTTTTGTATAGCAGTCTATATATGCGTGATTATTTTTAGTTGCTGATCTCTTAATTTCAAATGCATTTTTTAAAACCCTGCATTTGTGCTCCCCTCCTCTCATGATTACTGTTTCTGATATTATATTTTATATCTAATTGTTTTGTGTATCCTTTAACTGCTTATTGTGGATACAGATGATTTTACTACTTTTGCCTTTTAACCTCCCTACTAGCTTTACGTGTGGATGATTTCCTACTTTACTGTATGTTTGCCTTTACCAGTGAGCTTTTTCATTTTGTAATTTTCTTGTTTCTAGTTGTGGCCTTTTCTTTTTCACCTAGAGAAGTTCCTTTAACATTTGTTATAAAGCTGGTTTCATGGTGCTGAACTCCTTTAGCTTTTGCTTGTCTGTAAAGCTTTTGATTTCTCCATCAAATCTGAATGGGAGCCTTGTTAGGTAGAGTATTCTTGGTTGTAGGTTTTTCTCTTTTATCACTTTTAATATATCGGGCCACTCCCTTCTGGCCTGCAGTTTCTGCTGAAAAATCAGCTGATAGCCTTATGTGAGCTCCCTTGTATGTTATTTGTTGCTTTTCCCTTACTGCTTTAATATTCTTTTTCTTTAATTTTTGTCATTTTAATTACTATGTGTCTTGGCGTGTGCCTCCTTGGGTTAACCCTGTATGGGATTCCCTCCACTTCCTGGACTTGGTCAACTGTTTCCTTTCCCAGGTTAGGGAAGTTTTCAGCTATTACATCTTCAAACATTTTCTCAGGCCCTTTCTCTCACTCTTCTCCTTCTGGGACCCCTATAATACAAATATTAATGTGCTTGATATTGTCCCAGAGGTTTCTTAAACTGTTCTCATTTCTTTTCATTCTTTTTCTGTTCAGCAGCAATGATTTCCACTACTCTGTCTTCCAGCTTGCTGATCCATTCCTCTATATCATTTAGTCTACCACTGATTCCTTCTAGTGTACTTTTCATTGCAGTTATTGTATTCTTCATCTCTGTTTGGTTGTTCTTTATATTTTCTAACTCTTTTTAACTGTTAAAAATTTCCAACTTCTCGCTTTGTTCGCGCACTCTTCTCCCAAGTTCTTTGATCATCTTTACATTCATTACTCTGAACTCTTCTTTGGGTAGGTTGCCTATGTCCACTTCACTTAGTTCTTCTTCTGGGGTTTTATATTGTTCCTTTGTTTAGAACATGTTCCTCTGTCACCTCATTTTGTCTAAGTTGCTATTTGTAGTTTCATGTGTGTGGTAGGTTAGTTACATTTCTTGACCTTGGAGAAGTGGCCTTCTGTAGAAGACATCCTATGCATTCCAGCATGCATCCCCTCTCATCACTCAAGCTATATGCTCTAGGGATTCTCCCTAAGAGGGTTTCATGGGTCCTTCTGTTGTGGTGGGCTATGTGAGTGGTCTGGTAGGCTTGGTTGGCCCCTAGCCCAGTTGGTTGCCAGGCCCTACTTTGTGAAGATTCTGCTGGATGCTCTTTAGTGGGGCCTGGAAATGAGGCAGCTGGCTGCAGAACCCTAGGGGTCCCCAGGGTAGTGCTGGCTCACTGGTGGGCGGAGCCAGGGTCCTGAAGACTCCAGAGCTGTTGCCCGCCCACTGATGGGTGAAGCCAGGTCCTGGGGTTAATGCCAGACTACTGGCAGGCAGAGCCAGTTCCTGGAGTCTGGCTGCAGAGCCCAGGGATCTCAGAGC
Source organism: Grampus griseus (assembly GCF_964374135.1). Lineage (NCBI taxonomy): Eukaryota > Metazoa > Chordata > Mammalia > Artiodactyla > Delphinidae > Grampus > Grampus griseus. Next base: position 72,060,394 of record NC_139000.1, on the reverse strand, counting down.
TCATTTCAGATTGTTGGGTGGTGGGGGATGGGGGATTGGCTCCTGACACTGTTGGGTATGGGCTCTGGGGTGTCCCGAAGCTTGTGTCAGCCTGCCAGTGGACAGGGACAGGGCCCAGCTGGTCCCAGGGTAGGGTCTGGCCTGCTGTGGTGGGCTGGGTATGCAGGCTGCGGGATCATGGTTCTCTTGAGTCTGGTGTCTGCCCCCTGGGAGGTGAGACTGGTCTAGAGGCTAGTGCAAGCTTCCTGAAGGGCAGGGCTGGTGCCTGCCCACTGGTGGATGGAGCTGGGTCTTGGTCCTCTGGTGGGCAGCTCCATGCCTGGGGCGTGTCTAGAGGTGGCTGTGGGCTCAGGAAGCCTTTAGGCAGCCTGTCTGCTAATGGCTAGGGCTGTGTCCCCACCCAGTTAGCTGTTTGGCTTGAGGCTACCCAGCATTGATGCCTACGGGCAGTTGCATAGGGCCAGGTTTTGGCACTAATGAGTAGAAGGAGGGTCCCAAGATGGCAGCCACCAGCAGGAGTGTTCATGCTGTAGAATGTTCCCAAATATGACTGCTACCAGTCTCCATGTCCCCAGAGTGAGCCACAGCCATCCCCCAGCCCCGCTTCTCTGGGAGACTCTCTAAGACTAGCGGGCAGGTCTGGCCCAGGCTCCTATCAAATTACTCTTTCACCCTGTGACCCGGTGCACATGAATTTGGTGTGTGTCCTTTAAGAGTGATGTCTCTATTTCCCCCAGTCCTGTGGGTCTCCTGAAATTAAGCCCCTCTGGCCTTCAAGGCCAAATGCTCTGGCGGCTCATCTTCCCAGTGCAGGACCCCTAAGTTGTGAAGCCCAACGGGGTGCTCAGAACTGTCACTCCTGTGGGAGAACTTCTGCAATGTAATTATTCTCCAGTTTGTGAGTTGCACACCCGGGGGTATGGTACTTGATTATATTGTGAGTCCGCCCCTCCTACCCATCTCACTGTGGTTCCTTCTTTATGTCTTTAGTTGCAGAAGATCTTTTCTGGTAGGTTCCAGTCTTTTCCATCAATGGTTGTCCTGCAGATAGTTGTGATTGTGGTGTGCTTGTGAGATGAGATGAGCTCAAGGCTTTTCTACTCCACCATCTTGGCTGATCTCCTGCCTTTTCCTCATTTTTACTCATACCTGCTGTGAGTCTTCTTTTCATATAGCACCAGACAAGGTTCAATACTCTTGTGCTTTCATTTAGAAACAGTATAAAGCACCAAGAAAGAGATATCTCAAATTTAGGTAAGAATATGTGATATATTTTTAAAAATAAGTGCTCAACTAGAGAGACCTAACATCCAAAAAGAAAATCATAACAACAACAAAAAATTTATAGAGAAATGGGGTATTGCCCAATTGAAAAGGAATTAGAAGTTACATGTCTTGACCATTCTACCAACTTTGAATTCAGGGTTTGTCTTTGGACCTCTATCTCTGAGCTAGTGACTTTTCCATAATTAGCACTTAATAAATGTGTATTGAATTATATTAATGTAATATCTAAGTTGATTCAAGTTTTCAACCACCATCAAAACTGTCTGGTTAATTAGATGTCTGTATTTCTTGTATTCTGTGTTTCTTGTATTCATGTACAGGTAAGAATAATGAAAAACAATCATCTTAACACTGTCTAATTGTAATACCTAGATTACTGATCATCTACTATATTCAAGTTTCTCCTATGAAGATCATTAGGATACTCCCAAAATTTTCCAACAATATTTTGATGCCCACTTTATAAATGAGGAAACAATCTGAAGGTTTTGACTAGACCATATAATTCATCCAGTAAGTAAATGAGTGAGGGGATCTGAACATAGCCTCTCTGGTGCTAAACTCATGTTTTTTCATTACCCCACACTACAATTGTAGCCTTAGGAACAATAGACAGTCTTGAGGTGATGCTATGAAGAGAGATTCTGAGCCTTAAAACAATTGATACAACCTGTAAAAATAAACAATTTTTTTTCAAATTGCCCTTCCAACAAGTCAGGCATTCTTGTCATTTATTTCTGCATGTAGAGGGCCACATTGTTTGAAGTTGTATTCAATCAGAAGTATTCAATCATGTGCCTACTGTCATCTCTTACTTGATTATAGAACAACTAAAACATGCAGCAAAGTGTGTAATCTTACCAGCATTGGTTACACTTCCTCCTTATTTACTGTTTGAAAGTATGCCCCTTTGTTCGGCAAACAATACACTTAGTTAAGAATAACTCTATTATCGTTCTGTAAACAGGACTACTACAAAGGTGACACTCAATTTCTGCAGCGGAGGCAAGCAGATGGCTCTTCATGGCTCCCCACTGGCCAGGCCACAGAGTGGCCTTGAGGGCAGCCAGTTGCCTGCCCTCTCAGGATGAGACATACAAATACAGCTGCTCTGTGGGGAGAGAACTGGACAAGAGAGGCAGAAAAATGACTGTCTAGAGGAGAAAAACTGAAGCAGGAGAGAAGAGGCCAGAACAACAGGCTCACTTAGAATTTGTTCATTTTACCAAATAATTGTTGCAGAGGAATAAAGACCATTGATATATAGTCTCAGTTATGTCATGGGACAAAGTATAACATTCAGTCTGATGCCTGGGCTTCTTGCCCATAATAAAACGTTATTGCATAATAAGACTGATTTCCTGCATAAAAAAAGAGGTGAATAATATTTATTTCCAGTGTAAATTATCACCATTAGTTCACAAAATGCTTTCCTTGTTCAGGAATTACAGGAAGGAGATGTCAAAACAGAACATAAAGGAGAAGCAATTTAAATATATTACTAAATCAATCATAATCTTTTTATGGAATCCTATAGTTTACCAAACACTGTCACCATTATTTGGCTAAACTGGACCAAAACCAAACCTTATAAGACAGGGTCTATAATCCTTCTTTTACAGGTGAGAAATCTGAGACTAATTGGGTTACATAACTTGCCCAAGGTATCACTGGTTGTAATGGTTAATTTCATGTGTTAATTGGAGTGACCACAGAGTACCCAGATTAAACATTATTTCTGGGCATGTCTGTGATGGTATTTCCAGATGAGATTATCATTTGAATGGGTGGATCAGTAATGCAGACTGTAAACCCAATGTGGTGAGAATCATCCAATCTAATGAGGACAAGGACAGAACAAAAGGCAGAGGAAGGAGAAATTCACCCCTTTATTTTTTCTGCCTCACTGTTTGAACTGGGACATCTCATCTCACCTTCCTTTGCCCTCAGACTGGGATTTACACCATCAGCTCCGCTGGTTCTCAGGCCTTCTGACTTGAGAAAATTACAGCATGGGCTTTCCTGGGTCTCCAGTTTGCAGATGGCAGATTGTGGGGCTTCTCAGCCTCTATAATTGCATGAGCCAATTCCTAATATATATATTCTCCTGGTTCTGTTTCTCTGGAGAACCCTGGCTAACAGAAAACAAAGAATCCAGGACTTTACTAGGGACTTCAAATCCAAACTCCAGAAACACACTTTCCATAAGACTATACAACATCCAACTGAGCATTTTACTTTTGAAAAAAAATGTGTTGAGTCAGCTACTTCTCTCATGTATTTCCACAGCCAGGGCATGTGACCTGTACAGTTGCTCAAGGTTCTGCAACTAGAAGGGCCCTGCCCTTAGTTTAATACCCTGTTGTTACCATCTTGACATCTGAACAAGGTGCCCCACATTTTCACTTTGCACTGGGCCCCACAAATTATGTAGCCAGGGCTGTCCACAGCATGCAGTACAAACCAACTAGCATAGATCACACTGAGTCTTGACTGTGGGTTTAGTAATGTATTGTTGCCATCAGATGGCCACCCCTTCTGAGTAGGTCTCTGGGACCTTCCATGACAGGCCCCAGTTACCTCTGATCTCATCTGGGCCCTTCGCATTCTCCATTCCAGCCACATTGCCTCTTGGCACTTTTCCTACTACATGAAGCACCATCTCCTCTGCCTAAAAGACTTCTCCCTCAGATATTCCTGGGCATCACTCCTTCTCTTCATTTCTCTGTTCAAATGCTATTTCCACAGAGAGAACTTCTCTGACCATCCATTTCTGTTTACAGGGCCCCAGCTTTCTACCCCATCATTTACCCTGCTTAACTTTCATTTATAGCACTGCAATACCATCTTAAATAATACACAGTCACTTGTTTAATTTTCATTGTTGTTCTGGGCTAAATTGTGTCCCCACAAAACTATATGTTGAAGCCTGAACCCCCAGTACCTCAGAATGTGACTGTATTGAGAAATAAGAACTTTAAAGAGGTAACTGAGTTTAAAGGAGGCCATTGGGGTGGGCCCTAATCATATCTGACTAATGTCCTTGTAAAAGGAGGAACTTTAGACACAGAGACACCAGGGGCATGCACACACAGAGAAAACATCATGTGAGGACACAGCAAGAGGGTGGTCACCTGCAAGTCAAGAAGAGGGTCTTCAGGAGAAACCAAACTTGCTGACAGCTTGATCTTGGATTTCAAGCCTCCAGAACTGTGAGAAAATAAATTTCCATTGTTTAAGCCTCCAGTCTGTGGTATTTTGCTATGACAGCCCTAGCAAACTAATACAATTATCTTTGCCATCCCCTAGAATGTGATGTCTCTGAGAGAAGAGATTTTGTTTTGTCCACTGCTAAAAGGCTCAATGCCAAGCAATCGACACAGTAGATATTTTTAAATTGTTGAATAAGCAATGAATGATTTCACAATTCCTTAAGAGGAATTTGAAGAGAATCTCCAAATACTCTGTGATATCAAAATGTTTTATTCTATGCTACCTGAATTAATTATGCCACAGAAGGAGACTTGGGAACCATTTTGTTTAAACAAAGGTTTTCATTGTAATGGGATTTGACCAGCTCTGTGGGGTTTTTTTGTTTTTTTTGTGGTACACGGGCCTCTCACCACTGTGGCCGCTGTGGCCTCTCCGGCCGCGGAGCACAGGCTCCGGACATACAGGCCCAGCGGCCATGGCTCACGGGCCCAGCCGCTCCACGGCACGTGGGATCTTCCTGGACCGGGGCACGAACCCATGTCCCCTGCATCGGCAGGTGGACTCTCAACCACGGCGCCACCAGGGAAGCCCCAGCTCTGTGTTTTTAACCAGGCTTGTAATGCAGCCACTAATGGATTATGTCAGGACCAAGAGACTGAAGATCACAAAACATGCTAGAAGGAAGGCCTTTGTCACACAGTGTTTGTTATTAGAAAAATTACAAAAACAACCTACAGCAAAAATCAATCAGGAACTAAAAGGATACCCCACAACCTCCCTCCCATGCATCTCTTTGATAGTCAAGATGAGTTAAAACTAATTACTTTTAGCACTTCTAAAGCTACATAACCACAGCTTTATTCCAACAAACAACACATTCAAATTGCTGCATGTTCCTCAGGTTGTGTCAATATTACCACAGCTTTTGTCCTCACAATAACAGGACAAAACATGAGAGTAGCAAATTACCGGTCATTGCATTGATTGACAGTCCCACAGTTCTCCACTCCTATGCCCAGGGTGGCTAATATTCCCTAGGAGGTGACGGATGCTGAGCTTTTCAGGTATTTCTGCCTCTGATGATCTTTTTGACATGGGCAGTTAGCCTCTGACAGCTTCCACTGGGTAGGTAACTGGAGCTACCTGAGTGTCACAAGGCCCTAAAAGAACATAAGACCTGAAGTTACCCTCTTGGGCACAGGACATGTCTGCTTGCTGCCTAAAGTAGTACAGACCTATAGAAAATGTTACACAGATGTTCATGATTTCCATTTCTAAATGTATGAGATCAAAAGGAAAGTCAAATTGTGGTAGAAATTTCAGAGTGACTCCTATTTTACACTTGGCTTCCTCACAAATCTTATTTCCATGCTACTGAAAATAGGGAAACAATTAGATTTACTAAGGGTACCTAATGCCAGCTACTCTGGTAAGCTTGTTAATACTTTAAGTCATTTAATTTTCAACCTAAACCTCTGGAGTGACTATTTCTATCAATAAGGGGTGATGAATCTAAGGTTCAGAAAATTCAAGATCATGCACTTAGAAGTGACAGTAATGACATCTTCACAACATGCCAATTTCTGGTGAAAGAAGCTATCTCCTCCTTTCTGAAGGTCAGCCCTTACCCTATCCTCAGCCTTTGAGATTTAGTTGGGGCAGACCTAACAAGTGGTTCTGCGAAATGGAAATGTAACCTAGGTCCATGTATCCATAGCAATAAGGAACGAGGATGACATCTGGGACTCCTGCAGGAATTACTAAACAGATAAGACATTACTACACTAGACCTACCACATGTCATCATAGGAAGAAAACCTGGCTAGGAATGAAGCTACCAGAGAGAAAAGCAAAGCAAAAAAATGGAAAGAGATGGTCCAGAGAGGGACTGGAAGAGAGAAAGAGAGAGACAGTACAGAAGCATAATTTGACGCCCGCATCTAGCCGTGCCAGAGAGCCATAGATGCATACTTTGACTTTTCCTTTTGTCTCCCCTAAAGCAAATTTAGGTATTTTTTGTTTTTGTTTTTCGTCACATGCAATCAAGAGTCCTGTAGAATTCCTAGGACAGGGCTGTACACTATTTTTGACCAATCATTTTATGATGTTCTCTTTCCATGATGGACTCAATAGTTTAGGCTTTATTTGTTTATTTAGTTTGTTATTGAAAACTAATACCAACAAGGACAATTTGACTCCACTATCTTTATTCTAATAACAATCATCATCAGAATCTCTACATGTGTTACACATCATAATGTAGTGTCAACCCTACTATGAAATGAGATAATAAGTATTTACTAGGATATCAATATCTTCTGATCCTTGCTCTACCTCCTAAGGTATTGCCAGAGGAAACCAAGGCTTGGAGACGTTTGGGGACTTGACCAAGAAAACTTGGCTAACTAGTGGCAGGGATAAGTTAACCACGCTTCACTCTCGTGTTACAAATACCTTTTGGTATTACAAAGACAAATAACCAGAATGATAGACACCCTTTCCTGTAATCTGTAAAGCACTTCAATCGATTTAAGATGGGTGAAAAAGCTTCAGTAGTAACTAAATATCTTAAGAATGAGGGCCTCATTACTAAGCTAAATAGCCAATTAAAAATTTTGCTATATCCATGGTTTTCAACTTAATTTTGAGGAACCATAGGGCTAAAACTTGGGGTGGGCTTATTTAATAATCAAACATTTTAAAATAAAATTGTATCAAATTTAAACATGGAATTCTTAAAACATCTCCCACAGATTCTGAGGGAAACTGTTTGAAAACCACTATCCTAGAGTACTCAGAAAATATTGTTGTCTGCTTATTTTTGGAACCAGAGAACAGTCTGCAAATGGACAGAACAAGTCAAAAGAGGCTGAGAACTAGGCATAAGGTCCAGCTATCTGTATGAAATGAGAGTGAAGCAGAGAACAGAATATGGTCATATCTGGAGGCAGCTGTTACAGAGATAGCTGGATTGTCCAAGAGGCCCCATAGCAGATAGCATGGCCAGACAGAGGACTTGAGTTCTAGGCAGCCATAAGGTCAGAGTCAAAATCCCAAGAAATAGGAATACTAAATGAATTATCAAAGCAGGGGGTAAGACAAAGGACAGGGATTAAAACACGTTACTGAAATTGGGATACATGGTAAGGCTTAGTCTTGGGATTCTAATTAATAAATGAAGGAAATCAGATCAGAGTAAGATCTCCCCAAAGACATTAATATAGGTCCTCCCAAGCTATCTGCCTGAAGTTTCTTCATTTTTCCAGAAGAGAAACAGGATTACCTATAGAACCTGAAGCTAGGCTAAGCTTTCAGTTGGGAAATTTAATGATCCAGCCATAGAAGTGCTATAGGGACACAGGCTTTCCCATATAATATGGCACATATTCTAAAATCTGTTGAGTGAATGTTTACATTTTGAATCATATTGTGACATTAAAAATTTAGCCCTAATTATATAATAAAACAAAAACCTAAAGAACCTTGACATTAGCAAAAACAAGAAGAACTACAATCCAGCAGCCTGTGGAACAAAAACCACATTCACAGAAAGATAGACAAGATGAAAAGGCAGAGGGCTATGTACCAGATAAAGGAACAAGATAAAACCCCAGAAAAGCAACTAAATGAAGTGGAGATAGGCAACCTTCCAGAAAAAGAATTCAGAATAATGATAGTGAAGATGATCCAGAAACTAGGAAAAAGAATGGAGGCAAAGATGGAGAAGATGCAAGAAATGTTTAACAAAGACCTAAAACAATTAAAGAACAAACAAACAGAGATGAACAATACAATAACTAAAATGAAAACTACACTAGAAGGAATCAATAGCAGAATAACTGAGGCAGAAGAACGGATAAGTGACCTGGAAGACAGAAGGGTGGAATTCACTGCTGCAGAACAGAATAAAGAAAAAGAATGAAAAGAAATGAAGACAACCTAAGACATCTCTGGGACAACATTAAATGCAACAACATTCGCATTATAGGGGTCCCAGAAGGAGAAGAGAGAGAGAAAGGACTCGAAAAAATATTTGAAGAGATTATAGTCGAAAAATTCCCTAACATGGGAAAGGAAATAGCCACCCAAGTCCAGGAAGCGCAGAGAGTCCCTTACAGGATAAACCCAAGTAGAAACACGCTGAGACACATAGTAATAAAATTGGCAAAAATTTAAAGATGAAGAAAAACTATTGAAAGCAGCAAGGGAAAAAGGACAAATAATATACAAGGGAACTCCCTTAAGGTTAACAGCTGATTTCTCAGCAGAAACTCTACAAGCCAGAAAGGAGTGGCATGATATACATAAAGTGATGAAAGGGAAGACCCTACAACCAAGATTACTCTTGGCAAGGATCTCATTCACATTTGATGGAGAAATCAAAACCTTTACAGACAAGCAAAAGCTAAGAGAATTCAGCACCACCAAACCAGTTCTACAATAAATGCTAAAGGAACTTCTCTAAGTGGGAAACACAAGAGAAGACAAGGACCTACAAAAACAAACCCATAACAATTAAGAAAATGGTCATAGGAACATACATATCAATAATTACCTTAAATGGTAATTAAATGAATGGATTAAATGGTAAAATGAATGGATTAAATGCTCCAACCAAAAGACACAGACTGGCTGAATGGATACAAAAACATGACCCATATATATGCTGGCTACAAGAGACCCACTTCAGACCTAGGGACACATACAGACTGAAAGTGAAGGGATGGAAAAAGATATTCCACGCAAATGGAATGCAAAAGAAAGCTGGAGTAGCAATATTCATATCAGAAAAAATAGATTTTAAACTAAAGAATGTTACAAGAGACAAGGAAAGATACATAATGATCAAGGGATCAATCCAAGAAGAAGATATAACAATTATAAATATATATGCACCCAACATAGGAGCACCTCAATACATAAGGCAACTGCTAACAGCTATAAAAGAGGAAATCGACAGTAACACAGCAATAGTGGGGGACACTAACACCTCACATACTCCAGTGGACAGATCATCCAGACAGAAAATAAATAAGGAAACAGAAGCTTTAAATGACACAATAGACCAGATAGATTTAATTGATATTTATAGGACATCCCATCCAAAAACAGCAGATTACACTTGCTTCTCAAGTGCACATGGAACATTCTCCAGGAGAGATCACATCTTGGGTCACAAATCCAGCCTCGGTAAATTTAAGAAAACTGAAAACATATAGAGCATCTTTTCCAACCACAACACTGTGAGATTAGAAACCAATTACAGGGAAAAAAACGTAAAAAACACAAACACATGGAGGCTAAACAATACGTTACTAAATAACCAAGAGATCACCTAGAGACAAATTACAACAAAAACACGACGATTCAAACCCTATGGGATGAAGCAAAAGCAGTTCTAAGAGGGAAGTTTATAGCAATACAAGCCTACCTCAAGAAACAAGAAACATCTCAAATAAACAATCTAAACGTACATCTAAAGGAACTAGACAAAGAAGAACAAACAAAACTCAAAGTTAGTAGAAGAAATCATAAAGATCAGAGCAGAAATAAATGAAAAAGAAACAAAGAAAACAATAGCAAAGATCAATAAAATTAAAAGCTGGTTCTTTGAGAAGATAAACAAAATTGATAAACCTTTAGCCAGACTCATCAACAAAAAGAGGGAGAGGACTCAAATCAATAAAATTAGACCACTGCCCTGGTGGCCCAGTGGTTGAGAGTCTGCCTGTCGATGCAGGGGACGCGGGTTCGTGCCCCGGTCTGGAAAGATCCCACATGCCGCGGAGCGGCTTGGCCTGTGAGCCATGGCTGCTGAGCCTGTGCATCCAGAGCCTGTACTCCGCAATGGGAGAGGCCACAGCAGTGAGAGGCCCGTGTACCACAAAAAAATAAATAAATAAATAATTAAATTAAATTAAATTAGAAATGAAAAAGGAGAAGTTACAATGGATACTGCAGAAATACAAAGCATCATAAGAGACTACTACAAGCAACTCTATGCCAATACAATGGACAACCTGGAAGAAATGGACAAATTCTTAAAAAGGTGTAACCTTCCAAGACTGAACCAGGAAGAAATAGAAAATATGACCAATCACAAGTAATGAAATTGAAACTGTGATTAAAAATCTTCCAACAAACAAAAGTCCAGTACCAGATGGCTTCACAGGTGAATTCTATCAAACATTCAGAGAACAGCTAACACTCATCCTTCTCAAACTCTTCCAAAAACTGCAGAGGAAGGAACACTCCCAAACTCATTCTATTAGGCCACCATCACCCTGATACCAAAACCAGACAAAGATACTACAAAAAAAGAAAATTACAGACCAATATCACTGCTTAATATAGATGCAAAAATCCTCAACAAAATACTAGCAAACAGTATCCAACAACACATTAAAAGGATCATACACCATGATCAAGTGGGGTTTATCCCAGGGATGCAAGGATTCTTCAACATACACCAATCAATCAATGTGATACACCATATTAACAAATTGAAGAATAAAAACCGTATAATAATCTCAATAGATGCAGAAAAAGCTTTTGACAAAATTCAACACCCATTTATGATAAAAACTCTCCATAGAGTGGGCATACAGGAACTTACCTCAACATAATAAAGGCCATATATGACAAACCCACAGCAAACATCATTCTCAATGCTGAAAAACTGAAAGCATTTCCTCTAAGATCAGGAACAAGACAAGGATGTTCACTCTCGCAACTATTATTCAAAATAGTCTTGGAAGTCCTAGCCATGGCAATCAGAGAAGAAAAAGAAATAAAAGGAATACAAATTAGAAAAGAAGAAGTAAAACTGTCACTGTTTGCAGATGACATGATACTATACATAGAGAATCCTGAAGATGCCACCAGAAAACTACTAGAGCTAATCAATGAATCTGGCAAAGTTTCAGGATACAAAATTAATGCACAGAAATCTCTTGCATTCCTATACACTAACAACAAAAGATCAGAAAGAGAAATTAAGGAAACAATCCCATTTTCCATTGCAACAAAAAGAATAAAATACCTAGGAATAAACCTACCTAAGGAGGTAAAAGACCTGTACTCAGAAAACTATAAGACACTGATGAAAGAAATCAAAGATGACACAAGCAGATGGAGAGATATACCATGTTCTTGGATTGGAAGAATCAATATTGTGAAAATGACTATGCTACCCAAAGCATTCTACAGAGTCAACACAATCCCTGTCAAATTACCAGTGGCATTTTTTACAGAACTAGAACAAAAAATCTTAAAATTTGTATGGAGACACAAAAGACCCAGAATAGCCAAAGCAGTCTCAAGGGAAAAAAACAGAGCTGGAGGAATCAGACTCCCTGACTTCAGACTATACTACAAAACGACAGTAATCAAGACAATATGTACTGGCACAAAAACAGAAATATAGATCAACGGAACAGGATAGAAAGCTCAGAGATAAACCCACGCAACTATGGTCAACTAATCTATGACAAAGGAGGCAAGGATATACAATGGAGAAAAGACAGCCTCTTCAATAAGTGGTGCTGGGAAAACTGGACAGCTACATGTAAAAGAATGAAATTAGAACACTCCCTAACACCATACACAAAAATAAACTCAAAATGGATTCGAGACCTAAATGTAAGACCGGACATTATAAAACTCTTAGAAGAAAACATAGGAAGAACACTCTTTGACATAAATCACAGCACGATCTTTTTTGATCCACCTCCTAGAGTAATGGAAATAAAAACAAAATAAACAAATGGGACCTAAAGAAACTTAAAAGCTTTTGCAAAACAAAGGAAACTACACACAAGATGAAAAGACAACCCTCAGAATGGGAGAAAATATTTGCAAACGAATCAATGGACAAAGGATTAATCTCCAAAATATATAAACAGCTCATGTAGCTCAATATTAAAAAAACAAACAAACCAATCCAAAAATGGGCAGAAGACCTAAATAGACATTTCTCCAAAGAAGACATGCAGATGGCCAAGAAGCACATGAAAAGCTGCTCAACATCACTAATTATTAGAGAAATGCAAATCAAAACTACAATGAGGTATCACCTTACACAGTTAGAATGGGCATCATCAGAAAATCTACAAACAACAAATGCTGGAGAGGGTGTGGAGAAAAGGGAACCCTCTTGCACTGTTGGTGGGAATGTAATTTGATACAGCCACTATGGGGAACAGTATGGAGGTTCCTTAAAAAACTAAAAATAGAATTACCATATGACCCAGCAATCCCGCTCCTGGGCATATACCCAAACAAAACCATAATTCAAAAAGACACATGCACCCCAATGTTCATTGCAGCACTATTTACAATAGCCAGGTCATGGAAGCAACCTAAATGCCCATCGACAGACGAATGCATAAGGAAGATGTGGTACCTATACACAATGGAACATTGCTCAGCCATAAAAAGGAACGAAACTGGGTCATTTGTAGAGACGTGGATGGATCTAGAGACTATCATACAGAGTGAAGTAAGTCAGAAAGAGAAAAACAAATATCGTATATTACCACATATATGTGGAACCTAGAAAAATGGTACAGATGAACCGGTTTGCAGGGCAGAAATAGAGACACAGATGTAGAGAACAAACGTATGGACACCAAGGGGGGAAAGCAGCGGAGAGGGGTGGTAGTGGGTTGAATTGGGAGATTGGGATTGACATATATACACTAATATGTATAAAATAGATAATTAATAAGAACCTGCTGTATAAAAAAATAAATTAAATAAAATTTTAAAATTAAAAAAAATGAAACTTGACATTTACATAAATTCTGTCAAAGGCAGCCTATTGGAACGCTTTCATTCAAGCTTTTCAAAAGTTAATCAGGGGCTTCCCTGGTGGCACAGTGGTTAAGAATCCGCCTGCCAATGCAGGGGACACATGTTTGAGCCCTGGTCTGGGAAGGTCCCACATGCCGCAGAGCAACTAAGCCCATGCACCACAACTACTGAGCCTGCACTCTAGAGTCCATGAGCCACTATTACTGAGCCCACGTGCAACAACTACTGAAGCCCGCATGCCTAGAGCCCATGCTCCGCAGCAAGAGAAGCCACTGCAATGAGAAGCGCATGCACCACAACAAAGAGTAGCCCCCACTTGCCACAACTAAAGAATGCCTGCAGGCAGCAATGAAGACCCAACGCAGCCAAAAATAAATAAATAAATAAAATTTATTTTTAAAAAGTTAATCAGATAGGCAATTATTCTGTATCTTTTCTGTATACTCAAATTAAAGTCATGCTATATTAAAATACAGATTATTAATTCCTTTTCATATTCATTATCTTCATGAAATTTGAAGTAGGCCCAGAGCAAACCCCAAACAGAAAGGGCTGATACTTGGTAAAACATTCAGACACCTCCTACCAAGACAATATGCAATGGGGTAGCAGATATTTCTAGTCTGGCTTATGAAGAATTTAACTAGTTTCTTCTCCCTCATCTTGACCATCTCCAGTCCTCCAAAATGATGCCAAAGTAATCTTTCTGAGACAAAAATAAAATTATGCCACTCTTTTAAGTCTTTTCAGGGCTCCTAATGTCTCACATGATAAAGTTTAAACTCATAAGCAAAGTATGAAAGCTTCTCTGCCCACTGATCTGTCTACCTCCAGTACTTTGTGCTCCAGACCCAAAACTACTCACTCTTCCCAAACAGGGTGTTATTTCATGTGTGTACATTACTGCTTCCTCTACCTTCAATGGTCTCTTCCCATCATCCCTGCTATCCAGTGAATTTCAACTCATCTTTCAAAGCCAAATTCAAATGTCTTCGTCTGTGAGCTTATTTTCTTTTTTTCCCCTGTATTACACTTAAACATACTTTTATTAGAGCCCACTATTCTATAATCTCATGTCATGTTATTCTTTCTCTCTTCTGGCCTAGCACAGGGCTAATTAAGCTCCCTTAGTTTCTTTAATGTATCTGAGAATAGAGCAATTTAAAGAGAAGTATATTTGACCATCTTCTGTGTAGGATCTTAGACAAGGTCAAACATCTCTGACATAACATCCCAGAAGATCCATTAGATAATTATGGTCATCTTTTAAATTGCAGATTATGTAATCAGTATATTTGAGAAACAATGGTGGCTTATTCCAACGTGCCCCTGGATGTTACTAAAGGTTTTCATACATCAGTCTAAAATTCAGACTTTTTAAAATGCACTCTTTACTCTGGTCTACTCCACAGCCCCTTGTACTGAAGAAGAACAAATAATATATCCCAACAGTACTGAAAACCATCGATTTACTACTACTTCTTACTACTATTTATGGCTTACTACTACTACGTGCTCCTAGTATTTGATTACGACAAACTATGTGTAATGCAAATGCCCCCTTAGCTGCAAGAACTCATATTTGTATGATTCTGACCTTCACTTTCCTGCTCTAAAAAGTATTCCCAGGTATTCTTGGAGGTACCCAGAGAATATCAAACACAAGCTCATAAATAAATATGCTCCCACCAGTCTGAACTTATGCCTGCTGGAATTATTGTTAGGAAATTATCTCCTACCATATCTGAGATACTGCAATACTCAAGATATGAAAGCTACTCAGTTATTCGTCTGCAAAGTGGGAGAATGTTGTTCTTTCCCTTGGGTTTCTCTTTGCTGGAGGAGGCTGCAATGCAGTGCTACTTGTCTTACAGCAACTTCAATATGGACCTCCAATCCCACTGCTTTCTTTGGGGTTCATATACAACTCCAGGGGTGGGTGGGCTTAGGGAACTAATCTGAATGGGAGGCACTATGCTACACTTGCCTCTCTCCTCCAATTGCAAAGGCTTTCACTTTCCTTCAAACTTACCTCCTCTCAGCATGAAACTTTTCTAAAGGCTCTGAGGTCCTCACACAATAGTTTTCTACCAGACTCACCCCACATATCTGCCAGGCCTACCCAGGCAAGTCTAATTCTTACTTAGACTCAAGCTGCACTACTAGCCAAATACATAAAATTCCATTCCTGGAACATATTACATGTTCAATAACTCTGTATCAAATAAATACATAAGAATGAAGTCAAGTTGGTACATAACTCATTAACTCAATCAACAGGCTCCAGCTCTTAATTTCTTCCTTACAGCATTGATCCTTCGGTATTTCATTCTTTTCTTGTTGACCTCCAAAGTCATCCCCTCTGTCATTGCTGGAAAATGTTCTCTCCACAGGCACACAGTGTCTGTAGCAGTACTGTATTTCTACTATTCCTGTTAAACGCCACTTCAAGGTGATCTATGGCTCTCAATTCATGAGATTTGGATGCGGCCAACCACAACCTCTAGCTTTATGGATGTGTACATGATTCATGCTTTGCTAATGTGAACCATAACCACTGAGAGGTGATTCATAGTCTTTTTTTCAGAGTGCACCCCAATGGATCTCAGTACTCTGAACTATGGCTGAGACTACTGCAAAAGAGACAGTCTATTTCAAAAGGAGTTGCTAAGCTGAAAGTATATAAGCCTAGAATTACTGCTGACTTCTTTTTCCTAGACTTGAGGAAAGCCTGCCTGAGAAATAAAAATCGAAAAACGAACCTGAAAGATGGAGAGACACTGATTCCCGGCAGCACCATTTGAGGCCTTTATCCAGTTGTACTTACAGTCAGCATTATCCCCCCAAATTTTTCAGTTGCATAAGTTAATAAATTCCCTTTTTTTAATGAATCCAATTTGAGTTCAGTTTTGTCACTTGCAATAAAAACGCACCACCAATATGACAAAAAAAATAGCTCAGGTTTTCTGAATTCTTTGAAAAATATTCTAATTAATGCCTTCCCCCTAGAATCAACATTCTGGGTTCTGTTCAACACTATTAATCATATTCATTATTCAGGCCACAAGTCAAAAAAAAAGTTCCATATTAGTATGTATTTTTTAAATCCAGCAAGTCTAAAATACAATGTGATCATGACTACTTCTGCTCCATGGTTGCAGATTACACTTTCCAAAATTGACCACAGCAATATTTCTGGTTCCACACGTGCTTCAAGCACTTTTTCACTCCCCTTGAAGAGATGGATCCTATTTCCCCACCCCAACACACTGGGCTGCATTTTGTGAATGCCAGCACAAATAGAGGCAGAAGTGATAATGCATGACTTCCAAAGCTAGGCTATAAACAGCAGTATAGCTTGCTTTCTCTTTCTCTCTCTCTCTCTCCCCACTCTCTCTCTTCTCTGACTCTACCTCTTCTTTCATCTTTATCCTTGGAATCCAACAACCATTTTGTGAGGAAAGATCCAGCCTCCTATATGGGCATTCTGACCAACAATCCCAACTAGACCCCCTGGCATCAACCATGTGAGTGAATAAGCCTTCAAATTACTGCAGCCTCTACTCCCAATTCTTCCAGCTGAGGCTCCAGACATTTCAGAGCGGAGATAAGCCGTCCCATTATTCCCTATCTAAATTCCTGACTCATGAGAGAAAATAATTATTGCTGTTTCAAGTCACTACATTTGGGGATAATTTATTTAAACAGCAATAGGTAAGTAATATATCCATTCCTATCATAACTGTCATGATTTTCATGAAACCTACTCTTTATAACTATATTGGCTACCCCATATTTTAAGGCACTTAACTCAGCCCTCAATCTTTCAACTTTCACCGTAAGACTCCTTCTACTTTTTCCTTCCATGGACCTCATACTATGAAAGTTTATCTACTTAATAAGCTATAATATAAACACATCAATATGCTTTTATTTTTCTCATTAATCTAAGTTAATACTTGTTATTTTAATGACTAATTCACTGGTAAAATGAAGTTTTTAACCACTCAATATACTTTTGGAACATATCAACAGTAATCTTTGAAAAGTTGTCTAACGTGAACCAGCAATAAGAAGTATTGTCAAACAGACATTGACTGGCACACTATACTTTTATTTTGCCTACACACCCACAATTTGTCCCACCTTTTTGACCAAACGGTTAGTCGGCTCAGACAAACGATTAATTACCTAGCTTTTAAAAATCAAATGGTTTTGTTTGCGTGGATTGAGCAGTTGTTTAAATAACTAATCTAGTCAAAATTGTCAATAGAGCATGAGTCTTTCAATTTCACTCTCCACTTACCCTTTCCACCATCTCTTTTCCCTGAAAGTGTTTTTACATTCAGTTCAGTTCAATGAATAATTATGTAATGATGGGAAAGGTGCTGAGGATACAGAAAAATATAAGCCAGCCAAGGTCCCTGCCTCAGGGAGCTTATAGTTTACAGGGTGATACAGATAAGGAAAGGCTATCCCAAAGGACAAAGGAAAGCTATGTTGGCAGACCACACAGATGATCATAATAACTCTTCCCATCCTGTATCACTCCCGTTTATAATGTGACTTTACCAATCCTCCCATCAGGAAGTGACATCAGTTCCTCAATCACTTGAATCTGGATTTACCCATGTGACTTCCGTTAGCCCCCGGGAATATATGCAAACATAATATCACAAGCAGAGAACTGAAAGTGCTTACACCCTCTCCTAGCTGTGGTTTCAACTCTGAAACCTCTGTGTGAATGAGCCCAAGCTAGTCTACTGGAGAGGCCACATAGAGAAGAATCAAAGATTTGACTGCCAAACACCAGACGTGTGAGTAAGGTCCTTAGACCATTCAGCCCCATTTGAGCTGAGAGTTGAGCTGAGGGTTGCATGAGTGACCCCAGGCAAGACAAAAAAAACAAAAATAGTACTACCCAATTTAGCCCAGCTCAAACTACTGATCTACATGATTATAAGTGAACAAATGGTTGTTGTTTTAAACCACTAGGATTTGGGGTGGTTTGTTCTGCAGCAACAATTAATAGAACCACCAAATTCAGACCCAGGTTGAACCGATAGACAGGGGTCAAAAAGAAATGGCTTCTTAAAACCTATGAACTAAAGAAAGAGAAAATAAATGACAGGAGATAGGCAGCAAGGGAACCTACATTCTGAAAGAGAAGAGAAACAGCCATTATAACAACAGCGGATTTTGATCACTGCCATGATTCCAGGAGGATAAAGCAGGAGGATGTGGTAACCAGCCCCTAAAATAACCCCTTATGATCCTTGCCACTTATGACCCTATGTGACCCCAACAGAATACGGTAGAAATGACAGGGTGTAACTTCTGAGGCCAGGCCAAGGTATTGCAGCTTCTGTCTTTTGATTTCTTGAATCACTCACTCTGATAGAAGTCAGCCACGATGCCATGAGGATACTCAAGCAGTCTCATAGAAAGGCCCATGTAGAGAGGAAATGAGGCCTCCAACCCACAACCAGCACCAAATGGCCAGTCATGTGAGGGAGCCACCTTATAAGTGGATCCTCCAGCCTCAGTCAATCCCTCAAAGGCCTGTAGCCCCAACCAACATCTGACTACAGCCTCATGAAAATCCCTGAGCCAGAACCTCCCAGGTAAGCCACAGAAAACTTGACCCACAGAAGCCATAAGGAATAGTAAATAAGTATTACTATTATAAGCCACTAAGTTGTGAGGTGATTTTTTATGCAGCCATAGTAACTGACACAAGGAACCTGACCATTACACTGAAAAATCCTGAGGCAAGGGAGTATATACAGCAATTACTCCCCTGTTCATCATAACCCTGCCTCAATTCTCCAGACAATATGATCATAGATCACTCTCCAGGAAATCCTCCAGGAAAGCTGGTATTCCTATTAACTCAACAAATAGAAACTAGTTAAATGAATTATTTTTCAAATGATTTTAATAACCAAGTCTAAAACACAATGTCTTTTTTTCACTTATGAATAATTCAGAAAGTGTCAAGTAAGTAGTTGGGGAAGCCAGCATAAAGTAGAGAAGTTCTGGGACTTACATCTTCAACAATATTGTCATGTCATTATAAGTCATTTCTGTTCTTTCCTACCGCTTAAAAGCTCTACATCTTAGAAGTAGTGTATATTGGTAGAGTCTCTAAGGAAAATAAAATTCTGATAACAATGCTAATAATTATGTGATATGATGAAATATCTTTCCCTGGAGTTTTTGAAAGTCAAATAGGTTAATACCTATCTGAGAAAAGGGAAGATCTTTCTGAGGGCAGGGAATATAGTGGGGGACCTTTCAAGGTTGGCCTCAGTCCAATAATTTTCCATAGAGTTTCCTGTCATATGATTCCTAACCCTCAAATTTATCATCCTTGGCAAGGCAGTAAAGGACAAAGGATAGGCCCTGGAGAACCACACAGTTGTATCCTACATCTAGCTTTGCAACTTTGTCTTAGCTCTGCCATTGTACTAGATTATAGGATCTAGGTTACTGAGCCTGCACCTCAAGTTTTCTCAGCTGTAGATAGGACAATAATAGAGAAGAAATGCTCCTATTGGGCATCATTATGTAATCATAAAATGATGAGCACATACTTTTTTATTTTAATCTGACATGTATAAATATCCACTCATTGGCCAATCTTTTGATTTAGAACCAAGGTCTTTTCTTTGAGAGCTTGGAATTTCTTTAAAGTGAATTGAAAATTTAAGCACAATTGCAAAGCAACTGTTAGTGAAGAATTTTTCGGTATTTTATTAGAGTGGAAATTCTTTACAATGGCATCACTCACACCTAATTTAGGTAAAAAAATTTTTCAGCTTGCCTTTATTAAGTCTTTCCATCCAGTTTGGTTTTTATGGAAATAATAATTATATTTCTACATTCATATTTCACTAGTTTATATAGTCATTAAAATAACTATATAACTACATAACATGTTTAACTGGCATAAACAGGTTTGGAAACCATGCAACTGTAAACACACTACTAAACAACTGGGAGCAGAAATGTGCAAGCATACTAGAAAGTAGCCCATTAATCATGAGTACTGAAGATGAAGTGAGTACCAGTCTGTACGTTTTACAGAAGTGATGAAGAACATCAGTTACTTTGCTAGGGTCTTTGAAGGTAGATCTATTGAGAGAGTTTCTACCATATCTAGTGTTGTCTTAAGGGTCAGAAAACCTTGAGTTTGCTTGTCCCCTCTGCCTCTTGATAGCAGTGTATCTTTGGTCAGATGCAATATCTCTGAATTTCAGCATTCTTACTAATACAGTAGGGATAATAATAATACCTGGATAAAGTTATTTAGAACTTGTGCCTTGGAGTCAGAGCACCCTGGGTTACAGTCTATGTCTTCCATTTACCAGGTGTATGACCTTGCAAGTTATTTAATCTCTCTAAACTTCAGTTTTCTCACTTATAAAATGACAAAAAGAATTGTGCCAACACTCTAGAGTTGCTTTGAGGATTTAATGAGAAAACATACACAAAGCAATAAACTCAGCAACTGGTAATTTGTAAACACTAAATAAATATTAGTTGCTGTTGCTTTTGCTAGAATTGGGAAAATTAAATTAGGCATGGACTTAAAGTACCTCATCAAGTTTCTAGCCCATAGTAGCCACTCAATAACTGGTGGTTATTAATATTAAATTAATATTAATAAACGTTAATTTGATAATAGTTGAAGAGTAACTATTATTATCATTCTTTTCATGGATGATATATCACAGAAGCTTGGTAACTTATTAAGGACACAAATTTAGCCTTAGAAATAACCTCTACATTTGGAATACCAATTAAAGACTATTTTATACTGTAAGCTAGCTAGAGAATTCATTTTACCACAAAGAAAAAAGTCACTGTCTTGGCAACTGAAAGACACACATCATCCTGAAAGCCATACATGACAATACTTAGCCCAGAAAGAATTTTAAGGCCATGAGTGTATCTCAATACCCTTAATAGAAAAAAACTGAGTTTGCTTTAAATTATCAAAAAAATATTTTAGGATTCTATGTGTAAATCTAATACATTTCACTGGTACATTATACTACCATCATTATTTGCAACACAGCTAATAGTGCTTATCTATTGCCAGCTTATTTGCAAAGAGAAACTACTACTCTAATGTTCTTTCTAAAATACACAGTCCTATAAAATGGCTAATAAACATTTTGTTAAGCTACTTTTGAAAACAGCAATATAAAAAACTCTCTACATCCCTTGCACTTAAGGTATTTACAGTAACGCCACAAATGCTCATCCACCTGCACTCACACAACACCACTCTAAACAAAGAAAGGAAAAGGAGTGTCTCTTCTGAATGCTTCCAGTGGGGTTAATAGAGCCTTTTTAGGGGTCCAGTGTATTTAGACAATGGCATCTTCTTGGCCTCAACTTTCAACAATAACCCCTAAAACAGAAAAGGAATCTAAACTGTCTCTAATTCTCTGGCCAGAGCTGGGAATGCTCATCCACATACAAACCATTCACGTTGCAGTTCTCTGCTAAGTATAAGATTGATCCATCTGTGTAACTTGTCTTATTATTTCTCACAAATTGCTTACAGTCAAATTAGCCAAATAGACACTATTCCTAAAACCATTAGGCACTGAAAATAAAATATGTAACTAAGGTCTACCCTCCCCACCCAAGTTTCCACTGTGAAAGCACTCCCCAGCGTTTGGTGAAATTGTTGCTTTTAAGTTTGCTTTCTGAAGAAGGATTTGGTGACTCCTGACCCTCGAGGGTTGTTCTTTGACCCATCACTTTTCTCCACCATCTGGCATGTTTACTTGAAGCAAACGCCTTGGGTCAGAGGGCAGAGCAGACATGTGGAGGGACAGCTTTGTCATAAAAGCAATAAAGAATAAGTAGGTGCCTCAGAATATAGCACTGTGCATTTTGTTCAGCTGCTGGGCAGAATGAGGTAAGGTTAGTCATATGGCTCAAAACAAAATAAATAGTTAGCACATAGCCCAGAAGACAGGTAAAATGCAAGATGCTTAAGTTCAAAATCTGAGTGCTGCTTCCTTTTCCATTTCTGCGAGTTACTTTTTATGCTTTACTGGGCACATTAGTAAACAATATGTTATACCAGACACAAGGGGGAAAGCGGTTTATAGGCTAAATTAACCAGATTGATTATTCAGGAAGAGTGTTGATAGTCCAATAATCCCCAAGCAACAAAACTAGAGATAGAATAGAGGAAGAGACTAATGATCAGGTAATCAATTTTTTCATATCCAGGGCCCATGTTATAATGAGATAATAATGATGATTTTATTTTTGATAAATTGAAGCTTTTTTGAAAAGTACAATTCAGAAGTGAACATTGACATCAATTGTGTACACCCACTTTAGACTCCGAGACAAAGAGCTCTGTGCAATAATCCCACCTCCTTATTTTGGCATTTTTCCTAAAAATTAGGACACATCAATGACGCCTGTAAAATCTTTAGCACAGAAGCCCCTTACTAAAAACCTTAAGTTTCATTAATAACTACCTCTGGCTCCCTTTATACAACTTCCCTGGGACTCTGAAGATCTTTCAAAAGTCTATTTCTCTCTCTAGTTCATAAAGATTATAAATGATCTTTGATTAATTCAAATTGCTTTCCTGTTGCCACAAGACACATTTTTCTCCATGACTCTACACTGCATAGAGAGAAAAGAGGAGAAGGGACACTCTTGATTCTGTTCAAGTCTTGGTGCTATTCTCAGTTCAACTTTCTGTTGCTTACCTATGAACAGTTCAGGAGAACGATGCCCTGACATAGAAACTCAAAAAAGATTTGCCTTTATATTCATTCTTAATGTAAAGGGGGAAATTGCTAAGAGTCACGAGATAAAAATGATTAAAGGGAAGAGTTAGCAAAAGAAAATGAAAAAGGAATTTTCCCCTCAGGAAAAAAAAAATAATAATAAAACAAAGGAAAAAAGATTAAAGGAAACCTCCCTCTTCCAGTCTGATTGTCTGGGGATAGTTCTTCATGATGCAAATACACTTTGATCCTAGAAACTCTACATTTTTAGTCTTTGCAAACTTGGTAAAAGGGCTGTCCCTTGTGGAAGATTTTCTCATATGGAGCTTTTCAAAAAAAATTCTTATCTATCAAGACTTCCATCCCCTGCAACATTTCTCTTGAAAAATTCATGGCACACACCACAGCCATTCTCTTTCCAATTCCAGACTTTCTGTAAAGGACAGCTATTTGCCCAAGTTTGTCCTTGCCAGTTTCAGAATTGATCACACTATAGAAAATTTATAGGTGGACATGGAGATCACACTAATGTGTCCACTTACAAGCAGAGAAGGGATTCCTAGACTTGCTTTGAAGAAAAAGCCTTCTAGTGAAGTCTCCCTCACTCATATTTAATAAATAGGTTATGCAAGAAAGAGTGAAATGAGCAGGGGCTTTGAAAACAGACAGACTAGGACATGAGTACGAGTGCCTGCACTTACTAGAGGGGCGACCCTGGGCAAAATATTCAATCACTTTGAGCCCCAGTTTCATTTTTGTAAAGGCAAAGATAATAATTTCCACCTTTCAGAATAATCATGAAGATGAACTGAGATAATGTGGGTCAAAACACCTAGCACAGTGTACTCAACAAATGTTGCTTTCATTTTCTATTAGCTTTATAAAATAACCTGTACCTGTTTCAAATGATGACTAAAGTCAAGTTTGCCCCTTGAGAAAATGGCCTTTTCCTTAAAAAAGACAACCATAAGCACAATACACTTTGTTCTATAAAATGTCTTTTGGTCTAATTCCCTAATTGAACAGGTTTGTTTTGTTTTGTTTTGTTTTTCCCTCAAATCCCTTACCTTTTATGCAGCCTCTCTGTGGCTCTCAGAACAAATGCATTACCAAAATTTCCCCTAAGCCAAGTGTAATCCTTTCTACATATTACTCTTCCTTGGGCAGTAACCACATTGCTTTCAAGGTTGAGAATGAAAGAAGACAGGCATAGAGGGGATTAATGGGGACTGAGAAAGTTGATGTGGTGCAGGAAGAGATGACCTCTAGCTGGACGAAGTAGGATTTGCAGATAAATAAAACACTGTAGTAGAATTCTGAAGGGTGAGAACATGACCACAAGCTATATGATTCTATATTAAGAAACCAGTATTTTAAAATCTGAACTTTAAACAGGGGAAAGTGATAGATGGATAAAAATCATTTTTCTGTAAAAACCCATAGCATCCTCATGTCAACTTGTAAACCTTTACTCCTGCAACCTGTGTGAGGGCTCCTACCACTTGGTTCAAGTCATCCTTCTGCTATCATTTAGTGATCTCCTTCATAGTGGCCCACACTCACAGGAGACCTGAGAGTCTGATTCTATGCTCACCACCACAGGTCCTGCTACAATCATCAGAGCTGTGTCCTGGAAGGAACATGGACTTTAGACTTGGTATAGAACACCAGTCTTTCTTCTTGCCAGCTGTGTGACCCTGCACAGGTTGTTTAACCTCTCTAAGCCTCGGTGCCCACACCATAAAATGGTGAAAATCATGCCTACATTCCTATATTACAGTATTTTGTGTGGATGAAATGAAGTAACACAAGTTATGCTCAGGTCTGGGTCTGTGCAGGCTGGGTCAGGGGGTGATCGGAATGACAAGTACACTATGTACCCAAAGTCACCTCTCCCTTCTAACCTTAGCCCACTGAACTAAAACCAAACTTCTGCATCTTGATTTTTCCTCCTTTCTTTTCCCAAAAAAATGTTCTCAGTGATTTTATACATATTAACTCATTTGAGCCTAGGAAAAAAAAAAACATGAGGAAGGAAAAATTATGTCCTGTGTATAACTGAAGATTCTGAGGCATGGAGTGGTTAAGTATCTTGCCTATGGTTTCACACAAACAAAGACATTGAAGATTAGAAAAGTATCTGAGTCTATTTTCTAAGAGTTATGGACGGTCAATAAATAATCCTTCCTTCTATGCCGAAGTGTGTAACAAACTGAGAGATATACATTCGAGTCAGAAAGATGGATTCCTGACAAAGAGCTAAACAGGAGAACTTAACTCAAATACAAAGAAACAGGCTGACTTTAAGCATCCCTGAATTGAATTTACCTCTCCCCTGCCCATAAAATACTATTGGTTGTACCCACAAAGACAGAACATGCACTGCCAAGGAACAGCTGAAAAAGCATGTTCTTTCCACATAGGTAGATCCCAAATAAAGAGACTAGAAGAAAGGGTTAAGGCAATGATGACCAGCTCAAACCTCCTCACAAACAGATTGTCAATCTCTTTAACATGAGAAGAGAATGAAGGGACAGAAAGTGATCAGAAGAGTCTCTCGGGACCTCCCTGACAGTTCGTGGTTAAGACTCCGTGCTTCCAATGCAGGAGGCATGGGTTCAATCCCTGGTCAGGGAACTAAGATCCCACTTGCCGTGTGGTGCAGCCAAAAAAAAAAAAAAGTAAGAGTCTCTCCACGTGAAAGGACACACAAGGCACGGGGAATTAGTGTAACCCCCCCAACATATCTGATTCCAAAATCTGGGCTCCTGTCACTACATTAAAGAGACGCAGAATTAAAGCTACTAGATATAAAATAAATAAGCAACAAAAATATAATGTACAGCACAGGGAATATAACCAATATCTTATAATAATTTTAAATGCAACATAATCTTTAAAGATAATGAATCACTACACTATAAATCTGAAACTAATATAACATTGAAAATCAACTATACTTCAATTTAAAAAATAATAATAATGATGTTAAAAAGATATTCAGTTGCTAGAGAAAAAAAAAAGACACAGAATAGCTCAGTGCACCTTAGAGAATCAGATCCCCTAATTTTTAACTTAATCCTAACTCTACCACTCTACCGTGAGCTCTTGGGCCTACTCCTTAATATTGAATGCTTTGATTTCCTCATTTATAAATAACAGTGCCACATATATAGGGTTGTTTTGAGGTTTAAATACAGACACATATATATTACCTGGTACATAACAATAGCTCAATACATGTTAGTGATTATTAATATTAATACTGCCTTACTGAAGAATATTCAGTGTTTGTGAGATTAGAATCTGGGATTACAAACCCACTCTTTGTACGTAGATTCATTATTCAATATGTTTTATGAGCATAGAAAAAATAAAAATAATCTTATTACCAGTGCTTTCTCAGTGTTGTGATATAAGACACACAGTTTTAAAAATTATGACTAAGGGTTTTGAAAGTGTAAGCTAACTTTTATTTCTTCTTCATGCTTTTATGTTTCCAGATTTTCTATGATGTATAAAAGCAAAGAAAGGAAAGAAATATGAGTTAGCCAGTGGTCAATAAATATCTACTGATCATCTACTCAATGTCAGGCACTACATTAATG
Source organism: Grampus griseus (assembly GCF_964374135.1). Taxonomy (NCBI): domain Eukaryota; kingdom Metazoa; phylum Chordata; class Mammalia; order Artiodactyla; family Delphinidae; genus Grampus; species Grampus griseus. Next base: position 72,033,699 of record NC_139000.1, on the reverse strand, counting down.
ATATTCAATTCAATAGGACTCTCTTCCTGGAACTATTATAAATAGTTATGGGAAAGTCATCTTTACAATAACATAAAAATGAGAGGCTATTTGATATTTTATTCATAATTATAAAGAATACCTCTTTTCCCTCATTTTTGAGGTTTTCTTACTAATGAATATAGGCACTCCTGACATTTTCAATTTTTTTATGAATGGATATATACCTCAAAATGGGAATTTTCATAAATAAAAAAGTGTATTATCAAAAAAAAAAAAAAAAAAAAAAAAAAAAGTGTATTATCATTTATTAAGCATCTACAAGATTTAAGAGTCTTTGAACGCAGTTTACTGACACTATCTCTAATGTTCACAACAGACCTGCACAACACTATAACACTGTAGGCATTATTCTTCCCTTTTTGTGGAGAAGGAAACTGAGGCCCAGAGAGGTTGTGACTCACTCAGGAGTCTTTGAATATCAAGCGCTCCAGGTGTATTTTAAAGCACATTTTAATTTGCACAAACAAAGGTGAAGGCACCCACCTACTTCACAAAGCAAGGTACACCTATAAAACCATACATACAGTTTGGTAGACCACAAGATTTTTTAACAGCATCCCATATTTCTGTTTTGAGTCTCTTGCCACTTGGGTAAACATTGTACTTTTCATTGGATATACTGTAAGTCATTAAAGTCAGTAAATAGCAGAAATGAATAAAACAGCAACTTAGATATTTTTAACACCTCTGAGTTAAAACCACTTTGCAGTGGGGAAGAAGAACAGATGCCCGCTTCTAAATGTGAGAGCCACCAACTGGGAATTTGCTAGTTGTAACTGCTGCCATCTGTTTTCCACTGTTCTTTTTACCTGCCTCTCTTAGATTTAGTATTTGAATTCTGGGCCATAGATTCTTAGTATAAGCAGGGGAGGGGTGGGAGGGACTTCAATTTGAAATTTTCCCAGGTGCTCTCTCCTGCATTAAATCAAAGGTAACTTCTCTAAAAATATCATGAGGGCGATTATTTAACAACTGCATTTTTATTCTTCTATGCACACTTTGTACTCCTATTTCCATGTGCATTTTTTCTATTTAATCGACTTCCTGCTTTTCCTAAGGGCATTAGGAAATGCCTCTCTGATGCCAATTAGGGCACTGCTGCGTGAATTAGTTTCTTCCCTGACTGAATAAATAATTTTTGTCAAGCCATACATACATTCAGAACTCAGTCAGCACTTAACTTGCATTTGGTACCAGCGTGATGGGCTTTTCCCCTTAAAGTCCACATGTTGAGGGAGTTACTATTTGTGGCAAAGGGAAGCAAATGAAATAAACAGGTTAATAGGACTATAAAGGATAATAAGAGATTGTACCAGTTCACTCTTCTGCCTTCAACTAGAATTGCTCCTAAACCACCCTAGAAAGAGAAAATCTGCCCTTTTCTTTTAGGAGCATCTGTAGGGGAGGTTTTTTAATGTTTGATTGTAATTCTGAATGACATATGTGCATGTGCATATAACTTCTGGCTAAAGGCCAACAAAGAACAAGAATAATCATCCAACCTGTAAATGAGCTTCCTCCTTAAATCTACATGATAAAGGTGTACTTCCCATTTTCATAGAGAAGTTTCCACTTTCAGAGAAGTTATGTATTTTGGTCAGAGTAACACAGCTAGTTAGTGACATAACAAGATTTAGTGCCAACTCTGCCTAACTCTGCCTTTCACCCAAGCTAAGAGAGGAGCATGTCAGAAGGCAAGGCCATAATTTTAGGAGTTTCTTCTGCTTTCTTTGCATATCTTGAGTTAGTTTGGAAGCATATAAGAAATAGAGAAGGTGGAAGGATCTATCAACTTATCTGCTCAACTGAAATGCCTGACTAGGACTCTCCAAACCAAACTAGGACACTAATCCCATACTCCAGTATTACAGAGAAGCCTATTTAGGAAAATAGCACAACTTTGGTTTATTTGGATGTTTCTTCAACAAATGTATAATAAGTGTGTCATACAGATGGCCAACAGGCAAATGAAATGATGCTCAACATCACTAATTAATTATTAGAGTGATGCAAATCAAAACTACAATGAGATACCACCTCAAACCAATGAGGCCATCATTAAAAAGTCTACAAATAACAATGTTGGAGAGGGTGTGGAGAAAAGGGATTCCTCTACACTGTTAGTGGGAATGTAAATTGGTTCAACCACTATGGAAAACAGCATGGAGGTTCATCAAAAAACTAAAAATAGAGTTGCCATATGATCCAGCAATCCCACTCCTGGGCATATATCTGGACAAAATTATAATTGAAAAAGATACATGCACCCCTATGTTCATAGCACCATTATTCACATAGTCAGGACATGGGAACAACCTATATGTCCATCAACAGATAAATGGATAAAGATGTGGTACATATATACAATGGAATACTACTCAGTCATAAAAAGAAATGAAATAATGCCATTTGCAGCAACATGGATGGACCTAGAGATTATCACACTAAGTGAAGTCAGAGTGGAGGGATAGGAGACTCCCCTATGGGAGACTTAGGTGAGTGGTCCAGAGCAATTCTTTTCAACAAAAATTCATTGTTCATATATTTGTGCTAAAGTGCCCTATTAGGCACCATGGTGCCTGAGCTAACATCCAGGACTGGACTGTCAAATCAGGCCCACACAAATCAGAGATCTCACTTGGAATCAAACTTTACTAAAGACTTCAAGGATACAGGCAATCAAGATAAGACACAGCAGAGGGAGATCTGGGATTTCAAGGATGGTTCCTCAGGCCCTTCCTCCCTCCTTGGATTTGGGCCTTTGTTCAGAAACAATGGTTGAGTTCTCTAAGTAAGGCTTGCAGGTTTACCCCACACAGCAGAGAGCATTTAAGTTCCAAATTGTCTCTGTTTTAGACCCTAGATCAGAGGATGGCAAACTACAGCCCATAAGACAATCATCTGTTTTGTTTTGTTTGTTTTGTTTTTTAGTGAGATATAATTGACATGTAACATATTAGTTTCAGATGTACAACATAATGACTTGACACATGTATATACTGCAAAATGATCAGCACAATAAGTCTAAGTTAACATCCATCACCACACGTAGTTAAAAAAATTTCTTTCTTGTGATGAGAACTTTCAAGGTCTTCTCTCTTAGCAACTTTCAAATATACTATACAGTATTATTAACTATAGTCACAACGCTGTACATTACATCCCCAGGACTTATTTATTTTGTAACTAGAAGTTTGTACCTTTTGACCCCCTTCACCCATTTCTCAAACACCCTTCCCCCTGCCTCTGGCAACCACCAATCTGTTCTCTGTATCTATGAATTCAGGGGGTTTGTTTTTATTGTTTTTAAGATTTCACATATGAGATCATACTTTATTTGTTGTTCTCTAATTTATTTCACTTAGCATAATGCCCTCAAGGTCCATCCATGTTGTCACAAATGGCAAGATTTCCTTCTTTGTATAGCTAAATAACATTCCATTGTGTGTGTGTGTGTGTGTGTGTGTGTGTGTGTGTGTGTGTGTGTGTGTACCATATTTTCTTTATCCATTCTTCCATGCTTTGGCTATTATAAATAATGCTGCAAATAGCCAGGAGATGGAAACAACCTAAGTGTCCATCATCGGATGAATGGATAAAGAAGATGTGGCACATATATACAATGGAATATTACTCAGCCATAAAAAGAAACAAAATTGAGCTATTTGTAATGAGGTGGATAGACCTAGAGTCTGTCATACAGAGTGAATCAAGTCAGAAAGAGAAAGACAAATACCGTATGCTAACACATATATATGGAATTTAAGAAAAAAAAATGTCATGAAGAACCTAGGAGTAAGACAGGAATAAAGACACAGACCTACTAGAGAATGGACTTGAGGATATGGGGAGGGGGAAGGGTAAGCTGTGACAAAGCGAGAGAGAGGCACGGACATATATACACTACTAAACATAAGGTAGATAGCTAGTGGGAAGCAGCCGCATAGCACAGGGAGATCAGCTCGTGCTTTGTGACCGCCTGGAGGGGTGGGATAGGGAGGGTGGGAGGGAGGGATACGCAAGAGAGAAGAAATATGGGAACATATGTATATGTATAACTGATTCACTTTGTTATAAAGCAGAAACTAACACACCATTGTAAAGCAATTATACTCCAATAAAGATGTAAAAAAAAAAAACAAAGTGAAGTAAGTCAGAAAGAGAAAAATAAAGATCGTATATTAACGTAAAAAAAATAATAATAATGCTGCAGTGAACATGGGGGGGAGGGTACAGATATCCTTTTGAATTAGTGTTTTCATTTTCTTCAGACACAACCATCTGTTTTCAAAAATAAAGTTTCACAGGAACACTGCCATGCCTAACTGCTACATATTGTCTACCACTGCTTTCCCATTACAAAGCAGAATTGAGAAGGTGTAACATAGACCATGTGACCCATATGCCGAAAATATTTACTATCTGACCCTTTAAGAAAAAGTTCATCATCGACCCCTGCCCTCAATTATTGTATAGCTCAAGTGACATTCTCCAGGGAGCCAAGCCTCATATTTCCTGGGTTCTATTTATTATAGATAATCTTTGGCCAGAAACATCCTACCATGAGCAATCTGCAGATAATGTCTCTTCCTCCCAGCAAATATCATTACCCTATTTACCTGGAGGTCAAGTTAACAAGGAGATTAGACCAGGACAACTTCCTTTTTTTCTTTCCCATGGGGGCATCTCTTACCCTACCCTTACCCCCAGTAAAGGGAGTAAATGGATCTCAAGTCAGATGCTAGAACTCCTTCCTCCACAGTGCTGAAGTGTCAATAAAACCTGCTGCCCTCAAGGAAAGGAAGAATAAAAAGAGACAAATTACAAATGGTAATAACACGGAGTAAATATCATAACACAGATGTGTACTAAATGTATGAGAAAAAAGAAGGAATCCATAATTTCAAATTGAGAGAAGGAAGGTAATAAAGAGAAAATAGGGATTTGGAGAATAAAAGTGAGCTTAAAGAATAAGTACAATTTGATAAGTGGATCTAAGAAAGGAACCGCAAAGGGAACAGAATGAGTTAAATATCTATACATATATGCATTTGATGGGTAAGGAGGAGAGAGTAAGTCTGAAAAGCCACTTGCAGAACACAAGGTTCCTGGGCTCTGAAGTTTGGCGATAGGAACCAAGAAGGCAAAGATAAAGAACTACCTGAGGTCATGAAGTTATGAATATATGCAGAGAAGAAAATTTCCTGACTGCAAACTTAGTTTGAAGAGTTTTTGCCTTTTTTAAAAAAAAATTTTCTTGTCTTACATTTACTCACTCTTGGTCACTGCATGACTCCAGTGAAAACTGATATAATACTTAAAGGTTAAGCACCACAAACAAATTCGCCTCATGATGGGAGAAATGTCAGGAAAAGGAATTAATTAAAAGAGAAAACGATGTCCCTCAGTAACCAAAGTCCTCACCCACAGTTAAATCATCAAGATATCACCATTCTAAAATGTCAAATTAATCTCTTTTGACTCTCTCCGCTTTTTTAAAGAAAAAGTTATTCCTCAACACAAATTAATAAAATTTCCATGAGAAATGATTTTGGCTTTTTAAGTAAAGAAAAGGGTTTCTATCACAAGCTGAATATCACAAGGAATAGCTGGATTCATTTCTTTACACACATATATTTATATACATATAAAGCAAAAAAATATACTCCAAAACCTTGTGTCTATGAACAGAAGCCAAACAACAAACATGCATTCTTTTGTTTTCTTTTTATCTCTACAGCATCTTCCAAGGGAAAAAAAAAAATGTAAGTCCAAATTCAGTCAGCATTTTTTGGTTTAAAAATGACCCACTAGGGCTTCCCTGGTGGCGCAGTGGTTGAGAGTCCGCCTGCCGATGCAGGGGACACGGGTTCGTGCCCTGGTCCAGGAAGATCCCACATGCTGTGGAGTGGCTAGGCCCGTGAGCCATGGCTGCTGAGCCTGCGCGTCCGGAGCCTGTGCTCCGCAACGGGAGAGGCCACAACAGTGAGAAGCCTGCGTACAGCAAAAAAAAAAAAAAAAAAAAAAAATGACCTGCTATATGTCATTAAGTTCAAAAAGAATGTTTTTTTATCCAAAATTATTTTGACTCTAAGGTGGCAAAAAATATAAAGCTTTTCAATCAACAAAGAGAATATATTGCAAGAACACAACCTCTATTGTCAGAAATAACTCACCAGAGAAGGATACAATGAAATCCTAAGAACTGTTAAGGGATTCCTATCAAACAAGTCTATTCCACTAACCAAGGGCCCACCTACTCAGGTGTCTGGTCTCCTTTCTGTCCACCATGAATACTCAGGTTCCTCAGGGCATCCCTCCCTATTCTCTACTTCCAAGAGGATTCTGTTAGGGAAAAGCTTTTAGCCAGTCTCCTAGACCCTATTTCAATGAGAAAAGGTTGTCAAAGGCCAAAAGCAAACCAGAAGTCTCCCTTAAGATTCTGCGACAGTCATTTCAATACACATCAAAAAGATACCACACTTAGGGGGAAACACCATTTAGTTGATAAAAGCAAATTATAGGACATTTACTCCCTTTACAGTGCATGTCGTTTGAAGCTTTGTGGCCTAAATCAAAAATGCCTCTACCTCATCCACTAAAATGCCAGCTGGGATCCAGAGGCCCAAGATGACTACATCAGAAGCAGTCAAATACCTGTGATGCTTTATATGCTGGTAAAAACCATAGAAAGGCTCTTGATAAATTCCTCCTGAACTTACAGAGAAATGAATTTCCAAACCCTGGTACTGAAATAACTGTAGGAAAAGGGATAGCGTAGAACTTTCTTAAATGGTTTTTCTCCATCCAAAGGGGAACTAAAGTGAACTTTATTTGTAATAAAAGATACTTTAGCGATAAGAACAAAGTCAGTAAATATAGGGTCTCCAGATATATCATTTGGGGCCCAAGAAATGCTATCTTTGGCATAAATATTACAGGTCTGTCATTTCTGACCTTGGCAGCAAGATTTTCTGTAGGTGGCAGGAGGTTGTTCTTGCACACTGACTTGGAAGGTCTCTGTTTTAATCTTTTCAAGGCAGAAGATTCTTTAGAACCCCAAAAGGCTTTAATAAATTGATAGAGATCTTTTTATAAAACACAGAAAATCAGTATTTAACAGAATAATTAAGTCTGGTAAAATATTACACCAGTATAGCACAACATCTTTTTTTGTGAGGCATTCTCCTTGACTTGCCATGTTGTTGTTGCTGTTTGTTTTACCTTGCATGGTTCTTTTATCCAGAAGCAGGCAAGATAAACTTGGCAGTCCCACTTCAGCCACATTCCCATTATGAATAAATCTCTAAAAGAGGAATTCTAAGACCTTAAGGCAAGTTAGAGGGAAGATATTGAAGAAGCCCTAGTTTCATACTTCATGTGATGCCTTATAGCCCTAAATTTATTTACTACTCTAGCCACTGCTTCAATTCCAAGAGCAAGTGTGGAACTTACTCCCTAGTAAGATTCAACTGGGACTCTTTCTTTTCTTCTTTTCATATATTTAATTATTTATTCATTCAACAAATACCGGCCTTACAGAATTCTATGGTGAGCTCTGGAGCTGGAATGGCCTATCAGAGTTATTCCAAATTAAGGCAAGAGGACCAAGTTTTTATACTTCCACTGGAGTAGGTACTAGGTGCAGTCTGCTCACAGAGATGGGATGTGACTGTGGTAAAGATGACACTCTTTAGTTGAAGGCAATTCTCAGACAGGGACTCAGCTGAGACCTTTCAGTCACCAACATTTCTGACAGCTTGGGAATGAGTGTCCTGGCGCTAAAGGGGGATCCGGGAAGTGCACCACAGCATCCACTATTGTAAGTTACCTAAATTTATCACTAGTAAATAAGCTCATATAATATGGCACTATTCAGATCAAGGGAAGATAACTTTAAATTACAGAAAACATGCTGAAATATTATTTTATTTTAAACAGATTCTCATCTAAGGTAGAAATAAGAATTTTCAAACTTAAAGACTTCAAAATTTGGTGTGTGTGTGTGCCTGTGTGTTTGCGCACACGTGTATCTGCATATGTGTGTATCCTACAATCTTAATTATGCTTATTTCCCTGGTAAATTTCTTTTTCAGATATAGCATATTCAAACTTCAGTTCAGTGCAGGTAAAATTATTGCAAATTCAGCCTTACTGGAGACTACTTCAATAAAATTGTACTGTTTTCTCATTATAGAAAAAGTACAAGTAGTTTGCCTGCAATGAGAGAAAGGAGAACATTTCCTCCCTAGTTGGTAGGAGAAAACTTCTTAGAGAAAGTCACATTTTAGCAGTGGGAAAAGTGGAACTTGCAGAGGTACAGAAGTTCTTAACATAGATGTACAACGAGTGAATTTCAAAAATTCTGAGGATGGATGATAATCAGGCACATGGGAGAGTGAGTCAGTTTGCCTCAGTGGCTATTTTAAGAAAGTCTGATTAAGAGATTTAAACCAAGAGTTTTGTTCTTGTATCTAAGGTAATTAGAGTTTCCCACAGAAATGTAAAAAAATCTTATTATGGTGGAAGTAGTGTACAGACAAAAGAAATGTGACTACAGTATTCAATACTAACTATAGGACAATATGCTGGGACTTGGAAATCGATGAGGACAGAAGCATTCTATTAGAAAGTGACCAATATATGGGCTATGGATATACTCCAAAGAAAATTTAAAAAGACAAGATATAAGGAAGGGTATTACATATTTAAATTCAGTCTAAGTGTGAAGGATATTAAATTAAGGTATTAAATTTAACTTTGAAAAAAATGTAGTTGAGACTGAAACATACTCAATTCAAAAGAGAAATAAAGCTGAGAGAAAAGAGTAGAGGAAGAAATAGCTCATTTATGTTATTTTTTTGTCTCAATAACTGCATTTATTTTTGCATTAAATGGAGAGAAAAAAATAGGAGCCATAACTGTAATTCAAATACTGGAAAATCGAGCTATTCAGAAGGATGCACAGAATCATGTCACAAAATTTTGGAACTAGAAGTGACTTTAGATGATCCACCTAGGCAAAGGGATTTTAAACTAGTTTTAATTGCCAAACGTTTATTTTTTTCCCCCAAAATGAAATCTTTTCTAGTACTTCTCATATAAAAAAAGATAAATGCTCAGCTTTCTTCCCTGAAGTATGGGCAGGGATTTCAAAGCACCACCCAGGAGGGTCATCTTCTCATCCTTGAAATAAAATTTAATCACCCCTGCTCTAGTTCAACAGTCTTCTGTTTATGTATAAAGATACAAGGAACTAAGAAAGCCAACTAACTTATCCAAAGTCAAAGCAAATTCATGGCAGAGCCAAGACTAGGACCCAGTTACTAAACTCCTTCTGCACAGCTTGCCTTTTTACAAAATGTTCCATATAGACAAGATTTTACTGTCATTGAAGGGGAAATATTGACCATATAAGAAATAATATAACTTTTGGACTTCCCTGGTGGCGCAGTGGTTAAGAATCCGCCTCCCAATGCAGGGGACACGGGTTCGAGCCCTGGTCCGGGAAGATCCCACATGCCACAGAACAACTAAGCCCATGTGCCACAACTACTGAGCCTGCACTCTAGAGCCCATGAGCCACAACTACTGAGCCCACGTGCTGCAACTACTGAAGTCCATGTGCCTAGAGCCCATGCTCCGCAACAAGAGAAGCCACCGCAATGAGAAGCCCACGAACCTCAATGAAGAGTAGCCCCCGCTCGCCGCAACCAGAGAAAGCCCGTGTGCAGCAACAAAGACCCAACACAGCCAAAAATAAACTAATTAATTAATTTTAAAAAAGAAATAAAATAACTTTAAATAGGTAAATATTAGTAAAATATAAATGTCTAGAAACAATCTTTGTATTTTCTAATAACATTTAAATTTGTCAGAAAATATTTGCAGAAAACTTTCAAAATGCCTTTCTCCCAGCGATTCCACTTTTATAAATGTATCCTACAAGCATATGCTGATACAAGTTTATAGACATTTAAACACAATGATGCTCACTGCATAACTTGTGAAATAGCTAAAAACTGAGAATAGTCTTTATGCCTCTAAGCAGGGGTATGAATTTACAATATGCTACATCTTTAAAATCTAATACTATGCAAACGTTAGAAGGATGGAGGTATATCTTTGTAAGTGGATTTGAAAAGATTACAAAATATATTATTGAAGACTTGTGCTCTTTGAGATTTGATGGGCTAAATATTCTGAAAGGTCCCACTGTTACCAAACAACTAGATGCTGCATAAAACATATTACATTGATAGACTCCCAAGAAGTAAGAAATCTCCAAGGGGAAGAAAAAATCCTATGAGCTGAAAACAGGTTAGTGAATGGTAAACACACACAAAAGGCAAGCATACATTAATACCACAATTAAGAGACAAATGCCTTAACCTGAAGGTCATAGGTATGAACCAGAGACTGTTAGATTAAGCTCAAGATCCTGGAAGGGGGTAAAGTAAAACCAGGTTAGTAGTAGCTCTTGGCTTCTGAAAGAAAGAAATGCAAACAATTTATGAAGCATAGCACTTATAAATTCAAACTTTAAATCTTCCACAAATTAAAAGCAATCCTATATGACATCACAAAGATCACAAGTGTACAATTTTTTTAAATGTATTATAAATAAGGCAGATTTGAATAGAAGAGAGTAGAACATTATTTTATAAAAGTTTTACTCATCTCCTGTTCCTCTAAAATTGGGTGAAGGGTAGAAAAACATCCTAGGTCCCACCATACCCAATTAATTTGGGGTTAAATTGTGTCCCTTGTAGGCTGCATTTTGTCTTCCCCAAATTGAAATATTGAAGCCCTAACCCCAGCACCTCAGAATGTGACTTTATTTAGAGACAGGGCCTATAAAGAGGTGGTTAAGTTAAAATAAGGCTGTTAGGATGGGCCCTAATCCAATCTGACTGATGTCCTTGTAGGAAGAGATTAGGACATGCAGAAAGACACCAGGGATGTGTGTACACACAGGGACAGCCATGTGAAGGGGCAGCCAGAGGGGAGCCACCTGCAAGCCAAGAAGAGAGGCCTCAGAAGAAATCAATCCTGCCAACATCTTGACCTTGGACTTCTAGCCTCCAGAACTGTGAGAAAATTTCTGTTGTTTAAGCCACCCATCTGTGGTATTTTATTATGGCAGGCCTAGCAAACTAATATGTCCCCCTCAAAAAGATATGCTGAGGTCCTAATTCCTGGTACCTATGAATGTGACCTTATTTGGAAATAAGGTCTTAGCAAATGTAATCAACTTAGATAAGGTCATATTGGATTAGGCTAGGTACTAAATCCAATCCCCAGTGTCCTTGTAACAAGACTATGTGAAGACAGAAACACAAAGAGGAGTATGCCACATGAAGAAGAATGCAGAGATTGAACTGATTCAACTACAAGCTAAAGAAGGCCAACAATTTCTGGCTATCACCAGAAGCTAGACGAGAGACATGAAACTGAGTCTCCAAAAGGAACCAAACCTGCCAACACCTTGATTACCAATTTCTAGCCTGCAAAACTTTTAGAGAATAAATTTCTATTGTTTTAAGACATCCAGATTGTGGAAATTTGTTACAGCAGCCCTAGGAAAGTAAGACACTTACTCTCCTAGGAACGATGCGAACGCTCCACAATCAAGAACTAGGAACACAACACACACCCAGAACCTGAGAAAGCATTCCATCCCCTTTCCTTCCCCCTCACACACAAAACCAGGAAAGCAAGAACCAAATAAAAAACAACAGTAGTCTATTGCTGGAGGAGAGGCAAGAGCACAGAAAGACAGCCTTTCTGAGGTACAATTTCAACAGAGAATGTCAAAAGTTGAGTGTGGAACAAGTACATTGAGAAAAACTCTCCATCAACTCAATCCCCACCCTAAGCACAAAGAATTCTTAGAAGAATTTGAAAACTTTGGAGCAGTAGGGAAATTATAGCCAAAAGAAAACACAAACCTAGCTCAACTCCTGAATAGGCTGACTCAGGGTCTAGCAAAAAGAAGAGGCTTTTACCAACGTTAATACTATTAACCTCAGTCTAGTATCCAAAACGATATGCCTAATTTTCAACCAAAATTACAAAACACACAAAGAAGGAGGAAAAAAAGGAAATACAACGTCAAGAGTAGAAGCATTTAACAGCACCAGATTCAGATATGACAGATGTTGGAACTATCAGACAACGAACATGTTGTAACTATGATTAATATTTTAAAGGCCCTGTGGAAAAAGTGGACGGCTTGCATGAACAGATGGAGAAATTCAGCACAGAGATAAAAACATTAAGAAAAAAATCAAACTGAAAAGATATAAATGAAAAAGATGGTAGCAGAGATGAACAATGTTTTTGTTGTTTTGTTGAAAAGCTCATAAATAGATTTGAACAAGCTGAGAAATGTATTGATGAAATTGAATTAAAGTCAACAGAAATTACCCAAGCTGGGCTTCCCTGGTGGCGCAGTGGTTGAGAGTCCACCTGCCGATGCAGGGGGACACGGGTTCGTGCCCCGGTCCAGGAAGATCCCACATGCCGCGGAGCGACTGGGCCCATGAGCCATGGCCGCTGAGCCTGCACATCCAGAGCCTGCGCTCCACAACGGGAGAGGCCACAGCAGTGAGAGGCCTTTTTTTCCACAAGGAAAAAAAAAAAAAGAAATTACCCAAGCTGAATCAAATTTAAAAAGAAAAGAAAAGAAAGAAGAGTGGTTGGGGGAAAAAAAATATCACTCAAGAAATGTGGGACCAAAAAAATGGTCTAACATATGTTTAATTGTAATACAAGAAGGAAAAATGAGAAAACAAAAATGGGCAGAAGAAAGAACTGAAGAGATAATGACCAAGAAAATTCTACAATTAATGAAAGATGGTAAGCCCCAGGTCCAAGAGAATGCCAAGGTGAATAAATACTAAATAAAGTCACACCCATATCATATTAGATTTAAGCTTAAAAACCAAAACAAAGAGAAAATTTTGAAGGAAACAGGAAAAATACAAGTTACACACTATACTACAGCAGACTCTTGTCAGAAATTATGCAAGACAGAAGACAATTACTGTAGCAAAAAAAAAAAAAATGTAAACTCAGAAATCTATACCTAATGAAAGATCTTTCAAAAATAAAGGCAAAAATATAGACTTTTTAGATACCCAAAAGCTGAGAGAATTTATTGTCAGCACATTTGCACTACAAGAAATGTTAAAAGAAGTTCCCTAGTTAGAAGGAATATAACACTAGACCGAAATTGGAGCTACACAAATAAAAGAAGAGTTATGGAAATAACATTTATGAATGTAAACATAATTTTAATTGATCTAAAAAATAGTAACCCTCTTGCACTGTTGGTGGGAATGTAAATTGATATAGCCACTATGCAGAACAGTATGGAGGTTCCTTAAAAAACTAAAAATAGAACTACCATATAAACCAGTAATCCCACTACTGGACATATACCCTGAGAAAACCATAATTCAAAAAGATACACGTACCACAAAGTTCACTGCAGCACTATTTACAATAGCCAGGACATGGAAGCAACCTAAGTGTCCATCAACAGATGAATGGATAAAGAAGATGTGGTACATATATACAATGGAATATTACTCAGCCATAAAAAGAAACGAAATTGAGTTATTTGTAATGAGGTGGATGGACCTAGAGTCTGTCATACAGAGTGAAGTAAGTCAGAAAGAGAAAAACAAATACCGTATGCTAACAGATATATATGGAATCTTAAAAAAAAAATACAAATTTGACACAATCTCTTCTAGAACAGAAAAGAACAAGGAACAGTTCCCAACTCATTTTCTGAGGCCAAAAATACTCTAATATCAAAACCAGAGAAAGACAACATGGGTGTGGGGGTGGACGGTGGACTGCAGGCCAATATTCATGAATACACAGACAAAATACCTGCAACAAAATACCAGCAAATTAAATCAAGAAATGTGTAAATAATAATAATAATAATAATGTATCAAGACAAAGTGGGTATTCAAAAAATGCTGGACTTCAACATTTGAAAAGCAATCAATGTATGCACCATATCAATGGAATAAAGAATAAAAACCCATCAACATCTCAGTAGATGCAGAAAATTCGGGAAAATTCAACATTGATTCATAATTTTAAAAAACTTTCAGCAAACTAGGAATAGAAGGGCATCTACAAAAATATCTATAGCTAACATCATATTTATTAATGAAAAACTGAGTGCTTTCTCCCTAAGATCAGAATAAGACAAGGACCTCTGCTTTCCTATTCATCATCATACAAGACATCCAAGACAACACAATAGAGAGTGTTTCTACTCATGAGAAACAAGATTGTGTAGATTTTTTTTAACCCAAAAATCTATTTTTAAAAACCTACTAAAACTATTAAGTGACTTAATCAAGGTTTCAGATACAAAGTCTGTATACAAAAATCAACAGTATTTCTATACACCAGCAATGAACAATTGGAAACTCAAAAGTACCATTTATAATAGCACCAAAAATCTAGCAAAACATGTGCAAGATCTGTATGCTGAAAACTACATAATACTGATGAAAGAAATCAAAAAGATGTCAATAAACAAAGAAATAGGTCATTTTTAATGGACTGGAGGACTCAATATGGCTAAGGTATCACTTCCCCTCATACTGTTCTAGATTCAATTTAATTTCAATCAAAAATCCCAACAAGTTTTTTATAGAAACAGATAAGCTGATTGTAAATTTTATATGGAAAGAAAAAGAAATAAATAGCCAAGATAATTTTTTTAAATTAACCACTCAAATTCACATTGCCTGATTTCAAGACTTACTTTAAAGATACACCATCAAGACAATATCACATTGGTCAAAGAATGGACACATAAATCATTTTTTATCAAAAACAGAGATTCCAGAATTAGATCACACATATGTATTCACTTGATTTTCAACAAAGATGCAAAGGTAATTCAATTGAGAATGGACAGAAAATATTTAGAAGATGGTGGTGTTAGAAGACATGGAGTTCGCATCTCCCCACAACTAGGGCACCTGCAGGATGCTGGCGGGGGACCTTGATGCCTAAGGAGATGGGAGGAACCCCCAAACAAACTGGTAGGACATAGGAGGACTGAGGGGGGATGAGAAGCGGAGGCCAGATAGGACCGGCACCCCTGAGAGGTGTCCAAGAGGGGGGAGGGGTTTTCATGCTTGGAGGGACCCTCAGGAGCTCGGCTCAGGGGGGAACAGGCCCAGCGTATCCTCTGACCAACTGGCTGGGGAAGTCTGCCCGGCTGTTGGGCCAGGTCCTACACCCTCAGAGGCCCCCTCTGGTCCACATTGGTCCTGGGGGCGTAGGAGGGAGATCAGCAGAGAACAAGAGAATCAGGCGGGAGGGGCCCTCCAACACCACAGGGAGAGGAGGGGAGGGCGTTGGCCCCTCCCACTTGAGCCCAGGAAACTTGCTGTGTTCCCAGGTGGGGTCCCCCGCCCTCTAAGACCAGAGGTGGGAGACACACCTGGGCTCCTTCTGTTCCACTGAGCCTAAGCACCTACCCCACACACCCCCAGGGCCTTTTCCAGCCCTGTGGGTCCGAAGCAAAGGCCCTGCCTCTCACTCAAACCCTGCCCCTGCTTAGGCGCCGCCTTCCAGAGCCAAAGCCTTTTCCACCTTTTTTTTTTTTCTCCTCCCTTTTTTTTACTACTGTGATTCTGTTTTACCTTCCAGTTGTTATTTCATGTATATTTTTATTTTTATATACTTTCTAACATATTGATTCGTTTCCTACTCTTATTTTTTACTTTGTTATTGTTCTCTCTTTTTTTTTTTTGCCACTCCAGGAGGCTTGTAGGATTTTGGTTCACGAACTGGGGGCTGGGTCAAAGCTCCTGTGGTGGGAGTTCCAACTATGAACCACTGGACTAACAAAGAACCACAGACCCCAGGGAATATTCATCAGAGTGAGGTCTCCCAGAGGTCCTCATCTCGACACCAAGACCCAGCCCTACCCGACAGCCTACAAGTTTCAGTGTTGGAAGCCTCAGGCCAAACAACCAGTAAGACAGAAACACAATCCCACTCATCAAAAAAAAAAAAAAAAAAAAAAAAAGTGAGAGGGCAAAAAAATATGTCACAGATGAAGGAGCAAGGTAAAATCCTACAAGACCAAATAAATGAAAAGGAAATAGGCAATCTACCTGAAAAAGAATTCAGAATAATGATAGTAAAGATGATCCAAAATCCTGGAAACAGAAGGAAGGCAAAGATTGAGAAAATACAAGAAATATTTAACAAAGATCTAGAAGAACTAAAGAACAAAGAGAGATGAACAACACAATAACTGAAATGAAAAATACACTAGAAGGAATCAATAACAGAATAACTGAGGCAGAAGAACGAATAAGTGAACTGGAAGACAAAATGGTGGAAATAACTGCCAAGGAGCAGAATAAAGAAAAAAGAATGAAAACAATTGAAGAAAATCTCACAGACCTCTGGGACAACGCTAAATGCACTAACATTCGAATTATAGGGGTTCCAGAAGATGAAGCGAAAAAGAAAGGGTCTGAGAAAATATTTGAAGAGATTATAGTGAAAAACTTCCCTAACATGGGAAAGGTAATAGTCACCCAGGTCCAGGAAGCACAGAGTCCCATACAGGTTAAACCCTAGGAGAAACACAGCAAGACACATATTAATCAAACTAATAACAACTAAATTCAAAGAAAAATATTAAAAGCAGCAAGGGAAAAACAAAAAATAACATACAAAAGAATCCGCATAAGGTTATCAGCTGATTTTGCAGTAGAAACTCTGCAGGCCACAAGGGAATGGCAGGATATACTTAAAGAGATGAAAGAGAAAAATCTACAACCAAGATTACTCTACTCAGCAAGGAGCTCATTCAGATTTGACAGAGAAATCCAAAGATTTTCAGACAAGCAAAAGCTAAGAGAATTCAGCATCACCAAACCAGCTTTACAACAAATGCTAAAGAAACGTCTCTAAGCGGGAAACACAAGGGAAGAAAAAGACCCACAGAAACAAACCCAAAACAATTAAGAAAATGGCAATAGGAACATACATATTGATAATAACCTTGAATGTAAATGGATTAAATGTCCCAACCAAAAGATACAGACTGGTTGAATGGATACAAAAACAAGACCCATATATATGCTGTCTACAAGAGACCCACTTCAAACCTAGGGACACATACAGACTAAAAGTGAAGGGATGGAAAAAGATATTCCATGCAAATGGAAATCAAAAGAAAGCTGGAGTAGCAATACTCGTATCAGATAAAATAGATTTTTAAATAAAGACTGTTACGAGAGATAAGGAAAGACACTACATAATAATCAAGGGATCAATTCAAGAAGAAGATATAACAATTATAAATGTTTATGCGCCCAACATAGGAGTACCTCAATACATACGGCAAATGCTAACAACAATGAAAGGGGAAATCGACAGCAACACAATAATAATAATCGACAGTAACATAATAATAAAGTACGGGACTTTAACACCCCACTTACACCAATGGACAGATCATTCAAACAGAAAATAAATAAGGAAACACAGCTTGAAATGACACAATAGACCAGATAGATTTAATTGATATTTACAGAACATTCTACCCAAAAGTGGCAGAATACACTTTCTTCTCAAGTGCACATGGAACATTCTCCAGGACACATCACATCTTGGGTCACAAATCAAGCCTTGGAAAATTTAAGAAAATTGAAATCACATCAAGCATCTTTTCTGACCACAATGCTATGAGATTGAAAATCAATTACAGGAAAAAAACTGAAAAAGAAACACAAATACATGGAGGCTAAACAGTGTGCTACTAAATAACCAAGAGATCACTGAAGAAATCAAAAAGAAATTAAAAAATACATAGAAACAGATGAGAACAAAACATGATGACCAAAAACCTATGGGACGCAGCAAAAGCAGTTCTAAGAGGGACGTTTATAGCAATTCAATCTCACCTCAAAAAAACAAGAATATCTCAAATAAACAATCTAACACTTCCCCTAAAGCAACCAGAGAAAGGTCAAAGAAAACCCAAAGTCAGTAGAAGGAAAGAAGTCATAAAGATCAGAGCAGAAATAAAAGAAATAGAAATGAAGAAAACAATAGCAAAGATCAATAAAACTAAAAGCTGGTTCTTTGAGAAGATAAACAAAATTGAAAAACCCTTAGCCAGACTCATCAAAAGAAAAAGGGAGAAGATGCAAATCAATAAAATTAGAAATGAAAAAGAAGAAATCACAACTGACACCGCAGAAATACAAAGGATTATAAGAGACTACTACAAACAACTATATGCCAATAAAATGGACAACCACAAAGAAATGGACAAATTCTTCAAAAGGTACAGTTTTCCAAGACTGAACCAGGAAGAATTAGAAAATATAAACAAACCTATCACAAGTAATGAAATTGAAACTGTAATTAAAAATCTTCCAACAAACAAAAGTCAAGGACCCAATGGCTTTACAGGTGAATTCTACCAAATATTTAGAGAAGAGCTAACACTCATCCTTCTTAAACTCTTCCAAAAAATTGCAGAGGGAGGAACACTCCCTAATTCATTTTACAAAGCCACCATCACTCTGATACCAAAACCAGAAAAAGATACCACAAACAAAAGAAAATTATAGACCAATACCACTGATGAACATAGATGCAAAAATCCTGAACAAAATACTAGCAAACAGAATCTAACAACATATTAAAGGGATCATACACCATGATCAAGTGGGATTTATCCCAGGGGTGCAAGGATTCTTCAATATATGCAAATCAATCAATGTGATACACCATATTAAAAAAGTAAGGAATAAAAACCATATGAACATCTCAACAGATGCAGAAAATGCTTTGGACAAAATTCAACACCCATTTATGATAAAAACTCTGCAGAAAATGGGCACAGAGGAAACCTACCTCAACATAATAAAGGCCTTATACGACAAACCCACAGCAAACATCATTCTCAATGGTGAAAAACTGAAGGTATTTCCACTAAGATCAGGAACAAGACAAGGATGTCCACTCTCACCATTCTTACTCAACATAGTTTTGGAAATCCTCGCCACTGCAATGGAAGCCCGCGCACTGCAAGGAAAAGTAGCCCCTACTCGCCACAACTAGAGAAAGCCCGCATGCAGCAACGAAGAACCAACACAACCAAAAATAATAAATAAATAAAAATAAATAAATTTATTTAAAAAAAGAGAGAGAGAGACATGTACCACAGTGTTCATTGCAGCACTATTTACAATAGCTAGGACATGAAATCAACCTAAGTGTCCATCGACAGGTGAATGGATAAAGAAGATGTGGTACATATATACAATGGAATATTACTCAGCCATAAAAAGAAACAAAACTGAGTTATTTGTAGCGAGGTGGATGGACCTAGAGTCTGTCATACAGAGTGAAGTAAGTCAGAAAGAGGAAAACAAAAACCGTATGCTAACACATATATATGGAATCTAAAAAGAAAAAAAAAATGGTACTGATGAACCTAGTGGCAGGGCAGTAATAAAGACGTAAATATAGAGAGTGGACTCTCGGTGGGGGAGGAGGAAGCTGGGGTGAAGTGAGTGTAGCATCGACATATGTACACTATCAAATGTAAAACAGTTAGTAGTGGGAAGCAGCAACATAGCACAGGGAGATCAGCTCGGTGCTTTGAGACGACCTAGAGCGGTAGGATAGGGAGGGTGGGAAGGAGGCTCAAGAGGGAGGGCAGGGCTTCCCTGGTGGCACAGTGGTTGAGAATCTGCCTGCTAATGCAGGAGACACGGTTTCAAGCCCTGGTTTGGGAAGATCCCACATGCTGTGGAGCAACTAGGCCCGTGAGCCACAACTACTGAGCCTGCGCGTCTGGAGTCTGTGCTCCGCAACAAGAGAGGCCACGATAATGAGAGGCCCACACAGTGCAATGAAGGGTGGCCCCCACTTGCTGCAACTATAGAGAAAGCCCTCGCACAGAAACGAAGACCCAACACAGCCAAAAATAAAAATAAATAAATAAATAAAATTTTTTTTTTAAAAAAAGAGGGAGGGCGTATGGGGATATATGTATGCATATGGCTGATTCACTTTGTTGTACAACAGAATCAAACACAGTACTGTGAAGCAAATATATTCCAATAAAGATCTATTAAAAGAAAAAGAGAGAAAGGACAGTCTTTCCAACAAAATGATGTTGAAACAGCTATCCAAATACAAAAAAATATGAATCACAATATACTAAAATTAATTGAAAATGGATCACTGATTTAAAATAAAATCTACAACAATAAAACTCCTAGAAGAAAATGTAGGGAAAAAAATCTTTGTAACTTTGGGTTACAAAAATTTCTTAGATACAACACCAAAAGCATGACACATTAAAGAAAAAATTGATAAACTGGGCATTAACAAAATTAAGAACTTCTGCTCTTCAAAAGACTATTAAAAGAACAAAAAAAATGTCACAGACTGAAAGAAAATATTTGCAAATCACATATTTGTTCAATGACTTTTGCCTCTGCATAAAAATTCACGAAGCTCAGTGAGAAAATGAGCAACCCATTTTTTAAATGGGCAAAAAACTTGGACATTTCACCAAAGAATATATATAGATAGCAAATAAGCACATGAAAGATGCTCAAATCATTAGTCATTCAGTAAGTGTGAATTAAAACACAATGAGATACCACAACAAAAGAATGACTAAATTTGAAATAAAAAATAAGACAACTAACAATATTAAATGCTGAGGAGGATGCAGAGCATCCTGAAACTTTGATAAATTGCTTGTGAAAATGCAAAATGATAAAGCCTCTTTGGAAATATTTGTTACATCTTGTAAAGTTTCTTATGAAGTTAAACATACACTTGCCATACGACCCAGAAATCTCACTTCTAGGTATTTACTCAGGTGAAATCAAAATTTATGTTCACAGAAAAACATGTATACAAATGTTTACAGCTGATACATTTGTAATTGCCAAAAACTGGAAACTCAAAATATTTTTCATCTGGTGAATCAATAAACTATAGTAAATATATCCCTATAATAGAATACTACTCAGTCATAAAAAGAAATTAACTTCTGATACATACGAAAACATGGATGAACCTCAAATGTATTATGCAGAGTGAAAGAAGACAGACTTAAAAGACCACATGACATATGATTCTGCTTACATGACACTCTGGAAAAGGTGAAGCTCTTGAGACAAAAAATAGCTCAGTGATTGCCAAGGGCTGAGGAAAGGTGAGGGACTGACTACAACGGGGCATGGGAGGATTTTGAGAGGTGATAGAACTGCTCTACATCTTGATTGTAGTAGAGTACGTGTTTGTCAAAACGCACAGAATTGTACACCACAATGGGTGTAATTTACTGTATGTAAATTATACCTCAGTTTTCAAAAACAAAATAAAAAGAATATACACTTATGTGATAAAAACCATTTTAGGAAAGAAAATGGTAAAATTCAGACTACTGGGTATCTATTGAAAGGAGAAAATGAGACAAGGTGGGAAAGAAACATAATCATATAAGTAATGGTCGAGGTCCTAATTGAATGGTGTATTTACTAGGCTCCGTTATTATTATGCTTCATTACTTACATATCTGTAATACAAATACAATAATTTTTTATATTTGTCAAACATTACATCATTTGAATAGAGGACAGAAGGAAGTAACTTTTAATTGAAAAACCAAACAGCAAAGAAGATATATTATTTAAGTAAAACAAGCATGTGAATATCACATGATCCTTGATATGAAAATATCACACCAAAGGTTATGCACATTTTAAATGCTTGGGATACATATTAGCAGGTTTATCTAACCAGTTTCCTTTCTATGAAAATTAATATATTTATGCATTTTATTTTTTTAATGACATAATACTTCATTCCAACTCACTAATTTAGAAAGCTTTAATCCTTCAAAACAAAAACATAATCTCTTTTCTCTTCTATCACTTTCAATTTGAATTTTAACAAATGTAGCCCAATTTCAATATCACGTACTACTACAGCGTTCCTAAAACTTGACAGTCTTCCTCTGAGGTATATGTATGTAAATTGCATATGTAATGTTCAATATATTTACAGACACACCAACCCAAAAATGATGATTATTCACTGATAGTGGGTATATTTTAAAAGAAGAACCCTGCTCGGTCATGCAAGAATTCACGCTGGGATCTCTAAATCCTCCAAGTCTTTGACTAAATATTTCATATACTCTTTAGTAAGGGTAATACAAATATGAATCACTTCCTCCTTAATTGTCAATATATGACTGCTAAAGAGATACATGCAACTGACATTCTGCTCTGCCACTTGCTGCTCAGAGGACTGGAATAGCAGCTGTCATCCTGATACTAGTGATCAGATCAGAGAAGCAATCAGACCAGGCATGCAGATTCCATTATCTTCTCAGCCTCAACCCTAATCCTGCCATCCCACTGAGAAGGGCTGTTAGAGGAGGATCCAGCAAGCATCCCAGCTGCAAGTTTTCCGTCAGTTCTCCATTAGCTGCCACCAGCGACACTCCTCCTTGGAGTCTCACAAGAAATGCTGGTCCACAGCTTTCATCTACAGACATTAAATCAAGCAGTTACTTTTTTAAGTGTTTGCAAATCTCTCCCTCCCCTTCCCACCCTATACCTAATGTGACTTATTTATATTTTTAAAAGCTTTGCAGACAGTCTTTCCAGTTTTTATCATGGACTAAAATCCATCTGAGTCAAAATCGTTCAAGACTTTATGCACGATGGGGGAAAGGGACTGCAAATTAATGTATTCAATCCAGATTGTATTTAGCTAACATCTTTCTTCACTTGAGCCTAACAGCTCGAGGGAAGGCAAAATTATTGCATCAGCTTGACTGTGATGCTTTGTTCATTTTAAAAAAATAAATCTTTAGGCTGTGGTATCACCCTACCTTAAAATGCTATTATAGTTTCCTAGTCGCTACATAGTCAAAGGGACCGTGTAGTTTCATTTAATCTCTGACTCTTCTGAGCTCTGCATACCTTACCCATCTCCATTACCTCAGGAATTATGATTGGATTTAACCTTCTGCTCATAGAATTAGTCTCAGCTATCATTCTTAGTGTACATTTGTTAAATTCAATCTCTCCTATAAGGGAATGCCAGGCAGAGAAATGATTAAGTGTATTAAATAGTAAAAGAGGGAAGACTGCAGAAACTGGAACTTAGAATCACTGTGCAGATAAAGAGAACTAAATTCATGTTGCTGCTTCATTTTTTTCAAGGAGGATACAATCGCAGCAGGAAGTGTAAGCCTTTATAGTCAGACCTCCAGAGTGTAAGGAATACTAAGTGACTCGGGACTTTCTTTTCCCTAAAGTGAAGAGGTGTGTTTTTTTTTTTTTTTTCAAGTCAATGTTAGTGCAACTGGGAAAGCAACCATATGGAAAACACTAAAAGTTCAGGTCTCCTGTTAATCCTCAAAAAAAAAAAAAAAATACAACACAGGCAGTCTCTGTGAACACTTCCCTCCAGCAAAGCACAGCATCTTCGACTGCTGGGTCAAAAATGAGGCAATTATATCCTGCTTAGCCACATGGCTCCCAATATGGAACCACTCCTGATCTTCAGAGGTCCACAACACAGCTTAGAGCATGTAGTCATCATACGTTCATGGGAAATCCCTGTGTCTGTTCCAGGGCTGTACCCAAAATAAATAAATAAACAAAATACTATGAAAATGTGGGAAAACAACTGAAGCACAAGTGAATAATCAAAATTTTTTAAACTGATCAACAGAAGTATTAAGTATTAACATATTATTAAAGTCAAAAAGGAGAAAGCCAAATAAGGTTTAATGGAAAAAGCTAAGCCAACACACCTTCTAAAAAATATCCCACTTGACCTATCAACCCTCCGAAGAAGTGAAAACTGGCTGATTTAAGAAGACTCCAGAACAGAAACTTCCAGAAGGCCCAAAGATAGGATGAAATACAAAGGAGTGATCAAACACACAGAAACATTATCCTGCATCAAAAGAACATAAATTAAACAATAGGCTTAAATGAAATTTAATGTAGGCTGCCTTTCATTTCATTCTCTGTTAGCTTGGTTTTCTAAAGAATTGGCTCCTCAGGGTAAAACTGTATGTGTTTTAGCTTAAGGGAGAGAAAGAGATTTTGGCATCCCAATACAATGTTTCTCTAACATTTTTCTCCCCAGCATTTCTTAATACAGCAAAACAGCCTAAACCTTTAAAAAATAAAATAAAATAAATTAAGGGGAAAAAAACCCCTCAATAACCTGGGAAGGGCTTCAAAATCAAACTGCTAAAGAAATGTAAAACCACATTGCCAACGGTTAAATGCAGAAAACAACTGTCTGAGGACTACAGGGAGAGTAAGGAAGGGAGGACAATAAAGGTTTTATGAAAGAGAAGAAGCAAAGATAGGGGCAGGGATAAGCCAATCCTGCTCATACCACTATGACAGGAAATCAGGGTTTTTTCCTGACAGTTTTATGAAGGTGGGGGGGTGGGGGGGGGGGCGGGAGTTAAAAAAATGGAAACATCAAAAATAAAAGCAGCTCTGCAGAAATTTTTCAGTGTTTTCTTCTCCCATCCTCCTGCCAGGAGATCATGACTATTAAGAATGTGTGGTTTGGGCTTCCCTGGTGACGCAGTGGTTGAGAGTCCGCCTGCCGATGCAGGGAACACGGGTTCGTACCCCGGTCCGGGAAGATCCCACATGCCGCGGAGCGCCTGGGCCCGTGAGCCATGGCCGCTGAGCCTGTGCTCTGCAGCGGGAGAGGACACAACAGTGAGAGGCCTGCGCACCGAAGAAAAAAAAAGAATGTATGGTTTACCAAATGACCTGAAGGAGATATTGTATTTCATGATGGAAAAACCAGAATTAGAAAACAAACATATAGATACAGCTATATACAGATATGTTTGTTTTCTAACTCTAATACATGGTATCTATATTATATATTTATATATGAATTATACATCCATCATCACTAATAAAAATAGTCTATATTGAGCAAAGTGCCATCACTTTTCATTTACCAAAATAGCAAAGATTGGGGCTTCCCTGGTGGCGCAGTGGTTGAGAATCTGCCTGCTGATGCAGGGGACACGGGTTCAAGCCCTGGTCTGGGAGGATCCCACAAGCCACGGAGCAACTAGGCCGGTGAGCCACAACTACTGAGCCTGCGCGTCTGGAGCCTGTGCTCCGCAACAAGAGAGGCCGCGATAGTGAGAGGCCCGCACACCACGATGAAGAGTAGCCCCTGCTTGCCACAACTAGAGAAAGCCCTCACACAGAAACGAAGACCCAACACAGCAAAAATAAATTAATTAATTAATAAACTCCTACCCCCAACATATTAAAAAAAAAATAGCAAAGATTATTACAAAAACAGAGGCTGGCATTGTGATAAATCTCTGATAAGAGTAAAAAATTGGTATAACTCCTCTGGAAAGTAATTTGTCAACAAGTATCAAGAGACTTAAAATGTGTAACATGTATTAACCCAGTAGTGTTCTTCTGGGACTCCATCCTAAAGGCATAGCTTTGAAAATGGAAAAAGTTTTATGTTGAAAGATGTTCAACACAGTATTTACTATGAATGAAATTGTATCAGAAAATAGAGGATTCATTAAATAAATCTGTGTTGTAGTATATTCTGCAGTCATGAAAATGTTCATGCAGACTGTAACATAAAAAATCGTTTACAATATAATGTTATCTAAAAAAACAGGATATAAAATTTTATATACAGTACTATCCCAACAGTGTTTTTACAGTTGTACGTTAAGACCAAAAGAAGAAAAGACAAACTATTTACATTATCTTCAATGTACACGATTCTTTCTTCATTTTCTTTTGTTAGTATTTTATATTTTCTCTAATAAACATAAATTTTATAATAAAAAACACTGGGCTGGGGCTTCCCTGGTGGTCCAGTGGTAAAGAATCCACCTTACAATATGGGAGACTCGGGTTCGATCCCTGGTCAGGGAACTAAGATCCCACTTGCCACAGGGCAACCCGCACGCCACAACTACTGAGCTTACATGCCTCATCTAGAGCCCACATGCGGCAAACTACAGAGCCCACGCGCTCTGAAACCCAAGCGCCACAGCTACAGAGCCCACGCACCCTGGAGCCCACGCACCACAACTAGAGAGAAGCCTGCACGCCACAATGAAGACCCCGCATGCCGCAACAAAAGATCCCACGTGCCTCAACTAAGACCCGACAGAGCCAAAAATAAATTAAATAAATAATAAATAAATCTTAAAAAAAAAAACCACTGAGCTAAGAAGCAATGTAAAGGTAAAACCACACGGATCATATTTTTCTGCCTGATTTGTAAAATTTTAACTTGCACACCTGATGCAAAAATAATTGATGGCAGATAAGGATAAAGCTATTTTTTATATTAGCATTTTACTGTGAAGCAAGCAAGCAAGTACCTACCTTTCCATACAAAATCCACATCCAATCTTTAGGATGAGTAAGAACACAATAAGTTAAGGAAATAAGATTGAGTAAGTGGTTATGGGCTAATTAAACTTTTTAAACTCACATAGAGACTCAGTGCCAACTGTGGTGCAAATAGGGATTTATTTCCTACATTAACTTACTATCAGAAAAGATTTAATAGAGCACATGTGATAGGACTGCTGTTAGGCACTTTTATAATTTCACTAAATCCTTAAATTAAGATAGGCATTATCCCCTTTTAACAAATGAAATAAACTAAGACAGACAGATTTTAAAATTTGCCCAAGGTCACAATGAATTCACAGGTTAGAGAACCCTTGTCATTTTTCTCTGAAGTCAAAGCCAGAGAGATAAGGGTAGAGGAGTAGGGCTTGAATGCCATCTCCAGAATCTGAGGTACAAACAATTAAAAACAGAATAATAAACCCTGGTAACCCCTCAGGCCCCAAATTAGACAAAAACTGAAAATATTTCTAAGTCTTGCATGTAAGATGCAAGAACCCAAAAAGTATATAGAGGATATCCTATAACTTAAGAAAAAAAAAATTATGTAATTCAGCATTTATTTTATGCCTAAACCTGACATAGCTGCATATTTAAATACTGGAGTTTTAGAAGTAGTCCTTTATTATGGCAATTTCTCTCCCAGCCTAGTCAAGGAAGCTCTTGCTTCCTGGCTTAAGGAGGTAAAACGAACCCAGAATTTTGTAGGAAGATGTGATCAACTATCTGTTGTGGCAAGGTCAGAGAAAGGGGACCACGAGTATGAGCACAGCAGGCAGAGAAAGTATATGAAGACCCTACATCAGGCCCAGCTTCATGGGTGTGTAGCCTGTGCAGTAGCATTGATTGGCCCCTGAGCTTGGTTTAATGCTCTTCTGTTATCATCTTAAAATCTGTAATAATTTTATCTTTAAACTTGTATATTATAAGTGAAGTCCAATGGGACAATCAAGCATGTACCTGAACAGAGGGCACAGGTGTCATATGATGTCTGCATTCCTTACCACCCCTTCACATATGCAGTTCAGATATGCCATGAACACAGAAAACTAGTGGATCCAGAATGCATGACAGTTCATCAAGATTCAAAGTGAGTACTAAGTAAGAGTATTATATCTGTGACTGAGTAAGCAAAGGCACTGAAAGCCTTGAGAAGCCAAACTTTCTACTCAAATCAGAACTTGATTCAAATACAGAGAGAAGGTAACAGTGTTCTAAAAAACACAACTGACCAAGGAACCCTATTTATCCTTTCTTACCTGTGTTACTTCCCTGTATTAGCCAATCTCTTATACCAAAAATGAGGACATAGAAGGAAAGGGAAAGATAGGGTAACCCATAACTTTTTTCCTTTCAGTCCTTTCTTACTCATCAATAAGCCAAAGACTGGGAGTATTAGTAGAATGTGTGCATATCAAGAAGTGAACTAAAAATAGCTGAGTTAGTTTTGTGCAGAGTTTCCACCCTTCTGGTAAGAAAGAAATACATATGCATGTATGAGCTATAAAATATAATTTGCATAGTTTTGGTGATTCCACATACAAGTTAAATATTCTCAAATTGCATTTAAAACTGACATTACACAATATAAAGATGAACAATAAAATTTATGCTAATAATTTAAATTTTCTTTTTTTTTCTTAAAATGACATTAAATAGCAAATAAAAAACACCATACAAGTCCAGAGAGAGACCATGGAAGAATAGAAAAAGCTTCACATCTTAGTAACTTTAGCTACATTTTTTTCCCTTCTTTATGAATAAGGGGCTCCACATTTTCCTTCTGCAGCGGGCCTCGCAAATTATGTAGCTGGCCCTCCCTTACACTAATGCAGCATTGCTTAGAAACTCCAAGAAAAAGCCACACGCAATTTTTTTTTTTTAAGTTTAAATTCCTGCAGAAAGAAGAAAAACATGTGGAGATGCGCCTATAAGAAATGGATGATTCTATTTAAAACAAAACTGTTCCAGGCCTGATCCGCTGTGATCTAGCAAACAGAATACACAAATTCATAGTAGCAAGAGCTCACTTCGTTTCTTAAGACATGCCTGCAGGGATGTTCAAAACACAAATAGCCTTTGAGATTTTGAATGCAAAGGACAAGTGCTTTATCACAGCAAAGGTCATTTAAAATTCATACCCTGCCCTACAATGTGCAAGCCACCCCTTGCAGTCTAATGTTTTTCCTAAAGTTAACCGAACAGGCCTGCTATTTCTCTTCCATTATCTTGGTCATTGATGAAGATGTTAAATAGATTGGTTCTTGGACTGACCTCTTGAAGATGAGCACCGGTGATGTCAACCCAAGCTAACACAGTTTAGGAGTCCTTTTTAAGCACAGCACTCTAATAACCTGAGCAATTACTTAACAGGGTGTTTCTCCATTTGTAGACAGCATGTCATGAAAAAAGGAAAAGTCTTACAAAGTCAAGACAAATTACAACTGATGTCTCCCCTCCGTTACATTCCTCCTCTTCACCCACTCCCACAGTCTATTATGCCCACTTGCCTGGTCTCAGAAAGAAATTAGATCCATTTGCCTTAGCTCAGAAAGGAAACAAATGAGTCTCATCGGTCTGACTTGTTTCAATCTTGATTATAATTTGAAAAATAAAGCTGAGGCAAGAAGACACTTATTTGCAAAAGGGAGAGCGTTAAGAAAGGGAAAATAAGCCACATCACCTACTTCTGCTCTTTTGATCCATTCTCCATTCTCCTTGGATTCCCTAAGGTTTCCCTCTAAGGTCCTTCTGCTCTTATTCTTCATTCATGTGTCCTCACCCAGGGAAGGTTGAAATTTTGCATTGGCACTTAGGATAAAGGGATCGCATTTCCAAGATAGTCTGGAACATCAATATCCTTTATTCATAGAAAATACTCATTCTCTGACATGGTCGGTATCCTAAGTATCAGGCACCTAGAAAAAGGGAAATAACATATTGTTTCTCTTACTCACTTTAGTTTATTTTTTAATGGGAAAACTATATTTTTCAGGCAAATTTGTATTTATTGTAAATAAATTCTTATGTTTTCTCTTTGTGAGATGGGTAACATAGGACAGAATTCTCTAGGAGAATGCAGAAGTAAAAATTATTTATGAACAATCTAGAATAATGATAGTGAGGTTAAAACAGGACACCCAAACTGCTACAGTCCTAATCATTTTTTGAAGTCATCATTAGGCTAACTTAAGACTTTGCAGGATCCACTCTATAAAAATTTCTAATACCCAGTATACTTCAGCAATCTAACTGCACGTCAGAATGGGAAATTTTACTAATTCATCTTTGACCAATATATTGAACAATTCCGTTCTTCATACTGCTATAAATATGGGTGTTAATATCATAGCAATGGCATCCTTTAACCATTTTGTAAAATCTTACTGCTCCCCTAACACCACCCTTCGCTCTAAGCATTATAGTTTAAAAAGATCTGACTTGCATTGGAAGAATTATCTAGGAAGTAAAACAAGGAACTTTGTTTAATTATAAACTTGACAGGCAAAAACAACATGGACTCATTGCTTGTTGAATTCTTTCAAAATGTTTTATTTTTCCATATCAGTCATAGATGTTCTTGGGTATATGGTAACAATAACTAGTCATTTCTAGACCTGACAGATGAACTCCTGGACAAAAATTTAATAAGAAACTTGCTTTCTGCCTTCCAAAGATTTTCACTATAAGCATAGATGATACCATCTTTCCTTTGACTATTATGAATAAGCTGAGAAAATAGCAGATTACTAAAATAGTATCCACATATTCCCTGTGATAGTGGCTAAAAATGAAATTAAACCTGTCAACAGTTGCAGCATATATAGTGACCATTTTCCCATCTACCAAAACCCCTAAACTTTTTCTTTAGCTAGGTCATCATTAATTGAACAATGTAGAGGACAACATTCCAAACTGATAACAGGTACAAGTATCCTCTTTCTTTTATAATATTCTGATATGCTAGTGGATTTCTCCTCTGGGATAATAGAGAAATATTTGTATATCCTCGTCTTCTAAATAGGGTTATGGGCTTTCTGCTTGTGCAGGCTTGCACAGTTGTTAATTATTAAAATAAAAACAAAACAAAAGGCTAAGGGAGCCCAGAACCCCATAACTGATATTTATGCCTCTTCCTATAAACTAGAATTCAAGGTATAAGAAACAACACCAAGCTATTATCATCTTCTTTGCAAAGAAAAACAGCTATCAATCAAAACTTTAATTCCTTTGATTTTTTTCCTTAGGGTTCACTACTACTTCCCAATTATTTCTTTTGATTTTTATTATTATAGAAAAATAATACTATATTTTAATATTAAAATATTAAACTTAGAGATTAAAATGTGGTCTAAACCAGTCCTATCCAATAGAACTTTGCACAATAATGGAAATGTTCTGTCTGTATAAGTGCTGCCCAATAATGACAGGTAGCCACCATCCACATGAGGCTATTAAACAATTGAAATATGGCTAGTGCAACTCAGGAACTGAATTTTTAACTTTAATTAGTTTTAATTAATTTGAATTTAAATAGCCTCATGTGGCTAGTGGCTACCATATGAGATAGAACAGATTTAGATCAATCAGCCTTCAGATGGTTGAGACCACTTTGCAACATCCCTCTAAAGCTTCTGTCTCCAAATGGCTAATAATAACTATTCGGAATTCCATTTTGAATTGTATTAAATAATTCTTTCAAAAAACCAAAGTTCAGATTTAACCATTCTAAAATGTCAATGGTGTATGGGTATATGCGTGGTGAGGGGGTGTTGAAAGTTTTCTATTTGCTCAGATTTGTGTTTCACATAATGGGGGCTATAAGAAGAATAAGCATGTGCCTATTCCTTATCAAACAGCTTGAGACAAACACATGCAAATACAACCCTGAACAATACAGAACAATATAGGATTGTATATCTACACATCTGTAAGTGCTAAAAGACTTAGAAGGAGGATTGGATTAATTAACAGCAAATCATTAATTTCTTAGTACAGCATTTCAAATGTTTTATTGGTTAAATGATGATAAAAATATCATCTTTTTTATTTAACTTCAAGTATTATCATAAGGATAAACATATCTAAAAATGCTTTTGAAATTAACTGTGTAAAATAAGTACAGTGCACTGTTTTAGGGATTAAGACTAAGTAAGAAATGGTACAACAAACTACAAAGTAAAGATACTTGGTGGGCTTCCCTGGTGGCACAGTGGTTGAGAGACCGCCTGCCGATGCAGGGGACACGGGTTCATGCCCCGGTCCGGGAAGATCCCACATGCCGCGGAGCGGCTGGGCCCCGTGAGCCATGGCCGCTGAGCCTGCGCGTCCGGAGCCTGTGCTCCGCAACGGGAGAGGCCGCAACAGTGAGAGGCCCGCGTACCAAAAAAAAAAAAAAAAAATTGGCTATTGGCTAAATTTTTAGAATTTTAGAGAAAAAGAAATATAACTCAAAATAAAAAAATTACCCTAGACATAACAGTACACAGCTCTTTGGATGATCTACCAGACAAACACCACTTTCTCTTAACAATAAAAAAGGAACCCAGGTATTAATGAAGATCTGGCAGCTTGTCTGTACAGGCTACCCAACAAGGCAGACAACCTTCAGAGAGAAGATACAAACTGTCAGGTTCATCCAGCTATAAATGGAGTACATATTGACTTTGGTCAGTTTAACAAAGAGAATATCAACTTACAAAGCTATGATGGAGATGTGATAACTGAAGATCATCGTTAATATGTCTGCCACTTTCGAAAAGATTTGTCTTCAGAAGTTAATAGGACTTTTAAATTGCAGCAAGAATAGCAATGTCAACATGAGCTATTTCTTGACTATTAAACATAAATTTATAAAATATTAAGTTGAGCATATTCTTTCTGTCATTTAATTCAATTAAAATTGAATAATTGTAAACATGTGAATAATTAGAGCCTAAAGTAACTAATTTTCAAGTAAAAATAAACTAAGAAGACAAAAATTATTCAATCACATTTTGTCATCAAGCTTATTTTTCTGATGAAATATTTTCAAAAAATAAAAACTTAAAATGGGGTATTGTAATAGAATCACTAATAGATCCTTAACTTCATAAAAGATGATTAATGCTTCAGTTATACATATCATACATTGTTTGGGTTAAATGTATCGTATTTAGTTAAGAGTTCAATTGGTCTGCTTTCTCTTAAATTAAAGCAAATTGTTTCAGAAAGAAATATATATTTCAGAGTATACAGGACCATAAATAATGGATATATTTGGAAGCATGAAATTGACAATGCTTTGGTTTGATAGACCCCAGAAATGAAAATGATATTATAGTCAGTCTGGATAAACTACCTATTGTTTTATATAGTTTTGTTTCAAGCTTAAACATTAAGAGAAATAAAAATAAAACTAATTATTTTCATTAATTATTTTCAGATTATGACATTACATCATAACCTGAAATCCAAACTTTACAGTGGCCTGAAAAAACCTGATCAGGCTTCTTAGCTCAAAGAGAATTTCTAGACCACCAACTTTTGCTAATTTAGTAACAGGAAAACTGGGTTTAAAAGTCTGTTCTTCATTTCTCATTTAAATTCAAAATATGATTTTTTTAAGGAATTCAGAAAACAGTAAAGAAAACTCAGTTGTCCGGATCACATAATAAAAACTATCTTTAGTTCAGCATTAAGAACCATCCCTTTAAAAAAAAAAAAAGAACCATCCCTTTCCCCTCAATCTAGTTCCCAGCTTATGAAATGAAATTTTATATACTAGAATAAATGAAAAAATCCACTTCTGCCCAACTGAATCGGACTATTATCCTCACTGGGATTCCATGAAACAGCTTCAGTAACATAATGCAATTACGATAAAGTATTTTGAAACGTATTAACATGATCACCTTAGTCTCATATGGAAAATACTGAGAATGTTTAATTTTTTACATTTTAAGTATTTTAGCTTAGTAAATCCTATCATGTTTGCCATTAAAATACAACTAATGCTAAAAGATGCACAATACTTCTTCACTTTAGGCTCCATGTGACTAGAGACCTGGCACTTGATGGCTCCAGGGGAATCACTAATGAGCTACAAAGTCTTTACACCTCTGGGTCAGAAGTTTGGATTAGACCTAGGTTGGGAGTGACAGAAAGTCGTTACCATCTCATGATAGTTCAGTGGTTTATGTGAAGGGAATTCATTGTTTCAGGCCACTTTCTAATGAACAAGCATTCACCTTACAAAAAGTCACCACTGCTTTTGACAGTAATTGGCAGAGACCTAAAGAATGAAAAATTCAACCAAGAATGTGTTCCCTCCATGCTATGACTACCATATCCAAGTTAGGAAATTTTATTAATGGAAAAAGACACAATGCTTTGCACATATGTCTATAGAAAGTACACCTAGGAGAGAAAAAGAGAAGGAGAAAGAGGGAAAAGAGAGCCATCCAGAACAGAGTAAATCAAAATGCGTAAGACTCATCATCAAAAGCTGTACTTAGTACTTGTACAACAAAGATATTTAATTCAGAAAAGGCATTTATCTGTTAATCTGTTTCTCTCCTGGCTGAAGGCAGTAAAATTTTAATAATGTTACTTGAGGCCTATAGTGAGTCAAAAAGATGATAAATGCCTTGCAATAAATAGTGTTCCCTTAGTAGAAAGCCGTCACTACACGTGTCACTATTACCCTCTTTAGGAAGCCATACTGGTTAGAGTTATGCAAAGAAGCCTTCCCAATCTTTCTCCTTCCAAGTCTTTTAGCAATTTAAAGATATAGATACATAATCACACATTGTTCTGTATTGTTCAAGGTTGTTTTTATGTGTTCAAGGTTGTTTGTCTTAAGCTATTTGGCAAGGAATAGGCACATGCTTATTCTTCTTACAGCACCCATTACATGAAATACAAATCTGAGCAAATAAAAAACATTTAATACACACATAGACACACACACACATTTTAGTTTAATCAAATATGAGCTCTGTCTTGTTTTAGAATTATATGATAAATTCTAAATAGAATTCAAAAGTTATTAGTGATCACTTGGATACAGAAGCTTCAGAGGGATGCTGAAGAGTGTTCTGAACCATCTGAAGGTTAACTGATCTAGATCTGTGCTACCTCATATGGTAGCCACTAGTCACATGAGGCTATTTAAATTCAAATTAATTAAAACTAAATAAAGTTTAAAATTCAGTTCCTGAGTTGTACTAGCCACATTTCAATTGCTCAATAGCCACATATGGATAGTGGCTACCTTACTGGGCAGCACTTATACAGAACATTTCCATCATCACACAAAGTTCTATTGGATGGTACTGGCCTAGATCACATTTTCATCCCTAGGGAAAACATTAATTTTAAAATGGTATATCACTTAAGGATGCTTTCACATCTTTAAGGTAACATAAAACCTTACTTAGATCAACTTAAACAATAAGGTTTGGACTCTCCTAAGTGCAAGTCAAGAGGTCCTGGTCCTCAGGAAATGCTTGATCTAGTATTTAAGTTCTATTTCTTTGGGATCCCCTTCACTCGTCTTTTCTCTGCATTGGTTTCACGTTCAGCATATCTTCCTTCATGCCAGAAAAGTGGCTGTGGCAATTCCCAGTTTCACATCCACACATCCTGAAATCCAAAGGAAGAGAGAAGATCTCATCTGATCTCTTCCGGGTCAGAAAGCTTCGTTCCCCGAAGCCCCAAAAAATGTCTTCTTGCATTTCATTGACTCAAATTGAGTTCCATCGGCCTGGGCCTTCCTGAATAAGATACTGACTTAGGCCACCTGGCTTAGGCCCATATTCCTGAACCGTGGCTGTGAAAAAAGGGTAAGATTGATGAGCCTTAGACCAACCAGGACTTACTCCTTGGAGTCAGGGTGTGGTCACCTTTCTCTGAAGCACTTAGACACCATAGTAGAAGGGCAGCTACATGAAAATTTTGGGGTATTCCTATCAGAAAGGAAGGGTGAGATGAAAGTAAGGGTAGGCAAACAATAGTGGCTACTATAGGCAGATTAAAGCATTTGTTTTATTTTATAATTTTTATACATTTACTAAGACTTCCTTTGGAATGTGACAATTTAGGAGTCAGTATTCCCACCCACTTGACCCCAAACACCCAAGCACAAAAATAAAAAGCAGAAACATCTCTATTTTTAAATTATATGAGCCTCTGACATTTGAGTGGGTAGAAAAAAATGAGGCAAGTGACAAGGGTTGTGATACCATGGAAGATAATTAAAATATAATATAAAAAGAAAGAACTTCTTGGGCTTCCCTGGTGGCACAGTGGTTGAGAGTCCGCCTGTCGATGCAGGGGACACAGGTTCGTGCCCCGGTCCGGGAGGATTCCACATGCCGTGGAGCGGTCATCTGGGTAGGAGGCTAGAGCGAGCAATCCAAATTAACATATCTTAAAAAAAAAGATTCTGTCCCAAGGCAGATCTTTAACAATTCTCCCAACCATAGTCTGATTTGGGTCCTCTAAAGTTAAAAAAAAAAACAAAAACAAATTTGAGATATTAAGCAAATATCCAGAGATAGTCAGAGACAGAGCCAGAACTCAAACCAGACCTAACTCTAAAGTTCATTCCAGATTCCTTTCACCAAAAGCCAGTGTATGTGAGCCAAAGTCTATATGCCACGTACTTTCCATTAAATCCCCAGGTCACATGTACTAAGGAGGAAGGCATGACAGGCAAAGCACTGTGCTAAGTGCTCTTTGGGGAGACGCGATATAAACTTAAAATATATACATCAGTGCTTGAAAGCATATACTAAATGTTCAGTCAGTCATTCAGACAAGAAGTTCCACCTGAGCAAAGACAGAGAGACAGGAAGAGAAGAAACCAGTAACTACAGTCCCAAAATAAACTAAAGGGAAAGAGGATTATGGATCTAGGTGAAGTTAGGGCATTTTTAAAGCCATATGCATCTGAGGAGGATTAACATGAAAATTTTTC
Source organism: Grampus griseus (assembly GCF_964374135.1). Taxonomy (NCBI): domain Eukaryota; kingdom Metazoa; phylum Chordata; class Mammalia; order Artiodactyla; family Delphinidae; genus Grampus; species Grampus griseus. Next base: position 71,997,183 of record NC_139000.1, on the reverse strand, counting down.
AGAAAAAGGAAAACCCTAATCATTTATACAGCACTTTGTAAATTTCAAAATACTTTCACATCCATAAATTTCACTAACAGCTACCATATATCAGCTACTGTACAATAGTATATCAATTCTAATTGTAGCTGATATAGACAGGTCATATGATTTGACTGTAGTCACACAGTGAAAAAGCAGATAGGGAACTCAAACTCAGATGTGTCTGATTCTAAACACTATATTCTTCTTACTACATTGTGATTTCTCTATTTTCTTTTACCTCCAGGTTGATATTTAGGGGTAGATAGGGTGCGAAATTTTATATTATTTTAACTGAGTTGGGTTGACAGTAGAGAGATTGATAATTGGAGAGGGCATATTCAATAAAATTTTATATGTAGGAAATAACAGAAAGAAATCGATTTTACTTTTGTAACTCACAGGCAGTCAAGGTAGACTATACATTCCTGGGTGATGAAAATGCCAAAAAATCAACATTGATCCTCTATGAGAATTCCAGAGTCCCTTTCCTTCTGGAAAGGATGGAAGACATATAATTTTATGACTGCTTTTGATTGCTCTTCCTCCACCCAGCATGACATTCAAGTGGATACATCACCGCAAAACAAAATGTAAATTAACAAAGTACAGAAGGAATTATATTAGGATTCCAGAGGCACAGGATTGAGTCTTAAAAGATAGGAGAATAAAGAGGAAGAAAACATTCAGAGAAATAAAACAGATTTGTAAGTGTTAGGTTACCTAAACTAGACTATCAACTCTCATGAATGGACATAAAGCAAGAGTTCAAGTGTTTGGCAAAAGAAACTTGCCATGAACACCACAACTCTCTCCATTGATAGCATACATTTGTCCTAATGTGGTAGCATACATTAGCCCTAGCATTACAGCTTGCATTTCCCCATATATGTGTCCTGGAGCAACCACACTCCTGCAAATATGAACAAAACTAAGGGAAGGCACTAACATGAAACCCCTTTCGAATAGAGCTCTATTGGTTTTACTATCACTTTTGATAGTTCTAACCTCCTATAACCTAAACTACCAAACAATGTATATCTTCACATGTGAGAAGGGGGTCAAAAGCAGGAAATACAAGAAAAAGAGGTTCAATCTAGAATCACCACTTCAAAGACAAGAGTAAACAAAATCAAAATTCCTATAAGCAAACATGTTAATATCAAAGTCTAGCAGAATATTATTTTAAGGACTATTTTAAGTACTTTTATCTTTTCTACTATTAAAATTATTTTGCTCATTATCAGAAAAGACATACTGATACATACATAAGACATATATTTATATATATATAATACATAAATATTTATAAAGATACATATACACAAAGATAACAACTGTTAATATTTTATTGCATACCCTTCTGAAATACTTGGAATATTCTGGGAGATGCATATAGATTCTGAGATTTATATCATAATTTATACTGACAAAAAAAGGTTTATCTCTTTAAATATAAGTTTGGGAATCAGTGGAGTAAATTGTCGTAACTAAAATAAAAGTCAAGTACAAGTTCCATTTGTCATAAACATTAAAAAGAATACTAAATGGGAGAATCGGGAAGATGGCAAAGAGTAAGACGCGGAGATCACCTTCCTCCCCACAGATACACCAGAAATACACCTACACGAGGAACAACTCCTACAGAACACCTACTGAACGCTGGTAGAAGACCTCAGACCTCCCAAAAGGCAAGAAACTCCCCACGTACCTGGGTAGGGCAAAAGAAAAAAAGAAAAAACAGAGACAAAAGAATAGGGACGGGACCTGCACCAGTGGGAGGGAGCTGTGAAGGAGGAAAAGTTTCCACACACTAGGAGCCCCTGCGCGAGCGGAGACTGCGGGTGGCGGAGAAGAGCACAGCAACAGGGGGGCAGAGGGCTAAGTGGAGAGATTCCCGCACAGAGGATCGTTGCTGACCCACACTCACGAGTCCGAGAAGCTTGTCTGCTCACCCGCTGGGGCGGGCGGGACTGGGAGCTCAGGCTAGGGCTTCGGTCCGAGCGCAGGGAGGGGACTGGGGTTGGCAGCGTGAACACAGCCTACAGGGGGTTAGTGCACCACGGCTAGCCAGGAAGGAGTCCGGGGAAAAGTCTGGACCTGCCGAAGAGGCAAGAGACTTTTTCATCCCTCTTTGTTTCCTGGTGCGCGAGGAGAGGGGATTAAGAGCGCTGCTTAAAGGAGCTCCAGAGAAGGGCGCGAGCCGCGGCTAACAGCGCGGTCCCCAGAGACGGGCATGAGCCGCTAAGGCTGCTGCTGCCGCCACCAAGAAGCCTGTGTGTGAGCACAGGTCACTATGCACACCTCCCTTCGGAGGAGCCTGTGCAGCCCGCCACTGCCAGGGTCCCGGGAGCCATGGACAACTTCCCCGAGAGAAGGCACGTTGCGCCTCAGGCTGGTGCAACGTCCCGCCGGCCTCTGCTGCCGCGGCTCGCCCCGCATCTGCACCGCTCCCTCCCCCCTGCCTCAGTGAGCCAGAGCCCCCGAAGCAGCTGCTCCTTTAACCCAGTCCTGTCTAAGCGAAGAGAAGACGCCCTCTGGCAACCTACACGCAGAGGCAGGGCCAAATCCAAAGCTGAGCCCCAGGAGCTGTGCGAACAAAGAAGAGAAAGGGAAATCTCTCCCAGCAGCCTCAGGAGCAGCGGATTAAATCTCCACAATCAACTTGATGTACCCTGCATCTGTGGAATACCTGAAGAGACAACGAATCATCCCAAACTGAGGAGGTGGACTTTGAGAGCAAGATTTATTATTTTTTCCCCGTTTCCTCTTTTTGTAAGTGTGTAGGTGTATGCTTCTGTGCGAGATTTTGTCTGTATAGCTTTGCTGTCACCATTTGTCCTAGGGCTCTATCCGTCCGTTTTTTTTTTTTCAAAAAATTTTTTTTCTTAATAATTATTACTTTAATAACTTTATTTTATCTTATTTTATTTTATCCTCTTTCCTCTTTCTTTCTTTCTTTTATTTCTTCCTTCCTCCCTTCCTCCCTTTATCTCTTTCTCTCTTTCTCTCTTTCTTTCTTTCTACTTTTGCTCCCTTTTATTCTGAGCTGTGTGGATGAAAGGCTCTTGGTGCTGCAGCCAGGAGTCAGTGCTGTGCCTCTGAGGTGAGAGAGCCAACTTCAGGACACTGGTCCACAAGAGACCTCCCAGCTCCACATAATATCAAATGGCAAAAACCTCCCAGAGATCTCCATCTCAACACCAGCATCCAGCTTCACTCAACGACCAGCAAGATACAGTGCTGGACACCCTATGCCAAACAACTAGCAAGACAGGAACACAACCCCACCCATTAGCAGAGAGGCTGCCAAAAATCACACTAACTCCACAGACACCCCAAAACACACCACCAGATGTGAACCTGCCCACCAGAAAGACAAGATCCAGCCTCATCCACCAGAACACAGGCACTAGTCCCCCCCATCAGGAAGCCTACACAACCCACTGAAACAACTTTAGCCACTGGGGACAGACACCAAAAACAACGGGAACTACGAACCTGCAGCCTGCAAAAAGGAGACCCCAAACACAGTAAGATAAGCAAAATGAGAAGACAGAAAAACACACAGCAGATGAAGGAGCAAGATGAAAACCCACAAGACCTAACAAATGAAGAGAAAATAGGCAGTCTAGCTGAAAAAGAATTCAGAATAATGATAGTAACGATGATCCAAAATCTTGGAAATAGAATAGAGAAAATGCAAGAAACATTTAACAAGGACCTAGAAGAACTAAAGATGAAACAACCAACGATGAACAACACAATAAATGAAATTAAAAACACTCTAGATGGGATCAATAGCAGAATAACTGAGGCAGAAGAAGGGTAAGTGACCTGGAAGATAAAATAGTGGAAATAACTACTGCACAGCAGAATAAAGAAAAAAGAATGAAAAGAATGGAGGACAGTCTCAGAGACCTCTGGGACAACATTAAACACACCACCATTCGAATTATAGGGGTTCCAGAAGAAGAAGAGAAAAAGAAAAGGACTGAGAAAATATTTGAGGAGATTATAGCTGAAAACTTCCCTAATATGGGAAAGGAAATAGTTAATCAAGTCCAGGAAGCACAGAGAGTCCCATACAGGATAAATCTAAGGAGAAACACGCCAAGACACATATTAATCAAACTGTTAAAAATTAAATACAAAGAAAACATATTAAAAGCAGCAAGGGAAAAACAACAAATAACACACAAGGGAATCCCCATAAGGTTAACAGCTGATCTTTCACAGAAACTCTGCAAGCCAGAAGGGACTGGCAGGACATATTTAAAGTGAAGAAGGAGAAAAACCTACAACCAAGATTACTCTACCCAGCAAGGATCTCATTCAGATTTGATGGAGAAATTAAAACCTTTACAGACAAGCAAAAGCTGAGAGAGTTCAGCACCACCAAACCAGCTTTACAACAAATGCTAAAAGACCTTCTCTAGGCAAGAAACACAAGAGAAGGAAAAGACCTACAATAACAAACCCAAAACAATTAAGAAAATGGGAATAGGAACATACATATTGATAATTGCCTTAAATGAAAATGGATTAAATGCTCCCACCAAAAGACAGAGATTGGCTGAATGGATACAAAAACAAGACCCATATATTTGCTGTCTACAAGAGACCCACTTCAGACCTAGAGACACATACAGACTGAAAGTAAGGGGATGGAAAAAGATATTCCATGTAAATGGAAACCAAAAGAAAGCTGGAGTAGCAATTCTCATATGAGACAAAATAGACTTTAAAATAAAGACTATTAGAAGAGACAAAGAAGGACACTACATAATGATCAAGGGAAGATATAACAATTGTAAATATTTATGCACCCAACATACGAGCACCTCAATACATAAGGCAAATACTAACAGCCATAAAAGGGGAAATCGAGAGTAACACATTCATAGTAGGGGACTTTAACACCCCACTTTCACCAATGGATAGATCATCCAAAATGAAAATAAATAAGGAAACACAAGCTTTAAATGATACATTAAACAAGATGGACTTAATTGATATTTATAGGACATTCCATCCAAAAACAACATAATACACATTTTTCTCAAGTGCTCATGGAACACTCTCCAGGATAGATCATATCTTGGGTCACAAATCAAGCCTTGGTAAACTGAAGAAAGTTGAAATTCTATCAAGTATCTTTTCCGACCACAACGCTATGAGACTAGATACCAATTACAGGAAAAGATCTGTAAAAAAAACACACACATGGAGGCTAAACAATATACTACATAATAACGAAGTGATCACTGAAAAAATCAAAGAGGAAATCAAAAAATACCTAGAAACAAATGATAATGGAGACACGATGACCCAAAACCTATGGGATACAGCAAAAGCAGTTATAAGAGGGAAGTTTATAGCAATACAATCCTACCTTAAGAAACAGGATGGGCTTCCCTGGTGGCACAGTGGTTTGGAGTCTGCCTGCTGGTGCAGGGGACGCAGGTCCGTGCCCCGGTCCAGGAGGATCCCACATGCCGTGGAGCGGCTGGGCCCATGAGCCACGGCCGCTGAGGCTGTGCGCCCGAAGCCTGTGCTCCACAAAGGGAGAGGCCATGGCAGTGAGAGGCCCACGTACCAAAAAAAAAAAAAAAAAAAAATCTTCCAACAAACAAAAGCCCAGGACCAGATGGCTTCACAGCCAAATTCTATCAAACATTTAGAGAAGAGCTAACACCTATCCTTCTCAAACTCTTCCAAAATATAGCAGAGGGAGGAACACTCCCAAACTCATTCTACGAGGCCACCATCACCCTGATACCAAAACCAGACAAGGATGTCACAAAGAAAGAAAACTACAGGCCAATATCACTGGTGAACATAGATACAAAAATCCTCAACAAAATACTAGCAAACAGAATCCAACAGCACATTAAAAGGATCATACACCATGATCAAGTGGGGTTTATCCCAGGAATGCAAGGATTCTTCAATATAAGCAAATCAATCAACGTGATACACCATATTAACAAATTGAAGGAGAAAAACCATATAATCATCTCAATAGATGCAGAGAAAGCTTTCGACAAAATGGAAATAAAAGCAAAAATAAACAAAAGGGACCTAATGAAACCTCAAAGCTTTTGCACAGCAAAGGAAACCATAAAGAAGACGAAAAGACAACCCTCAGAATGGGAGAAAATATTTGCAAATGAAGCAACTGACAAAGGATTAACCTCCAAAATTTACAAGCAGCTCATGCAGCTCAATAACAAAAAAACCAAACAACCGAATCCAAAAATGGGCAGAAGACCTAAACAGACATTTCTCCAAATAAGATATACAGACTGCCAACAAACACATGAAAGAATGCTCAACATCATTAATCATTAGAGAAATGAAAATCAAAACTACAATGAGATATCATCTCACACCAGTCAGAATGACCAAAATCAAAAAATCTAGAAACAGGGCTTCCCTGGTGGTGCAGTGGTTGAGAGTCTGCCTGCTGATGCAGGGGACACGGGTTCATGCCCCAGTCCGGGAAGATCCCACATGCCGCGGAGCGGCTGGGCACGTTAGCCATGGCTGCTGAGCCTGCGCATCCGGAGCCTGTGCTCCGCAACAGGAGAGGCCACAACAGTGAGAGGCCCGCATACCGCCAAAAAAAAAAAAAAAAAGAAAAGAAAAATCTAGAAACAATAAATGCTGGAGACGGTGTGGAGAAAAGGGAACACTCTTGCACTGCTGGTGGCAATATGAGTTGGTACAGCCACTATGGAGAACAGTATGGAGGTTCCTTAAAAAACTACAAATAGAACTATCATATGACACAGCAACCCCACTACTGGGCATATATACCCTGAGAAAACCATAATTCAAAAAGAGTCATGTACCAAAATGTTCATTGCAGCTCTATTTACAATAGCCCAGAGATGGAAACAACCTAAGTGTCCATCATCGGATGAATGGATAAAGAAGATGTGGCACATATATACAATGGAATATTATGCAGCCATAAAAAGAAACGAAACTGAGCTATTTGTAATGAGGTGGATGGACCCAGAGACTGTCATACAGAATGAAGTAAGTCAGAAAGAGAAAGACAAATACCGTATGCTAACACATATGGAATTTAAGAAAAAAAAATGTCATGAAGAACCTAGGGGTAAGACAGGAATAAAGACACAGACCTGGGCTTCCCTGGTGGCGCAGTGGTTGATGGTCCGTCTGCCGATGCAGGGGACACAGATTCGTGTCCCGGTCTGGGAGGATCCCACGTGCCGCGGAGTGGCTGGGCCCGTGAGCCATGGCCGCTGGGCCTGCATGTCCGGAGCCTGTGCTCCACGATGGGAGAGGCCACAACAGTGAGAAGCCCATGTACCAAAAAAAAAAAAAAAAAAACAGACACAGACCTACTAGAGAATGGACTTGAGGATATGGGGAGGGGGAAGGGTAAGCTGTGACAAAGTGAGAGAGTGGTATGGACATATATACACTACCAAATGTAAAATAGATAGCTTGTGGGAAGTAGCCGCATAGCACAGGGAGATCAGCTAGGTGGTTTGTGACCACCTAGAGGGGTGGGATAGGGAGGGTGGGAGGGAGGGAGACGCAAGAGGGAAGAGATATGGGAACGTATGTATATGTATAAATGATTCACTTCGTTATAAAGCAGAAACTAGCACACCATTGTAAAACAATTATAGTCCAAGAAAGATGTAAAAAAAAAAAAAAAGAATACTACATGAATTTTAAGAAAGTGTAAAGGAAGAAATGGATGATAGGAAGGGTAAAAATCAAAGATCCATTAGGAAAAAAATGTGGCAAAAATGCTTTTATGTTTGTATTTACAAACTAAATTTTTATTACTAATCTGATTAACATTTTTTTTAATCTAATGACAAATTTGAACCCTTTTAAGACAGTATTTTACTTTTCAAGATATTTTTTCAAGAACATTAATAAAATCAATTTTCTTTTAAAATGGAAAGTATAACGCTACATTAGCTCTGCGAGATCACCTAAAGTCATATTTTCTTTCTCTCTTCTAGACTCCTATGTGTTTATTTTCTATCTGGCTAGTTTTTACTGAATCACCGCCTAATGATGTATCTTCAATGGCTGAATTGAAATTTTAATAAGAGTTAAATAACCACATTGGATTTAAAGCATAAAATAATATTGCTTTCTTCAAAATCCTTTTTTTTTCATCTCCTTGATATATTTGCAAAGTTCTTAAAGGAATAGACATTTATCTGAGATGCCCCAAAATGGGTAACATGAACCCAGAAAAGACAGGTAGTCTACGGTAGGTACACACAGCCATGGCATGAATATTGTTCAACTTTCTTGTCAATTTTACTCAGACTTTTGGAGGGACCAGTTAAGCATTCATTACCTTTAATACTAAAAAGAATCTTAAAATGTGTTTACATTGTTTATAGTCCAACGCAAAAATCACAATTAAAAGAAAAAAAACACTTAAAGAAATGTGCTGGTGGCTTGTTTTGGCTAGAACCCTGAGGGTAAGAGGTTTTACACTCTGCATTTAGGATTTGGGATAGAAAAGTCTGAGAAGCAGTGCCTCACAACTAGCATAAAGTGACTTGCATATAATGGAAGTTCAGTAAATAACTGTTGATTTGATTTGAGTTGCCATCAGATGTAACTTGGAAGTCTTGGAGAGTTTACTTTTTGACACGTTAAATAGCGTATCAGAGGGAAGAGAAAGAGAAAAAAAACAAAAAAAATTCTGCTAAATGACTTCTTAACATCTCTCACAGGACAACTGGAATTCTCTGCAGAACACTGAATACTCCAATGGCTGCATTAGGGCCAACTGATTTCTCAAATGTCTATGGAATAAAATCCAAATTCTTTAACCTGTTATGCATCCAGGATCTCAACACATCCTGTCCCATTTTGTTTTCCCATTTTATTACTCTGCTTTAAGCCAAATTGTACCACTCCCAGGTCTCCATACACATCCAAAATGTTCCTATCTATGTCTTTGGCCAGTCTATTTTCCCTAACTTGGATGCCTTTCCCTGTCCTGCCATTATCATCTACTAGGCACAGTCCAAATGCCACCCCTTCTAGAAAGCCTTCTATGATCTTTGACCCTGATAAGTTATGCTTCTTTCTGATCTGAATAAGAAATTTGTATATGACTCTTTCACTGAATTTATTTTCTGCCTTATGTTATATTTAATATGTCTTACTTTCCCTGTTAAATTAAAAACTCTTTGATAGAAGATAAAATATATGTCTTATGCTATGAACTCACTGCCAAGTTCCTTTTGGATTCTGTCAACAGACTTTCAATCATTTTAATTTAAATGAATCATCCAAAAAGTTTATAGCATTTAATACACCCACTTCTCAGAGATATGAAATTCAGTTTTTCTTTATGTAATTTAATTGATAGTGCCAGATAATGTAGAAAAAAAAACTGACTGATTAATAGCTGTTTCTGGTTTGGTGGAAATCACCAAAACAAAAGCTGGATAAATTACTTTTTACAGAGATGTTTGGTCTAGGTACAGAACTAGACTCAGTAGATAATAGTTGCAAGCCCTTCTCAGGACTGCTTATAACTATCATAGACTGTAAGATACACTTTGAACTGGTTTAAGTGAGGGCATGATTGCAGCAAAATATATATTTGTAATTCTCCCAATAATACACAAACATAAAAGCATGTTTGTTGTTCCTTTAGAAAGCACTGGAGGCATCTGAGAAAAAAAATAAAAGCACCACCACAACATCTCTTTGTATAGAGATTGCCAACAGGAAAATCTAAAATTCAGCATAAGCTTTGGAAACTAGTCAAATGCTGAGAAATCTACAGAATTTATTTTATAAAATCTTGTTTTTCTATTTGTTGAAGTGAGTATAATATAAAAACAAATGGACATTAACATGTATGATTTCAATAGCTTTCTCTTTATTCCCGGTTTTACTGAGATATAACTAAGGAGTTCCTTTTGGAGTTACTTCCAGAAGGTAACTCCAAAAAGAACTGTCAGTCTGATTGGCTTAGATTTATCCAAAACCGATTTTTGTTGGAGGTAGCTCTTTGAATTGCCTATTTTCCTTAATTGGAAATTATCATTTTCAAGAACCCTTAACTCTAGTCTTTCCTCCTCTCTTAGAATTTCTCAGCTACTTCATCCTTATCCATCATTCATAATATGCACAAGTATTTCTGTTGCACAAGAGCAAATAAGTAAGATTTTTTTTCAAAAGAAATAAATTATATTAGCTTACTCTACTTTTCCAATAACATGTTATTCAGAAGTGTAAATAATGTTATATCCTTTAGAGCTGGAAATTCCAAAGAAGGTGAATTACACTGAAATATACCTAACATCAAAATATGCTATCAACTACTTCAGAGAGTAACTGAATATCCATCTATTGTGAAGAAGTAGATTTTGCTGAATTCTGTTTTCCCTTCTTTTTTTTTCTTTAATTTATTTATTTATTTTTGGCTGCATTGGGTCTTCGTTGCTGCACGTGGGCTTTCTCTAGTTGCGGTGAGTGGAGTCTACTCTTCGTTGCAGGTGTGCGGGCTTCTCATTGCAGTGGCTTCTCTTGTTGTGCAGCACAGGCTCTAGGGGCACAGGCTTCAGTAGTTGTGGCATGCAGGCTCAGTAGTTGTGATGCACGGGCTTAGCTGTTCCACAGCATGCAGGATCTTCTGGGACCAGGGCTCGAACCCATGTCCCCAGCATTAGCAGGTGGATTCTTAACCACTGTGCCACCACGGAAGTCCCTTTCCTTCTTCTTAAAGTCAGCTTTATTGAAATACAATTATATACAATAAAACTCACTCTTTCAAATGTAGTTTGATGAGTTTTGACAAATGTACACAGTCATGTAAACACCACCACAATCAAGAATCAGAACATTTCCATAAAGTTCCTTTATTCCACTTTGGGGTCAATCACACCCCTAACCCCCATCCCCAGGCAACCACTGATTTTGTTTTCTATCCCAATAGTTTTGCCTTTTCTAGAATGTAATATAAATAGAATCCTACAGTATTCAGTCTTTTGTTTCTGACTTCATTCACTTAGCAAAATGCTTTTGGGATTCATCCATGTTGTCTCATGTATTTGTAGTTCATCCCTTTTTATTGCTAAATAGCATTCCATTGTATGAATATAACACAATTTATTTAACCAGTCAGCATTTGATGGACATTAGGCTTGTTTTCAGCTTTTAGTTATTATGAATAAAGCTTCTATGAACATTTGACTACAGCTGGGCCTTTGTGTGGACCTGCTTATATTTCTTTCGGTTAAATACCTAGAAGTGAGATTGCTAAATCATATGATGTGTGTTTATCTTTATAAAAAACTGCCAAAGCTATTTTCCAACGTGGCTGTATCATTTTGTATTCCCAACAGCAACGTATGAGATTTCCAGTTGTACCACAACCCCATCATCACCTGTTACTGACAATATTTTAGTCACTATAATGAGTCTATAGTGGCATCTCAATGTAACTTGCATTTCCCTACTAACTAATGATGTTGAGCATCTTTTCATGTGCCTATTCGGTCAAATGTTTATTGAAAACTTTTGTCCATTTAAAAAATTGGATTGTTTGTCTTATTACTATAAAAGTTCTTTATAAACATTAAGTCCTTTTTCAGATGTAGGTATGGCTTTGCTGAATATTGTAGTACATATCTTTTTGAACACTCATCCAATGACTTTACAGGTCAAATTAGACAGGACTGTAGTACTCAAGATCAAATTCCCTAAGAACTGCACCATTCAAAGGTCAATTTCTACTAAGACTATATCACCCAGTGGTCAACTTCCAAAGGACTGTACCACTCAAAAGTCAAATTCTATAAAGGCACCCAAATGGCAAATTCTATGAGTACTATACCATTCAATGTCTTAGGGAGAACAGCTCTCATTTATCATATTCTGAAATCAATCACTGTGTGTTTATATCAAAGATGATCCAAATCTGTCATTCCATCAGATCATGTGTATACCTTGAAAACAAAAAATCTTAGAATTTATACTGAGGGCAATTTTTTAAAATATTTAGCAGTACTCTACCAAACTTACACTTTTAAAGATTCAATAAACCTTACTAACTCCGGTTCCTGTTTTCCATGTCCACACTCATATTGAAGCACTCTGTTATATTAATTTGTATTTGTTTATTTCATTGCATATCTTCTGGTGTCTGTTTTTTGCTTGTTAGTAGTATCTCTCCCCTAAGTTAAGAATCACCCTCTGTTCTGTCTTGACTACAGAGGCTAGTTAGTATATGGCTCAGTATTTAGCTGTGTGTCACTTGGGCTCCCAGGAGGACAGATTTCACACTCAAAGAGAATAATAAGGGATTATTCATGAAACAGTAGACAAGCGTAAAGGAAACCAGCAAGCCACAATTGCTATTACTCCTAGGTCTGAAAAAAAATGGAGAGGAAGAAGTTGCTGGAACCTGAATAGAGTTAACTATAGCTACTGGAGCAGTGGTCTTTTGTAGGTAGATTCAAGAAACCTTACGGAATCAGGAAGAAAAAATACTTCAATCTTATTTTCCTTTCACTCTCCAATCTGCTGATGGGGACTACCACGGGGAAAATCCAACAGGAGGGATAAGAGTAGTAAATCACATAGATGCACTCCATAAATGTCAGCCTCCCAGGACACATAACAAAAGAGAAGAGTGAAGAGTGGATTTGGATGGGCCATAGAAATTATTAAACATAAGATGATAAATGTGCCCTGATCACTGAATAGTTACTCCAAGTACAACTCTAAGTGTACAGAGGAAATAAAATATAAAATAACAAGAATTATCAGTGTACCACAAAAAAAAATAATAACTCTTATTAAGTCAGATGTTCAACAGGCTCTTTATGTTTGGAAATATGGTCATTCCACATGGAAGAAATAGGACATATATTTAGGATTTTTTTTGTGTGTTGTTTTATGACTAAAAATTAAATTCTTAAAAGAGGGTAAGGGGCTTCCCTGGTGGCGCAGTGGTTGAGAGTCCGCCTGCCGATGTAGGGGACGCGGGTTCGTGCCCCGGTCCAGGAAGATCCCACATGCCGCGGAGCAGCTAGGCCCGTGAGCCATGGCCGCTGAGCCTGCGCGTCCGGAGCCTGTGCTCCGCAACGGGAGAGGCCACAACAGTGAGAGGCCCACGTACCGCAAAAAAAAAAAAAAAAGAGGGTAGGGTGTCAAGGAAAGAAGAATGAGGGAAAGCAGCATTGCTTGATTTTTATTTCCTTATCTATCAACAGCTGGGAAAGATATTGCTGCTGCCATTCTTGAAACACCTACTGCTATCTTAAAAGTTACATTAAAAAAAAAAAGTTCTGGGGCTTCCCTGGTGGCGCAGTGGTTGAGAGTCCGCCTGCCGATGCAAGGGACACGGGTTCGTGCCCCGGTCTGGGAAGATCCCACATGCCGCGGAGCAGCTGGGCCCGTGAGCCATGGCCGCTGAGCCTGCGCTCCGCAATGGGAGAGGCCACAACAGTGAGAGGCCCGCGTACCGCAAAAAAAAAAAAAAAAAAAAAGTTCTGGCTTCCCTGGTGGCGCAGTGGTTGAGAGTCCGCCTGCCAATGCAGGGGACACGGGTTCATGCCCCAGTCAGGGAAGATCCCACATAAAAAGTCCCATAAATGTTCTCTTTAACATTTTTCATTTCATAAAAATGTTTTATTTACCTCCTTAATCTAAGCATTTATATTACTCTCAGGAAAGAATATTGAAAATGGCATGAATTAGGTATTTGGTAGACATAAGTTGGTATTTTGGCTCTATCTTTATTAGTGGTAAGACCTATGGCAAAATATTTAACCTTTCTAAGCAAACATTTCCTCACCTGAAAAGAAAAAAAAACCAAAAATAGTAATGACTGTTCCTCAGGACCAGAGTAAATTTTAAGTAGTGTGTGAAGAACTTCTCATCACTACATCTGGATCATCTCCGTTAATAGTAACCTTCCTACAGTTTTTACTTGGGGGCAGAATCTCTTTGGATCCTAAAGAATGTATTATAGATTCCACTTGTCAAATAATTCTAGATCCATTTTACCTGTAAAAAAGGGACAGACAAATGATGTAGATGACTATGGGAATACTCTTACCTATAATGTTTGCATTCAGTACTATATTACAATTACCTTTTTTTCTACACATAATCTGCGTTCACTCTCTAATTTTATTCAGCCTTGAAAAAAAAAGTAACATTTTGGACTTCACAAAACTCTTCAAATCATCTATAAAATATGCAAGAAATAAATTATTTCCTTTAACCTCTAACTGAATGTAGGTGGGAAGTAAAGAAAGAACATCTGATAATCTCTGAAAATGGTCAATGGACTAGGTGAACAAGTCACGCATATGAATAGCACAGATGGTCATCACCAAAACCCAACAAGAGGCGCAGGACTAGACTAAGGAGATGCCTTGATCCTTCAGAAGAACAAACACATCTGGACTGACAAAATTCACACACTTTCTAAAGCAACTGATATTTTCTACATATTCTACTTCTAATAAACTTTGTACACAGCAACTCAAAGTTAAGGACTCGTAACAAAAATTATAATTTTATCATAAATATTGGCTCATCAAGTACTCACATACTCAAATATACCTTAACAAAATACTTGGACAATTATTTATTGTGAGTCTCAAAAGCAAGATCATGTGGGACTTCCCTGGTGGTGTGGTTGTTAAGAATCCGCCTGACAATGCAGGGGACACAGGTTCGAGCCTTGGTCCCAGAAGATCCCACATGCCTCAAAGCAACTAAGCCCATGTGCCACAGCTACTGAGCCTGCGCTCTAGAGCCCACGAGCCACAACTACTGAAGCCCGCATACCCAGAGCCCGTGCTCCACAACAAGAGAAGCCACCGCAATGAGAAGCCCACCCACCACAATGAAGAGTAGCCCCCACTCACCGCAACTAGAGAAAGCCCGTGGGCAGGAACGAAGACCCAACGCAGCCAAAAATAAAAATTAATTAATTTAAAAAACTGTAAAGTAAGATCATGTGAAATGTCTTTTATTCTATTTATTGAGAAAACAATTTAAATAAATGTTTACATATACATTTACTTAATTTAAATTTTTGTTATTTGTGCGTGACTACTACTGAATTCAATTTTTTGTTCATTATTTATGTAAGTGCTACTGAAAATTATAAAAGTGGTATCTTTTCATTTTGTCTATTGGATAAATTTAGTACTACTAGGTAATGACATAATCTGATACTGGAAAATACAAAAGCCAAGTAATATTTTGACATTTGGATGCTATTACTATCTAGGACTGGTTATATATGCTTAACTAATAAGACAGATAACATTCTGTGAAACATCTGTGTTTATCAGCCAGTTATACACCTAAAATTATTATGTTACCTGAAGTGTTAAGCCTACTGCTGTTCAACCTACTGCTCAGTCTGGATAAAAAGTAACCTCTGGCGGGTTTCCTGGCCCTCAGGTGGAAGCAGATAAGTGCAATTGATGGAGACACTATCAGAGGAAGGACACTCTTGTGCTTTGGAACTAAAATATATAAATGAGACCCAAAAAAATCACAGAAGAAAAATTAGTATGGAAAATTTCAAAGTAACCAAATGAAAGAGGTGGGAGGACGTTAAACTTCTGTCAATGAATAAACCATCCCACCTGCTAATTTCCTCAACTGAGATTAAATCTAAACCACCAGCTTCAATTTTAAATAATAATAGGTACCATTTATTGAAGAAAGAGCTTTACATACATTGTGTCATTCAATTTTCAACATAAACCTATGAGGTATATATTATGGTTTCTATTTTATAAGTAAGAAGATTGAAAGTCAGAGACATTAACAATATGTCTAAAGTCATACACTTATCAGAAAACTAAGATTAAACCTAAGTTTTTCAGGAGACAAAGGTTGTGCTCATAGTCATGGTCCTAGGTTGTCAATTACATCAAGTGCTTCTTAAGGTAGAAAACTCCTTAGGACAGAAACAGGCAAATAAACCATAACATCTTTGTACTATTGATAGATTCCAAAAGATTACAGCAGTGATAAAAGAAAAGGTTATGAGAGCTACGTATATTGTTATCTCATGTTTATTTATGGCAATTTCTGTATTATTCTTGTCTTAGTGTAACAAAACCACCAAATTAGAAAATAGATCAACATTCAGTACATCAGAGCACTTCCAAAATGGCAGTTATTTAGGACCTCTGAAAACCTGCTTCTCTATAAAATCAGTGAGGAAGAACACCGGCAAAAATCATCAAAATCAACTCTTCCAGAACTGTGAAATTAACTAAAGACATGCAACAATCCATTAAGTGTTTATTCAAGAAAAACAGATGAAAATAGATAAGAAAAGCAAATTTAGTAGCATTTTAACTTGCCCTAATCCTCTTCCCAACCTTGCAATAGCCTTGAAAACCAATAGCTTCACAGCAATGGTAGCTGTGAAACCCTTGAGCCTGGAGAGGGCAGAATGGGTTTGGAACTCCCCCTCAAAAAGCCCTTAAGCCCCCAGAATAGCACTATTTGACATAACAGCTCCCTAAAAAGCACCATTCTCAAGGTATGTCTTTATTTGACCTGATGCAGAGGGCACCCTATGAAAATTGACCTTTGTCATTTGTCAAAAACAATAAACAATGTTTAATGTCAATTAATGTGGCAATTGTTTAATGCAGCAGCTGCCTGAAGTGGTATTTCAGTTAGGACTAACACGAGGACAACCAAAAAAACTTAAAAGGAAAAACTGGGTAATGAAGTATCCATAGGGGGCTTTGAAAAGCTCTGACATGTTACTGGAATCTAGAAGGCCACATCACATTGAGGGTTGTGTGCATGCCCAGGAAGGCCTAAGAACATACTAATCTCTCACCTCTGACTGACCATGAGGCTCTGCACAAGCAGAAAGTTAAAGCTAAGGTAAAGTTATAAACTGCCCATCAGAGCATTCAAGATATGCCCCAACACGCACATACAGCCTCTCAGCAAAGGTTGGGAGATTTATCCACACAAAGCATTTAAGGAAATCTCTGTCCAATCATGAGCTGACCACTAGGCTAACCAAGTGGAGACATCAGTAGTCAGACACAACAAAGAACACAGACTTTATATAATTATTCCAGGAAAGTCACAAACAAACAAATGTCAACAAATAGCAACAACAAACCCTGAAGGTGGTAGGAATCTAATATCCAAAATTATCACACTGTATTACTTAAAATGTTCATTTTTCAACAAAAAAGTATAAGACACTCAAAGAACCAGGCAACTATGGCCAATACACAGGGAGAAAAAGCAATCCATAAAAACAGTTCCTGGGAAACACAGATTATGGACTCACTAAACACAGACTTCAAGTCAGCTAATATAACTACATTAAAAGAATTGTTAAAAACCATATCCAAAGAATCAAAGAAAATTATTAGAAAAATGCTGCTACCTCACATCATATACAAAAATTAACCCAATATATATTATAAACCTAAATTTAAGAACCAAAATTATAAAACTCTTAGAAGAAAACATAGGAGAAAATCTTTGTGACATTGGATCAGGCAACGGTTTCTTAGATAAGATATGAAAGGCACAAGCAACCAAAAAATATATATATACATATACATATATATAGATAAGTAGATGTCATTAATATTAAAAATGTTTATGCTCAAAAGAACACCTCAAGAAAATGAAAAGACAACCCACAGAACAGAAAAATATATTTGCAAATCATATATATAACAAGAGATCTGTATCTAGAATACATAAAAGAACACTTACAAGTCAATAACAAAAAGATAAATTCCCAATTTAAAAATGGGCAAGATTCTAAATAGACATTTCTTCAGATATATAAATGGCCAACAGGCACATGAAAAAATACTTAATAAAATTAGTTATCAGATAAGCACAAATTAAAAACACAGTGAGGTACTGTTTCATGCCCACTAGGATGGCTATAATCAAAAAAGATGTACAATAACAAGTGTTGGCAAGTTTATGGAGAAACTGGAAGCCTATAGATACCTAGTGTGAATGCAAAATGGTGTAGCCACTTTGTAAAACAGTTTGGCAGTTCCTCAAAAATTAAATACAGAGTTGCCATATGAACCAACAATTCCTCTCCTAGGTATATTCCCAAGAGAACTGAAAACGTATGTCCACACAAAAACCTGTATATGAATATTTATAGCAGCAGTATTCATAATAGTCAAAAGGTTAAAATAGTCCAAATGTCTATCAACTGCTGAATGGATAAACTAATGCAGCATATCCACGTAACAGAATATTATTCAGCCATAAAAAGGAATGAAGTACTGACATATGGTACAACGTGAATGAACCTTGAGCACCTTATCCTGAACATAAGAAGCCATAACATAAAATACGACATATTGTATGATTCCTTCTGTATGAAATTTCCAAAACAGACGAATCCATCAAGGCAGAAAGTAAATCAGTTGTTGCCAGAGGCTGAGGGGAGGGACGAATGGAAAGAGATTGCCAATACATGGGATTTTTTTTTTTTTTTTGTAGTAATAAAATGTGAAAACTCTTCCGGGATTAGATAGTGATGATGGTTGCACAACTTTTGAGTATACTAAAAACTACTGAATTGTACAGCTTAAATGGGTGAATTGTATGCTATGTGAATATCTCCAAAAAAACTTGTTATTTTTAAAAGAATAAAATGCATTCATGTTGCTGTGGCCTTAGACCTTGGCAGAGGACAAATTGGGGCCCCAGGGTTCCGAGCCAGAAGCTGTTATCCCTCCCGCGCCCCTGCACCCCGCCACTTCAGACTCTTGGAAGGCCATAGTTTGGGGGCCCACCCACATGCAGTTCACTCCCACGCACGGCATTCGGCCAGAGCACCTTTCCCCTACCTGTTCGGACTTCAGGGTGAGGCGTCACTGCTCTGTGACTCTGACTAGAGGGGGCTGAGGAGCCCCCAGAACATTAGGGACTGCATGACAAGTGGTGTGAGCCAAACGCCTAACGGACCAGTCTGAAGGAAAGAACCGTCGGCCCTGTGGCACCGACCCATCTCTCACCGCAGGGCCTCCCTGACGCGCCGCCGTACATCTCCCGAGATCCCGCGAGAACGGGTTTCCTCTCAGAAGCGAGATCCCGCGAGATCGGGTTTCCTCTCAGAAGCGTGGAGGCCGCGGCGGGGCGGGGCCTGGTTCTGACATTCTCTGAGCCCCATGGCGCTCGGTGGGTACCAGGTCAGCCTGCCCCTCTGTTAGGACCCTCACTTACTGCCCCACACACACCCAAAGTCACGTACCTCACCCCGCAGGCTCCAACTGTGCCATGTTTGCCTTCCTGGGAAACTGCACACTCCACCCACTCGTACTTGGCTTTGGTCCCAGCCCTGGCCTCATCTCTCGTCCCTCCAGCATCCTACATGGGATTCAGACAAGAGAATATCTCCCGACGGAGGGACTTGGGCGAAGGAGCCAGCTCCCCCATCACCGGCTGCTGTTAGATGGGTTGTGTCGCAAAGAGAGAGCAATGCCCGGAGGCGGCTCTTCAAGGCAAGTGCTCTAGGACAGAGATGGACAGTCTCCTGTGATGAATTTTAGACGCTTCGCAGCTGTCAGGAGAAAGAACTAGCCCTGAGGATATTCGTGAATGTCTGGGACTTTGTTGTATTTTTGTGTGAGAGAGTGAGTGTGTGCGCAGACCTGGGGCCCATATGGGATTGGCTGTACTTTCCCCACCCTTTAATTCTTTTTTTACTCCCCTTGCAGTGTGAAGTGCACTAATTTGAGTGTCTTTCTCTTTGTCCAAAAGAGTGTCCAGATAAGCCCAAGGTGCCTAGGGCTGTAGGCTGTGTACTCCTTAGTATATACACCTTGGATTCAGGGAGTAAAGGCCGTTTATTTCTTTGGGCTCAACTTGTGCTGAAAAGGCCATTTCATTCAATGGTATAGCCGCCCAGGTCTAGTAGTGAGGCTTTCCTCTGCCATAGTTCAGGGCATCAGGCTGTTGTTTTGGAAGGTTGGTGTGTGTCAGTGAAATGTAGACACCCTGTAGGCTGTAGATGTGACGAGCCTTTCTCTAGGGTGTGAGGGTGGGGAGAGTATGACCAATCCCATATAGGCCCCAGGTCTGCGTGTGTTCAGGCAATCACAGAGCTTGGGTGCCCCTCTTTCAACTATTGGAGGCACTAGGCAGGTGAGGGTGACGCCGTCTATGGTTTGCATGGGTGTAGAGGCAAGTGGTCTTTGGAAGGCACCGTACCCAGGTCTGCCAGAAGAGAAGAAAGATATGGCACAAGCTGACAGCATTGGGTATTATCAGGCGGGCTACTGTTTGGGTCCTCTGCCTGCCTGCCATCTAATTTTCTAATTTCAGAGTAAAATGGCACGTTCAAGTTGCTGCAGCCTTAGACCTTGATAGACGTCAGATTGGGTTCCCAGGGTTCCATACTAGAAGCCTGGGTGGCTGCCCAGGGTCCTTCAGGGTCTTGGAAGGCTATAGATTTGTGACCTGAGTATGTGCAGTTCACTCCCCAGTTTTGGCTTAGGGAGATCCCTCCCATGTACAGCACTTGGGCCAGAGGTAGAGAGAGAGAGAGAGAGAGAGAGAGTGAGAGAGAGAGAGAGAGAGAGAGTGTGTGTGTGTGTGTGTGTGTGTGTGTAGTGTGTAGTGTGTGTATGAATATTGGAGAAAACCTAATAGAGCTAAGACACCAAAAACTCAGGAGGAAGCAAAAATCACAAAAGAGAGTACCCCACCACAATAGTGAGTTTTTTCTTAGAAACACAAAACAACTTCCTGATCATAAACAGTGAGTGCAGGGAGAAAAAGTGGGCCTTAGAAAGGACGGTGATTCATTTATTACTTAATTCTACTCCAGGGAGAAAACAGAATGAGTACTAACACAAGTGAAATGAGACATTGGCCCAGGTAACTTACACCGTCACAAGGGACAAAGAGTCTCCTCATAAAAAAAAAAATCCATCTAACAAAAATGCCACCCAGTCATCAGACTTAATTCCTACTTCACAAAACCATAAAAGCTCTAATAGAAACCTGCAATCACTGTTCTTAGACTACAGACCCTCAGTCAGAGACTATCAGGATAGCTACTAATAAGATTATGGTAGGCCCTAACCTATAAATACAAATGGGCAATCAAAAATTACCAATACTTAAAATGGACAAACAATGTAAAAGAAAGAAATATAAGAGAGGAATAGAACTCAGATACAGAACTAATCACCAGGGGTCAGAATTAACACAGAAAAAAGTAGAAATTTTTAAATTTTTAAAATAATTCTCAGAAAGTTTTGAGAATATTGCCTCTGTACTTAAAAAGTAAAAGAAAATAAATGATAAGCTACAATAAAAGAGAATAATTGAATCTTTCAAAACATATTTGCTAAAATTAAAATTTAATAAAATGGCTGAATAACAGAATAGATTTAGGTGAAAATTAGTTACTAAACTGAGAGATTCAAATATGGGATTATCCCATAATTTAAGGCAAATGGAGAAAGAAATCATAAGAAATAATGATTTTTAAAATGTAAGCTAGGGCTTCCCTGGTGGCACAGTGGATGAGGGTCCATCTGCCAATGTGGGGGACACGGGTTCGGGCCCCAGTCCGGGAGGATCCCACATGCCATGGAGCAACTGGGCCTGTGCTCCACGGCTACTGAGCCTGCACTCCAGGGCCCACGTGCCAAAAAAAAAAAATGATATTTTATACAGTTAAAAGACACAATATATTAAGATGTTACAACAGTAATGAATATTAATGTACTTAATTATACATATTTAAAATATGAAAATCAAAAGCTATTAGAAATAGGAGAAGGTAGTTTCTGTCTCAGGGAATATGGGGCAATAGATATTTGAAGGACCTTCCACTACAAAACATTTAGATCCAGGGTAAAACTTTTTACTTTCAGGAAACTTCTTTCAGGAAATTAAGGAAAACTCCAAGAGGAAAAGAAAAATAAAGCTATAACTGAAAAAGAAGCAGTAAATTCTAGGAAAATGTGAAAGGTAGGGGTGCCTGAAGGATAAATGATGTACCAGGACTGCACCAGGCCTTGGTTCCCAAGTGAACCAAGATGACCACATTCTTGGTTTAAAGTCACTAGTATCCTCTAGTCTCTAGAATAAACATTAGTAAATATATCCTAGGGGGAAAACATCATCAATTTAGTCCTTAAGATTTCCGTAAATTCAGATCAAACCTAGATGAGCCTACAGTCAAGAAAATATAAACACTGAAGGAAATAAGTTTCTATGAATGAATCTCAGCATCAGTAATAAACACAAATTTGAAAACCCAAGAACTTGAGGTATAAAAATATCAGATATACAATGTAAAAGAACTTGTATAAGATATAATATAGTTGAAGAAATTTTTTTTAATGGAACTACCAAACTGAGCAAGCAACAAGAGACTATCTAGAGTGACCAGCAGATTTTTTTAAATAAGCAAATAAAATTTTGGAAATATAAAATTGTTGAAATATATATATTATTAAAGCAGCATTTTAGACACTGATGAACATAATTAATGACAACACAGAAAATAAATAGAAAATATGAAAGAGAAATCAAGAGACCTAGGTGATAAAACAAGAAGGTCCAACATGCATCAAATCAAATTCCCAGGAGAGAATGAAGAAAGTAGAGGACAGGCACTATTGAAGAGACAATGACAGAGTTTTCTAGAACTGATGAGAGATATGAATCCACAAAGACAAACATAATGTATTCCAAATAGGATAAGAAGAAATTCACACCTTGAAAGGTGTAATGCATCTGCAGTACACAAAAGAAAAAGAAACTGATTAACATGTAGATAAATCTAACTAAAATAGTCTGTATTAGATAATAATAATAATGTCTAATTTTGAAGGTTAAACAAAGACACAGTTATGAATTTTCTAGAGTGTTATTCAGGAATTCAAGTGTACTTTAAATGTAGAGGAAGGGTGTTAATATATGAACGTTAGATTTTTGCTTAAATGTACATGTGACAATATCAGGGATAAGGATTAAAAGAATAGAAATAGAAAATACAACTTCAAGCCCCTAGAGAAAAAATGAAATAAGAAAAAAGAACTGGGCTTCCCTGGTGGTGCAGTGGTTGAGAGTCTGCCTGCCGATGCAGGGGACACGGGTTCGTGCCCCGGTCTGGGAAGATCCCGCATGCCGCGGAGCAGCTGGGCCTGTGAGCCATGGCCGCTGAGCCTGCGCGTCCGGAGCCTGTTGCTCCGCAACGAGAGAGGCCACAACCAGTGAGAGGCCCATTTACCGCAAAAAAAAAAAAGAAAAAGAAAAAAGAACTATAACAAACTCTGAAAAAAGTAATGAAAAAAGAAAAACAATAAACATGTATAAAGCTGAATGAATGGAAAGCAAATAGTAAGGAAAAAAAATTAAAGATATAAAGGATTTGAATAACTGTTTAAGTTCAATTTAATAGATCCATATAGCAATATAGAATTTTGAACCCAGTAGTGAATTCACATTATTTTAAAATAGAAATGGAATATTTACATATACTAGAGTGCCAGATAGGATTAAGTCAGGAGACAAAACCCACACAGTCACAGTAGGCCTCAAAGGAAATATCAGCAAAATTTAAAAATAAGAACTTAGACCACACTTCAAGAAGAAAAACAAAAAACTATAAACTAAAAACAAAATGCTCTATCTCACTACTTATCAGGGAAGGAAAATTCAAGCATCAGTGTATTAGTTTCTATTTCTGCTGTAGCAAATTATCAAAATTTAGTAGCTTAAAACAACACAAATTTATTATCTTACAATTCTATAGGTCAGAACTCTAACACAGATCACAACTGGCTAAAATCCAGGTGATGGCAGGCTGCCTTCCTTTCTGGAGGCTCTAGGGAAGCATGTTTTCTCTTTATTCAGGGTGTTTGCAGAATTTGGTTCCTTGTGGTTATCAGACTGATGTCCTGGTTTTCTTGATGGCTATAAACTGAGGGCAGTTCCCAGCTTCTAGAAGCTACCATATTTCCTGGCTCACGGTTACCTACTTCCATCTTTAAAATCAGTAACTGTTGGTCAAGTCCTCATACTGCATTTCTCTGACCCTCTCTTCTGCCTCCCTTTTCCACTTAAAAGCTTGGGCAGACCAGAGGGCAGAGAGCAGAAGCAGGAAAAACTACAATCCTGCAGCCTGTGGAACAAAAACCACATTCACAGAAAGATAGACAAGATGAAAACACAGAGGGCTATGTACCAGATGAAGGAACAAGATAAAACCCCAGAAAAACAACTAAATGAAGTAGAGGTAGGCAACCTTCCAGAAAAAGAATTCAGAATAATGATAGTGAAGATGATCCAGGACCTCGGACAAAGCATGGAGGCAAAGATCGAGAAGATGTAAGAAATGTTTAACAAAGAGCTAGAAGAATTAAAGAACAAGTAAACAGAGATGAACAATACAATAACTGAAATGAAAAATATACTAGAAGGAATCAATAGCAGAATAACTGAGGCAGAAGAACGGATAAGTGACCTAAAAGCTTGGGCAATTATATTGGGACTCACCTGGATAGGAAAATGAGGATAATCTCCCCCATCTCAAGCTCATAACTTCAATCATGTTTGTAAGGTACAATTTGTTAAATTCTGAGAACTAGGATGTGGGAATCTTTGGGGGCCATTATTCTGCCTACCACAGTCAGATAGGAACATACACAAAAAAAGACTGACAACATCTAATGGTGGTGAAGATGAAGGAAAATAGTATTTGTGTGTGTGTGTATATATATATTATATATATAATAATATATATATTAGTGTGTGTATATATATTATGTATATAATTATATTTATATATATATATATTAATAAAACATTTTAAAGCCCAATTGGATGATATGGATCTAATTTCAAATTTAAGTTTTGGCTTGTGAGTCCAATTCTAGGATGTGCTCCCAAAGAAATACTGCTCCCAAAGAGATACTGGATGTTTTTGTAGCACTCTTTGCAAGAGCAAATATTCTAAAGAGTCTAAATTTCCACTCATATGGTAATGATTAAATAAATTATGATACATCTATAAAACTTAATACAATGCAACTTTTAGGAGAATGAGGCAGACGTTTCTGAATGTACTGATGTGGGAAAAAAGTAGAAATATGCATCAAAAGACAAATTGTTCCAGACTTCCCTGGTGGTCCAGTGGTTAAGACTCCATACTTCCATTGCAGGGGGCATGGGTTTGATCCCTAGTCAGGGGAACTAAGATCCTACAGGCCACATAGAGTGACCCCCCCAAAAATTGTTCAGTACGTATAATGAAAAACAGCTAAAATAAAGTCTGTCTCTTTGAAATTTAAAAATACTCTCCTAAATTACTTACATTAAAGAGTAAATTGAAAATGATATTAGAGATTATTAGATTACTGACAAAATTTATGTGATGGGCAAAGAAACACAGCAAAAAAATCATAGCCTTAACTGCATGTATTAGCTGACAAGAAATAATTGAAAATAAATAAACTAAGCATTTAATACAAGAAGTCAAATTATAGTAACAAAACCAACTTAAAATAAATAGTTGGTATTTATTAAGATAATAGAAAAATTAATGAGTTAAAAATAGAAAAAAGCAGAAATAATTTTAAAACTAGTTCTTCAGAAACAAAAATTTTAGAAAATCCTTTTTAGAAAAATGGTATCAATAAATAAAATTAGGAACAAGAAAAGGAACATTGTGAGATAATTTTTAAAGGCAATAACATAGAGATTGATTCCACAAGGTTTGGGGTAGGGGGAGTTAGATGAGCGGACAATTATAGAAAATTTCCCAGAAAGGCTTAAGCTACAAAATTTGAGTTTAAAAAGAGATAGGAAACCCAAATTAAACAATACTGAAAAAAATGTACTGAAAGTATAGTCAATATCTACCCTTCCCCCAGAATGCACAAGGCCCAGTTTTATTGGTCTATTCTCCCAAACTTAGAAAGAACAGATAACTCCTACATTATTTAAACTTATTCAGAGAATAGGAATAAAGATGAAAAGCTATCAAACATTGTATCAAAATTATTGTTTACAAAGAAACAATAGATTTCTATTTAAATAGACTAGAATAGATTCCTCTTACTCGTGAACAGAGATTTTAATAATGATAAATAAATATTGGCAATCAGGCCCAGGATTGTATCATGTTAGGGTTTATTACAAAAAAGAAAAGTACTTCATTAAAATGTCTATTCATGTAATTCAAATCAATAACAGACTGGCTTAAAAAATATGACTGTCTTGAAGTAACAAAACATTTTATGTAATTTCCCCAGCTGGTGGATGCAATCTGAGGCATCATCTATACGCACAACATGCAGGATGATTTCCACAATGTCACTCCGTATAGACTAAGGAATACACATTTGGGAGGAAAGGGGAAACAGGTATGCCAGTAGTTAGCAAAGGGAGAGATGGCGTAATCCTTCCAACATGTCACAGGGAGGCCAACCACCCCAGGGCACAGCTAGACGAGAGTATATGTAGGCTATTCCAGTGCAGGCACGTTAACCCCCACCCCTGCACCCACCTCCATATCCTCATTGTTCTTCCTTATAATTCAGGCATGAAAGTCAAGGTTTGGGGTAGGGAGAACACACAGGCTGCTTAGCATCAGGCTCTCTGGATCTGAGGTGAAAGCAGTTAATAGGAATTACCTGGGAAGGTCAGCCATCTGTCTTACTGGAGACCTTGGGGCAGTAGAATGCTGCAGTCCCTCTTGCAAAGGGACAGTCGTGAGGGGATGAAAGCTGAGTTCTCTCCTCCTGAAGTAGGGGAGGCATTCTTGCCCCCGCTAGCCTGATGTCCAAGCAAGCCCACCTGAACAACAAGGTCTCCTTTGCACAATTCTGCTTGTTGCCTCACAAAAATTCAATTACAATGCATGACTTTTCAAATCTTCATAAACTTGAATAGAAAAAAAAAAAATTCTGTTATTTTATTGGGGAGAATCTATCAAGAACCTGAAGCAAGTTTCATATTTAATAAAGATCAAAGGCATTCCCTATTGAAAGCAGGAATAAGACAAGGAGGTCCTTGCTTTTAACATTTCTGGACACCTTCTTAATCCAGTAGCAGCAAGAGAAAATAATATTTTTAAAAGATAAGGTTGTCAATACTTGGAGATATGATTGACTACCTAGAAAAGAGAGGTTTCTGAAATAGTGATCATTTGATTTCTTAATCTAACTGATGGTTATGTGATATGTCTGCTTTGTAAAAGTCATCAAGCTTTTTATTTACAATCTGTGTACTTTATGTATGTACCCTATCCTTCAGTTTTGCTTCAAAGACGTAGCATAAAAATCAAGAAATAACCATGCATATAGATGGATATTTAGTATTAGATAAAATTAACATTTCAAAGCAGTGGTAGAAAATTGACATCTCAGTAAATAATGTTGAGACAGCTATCTACTAAGGGAAATTTTGATTTAGATCACTTACAGTTAAATAAAGTTATAGATGGATGAATGATCTGAACATTAAAATCTATAAAACTACTAGAAGAAACTCTAGGGAAATATTTTTATAATTTTTGAAGAAGTTCTATATTGGCAAGTCACAAAGTCTAAGAAAAAATTGATAGATTTAGCTACAAAGTACCAGAAGCAAAGAAAAGATAAGTGACAATATAAGTGACAATATAAGATAAGTGAAAAATATTTACAACATTTATAGGAGAAAAATTAATAACATCAGAATTTTTTTTTTTTTTTTTTTTTTTTTTTTTTTTTTGCGGTACTCGGGCCTCTCACTGTTTTGGCCTCTCCCGTTGCGGAGCACAGGCTCCGGACGCGCAGGCTCAGCGGCCATGGCTCACGGGCCCAGCCGCTCCGTTGCATGTGGGATCTTCCCGGACCGGGGCACGAACCCGTGTCCCCTGCATCAGCAGGCGGACTCTCAACCACTGTGCCACCAGGGAAGCCCAACATAAGAATTTTTTAAAGAGTGCATAAAAATCAATAAGAGAAAGACAATTCAATTTTTTTTTAAAGAGCAATGATATGAACTAGAAATTTACAGAAAAAGCAATACAAATGACCAACACATATAAGTAAATATGTTCAGTCTCATATATTGAATGAAAAAATTGAAACTGGTAATATAATATCGTGTCTTACATAACAGATTGATCCAAATGAAAAATTTGGCAATATACAATGTTGTTAAGATATGGGGGAACACGAGTTATTAAGAGGTATACAAATTTATAGAAATTTTAGAAAGCAATTCAGCAGTATGTAGCAAATTTAAAATAGGCATACTCTTTGAGACAACATTCACATTTAATACTATTCCACAAAAATACTAGTACAAATGAACAAAAGAACAAAATATTTATTGTTTGTAATAATAAAATATTAAATATATTCATCCCACTAGTAATAATTAAATCATATATATTTGAGTCATTAAAAAATAAGGGAGCCAATACGTACAAACAGGGTAAGATGAAGACAGAAAGAAGGTCAAATTAAATATATAGTCCCATCAATGATGAAAAGAAAACTACACACGTTGCTGGGATTTTGAGCAGAGCCTATCAACGCCAACTCTTCCCTACTTAGAGAACATTAGAAATTAAGAGATAAGATCAAAGAGATGTAGGTAGAGAAAAAAAGTATCATCTTTATGCTGCAACTATAACTGACAAGATATCAAATGGAGCTTCTACTTTAATAGAGTAGTCACGTGGGAAAGAAACTGATAGTAAGTAGGTGAAAAATAAACAAGATTCTCTCAGATGTTGATGAGTGCTTTGAGAAAAAAACATAACAATAGAAAGCTTAAGGGTTGGGATTGGGACAGGAGGAACTACTTTAGGTTGGGTGGTCTGAGAAGGCCTCCTGCAGAGTTCAAAATGCAAGGACTTCATCTTACAAGATCTGGGAGAAAAATGCAAAGGACCTAAGGCGCAACAGAGCTTGTTGAGTTAAAGGAAAAAAGCTAAGACAGTATAACTAAAACAAAGCAAATAAGATGTTGATAGTCAAGAGATAAAATTTTTTAAAGTAGACAGGAAACACACCCTATAGGGCATTTAGGTGTAGGTATGTATTTGGTTTTTATTATAAATACAATGGCAGGGTTTTGAATTCAGGCTTGATATAATCAAATGTAACATTCCAAAAGGACCATTTCACTGCTGGATGCGAAGTATAAGGACCACTTCACTGCTGGCAAAAAGAAAATCCGAAGGACCAAGGGCAGAAAAGCCCCACTTAGTGACTTCTATACTGTGGAGGCAAGAGTTGATAGAGGTTGCTCTACGAACTGTGGAAATAAATGAAAATAACCAACTGAGAAAAGCAAAGGCTATTTATTCAGAGCTTGCCGTAGCAAGGGAGCTTGCCACCATCACTTTCATTTTGGCAGATTCAACGGCAGGCAGAGGAATGGGAAAAGCTTTGTTGCCCTGGGGAAGCTGTAGGTGGGTTAATGAGAAGTAAGTTATCCTGTGTGATTGGTGCATATTTGACTTTCTCTGGTTAGTCTTAAATTAAAAGCAGGAAGAAAAATTAGGGAAGGTGTCAGTTGTTAATGAAGTCTCAGCCATTTGAGGCTGATTGTCACAGAAGTAATTTTTTATTTTCTTGGATTGTTTCTAGAGATAGAATTCTGGCTTCCTGCAAGTCTGACTTGCAGCAGGCTGGCTTACAGGGCTGTTTATTGTAGATAAGGGGTTAGTTTCTTGGGCAGGTTGCTTCAGGTTATGGGTCAAAGTTCTATTATTTGGTCTAGCCATTGGCTGGTTTTATATTGTCTCTCTAGTGGTAGTAGTTGAAGAGGGAAGTGACTGCATCCATGACATTATCTGGCTGTGGACCTGTCAAGACTTGTTAATATATTGGAAGTAGGAGGGTTAGGAAAAAAGAAGACTCTGGAATCACTCCTAGTCTATAGCCCTAACAATCAGGGCTATAGATAGGTAGTGATAGGTAGTTACTCTCAGAATCAAAGAAGTGAAATGTAGCCTGGGCCACAAAGCGGAGCACTTACATTCAGAGCAGGGGTCAGAAAAGTTTTTCTGTGAAAGGCCAGATAGTAAATTTTCAGCTCTGCGGCCATATGGTCTCTGTCTCTTTTGCGGCCATATGGTCTCCTCAACTCTGCTGTTGCAGGATGAAACAGCCATAGACAAAATATAAATGCAGGTGGCTGTGTTCCAATAAAACTTTATATATGAGCAATAAAATTTGAATTTCATATAATGTTCTTTTGGTTTTTCAAACACTTAAAACATGAAAACCATTCTTAACTCACATGCCTTACAAAAGTAGACAACAGGAGGGTTGGGTCTGAGGGCCATAGTCTGCTGACCCCTGCTCTAGAGTCAAGGATTGTTAGGTGCATATAGTAAACATCACGTAATGACTTAATACAAATTATTTTATAGTTCTCACAACTCTATGATGTCAGAACTCATACCATTTTAATAATTAGGTAACTGAGTCTAAGAGATAAGTAACTTTTGCAAGGTCACTTGCCTCATAAGTGGCAATAACATTTGTTACTGAACTAACAACATTTGCCTTGGACTCAGTGTAAAACCTTTCCTGCCATTTTCCAAGCAGGTAACTTCAACACACTTGGCCTTTCTCAGCTTTAGTTTCCACAGTATTAAGAATGATAGTAATATATATTTATCTTTCTATGGTTGTTGTGAAACTCAAATAAAATAATCCACTTTGTAATGCATTTTATAAATTGAAAGGTTATATCTCTCCTCTTTCCCCAACATAGCCACATGGTTTGCTTCTTCATGTCTTGCAGGTCTTTGCTTAAATTTTACTACATCAAAGAGCTTTTTCCTGACCATCCTATTTAAGCTAGCACCCCCTATATTATGATGCTTTTTCTTCAAACCACTTTTCACACTCTGATACATTGTACCTTTATCTGATTATTTATTGTCTGTCTTCCCACACAAGGACACCATTAGAAGCAATAAGAGAAGAGTGACTGTTTAAGCTCCTGCTATATCCCCAATGCCTGGAACAGTGCCTGATAGAAATAGATTCTTAATAAATAATTATTGGATTGATGAATACAGACATGTAAGGCATAACTTTGTTATAATTTTTTTCATTGTAGCAAAAACTCTAGTGGAAAATCTTTCTCACTGCACACATTCTTTTAAAAGAGGACAGTAGACACAGCACTAAAGTAGCTATGAAAATAAGCATTATAAGTACTAGAACTTTCCTGCTTCCAAAAAAGAACTCCTCTACAGTCTATTTTATTTTTAAGGGGAAATTTGTTGACTTTACTTTGAAGAGTTAAAAGAACTCTTGAGTTTCAGGGAACTGTGTCAGATGAATTCATAATACAATTGTCCCCCCTCATTTGCTGTTTCACTTTCCACAGTTTCGGTTACCTGCAGTACACCATGGTCCAAAAATATTAAATGGAAAATGCTAGAAATAAACAATTCATAAGCTTTAAATTTTGTGCCATTCTGAGTAGCATGGTAAAATATCACGCCATCCTGCTCCATTCCACCCAGGATGTGAATCATCCCTTTGTCCAGCAAATCACTTAGTAGCTCTCCTCATTATCAGATCAACTGTTGTGGTATCAGTGTTTGTATTCAGGTAACCCTTATTTTACTTAACAATTGTCCCAAAGTGCAAGAGTAGTGTTGCTGACAATTCAGATATGCCAAAGAGAAGCCTTAAAGTACTTCCTTTAAGTGAAAAGGTAAAAGTTCTCCACTTAATAAGGAAAGAAAAAAATTGTATGCCGAGGTTGCTAACATCTATGGTAAGAACAGATCATCTATCCATGAATTGTGAAGGAGGAAAAAGAAATTCATGATAGTTTTGCTGTCACACCTCAAACTGCAAAAGGTGCCACAATGCATAATAAATGGAAAAGGCATTAAATTTGTACCATAAGATATTTTGAGAGAGAGAGAGGCCACATTCACATAACTTTTATTACAGTATATCGTTATAATTGTTCTATTTCTTTATTAGTTATTGTTATTAATCTCTTACTGTGCTTAATTTATACGTTAAACTTTATCATAGGTATGTACGTATAGGACAAAACAAAGTATATACAGGGTTTGGTACTGTCCACAGCTTTAGACATCCACTGGGGGTCTTGGAATGTAACCCCCGATGATAATGGGGGACTACTGTTACATAGACATTCAGTAAATAAACAAGAAATTTTGTAGTATTAAATGAAAACTATTGGTTGGGTTGGAAGATATCTCTGGAGGTTAATTACCTCATACCTTGACATCTTGTCTGTTACTAGTTGCAGCTACATTCTTGTTTTAACTTTCTGGTCCTAAACCCATTAAGTCATGCTACTTTGGTATAATTCTTAGACATGTCCAGTTTTTCAGGGTTTTTAAATTTTTATTCAATTAGCACTACACCTCCAATGTCTCCTACTCAACTTCATATATTTGTATATGTGTGTAATTTTCTAGATGTTCCCTGAAACTCTTTTTACCTGTCTCCTATGACTTCCTATTTGTTGATTTACATTTTATTGAAATTTGCTTTCATTATTTTGTTAGTTACTCTTTCATTTCTTGGAATTCAAAATTGCAACATTGAATTATTATATCCATAAATATTTTTGAAAATTTACATTTTAATGATGAAGACAGTCTCATTCACATCTTTTAAGATAAAGATTTCTTTAAAAATCCTAAAGATGCTTTCTCTTAGTTATTGATACTTTTCCCTTTCAGTCATAACCCAGAGATTCACTACATAATCATTTCTTTCTAATATACCTGGAAGAATTTATTTATTATTATCTAAGTATACTTAGATATCTCAGAACAGAACTTGATGTGTAAACTGATGTTGTCTAAAAGAGAAAATAAATAGCAGCAGATTTATCACTATCCTGTTTGAAATTTTTGAATGGGTAATGCCATATTTTGAAACATTGAGAAGCTGCATCCTGTGAAAGTATTAACCATGTTAGAACATTACTTAAAAACCTAATGCTCCAAGTTAAAAATGCATGCAAAGCTATAATGGCTGTAATAACTCTAAGGAAAACCCCTCCAATCGTGGGTATAAAGAGCAACAGAGGTGTAAATATAGCTCAGATTAATAATTTTTATTTTCTAATATTCACTCCCTGAATATGTACATCATCCCAAGTCATACTTAGGTTTGTTTTAAAATGACAGCTACAAAATAAACAGATCCCAGTAGCTTCACAATGAAAGAAATTGAGCAGATATATTCATCCTAGTCCCACTGACAGTTATACTGAGGAGAATAATAATTTATTAACTTTATCAAAGTCTCGTGCCTATTGTCAAGATGGGACAATAATGGCAAACAATGGATGCTTGACCAAATTTAAGTTTTGTTATTTTAAACATTTTATCATTTGCTGATAGGCTGAAACATGAAAAAAGACATGAATTTCAACAGCATGCTTCAGGACACGGGCAGTTAAACATTTGTTTCCTGTCCTTTTTGATGCTTCCTTCCTAGGCAAAGTGAAAACTCTACCTTCATTATATTTGTCTCTAGGTTGACCTCATTCAGTGAATTGGGGCTACCACTGATCAATATCACTCTTTAAAAAATTAACAAAAATTAGAGAATTCTAGTTGTTTCAGCAATAGCTCAACTGTGTCAGTACTTATATTTTGTCTTATGAGCTCAGATTTTTAATTTTCAACTCTTGTGTAACTTTACAGCTGCTTTTTCTGATCCAATTAAATCCATTTGTCCATATATTCATTCAGAAAACGTTTATTGGGAGGGTACTATATGCTAGGCTCTAAACATATAGAGATGAATTTTACCGCTTCTGGCCACAAGAATTGTACAGTGAGAGTAACAAATTGTGTGTGTGTTTGTGTGTGTGTGTGATAATATCAATACAATACCATGTGATAAATGCCAACCATAGTAACAGTAGAGAGCAAAAGATGTTTTTACTTGCCTTGGCAGAATTGGGAAGGTCCTTCACAAAGAAGGTAACATTTCAAATTGCAAGGCAAATAATATTTTGGAAGTCGTAGGGGAGGAAAGAAGTCCAGACAGGAGAAATAGCATGGTCAGAGGCATAGAAATGTATAGGCAACAAAGATAATTCAATGGGTTTCATAGTTGGAGATGACAGAAAATGTGACTGCAAAGAGATTAACTGACCATTCATTAAGGATGTTCCATAAAGGACTCAAAATTTGGGAGGAAGTTTGAATTCTAAGATCCCTTCCCACTCTATAATAATATCACCTTTATTATAATATAATAATATTACCCATATGGCAGAAATATATATTGTTCTTGCCTCAGTGAGTATTTGTAAAGTGAATAATCAACTTCTAATTTACTTATTAGCAATTAACAAGTTCACATAAAGAGTTTGATAACACTTTAAGTATCCCTATACTCACAATAATTGAAAACCTGCTACTATTATTGATGAATCAGTCTTGTAAACTGTTGAAAGCTATTTCCTTTAAGATATTCTTGGAAGGAACATACAGCTTGGTTATCACTTGCCTTAACAGAATGTCTTATGGAGAAATGGGTTGAAAAGTTCTATAATGGCTATATTAAATAAAGAGGTAAAAATGATGGCTTTTGTTGTTATAGTAAAAAAAGTGACTCAATATAATATTAATGGCAGATTTCTCTAGAAAAATGGTGTGATCATGATTACAAGAATCCCAGATATTTTATTTGGACATTTTCAATTTCAAATTGTTTTATTCACAAAATTAAATGTCCCTGAGAAACCCAAATATTCATAAACACATTGCTTAATTGTATCACAGAACTCAACATCTCTATTTTTAAGAATTAGTGTTTGTGATAGTCACCAACCATTCTGTGAAAATAATTTCAGTGTATTCTGCTCAGTTCATACACAATTAAATTTATAATATTATGTATTTCATTGGCAAATTGAACAGCCTAGCATTTGATCCCAATATCTTGGGAAAAGAAACTCTCTAAGTAACAGTGGTCCTGCCAGAGTTTTCACAATCTAGCCAGATCTCCAAGACCTGCCAAGTTCTAAATGTAGTAGAATAAACACAGGCACACTTTCATGGAGAGAGTGTGCCCGTTTTTAATCATCCCTTTAATCACCTCCAACATCTGCCAGTTTTTCTCTTTCTGAAAGTGCTGCCACTTTAGCATGACCCCCAAGAGGCAGGTGCAATATATAAAAAGCATGGTGTGGTACTTTCCAATTGAGTCCCTCTTGGCTTTCAATTGAATGATGTCCCAGCCCGGTTTGGCTGAGATCATACAGGTAACTCCTCTCCCCTACCATTCAATTTGACAACACCACAGGAGTACTGGAGTCCTGAAGGCTTTCTAGCAGTTCCTGAAATAAAATAACATAAAGGAGAAATATCTGAACAGGTGGTTCAGAATTCAAAATGACAAAAATAGTGTGATATAGCTGGACACTAATCTACACATGAACAAAAATAAACAAATCAGAAGAACTATGTAAGATTCATCAGCAAATCAGATGCCTTCATATAAAATAGCAATTCTGATTGCAGATTAACTGGGGGGGATGAAGTATTGGAGACAGTTTACAAATCAGATAGATTCAAAGAGTGCTCCTACTGGGGCTTGGCTTAGAATAAATCCTGCCTGAGTACCCTGAAATTCTGAGTTTAAATAATCAATTACTATTGATTTTTCACTTTTGTTCTGCCAACATTTGGTTATTCCCTGGGTCACATAGCCTTGCCATTTGAGCTAAAGTCAATAAATAATTTATTCATTCATTAGAATCTGTAGAGGTAGAATGCAATGCTGAAAAATTACATTTAAGATTTTCTACAGTAAATATCAATCATCTTGTGTGGGATTTTAATGTTCATGACAAATCTGGGTTACAGACACCAACAAGATAAACTTACGTCTTGTGAGGGACTGGCTTTGATTAATTGAATTGCATTACTGCCCGAGAAAAGTGACTTAGAAAGAGTCCAACAATAACTTTTTGGACTTTGTAGCAGGATTATGAATATTAATTTGCTCATATATTAACAATCATGAAGTATTGTCATTATATTCTTTATAATTCTTGAAGGCATCAGATACAAATAGAGTATTATGGTCTGACTTCTATTGGCCAAGTCCATTTCAATGATAAGCTGTTGGTAAGAGCATAGAAGTAAAGATTTCTGTAGGAATATCAAAGTATAATAGCTCCCACTTTGTCTAATGGTACAACTAGTGCTCATGAAACCATCTTGATTAACTAGGAAAAGTTTATTCATTTCTTATTTATTACATTTGCTCTAAGTATTCTCTTTAATTTTTATGCAAAAACACCAGAATGCCTCACAGTGCTTTTCAGTAAGCAGAAAGCTATAGCTCTATCAATCACTTCCAATAATAATATTGGGGTTTTTTTCAGTTGGTTTTTTTACGTATATAAAGATGGTAAATGTTGCTCAGAATATTTTGGTAAATTAATAATGTTCTATTTCATCATATCATTTATCAATTGTTTTTAAAGATGTGTAAGAGTTATTTGTTGATTTCTACCTGGAAACCTCTTTGAAGGTAACAAGTGGTATACAGTCTTAACCACATTCTTACTTTTTTCCATGATTCAGTATGTAAAACTCTTAAATTTATGATTATGGAAACTTCTTGGATCTTCTATATCTTTCTTAATATTATGTAGTGTTTCTATAGTGCTTTTACAATTACAGAATTTTTCTCATCCATTTTCCATTCTATCCCCACATCAGGCATTTCCTCTGTTTTACTCCTGAGGAAACAGATACAAAAAGATTAAGTGAAACCAAGATGTAAAAACATTACTTGTAGAATTCAAATTAGAACCCGTCATTTTCTCCACTAGATCGCGGTCTCCATTTGTCCTGCTTGAGTTAAACTTTGAGGATAATTCCTCCTATACACTCATTAGTTCCAAACAATGTTACATAAATTCAATGAAGTTTTGGGTACACAATCTCATTCCAGGACAATGAAGATGTGCCATTATGCTCAACTTTTAAAAATTAACTTATGAATATTAATTTATAAAATTAACAAAATCATAGATCATATGAACAAGATTTTCTTCTCCTAAATGAACTATTAATGTAAAGTTGGATTTTCCAAAAATGACCATATATCTTATGTTTCCATTGTAATTTTTTCAAAGGATTTTAAGTTGTGGGGAGAAGGTTAAGCCTTGAAGAAAATACATAAAACAAATATTTCCCTTAAGTTTCTTTCCATTAGCAACCACTAGGAACCCACATGTGGATATTCCAAATCCATATCCCATCACCAAAAGCGCATATTTTAAGCAATTCTTTAGATTCTTATGGATTTTTGTTCTTTTTCACACCAAGTAATTCATTCCTATATTAAGACTGACATTTTGAATCAGAAGATATTTTTATCAAATAAAAAATTAAATGATTGACTATCTCAACATTTTCATTTTACAAACACAAAATGTCGATTTCAAAGATAGATTCAACAGTGTTTTTTGTGACTCTAAATGATATTTTCTTTCTGCTTTTTCAAAACAGGAAAAGAAATTAAGTGAGGGTTTGTGTGGCATACAAGTGAACACAATTAAGGAAACCCTCATTGTTGTCTTCTGAATAGACTTGTCACATTACTATTCACAGCTTTGTCTAGTGACAGTGGAATATCAAAAAGATACTGAATAATATAGCAAAAATCTATTGTGCTACTGAGATCTAATCTTTGTCTGAATGTAATTGCCTTATTAAAAGATTTGCAAGCTTACTCTTTCTGTGATTCTAAAATAAGCTAAGAAAAACCATGCTGTAAAACTGCAACTATAGTCTCTATGATATGGCAACAGCCTGTAAGTCAAACTGAAAATTAAAACCCCATTCCATGGTTCCCCAACAATGGCATGGATGCTTCTAGTCCTACAATTATCCCTGGTGGTATGAATGGCATTTGGAAGACTTTCTTCCCATGAACTTAGCTTAGAGCGCCTGAGGAACTGCTTATGTAAATACGAGTATCTCATTTAGATTGTAATTTATGTTATGTAGCAGTGTCTGATTCTTCATACCTGTTCATTATAGCTAATAGATTCAGGATAAGCTCTTTTGTCTTTTTCCCCACCCTCTACCCCGAAACACCTTGCTCTAAGCCTTCCTAGGGGGAGAACAGTTTCACTGTTCAGTGGAAGTAAAGAAGTAATTGCACATACTGATGCCAATGCCCATTACAAATTGTCAGCTTTAGTAAATAGTGTAAGTGAATGAATCTTCTTCTACTTTTTTTTTTTTTTGCCCTTCAGTCTATTCCTTTTTTATATATTGTAATGTTTTACTTTTATGATACTATGAAAGGCATTGCTTCCCACTCCCCTCACTCCCTTCACTCAGGTATAATAAGACATAATACATTCTCCACAGAAATAATAGCATTAATTCACTTCAGTTGTGACCTCAAGTCTTTATTTGTAATTGAGAAATGAACAACAAACCATTTCAATTTTCTATAATACAGCTATCTCATTTAGGAAACAGTAGGCATTTAACACAACCCCTTCAATATGAGTGGATTGAAGTAGGAAAGCCGGTGAGGATTCATGTGTATTTTAGCACTGTGTAAGTCAGAAGAATTCTTTGTTATGCATCCAGCCTTGGTGGGTTTTGGTATATATTAGATATGTATAAAACCATGATGTATAAATCAGAGAAAGTTTTTCTTCAGTGTTCCCTTTGCACTTCAATAGCATGGGGGCAATCTAGTCGCATAATTGTGAATTTATAACTGCTTGTTTGCTGAAATGAAAGTATAAAGTTAAGTCTACTCAAACTATGACTCATCATGATGATCACCTGGAAACATCAACTTAACACTGAAAATTACATATGAGCTCATGTTCAAAACATAAAAATTTGACATACCAACTACATAAAATGGTATTTATTCAGTGAAAGTATTAACAAAATTCCAACAATGGAAGCTTGTTTATAATAATAAGTTTCTCCTTACAAATTCAGATTTTGGTTAGCTGTTATGGAAGTTAGGACTATATAACTGTCCTTAAAAGAACATTTGTATTCATATTATAGTTATATGAAATAAGACCAAATATATTTGCACATAATTTGCATGTGCCAATATATCTGTGCCTTCATTTTAAATAGTAACAGTTTAAACATAATTATTGCTTCCTAATAGAAGGCCATCACTTCATTTTTTTCACTTCCTTTTTCCTCAAATCCTCACTAGATGGGAAATTGGAAGACAGAAGAAGATGACTATAATATATTAATAGTCTCACAAGTGAATGTCTAACTGTTAGTGTCCTTGAGCAAGAATGAGGTAAATGCTGTCTTATAGTAAGATTAACCCAAGTCTGTCAAGCACATAGTACACAATTGTCCAATTGAAGCAAAATTAATGTGATAAAATTTAGGGACTCTAACTTTATGCAATTCTGGCAAAGCCATTCATTCATTTTCTTTCCAAAAATCTCTTGAATTAGCTGGAAAAATGTAAGCAAAAAGGAATATCCACTCCACCTTATCCCATCAGCATGGTTTAACCAAATTAAACACTCAATATCCTCGGGTACCCAAACTTAGATGGACAATTCTGATGTAAAAGAGGGAGCTATTAATAATTGTACCAAGACAACAAGCATAAACAGAAGTGTCTTGTGAATACTAGGAAGTATGTGTACTATATCCATCAGCCTAATCTCCCCTTTTCCAGGGCGGGATACACTCACTCTTTTCTCTTAGAACAGAGGTAGTGGGGAATATATATGATGCTGTTAACGTATCTCAGATGATGAAGGCTTAACTACTCCTGGAGACATCCTTCTGTAGTCAAAGGGGTATAAACTGAAAAGTTTTAATCTTTTAGTATCTCAATTTTTCTTCCGTAAAATGAAGATATTGGAATGGATAGTTTTAAGATCTCTTTTCTGTTATAATATGCTTGGATTTCCCACATGAACTTGAAGTTCTGTGTTGTTAGGAAGAGGAAAACACAGTGAATGTTTTGCTCCTTGTTTTAAAAAATGTTAGTCATACACTAAACATAGGAAAATATCACTTTTTTTTTCTCTTAAATGTGAAATCCTTGACGGCCTGTTTTTAGAGATGATACATAAGCTTGCGTTCTAACATCTTCAAGGGAAAAAACATTTTTTTTACTAAAATCTAAGTATAGAGCAAAATCAAAAATAATAAATTGAAGGTGATGCAAATATTGTCATAAATTTATAACGTTTTAACTATTTTATAAGACAAATACTGATAAATAAATCTCTTCAAATTATGCCAACATCCATCCTCTTCTGAGTTTATATCCTTGTATATAGACTTCTACACCTTCAGTAGAGATTTTCTCTCTCCCATTTCTGAAACAAATTACTTAATCTTTGAAATATTGAATACTCATTTGTTTCACACAAGACAGGAATTTTTCTTAAGTCTCATAGGTTCCTTACAAGCAAGATCAGTTATATTAAAGCTTTATTTGAAGACAATTACTTGAAGCAGATATGGATGATTTAAAAATTAAATCATTAAAATGCATCCAGTACAATCTCATGAATATTCATGGTAAGTTTTCCATTTATTGGCAGCAGTTGATTATGTATTTTGTCCAACTTTTATTTATTTATTTATTTATTGCGGTACGTGGGCCTCTCACTGTTGTGGCCTCTCCTGTCACGGAGCACAGGCTCCGGACACACAGGCTCAATGGCCATGGCTCACGGGCCCAGCCGCTCCACGGCATGTGGGATCTTCCCGGACCGGGGCACGAACCCGTGTCCCCTGCATCAGCAGGTGGACTCTCAACCACTGTGCCACCAGGGAAGCCCTCAACACCCATTTTTGATAAAAACTCTCCAGAAAATGGGCAGAGAGGGAAACTACCTCAACATAATAAAGGCCATATATGACAAACCCACAGCAAACATCATACTCAATGGTTAAAAACTGAAAGCAGGAAGAAGGAAGGATGTCTTCAGGAAGAAGACAAGGATGTCTACTCTCACCACTCTTACTCAACGTAGTTTGGAAATCCTAGCCACAGCAATCAGAGAAGAAAAAGAAATAAAAGGAATACAAATTGGAAAAGAAGAAGTAAAACTGTCACTGTTTGCAGATGACATGATACTATACATAGAAAATCCTAAAGATGCCACCAGAAAACTACTAGAGCTAATCAATGAATTTGGTAAGGTTGCAGGATACAAAATTAATGCACAGAAATCTCTTGCATTCCTATACACTAACAACAAAAAATCAGAAAGAGAAATTAAGGAAACAATCCCATTTACCATTCCAACAAAAAGAACAAAATACCTAGGAATAAACCTACCTAATGAGGTGAAAGACTTTTACTCAGAAAACTATAAAACACTGCTGAAAGAAATCAAAGATGACATAAACAGATGGAGAAATATACCACGTTCTTGGATTGGAAGAATCAATGTTGTGAAAATGACTATACTACCCAAAGCAATCTACAGATTCAGTGCAGTCCTTATCAAACTACCAATGGCATTCTTCACAGAATTAGAACAAAAAATGTTACAATTCGTATGGAAACACAAAAGACCCCTAATAGCCAAAGCAATGTTAAGAAAGAATAATGGAGCTGGAGGAATCAGGCTCCCTGACTTCAAGCTATACTACAAAGCTACAGTAATCAAGACAGTATGGTACTGGCACAAAAACAGAAGTACAGATCAATGGTACAGGATAGAAAGCCCAGAGGTAGAACTACACACATATGGTCACCTAATTTACAGCAAAAGAAGCAAGAACATCCAATGTAGAAAAGACAGCCTCTTTAATAAGTGGTGCTGGGAAAACTGGACAGCTACGTGTAAAAGAATGAAATTAGAACAATACATAACACCATACACAAAAATAAACTTCAAATAGATTAAAGATCTAAATGTAAGACCAGACACCATAAAACTCTTAGAGGAAAACATAGGAAAAACACTCTATGACATAAACCACAGCAAGATCTTTTTTGACCCACCTCCTAGAGAAATTAAAATAAAAATAAATGGGACCTAATGAAACTTAAAAGCTTTTGCACAGCAAAGGAAACCATAAACAAGATGAAAAGACAACTCTCGGAATGGGAGAAAATGTTTGCAAATGAAACATCAGACAAAGGGTTAATCTGCAAAATATACAAACAGCTCATGGAGCTCAATACCAAAAAAAAAAAAAAAAATCCAATTGGAAAATGGGCAGAAGACCAAAGTAGACATTTCAGCAAAGAAGACATACAGATGGCCGTGAGGCACATGAAAAGTTGCTCAACATCACTAATTATTAGAGAAATGCAAATCAGATCTACAATGAGGTATCAGCTCACACTGGTCAGAATGGCCATTATCAAATAATCTAGAAACAATAAGTGCTGGAAAGGGTGTGGTGAAAAGGGAACCCTCCTGCACTGCTGGTGGGAATGTAAGTTGTTACAACCACTATGGAGAACAGTATGGAGGTTCCTTAAAAAGCTACAAATAGAACTACCATATGACCTAGCAATCCCACTGCTGGGCATATACCCTGAGAAAACCATAATTCAAAAAAAGACATGTACCACAATGTCCATTATAGCCCTATTTACAATAGCCAGGACATGGAAGCAACCTAAGTGTCCATCAACAGATGAATGGATAAAGAAGATGTGGCACATATATACAATGGAATATTACTCAGCCATAAAAAGAAACAAAATTGAATTATTTGTAGTGAGGTGGATGGACCTAGAGTCCGTCATACAGAGTGAAGTAAGTCAGAAAGAGAAAAGTAAATACCGTATGGTAACACATACATATGGAATCTAAAAAAAATGGTTCTGATGAACCTAAGGGCAGGACAGGAATAAAGACACAGACGTAGAGAATGGACTTGAGGACATGGGGAGGGGGACAGGTAAGCTGGGACGAAGTAAGAGAGTAACATTGACATATATACACTACCAAATGTAAAATTGATGAACCTAGTGGCAGGGCAGGAATAAAGACATAGAGAATGGACTTGAGGATGCAGGAGTGGGAGCATGAAGCTGGGGCGAAGTGAGAGTAGCATCAACATATATATATTACCAAATGTAAAATAGATAGTTAGTGGGAAGCAGGCACATAGCACAGGGAGATCAGCTCGGTGCTTTGCGACGACATAGAGGGGTGGGATAGGGAACGTGGGAGGGAGGCTCAAGAGGGAGGGGATATGGGGATATATGTACAACAGAAACTAACACAATATTGTGAAGCAATTATTCTCCAGTAAAGATCTTTTTAAAAAAAAGAAACAAAAAAACACCATGTACACATTTCTTAATTAACCTGCTGATACTTTCAATAATATTTTCAACTTTATGGTTTTTAAATGATAGCTATATATGGAGTTCTAGTAAAATAATTTTTTTTGTAAAATAATTTTTACTATAACTTTTTGTTTTAAATTTTACCATATTTTATTATAAAATTAACATATAACTATTACCTAAATTTTGTAAAGTAGAGAAAAATAAAAGGAAAAACGTACATCCAGTATCCCAACATCTAGCGACAGTCCTTATTACCCTTTTGGTAATCTTCCTCTGGTCATTATTCCATAGATTCTTTTAAAATTGGTTCCAATTACAATGTGTAAAACTGTGAATCCTGAATTTAACATTTCACATCATAAAATGTTTCTTATATTAATATAAACTATGCATGAATGTCAATTTAAAGGATGTTATGAGAATTACATGAAGTAAGGCATGGAAAGGACTTAGTATAGCTCATGATACACAGTAACTGCATGTCAGCACATGTCAGCTACCATCTTCACATTATATTTATTATATAATATGCAACCATAAGGCTCTACCGTAATATACATAACCATCTAATTATTAAAAGATACTTAGTTTCCTTACATTATTTTTAGCTTTAAAGATAATGCTGTATTTGGCATATTTTGTACATAAAGGTGTTTCCATATTTTTTCTTATTTCCTTAGAGGAAAATTCCAGAACAGAATTACTGAATAAAATGGACGTTCATTGTCAAAGGCTTTTAATATACATCACCAAATATTTTGCAGAGGGTTATTCAACTTCTACTCCCACAAGCAGTGTATAAGATTGGCCCTTTCATGGCACCCTCACTAATATTTAATAATCTCTATTTTTTTTCCTTGGTGTACATTCATCTACTTCAATCATGTTCTTAGCTATATCCGTCTCTAATACCATATCAACTTTCTTATTTTGAAGAGTGAAC
Source organism: Grampus griseus (assembly GCF_964374135.1). Taxonomy (NCBI): domain Eukaryota; kingdom Metazoa; phylum Chordata; class Mammalia; order Artiodactyla; family Delphinidae; genus Grampus; species Grampus griseus. The sequence continues at coordinate 71,952,876 of NC_139000.1, read as the reverse complement.
TTATTGACATAATTTAAGAGTACCAGAAAAGACAGAAAAGTAATACAAAGAATTCTCCAATATCCTTTACCAGATTCCCTAAATGTTAGCATTTTATTACAATTGCTTTATCTTTTTTTTTCTCCTTCTCTCTCTCTGTAAATATAGATATAATTCTTTTCTGAAATGTATAACAGTAAGTTGCATAAATGACACTCCTTTACCTATACTTATTTTACATGTGTACAGTACAATTATCAATATCAGTAAATTAACATTGACACAATAATATCTAATCAACAGATTAGACTTTAAAGTATTTGTGCTATCTCAGGATTGGTTTCTATTTTCAGTTTTTTTTTTTCTGAACTATAAGTCACATTTTCCTGTTTTTTTGCATGACTAGAAAAAAAATTGCTTTATGTATTGGACATTGCGGCTGACACACTGTAGAGACTGAATCTTGTTATCTTCCTTTGAAGAGTTTTGAGATTTTGTTCTAGCATAAAAGTTGACTTGGTAGTACTCAAACTCTAAACTGTCTCCCCTTAGCTTTCCAACGTGATATCTCCTAGACTCCTCAGAGTCTTCCTCACGCATGCCCAGTTCAGGGGTTAGCCAAAGATTTTACAGATTTAGGGGCTCCCCACACTGTGGAGCCCTCTTTTATGTCATTTACCCCTTCAATTTTAAGCTACTCTGAGGGCCCTAAATGCCATACTTTATACCACAAGCCAATAATTCTGTGTTTCTTTACTTAAGCTGTCCTGCATTGCTAGGACTAGGAAAGGTCCTCAGGGAAAAGTCTATAATAAATGTGGGTATTACTCAGTGCAGTCTTCTTTCAAGGATCAAGTCACTTTTAGTATCTTTTCCTGCTTTTGGTTAAACTCCATGCCTTCCTTTTTTTTTTTTTTTTCTTTTTTTTTAAACTTAATCCTCGGTTTACAATTGTTACATATATTTGTTACATATAACATACAAATGTTACATATATTGTGGTTATTCCAATACAAGATCCATGGCTACTACTGGAAACAGAATTTAATAGTTTTTTAGTCTACATGATAATCTAACAGATTTACAGCAGCATTTCACAAAGTATGTTCTCTAGAACCCAAGTAGTTCCTTAAAACAATCAAGAGGAGGTTGTTATGTGGTCAAACAACCCTGCCTGGTCTTTCATCCACTACGCCTGTCAGATATTTACAATTGCATAAGTATATTAAAGGATATTCTAAGTCCTTAAGTAAATAAAACTATTAAACTTTAATATTCAGTGTTTCATTGATTTAATAAATATTTATTTACTCACATTTTAGTGTTTTTTTCCAGGCATATCTCATTTGGAACTCTCTTTTATTTTCTTTTAACACTTTCATATTCCATAACCTAGTGTTCTTTGTAACACACTTTTAAAATATTGCATTAAAAGTATGGCCCTTACCTAGATTTTTAATTTTATCTCCTAGAATTTAATTTTAAAACTTTGCTGTTACAGAAAACTGGTGTATTACCACATAAACACATCATATTTGTTTTCTACCTCTATGATTTTATTTAGGACAATTATATTTATCAATATAGTTTCTCCTTAACTGATTAATTTATACTTCCCAATTATTTTACCATGAAAGTGGATACATTTCACTTTTTCCCTTAAAACCAGAATCCCACTAAAGATCTAAGACAGTTCATAATATTTCTCCCATAGGTGTAGCACATATTAGAGAGCATGCAGAATAAAAGTGAAAGCAGAATTACAACACATAAGGCAAAATGTCTTTTGTTGTTTTGTTATCCAGTAGTATGAAACAAAGTACCCCAAAACTTAGTGCCTAAAACAGTGAACAACTTCATGCTAAAACATTTGAAAATTTAGATGAAAATGAAGACTTCCTAGAAAGTATAACTTATAAAACTAATTCATGCAGAAATAAAATTATCTGAGTAGTCCTATTCTATTGAAGAAATTGAATCCAAATCAAAAATCTTGCCACATGGAACACTCCAGGCCCAAATGATATCACTAAGGAAGATTTCCAAACATTCAAGGAATAAACCATTCCAGTCATATTCAAGTCTTCCAAAGATTAGGAATAGAGGTTATAATCCCTAAATCATTTTATGAGGCTATCATAAGCTCATGTATGATATATTTATTAGAGAGCTCAGCCTGTAATTGCCTTCTCCTGTTCTGTCCTTCTCAGCATGTCAATGATTCCAGTTTTTCATTATGTAAACATGTAAAATATAGCATATACATTCAATATTAACTCACATTTCTGAGGTAAATTAAGAGGTACAAACTTCAGTTACAAAATAAATGAGTCGGCCTTCCCTGGTGGTGCAGTGGTTGAGAGTCCGCCTGCCGATGCAGGGGACACGGGTTCATGCCCCGGTCCGGGAAGATCCCACATGCCGCGGAGGAGCGGCTGCGCCCGTGAGCCGTGGCTGTTGAGCCATCGCATCTGAGGCCCGCGTACCGCAAAAAATAAATAAATGAGTCACAAGTATGAAATGTATAGTGTGGGGAGTATAGTCAATAACTATGTAATATCTTAGTAGGAGACAGATTGTAACTAGACTCATTGTGGTGATCATTTGGAAATGTATAGAAATATCAGATTACTATGTCATGTAACAGGAACTAACATAGTGTTGTAGGTCAATTATAATTCAAAAACAAACTCATAGAAAAAGATCAGATTTGTGGTTACCAGAGGCAGGGGAGGTGGTAGGGGAAGAGAGAATTGGAGGAAAGCAGCCAAAATGTACAAACTTCCAGTTATAAGATAATTCTAAGGATATATAAGGATATACAACATGATAAATATAATTAACACTGCCGTATGTTCATTTTTTTCTATTTCTTTAATTTTGTATCTACATGAGATAATGAATGTTCATTAAACTTACTGTGATAATCACTTCATGATGTATGTGAGTCAAATCATTATGCTGTACACCTTAAACTTATACAGTGCTGTATGTCAATTATATCTCATTGAAACTGGAAGAAAAAATACATTACTTACATTAAAAACTAATTAAACATTAACATGTGTTAATGTATGATGATCAGTTCCTCTCAGTAAAATTAAGGGACATAGATGATTGGATTATAGGCAGTCTTTTTCCTTTAGATTTGCTGGATATACAGTCAGCCTTCCACATCTTCAGGTTCCACAAACTCGGGTTCAGCCAAACGCAAGTGGAAAATATTCGGGAAAAATATTTCAGAAAGTTCCAAAGAGCAAAACTTGAAATTTGCTGCATGCCATCAACTATTTACATAGAATTTACATTGTATTTACAGCTATTTACATAGCATTTACATTATATTAGGTATTATAAGTAATCTAGAGGTGATTTAAAGTATACGGGAGGATGTGCATAAGTTACATGCAAATACTTCACTTTATATAAGGGACTTGAGCATCCTCAGATTTTGTTATCCTAGGGCGGAAGGGCTGGTCCTGGAACCAATCCCCATAGATACCAAGGGACAATTGTAACGAGGAAAGGAAAAAAGGTTTTTAATGTGTGTTCTGTTTTCTTCTCTTTCTCCCTATAGCTGCTGAAGATAATTTTGTCATTGCCCATTTAGATTCTTTCCCTTCCTGCTTAGAACTCCTTCTTTGCTGGACCTGTTCTTTTGTGATGCAAAATATAAGAATGAGAGAGTGAGAGAGGGAAGAAGGAGGGAATCCTTAGCCACAACGTTCACATCTATTTACATAACAAAGAACTAGGAGAGAGGGGACAGGGAGATTAGAAGACCTGGGTATCTGGGAGAGTTCTGGGAGGTACCTAAGTATGATCCTTCGGAGAAATCTTTACAAGATGAGTAAGGTGTATTTTAGAGAGTATAGTTTGGTAATATAAATTTGATCCCCTTTTTTCTTCTACAGATGCAGGTAAAGATTGAAATTGCTTCTTAGTGACCATTGTAGGAGTAAGTATTGTTACAGTATTAGTCTTTGTTTATTTATGACACACTTCAAAGAATAAGCAATGTGGAGCACTACAGTGAGCATGTTCCATTTTTCACAATATTAAAAGAAAAAATTAACCAGATATCAGCTGGGGGATCCCCATGTTTGTGACATGAGCAAACTTGGCTGATCTGATTTACAAAATACAAAACTCTACCCAAAATTACAACAAATTACTGAGGGGCTTATGTTCTCAAAGCTTCTTTAGCCACCTTGGTTCTTGCTGCCATGTTGCAGAGCCTGAACCTGGAATGAAACTTAACCCTCACTCCACTGTACACACACACACTAATGGCATGAAGTATTCATGAGTTTAATGGTTAATTACTGACTTGGTAGGGGAGGATGAGAAACAGGCTTATATCTCAGCAATTCAAACAATTTCCCATGGAATATTAAGTCTGAACTACCTTTAAATACCCTTTTGCCATCCTACTATTGCAATATAGTCCCGGGTTTTCCCCCAGCTTCCTGCTACTCCTGCCTCTTCTCTCTTTCTCCATTCTTCATGCAGAGGAACTTTCCCTCTTCTGATGATGAAAATACTAGTTAACATCTATTGAATATGTCATATATTTCAAACACAGTGCTAAGTGTTTTATACGTATTACCACACTTATTCTTCACAACAATCCTAGGAAGTAACTATTAATATTGTTATCCTTTTTACAGATGAGGAAACCAAAAGGCCTAGTAGTTTTTCCAAGTTTACACAGCTAGTAGTAGAGATGGAATTTGAACAAATGCAGTTTGATTCTAGAGCCTATCCTTTGAACCACTAGACTATGCTGCCTCCAACTATATATTGTGAACTTGGCAACTGCCACAACTTGCAACAAAATACAATTTATTCCACATGAGCTTTTTACCTGAAACCCTTCTCACCAAGAGAGGAATTCTGAGGCCAATTGCTAGGATGATAAAATATTTTCTCATCTCATTAAACTTATATTTTTAAAGCTTGAGACGAAAATCTGGCATGAAACAAACAACAAAAATTATTATTTGATCACACTAAGGATATTTATATTGACAGAGCAATACTTAGACTCAAAGCATGATGATCTCCTTGGGGAATAGAAGACAAGAGGGAAGGATGGGGAAAGGACTGGGAGCAGAGAGGATCTGAAATGGAACTTGTATCCTAAACTGAGTTAGGTCCTAGGGAAACTGTCCTGGTTGCAAAAGTAAAGCCATGTAAACAATGTTGTATCCTACATATATAGCTTTAGTATTCTCAGTCCATTAATTGGAGATCAGAGTCAGGAAATATAGGAATCAAACAATAATTAGGCATTAATGAGCTAGATGGTAGAAATGCAGGAATTCATTGTTCAGTATAAGTTCACCTGAGGGGAGGAAACCGGTAATATAAGATCTAAGGCAGAAGTTAGCTTTATTGACTGGACAAACACAGAGTAGGGGAAGCTACAAAGGAGTTCCTAAGAACATTAGCCCCTGAACATGAGAGTTATGTGGGCATCTGGAGGTTTTTGTACCTGTCAGGGTTCTTCAAAGTATCAGAAATAATAGGAGATTAGATAGATATAGATAGATAGATAGATATAGATAGATAGTTGACATTGATAGATAGAGATGTTATTTATAGATCTTATATTATTCTTATATAGATAGGTAGGGATATTATATAGAGAGATAGATAGACACATATACATGTGTATATATATATGGAATTGCCTTATGCAATTGGGGGAGCTGGCAAGTCTGGATTTTGAAATCTGTAGGGCAGATCAGCAGGCTGGAAACTCAGGCAGAATTTCTACATCACAGTCTTCAAACCGAATACCTTTGTCCAGGGAAACATTAGTTTTATGCTCTTAAAGCAACTGATTCATGTTATCTAGGGCAATCTCCTTAAGTTAAAGTCAGCTGATTGTAGATGTTAATTACAGCTACAGAATATCTTCAGAGCAACAGCTAGGCTGTTGTTTAACCAAAAACTGGGCCCTGTATCTTAGCCAAGTAGATATAAAATAAACCGTCTCAGTATTCTTTGGAGACATTAGATTTTACATCTAGCTACTAGGGGAAAAAAATGTGGAGCAACACATGCGATTTGCCTCAGTCAAGAAAGACTCAGGACTGAGAGGAGGGAACTAGACTGGTGCTGGTTCTTTGAGCTGGACCTTTCTCTGAGAAGCTAGTGAAATGGGAGGCAGTACAGAATAACTTAGAGGATCATGGTTCTAAATGTTAGGTTAAATGGGAATCACCCGGGAAATTTGTTAATCCCTGCGTTTTTATTCTGTAAATGTGTGCTGGAATCTGTATTTTAACAATCATCTCAGGTGATGCTGATGCAGTTCACACAAAAATGACACTTGAGGAACAACTGAAGTTAATAATGACATTCATCCCATGACTAAAAGAGAAAGTTAATTCCTAAACATAATACAGTCTCAGCGAGGACAAGCTTCACCCACCAAAATGATAGAATGACCAGCTAGACCCGAATCTTATCAGCCCGCTGAAGGAAGATAAGCTCTATAAAACAAAAGGAAGCGATGGCCTAGATATGCCAAATGAATTTAATTTCAGAAGAGCCATTTTTGAATGTACAAATGGAATCAGAACAAGTCACAATTGAAAGCCAATTAAGGATATGGCCTGTACCCTACTTCCTATCCCTACGCCTTTCATTTGTTTGTGGTAATAAAATTAGAGCATAACACAGAGAAATAGAACAAAGTAACTGCAATGCTAACTGAACAGTTTGTTCTCTGTACCCAGTTTTCAAAACTGCTGTTTATGAAAAAAAAAACTTCATTCTTCTTGCCAAATGAGATACTCACCAGTTTGAATGACTTACATAGGGTATATTAGACTGCAAGCATACCAAAGACAAAGCTTCTAATAGAAGATGAGCTTGAAATAAAATTGTAACTGAATTATCGTTGGTTATAGAGAATGGAAAGTAGAATCAAACTTTCATCTTATGGCAAAGCATTATTATTATCACGTGTTTGAAACCATTGTTGTAGCCATGCAAGCAGAAAAATAAAAACTTCTCCCCGTTTGAACTCGATCTAATTCATAATTGCCATCCACGGACCTCTAACCAGTTTCCTATCTTTTAGAATCATGGATTTCTAGAACTTTTAATTTGTAAGTGGGCTTGATACAGGCATATCTTGTATATATTGCAGGTTTGGTCCCAGACCACTACAACAAAGCAAATATCGAAATAAAGCAAGTCACATGATTTTTTTGGTATCTCAGTGCACGAAAGTTATGTTTGCACTATACTGTAATCTATTATGTGTGCTATAGCAGTACGTCTAAAGAGATAATGTGCATACCTTAATTAAAAAATAATTTATTGCTGGAAAAATACTAACCATCATCGGAGCCTTTCAGCAAGCCCCAATCTTTTTGCTGGTGGAGGATCTTGCCTCGATGTTGACGGTTGCTGACTGATCAGGTGGTGGTAGCTGAAGGCTGGGTGGCCGTGGCCATTTCTTAACATAAGACAACAGTGAAATTTGCTACACCAATTGACTTTTCCTTTCACAAACAATTTCTCTGTAGCTTGCAATGCAATTTGATAGCATTTTACCCACAATAGAATTTCTCTTAAAATTGGAGTCAATTCTCTCAAATCCTGCTGTTGCTTTATCAACTAATTTTATGTAATATTCTATATCCTTTATTGTCATTTCAACAGTCTCCACAGTGTCTTCACCAGGGGTAGATTCCATCTCAAGAAACCACTTTCTTTGCTCATCCGTAAGAAGCAACTCCTCGTAGGTTCAAATTTTTATCAGGAGATTGCAGCAAATCAGTTACATCTTCAGACTTCACTTCTCATTCAAGTTATCTTGCTATTTTCACGTCTGCAGTTATTTCCTCCACTGAAGTCTCAAACCCTTCAAAGTCATCTATGAAGTTGAGAATCAACTTCTTCCAAACTCCTGTTAATGTTGTTATTTTGACATCTTCTCATGAATCACGAATGTTCTTAATGGTATCTGGAATGGTGAATCGTTTGCAGAAGGTTTTCAGTTGACTTTGCCCAGATCCATCAGAGGAATCACTATCTATGGCAGCTATAGCCTTATGAAATGTATTTCTGAAATAATGACTTGAAAGTCTGAATTACTTCTTATTTCATGGGCTACAGAATGGATGCGTTGTTAGCAGGCATAAAAACAGCATTAATCTTTTTGTACACCTCTATCAGAGCTCTTGGGTGACCAGGTGCACTGTCAATGAGCAGTAATATTTTGAAGGGAGTCTTTTTTCCCTAGCATCAGATCTCAACAGTGGTCTGAAAATATTAAGTAAACCATGTTGTAACAAGATGTGCTGTCAACCAGGCTTTGTTGTTCCATTTGTAGAGCACAGGCAGAGTAGATTTAACATAATTCTTTTAAAGGCCCTAGGATTTTCAGAATGGTAAATGTGCACTGGCTTCAGTTTAAAGTCACCAGCTGCATTAGCCCCTAACAAGAGAGTCAGATTGTCCTTTGAAGCTTTGAACCTAGGCATTGACTTTTCCTCTCTAGCTATGTAAGTACTAGATGGCATCTTCTTCCAATAGAAGGCTGTTTTGCCTACATTGAAAATCTATTGTATAGTGTAGCCTCCATTGTTAATTATCTTAGCCAGATCATCTGGATAATGTACTGTAGCTTCTACATCAGCACTTCCTGCTTCACCTTGAACTTTTATGTTATGGAGATGGCTTCTTTCCTTAAACCTCATCAATCATCCTCTGCTCATTTCAAACTTTTGCTCTGCAGCTTCCTCACCTCTCTCAGCCTTCAGAGAACTGAAAAGAGTTAGGGCCTTGCTCTGGATTAGGCTTTGGCATAAGGGAATGTTGTGGTTGGTTTGATCTTCTAACCAGAATGTTGTGGCTGGTTTGATCTTCCATCCAGACCTTTTTCTATATCAGTAACAAGACTGTTTTGCTTTCTTATTCATATGTTCACTGGAGTAGCACATTTAATTTCCTTCAAGAAATTTTCCTTTATATTCACAACTTGGGTGACTGGGCCCAGAGGCCTAGCTGTCATCATTGTTCTTTTTGTTGTTTTGAGTGACCAAAAGTCAAAGAAAAAAAGATTCAAAACAAAAGCAGAAACATTAGTTTTTAATGTGTTTATGCCAATCATTTGATTTTAGAACTTGTAACTATTGAAATATCATTATTGATAATAAAAATTCTTATATTTAGTGAGTTTCTAGGAAAACCTTTCATGATAAATATTATAATTATTTTTAAATAAATATTAAAAGAGGTGGGAATTATCACTATATGACTGGTCCTTGGAGAAGTCACTGCTTGATCAGGATCACACAGGTAGTGCATTGAAAAATCAGAACTTGGGGCAAGGTCTTCTGAAATAAGGTTCAGTCTTTACAGTGATAAAATAAGGAAAATCAGAGTTAAAAAAGAAATCTATTTTCTATAAAACAGGAAGGGTCCAATCTGAGAACATGAACCAAAGGTATATAAGCAAAGGCATTTTGAATCACTGTCCATTATCATATATCTCAAATAAAAAAGATTACCTCTTTCAATTGACATTATGTTCATATAGTAATGAAATCAAATGAAGGATCTGTTTGTTAAGATATCCCCGTGAATGTTTTCATTATTAAGTATTAACTATTTTAACTATAGTAATTATATATTAATTTATTAATATATTAATAGAATTAATTTTAATTAATGTTACTGTATAATAATTATGTTTTTATAATATATAAATGTATTTGTGTAATTATACAATATCATAAATATTTATATATTTTATATAATTATAATATATATAATTATATTTGTTACTCATCAATTATTCTAAACATTTGTTGGGAATCATATTGATATAACATTCACTACACTTAGAAAAAGTCTTTTGGACTTCCCTGGTGGTGCAGTGGTTAAGACTCCACGCTCCCAATGCAGGCAGCCCGGGTTCTATCCCTGGTTGGGGAACTAAGATCCCACATACTGCAACTAAGCCAATATACTGCAACTACTGAGCCCACCAGCTCTACAGCCTGCGTGCCGCAACTAGAGAAGCCTGTGCACTGCAAGTAGAGAAGCCTGTGTGCCACAATGAAGACCCAGCACAGCCAAAAATAAATAAATAAAGATAGCTTTAAAAAAAAGTCGTGTAAGTCAATATTCATTAAAGTACTCTCCACAGTCCATTTTATTTATGAGGTGAATTATTACCTTATGATACCTAATGTAAACAATTCCATTACTAATGATTTATCAAAAGGAATTATTTTCTCCCTTTAAATTTCAGTCAGTCAGTCCGTCAGTGTGTAAGTTAGACTACTGCCAAATGGTAAAACAAGTATTTTGAATTATTTATTTTCAGTTTAAGTTTCAGCAAAAAGATAATATAAGACATCCCCCTAAAGGAATAGTTCACTTTTTGTGAACCATATCTTTAAGCATCTAATTATATTTATATAAACAAGATACATTTGTTTTCTATATTGCTTCAATTCTCCTACATTGTCAAAAATAATTTTTATTAAATATTTTGATGGACACACTTCAAACTTGAAAGAATTAAGCTAAAAATAGCTAACCCATGTTTCTTAAATATAAAGTCATAGAAAAAGAAACATCATTCCAAATTTATATTTCTGTAATCAATGTATTTTCAACAAATTAAAAATTCACAGTTCATTTGTATAGTTCTTTAACTCATGAATGCTGTGTTTTGTTTTCCGTCATAATATTTTGCACTAGATGGTGGAGGAGAAAGCAGGTTCATGAAGAAAAGAAAAGAAGAATGGAACAAGGACAGGGTGATTAAGAACAGAAAGGCTAAGGAAAAATAGAGGCCTTGAAAAGTCAAGAATAAAAGTAAAGTAAGAGGCAATTATCATGTTTAGCAATAGAAAAGGAGCCAGAAAACTCTCCATAGGGAAGGGAAAAAGGAGCAAATGGAACATTACAATTATCCCTGTTTTGGGGGCAGGGAGAGGGGATTGGGAACTCTGGAAGTAGTATAATCCCAGAGTGAAATACCATAATACGACAATAAAAATGGACAAACTACATCTATAAGTAACAACATGGATGGATTTTATAATATTGAACAAAAGAATACATATTGTATGATTTCATTTGTATAAAATATAAAGCAAATACAACTAAATGATAATGTTAGAAGTCAGCATAGTAGGCAGAGGCAATAGCGACTGGGAAAGGGCACAATCGACATTTCTGATGCTTTGGTGCTGTTCTATTTTTTGACCTGGAAAGTGCTTTTATGGGTTTCACTTTGTGTCAAGTCACTGAGCTATACATTTGCATTTTGTGCACTTCTCTGTGTAGGTGTTAAATTCAAAGTAGAGCTATACAAAGAAGTATTGAGGGAAAAAAAGCAATGAGATGATGACAGGATGCAAAGCTAACCGCTCAACTTCAGTTATACAATTATTAAGGCTCAAATACTAACACTATTTCATCTGCATGTGCATAACTGCCAAGAAAACAAATTTTTTAATTAAAAAATAATTAAACCAGTAAGCTAAAATAGTTTTTAAATGTCAATTTTTTAAAATCCTTTCATTGAATTAAACAAAATAGGTTTTAAGTAAATTTTAAATGCCAACTACACAGCATTGGTCTTAATGGGGAAACAATAAAAGCATTCTCATTAAATCAGGGACAAGTAAAATACATTCTTTACCATCATTATTGTTGAACACTAATTCATTCATTCAACAAACATTTATTCAGAGTCAATTGGTGCTAGGCATTATTCTAGGCAGCTGGGACAAACTTTGTCCAGAGCAGCTAAATATCTTGCCTCCATAAAGCTTACAGTATTAGGGGAAAATCAATAAATAAGCAAACAAATAAATAAAGATTTGCCCATGGATAACTTCACAGAATAGAAAAATGAATAGTCCTTATGAAATGATTTTACTTTCCCTTATAGTAAAAGAAATGCAAATTAAAATAATAAGATATAATTTTAAAAATTTATCAGAATGACAAATCAGGAAAGCTGAATACACACTGTATTGTATTCTCCTGTGTATCAGAAAATAGGTACTTTCATAAAATGCTGGTTGGGGTGTAAATTGATATACGTTACCAAAATTTTTAAAGTATAAATCATTTTACTTAGCAATTCCACTTCTAGGCATTTTTTCTACAGATGTGCTTGCACAGATGAAAAATGACACATGTAAAAAGAAGTACAAAAATGTTGGTAATAGCAAACTATTGGAAAAAACTTAAATGTCCATCAATAAGGAACCAGACAGATAAATATTACAGGATTTTAAAACTGAAGTTTCCACCAAGGTATATATGAAGTTCAAAAAAAAAGTTGTTAGGGCTTCCCTGGTGGCACAGTGGTTAAGAATCCGCCTGCCAATGCAGGGGACACGGGTTCGAGCCCTGGTCCGGGAAGATCCCGCATGCCGCGGAGCAACTAAGCCCATATGCCGCAACTACTGAAGCCCGTGTGCCTAGAGCCCGTGCTCTGCAGCAAGAGAAGCCATAGCAATGAGAAGCCCGCACACCATGATAAAGACCCAACGCAGCCAAAAATAAATAAAATTTATATTTAAAAAAAAAACAAAAAAAAACCCCCAAAAAACCAAGTTGTTACATGTTGAATTTACAAAGCACATTAAAAAACAATTACTTCATCAAACCTAAAAATTTTTGTTCATCAGAGAACACAGTCAACATGGTGAAAAGGCACCTTACAGAAATGGTAGAAAATATCTGCAAACTATATATTGGAAAAGGTGTTAATATTCAGAATACATGAAGAACTCCTAAAATTCAACAACAAAAAATCAAATACCACAATTAAAAAATGGGCAAAGGGGACTTCCCTCTTGGTCCAGTGGGTAAGACTCTACGCTCCCAATGCAGGGGGCCCAGGTTTGATCCCTGGTGGGAAAACTAGATCCCGCATGCCACAACTAAGAGCCAGCACAGCCAAATAAATAAATAAATAAATAAATTTTTTTAATGGGCAAAGGACTTGAATGGACATTTCTCCAAAGATGATATATAGATTGCCAACAAATGTATGAAAAGATGCTCAGCGTAATAAACATCAGAGAAATGCAAATCAAAACCACAGTGAGATATCACCTCACCCCCATTAGGAAAAACAGAAAATAACAAATACTGAGTGGTATTTGGAGAAGTTGGAACCCTTGTACCCTGTTGGTAGGATTGTAAAATGATTGCAACCACTATGGAAAACAACATGGGAGTTCCTCAAAAAGTAAAAATAGAACCACTATATGACTCAGCAATCCCACTTCTGGGTATATAGTCAAAAGAATTGAAAGCAGGGTATTGAAGAGATATTTGCACACCTGTGTTCACAGCAGCACTATTCACAACAGCCAAGTAATAGAAGCAACCCAAATGGAACCCATTCCAATCTATACAATGGAATACTATGCATCCTTAAAAAAGAAGGAATTTCTTTCACATACTACCACAGAGATGAACCCTGAGGATATTATGCTATGTGAAATAAGTCCAAAAATGACGAATTCTGTATGATTTCATTTATACGAGGTATCTAAAGCAGTCAAATTGATATATATAGAAAGTAGAACGGTAGTTACCAGGGAATACAGACAGGAAGCAAAGGGGAGTTGTTGTTTAGTAGGTATAGACTTTCAGTCCTACAGGATGAACAAGTTCTGGAGCTCTGTTTCATAACAATGTAAATAAACACCACTGAACTGTACACTTGAAAATGGTTGAGATGCTAAATTTTATGTGTTTTTTACCACAATAAAAAAATTAAAAATAACCACTAATATTTAAACTGGCATTACTAACAAGCACTTTATATGAGTTAATTCTTTTAAACCTTACAGGAACTTCGTGAGGAACATAATGCTATTATCTCAATTGTACAGATGAGGAAATTGAAGTTCAGAGAATTTAAGTAATTTCACTTGTAACTGGCAAGACCAAGATGTGAATCAAGCCAGTTGATTTCTAGAGCATATTTCTCAAAGACCTAACCATACTACTTCTTCACTACCTACTTAGAGCCAATTTCAAGACTGGTGGATGCCTCAGCCAGATCAAGGTATGAAAATAACTTAGAGAGCCCAGAATTAAACCCACACTATGATCAATTAATCTACAACAAATGAGGCAAGAATATACAATGGAGGAAAGATAGCCTCTTTAACAAGTGGTGCTGGGAAAGCTGGACAGCTACACGTAAACCAATAAAATTAGAATATTCCCTCACACCATATACAAAAATAAACTCAAAAATGGTTTAAAAACCTAAATATAAGACATGACACCATAAAACTCCTAGAAGAGAACATAGGCAGAACACTCTTTGACATAAATTGTAGCAATACTTTCTTAGACCAGTCTCCCAAGGCAAAAGAAATAAAAGCAAAAATAAGCAAATGGAGCCTAATCAAACTTATAAGCTTTTGCACAGGAAAGGAAACCATCAATAAAACAAAAAGATGACTTACAGAATGGAAGAAAATATTTGCCAATGATGCAACTTATAAGAGGTTTATATCCAAGATATACAAACAGCTCGTACAACTCAATATCAAAAAAACAAACAACGCAATAAAAAACTGGGCAGAAGACCTGAATAGACATTTTCCCAAAGAAATACAGATGACTAACTGGTACATGAAAAGATGTCCAACAGCACTAATTATTAGTGGAATGCAAATCAAAACCATGATGAGGAATCACCTTATACCTGTCAGAATGGCTATCATCAAAATGTCTACCAAAAGGGATTTTTGACCCATTTAAAAAAATTTATCAAGCATTTCTCAAGATTAGCCATTTGATTTACTCAATAATAACAGTCATTATTTTTAAAAAAATTAATGGAATAAATGAGAAAAAAATGCCAATTTGAAAAAAAAAAGTCTACCAATAATGAATGCTGCAGAGGATGTGGAGAAAAGGGAACCCTCCTACACTGTTGGTGGGAATATAAATTGGTGCAGCCACTATGGAAAACAGTACAGAGATTCCTTAGAAAACTAAAAATAGGACTACCATATGACCCAGCAATTCCACTCTTGGGTATGTGTCTAGAAAAAATGAAAACCCTTATTTCAAAAGATACATGCACCCCAATGTTCATAGCAGCACTATTTACAATAGCCAAGATGTGGAAGCAACCAAAGGACCCATCAAAAGATGACTGGCGGGGCTTCCCTGGTGGCGCAGTGGTTGAGAATCTGCCTGCCAGTGCAGGGGACATGGGTTCGAGCCCTGGTCTGGGAGGATCCCACATGTCGCAGAGCAACTGGGCCCATGAGCCACAACTACTGAGCCTGCACGTTTGGAGCTTGTGCTCCACAACAAGAGAGGCCGCGACAGTGAGAGGCCTGCGCACCATGATGAAGAGTGGCCCCCACTTGCCACAAGTAGAGAAAGCCCACACACAGAAACGAAGACCCAACATAGCCAAAAATAAATAAATAAATAAAATTAAAAAAAAAAAAAAAGATGACTGGCTTAAGAAGATGTGATATATACATATGTGTGTGTGTGTATATATATATATATATATAAACATATATGTATATATATATAACGGACTATTACTCAGCCATAAAAAATAATGAAATATTTTTTGCAGAAATGTGGATGAACCTAGAGAATAATTGCTTAGTGAAATAAATCAGAGAAAGATAAATACTATATGATATCACTTATATGTGGAACCAAAAAATAATATAAATGAATCTATATACAAAATAGAAACAGACTCACAGATCTAGAAAACAAACTTATGGTTACCAAAGGGGAGAGGAATTGGGGAGGAACAAGTTAGGAGTATGAGATTAACAGATAAAAATTACTGTACATAAAATAGATAAGCATAAGGATTTACTGCATAGCACAAGGAATTATACCCATTATCTTGTAATAACCTATAATGGAATATAATCTGCCAAAAAATGAATCACTGTCCTGTACACCTGAAACTAACACAATATTGTAAATCAACTGTACTTCAAAAAGAAAAAAACTCAGAGTATGGAAACAGAGAGGATTTTGTGAAGAAAATTTTTTGGAGAGAAGTTTTGCACTGATGTGAAGGGGAAAGAATGAGGGATTTTCCCTCTTTCAGCTCAAGGAAGGAGCAGGGCCAAATGCAAAACTTAAGGGAGCTATCTTTTGGCTATTATAAATAATGCTGCAATGAATATTTTTGTGTGGACATATGTTTTCATTTCTCTTGGGTATATCAATAGAGACAGTAAGTACACTAGTGGTTGCCTAGGGCTGTGGAGAAAGTGGGGGTAACTGCTAATGTGTTTTTTGGGAGGTGATTAAAGTATTCTAAAATTGTGATGGTTAAAAACTCTGAGAATATACTAAAATCCATTCAGTTGTACACTTTAAATACATAAATTCTATGATGTGAATTATATCTCAATAAAGCTATTATTTTAAAAATTTAAGAGGATGCCAAAAACACAGTAATCAAGATAAATAATAGTTAATGCAAGATTTTTAAAAAATCAAAATTAATGCAAAACCAATCCACATTGAACAAAATTTCTGGGAATTCCCTGGCGGTCCAGTGTTTAAGACTCCGTGCTTTCTCTGACGAGGGCACAGGTTCGATCCCTGGTTGGTCAGGAAACTAAGATCCTGCAAGCTGTGCGGCACAGTCAAAAAATAAAATAAAATAAAAAACAGACTGAAAACTACATATTCTGGTGGCATCTAAAAAAACAAACAAAAAAATCAAATTTTTAAATAAAGATAAGTTGTTTGTTTTAGGACCTTGCATTATTGTGCAAGGGAAGAGTCATTTCTAAACAGCCCTCATTCCAGGACAGCACAGTCATTGTGTTCTTCCCTCTGGGCATGTTTATGTGGGTTGGCAAAAGTGTGCAACCACAATGGACAAAAGTGAGGCTTTATATATAGTCATAAGGGGAAGCTTTTAACTTTCTTTCACTTGGTTCAAAACATAGGAGGATATTTAGTTAACTATATATAGGGGTGTACATCTTCTTTTTGCCTCAGACACCATTGTAGTTCAGCAAAGTACTAGAAAGGAGCTTTCATTGAGGCTGGTGGGAGAGCTTGAGATGTGTTCCCTGTAGAGAACCCCATGGGAGCTGAGAAGTTCAGAGGGTAAATAAAGGGGGCTAACTAACCACTTGATGATAAAGCCAAGAGAGTTCTGTTGTGTTTAGGGTAGACCACAGTCCCAAAATTGTCAGGGGAAAAGATATGATTCTCTATGGACCAGCTATGGACATTAAATAAAGAACCACACTGGGGCCATTTTTAGTTTGGCCTAAGAGGGCATCTAGAAACTGGCAGAGGGTGAGGGGACCCATCATTGAATAATTATGTAGGGTGAACTGCCTGCCAGGGAAATGTAAGTTGAGGCAGGATAGGAAGGGGCCTGATGAAAGAAAAGGTACGTGGCCCATGTCAAGAGGGTCATGTTTGGTGGGACCCCGCAGGGAACCTCTGAAAAACCCACTAGAAAGTCCACTTTAAAAATATGTCTGGCCTAGAGGGCATGAGGAAATGCAGCTTGAAAGGGATCAGTCCATATGTCTTGCCTTTCCCATCCTCCCAGCTCTGATCCCGGAGGGCTCAGAAACTAGCAAATTTCAAGTGGTTAGGGGAAGGGGGTTGAAGGGGCTCCATACGGAAAAAGAGTTTCACATCAAAACAACCCTGTTTCCCTTAAGCTTGGCGTGTTAAATCAATTTCAAATTGATTACCTCTGAATTTTGACTAATCTCTAAGACAGTGCATTCTGATTTCTGAATTCAGTCTCTGTGACAAAGTGAGTATAGAACTATATAATTTCCTAAAAGGGAGCAAAAAAGTCTTGGGGATCTGCCCAAGCTTCCACCTTAGGAGCAGGGGAAGATTATGCCCATTAATTATATCTTATGAGTCTCAGTGACACAATTATGCATGGATATAAAATAAAATATTGTGCACAGTTAAAAAGAATACATCAAAAGGGAGGAGATATGGGGATATATGTATAGCTGATTCACTTTGTTATAAAGCAGAAACTAACACACCATTGTAAAGCAATTATACTCCAATAAAGATGTTAAATAAATAAATAAAACCAAGCTGTATATTCCATAGATTCTTTTGTATTTTGAATAAATCATTCACCAAAAAAAAAAAAAAAAGAATGCAGCAGTTGTATATGTTTGTATATGGAACTACCTTCAAGATAAAATAAGTTTTTAAAAAGTATAAAACTGTATATGCTGTATGCTATTATTTTTATTTAAAATACTAAAAATAATATTTATGCATACATGTATACATATATATATATATATATACACAGATATATATGTATTCTGTATACACAGAAACCATTCATTTCTGGAGATTTACACTAGAATTGGTAACTGTAATTGCCTCTAGGGAAAGTATCCATATACATGGAAGACAAGAGTAGGTAGAATACTTACTTCTCACTATACACACACTTGTATATTTTGCATTTTGTATTGTGTATTGCCTATTTAAAAAATTAATGTTAATTAAAAAGAAAAAAATGATTTCAGACTCACATGTAAGGATAGTCAAATGAAATTAAATTACAGAATTGACTACAAAAATAGTAAAAGCCAGACCAAAAATGTCATATATACAAGAAAAAGGGCATAGCCTAAAGGCATTAAAAAAAAAAGATAGCCAACAAAATAAGTAGAGGATTTTGGAAGACAGCATGATGTATCTCCCAACATCAACCTCCAATCTGCCCTATCCCCACCTGAACTATACTGTTGAGGTCTCTGAGGGGGTCTTTCTGGCCTACCTGTTTTCTGAAGGGGAAAAATGAAAAATAACACAAG
Source organism: Grampus griseus (assembly GCF_964374135.1). NCBI lineage: Eukaryota > Metazoa > Chordata > Mammalia > Artiodactyla > Delphinidae > Grampus > Grampus griseus. The sequence continues at coordinate 71,934,043 of NC_139000.1, read as the reverse complement.
GTGTAGGCAGACAAGAAACATAAATATTACATTTATAGCTGAAAGAATTTAAGTTGATGACATAGCTTAGAGTAGGAGCAAAATGAGCTACCAACTAAAATCCAGAAATAATCATATTTATCTACCAAATCAGAAGCATCATTACCCATCAGAGAAGTAACTCTATCACCTTTGGCACAAAGAGAGTTAAGAAAGGCCAGAATATAGGCTAATGGATCTCATTCAATAGGAAAATTACCATCAGAAGTGAGCAACTTTCTCTTTTCCTTATCCTGACTGGAGAGTAGTGGAAATGATTGCTAAGGAAAAGGAGATAATACAAACAAAGTGAATGATGTGGGCTCTCTCTTTGAAAGAGGTGAGGTCTACACTCAGAATTAAGAGACCACCCTAATTGCAAGTAAATTCCCCAGTAAGAGTGAAATACACCACCCCTGCCCAAGCAGGAGCAATGAACCCTGGTAGAAGACCTTTAATAAAATGTGTGAAGTGATAGCAGAACCCAGATGTTCACATAATCTTGAGTTCTCCTTCTTCCTCACTTTGCCTTCTTGGTCTAGGAAAAAAAAAATCTAGAACACTAGATCCCTAGCCATCAACTATTTATAAGAGGAGAAAGCAAGCTTGTCTTAGTTAAGGCAGCAAGTTGTCAAAGCATTCCTTTAATTACAGGAAAACAAAGGCAGGTCTGGACAGATCCCAATGCACATGCACAATGAAAATAAATAGCAGGCAATAATACAAACACACTAGGAAGGGAGGAAAAATATATTAAAGACTGACATTGAACCAAGCCTAGAAAAAACATAATGCAAGAAAATGAATTACGTTCTCTGCAACGGCTTTGCCATTTAGAATAACTTAAGAAAAACAAAAACACAAATTCAAAAATGAATTTTAAAATAGCAGAATGAAGAAAAGAGGGATTGCAAACCTAAGGAAGTAGAGAACTGAAACAATATTATTAAAGAACTAATAATAAATATTAAAAGCAAGAAAGACCTGAGATAATCATAGAAATGCAAATGAAAAATAAAGAAATTAAGAAATTGGAAAGAAGGTAATAGACACGGAGGACTGAAAAATTCCATGCAACAGAGCAGTGTCTCTTAGGTAGAAAACTCAGGAACACAGCAATGTACCCACAAAGATGTAATTTTTTTTTTAAATTAAGAAGAAATTTTCTTTGAATTGAAGCAAAAGTTTAATCTGTAGATTGAAAAGAAGCATATGTTTTGATTAGGAAAACTCATCTCTAAGATAAATCCATAGTTAAATTACCAGTCCTCAAGGATAAAGAATTCTTCAGGCACCCAAAAAAGCAGAGCAAATCTCCATCAAAGGGAAATATCTATGCTAGTCTCATGTTATTCCACAGTAACATTCAGTAACAGAAGCCATTGGAAAATATCTAAGAAATTTTGGGGACTTCCCTGGTGGCACAGTGGTTAAGAATCCGCCTGCCAATGCAGGAGACATGGGTTTGAGCCCTGGTCAGGGAAGATCCCACATGCCGCCTATGCACCACAACTATTGAGCCCGTGCTGTAGAGCCCGTGAGCTGTGGCTGCTGAGTCGCGCGTGCCACAACTGCTGAAGCCCACGTGCCTACAGCCCATGCTCCGCAACAAGGGAGACCACTGCAAAAAGAGGCCCGCGCACCGCAACGAGCGAGGACCCAATGCAGCCAAAAATAAATAAAATTTTTTTTTTTTAAAAAGAAATTTTAGAGTAAAGAAATATAACAGTAATATAAACATCCAAAATACACAAAGTATACATGTATACAAAGTATACAACAGCAATATGTAGAACAGGTAGATGTTTTCAAACATGAAAGAAGTCTGCAGAATACAACACCCATGCACACTTCTTCACCAAAACCAACACAAAACATAAACCAAAAAACAGGAACACACACTACTTGCTAATGAAATCCAACTACTTAAGAGATGAGGGAAAAATAAAGAGGAAACACATGAAAAGTCTTGGGTGAACATTGAATCAATTTAAAATATATCTAATTATAGAACAGAATGTAAATGTAAAAACCTTGTCAATATATAAATAATAATATAAATACAAAGATTGAGAGGTGGGAAGAGGGGCAAAGAGAGAAGCTAATGTCTTCATCTTTCAGAGCAGGGAAACAATGGATGCCATCTACAACTGAAACGTGTAGGTTTTAAAGCTATGATTTCAACATTTTAATGTTTTCAGTTATCTCTTCTTAACTTTAGAGGAATCTCTCAAGAGATAATGTTCTCTGTACTGGATACAACATTTATTTGAAGTTTAGCAATCCATTCCAATTCATTTCAGCTTCACTTGGCTTCTTTCTAATTCATTACTTATTTATAAAAATAGCAAGCATTGTGTGCTAATAATGGTAAAAAGGGATTTAGGGTGATTTTTTTAAAAAGCTCTTTTTACTTTTCTGCATGACTTGAACTCATTAAAATAAGCAAGTGTTACATTTACAAAATCAATAAAGTAATTCTTCTTTTAAAAATGAACAGGAAAGATAAGAACGGGGAGACATTTAATTTTTTTTAATAAACTGATGTTGAGCTCAATAGAAACAATGTTGTAATTTAATTATTTCTCAGACTTAAGATTTTCTGTGCACTTGGATAGATCTCATCTCCAAATTCCAGATAAGCGCTTCCATTTGAAAATCCTTTGATTCTGTAAACAGACTTTCGCATGCAGCATAAGTCCTAACACTTAAATTACTGACTTGGCTTCTAAATCAACAGCATAGATGGGATCCAGGGCTGGAGCCAGAGAAAATGATGAAGTTTGAGAGTGGAATTATTACATTATAATAAGAATTCAAAAAAACTGCTTCTACTTTTACAAAGCTATCTTCTGTTCCTTCTCCTTATTCCTGCACCCATTTGAATTGGTCCCCATTTCTTTGGGGGAAGCTCGTTTTTACAGATGCTCTCCTCATATACATAGGTGTGATGCTTTCAGGTTAAAAACAATACTCACAGAACATGAACTCTAGAACAACACAGGAATTTAAAAACATACATTCCTACAAGCTACTAACTGCATTACAATTTCCTTCTCAATCTCCTTAGAATTTTCAGTGCACTACATGAATTCCCTAAAGTCAAAGAGCCTGTGATAGTTTTACTTGTATATTGTCTTTGTAAATCCTAGTGAATAGATATCGTTACAGATACTTGTTTACCATGAGAAATTTGTTTCTTCACTACACAGATGTGATAGGCAGAATAATGGCCCTCCCTAAGATGTCTATGTCGTAACCCCCAAAATTTGTAAATGTATGGCAAAGGGGAATTAAGGTTGCAAATGGAATTAAGTTTGCTAATCAGATGACCCTCAGATGAGGAGAGTATCTGGATTATCCAGGTGGACCCAATGTAATCATAACAGTCCTTATAAGTGGAAGAGGGAAACAGGAGAGTCAGTACCAGAGGGGTACAACGGGAGAAAGACTCCACCACCATCACTGGCTTTGAAGACGGCAAGGGGTGAGCAGCCAAGGAATGTAGGCAGCCTGAAGAAGCTAGACAAGTACAATGAAACAGATTCTTCCCCAGAGCCTCCAGAAGGAACGCAGCCCTCCTAACAACTTGATCTTAGCCCGGTAAGACCTGGGCTTTTGACCTACAAAGTTTTGTGTTGTTCTATTGTGTTGTTTTAAGCCAGTGCTTGTGGTAATTTGTTGTAGCAACAATAGACAACTAATTCAGTAAATAAAAGGTGAAGACATAGCACAAACTTTCTCCCTGGACCATGCTTCTGAATTTCCATGGATCCAGGGCAGAATTTCCATGGATCCTTAGGCAAAACATAAAGTGGCTGTCTAGGGCAACTTGCTCCCTGTCAGCACCTTACTGCTCCTTTTGGGTAACTTTGCCTCATAAAAACCACAGAATTTAAAAAACGAAAAGGGCACTGTCTGCTATATACCTGTACTACACTGCCTTTCCAGGACCAGGCAAGTAACTCATGTTTCACTTTCCTCCCCCTACCATTCATTTCTAAGACCTGGGTGGTGGGTGAAACAGCTGCAATGAGAGAGACTGCAGTGCACAAAAAGAATGGGTGTCTGAACATAGAAACAAGGCAAGAGATTCATTATTCAAAAGATAGGCATTCCAATGAAAGATTTCCATCTTTTGCCTTCTTGGGGAAAATGTAAGGGGGATAAGGAAGCAGAGCAGACAGGACACAAGGACAGCTGGCAAGTAAATCCTGTAGCAAAAAATGATCAGATACCTAGGCAGGTAGGTGTTTGTTTAATATTGGGGAAGTCGAAAGGCAGGTATTGAGCACTATGACAGGTTATAAGATCTGTGCACGGGCATACCAGTCAGTTAATTGCACATAAGGATTTAATAATAACCATTAGCAAAGAAAACGGAGAACAAATCAGGAGAAAATTATGGTCAAAGTAGAAAAACCTATAGACTGAATCAATGCTAAGCTAAAAACTTCAAACATAGGGATCCTTATATTACCCTACCCTGAGACAGGTGTTATCTAAATGTGGAGTTGGAGTTACATGCTACCAACAGGTAACGGTTTAAAGCTGTATGAGCAGGACCCAAGCTCGTCATTTTATACTTACCGTGTTCAAATCATAATACTTCTGAGTCCTATTCTCACTGAAGCTTTTATTCATTAGATTTTACTGTGTGAGTACATTTAGCCAGATAAAATAATTGAGGCAACACAACGCAGTGCAGTAGTACTTCTCAACCTTTGTCGTTGTTAACCCCTACACACCTGGGGGCTGGAGATGATAACATAAATCTATCAATGACAGTAGAGTACTGTAGCAAAGGTTCTCATTTGGGGAGAGTGGGGAGAGGGTTTGTCAGGTGATCTGAAAAGTCCCCTTAGGATGATTCTATCACAAACTGCCTTCTGCCCACACTACACCACCAGAGGGAATCCTCCCTATCTTTTGAAAATCACTGGTGTAGTTTAAAGTTGACCTCACTTGAGTCCTGGCTCCAGGATTAGTTTGACCCAGGCTTTCTCGGATAATTCCTAGCCCACCTGCAGCAGAATCACCTATTATGCTCACTTAAAAATGAAGCTTTCTCAAAACAAAAAAAAAATGAAGCTTTCTCTAGAGGCCCATGTTGAAACGACTCATTGCTCAGTGTCTAATTTTGCAATCATAGGTGAGTATTTGGCACTCTAGAGATTGAAAACTTTATGTTGTGAATCACTTTAGCCAAGTTATTGCACTTCATTGGTTTCTTTATCTGAAAAATAAGAGGCTTGGGCTGGGAGGTATTTACAGTCCTTCCAGTTCCTACACTGTAGCAGAGTGGGAAATACAGGTGATTAAAAGACATGGGTTCCAATATCAACTCCACCACTTACTGTGTGACACTGAGTAAATTATTCAACCTATATTACTCTCATCTGTAAAATGGAATATTATTAATAGTAATATCCACTTCTCTGCAGGGTTGCTGTAAGAATTAGCAATGGTGTGTATAACTTGCTTGATTATTCTTAAAATGATCTTTATAAAGCAAGTGTTAACACCTCACAAATAATGTGATATCTTAACCTCATTAAAGTGTTATCAACGGAAAGCTTCTTAACGAGGGACTAGAATAGAATGTATTCTACACTTTGGGTAGGGTGTATCAATCAACATACTGCTGCATAATGAACCACCCCAAAACTCAGTGTCTTAAAGCAGTAAGCACTTATTATTGTTCATGGGTCTCTGGGTCAGCTGGGCAGTTTCACTCTTGGCTGGCCTTACTCATGCATTGGCTGTGGGTCCTATAGGCAGCTCTCCTGATTTTGGCTGGGTTCTCACATGTGTCTGGGAGTTGACTTGCTATAGCCTGGTCCTGATGCCCTCAGCTGGGATACCTGGGCTCTTCTCCGTGTGCTCTCATATTTGAATAGGCTATTCTGGGATTGTATACATGGCAGTGCCAGGGTACCAAAGGAGAGGAAAAATGAAAGAATTCTTGAGGCCAGGGTACACAACTGGTACACTGTCAGTACTGCCACATTCTGTTGGTCAAATCACTTCACAAAACTAGCCCAGATTCCAAGGGTGTTGATAGAGATGACTTCTCTTGATGGGAGAAACTGCAAAGTCACATTATAAAGAATATATTCCTTTGCTCAAGCCTGCAGCAGTCGTTCTCAAATTTTCATATGCATCAGGATCTCCTGGAAGGCCTCTTAAAACTTAGATTACTAGGTCTACTTCGGTTTCTGATTCAGTAAGTCTGGGATGAGGCCCAATAATTTTGCTTTTCTAACAGTTTTTCAGATGATGATGATGATGTCTGCAGATACTTTGAGAACCATTGGTCTGCAGTTGAGTCCTTTCTATCAAAAAAAATTTTAATTTAACATACATGTAATTTTATTTCTGAATAAACTATTTCCTGCATAGCATAGCATATATTATTCATGCTATATTTCTCTTCTAGTAAAATAAGAAAAATCTAAAATCTAAGTAATTTTTAGAGGATTTTGTTTTTCCCTTTTTCCTGAAAAATTTAATTTCCTTTTGGAGATGGTACCCTAAAAACATAATAAACTCTAGTCAATCAAAAACTATTGAAAGATTTTCTTTCATCTCTCCCCTTGTCTCTCTCTACCTTTCTACATCCTATCCTCCTCCATACAACTATAATTAGGTCAGTGGGGGGAAGGTCTTGTTGAGTCAAATGAGAAAATTTTATTTTATATTTTGTTAAAATTAACTAGAAGCAAACAATTGAATAACTTAAAAGCATATTCATATTTCACTTTCTTATCTAATAGGTCTTTTTATCTTAGGTTTCCAAGTAATGAAATGCTTCTGGAGATCTTTTGTAAACTCCAAGTTAATTGTGACTTCCTGGTTCTTAGCAAAGGCATCCAGTTTTCTATTCTTTACTTACAAGGGGTAAAGAAGTACTTACTGGATTCTTACCTATGTTTTGAGAACACTTCCCTGGAACACAGACATTAGTTACACTACACTGAAGAAATGAGATTTAGGTAGGTTAAGTGTTTTATCTAGATTCATACACTGAAACCAGGACTGCATCAAACAAAATAATAAAATATCCAGATTAGTCCATGTTAACTATCCATGATTAACTCATAATTAACTCACAATAAACATATTGTGCATTTCTTTAGTCTTTTTTTCAAAGTGCCAAAGAAAACAGCTTTATTACATTTAGTTAGCATACCGATTCCTTCCTTGCGGGCCTCTCACTGTTGCGGCCTCTCCCGTTGCGGAGCACAGGCTCCAGACGCGCAGGCTCAGCGGCCATCACTCACGGGCCCGCGGCATGCGGGAACTTCCCGGACCGGGGCATGAATCCGCGTCCCCTGCATCGGCAGGCGGACCCTCAACCACTGCGCCACCAGGGAAGCCCCCTTCCATTTTTTCTTTCCTAATAGATGTGGTTCTAGGTTGGAGGACCTGAAAGGGAGATCAGGGAAAAATGAACTCAGTAAAATATGTTTTTCAGAATGCCTTCAAAACTGTTGAAAGTTAGAATTGTAGAATTTCATGCAGTTCTTGGTAGCAACTCCTATAAATGGCCTAATATTATTTACCTTTTAAGTATTCCAAAGACTTCACTATTTGCCTAACATGGTATTATCCTAAGTGATGCTTGTTGATCACCCACTACATCCCAATCATCACACACAAAGCCCATATATATTATTTAATATTCACAACAACTCTCTAAGATAGGTACGACTTTTATCTTCATTTTATAGATAAAAAATAGGCTTAAATGATTGAATAATCACTTAAATTACACAGCTAGTGAGTAGTAAGGTTGGAGCTCAAATGAAATTCTGTTTTATTCAAAATCTTACTGGTGATATTATTTTGTCTTGCTATTTGTACTTTTTTTTTTTAAAGAACTATAGTAAAATTATAGTACAAAAATGAACTATATGAACTTTGAATCAAATGAACACTGAACCTGTTTCAGAATAAGAAATTTATGACAGAATGGAAGGGGAAAGATGAAAAGGAAACATCTGGTTTATTCAAAGAAATTGCAACTGAGCATAGCTATGAAACTGATGAGTTTAGCTAACACATGTGACCAAGTGTGTGGACCTCCAAAGCCGCCACCTTGGGAAGACGTATGTTTATTTAAATCATGCCATCATTGCTGCAACACATTTTAAATTTGATTATTTTGTGTACATACCTAATTGTTTTTAACAATAACAAAAAATGTGTATTATCCAGTTTGTGATTGCTTACTTAATTTACTAGAGTTGACTCTGAACAACTTTTTGGATATTCTCCAAAATCGAATTCAATCTTCAGAGTACATATTCGTTGATATTGCTGGCATTCCCCAAAATTGGGATTCAGATTCTGAACATAATTCCTAAAAAAGGGCATTTAAAATTGTTTTGGCTATGACAGTAAACTGGAGTCATCAATTAAGTAGGTGTTTATAGTCTTCCAACATGAGTATTCTGAATATTGCAATATGAATACATTCCAAGGTGACTATACCTATATGTTTGTTTGGAAACAAAAGCAAAGAGATATTTTATTATGAAAGGAAGGGAGAAAGACATTTGGATTAAATAAACTTTAAGTTCAATCTATTATAGGACAATTATGGGATTTCCTCAAAAAGAATTGTCAATTGCAGGATTTCCTCAAATAAATGGTCCTTAAAAACCTACTCCTGGCTCTATAATTTGAGCGAGCAGATTATCCCACCAGTACTAGTGACCTGGTTATGTGTGAAGTCTCAGAGAAGACTTTACCTGGAATTCTTCAAAATGGTTGATATCCAGAGTCATTTGAATAATTAAGCAGATTTTATTTACAGGCAGGAAACCACAACAACAGTAGCAGATATGTCAGTTAGGAAAGCTTCAAGTTACAGAGTATTCAGCTAAATACAGATTAAATAAAGAACAGTATGTTTTTTCATATAAAACAAAAAGTCCAAAGTTAGGCAGTCCACGACTAATTGAGCAGCTCAAATATGCCATCAGGAATCTAGGTTCTTCCCATCTTTCTTCTCCACCATCTTTCAAGGATTGCCCTTCGATTTATTGCTTCATAAATGCAGATGGCTGCACCACCTCCCCATCACACAATATCCAAGTAGGAAGAAGGGGGTAGAAAGGGGGGAAAAAGTGGTGGTAGCTGTGTCTATTCCTCTTTCATCAAAAAAGCAAGTTTTTCCAGAAGACCCCTCAGCAATTATGTATTAACATTTGCTTTTCCAGAAATGTGTCAAACAGCCATGACTAGCTGCAAGGAAAATTGGAAAATCAAATATTCAACTTTCTAGTCTCTAAATTAGTTTAAGACAAGGAGAAAGGAGGTTGAGAATTTGTGTTGAGTGCGCCCAATTACAATGTTTGTCTCAATAGTGCTTACACTTTACCAGGCAGTGTTTTTTCACTCTTCGTATCGTTAAATCATCACAACAGTAGTTTATCCTTGCTCTTTTAATTTTACTAAAAAGAGAAGTGTAGTCTAGAGTGGTTAAGAGAATTGTCCAAGTCATCCAGTTGATAAGAATTGGAACCAATTTCTATATGACTCCAGAAATGCTGCTACCCAACATGGGTCAAGAAATCATAATAGCACGAAAATAATGCTTTCCCACAGACTGAGTATTGAACTTGCTCTTAAAAAGGCAGCATGCAGGAGAATCTTTAGATTCCTTATTGGAGTCTTACACAATCACCTTGTTCTTACTTGTAACAAAACTCATGGAGGAGTTCCCAAAAAGGGGAGAGTCAAGGTCTCTTGGGATTAACCACTGTATTCCATCAGTCACTGAAGCCTTAGCATGACTCTCAATATTTACCCACTGGTGGGAGATTTACAGTTGGTAAATTACTTATATAATACCTAGCCTATATATTTTCTAGACTTGTTTTGCTTTTATTGATTATAATCTAGTTCTTGATGTATGCCAAAGAAACTATTTTGTCCTCTATTTTTCCCTGCCACGTACAACAGGGAAAATAAATCAGGCCCCTAATCATAATTAAATAGATTTAATAAAAATAGAAAATATTATCTTCTTCGGGTATTAAACATCCTCTTTTCAGAGTGTACTAATGCTATCATATAGGTCATTATGGAACGGACTAGAAAATTTTGGTAGGACAAACACTTTTGCAGAATGGTAATTTTTTTGTTTGTTTTGTTTTAACATATCTACAGTTTTTCTTTGGGCTTGATATAACCTTCTCTCCTAGAAAAATTTCAATTTACATTTAGGTATACGGTTCTTGCCAGTTTGGTACAACTGTTTTCCACACTAGGCTCAAGTTCTCATTAATGCTGAGTGAGTTGATACATCTTAATAATCTCCAACTGTGTTAACTTCTCCCAGGTGCAGTCTTATGTTTTGCAAGGTTAATACATTTAATACATACATTTACTGGAGATATTTTTATCACATCTTAAAATTTTCATTTGTTAAAAGACCCAGTTTCTAAATTTATTGTTCATTTCTTTAGTCTGTTTAGAGTGTCGAGGAAAACAACTTTATTCCATTAGTTAGCATTCTCATTCCTTCCATTTTTCCTCTCCTAAAAGTTGTTCTAGTTTGGAGGAGCAGACAGGGAGATCAGAGAAAAGTGAACTTAGTAAAGTACATATTTTCCAGAATGTCTTCAGAACTGTTGAAAAGCTCATGGGAGTGTGGGGGGAATTTACCCAGCCACCTAATGAGCTATTGTTTTTTTTCTTTTTTTTTTAATGAGCTATTCTTTTAAAAATGTCCTGGTTGCCTTCAACCAGGGGAATATGCTAAAAGTCCTTAGTGTCTTGCCCATCTAGGTCTTGAAGAAATGGCTAGTTTTAAGAACAACATAAACTTTTATTCTTTATTATTACACTTATAATTAATAATATAATACAAAAGCCATTCAAGCTCTGTTTCCACTCAAAACTGTCTTTATGAACTAACACTTGTACATTATGCAAATTATTAGTAAAACAATGTAAGAGGAAATGTCTTTTTAAAAAGTTTTCTATGTTCTTAAAAGAGCTGTTTACATGGAAACAATTATTTTGTTAAGTATATATAATTCTTATTCTTACTCATTGAAGTCTATCTTTAAGGAGTTCTAAGCATGTTTTAAGTCGGTGTTACTGTTAGTCAATAATTAGTCGATTAACTTAGATTCTCACTAATTCCAACTGGTCTTCTCCCCAACCTCCCCCCTTTATTTAATTATAAGAAGTAAGTGAACATAAGTCAGGTACTACCTTCAAATCATAGAATTGTAAAGAGTTGTAAAAAGTAATTGGTTATAAAGGGGGAAGGTTTTTGTGCCCTTGAAGGTTTATAAGAACTGAAGGAACCACGTAAAGTCAACACCACACCCTTTTTTCTCCTATGTTGAAAGTCTCTGACAAGATCTCTCCTTCCTGTCACTAAAAGTGGTTTCTTATCAGAAGCAATTAAAACCTGCCTGTTCTTTTGCTTTCCCTATGGATCAGAAGCTCTTTGAAGAGTGGCATAAAAATCGTCTTCAGTGCTCTCCCACGGCCTAGAACAGCCTGCACAACCTATATACACAAATTTTAAGTGATAAATAGCAGACATAAAAAGGGAGAGATGCTTCATTAGACATAAAGGTCCTGTTTTCTCTCTGCTTCTTGCTTTCTCTTAACTGCTATCAGGCATCAGCGAAGAAAATACATAAGTCGATTACAGTGTCAGAGAAGTGGAGCCATAAACTCTAATAAAAATAAATAAATATCATCCACGCGGTTCTGGAGAAATCGCTCAGGATGTTCGGAACAGGTGCTTTGTAGACACATCGAGTGGATAGCATCACAGTAAGTTGGAAATGGTAAGCTGAGTGTAAAATAAGTCTATTTGTCCACGTAGAGAAATAGACTGTAAGGCTTTCCTATACTTGAAAAATCAGTGCCTGTGACTGGGAAAAAAAGTATCCGCGGATGTTTCCAACGGGGCAATAGGACGGCAGCGAAGCAACGATTCAAGACTCTCCACAAACGGGGCGAAAGGAGAGGCGTTTTCACGTGCTTTCTGCCTTCTGGGGGCTGCAGGGGCGAGACTGAGGAAGGAGTGAGACTGGGAGGGATGGCAAGGCTGTCAGGACGGGAGAGGAAGAGGCGGGGTCGCGTCCCGCAAGCTGAGACTTAGTGGCGCATCTGCGGCGCCGGCGCTGCCGGACCCGGGAGCCGCGCAGAACTAGCGAACGGGACGGGGCGTCGGGCCGAGCGGTACCCAACGGCCGGGGACAGAACCCCTGGCCCGCCCCTCCCGTCTGGGACCCGGCACTCACTCCAGCACCCCGGCAGCCCCTGCCCGGCCGGTCCGGCTTTGCGTCGGGGTGCAGGCTTCCTCTCCCACTGGCTGCACGCGGTCCGGGTGCCGGGACCCCTCCTGCAATCTCCTCCCGGTCGGGGTCCTCTCGGGTGGGTTTTATCCCCTCTCCTCCCCTGAGCCCGGCCCCCAGGTTGGTTCTGGGGAGAACGCGGGGCGCGGAGAAGCCCGTCCCGTGCCTCTCGGAGCCGCGCGGAGGTGCTGGCGCGAGTTGGCTGACAGCTGTAAACTATCGGCCAGTGAAGGTCCCGGACGCCTGCCCCGGACCCCGCCCCACCCCACTCTTATCCCCACTCCCCCTTCCGCCTGTATTTTTCGATTTTAGGATCTTCTCTTTCCTTAAGGATAAATTCGCTATCCGTTCAGATGAAAATGACACGATGGTTTTCATACTTTTTTGAACGCTGACAGCAGAAAATCCCATAGGGAGGTGGGGAAAGAGGGAAGTGTGTGTGTGTGTGTGTGTGTGTGTGTGTGTGTGTGTGTGTGTGTGTGTGTGACAGAGAGAGACAGAGAGAGAGAGAGAGAGACCGTCCGACCTAGGGGTGGCAGGGGGCTTCCCTCTCCTGGAGGACAGACAGAATGATACATACTGTCATTAACAGTTTTGACCCACCCAGACCCCACCCTTCGGTTGCATCCATCACACAGTCATTACAAAGGGGCAGCGCTGTCACACTGCCTGCCCTGCTCTGGGGCTCTCGGGCTGGCTTAATGAGGTGCACCCAGCCGGGGCTATTGTGCAGCGCGAATGAGGCAAGAACGAGACGGCAACGATCCTAGCAGCTGATCGCTGCCGCCCCGCAGCAGCAGCCAAGCCCAGACCTCAAGTGGATGGATGCCTCTGGAAGTGTTTTCCTGAACGAACCCAGCAGGCAGTGGAAGACTGTGGCAGGGCTAGCGAACTTAGATGGGGCATTCCTCTCCTAAGGTTGAGCTGGCTGGAGGCAAGTGCAGTCGCTCGGGTGATCGCGGGGGTGCTGGAGGCGGGGGAGGGGTGATAGTCGTGCTGGTTTTAAGCCCTTCCTCAGTCTAAGGGCGGCTTGGATCGATTTCCCTTCCAACCACTCAACTCTCCCCTTTACCTTTTGTCTCGTTAGCTTGGCTTTTTCCACCCCCATCCCCTCCCCTCCCCGGTGTAGTCTGAACCGTGCGTCTAGCTCTGGGGGTTGTGCATTTTAATGTAATTCTGATTGGTGAATGTTCTCTCCTTTTTGTTGTGATTACTAGAGATACTTTAGTCCTGCCTTCCCAGTTCTGCGCCCTGCACAAGCAGTTTTGAAAAATTAAGTGCAAAAAGCATGACAAAGCAATATGAGGTTGCCGTGGTAAGTGAACTTTTAAACAAAAAATTACCATTTCTTCTTGGGTGCTCGGTCTGTGGGTGGTTTGAAGGGGACTCATCACACACAAAGGGCTGGCGACTGGGAGCTGTGAGCAGGGGGTGGTGAAACAGAAAATAGTAGTTTTAATTTTTTCTCTTTACTATGGGCAGTAGAGGTGTTCCGTGTTTATCTGTTTGATACTCTTGGGAAGGCAATGGGCTTGATGTATTTCAAGTGGGTGAGAGTTGGCAGTCAGCAGGGTCGAGGTGCAGAGGATGGAGGAGAAGGGAACTAGGTTATTGTCTGGTTTCAAAAGAGCCGTGCCGTTCTCACTTCCTGAACTCAGCACAGTAGCCGGGTCATTCCTGACCAAAATCCTAAGGAGAAAAGGAACAATGGGGTCACGCTAACTTACTACAACTATCTCTGTGTCCTCACCTGCACCGTTAGACTTCCCCCTTTCTTCCTTGCACTTCCTCAGGTAGCAACCTTAGAAACCATCATTCTTAGACAAATTTTAAACGCTAACTGATGATCACATAATGCATTTGGAAAGTTGTGATCTTAAAAGGTATGAGGCTGGAGAAAGGGATTGCTTGCTACCCTCCTTCCCACTTCTCCCTGCTTTCCTCCCCACCCCATCCTCTTTTTAAACTAAAATGAACAGGTTCATATACGGGTCCTTCCTCAATCTCCTCTCCTAATCCCTTTTATTTGTTTTAAATGGGAGGTGTATTCCAGGGAAAGATTTCTGAGTCTTGCCCCTTTATCTCATTCACTTTCTGAGAATAACTATCCAACTTAATATTTGTGGTAAAATTTAATAATTTCAAGTTTGGTAAAAGGCTCAACCTTTCCTCTGGAAAATTCTAAATTGTTTGGCCAGCTCTCAGTAGTCTTAACTTTTTCTGTTTGTGAATGTAGTTGCCTTTTGACTTGTCAAGGGCTGTTGCCATGGAGATGACTGGGATGCCCTATATTGCAATGGACCTGCACATTCTCTGCTGAGGCAAGGCCATCCAAGTTTTCTCATTTGAAGGATGAAATGGAGGCAAAAATGCCCCCTTGAAAGGAATTGTTCTCATGTTTTGTTGAAACCATACTTAACTTTATATGTGTGTAGATGTATAATTGTATGTGCTTACATTTCTCAAGATCTATTCTGAAATAAAGATTTTTTAAGTTATAAATATCTTCTGATCATAAGAAACACAGATAACTTTTAAACTGATTATATTGCAATAATGATTAATGTATTTTATTGGGCATATACTTTAATAACTTATTTTAACAACTGACTTATTTTTTGTCTATTCTACATGAAGCTACTGTAATTTACCAGTAACTATCACAAGAAAGTGTTACCTTATAGCTAGCTTTCAAAATCATCACTATTTCAATCACCATCCTTAAAAAACAGTTTTCAGTTTGAGAGCTTAAACACAAAATGACTAACTAAACTACTGATCTGTTGGTACAGGAAGAATCAATTCAGTAAAGTTTTGGCTCTCAAAAGAGTTTAGATTAGAATATAGTATTTTATATATTTTTAGGATATATATTTAAATCCCATTGAAATTAGGAAGTTTGTTTTTCTTATGTACTGATATTCTTAGAGTACAGATAGTCAACTAACAATGTTTTTAACTATATAATTTGTTTTGGACCATACTACTCAACTCTCATACCTATTTAATTTAAATGTATGGCCTGTACATACGTAAAATTAGATTGCTTTGATATTTGAATTGAGAAAAACATCTTTAATCAGATTTATTTTTATCATACTCATAATCTCAAACAAACCCTCAACTTTACTGTAGTTTTTCATTTGCACATTAAAAATACTATTTCAGTTGAAGATAATCATAACAATTATTATTTAAAATAAGTTGGATAATTGAGAGTTGTCTTCTAAATGATAATTAATACTAGTGCATATGTTTAGTTTCCTATATAAGTACTTAGACTAGAGCTGTATTTTCCTGGCACTTTCACTTACTAATACCCTAATTCTGTGGCTATTGTAGGTTTGCTAAATATTCTCAATATGGAAATTTCTGTATATCAGAATATGATACTATAATCATTTCTTTCTTCAGTGTTCTAATTATATATTATTGGCACATTGGAAATACAGTGGCCATGTTTTGATATTTTCCCTAAACCTCTGTCCATTAGAATAAATTTTACAAATAACAGAAACCTTATAATGTTCATAAGAACAAAATTCTAAGTGTTTTCAACTAAGCAGTATTTCTATACTCTCATAGAAATATGCATTGTTTCCCATAAAGGAGAAAAAAATGGGTGAGATATGGGGGCAGGGGGAGGGTAGCCAGGGTCATCTAATGTTACATTGTAGGTTTTGCCTCTTATACCATTCTTGGACATAAAATGTGCTTGCAAGCAAAAAAAGTAAAAAAGAAATGGCTGAAGTGATACTATGATTTTAAAAATTCAAAATAACTTTCATTTATTATGTCTAATTAGTATTAAACTTTAATGTGTATCTTATATCAAATATAAAATGTAAAACAGCTAAGAAGCTAACTTTAATAATTAACATTTGTTGTTTCTCTACCATGATCCAATCACATATGTAAGTGCTTTACATATATTATCTCAGTTAATCTTTAGAACTCTCTAGGTGGTAGGTTTTAGCATGCCTAGAAACTGAGTAGTTAAAATCAGACAGCTCATAAACCATAAAGTGAGGATTTGAATCTATCTGACTCTAAACTTGGGTCTAAAATCAAGCAAAATGAGAATCAAATAATAGAAAATATGAGCTGATTTACTCAATTTAAAGAGACCTTCCACATAAAACCCATATAATCTCCCCAATTCCAAACATAGGAAAGATTACCTGTTAATCTGGGCACTTTCCTCAATAAAACATTTTGAAGAAAAAAAAATCCTACTGAAACATTCCTAATTATATTCCCAGATTGGGATTGGATACTTTATGCTGGTTTGGCCGGTTGTTTCTTTTTGGGGGCACTAATGGAGGATTTATTGCCTCCTCTGTCCCACCCCAAAAATAAACAAAAGGAGAGGAAGATTAAATCAATTTAATGACAGAAGTATTTTCAAATATGTACCAATATATTTGAAACATACACAACATACACAGATATGTACCAACAACTTAATAAAAGGAAAGCCTAACTGAAAACCCAGTTTTCCTTAAATATAAGGGACATAAATAAAATAAGCAGAGTGATTTTTTTTCATTTTACCAACTTAAATTCAGATTTAATTTTCCATTTTAAAGACTTTAAAAATTCAGTTACAATAACATTTGATAGAACAATGAAATATTGTATGCTTTTATAGGTAGTAAATCACTTCATGATTTTTTTTGCCATATATTTGTTTTCTAAGTTAGAGTTTAATCAGTTAAGTTTTACACTAATTATTCAGTGAATAGGGGCCTCCATTTTAAAAACTACCTTCATTTAGTGAACTAAAGAGACTTAAAGATAGAAAGTGATATAGAAAATATGGGGTCTCATTTTATGATTCCTTTTTAAATATGAAAGATGATAGACTCTGAAATACTGGGGGAAAAAACCTTTCCTTTTAAAAAGCTCTAATTTTGCTCTTTTTTATTTATAAAATCTTTGAACCTAAGAGATTGGGACATAGATATTAAATGTAAAAATATTTAAGGCCATCATGTACATTCAACAGAAAACTTCAATTTTTCACTTTCACCTGAGAGGAAATGAAAGCACTCTATCTGCAATTTTTGCAGTAGATGGGCTCCTGAGTTGTTTTGTGTGGACCTTTTTTTTTAAAAAAATGGAGTTACTTTTTTAAAATGCAGAGAACACACATATTTAAAAAGGCATACATACATATTTTAAAAGGCACACATATTTAAAAAGGCATACATAATTAAAAATTTTGAATTAATGCTCCTGATAAGTGAAGGACTTTTTAAAAACTGATTTATCTATTTTGTAAGTTTGATTTTTAACAAGTGAAATTGTCCAGCTCTATCATGTTTAAACCCTATTACTATGAGAATTCCAATAGCTTTTTTAAGAGTCTGATAATTTTGGACTTTTAAGAACCATGTTATAAAGGGCTGAATTGTGAGGCTTAAACATTTCAAACTCCCAAATAGTCTAGCAGTCAGTCACATATAACTCAATTCTACTTCACTTTGACCTTGGAGACCATAACTTGAACTTTTACCTCTCCAACCTAATTCTAGTTATTGTCTCATTTTAATTAAAATTCAGGCTGGGTCTTCATCATAGTTAATAAAATATTTGTATAATCTATTTTATCCTTGATTTGGAAATTTACATTACATTATTATGTACTAAAATCATAGAGTTGTATGTACAATTTTCTTTCCCTTCAAATTCATCAAAGTACACAAGTCTGTATATATGAATAATAAATGTACAAAAAGTTATAGTTATATTAGTATGAAGCAAAAAAAGTTATTAAAGCAGTTTTTCAGTTTCAGTTTGTGGGATAATGCCACGAAACTGAATTTTACCTAATGATAATATTAACATTCGTTATTAACTAAAAATATAAGAGTATTTTAGGATAGGTCTGTGGAGTCTCTTCTTGTACTTCACCACCCATCGCTGTCCCATAACCTCGTACAAAATAATAATTTCACTTGAAAAATTAGGAGGAAAATGTGGAGTATGTTTAAATTAGGAAAAGAATGAAAGGACCTTAAGATAGTTCCTGCATAGGTCCTGGAATCCTTCATGTTATGCATTTCAATTATCCCTTTAAATTCTTTCAAACATGAAATCTTTACATTTGTGTTCAATGTAAAGTTACACGTTATGAACTTTCAAAGCCTCTCAGAGCATGAAAAGTTTATAGGAAAGGGCAGAATACTACTAGCTAGGTACCACCAAACCTGACAGACATTGACAAAGGCTGAGAAAGCAGTGTTAATGGTTCTAAATTTAAAAAAGAAAGAAAGATATGTAAAGCTAGTAAAACCTGAAGACGTCATTACCATTCAGAAATGAGAATTCCGTTTTTTTAGTGTTTCCAGTAAAAATAACCGTTGGACACATTATAAATATTTAATAAAATCTAAAACATTACCCTTATCCTTTGCTAAAGATAAGGGGAATAAAGATTGCTACGGAAATCTAGACTTTGGAATTTCTAATTTCTCATTGCTTAATATATCACCATTAAATTTGATGTTATGGCAGAGATGGTATTTAATATATGGTTGAGCCTTAAGTCACCATAACATTTTGATGTGTCTTGGAATACAAAAATGATAAACTTCACTCAACAAACATTATTGCATGCTTATTAGGTTTAAGGTACAGTGCTAGAGCCCAGGAATACCCTGCTGAAAAAGATGGCTTTGCTGTCAAGCAATGCAGTCTGTATAGGAGACGGGCATGTCAACAAATGGTTATACTGCAGTGGCATAATTGCTATCAGAGGTGTGTACAAAGTGCTTTTAGAAAGATAGAAGAAGCCATCACCAGTATGCCTGCAGTTGGCTTTTGTGTGGGTATTCAGGAAACGCTTCCCAGTGGAGGTGAAGTTTTGCATCCCGACTTGTTTTTCCATTAAAAAGAAAAGTGTAATAATGGAACTTCAAATAATATAAAGAAAAATGAAAGTATTCATTTTCCTAGTCTTTACATTTTGATATGTACTTATTATGAGGGAGAACAAGTTGTCTGTGTAGGATGCTGAATTTTTCAAGATTCATTAGTGTAATTTCTTAGACACACTGCCTTTGACAAATGTGCACAGCCGGGAAAGCCTTTAATATATTGATTATGTTAGTGTTTTGTTGCTAGTAGCATAATGGAGAAAGCAAAGGCTCCATTTTTATTCTTCTGTGCTCTACCAAAAAAAAAAAAGTATCTTGTAAACCATGAAAGGCACACAAAAGCAAAAGTAATTAAATAACATAAATGGTGAGGGAGATTGCCTGTGATCTGGGCTAGAATTAGAAAGAGAGGTGTAAGAAAGAGGTTATTTGAGAGGAAATGATATGAAAATGTTTTAAAATAGGAAAAAGAGTTCTGCTTCATAACAATAGGGCATCAACTTAAGCGATTTCACTTTCCTTTGTATTGCTTTCACATTTACAGTGGAGGAGGAAAGTACTATTAATCTCTAATTTTCCTTATTTATGATTAAGTTTCATCATTAATCAGACTAAAGCCACCCTATTTCCTTTTTTAAACTCCCAAGTGCATGAAAAATCTTCTCTTGAGAGTGATTAGTCCTTCCTGTGAATATCATTTTGCATTTTGCTCTCTGATATCTTGACAATACAGTTTAGCCCATTCCTGCTGGGATTCTCTGCTGGCAACAATTTTTTATTTCCTTGTGTTCATTTTTAGGAAAATCCTCTCAACATTGTTATATGTATTATTTTATAGGAAGGAAGCATGTAAAATACTCTTGAACTCATTTTACTTGTGAGTTTGAATAGCATTCAGATTAGAATGATTTTCCCAGAATTTTATAGGCTTGCCCAATCCAGCTGTATATTTTATATGCTAATGTAAATTCTATTTTTGTTCCCCTTGGGGGTTTAAGTGATTATAATTGTTGCTCTTCAAAAGCCAAACAGATGATGATTGCTGCTTCAGGAGTATACCAAAAGAAACTGGCTTTCATTAAACCTGCTCAAACACTTCATAATTATCTCCATTTTATCTAGCTAAGAAGCAGGAAAAAATGGCAAGTACAGTTCATTGAAGCCAGTTCAGTTATTTAAACATCGCTTTATTGAACTAGCAGGAGGTGTTAAAGCAGGGGGAATGTTTTCGTTCTAACACTGATATGTAGCCAGTGGCCCAGCTCAAGAGTTAGTTGAGCATCAAATGCCAGAGGCCACAGGGCATGAGAGGGGAGATATTTAAAGCCATTCTGAGAGGTGTCCTCTAGTGGATACAGTAAATAGTACTGCAGTGGCAGCTATTCTGAAACAGTCTTTTTGCTTGTTCTTCTTTCTGTAAGTTCAAAACGGAGTTAGTTATTTAGTATCCATTAAGAAACACTCAGAAATGCACGCTAAATGAAAGGGAAATTTCCTATAAAATGTAAAAAAAAAAAAGGGGAGTGGATATTTATAAAGTCTAAAAGGATGCTAAATCCTGAGACTGACTGACATCAAAAGTCCTTCATGGAATCTTTATGGTCACATGACCCTTGTGATCTAACCATGGGTCGGAAAGAAGACTTTTATGGAGGTTGGTTTTCCTCAACTGAGAGAATATTTCCCACAGGTGACACAAGGGCTCTGAGTTATCTGTGCCCCAGTCCTAGTGAGAGGGTGGAGGGGTAGCCTTGGAAATAGGTTGCATTGGAAAATATTTCTGACCACATACATCGCTGGCTGTCCTCCTAATGGCACAGTGAGGGTCCATGAACTCTCACCCAGAGGAATAGAAAAGTGCCAGAGTCAACAGCTGTTCAAGCTTCCAGCTGTGAGAAAGCAATTCTCTGCCGGTTAAATGAAAAATTCTGAAAGGGCTCTCTCCTCTAAAATTTCAGAGAGCCACGTTTTAGACACCAATTGTCTAAGGCTAGACTTAGATAAAACATTACATTCATAAACCAAAAAAAAAAAAAGGAAAGTTTCACTTTTTCTACAGATTTTCACGTTCCAAGATAGTTCAGCAAGTTTGAGGCAATTTCAATTTTTGAAGTTTTAACATAGGTTTATTATCTTACAACTTGATTTTGAAACTTTGGGGGAATCGTATTGAAAAAGGAAAGAAAAAAGAAAGTTTACTTAAGAAAAAGGAAATATGTTCCTGAAAGGCTTTGGATAATTTGCTAGTAAGTTGTGTACATTAAAAAATAATTTTTGGGCTTCCCTGGTGGCGCAGTGGTTGAGAGTCCGCCTGCCGATGCAGGGGACACAGGTTCGTGCCCCGGTCCGGGAAGATCCCACGTGCCGCGGAGCGGCTGGGCCCGTGAGCCATGGCCGCTGGGCCGGCGCGTCCGGAGCCTGTGCTCTGCAACGGGAGAGGCCACAACAGTGAGAGGCCCGCGTACCGCAAAAAAAAAAAAAATAATAATAATAATAATTCTTTTCCTCTCCATTCTTATGCGACAACAATAAACGTTTTCTCCAATTTTCATATATGTCATCTTATTTTGGCTTCACAATAACCTCATAAAGTAAGAAAATCAAATACTATAATTTCATTTTACATATAGAAACGTAGAGATTTACAAATAGTTTTAAAACTAGAATTTGGGTAAACCAACTTCTTGATCAACATCTTAATCAACATTAAGATTTGATCTACAAAGAGCTTGGCAATACATGATGTTGAATTGTACCTAGACTATTCTGAGTCATTTCTGAACCCTGAGGTGGGGTGGGAGGTAGAATGTTCCCAGGTAATATTTTCCCAACTAGATCTTATGTGAATTTGCATGTTTAGATCCAAGGAGAGAGTATATCAATGGCCCACTCTCTAAAAACTCTCTAAATTCAAAATTCTGTTTGGTGGTATGGTAGTATCGGAATATTCTTGGATTCCTGCACAGAGCTGTGCCGGGGTATAAATAACTCTGGTTGCCTACAAGCAAGGAAGGCCTTAAGTCTGAGACCATACCAGCTGCACCTAGAGCTACCCTAGGCAAAAATGGTGACAAAATGGTGAATGATTGGTTATCTCACCTCCCCATCACCTTCTCTTGATACCTCTAGGACCTGCTATCCCATATGTCCCTAGGCTCGTGCTGCCCCCTTTACAGACATTGGTAAAACCCAAGGTCTACTAGGACAGTCTCTCTTTCCCTTCCAAGGTGACAGACAGGTTGTTAATCTAATAAACTAATCTCCACTAATGGGAAGATATTAAGGAGAGTCCAGGTTTCAGTTAATATTTAAAGGTTGCTCCCAGGTAAAATGCCCTCATTTTTGTTAAACGATCATGATGAGTAACTCATGGGGTGGTCATGTCAGGCCAAAATACATCTTTTTCTAGTAACTGCTTTTCTTAACTGTGTGGCACTCCTGATCTCTATCACCGAGGAGAGGAGACTGCTTACTTATCTCGAAATAAGACAGTTAGAAATGAACTCAACAGGAAGATATAACGCTGAAAAAAATTGATTTGGTAGTATTGGCTTATCTGCCTATGTTATTAAACAGAAGCAAAAGCTACGAGATGTAGTAAACACTGAAATATATCCATGCCAGTGGAATGACTGTAATCTCCCAGGGTTATCTCACGTGTCTATTCCTATAATAACAGGAACTTTTGGAAAATCAAGCTTACTCTGTGACCTCACAGACATCTGAATGTAAATAATATATTTAAAGAGTCTCCCAGGTAAATCTCTTTCAGCATTATCCAGAATACATATTTGGCAATAACTCCAGTTCATCTGCTCAGTGGTGAAAGCCAAACCAAAATAGTTCAAGCCAGAGTTTACTTTAACTCCATGTTAACTGAGCAACTGAAAAATCTGTATCAGTTTTTGCTTTAAATCAGTGGCTCATCAGAATCATGCATAGAAGTTTTTATAAACATGTATGCTTAGACCTTACCTCGGAGTCACTGAGTAGAATTACTCCTGGGGTCAAGTCCAGGTATCTGTACTTTCAAAGAAAGCCTCCACAGGTGGGTTGAGGTATAGATGCACAGCTGTGTGTGAGAACCACTGGGCTTTCACCTCATCTCACCAGTTCTGTCATTCATGGAAGATCCACTCTGTGCCAAGCACTCTCCTAAACACTTGACAAATGTTTTTTCACTTAATGCTCACAACATCCCTAAAAGGTAGCTATTATTTTTATACTCATTTTACCAATGAGAAAGCTGAGGCTTGGAGAGATCAGGCAACATGCCTAGAGTCATATACCAAGGACAGGGGAGAGGCAGAACCAGAATCCAGGTCTGCTTGAATACTTTGAACAGCTATAACCCTGAAAAGGCCTTTTTAATATACAGATTGAAAATGTATGGCTGCATTTTATAGCTGTAATTTCCAACCTAGAAGCTTCCATTTTGCTGCTTTGATTACCCTAAGATTATCCGGAGCGCACAGGGATTGTTTCATTTTACGGCCTTAAAAGAGAGCCACTATATTCATGTGAAAGGAGACGTGGTCTAATAGGTAAAAGATACTTTAAAATTATAGGTAAAATGTTTTGCTTTCTTTTGTATAAAGGTCACAGATGGCTTTCTACCTTAGTTCTTAATTCATAAACTCAGGAGCTGCTGTAAACTACCTTTTAATTTTGTGGCTAAAAAATATTTAGAAATGAGACAATGTTAGAAGAGCATGATTTTCCTTCCAGGTCAGTTTCTTACTAAAAAACTTTAAATTGTATAAAATCATTGCTGAGAAATGCAGTTTCCAGTGTGGAATATGCAATTTTAGGACATGTTCCTTCTGATTTGGGGCTTAACGCCATTATTTAGAATAGTGATGACTCATGTCCAGGACTGAAATCTGTTTTTCATGGGTTTATACATTTTTCCCCTTGAATTGCACCAAAAATGGTTTTTTAATTGGCTTTAACTCATGCCCAATAAATTGGACGAAAATTGATTGCCGCAGTCATGTTTGGTTTAAAATTATTCAAGACTGCACCATGAGTCAAATGAGTCCATGAGTGAGAGCAGCAGCATTTTGTGTCCTCTGTTTATGACGAATAACTTTTTTTCCAAAATGGCCACAATTCATATATAAAAGTTAATATACATTTACATTTTATAAAGCTTAAAAGATAGTACCAGGGTCACATTAAAACACATCATGTTAAAATATAAAATTCTCTTATTTTGATATTGTTTCTTAGTACCTTCTTTTTCACTTCTGTCAATACAAATGTATTCATAGCATTCCTTTAAAAATAAATAATACCTGCATTTAACTCTTGTTAGATTCTTGGTCATAATATTAGAATATTTTTAAATGGCAAAATTAAATAAATGAGGATGTTTGGACTGTACCATCCTATAGACTTGAGACAGTGAAGAGTGATTTTAAAGACAAAAATTAAACAGTATGAAAATTGAATTAACTCAGGTGACTGTTTAGGGCATTGAAATAGCAATTCACTAAATGGTACCTGTCAGGAAGCCAGTTTTTGCTCAATCTCATCATAATTCTTTACTGTATTATGGTTATGATTTATTTATTTGCCATAGAAATATAAGGACTTTGCTAGTTGGGAATTAAAGTTCATTTTATGAGAATCTCCAGCAATTGCAAGAAAGGATAGAGCAGGGAAAAAGAAATGATTAATTAAATGAAAAGAAGAACATCCCTTGATCATAATATAGATAGGCAGTGAGTGAAGGAAATAATTGTTGTTCCTGTGTATAATTAATATTAGGCAATTTGGGACTTCCCTGGTGGCGCAGTGGTTAAGAATCCACCTGCCAATGCAGGGGACACGGGTTCGAGCCCTGGTCCAGGAAGATCCCACATGCCGCAGAGCAACTGGGCCCTTGCTCCACAACTACTGAGCCTGTGCTCTAGAGCCCGTGCACCACAACTACTGAGCCTGTGAGCCACAACTACTGAGCCCGCGTGCCTACAGCCCGTGCTCCACAACAGAGAAGCCACCGCAATGAGGAGCCTGTGCACCGCAACAAAGAGTAGCCCCAGCTCGCCACAACTAGAGAAATGCCATGCGCAGCAACGAAGACCCAACACAGCCAAAAATAAATAAATAAAATAAATAAAATTTTTTTTTAATGTATACATTAGGCAATTCTAATGGGACAAGATAGTTACATCTGATACTGTATTATTCTAAGAAACTGATAGAGCAATTTCTGAGATTTTTTTCATTTTCCTCTATTAATTTATTTTTCATATGTATTAAATCTCAAGATTTGTCTTTATGAATGAATATTATTTTGTTTAAACTATACAGCTCCAGGGCTGTTAATCTGTGCTTCTCTAAATCTAAATTGTCTTTTAAGAGGTCACTGGTCCTCACGACTCAGTATCTACGTCCTGCTCCCACCTGGTGGGTACAAGGCTGAAGCTTGAGCTCTGGAGCTGTAAAGTTTTTTTCCTCCTCAAAACACTAAACTACCTGTTTTTCTGATTTGTATAAAAGAATGCATGCTGAGAATTTTTACAAATTCAATAATGCAGAAAATGTTAAGAAAAAACTGAAAGTCCAACTCCTATTACCTCAAAATAGGCACTGTTTAATGTTCTAGTGACCATCCTTTATATGATGTTTAATACTTTTGACAATTCCCTAAAAAAGCTAAATAATTAAAATTTCTTCAAACCCCCCGAAATTGCTGGTGGTTAGGACATCTTATGTAATATTTCTCAAAATTTTATTGTATTTGACCTGAATAATTTAAAAGAAGCTAATCATCCAATTATCACTTTTATCTCTTTTTCATTTGTCAGCAATAGGTAGCACGGCAAGACAGTATAATTATTTTCATTATAAAACGTAGAGTTTTGTTTGTTTATGTTAACTGTAATATCTATTTTCTTGACACTTTTTTTCTCTTACAAGTATTAATTTCTGCTATATTTTTTTGGAATTACTGAATTTTACGTCTGGAAAGTACCTTACAGGTCATCTAATAAATAGTGGTTTAGGACTTGGGCCATAAGAATGGATACTTAAGGTCAAATCCCAGCTCTGTCAAATTCTGGTTGTGTGATCTTGGGCAAATTACTTAACTTCCTCAGTTTCCTCATCTTTAAAATGATAGGATTATTGTGAGGATTAAATGATTTAATGCACGTAAAGCATTAGAATGCTGCCCAGCACATATTATATACTCAGTTCTTGTTACCCATTATTATTATTAATCCAGTCTTCTCCTGGGAATCATGAGGTTTAGTCAGAGGGACTTGCTGAAGGGAATCAGCTAGTTAGTGGGAGAAAGAATACTAGGACTCAAGTCTCCTTTCTTCAAGCCTAGGAATCTTAGCATGATGCATCCTCTCCTAGCATTGTTTATACAGCTCCCTCTTAGGCACAAAGGTGTTTTAGGGGCATCCATAGCTAAGCAGGGTGCAGCATGATAGGCTCTGGTTCCTGGTTTCTTTCCCTCATAGCTTTCTTGGGCATTTTGGCTCAAAAGTATTATTTGTTCAGAACCCTATCACTGTCCTAATACCTGCTGTAAATATTTGGGCCATCAAAACATTTTCATTATTATCAGTGTAAAAAACCTGTAAAGAGGCTCAAATTTTCATGTATCCTTTTGATATGACTAATATGGAGACACACCTCTATTTTAGTATTCATTTTACATCTAGGAAATGTTAGTATTCTACAAAACAGTGCTCTATGAGTTAAAAAATGAGCCCTGACATAAAAGAAAGACTTTTCTCTTTATTGTCTCCACAAGAAATCTAGAAATATCAGCAAGAGAAAAGAAGAAATTTCACAGTAAATTGTGTCAAAATAATTCAAGGAAATGTTTATTTGTTACTCAGACAGCTTAAGCAGTCTGTAACACCATTCATTTATGTTACATCTTCCAACTCATGTTTACAAAAACTGACATTTCAAACAACGTATTCTCTAATTTCTTATACTGAAATGACAGTGACCAAAGACAGTGAAATGACAGTGACCAGACATATTTCTATTACAACAGTATTCTCAGCCTTAAAATGCATATACATATGCTCAATCAGAGAAATAGATTTTCCATTTAGTCACATCAACATGAAGGGTTAAAAGGAGTTGGTGTGAAATGGCAATAAAGAGTAGCTCTGGCTCTTCTGTGTGTATGCTTCTGTTTCTTCTTGGTGCTAATTACACTTCCTCATAAAAGTCTGGCATTCACATGATTGGGCTTGACTTTGAGTGGGTCAGTCCTATCAAATTATAGGATACATTTAGGCTATAGATAGATACCTATTGAAGTTTAGAGAACAGTAAGTTTGTTTTTCCATTGTAACCTATGAACTTAGACATCCAAATATTTAAAGTTTATTCTTTTATCTGGTTTTTATCAAGTTTTGTTTCCTTCTGTTCTAGTTATTCACTGAAAGTCCACACCTGTAGCTGAATCTATACCAATCCATGGCAAAGTAAGCCCAGGAAGGAACTGAAAAACTATAAACCATACACAAGTTTTACTATTCTTCTGACATTCTTTGTTTTACAATGTCAAGTGGACATTGTCTCCATTTTGTTTCATTCAAAACAAACTATTATAAAAAGCATAGTCTCCTGTGCCCTTTACACAGTCTACCTCTATGTTCCTTTGGATATTTATTTTGTTAGATTTTTCAAGCACAGAAACCTAAGAAATAGAAAACTAGAGCAGAAATTACTGTTAGCCTATGTAAATGGAATAAATATAATAGCCTATAAAAATATATGTGGAGAGAGGAAATGAGCCTGGGGAGAGGCGAGTGATGAGGAGATTGAAACTGATTTCTTTCAAGGCCATAAATGACTAGTAACTTTGAAAATCTTGCCATAGAGTTAACATAGAATGGTAAATAAGAATGGATAATGTATGCATATATATGACACATATATATTTGAATAATAAAAGTTTCTCGGCATAAAATCAAAATATTTTAATTTGATTAGACTGTGATAGTATATATTTGACTCAACTTGATTTCAGTGAGTAATTAACTGAATTATAACCTATACTTAATGGCAAACACTAACATTGTGAGCCTAAATAAAGGAACAATGGTTGTAATTAATGCCAAAGAGAGTAACATTGCAGAAAGACTGACATTCAGGAAAGCTATTCTGTATTCCTATTAATCTTAGAACTGTTACCTAAATTCCCAGTGCCTCTGCTATGCTCCTGAAAATGAGAAATAATTTATGTCCTTCCTTACCTCCTGAGTTACAATGATAAATATGGAAAAGTGCATTGAGCTTTTTGTGATAAAAGGTACTATAAAAATCTAAGGTGTTTTTATTATTATATCAATCAAATAGGTTCTCAGACTAAGTTCCTTTTTGAAGACCCACAACTTTTTATGGGTGAATCATGAAATTGTATTGGGAAATATATTGAAGCTACATAACAGGGCAGACAGATTTTATGCCTTTTGGGGCCTTTTAAACTTGGTTACAATTAGAAATGTGAGAAGATATTTATCATAAGATATATCAGTTAGGAAATTAATGAGAGCAAATGAAAATGTTTAAGAGACATTTTATATAAACACAGGAATTCTAATCCTCGCTTCATCAAATAAATGTGCTAAGTCACCATTTTGTTCCATAATCGTAGTTACCGTGTATTGACTACTTCCTCTATGCCAGGAAGTTTGAGTATTTTACACTCATGACTTCGTTGAACCTCACAGGGATCCTAAATTAAGGATTATTATCACCATTTTGTAGATCAGGAAATCAAGGCTTAGAAGATAAAATAACTTGTCCAGGACCCCACAGTAAGTGGAGTCAGGTTCAAATCCAGATGTGTCTGAAGTGAAAACCCAAGCTCTTAAAATTTTCAAAACTGTAGCTCCTAATAAAGCAACATATCAATTTCCATTAAAAGGATTAATTTTTGGACAAACCATACTATTAAAAAACTTATAAAGAGATATTGTATAAATATAGGCACTCAAAAGATGATTGAATCAAACTGAAATGGGTCTTTTGTCAAAGATCAGGAATAAATAGTTAGAAATAGAAAATGATTATGTATTACTCATTTGACCCTCACCTGAAGATAAATGTTATATCTGGAAAGACAGAATTAGTTGTCTGATTGGTTTTTTTTTTTTTTTTGGTAATAAAATCATAATCAGTTTTAAATAAAAACATTTATAACTTTTAGGTATTTCCAAAGCATCCAGTATTTTGCCTTTATACATCATAGAGAGACTGTTTACCTTAAAAATCTATGATCCCATTTCCCACAGAGAAGAATTAATAATGGGGAATCACTTGAAAAATAAATTTTGCATTTAAAATTTTAAAATTATTTTTCATCTTTCATAATGAGTTGTTATGCCTTTAGAAATTGTATCATTTGTTTGAGTAAATACTCAACAATACTGTGCTTTGTAACAAGCAGAAAAATGTCTCATTATCAGAAGATAATATAACATTGCCTAAAAGTTTGGGATTCATTAAAAGAATATTTCTTAAAATGCCTATATAGCAGCCATTATTTAAACCAACATGATAACATTATGGAAAATGATGTTATGGAGGGGAAAAGCTAGCTAACGTAAACTTAGATTTCTCTCTCATTGAAGAACCCCTACAGCACTCATTCATTCGTGTGCTTGAATATTTTTTAATACCTCTCAGTGTTACAAGGCATGAAGGATTTTTGCAAAAAATGTTCAACAGAAACATGTTTGAGATTCCATGACATATTTATTTGATTACTTCCCTATGAGTAATCAAATGACAATTTCAAAGATTAAAAGAATTGTTTTTTAATGTATCTAAATAGTTTAATAACTATTGAAACGTATACTAGCATCTTACATTTTTTCTCATCATTTTTGCCCAACAGATTTATTTTTAATTCTTCTTCACCCCACTGTGATTTAAGCAATCTTTATATTGCCAGTTAAGTGCACTCTGACATTGATCAAAATTTTGGGGTTAAACAAAGTAAAAACTGATCGATTTTCTAAAACTGTGTTAACCATGTGTTATCAGCTGAAGGTACGCTTTTAGAAACGTTGCTAAAACTTAAAATATAAATGCTGCCTGGAAAATGCACTGCATCCTCTCATACTTACACACTCTCATAAATGCACACCAGTGAATTTACAATCTATTCAACCACATGGAGAACCAGATACAGCACAGAGTCATCAGTGAATCAAGGCAACAGGGTCACTGGCTATATTCTGGTCATTTTACATCTTAAACTCTTTGTGAAACATTTATTCAAATAATGCATAGAACTTCATGCTCCATACCCATAAAAGCAGACAGAAGAGTGTAGATATAAAGTGTGCTGAAAGAATCAAGTGATGTCAAAATACACATGTGGAATTTCTTGAGTTTCCTGAAATACCCCATAGTAATTATCTAGGTAAAGGCAGAGGGGATGAAATATAACTCTTATTCTTGTAAGTAGCTAAAGCAGATTCGTTTCTGTGGTTGACAACTTCTTTGGCTATTCTAAAAACCATCCTGGAATCTCTCCTGTGGCCCCATCACTTCAACAAAAAGGTCAGGTTTACCTCAGTTTATGGTAACTCCTCTGCATCTGATTGATCTACTTTTCTTACAACAAAAGGAAAACTTTAGAGCCCATTTGGAATCTGTTTCTAATACTGTAGTCAGAGAGCTTCCTCTGCCCTATGCTCTGATAAAGACACAATTCAGTTTTTCATCAGATTGGTTTAAATTGTCCCTTAATCTCTATTACACCAAACTTCACACAACTTTATTCTTTTCAAATTGTTTCTACATCGTAGTTATGACTAGGAATCATGACCAAGATGATGTGTCCCTTTGCAACTTTTCCTCACAGCTTCCTCTCCCCAAATAATTTTTAAAACCGGTGGACTTTTTCTCTCACCGCTCCCCTCCCCCCATTAAAAAATATATCCCATTCCAGGCGCCCCCTCTCTGCCTGCCGAAAGCATTTTAATGACAGTTTACTTTAGCGGTCTGTCAGCCGACTGCTGCCTCTGCCACCTGAATTTCAATTTCTTAATTTACAGCCCAGATAAAACAGAATGGAGCAGGATCTGGGCTGCTCTCTACATTGGGTTGGCCTTATCAAGCGTGAAGTTTGGCGCATTGCAAACGTATTCAAGTGATTATCTGTTGAGGACCTCTCGAGCCATCTCCATCTCTGCAGCGGGCTGATAAGACAGCTGTTTCTCTAGCCGCTGTCTCCCCGGGCCTCAGTCTTCTTCTGCTACAAACTCTGCCTTTGTCCCCGGGCCCTGGTACGGTCACTTGCTCTATGGGGCAAGGGTTTGATCTGAACACACGTGGGGGAAAAGTGTGAGTGTGTGACAGGGCAGAGGAGAGAGGAAATAGGAGGGGGAGAGCAAGGAGAGCGAGATAGAGGGGAGGAGGGAAAGAGGGTTAGAGATCCGAGGAAGCTGGGGGCAGGGCTGCGTGCCGAGCGCAGTTGATAGCTCTGATTGACTGGTTGCTCAGCCCGGCTTTATTATTTCAAATTAGACGTGCATCGCACACAAGTGGAAACATAAATCTTCAATATAAGAAAGAGCCTCCGAGCATCGGAAGCAGAAAAACCGTTTCTTCCCAGGTCCCGGTAAAGGGGCCGGCGAAAAGACTGATTGCCACCAGCTGAGACAGATGGTTTCCTTTAACTTTGGAATCTGCTATTTTTAATTACTTGTATTAATTTTGCATGAGATGTATCGGCTCCAGGAGGAAGCTTAGAGAAGGCTGTTATCATCCCTGGAAGAAACGGACACAAAGCTCCGACTTGCCCTTTCTCACCTCCAAGTTTTTTCTTACCTCACCCTCCCTCGTCGCCTAGATCACCCTTTGCATGCTCAGGAAAGACGTGAGTTTACCTTGCTAAAAGTTGGTCCTGAGTAAAAGAGAGGAGGGGAAGAAAGCTGAGGGCATTTGCAGGAGCGTTTAACATAAATGATCGTTGATCCGAAGCTGCAAATAAATTTTCCGAGACACTCCGGGGCACGTGCAACAGATTTCAGCCTGAATATCCGCAGGCAAATCATCTAAAGGAGAATGCACCTCATACACATTTTGCTGAGAGGAGGGGGAAAGGCGGTCGTAGTAGGGGGCGGGGGGGAAGAACAATATAGGCTGGTCTTAATTTACCGCGACACATTACGTTTAATTTTTTTAAAAACCTGTACAATTCACGTGTCTTTAAGTGTAAACAGTAACCTCGGAATTTAGGGTAAATTCTCGCTGAGTCTGCTCCTTTTACAGCCTTTTCCCTTGAACAGGAGTTTAAAGGCATGATGTAAAGAGAAAGTAAAGGATGTTTGTGGTCCTGCTCACTGCCGTCTCTGGCACTGTTCCTAATGGAAAGTGTTTGCAATATAAACGGTTCTTTGCGAAATAGTCTCGGAGGTCACTCACCTTCGGATAAAAGGCTTTGCCCCTTTGCCAGGAGATGGAGGGAGCCGGGGGAAGAACGGGGGGAGGGGAGAGAGGGTCGAGCGTGTAGGCGTTTTTGTTGCGATTCCCTCTGGGAATTTCGAGGATTAACAAATCTGGAGTAGGTTTAGCTGACTTTTCGATGACTACCTGGATTTGCATGTATTTTGTATGACCTCTTTGATGACTGACAGGCTCACTAGGGGAAGAAGTGTCTGGAAAGAGGACAGTGGAGGGTGCGCAGCGAGTTCGGGGCGCTAACCTTCCTGGCGGTTTGTCACTATGGCCGAGTCCTAGCAAAAGCCAGCCTAATTCAAAATAAACGTGTTTCTATGGAGTAGGACAGCCCTATAGTCTGTAGAAATGAAATGTTCCCAAGAACTGTAGTTTCTGTGTCTCACTGGGAGGGACAGAAAACTCCAACAAGCTTTGCAAACCTTTATTCAGGCTCGGCTTGTCTCTGTCCATGGTGCTAACTCATGCCTCTTTCTTTAGCCCGGTTTCATGTTCTAAACTCACATTGGTATCAATTTTCTCGACATTTTTTTTTCCTGTTTTCTAAACTGTGGAAGTAAAGTTGACGTACTTCTTTAAGAAGAATAAATAAAATAGTAATCATCAAGCTATATAATAGCTCTATTTCTCACTCAGGCAGTAAACTGTCACACTTCTAACATTATGAACAGCAGACACCCCCCTCCATCATCCCAAACAGCCCAACAAATTAACACAGAATAATATTTTTATACATCTGAGAGGGTATAATGTTTGGAACTATCATCCTAAGCCAAACATTGTAAACTCATTTAAATAGCTTAACTGCTTTCTTTACTTTAAAAAAGTTACAATTGTACTTTACAGCCACCTTTATCATAAAACCCTAAAAGTATCCTCTCTTCCTCCCCAGAACTAGTGTAGGGGGGTTATTTACCATAAAAGACATTGCCCGCAATAGCTTACGAGTATTCCTATGAATGACTGTTCCTTTATAAAGATATTTTAGTAAAATAATCAATTGAATTCATTACTTTTTCTGCTTTGAGAACTATTCTTTTTGCAGCTTTCTCCACGTCGAACTTTTTCTCCAAGCTCTCAGTGACTCCCTATATCTCTCCCTTCTCTGTTGTGGTTTAATATCAAGTACTTTGAAGATATATCAGAGCTAACAAGACAATCATAATTCAAATGCTTTTCTAATACAAGATCAGATGCTGTGGATAATTCTTTACCTAGCTATGAATGAAGAGGGATTGATTACAATTGCTTAATGTGGAGTGTGATGTTTACACATAGTCTTTATTAATTGCAAGATAGAGTATGTTAATATTTCAGGCTGTAACAGCATGAATTTCAAAGTGAAATATATATCCAGGTATCATTTGTGTTAAAGTGATTGTATTCAGTTTTTATTTTTAAAAGTTGGAAAAGTACGTGTTACTTATACTATATTTATCCATTTAAAAGTTTTTAAATGTAAAAACATCTGTTTGAGGAAGTAAACTAGTATTTTAAGACGTTTTCAATTTCTTAAATAATTTAACTCCACTTTATCTACATAGAAAAAACAACTTGTTGAAAATGAAAACATTCTGAAAAATATTTGCTCCTCTGAAAAAACTGAAAAAAGCGTACATACTGAAGCCATAAAATTTAGCATTTTGCATTTGAATGGACAAGTTTGCCATTTTTCAGGTAATTTCTTTAACTACATAACACACAGGCTGGATTTTCATCACTCCACACCACACCCAGCTTTCCATACCCACCCTCCCCCAATCCTTGCAAAAATATACTACTGTAATCCACAAAATCTTTCTTGTGGATACAAACATCAAAAAATAAAACAAAGTATTAGTTTCCACATAATTAGATGGAATTTATGTAATTGTAAGTTAATGGTAAAGATTTTCTTCAAATTGTTGAGAATATTATGTGAACAAATGCAACTAATTCAATATTAAGAGCATATTAACAAGGATAAAAGACAATTCACTTCATTGGTAATTCTGACTAAACAGTATTACACTTTTATCCAAATTGTATTTATTACCTTACTCTTTGTACTGATCTAGGGGTGAAGGGAGGGGTTGAAGGAGAATGACAGCGAACTCAATCTTCCAACTGTTTATTCATACAGTGATTACTTTATTGTAGATGAGGTGGAGGTTTTCTGTTTTTTCCCTTTATTTGTTGTTCCCTCAACCCCTTGACTCTCTTTCTTCAAACAGCTTTTCTTTCTTCTGCCCCTGAGTTCCACCCAGGTCTAGAGAATAGTTTTATGTTGAAATTAGGACCCCAGGCCTGTTGTTATATAAAAAGTAGGGGTGGGGATTAAGGCATGATAATTATAAATGTCAGTTATATAGATTCAGGCCTCCTTTCCCAAGTCCCAGTTATTGTTATCCAAAGTATAGAACTCGGACATATTGTACGGGCTATATGGGACATAAACAGGTCTTCTGTTCTTTGCCATTAAGCATCTATCAACACTCAAAGACACTTTCAAGGAACTATGATTTACTTCAACCCTGACTTTCTAGTCATTTTGCTTTGTGACTATCTGTCCATTTTCCCTGCATTCCCATTCCACCCCCCTGCAGTCTCTAACTCTTACCTGTGCCTCCTCTTTCCGGCATTCTCAAAGATAGAGGCTAGTAATAAATAAACAAGTAAAGGAATTTCTTTTGGAAAGGAATGAGCTTCCAGAAAGATGTTACACTGTGCAAGAATTGTAAGTACTGTGTAGGAAGCTGGTGTTACCTTTCAAGATTAAAAGAAGAAATCCAAGCTGGAAAAGAACCTAGGTCAAGTGAATATTGTCTCTACTTATACATCAAGTCGATCCTGAGAACTACAGTTTCACTTGGAGGAAGAAATAAATACCATGAATGAAGCTATATTTCATCCTCCTGAATGTTATTAAAATATGAGGTTTAATAAAGTAGCCTTCATCTATAAAACAGAAGGGTTGACAGCACTTGGTCTTCTGGTTAAACTTTCTAAATCCTCAGAGTAAGAGTCCAGATAAAGGCTTGACTATCTTTACTGTCAGCAATACATGTGTGGCCCAAGAACTGTACTGCCACCAAATGCAGAGGAGTGGCTTGTTCTAATTTTATATACAGCTGCTCTTTTTGAGTGTCATCATACACCCCAAAGTGAAGGACCTTAGCTCAACTCAGCACCTCTTCCCCTGGACAGGATGTTTATCCTGCACTTTTCTACTCTGACATGAAGTGAAAGGTAATTCAAACAGTGCAGCTTTATTTGAAAGCATTTCTGACTTCATTCTTATCCTAAAAGACGCTTAAAAAAACCCAAACAAACAAGAGAGCAGCAATATGCATATATTAAAATAGAGAAAGACATTAAATTACCTAATATCTAATATAGAATGCTGGAACACAAATCGAAAAAGGCATGCGTGCAAGTAATGGATGTACATTCATCCCTTTCACTCAGTTCAAAGAGAGGGAGCTCTCAGTGACTCATACATAGGGGACAGAGTTTAATGTTATAAAGAAAAGTGCCATAGATGAGGCAGTGATGGCAAAGGAAATGAGTCTTTCCAAAGCAGAAAGATTTAAGAGGAAAGGAGATCGTGCCATATCGCAAAAACTCTGATAGTACTGTTCCAACCCTCCCACGTTGCTCTCTCCCCATCTCTTTTTGCTTCTTGCATTTCCCTTCGCCACCAGTGTTAAGCGTGTACCTCCCCGCACAACTTACCTTGAAACGGGACTCCATTGAGCTCTCGAGAGTGACACAAGGACCTAACCAATCATATCGCGCGGCCTCTCCTGGGCGGCCTCAATAGAAGCGTCTGGACCAATCAGGATCCTGGGTAGATGAGCAAGTTGCGTTGTGGCACGACTCAGCGTATACTTCCGCGCGTGCTGCCCGGGATAGGAGCCTGGCAGAGCAGCTGCACACACGGCAGTGCGGAGGCAGAGAAGGGGTTGGTGATACGGTGCTATAAATCTGTGGTCCAGTCCACCTCCCTTTTAAGACGTCCTCCCCCCTTATTTCTGTTCTCAGTTAGAGATGCAGCAGCTTACTCCTGTAGCGACCTACTAAAAAGCAACAAGGAGAAAGACATCGTCTTTTTGAAAAAACGTTCTTTCGTCTCTTTCTTTGTTCCTTCGTTTGTTTTTCTTGCCCCTTTTTGTTTAGTTGAACGGCAATAGGAGGGTAGTCTCCGTCTTTTTAAACTCTTTTTTAAGTTTCCCCTCCCCTTTCATATATATTTTTTTCGCCATTTCTCTTAGCGTTGGACTTTGGGGTCGAAAGCATTTCTTTTTATTTGCTTCTTTTAAGCCGAGCACAGTTTTAGGTTTCGTGCTGTCTTAAGAGAACTATCCAGCAGCCTCTTGCTCATCCTTATTGGGAGAACTGCACCGTTACTTTAAAAACACATATACACAAAAACCTTAAGGGAGAAAGGTAAGTTTCGGTTTGGTTTCTTTAATCATTAGTTGCAGCGATGCGCTGGCAAACCCAGAAAACCTGTAAGTGAGCAGAATACAGAATACGAAGTTAATTGCACATGTTTGTATTATTTCAAAGATACTGCTCTGCTTTTTAATTCTAGAGACCTAGACTAAAAGACCGTGGACGCATGCTTGACGTACTGAATATTCACAAATGTCAATGGCAGAAACTTAAGTGGTAAATGTGGCCAGGGAAGAACAGGGGTACAATGGGAGTCTAGATATTGAGTGAGCTTCGGGATTGAGGTTGGAAGTTCATTTCGTGGGAAGAGAGGGATAACTTGGGTTTGGGGGGGCGGGGGGATGCATGCCTCTACTTTCGCGAAGCAACCGAAGGACCGGAGAGGCTTTAGGACCATTAAGGGGAATCAGAAGCCTGGACTTGGAGATTAGACCAGCGAAAACCCCCGACTTAATTGCATTAACCAGATAACATGTGCTGGGGAGATGGGATTGCCAGATGGAATTTATATGCTGCACTAGGCAGCTAGTTGTAGTTGGCTGAAAAAAGTACATGCCGCCTGAGGGCTGGGGCTGGGCTGGGGCTGGGGTGGGTAGAAGCTGTCAAAGCTCATCGTTGCGAGGTGTGCGGGCTCTAATTCACGGCCGCCAATGATCATGGTTGTGTTTAAAAAGAAGATAGACAATTTAGGGCCGAATTCTTAAGCCTGTACCGGATATGAGATTCCCTTTGTTCAGAAAAGCGTAAATAAGATCCTTGGAGCTGTGTCTGTTGGAGGGGCGGCTGCCTGGGAGCCTCGCTGTGCTGCGCGCTGGGAAGTGGATTCCAAGCCCTGTCCTTGGTCCTACGCGGCTGACTTCGCCTTCTGGGTGAGGGGGGAACCCCCTTCGCAGCCGACAAGGCTTCGCAGCCACTCAGTAGCCAACTCGGCTACACATCCCTCAACCCCTTCCTTGCGGCCCCCCACCCACCCCTTTTCTCGAATAGCTATTGTTAAACTGACGCCTGGAGAAAGATGGTTGGGGATGAGACGCTGGGCAGACACTTGCTTCATTTTAACTTTTGTGATTTCTCAGGGTTTAGGAGAAACCAGCTGGCTTTCTACTGCGAAAAAGAGAACACAGGGTAGAGGTGGGAAAGGGGGAGGATGTTCGCGGGGCGGGGAGGGTGGAGGGAATGGTGGTGGCAGTGCCCTTGCCTAAGAGAAGTTTAAATTATTGGCACGAGGGGGTGTGGGCGAGTGTGTGCATGAGAGCGCCCGTGTGGTGCTTGAGAAGGAGAGGATTGGGAAAAGGTACAAAGCCGGCTGGCTTAATTTCTCTCTGCTCTCCATCCCACCCACCCTCCCAGTTCGAAAAGCCAACGCGCGGCCGGTCTTCTCCGGACTCGACTTTGCCATCTCCGGGGTCCTGGGGGCTGGGGATAGCAAGGTGGCAGTGCCCACCCCGGGATCTCAGCGGCGAACAGGACTTCGCGTGGCCATTGTTGCTTAATTTATGCCCAGCACGTTGCCACGTACG
The DNA here is from genome assembly GCF_964374135.1 of Grampus griseus. NCBI lineage: Eukaryota > Metazoa > Chordata > Mammalia > Artiodactyla > Delphinidae > Grampus > Grampus griseus. Next base: position 71,895,394 of record NC_139000.1, on the reverse strand, counting down.
CACCTATTTCACGTCTGTAAAGAATTAATATGAGAGCTGTATAACTGTGGGAAATTGGAGGTTGGATACATTCTCTGTTTTCCATTTGCAAGTACGGGTTAGCGAAACTGATGTCGAGACTGGGTATTTTCTCTCGTAATTACCAGCTGCAGATCTGGCTTTACTGTGGCCAGAGTGAGAGAAATTGTCAACCATTTAGAATTTACTCTTAACACCGCTGGGCCAGGATGGATGTCTCTGTACTTTCTCCCCGAAATGAACAGGTTCTTTCCCCTCCCCCGCTCATGTACAACCATCCCTGTTGGTTAAGATTCTAAACCTTCAGCCCTTCCCTACACCCTATTTATTATACCCATCCTCTGGATGTTGAGAGTGGACGGGAAATGGAGGTGGTTTATTTCTTAGGCCTACAGTGCAACCTATAAAATGTAGGCTTAACATGGGGGGGGCGGGGTACAGAGCAGACAATAGTAACCTAAGAAATTATTTTCCTAACTGGAAATCAGTTCCTAAAAGTCAGGGGGAAAGGTGTGAGTGTTTGGGGGATGGAAGGGTATGAAATCTGTTTAGGGCCCATAAGATTTCCTTGGTAAAATGGCTTCTTAAATGGGACATCTGAAAGATTTGTTAGAATCTAAAATAAGTCAAAAAAAAAAAAAAAAGACGGAGAGAAAATGTTGAGGGTTTAAAAATCACCTTTTGGGGGATTAAGAGAATAACTATTTCTCTTAGTTTTTGCTGAGTCTGTCTTACACCAGGTACTCCTGGGTTCCCCTTCCCTCTTTTATCCAAGTGCTTGGCAGCCCCACTTTATAAAGCTTAACCTGTTCTGGAGTTCTCCACGAAAACGCAGTGTTTGCCAACTAGAAGTGGTTTGGAAGACTTGGGGAACTCTGTTGAGAGAGAGGTCTCCCATGACTTCAAGAAGTCAGTTTCGGGAAGTAGGGCATCATAAGGCATTCTAAGAGTTTTAGGCTTGGATTGGCAAATTTGGTAGGCCCATTTTTGCCTAACGTTTGGAAACAGGCATTCTTAGCAATCCCCCCTGCCTGGGATGGGAATATTATAATTAACTGTTTAGAGGGAGGTCAAAGAGGCGCAGGCGCTTTGAGCCGTTTCCCCAGGAACCCGTACAAAGTCAATTAAGGTCATTTAATTGCAAATCGTAATTGGGGTGACAATAGAAATGCTGATATAGAATCAATTAGCTATTTCTGGTGTCCCCAGTCTGGGTCCCCCAAATTGAGGGATGGACTGTCTCCATTTCGATCATGGCTGAGCCCCCTACTTTACTGTCTGATTTGACTTCGCCCAGGAGGGCAATTTTGTCTCCTCTACCTCCCGCCCTGGGTTAGAGGAGTCCTTCCCCGCTTCTCCCCCAGCCCCGCCCGTCGCGTGGGGGGCGGGGAGCGCTGGCCGCCCTTAGCGGACCTTGCTGCATCAAACCCGCATCATGCCCTTGAAGCTGTAACCTCGGTCACGTTCTTGCGGCGACTCAGCCGCCCACTGCTCAGTTCTTTCTCTTACCTCGTGCGATTACAGGTAGGTTTGACAGGTGATATTTTTAAATGTAGTTTTTTAGGGGGAAGGGTTAAAACGGAAGACTTTGCATTGAAAGAAAACAAACACACAAAAAAGCCCCAATATGACAGGTGCTCTCGTAATTAAGCGGATGAGCAGGTGTAAAAACGTGCTTCCGCCGCGTGGTTTGGGGTCGGTTTTGACTCCCAGTCTTGGGTCTGGGTCTGAGGACTGGCACAGGTTTTTCCTGGGGAAAGCGATTGAACTGGGCGTGGGGGCGGGCCAAGGAAAGGCAGCGATGGGACGCCCCCTCGGTGAAGAGTTGGCCGTTTCAGGGCTTCGGTGGGGGGCGTTGGAAGGATGCGGCGAGCGACAGGCGCTTATATAGTCGAGTGCAGGATTTCCTACTTTGTGTTTGAAGCAGAGTATAGCACCCCACACAGGTACTCGGGGCTTATTTGAACATCAGATTCCATCTAGACAGGCAGAGAAGGGCAGCGGGGGCAAACCTTTAGTTTTTCGCGGAGGGACCGGACCCTTCAGCTGTGAAGTAGGGAAAAAGCCCTTGAGCTTTGCTTGCAATATGTTAATATATGTATGTATATATGTTTGATATACATATATCAAAGTACCCCCGCGCGAATCGCTCTGGCTGCCCGTTAGAGTCCGGAGCCTCGGGCTTTGCAAACTTGCACCTGGTATCTGACGCCTCTGGGCGCGCGACGCTCTCCGCGCTGCCAGGGGAACCTGGTCCAGGAGCCTGCCTGGAATCGGAAGCTGGGAGGGAAGGAGCCAAAGAGTCCGCAGTCGGGCGTGTGCTCCCAGGCACCGACCCTCGGGGCTGCCGGGCAGGGCACGCGCCGGCAGCAGTAGCCGCGGCGCCGCGAACTCGCCGCCGGCCCCGCCTCCTGGCGCTCTTCCAAGCAAGCCCCTCCTCCCCGCCCCGCTACAAACGGCGGGACCGCGGCGCCCGGGCGTCACTGAGGCAGCTGCGGGCCGTGTGAGGAGGCCGGTTGCTGGCGCGGCGCGGGTGGGGCGGGGGTTCCGCTGGGTTCCAGGCCGCCTTCCCGCCACCGTCAGACCTGGGGACGCCGCTGCCGCCGCCACTACCGCCTCTCCGCGGAGCCCGCCCGGAGCGAATCCTCCGCGGCTGTGTGACGGTCGGCAGCGCGAGCCGTAGTAGCTGCAGCTCTGAGTCACAGCAGGCAAGTGCGGGGGTGGGGTGGGGTGGGGCGGGGGCGGGCACGCCTCGCCGGGCCGCGAGTCTGTTTCGGACGCCGAGGCTGAGGGCGGTGCGCGCCGCCGCGGCGCTGTGTTGCGGAGTCCGGCCTCGGCTCGGCGGGAGCCCTCGTCCGGGCTCAGGGCGGGAACGTTGGTGGAGGCGGCGGAGGTTGTGCACGGGAAGTTCCTAGAGCTCGACCCCTGGCGGCGGGAGTCGAGGGAATTGGTCGCCTCGGGAGGTGGCACCGCCCCTCTTGTGGGCACAAGCTGGTTGGGGGCGGCGGGAGCCGAGCGGGGCCAGTTGCGCCAGGCAGCGTGCACAGGCGTGGACGTGTCGGGTTACGGCCGCGGGTGGCGCGAGAAGAACTGCGCCGAGACGCAGGTGAGTGTATTGGAGGGAAAGTGGGGGAGGGGGCTTTTCTAGAAAAAGGGCAGGATTCCTGTGGTGGACTGGCACCTCCGCCTTGTGGGAGGCTGCGTGCACTGGGTTCTCCAGCCGGGTGGTGTCTGGTGGCGTGCCCACTTGGTACGGCGCCTCCTCGCGCGTGGTCCTTTGCGCTCCCGGGGCGTCTCGAGACTTGCTGCGGCCACGCAGTGTGCGGAGGTGGGTTGGGACCGTGGGCGCCCAGGACAGAGCAGGGAGGATCCTCGGGCCGCTCTTCCCCTTGCGCCGTGTTAGGTGAGATCGGGCGCAGCCGCGCGAGGTCGCAGCTCGAGGTCGCATCCCGGGTTTGCGCGCGAGCCGTGCGCTGGGCGGGAACCACGGGGCGGGTCGGGCCGCCGGGCGAGGCAGACTCTGGGCTTTCGCTTGCTCGCGGCGGTTGCGGCGGCTGCCTCCAGCTCGGCCAGGAGGGCTGGCCAGCGGCGCCCCGGTGCACGGACGTGTGTGCGCGCCCTGGTGAGACTCGTGGAGTCTCGGGTGGACCAGCCTCTGTTAACCAGCAGGTGCTCCTCCAGTGGTCGTGACAGTGACCAGCACACAGTCTTCCCACGGCGTTTCCTTAAAAGCTGACTTGTTATCCTAGAGGGCTGGAGTGCAGGACATTGCCTCTAGATGTGAGCCACAGGCACGGAGCCGTAGCTGTCCAGGTGGTCATTTAAAATAGTGTGCATTTTCAAAGATCATCTTTACGATAAAATGTTCATCTCCTATCGTCTATGTTTTATGAAAATGTGAGGAAAGGAGGGTTTGTTACCGGCTATCCTGTCTCCTTTATTCCTTCCCCAAAGGATGGTGCTTAATGCCACACGAAATATGTCCGGCAAGGACAAAGAGCTTTTTAAAACTTAATATTTTTGTGGACCTACCCATAATAATTGTCTTAATAAAAATGTAGCTCAGCCCCAAACTTATGGCAATTAAGTCCATTTAAAAACTCTAATAGCAGTTGGGATGTAATTTTCCCATCCTTTTAAGTAAAATCGGTTTGTTTGAAATACTGTTCAGTTGCCCTTGAAGACAACATTGTCAAGAATCGTTTCCCCCAGAGTCGTCTGAATTTTTCATTTGTGCTAAGGCCGCTTTTTCTTGCGGAAGCTGACCTGGAGTCTCCATTTTGGTGAGCGGGTGGAAAAGCTTTCCTGGATCTACTTTCTCATCTGGACCTTTGGTTCTAGAAATGGGTGACTCTTGATGGAGGAACTGCAAAGTTACTGCCTTTGGTTTTGAGCTGTTCTTCATAATACGTTTGTAGGAATGTTGGTTTAACACTGTTCAGGTGTGTGTGGGGTACATACTTTAAGTTCTCTTGGAAATGGGGGAGAGAATAGAGGGGGGAAGAGGAAAACAGTTCTGGAAGATCATGGCTGGGGTGCGGTGGGGAAAATTAGATTTTGAAGAAACACGTTCCATCCAATTTTCTATGCTTCCTCTACTTTCTTTTCCTTCTTGAGAGAATGTTCTTGTGTTTGTGTGCTCAAAGCTGGCCCCTTAATGCCCTTTCGGGTAACTTTGTGCTGCCACCTTTCGGGGGAGTAAGGTTTTTTGTTTTTTCTTCAAAGACCCAGCCTTAGGCCTTTAAGGCCCCCCCACACCCTTTCTCCCTGTCTTTAGGTGTTTCCTTCACTGTGTCTTGTTTGCTGTTAGAAATCATGTCAGGTCAGCTGTTTAAGCTGCCACGCACTCTTTCCCCGTGGTTCAAGAGAATTTCAGTTTTAGGATATGCTACTAGAATAGAACAGGTACCCAAAACTGGTCAGTGTCCGCCAGGCCTGTCTGTTATTTCCTACTGAACCTTATTTTCCTTTTCTAGGCTCAGAATGTATTGGTTGTTAGAGTTCCTTTTTTGGTTTTGGTTTTTTGGTTGGTTGGTTCTGGTTAATGCTTCTTCACCAGAGAAGCGAGGTCCTTCTCTGTCTGGTTCAGCGCTTTTAGTTAAGACTCAGCTCCCAGCTGGTTACTGAAGAACAATGCTCTAAGTGGCATTTCTACTTCCTCATTTCTTAATCCAGCTTTTGGTTCTTTGTATACGGACAGGTGTTCCTGGCTGAATCCTTGTTGCCACTTTCAGCCATTCTAGCCTTCTGTGCTTTTCCTGTTGATGTTATTTTAATTAAAAAAAAAATACTGCTTTGCCCTCTCAAACGTCTCTTTCTCTTCTTCTCTTCTAGAAGGAAGTCCCAAGTTCTCTTTAAGGACACAACAGAGCCATCCAGAATACCCCAGCTTCTAGGCTGGGATCAAACTTTTCCTCTTAATTTGATTGGAAGAAAAAATATATTTTTTAATTTATGATGCTTTTCAGGCATCAGCATGGCACAAGAGCACCACAGTGGCAAATTACTCTTCGCGTTCTTTCTCCCCAAAGAGCTGGGTACTCCTAAATAGCATCTTATCAAGACTGACTTTACCTTCACCTTCTTGATGGCTTGGTCTGCATGGTAGGGTCAGTTCTTTTGCTTCTCGTTTGAAATCTTTTAAAATCTACCACATTATTACATTCTTGTTGCCACCTTTGTCACAGATAATGTTTATTTGGAAGTAAGGGAGGTTGGAGATCCACGGTATTTAGCCTGGTCAGGTTAATTTTTTTGATGGCATTGGGAGGGGCTCTATAGGTGAGATGGTATGGGGCCTGGGTGGTGTGCCACCCTGTGGAAAACCTGCCCATAGCAGTCCTCCCCAGCTGTTTCTGATTCTTTGGAAAATCAGCTGAATGGGCCAATAATCATAGTAAGCTACCACATTAAAGTGTTGATGATGTTGTGTTTTTTCTTTCTTTTTTTAAAGCATGGGTATTTGGTTGGAGGCAGGGCCACTGAATGGGCACATGACCATAATGCCTCCGCATTGAAATTCTTGATTTTTGAACAAGGGAGCCAGTACTTTGATTTTGTACTGTGACCTACAGATTATGTAGCTTATCCTGCCTGGTTAGAGGCTTTCTTGATTGTTAATATTTAGCTGGCAGCATTGCTGCTTTATGCCAATACTATATTATAGAACTGTTGGAAATCCAAGGCTCTGTGCACTAGTGATGCCACACCCAACTCTTGAATTAACTCTGGAGGACATTAGATGCATAGAATGTTTACTTGCTTTGGCCAATTTCATTTTACTGATGTGGCAGTCTTCACTGGTTCTTGTTACTCACAGAACCCACGTGTTGTGTACTCTAATGCCAAATCCATTGTTTTGTTTCTAATTTGGGAAGAACATTTATCGTCTATTTATTTGATTCTAGATACTGGTTGGTTTGCAGCCCTTGTCGATTTCAAGTGCTAAGTGGAAACAGAAGGTGCTTAAGCTTGAAAGGCAATAATTTGTTTTAAGCCTTTTGTGTGTTAAAATATACACTTTTTTTTTTTACTGTTTAAGTAGATTTGGTAACTTGAAATCTGAATTAAAACTAGGAATTAATGTCTAGTAAAAGTCTACAGAGGTTTTATGGTGTATTTAGGAAAATTTTAACTAACAGGAAATGAACAGATTTGGCTTTTAGCATTCATGATGTATATCATGACTTTAATTTTAGTAAGGTCAAAGGAGAACTTTTTTTTAACGGGGAGACGACTTTCTATATCAATAGCCTTGTAGTCCATCGTATAAAACAAAACAAAAGGCTACTCCTCTGTAACAGTGGGTTAGGTGCATTTTCATAGCCATCATCCCCGCTATTACCAATGCTATGTTTCCCAAGATTAGTCTACATAAAAATACCTGTTTTTGGTAAAGGTGTTATTTTCTCAGAGCTATGGGTTTGGTGTTGAATGCATCAATTTCATTAATATTCTTAGCCGTATGTTTCCCTTTCGAATGTTGCTTGGTAGTTTTGTGTGATGACAGATAAGGGTTTTCCTTGTAAGCAGGGTTTATGAGGAGGAGGATAGGTGCTTTGGCAAGGAGTGGAATAAGGAGTAAAATAACTGAGAAGGTCATAGGAATAGGTGGCGTGGGGTTAAAGCCAAACCAATTTGGAGGTTGCCTTATTAATTGCAAGTAATTGTGTTTTATGTTTTTTTGTTTTTTTTTTAAAAACTTGCACTTTCCTAGTACTTGTCTATATTACTGATTTCTATTATGTCAGTTTCTGACTTAAAATGAATAGCAAAGAAGGTTTGACAGGGAAGACCCTCTTTCCCACTTTTAGAAATTGTTTATTTGAAAAAACTGGATGATTTTTCTCAATAGACTTATTTATCATGAGACAGTTATAGTAAAATGTTAGATTTTTTTTTAAAACATGAAGGTTTTGTTTTAGCATCAGATAAGTTTTGAACTACTAGGTTGAGTTTTCTGTATATTTTTCCCTTGTCTAATCTAATAGTGATAGATTTATACCGGCCTTTTTCCTTGACTTAAAAAAGGAGTCTGTCTCATAAAAAGGAAATTTATATTCTATATGATTAGCTTTTCTTTTCCTCCAGAATTTTTGTTGTTGTGGGCTATTCATTACTGGAGATTATTTCAGCAGCTTTAAAGACTATATTAATGGAATATCACAAAAATCCCTATTTTCACAAATATCAGACCCATTAACTGTTCTTTCAGGATGGATTTTCATTTTATTTTGTTTTGCATTTAGTTAGCAGTGGTCAGACTCACTTCAAGCTCAGTATTTTCACTAATTTTATCTCCTTATGAGAATATGGGCAATAGTTATTTCAGAGTTCTCAGCTTTCCTATATTTCCTTATTATGGAGCCACTGTAAAATTGAAATTTCTTGTTAAGATTGAGGAGTTTTGAGTCTCTTTGAGCATCTGAAGAAAGCTGCGGGCCCTCTTTCCCAGGAGAAAGTCACATATCCAGAAATTTCCATACAGTTTCTACCATCTTGCCCTCTGGAGTAAAGACTATTAAAATAAGGTTCTATTTAGGAAACAGGACTTTGAAAATTGGAGTTGTCTTACATTGGTGAGAGCAGGGAGAAATTCAGATTGGTTCTTGTGTGCCGTCGTGTTAGTGGTGTGGGCCTTTAGCTTTCATCCAAGGCAGTCTCTAAGCTTCCTTGTCTCCTCATAGGTTGTTTTAAAATTCATTCTGATTTTGTAAACAAATATTATACATGTAAGGTCTTCTTGTGAACACAGTGCTGCCAGTTTAACTACTGAGTTGTCTTGCCTGAATAGATTTTGTCACTTTGGTTGAAATTCTTAATTTAGCAGATCCAGGTGGAAAATACTAGGCTGGTATTCTGAAGTTTCCGTCATCTGGTTTTGGCTCAATTACCTATGTCCTTGGTTTTTTAACCTTTCTTTGAGTGTGAAACCTCACACCTCATTGACGGGGTGAAGATGAGCATATTGAAGTATGAGATTTCTGGCAGCGGAATGACAATGTTTCCTGAATTGGAAAAGTGGTAATAGGTGGTCCCCATAGATGAGTTTTATATATTTGGCCTTCAATGTGTTATTATGAACCATTGTTTTTATAACATACCATCTTTATAACATACCATCATACAATGTGTATTTCTGCCACAGAGAAAGAAAATTCCCAGACTGTAGGGAGGTTTTGGGAGAATTGTGACTTTGAACATTTCAATATGGAAATAGATATAAATATATCAATGGAATTTGGAAGGGAAGTTTAAAATGCATTTTTTTTTCTTGAAAATATAAATAAAGCTAAGAGATTACATGTGAAATTATGAGAAGTTAGCCAGCTAACATTCCAGGAATATAAATATCTTAATTTAAATTTTCCATCTTTTTTCAATGAGAAGTCAAATTTTAAAATTGAAGCATTTACATTAAAATAATCAGCCCATATCTTCTTGATTTGAATTTTGTTTGATCTCTTATCAAGGATCTATTCCTATACATGAAAAAAATGAAATTTACACTGAAATAACATTTTTCCCCTGTTGGTTTCAATATCTTTTTACCACCCCAAGTGAAAAGTCATTGATGGATGCCCTATCAAGTAAGTTATTGGAAATGGCTCACTTGTTCAGTTTTTAAAGGATGTTTAACACTTTTTTATTCTTTAGGCATCATTTGTGCATATCAGAAGTATAAGAGGTATGTCTCAAAGCAAATAAGTCACAGTGTGTTTGAAAATAAATTCACCGAATTGGGTAAGGTAGGGAAAACACTCCTGGAACTGTTTGTACTTGATCTTGAATTTCCTCTGAGCTGCTTTTCAAAAGTGAGCTTTTTCTATTTCACTGTTGCTGCTGCTCTACTGGGGGTACCTTTGGTGACACGAGGATCATCCATCTTTATTGCAGGACTATCTAGAACATTTTAAATATACAAAGTTTATTATAGAGTGAGCAAGTTTTTATGACCTCTTCCCCGGTAAGGCCTATTTCTGTATGAGTTTGCTCAACACCACTTTCTCTCCCCTAGGTGCTACTTAACTGGTTGCTGGCTTATTTTGTTTAAACCCTTGGGGTCCTTTTTGGCCTATGGCTGTGAATGACTCATGGACTTTTCCCAAATACCAGGTCATCAGTGCTTTAGGTTTTCATCCCTTCCTTGCCGTTGTCCCTGCAAAGAACTTGAACCACCCACAGCCTTCCACTCCTCTCTGTGACGCCTCTTGCTAGCCCTCTGTCCCTTAGTCACCTGTCTATGCTTCGGAGCCCTGTGCCAGTTCTGCTGCTAGCCTGGCAGTTCTGGGTCAGGCATAACCTACGCACTTGTCCCTTTCTTTTCTTATTCAGCTTCCACTTTTGCATTGGCTCTTAAGCATTTTGTTACATTTTATTCACTGAAGGTTATTTTCTGTCATCAAGACAGTTGCCGCTATTAGAGGACGAAAGGGAGAAATGGGTTATCAACTGACAAGTGGATTCTGCCACGGGTCCCAGATGGTGGCCCATGGGCTGCATATTCTGGGGCTGTTTCATTTGGCCTAAACTGTGTTTTAAAAAAAGTAGTGAGTTGTTGATTTAGGCATTGGCCAATATCATGTAAGGATCTAGAGCCATATTTTGTGTCTCTGGAAAACGTGTGAAGGTGGAGCAACGCTGAGCCCATATTCACTGCACTGTTTACATGGAGCATGGTTTATTTCACTTCAGAATACATTGTTGCTTGGCCTTTGTGGGTATTTGAGTTTGTGATTCTAATGCTTCAGTTCCTAAAGCCATGGGAATTAAAAAGTTTATTAAAATATCTAGACAAAGGCAGTAGTTCTGAAGACTTCAGTTCTTTTGATTTTCTTTGTGTTTGCAAATAACGTTTGAATTATGTTAGATTGTTCCTTATAAATTTACATCTTGAAGTCTTCTTTATTTTACATAGAGAAGTCTCGTCTTGGACCTCCTCTTCCTTAATGCCTGGCTGCAAGACAGCTTCTCGTTCCTTTACAAGATGTGCTTGCATCAGGGTATCTTACCTTTTTTCCCCTCTCCCTGGGATTTTAAACTTGCCCTCATTGGGAGCAGAGATTTCTTCCTGCCTGTTGCCTGCTTATATTTGTTCAGATGCTTTGAGGTCAGCAGAAGTTGCTTGGTGCTGTGAAAACTAATAGGATGTTATGAGCTGTTTCAAAGAGCCCCATGGCCCACCTGCTAACCTCATTGCTGATGATGTCAGCTTAGAAAAGACATTCTCCCCTCAGAATGCTGTAAAAAAGAGCTGATATGAGAGGTTACCAGGTGTGAGGTTTATGTGTGTGTTGTTCTTCTCTCCTTTTCCCCCTTATTTTTTTTTTTTAGTTTTCAGCCTTTTCGAAACCCCCTCTCCAGAAACAGCAGGGCAACCCAGCAAAGCTTTCTCCCACGTGTGCAGTAGAGCAAGCTGATACGCCAGCAGAAGTAGAAAGAGGCCCCACATGTCGTGTTTGGACCAGTGTTGTAATTTTATTTTACAATAAGGAAGGTGGATATTATTAATCTACTCCTGAGCATAATAGCACAATTTGAATAGCAGAGAGCAACTTTGGTGTGCGTTAATGTCTAGTGAGATGAATACAGATGAATGGTAAGTAGGTAGAAAATGTCAGTGTAGAGCTTTCCTTTTGGTGACTTTAAGCACTTACATTTCCAGTTAACTTTTTGTTCAGCCCAGCACACAGATATGAAGACCTGTTTTATCAACCCAGCATTAATGTAGCTTCTGAGGATGGAACAATGCCTATAAAGCCCTGCTCTCCTGGCAGCCACTTGAGCTGGGCCAGTCATAACAAGGAATTAGAATGTGTCCCTGTATTGAACATCTTAGCAAAACCTTTCAGAATAGTAGGAGCTTAATGCTGGCAGTTTTAAAAATTGGTGCAGTTTCTAGCCCAGCCACATTTTTTTAATATTTGGGAGTGAGTGAAAGTGTGTGCTTAATTTGAAAAAAACTAATTTTGAATTAACTGTGTGTATAGTTTAAAAAATACTGTAGGTCTATTCTGAACTAATTTTTAAGAGGCACTTTAAAAATAAACTCTTGGTACCAAGCATCTTCCATGATTATATGATTCTTTTAGATGAATATATTGCTTATTTTGACATGCCCTGGAGTGTCTTGTTGAGGGGCTTCCAGGGTGTTTTCATTGTTGGGTGGGGTGGGGCATTGAGAATTTGTTTTTTAAAAAAAGAATCGTGTTTTATCTTCCTAAAGGTTGAGAATTATTGTCATGGAGCTTCTACTGTGCTATTAGAAAGGCTTTGGTTTTGGTGGGCTGGTAGTTACCTTGGAGACTAGACCTTTTCCAAATTCATCTAAAGTTTTTTCTTCTAGTTTTTTTTAAAAGGATCTTAAGAAATGTCTTCACGTTTTTTGTATTGGGACCATGTTCAGAAGCCAGGGAGTTTGTGTAGTACTTATGGTTTCATCACACATTATTACTGAGTGCTAGGTACTGAGAGAGCTTTAGAGAAATTTATAAAGCATCCTTGTACTCATTCCTTGGTCTGCCTGCTTAAGGAGATGCGGCAGAAAACGATATCACAAGCCTCCCCCTCTAACTTTAATAGTAGTTTGAGGACTTGAGAAAAGGGACATATCTCTATAGTCTGGGCATTAAGGATATGGCCAGGATTCTGCATATTGTTTTGGGGACAGGAGTGTGGTTTTCTTGGTCTCAGTTGTTTTGTGTGTATATTTGCTTAGTTTTTGTGTCTTCCCTCCTCCCTCCCTCCCATGTCATTGTCATTCCTTTTGGGTCTCTCTTTTGTTGTATGAATAATTACTTCCTAGTTTGCCAGGAGTCCGGTCACAGGTAAAGAATGTTTATGCAATGCAGAACCTGCCAAGTTTAAGTTGTGGCTGGAGAGAGACACCACTGCGACTGTCTTAATTCTGCTCTTGTCCAAAGAAGATCGGATCCCAGGCATGTGTGTGTAACCACTTGAAGCCTCCAGTGTTTCCCCCATGGTTTTACTCTCTTGATAGCATGATGTGCCAGGAGCTTCTTCTGTGTATAACATTTATTTTTCAAAACATTTAGGAAAAAGTCATAAGGATGATAAAGTTTTTTGGACTCCTTCCCTGTTAGTATAGTTCCAGTAGTAGTAAGCCAGTGACAGGTTAGAATCTGGGATGCTTTTAAAAACACTGATCTATACCTTCTCCTTGATTCTTGCTCATGCCTAAGACCACGTCTGCCAGGAACAAGGGTTCTTAAGGCTGCTCATTGTAGCTTTCTCATGCCAGTTCTTGATGTTCTTAGGTCTGCCTGTTGCTTTTCTCCATTAATGGCATTTACATTTCTTACTTCGGAAAGGTGATTGGACAGCCTGTATGCTGCTTCATCTCCTTGTTTTGCTGGAGAGGCTCATTCCCTCAGGTGGAACTGGCTCTTGATTCTTGGACTTTTTAAAAAGGATTTGGCTAATCTACCTGTATTGTTTGTGGACAGTAGGGGGCAAAGTTTGATTTCTTGGTGAACAACATAGTTTGTGATCCAGAGAAGAAAAGTGAAGGGGTTGGTTTTTCCCCTTTTGTACAACTTCTAAAAGTAACTTCTAAATTATTGCCTCGTGAGAATGCAATTAGAGTAAGAAATTTTGTATTTGATGGGACAGTAAGGAGCTGCCTGTTTTTAGTTGCTGAAAGCCCTGGCTGTTAGGACAGAGGAACAGGTGGAATTAGTAATTGAAGGTGGTGTACTGCCCACAATGATGGAACCAGGAGACACGAGCATTGTGTTTTCTGTTCTTCCAGGACTTCACCACAGTTCCCTGGGATAATGAGTTTACAGATGAGGGAAATGAGGCTCAGAGGTCAGGTGGTTTGTTAAAATCATCCTGCTGGGTGGGTGTGAAGGACTTAGGTCTGTGACTCCTAGTTCACTCCCTGTTACCTTGGTCTCCAGAATGATGTTTTTTCTACCTCTGGTAGTTCTGTTGGTTGTAGTTTCAGGTGGCTGAGGACACAGAGACAGATCCGACAGGCAGCTCGACGACTGTGTCATCTCCAGGCCTTATTGTTTGGCCCCTCAGTGGTGGGGCTGTTGTAACCTGTAGCCACTCCCAGCAGAATGCCCATACCTATTTCCCCAGGGCCAGGATTCTGACCTTGCATTTTTTTTTTTTTTTTTTTTTTTTTTTTTGCGGTACGCGGGCCTCTCACTGCTGTGGCCTCTCCCGTTGCGGCGCACAGGCTCTGGACGTGCAGGCTCAGCGGCCATGGCTCACGGACCTAGCCGCTCCGTGGCATGTGGGATCTTCCCGGACCGGGGCACGAACCCGTGTCCCCTGCATCGGCAGGCGGACTCTCTACCACTGCGCCACCAGGGAAGCCCCTGACCTTGCATTTTTTAAGGTCTATGACCAGATGACTTCTGGAAGAATTCCATCACAGGCTGGTGTCTTGTTGCCAGCTGGCAGTCTCCACTTGCAGGATTACTTTTTGGAACTATATAAAGTATAGATCTATAAGTGAGGAAATGAAGGCACTGTCTTCAGACTTATTTTAGGATTCTGTTAAAATCAAGAAAAAAAGATTGTGATACTGTGAGCTCTATTCCTGGCGAAGGTGACATTCTGATAACCCTAGCTCGTTGTAGTAGAGAATCTGTAAGGGCTATTCCTTAAAGTTGTTACGTTTCTGGGACTAATATGTTCCAAACCTGATGGGCTTTTAGAAATGCACCTATCTTTGTTCTGAGAAAAAGTTGCAGGTCAGGTGCTCCATAGGATGTATGATGTCCAAACTTGAATCAACAAAATATCTACCCAGTAAAGATGGTTATTGATTTATCTTGTTTCTCCAACTTAACTGTCAGAAAAATCTGTTGGAGGGAGGGGGGATGGTGAAGAATACAGATTCAAGATAATCTTTCTGTTCTTCCCTAGAAAGGGGACATCTGTCTTGTTTATTATTTTATCTCTTGCACCTAGTGTGTTACTTGTTTGTAGTAGAAATACAGGAAGTTATTTTTTTAATTCAATTGAATTCAGAGTCTGGAATTGAGATAATACAGTACTTGAAACTTACTGTCAATTGAGAAAGTTTTATTTGCTTCTGTAGGTAAACCATGAATGATAGGTGATCTTATTAAAATTTTAATCACTACAAGGAAATTTTAGCAAAAAATGTTGGTTTAACTAATGCCATATTTCCTCAAGTCTTAGATGTGCAATTTTTACATAGTTTTTGAATCTCATAAATATGTCCACTTAATGTAGTGATGTTTATTTTTCTTACAGCTGGGAAGCTAGTGGTGCATCTTTCAATCCAAGATATTGTAGAATAGAGACGCTTCTTGTTAACGTGTCCCTTGGTTTCTTATCTTTGTGTATATTTTACTCTTTCAAGCCTATAAATATTATCCTTGTGCTCTGTGAAGCTGTTGTAAACCTAAAAAAAAAAAAATAAAAAGAAAATCATCTCTACATATTTCAAGCAAGTGTCTCTGGTGTAAAATTGGCCCAACAGGCTATGCACATAGCGAAGGAGTATAGCATAGCAGTCAGGTGGAATCCTGCCAAGGGTGCTCCATGCTGTTTAGCCAGATTTAGGACATCACAAGATGAAGCAGAAGTTAAGATAGGTATTGAGAATTCAAAGCTGAATAGCTTTTTATATCATTTCATCGTATAGGACACTGCAATCCTAACCTTTGACTTTAATAAATAGCCTGCACTTCCTTTTAATTTCTGTAAGTTTCTTTTTTTTTTAAAGTTGGCCTCCACTATCAAAAGATTTTGAGTGAAAGGTTTCTGTAGTTCCCCAGTTCTCTAAGAAATTCAGAAACATAAAGAGATCAGGGGACTTGTTGTCAGGTCTTGGGTATTTTATATTGAGCTTCCCTAAGGAGTTTTATGGAACTTTACCTGTAAGGAATTTTTCATTGTGGCTGGAACCTCTTTCTCTTCCCCATTCCCTATGATTATTTCCTGTTTGTTATTGTCTAAAGAAATGAAGCAAATTTGCTGACAGTTTATTAAATGACTGTTTGAAAATGTTCACTATTCCTTTTTGCTAGAAAGTGGCTTCTTAAAACTTTAAACTTTCCTCTAGACCTACAGCTTTATAGGATTTAAATTTTTATGCTTGTGTTGTGCCTGGCCTCCTGACCTTAATGATATTTTGTTGTCTTCTTGATTTCTTATGCATTCACTTTTTTTGGATTGTTTATCAACCTCTTTTACTCTGCAGTAGTTTAAAAACAATTATTTTTCCAGCTTATACATGAAAACATCTCAGTTTCCTTAGTTTCATTTACTTAGTAAACATTTTGTTCATACTGTGTACCACACACTGTCTTAGATACTGAGATATAGTGGTGAGTGTGATCTAGTCTTTGCGGACATGAAACTCAGAGTATTGGGGGAGACACATGTTAAAGCTCTAGAAGTTATTATTTATAATGGTGATTTGTGTTACGAAGGGCAAGAGTCTTTGGGGCTCCTAACTTAGTGTGGGGTGGTCAGAGAAGTTCATTTGTTAACTTCATCTTACCTCCCATCTACCCTCTCCCTGCCTTACTCCATCAAAGGCAGACGTTTTGTTTTTTAATTTTATAGGCAATAGAATATTAGAATAGAAAGGGGTCCTGAAGTTGAACTCTCTTTTTCCCTGATAAATTCATGGTGAACTTTGAATCCTGGATCTGATCCCTGCCATCTAGTTTATATCCCACCAAAGGTCTGGCTTTTTTTTTTTTTTTTTTAAACAGCCAAGAAACAAACTGTAATGTTCTCAAGTATACCAGTAATTTAGCAGCTTTCACACTAAAAACTATACAACCACTGCCAAGTCCAGCAGTGTTATCTGCATAGTCTACATCTTTCACTCGTGGCTTTGAAAATGCGCTGCTCTACTCAATTTTGAAGTATAATTTATCAACATTTTTTTGATAGTACTTTTCTAGTGTATAAATTGCGGTTGTAAAAACTATAAAGAGAAATGTCTGTTAGGCTTTTTGATTTGGTCTAAAGGACTTTACCTACTCGCCCCAAATTATAGTTTGTCATTGATTGAATTGTTTGGTTAATTTATGAATAACCTTTTATAGAATCCCTCTGCCAGATCGAGGCAACCCACCCCATTTCTTCACAATACTGTGTTCCTCCCAGTATTCATTTAAATTTGAGCTAAAATCAAATACCATATTATTTTGGAATTGTCTTTGAAACATTCGTTGGGATGGGAGAGGCTTAGGCAGTTTTCTTTGTAGAAACCTTGGAAGACATTTATTGAAAAATACTTCTTTCTTAAAATGACCTGAATGGCTTTTGGGCAGTCCCTTAATTCTAAAGGGCTATGTGTGTTTGTAAGAGATTGGTAGCAGAGTCTGGGAAATTGCTCTAAGTAATCAGAAAAAGACAAGAAGAAAAAGAGGTTAGAGAAAATGAGGAAGCGAATTCTCCATGTGGCTTGTTTCCTCAACCCACAAACATCATCAGAACTATAAACAGTACTGTGAATTTATGACATGGTATTTTAAAATGATACCCCACCTACTTATTAGATCATTACATTTACTAGAGTATATTCTTAACTCATTGTTTTCCTCAGAGAGGTAGACTCTGTTTGCATTTTTTGGACACTTATTAAACGTTGTTTTCAAATGCATTGGAAGCTCCTTGATGTCAGTGATCCTGTTTACAGCTTTGTTCCTCGATATAGTAGATCCCTATATTTTTAAAATAAAGTTTAAAATTATAAAATTACACATGCCAAAAGTAAATACTACATGTAAGTTTTTTTTTTTTTTCTTTAAGGCATACTCAGCTTTCGTACTCAGGTTAGTGAGAAGTTGCCATGTGTAACATACATATTTGACCAATTGTAGTTAATCAGAATTCTTAACATTTAAACTGAGCACTTTGAGATTTTTTATGGACATTAATTATTACTATACAATACTATTTAAGTGCTGGATAGTAGATAATACAAAAAGTCATCTTAGAATATTAAGTTAACAGTGCTGTTTGTCTTCATCCATTCCTGTGAATAATTAAGACTTTACCATATCTATTTGCAGTCTCCTAGTTGGTGAATTTAACAGTGGACCACACAGGAAAAGATCTGGGGTGATGCTTCTGTAACCACTTTGACAAGACTGAGATTATGCCTTTTACATGTATTTATGACCTGTTTTATACAGCTTCAAAGCATGCTATATTAAAAAAAAAAAATCCCTGCTTTAAGACTGGATTGAAGTGGCCGTGTTTGCCAGGATTAAGGAGGCAGGCTCCAGGGATGACTGCCAGGCTGGTCTAACAGCAGTGTGAAACCTCCTTTGGCTGTTGGGAGAATGGCTGCTTTCTGCTCAACACTGAGTCTTTTTGGAAGCAGATAGAGAAGTTGAGGTCCAAGGTGGATGCTCTGATCAAGGATGGCTAATCTTAAGAAGGGTTATTGGGCTGGGTATTCCTGAGGTATATGTGTGGCCCCTGTACACACACACACACACGCACGCACGCACGCACGCACGCACGCACGCACGCACAATCCAGGGTACAGCGGCAGCTCCATCTGGTATGTTGCAGGCCTGCCGTGACATAGAACTGTTTGTTCTAAAGCAACTCATTTTAAAGCTGCAATATGTTAAATGGGCAGCCCTTCATTTGAAGGCCCGGGGTATGTTGGCAGTTTATCAGCAGCAGGGTTGTGATCTTGTCACTTCTTGTTAATAAAGGCTTTTATTTAGCTTAGCAAATCATATCTCCTGTTAACATCCACTCTTTCAAATGGTAAGCTTGAAAGGGATGTTTGTGACTTTTTATTAATTAGTAGCCATCAGGGTGCTTTGGTCCTCCCTTGTGATAGCCATTTAGCTGCATTTCTTCTACTGAGATGGCTTGTCTTAACTAGGAAAACCACCAGATGATTAAAATGATCCTTTTTTTGTTTGTTTGTTATTTTTGAAATGGTTTTTTATCTTCCCTCTAAGGTGGCCATTTCCTCCAGTCTCAATTTCACTTCCATTTTTAAATTCCTAGCAGGGGTTTTATCAGAGCATTTACTTTCCCAGTGCAGCAGTTTGACTTTCCCAGCACTTGTTTTGTTTATTTCCGGGCAGCCCAAGAGAATAAGTATTTTGTCTTCAGATTTAATGTGCATTTCTTATATATAGCAAATTCAAGGACATCAGAGAATGTCAGAGCTGGAGGGGCCCTTACCCACAGTGTTGATGAAAACCCTCATTTTATAAACATGGAATTTGTGGTAAAGGTGTTGCCTAATGTCTTATAAAAAGCGATAGCGGTTGGTGACTCTAAACCCATAGCTGGTTCCTGACATGCCTTTCCTTCTCCCAGTTCCCTCTCGGCACTGCTGCATTATTTCCATTTCATTTTTAAAAATGCAGGCGAAGTCTTGGTGGGATTGTAAGTTGATAGGATTTTTTAGAGGGCTTTTTGGCAGCAACTTAGCATAATTAAAAATATAAATTGACTATGAACCAACAGTTTCTATCTTTAAATGTATATTTTTGCTCTCTTGTATAAGGTATTTATTGCAAGCATTGTTTGAAATAGTAAAACCTTGGATATTTATCAGTAGGGAATCATTTATATTAATTTGGGCCATCTCAGTTATAGTCAGCTCCTCTGTATCTGCAGGGAGTGGGTTTCCACGTCCACAGACTCAAACAATTGTGGACTGTATACTATGTTTACAGTCGGCAGATGCAGAACCAGAACCGGATATGGAGGGCTGACTTTGGGACTTGGGAATCCTCGGGATTTTGGTATCTGTGGGGATCCTAGAATCATTACCCTGAGGATACCAAGGGACCACTGTATAGCCATCTATAAAGAAAGAATTCTCTTATGTGCTGATATTTAACTGTAAAAAGCAAGTTGCAAAGATCATTACAGAAAGATCTACCTGTGTGTATCAACTAAAGTATTTGCTTTCCTCACCTGTGCTTGTACATGTTTGTATTGGCTTTGAAAAGGTTCGAATTGTTAATGAAACTGTTAACTTCTGGTGTGTGCGTTGGAAGAATTAGATTTCTTTCATTTTATAGTGTTCAACAGTTATCTTTTTGCGTCATGTATACATTTTAGTTTGCAAAAATATTAACATGCAGTTACTAATTACTTCAAAAGATAATCCCCCTTGTATTTTTCAAAGCATTTTAGCAGATTTTCAGTATTCTCTGCATCTCAACTGTTTATTAATGTTTGGTGCCTCGATAGAGCCTAGCACTGTGCCAGGTCTTTGGGAGTTCAGGAGCAGTAGGATATGGATGCTATCCTTAGGTTAAGTCTAGTTGACAGCCTGTAGTCAGGAAGTGTGATGAGTTGATTGTGGGAGAGGGGGTTTGGTGAGGGCTGCTGCATAGTTGGGAAAGGTTTGAGAAACTAGGTAGATGTGAGTAGCACTTTGGGGAGGTTTTATAGAGGTAGAGGGAGACTTTTTTCCTTGGAGAAAAAGAGGGGGATTAAACATGATGTACTCCCAGCATATTGAGGAAATAGCTTTGACTATTAGAGTGTGGTTAGGTTTCTAGAGGGCCTTGAAACTCAGGAAGGAACGTTTCCCTTTCTGTATGGTGTAGGGTGTTGTAAAGCCTTTGGAATATGAGCATAGTAGGAAGAAAACTTGAGAGAAACCAGATTGGGGACAATTTTGTAGGATGACCTGGTGCAAGGAAAATGGAAATAAAGGATGTGGGTTGGTATGGCAAAAGCAGCCCTAGAAAAGAAGGAGCAGGACTTCAAGAGTGAAATGAAATGTGATTTGGTGCCTGACTATGGTGGAATCTAGCAAATGGAAAACTACTACTTGGCATATTGTATACTGTTAGTATTCGCTAAACCAAAGTAAGTATGCAACATGAAACATAACTTATTATGCTTTATAAAGTGTCTTTTCTGAGAACCAGAATATAGAGTTTATTCATGGTTCCCCTATCATGGTTTTATAGAAATTCTATATCAAAGAAAGTTGAACTGATTAAAGTGAGTACTGGGCATAAGAAGTACTTCACACAGTCCCAGGGCTGGAGAAACATGTCTTTGAAGGTAAGGAGAGGAATAGGACACCATTCTGAGGTTTACCTGTATATGCTTAAAAGATTCACCATGGGATTTCCCTGGTGGTCCAGTGGTAAAGAATCCACCTTCCAATGCAGAGGACTCGAGGTCGATCCCTGGTCTGGGAACTAAAATCCCACATGCCTCTAAGGGACAACTAAGCTCACGCGCCACAACTACTGAGCTCGCGAGCCTCAGCTAGAGAGGCTGCATGCCGCAAACTACAGAGCCCTCGTGCTCTGGACCCCACTCGCCACAGCTAGAGAGAGAAAACCCGCACGCTACAACTAGAGAGAAGCCTGCGCGCTTTGACGAATACCCCGAGTGCCACAATCAAGACCCATCGCAGCCAACAACGACAACAACAGAAAATCACCACGGAAGAGAACTTATTTAGCACTGGTGAGACTAGCAATTCTCAAACTTTTTGTTCTTAGGACTCCTTTTTACACTTAAATTATTGAGGACTCGAAAGACCTTATGTTTATGTAAGTTATGTTTATCAATATTTTTTGCATTAGAAATTAAGATGAGAAAGTTAAAAACAGATATTTAGCTCAAAAAACTCCAATAGCATTAACAAAAGTAACATTTTAAAAATGATGGATATGTATATTTTGCTAAAACAAAAATAATGGTAAGTGGCATGATTTTACAGTTTTTCATCTCTTTAATGTCTAGCTTAATAGGAGTCAGCTGTATTCTTATATATTGCACCAGGCTGAATGCAGAAGCAGCTGTCACACATCATATAACCTTTGGAAAGCTCTAGTGTACTTTTTTTTTTTTTTTTTTTCTGTATGCGGGCCTCTCACTGTTGTGGCCTCTCCTGTTGCGGAGCACAGGCTCCGGATGAGCAGGCTCAGCGGCCATGGCCCAGCTGCTCCGCGGCATGTGGGATCTTCCCGGACTGGGGCACGAACCTGTGTCCCCTGCATCGGAAGGTGGACTCTCAACCACTGCGCCCTCTACTGTACATTTATGAGAGAATGAGAGGAAAAGGTATTGTTTTGACCTTCTGGATCTGTGAAAAGGTCTCAGGGACCTTCAGTGGTTCCTGGACCACACTTTGAGAACTGCTGGGTTGGACTCATGTCTTCCTGGGATAAATAGGGCAAAGCTCACTTGAGCCTTAAAATTTAGAAATCTGTATTACAGGTATTAATGGACAGTCATGTTTCCAGTGGAAGTGCAAATTTAAGAATAAAGGCATGGAATTAGAATAACTGAAGGTGAGATTGTGCTGGGAGTTGAAGCCTCGAATAGTGTGACCAGGTTCAGTCACTAGCAGGTTTTACCTTGGTCCAAATCTTGGTACTTATCTTCCTTACCTTAAAATCAAAGCTGTGACTAGCTTTCAGAAGTTCCATGTAGCACAAACATTCTATGATTTATTCATGTATTTTTTTTTATAGTGCTCTCAACACTTTCTTTCTATAAATACACACATGCCCACACATCTACGTACACACATTTGGAGCACTGTAGAAGGTCACATGAGCTAAAAATGCACTTTGGAGTACTTCACCTAAGCATTTTCTTTTTCCCACATTGGCTTCATTGTCCTAGTTTGTTTTTAAATAGAAATTGACTAAATTGTATTGTGGGTGTATATAGAATCTTAACCTCTTTTGTCAGCTGTTGAACACATCTGCACTTTTTTTTTTTTAACCTTCCACTGCATTTATTCACCCCCCCCCCCCCCAATTTAGTCAAGACTAGGTGGGTAAGAAGGAGGCAGGTGAGATATCATCCAAACCACTGTTGTCAGGCAGGGCTCCGCTTGTACATTCCAGGTTGCTGAGGTCCTTGAGAGAAGAAAATGGCACAGTAGTCCCTTCCTTTGAAATGCAAAATGGGATTGGTGGTGGTGAGGTGGTGCCCATTTAATTTTTTGTGATACCACATTTGTTTAATATTCTGATAGAATTAATTACTTTCAAGTCTAAATGAGCAAATTTGAAACATTTCCTGGATTTTAATTTGGATAAAAAATTCCTGAACATTATGTTGTTATATATTAAGGCCTTCATATGTCCAGACGGGATCAAGAAATATCCACTTACATGTGGAATCTAAAAATTACAACAAACTAGTGAATATAACAAAAGAGAAACCGACTGAAAGAGAGAACTAATTAGTGGTTACCAGTGGGGAGAGGGAAGGGGGGAGGAGCAATAATACGGGTAGGGAATTAAGAGGTACAAACTATTATGTATAAAATAAGCTATAAGACTATGTTGTACAGCACAGGGATTATAGCCAATATTTTATAATAACTATAAATGGAATATAACCTTTAAAAATTGTATAACCAATATAAATTGTATAGCCAATATTTTATAATAACTGTAAATGGAGTATAACCTTTAAAAACCTTTAAAGTGAATCACTTTATTTAACACCTGTAACTTATATTGTGTATCAACTATACTTCAATTTTAAAAAAGTTTAGTTAAAAAAAAGAAATATACATACCAGCATTGTCTAACATTCTTTTTTTAATTAATTTTTATTGGAGGATAGTTGCTTTACAATGTTGTCAGTTTCTTGCTGTACAGCAAAGTGAAACAGTCATACATATACATATATCCACTCATTTTTAGATTTCCTTCCCATTTAGGTCACCACAGAGCATTGAGTAGACTTCCCTGTGCTATACACTAGATTCTCGTTAGTTATCTATTTTACACATAGAAGTGTGTATATGTCAATCCCAATCTCCCAATTCATCCCATCTCCCCCCCTCCCTCCTTGGTAACCGTAAGTTTGTTCTCTACATATGTGACTATTGTTTCTGCTTTGCATAAAGGTCCATGTGTACTGTTTTTCTAGATTCCACATATCAGTGATATTGTATGATACTTGTTTTTCTGACTTTACTCTGTATGACAGTCTCTAGGTCCATCCACATCTCTGCAAATGGCACCATTTCGTTCCTTTTTATGGCTGAGTAATATTCCATTGCATATATGTACCACATCTTCTTGGTCTGTTCCTCTGTCAGTGGACATTTAGGTTGCTTCTATGTCCTGGCTGTTGTAAATAGTGCTGCAGTGAACATCGAGGTGCGTGTATCCTTTTGAATTATGGTTACTATAAATACTATGTATTTATAGATATACTTATAGATACTGTAAAACTCTTAGAGGAAAATATAGGCAGAACACTCTCTGACATAAATCACAGCAAGATCTTTTTCAGTCCACCGCCTAGAGTAATGAAAATAAAAACCAAAATAAACAAATGGGACCTAATTAAACTTAACAGCTTTTGCACAGTAAAGGAAACCATAAACAAAATGAAAAGACAACCCTCAGAATGGGAGAAAATATTTGCAAACGAAGCAACTGACAAGGAATTAATCTCCAAAATATACAAACAGCTCATGCAGCTCAATATCAGAAAAACCCAATCCAAAAATGGGCAGAAGACCTAAATAGACATTTCTCCAAAGAAGACTTACAGATAGCCAACAAACACATAAGATGCTCAACGTCACTAATTATTAAAGAAGTGCAAATCAAAACTATAATGAGGTATCACCTCAGACCGGTCAGAATGGCTATCATCAAAAATTCTACAAACAATAAATGCTGGAGAGGGTGTGGAGAAAAGAGAACCCTCCTACACTGTTGGTGGGAATGTAAATTGGTACAGCCACTATGGAGAAACAGTATGGAGGTTCCCTAAAAAACTAAATATTGAGCTACCATATGACCCAGCAATCCTACTCCTAGGCATGTATCCAGAGAAAACCATAATTCAAAAGGATGCATGCACCCCGATGTTCATTGTAGCATTCTTAATGATGTTGTTGATTTCTATTTAATACCAAAGTCCCTTTTCCAGGATACCTCTGGTGGGTGGTGGTGAAGATTATTGATGTTTTGGAATTTCAGGTTGCAAGAAACTTAGTTCTCTGAAAACTTTGAAGTCCTTGAGAGCAAAGAGACACTTTTATATTCTGATAGTTCCGTGTACATAGAGCTTAATATTTATTGAATGAATGACAGTGAAATTTTTATTTCCTTTCAAACACAAAATTCAGGACAAGAAACATTAATCACTTTTTATTTTGGAAATCCCTGTAGCTGTAAAAATGAAATCTTCAACCTGAGAAAATTTCTGCCTAGTTTAAAGAAATAAGGCCACAGTTAAAAAAAAAAGAATTACACACACACACACATATTAAATTTGAGACTATTTCCAGTAGTGCTGCTTTTGTATGTCTCTGGGGCTTTTATATTTCATACTTGCAGGTGTCTCAGGGTAAGGGTGACTCTAAAGGTCAAGAGCTGTTTGGAGAAAAAAGCCTGGAGGGCAACTGTGTCTGTGTTATACAGCTCCAAATGGAAATGAAAAGTGAAATTAGAAGGAATAAAGGGGTGATATACAATACATGATATTTCGGCTTGAAACTGGGTCCAACTGTAAGGTTTACTGGTACATAATGTGTTCTTAATCTGAAAAGCCCAAATGAGGTGTTTTTGCTTCAGAAGAGCAGGAAGAGGATGTTAATGCCAGTTTTCCTGTGGTTTCTGCTTAATAAATGAGAATGAGATCCTCTGAGGAGATTTAAGAAGCATATTCATTGCCCTTGAAGGCACCCATATCGAAGGAAGATAGATCTAAGTTAGTATTTGGGTAAGAATTTCAAACATGGTGTGCTTCTGCAAACTAAATTTAAAAATTGGTTTTAAACTTTTACTGTAACTTTATTTTAAATAAGTTGATTTTTTCTAATTTTGCAGATTCATTTGCTAAGAAGGATTCTAGACTGATTCTGCACTCACAGACACCAAGTCATCTGAAGTAGCTTTTCTTTCTCACACTACTTAGATCCCAAGGAGTTACTCTTAGTAAAGATGAGGACCTCAGTCCTTTGAAAAGTGTTTTAAAATTTCATTTTTAGTTTTTTAAGAAAGTGAATGGGGCTGCAGTCCATTTCAAGTTACCCTTAAATGAGAGGAAATGAAGTTGGGGGAAGAGTTGCACTGCAGATTTCAGAGTCACTTTTGGCATTGAAGCATGCTCCTACCAGCTTGGCACAGTTGCTCTTTGGCTGCACCGTTTGGGGTGTGAGGTGACCCACCCATGTAGGACCTGACAACCTGGTTACTTCTGCCAGTGTTAGAAAAGCTAAGAGTAAGAAATAGGAATGCTCTCATCTTATAGCTTGATGGTTACACCTGAGGTTAAGAATTCAGGGACCTTATTTAAGTCACCCAACCTCTCCCAGCCTTCCAGCTTCTGACCTACAAAATGGGAATGGTGATGATACCTATGACGAAAGGTTAAGTGCGATGCTATAGTAAAGCTCCCCCAAACAGTAGCTGTTTTCTTTTTTCATCCCTGAATTGGAATTCTTTGGAAAACTGAAGATAATGAGATTGTCTTAGGAGAAATTTAAGGCTCTGTTTCTACAGTAGAATCCTTCGAATCCTGCATAAAGATCAGATCTGTCCTCTGCACTAGAGTTCTTGGACAGCTAAGTTTAAAGGCACAGCCTTGGTTTAGATTTGCTGGGAGACCTCTCATAGCTTTTGAGAAAAGAAAAAGAAAGGAAAATAAAGAGATTTCTCTTTTCAGTGATAAATAGAGCCCTCTCAGTGTTTTCTAATTCTTAATAGATTTCTTGCCCAACTGTGTGTCTCTTGTTTGGTGTATTAGGGCTGTAAAGAAGCTTAGTCTAGCCAGAAGGGACTTGGGTGTGGTAAGGCAATTATAGGCTCTCAATAGATGATGCACTAATTAGTGATCTGCATCCCTTTCAAACTAGGGTGTTGGCTGCTGAGAGTAGCAGGAGTTACTATTAAGCATCAGTAACTAAGAATTAATCTTATTTGGCTGGAAATGGGGATAGATATAGTATAATTAGATGTGAGAGACACAGCTATCAGGCTTGAAAATGTAGGCTCTCAGAATTATTTCAATTTTCTGTACTCCCATGATGGAATAGAGGTGTAGAGTACAAAATACTGTTTTTTTTTTTTTTACTGGAGGAGACCTAGGTTCTAGCCTGGTTTGACCCTGAATGTCTTAGGAGGGCACCACTTCTCAGGGTCTCTGTTTCTTATGTCTAAAATGTGGGATGGGAAACAAGCATAGGGTTGCTTTTCTCCTTTCAAGGTCTGATTTGCAGATGTCAGAACCAGGGGAAGGGTTGGATGCTGTTACCAATGACTTTGTTTTCTTGTTTAGAAGGTAGTAGGTGAGAGTTAAATACTACCTTCTATATTGGGCTTTTTGTGCCCCGTTGTTTTTCACCGAGATGGAGGTGAAATAATTAAAGAAAAATGCTGCTATGAGATTGCATTAGGTTGTGTTAGGCTTTCTCCTCTCAGATTATGTCTGTCATAATTGGGTAATAATTAGCACTTTAGGCCATTATGATAAGGGTTTTTAATAGTTCTTATGCCCTTCACTTTACATGACCACCACCTGGGAGAAAATTTTGTGCACCTATCAAGGAAGAAAATGATCAAGTTCTGGATTTAAGAACCTAATTGTTAAGTCTTTATTAAATGATGCCTGTTAGGTTGTAATTATATCCACCCATAAAAAAAGATGATAGCAGATTTGATTGCTGGGCTTCCTAAAGCAGTCTTTTAAGATAATGAATTTTAATTACATATGTGTGCCTGGGAACCATTTTAAGCCATTGAGAAGGGAAAAATGGGCAAGACATATTGAAAAAGGAAAGTGTTCACCTAGGTACATAGCTTTTGGCTTGTGGTTTTGGAAGGATAGGAACAGAAAAACATGACTCCTCACTCCATCCCCACACACAGACTCCTCTGCAAAGGCTCCTGGATCAACATTCCTTCATTTTATAGGAAATGTTATGTAACTTTGATCAGATGTCAGAAGGATGTGGCATAGTAGAAGTGGTTGTATCAGCGTCACTTGGAAGCTATTTCTCTGTGCCAGGCCCTGTTGTAAGCAGTCTGCATTCTTTCACTCAAGTTATCAGAACTCTAAGGTGTACGTAGTAAAAATTCACCAGTTTTGCAGCACAGAGAGAAGTGGCAGCACAGAGAGGTTTAAGTTACTGGCCCAAAGACACAAAGTAAGTGGCAGAGCTAGAATTAGAACCTGGGCAGTCTGGCTCCCGAGTGCATGATTTTAACCATGCTAGAGTTCTCTGGGCCCAGGTATTAGACGTAAATTGTGGATCAGCTGGAGTACTATTCTGCTTTTGTAACCTTTTTAGCATTGATTTTTATGAACCATCTCCTGGGATAAAAGTAGCCCTGTAGAATTTAGACACATTTGAGTCAGAACTTTGTAGAAGACAGGTAAAGGGCAGCTCTGGCTGTCACTCCTGCCTGAAACCTTCCTTGGCTCCTTGTGGCTTTCAGAACAGATTTCAAGGACTTTTGAACATTCACATTCTCCATTCTTTCTCAAATGCAATGTTCACTTTGTGAACTAGCCAAATACTCTTTTTTCCCTTGAACATGGTCAATGAATTCTTAGCCCATACTTTTTATTCACTCATATATCTTATTACTGCAACCCTAAATCCTACACATGTTGCCTTTTTTCATCTCCTCTCAGCCCATCTTTTACTAGTTCTGTCATCACCTCCCCCACTGCTCCATCCCCCCCAGCACTTTAACTCTGTTTTGAATTCCCATTGCCTGGCATTCAGGTCTCATTTAAATGTGTATTACATGAAATTTACCTAATAACAGGAAGATGACTTACAGATTCCTTCACCTGGTTTGTGTTTACACTGCTCCTACTCAGTATGAGGAACTTCCTCAGGGATCACACATTTACTTTGGGCAGCTTATATTTTAAGATTCAATTAATGATTTTCAAAAAATACTTCTCTTTTCAAAGTGCTTTTGTTGGTTTGCATTGTGGGAAAACTGCTTTTTTCTTTTTTTTTAGTAATAGGATGACGGTTCATTTTTGGGTTTAAACAAAAAGTTGGATTCATTCTGGATTTTGGTTCATTTTTGTCTCAGATCTTAGGCCATTTAAATCCTATTGTTAGCAGCTCAGGACTCAGCTGGGCAGATAGTATCGATTGTATAAATCAGGACATTGTAGCATAAAGGTCAGGTTAATTCAACCTGTATCCACTTAGCAAAATTGGCTACTGTGTCATGCTTGTGGGTTGGACTCTACATCATCCAGCTTTGCTTTCCATTACCCTCTTCCTCATCCTTTATGGGTTCCTGTCTATCAAATGCATCCTTATTATTGGCCATAGGGAGAATGTGGTTAAAGTGACAGGATAAGCAAACTTAAATTTAGTCCCTCTGTTGTATTTCATGATCATGAAATTGAATCAGTAGGGAAATCTATACAAAGGACACAAGCAAGTGCAGTTGTTCTCAGAATACCTTTTGCATATTGGGGATATTACTCTTCGTTTTGAAGATTCTTAATTATAGAACTATGACTAAATGCCTTTTTGTTCAGGGAATCAAATCTGTATGTAGAATTGACAATGGTAGTGTCAAGGCTCCCTGTAAGGATAGTAAACCCTGAATACCTTACTTACAGAAAATCATTGCTCCAGTGAGGTAAATCACAGATCTTTGGACTGTAATGACTATGTAGCAGAATTATAATCTGGCAACTTTGGCTTTACCGTTAAGAGTGTGAAGCTGTTTTTGCCTTTTGGCAGTATTTGCTTTCATCAAGATGATCTCAGCTTTCATTAAGTTTTCATCTAATTGAAAAGATTGATTTTTGAGTAGGTGAGAGTCCTTTTATGTAATGTCTCAGAGGACAGAGTGGGGGTCAAATCACTCTTCAAATGGATGGTAATTGTGAAGAAGAGGCTTTTAAAGTGGAGATAGCAAGTTATCCACAGCTTATTGGAACTAAGAGCTTTTATATGTAATAAGCTTCCACATTTGTAAATAACCGGAACCTTAATAACCCAGTAAAAGCCGGGAGACCAAGGTTTGAACCACAGTTATGCTTTCCCGTTCATCACCCTTTGAACACTTGAGTTTTGTATTAGGCACTCCTGTAGTAGGACCTGAAAAGTTCGTCATTCTTCCTTGGATTGCTGAGGTATTTTACTCTTTGTAGTTTTGTTTCTTGTAAAATTAAGACTCAGAAAAATCCAGGGACCAAAGTGAGTATACTTCCTATGTATGATATTCCACAACCTGGTGGGAAAAAATATTGAGATCAAGTAAGTCATTGAAGCATTTCCCCTGATCCGTATGGGGGTGGGGTACCACAGAGCAGGTTGTGAAGAGGAGTCAGCATTAAAAACTATTGCTTAGCTCTTGGAACTACTTCCTTGGATACGCTAAATAGCAATAAATCCGCTTTCAGGGAGGAGACACATTGCCATTAAATGCCCTTTTTTTGTGTCAGCTTTGTAAGAAACAAAAGAATGTTCTTTCTTAAATGCATGGAATCCTGGTATTTTAAATTCCTTTCTAATACTGGCAATTGAAAATTTCTCCTCTGTGTAAGATGTTCTACATTTTATAAGAGTCCCATTCCTTTGGGGTAATTTTATATGCTGTTAATTGTTAGGAACTTCTTATTGTTCCATACTTAAAATTCTGTCTTCTCAGTGTCTTAAATAGTCACTGGTAGGATCTTGGACTCTTTGGGAATCTTTATATAAAATGTGAACAAATAAATTCCCCACTTAATCATGAGCTATTACTCTTATGGTCTATGAAGGTAGGGGCTTAATTTAATTTTCAAGGTTGTGGGCTTTGAAAATATTGTTTAAAAATGTGTTTTTAAATGTCTAAAGAGCAATAATGTTATTTTACTCCTGCAGTTTATTTTGATAGCTGTTGATATGTAGAGTGTGTGTGTGTTTTATGTATGTGTGTGTGCACGTACATGTGTTTTCTGTGTGTGTAGAACAAAATAAGAGGGAAAATTTGATTAAGGAGGAATGTTAATCGTTTTAGCTTTCATTAAATATTATTTTTCTAGGAGCTATATATACCAACCAATATGCTCCTGGCACTCTGTTTATCACTGTAACAATAGAGGGTAGAAATATTAATACTTACTTTGCCATATTTTATCTGTATTTCATTGGTCAGGAAATCTCCCCAGATTTTAGAAAGCAGTGCCAAGTGGTTGGTGTACTGGCACTGAAAAGATTAGGTAGCCTTTAACCACATGAATTTTAAAATGATTTCCCTAAACACTAGGGATTGATTGTACAAGCTTTGTGGAATTTTAATAATTAGTCTGGTTTGACAAATGTAGTTACTTGATCTGAAAAGGGTTGGTATTTTGAAATTCTCAAATTGTAGGAATTTTTAAAACAGAAAGGTAGTTTATTAAGTCCTGAATTTGAGAAAGGGTGCTGTCTGTCAAATATGGGTTAATATATATCTTTGCACCTCTTAAAAATTGCTGTTCTCAGAAGCTTTTGAGAACTCTGGCAGGACAGCTTGCCTTTTCCCCTTTGAGGCCTGCTGTACATGTGTTTAACAGTCAATCTGTCTTAGAAAGTGGGTGGTTCTTTCCCCCTTTTGATAGGAAGCTGATGGCCCAGCCCTCTTGGGCACTTGGTGTCCCAGGAAATGAGAAAATGTGAAATAGTCACTGAAGTCCCTGAATGTTATACTGTCAATTTGCTTCTGATTCTGGACCTAGATTGTAGATCTGCTTGGTATCATTTCTCTGTTCTTTCACTCCTGAGTTAGAATGGGAAAGATAAGCTCATCAAGCAGTTTGAGTGCTCTTAGGGTGCTAATCAATGACATTGGAGTATCTCTGGGTGCTGCTGACTATAGGGTACTTTGATTTGGGTTGGAGCAATAGAGCTAAGCCTCTTCTGATATAAGTTTCTACTCTGGTTAGGTTTCTATTCAATACATAAAAACTACTACTTAGAAGTGAAGTTATTGGTGGGGTATTAAAAGTGTCTGTATGATACAGTACATGCTAAGTTAACAGGAAAAATCTCTTGGAGGATAACTTTTAAAGGAACGAGGGATTTGAAGGTACGTGAAGTTTTTATAGTGATGAGCTTGTATGTGTGTGAATTGGAACTAGGGGAGGGAAGATGCCAAGTGGAGAAAATAACAGTTATGAAAGTATGGAAGAGAAGGCCCAGTGAGTGGGACAGAGGCTATTTTAGTGCATGCAGAATTAAGAGCCAGGCATTCACTTTGTGGAGATCTTGGCATGTTACTGTTTTTTTTGTCACTCACATGATAAAAATCAATAAGGATATAATGTAGGTTATGAAGCTCAGTTATGTCCTCAGGAAAAGAGGGTTGATGAGGCTTGGGAAGTTCTTTGGAGAATTGATAGGGGAAGGGATCATTGAAAATCGGGAGAATCCAAGAGAGACTCTGTTTAGAACTTTCATTGCTGGGATTTAGGTGCTGGCTTTGGAAATAAAGTAGTGTGTTTGAGAGGGGAACTGGTTGAACTTGGAGATCAAGTTCTTGGGTGCCTCATGGTGTCTCTAGACCTTCTGTGATGCTTACTAGGATGTAAGATTTAGGGGGAGATAAGAGTCTTCGGAAACTTTCTGAATTTATGTGTGATCTCCCCATTTCCTATTTATATGGAGCTGAAATTTTTATGTGTTGTGAAAGTTAAACATCATTGACTAAGTAGAGCATGTAGTCTGTTTTAATGACTGTTTTCAAGGGCCAGTTGAAAACTCATGGATTTTCTCCTCTCTACTCCCAAACGAAAAATAGTTGGGATGGGGATGTATTATGAAATGCATGGACATGATGTGGAATTTGTGGTGTCATGTTGCCTACTTCTCTTTTACTGGATGGTACCATCTTCAGATCTTGTGTAAGACCTTGGCATGATGCCTTGGTGAGGCTAAAAGCCTATTTGAATAAAAATAAATCGGCAGGCAGCATTTTGGAGTAGAAGATTTTGCCACAGCCTCTTGTATAATGTTCTTCAGTAACTTCTCTTCCAGCCACCATTTAGAAAGAGGAAGTAGAGCAGAGAGGACATTCTAAGTTGTAACAATGAGAAAAAAAAGCGCAAAGAAATAGGCAAATTTGAGAGGTATTCAAAGGATGGCTATGGGTCATTTTGACCTTGTGCAGGGTTTTTGCATGAGAAGTTGGAAGAAAACATGAGGGCAGGTAAGTTGCTATAAAGTTGAAAATGCCCTTGAATGCAGGCCTGTATGGATGTAATTGATGGTATTTGAGCAGGTGATAGAGTGAGATGTTTTTGGGAAGTTGAAGCTAGCCAGATGGGGATGAAATGTAGGTGATGGGGGGAGACAAACAGGAAGCAATGTATATGGTGATAAAGGTTTGCCCTTGTGTTTTGGAAATTGTAAGATGGAAGTGTGGATGTCAGTAGTGAGAGGAAAATTAATGGTTGTGAATTCAAAAGTAAGGAGGTATTGTTTCGATGCCAAGGTTCAGATGCCAGGAGCCTGTGAAGGTTGGGTGGCAGCATTAGGAAGAAAAAGATAATCGAGAGGAAGAATTAGTTTGGGGGTTATATCAGTCTACTTGGGCTGCCATAACAGAATACTGCAGACTGGTTGCTAAAACTAAAGAAATGTATTTTCTTATAGTTCTGGAGGCAGGAAGTCAAAGATGAAGGTGATGGCAGGGCTGGTTTCTGATAAGGCCTTGCTTCTTAGCTTGTAGAGGGCCGCCTTCTGAATGTACCCTCACATGGTGTTAACTTGTGCACACTCCTGGTGAATCTTCCTCTTCTTATGTGGGCACTAGTCCTGTTGGTTTACAACCCACCCTTATGACTGCATTAACCTTAATTACCTACTTAAAGGCTCTGTCTCTCCATATACAGTCAGTCACATTGCGGGTTAGGACTTCGACGTTTGAATTTTAGGAGAGACATTCAGTCCATGACAGGGGTAAAGGTATTTAATTCCTCCAAGGACGAAGAGAAATTAATCTCTTTTTCCTGCATTTCTGATCTATACTTTTCCTTTTTTCAGTGCAGAAGAGAACTGCTTTCTGATCCTTACAACCTGTCAAAAACTTCTTTTCTTGCTTCTACCCTAGGGATTGGGCATTTCCAATGTGGAGAGTTTCTCCTCGCTTTCACCCTGTACAACAGTTTCTGACCAACTCTACCTTTTAAAGTTGCTTTTTGACAATTGATACACAATTGATTTCTTGTCTCTTCAATTTTATAGTCTGACCTCTTATAAACTGCTTTTAAAGGCACGGTGCTTAAGCTTTAAAAGCCACTTAAACAGAACATGTATTTAAAAGACATGATGCTTTTGCTACAGGTGTCAAGACAGTCTTGGCAGTGGTTTCCCTGAATGTCTGCTGAAGTGTCCGTGCAGCTCCGAGATCCTCTGGGCCCCCTTTACTTGGAGAACATTAAGAGGTCAAGTGTTCATGGAACTGGTGATATTTGTGTTGGAAATGTGAAAAGATGTGAGGTTTGGGGTGCCTTCTGTTTCTTTTGCTTTGTGTACTTATGCAGAGTGCACATCTGCAAGTCACAACTTCTTAGTGAGGCCCTGGTTTTCAAACTTAAAGAGAAAATGAGCAGTGGAACTCTAATACAGAAACTAAAATCAAAGCTCTGGGATAAATGACCAAAACCTAGTTAAGTTATTAGCTAGTCCGTTTGTGGTTATTGGCCCCGACCTTGCTTAACTATTGCTTTCCTATCTATCTCTTCAGGGTAACTATGAGAGATCCAAACCTTTAAGTTTCTTCTCTTGTGGGAATGTAGCAGGATTTCTAGCTTTCTTTGGGCTGAGTTATAGGTGTTAGTGAGATTGAGTTGTGAGAACGGAATGGAGCCTGAGATGGATATTATCCCATTTCCTTCAGTCAGGTTTTTACATGGCCTCATTTTATTTGAAAGTAAACTCCCAGGGCAGCCGATATGCCTGTAATTAATCTTAAGTAGAAAATCCATTCCAAAGCCAAAACTATATTTTTGCTTTACCTGTGCAGGCACAGAATGGGAAAGGACATGTGTGGGTCTCTGAGAATGTGAATTCAAATGATTTGGTGAAAATATCCACTGCCCTTTCATCCAAGCAGTCATTTCAGTATATTTTTGTGTCCTCTTCTACGCTTTTCACCAAAAAAAATGTTGTCAACTTCAGGATTCCCTCTCTGATCTCTTCCTGTTAGATATACTCTGTTTCCTGTACAAAACAGGAGAACAGCGGTAGGACACTTCACTTGGTTCTCTAGCAAAAGGATGATTTAGGAGAAAACTTCTCACTTGCTGAAAGGCTTTTTTCCCCTTCTTCCGGCAACTACCATTTTATTTGTGTCTTAAAGAGTTACCCAAAGCATTATAGTGTTTCCCTGTGAGAACTGGTTTCAGGGATTGGAAATTAATGTAATTACTTCACTGTAGGAACATGAGTTCTTCTGAGTTGCCCTACCTTTCTACAGTCAAGAGAGGGTTAAAAGAACACAGCTCTTTTAAAAACACCTTCAAATATCTTTTTTCTAATTTGTAAGCTATACTTAAAGACTTGGACAGTAGAAGAAATTAACTCTTTTTATATCTATACATCTTATTTTTTCCCCATGTTGGCTCCCCTCCCCTTTTTTAAAGAATATTTATTTTCTTAGAGAAGGAACCCAAGTTCTTTTCTAGTTACCAAATCAGGTTTCCATCATAATGACCAGACATGGTAGCTTATATCAATATATTGTAATATAACAAATTATTAAGGAAGCAATTTTTTGCCATTCAGAATGTGGGTTTAGAGGTCACTTAGCTAAAGGATTATCCACTAACTGTGTGGGAAATCATCTGAAGACAAAATAAGGTATATGAAAGTGAAAGTTAAATGGGAAATCTTGCAGACTACAAGCTTTATTTTGTGTAGGTTATTTTGATGAATAATTGACAGTTTAACCAATCCTATTACTAGATTTGTTTCCTAAATAATATTTGTCTCCAAGAATTCAGTTGAGGACATACAGAGTATATCTTAATATATACTTTTCTATATAAATTATATAAAGTTAGTATATTGCTTAATATATAAATTCACTAACCATCTGTAAAATGACAGTCACTTGTGGGCGGTAGGGTACATTCCACCTTACCATTTAGGAAAAATTACCATTTTTTAAAAGTTATTTATTTATTTTTACATCTTTATATTGGAGTATAATTGCTTTACAATGGTGTGTTAGTTTCTGCTTTATAAAAAATTACCATTTTTAAATGGCTGCATCTTAGCTCCTTGGGTACTGGCCTGGACTGATGTAGAGAGTAATTGAAAATAGAAACTAAATAGACAGGTCATGCTTCTATTCTACATTACTGAGTCTTTAAAGCTATCAAGGGCATCTAAAGATGTACTGCTAAGAAGGAAAAAAATTGGGGTACTATTTTCTTATACTTCTGGAATACAGACGCTCCAAGTCTATTTTCTTTTATTTGGATTATCTTCTCATTTATTCCTTCCAGTAAGTGGGCAAGATGGCGTGATTATTTTCTCCATGTTCTAAATGAGGAAATCGAGGCTTAGAATGGTGAATGTTAGAAAGGATCACTGCAGAGCTTGTCGTTATAACTACTGAGCTACATCTGATTGCTCAGCAAGCCCTACTCGTTATCTGTCCCTTCCTATATTTTGTATCTCTGCCCATTTGCTTTAGATTAGTCAATTATTATTTCTTATCTTGCTAACATTCAAAGCTCTTTTGTCACATTAGCTATAAAAATCATTTTGTGCCCCTTTCTTACTATAGTCTTCTAAATACAAATTTCCCAGCCTGTACCTTGCTTGCGTTGTCAGCAAAAAAGATTCCAGTTGACTTTCTCTGCCTTTTAGTCACTGCTCTGGTGAGACTCCCTGAATGACCTCTGGCCTGGCTCTGCCTCCACAGCTTCACTGATGCTCAGTCCTGTTTCCCCCTAAAAGTTGGATGCCTTTCCTTTCTCTGATTATTTGGATCTTGTCTGTTCTGCACATCCCAGCTGATACTCCACTTGTTTTATGAAGGTCTTTGCAGTGGCTCTCAACCTTGGCTGCACATTAGAATCAAATGAGGTGCTTTTAAAAATCCCAGTGCCATGGGCCCTTTCGGGAGAGATTCTTATTTAATTGGTCTGGAGTGAAGCCAGGCATTGGTTGTTTCAACTGCTTTACTGAAGTGGTGCAAAGAGCATGTGCTTTACAGTCCGATAGACCTGGATTTGCAAGTTTTGTAGTTCAGGGCAAGTTAATCTTTTCTAAGCCCATATCCTCATCTGAAAAATCGGGATAAAATGACCCATTTCCTTAGGTTGTTAGGATTGCATGGAGATGGTGCCCCTGAAAAGGGTTTAGCACACTGCCTGACACACCCTAAATTAAACCAATACTACCTAGTGTCTTTCTCACCCCATCTAACAATGCTGTCTTTCTTTTCAAAATGCCCAGAGTTTTTGTCACATTTGCCATTTATATATTGCCTTTTCCCCCATGTTTGTATTTTTCTTTCCCATTAAAATTTGTTTACAGGTCCAAGGTTGTCCTCAGTGATACTTTATTCCATTGTGTGCTTAAGTAAAGCCATACCTTTTACCTCTTAAAATATATTAGATATGAAAAGCTTCCAAAGAAAAATAGATATATAGCATCAGAATTCTTTGAATAGAAAAGTACTGGGTCATGTAAGTGTCATTTTAAAATTTCAGTGGCTTAGGTTTTTAAAGGCTTTCTTTTCTTTTCTTTTTTTCTCTTGCCACTAAAGACTGTTACTGAATCCACTGCAAGTTTCCTGCTAATATGCTTTTGAACACTTAGGTCTTAGTTTTTTGTCTTAATAGGCCCCTAGTCCTATCCTTACCAGAAGTTTAATTCCCCCCCCCACCCAAGCTTCTTTATAGCTTCAGGGTGACTTTCTGAGTGACATATTCTATTTCCAGTGATAAAGGGCAGATCAGCACCAGTTGAAAGGGATAACTCTTGCTATTTTTTAAAGGTGGGTGGGTTTTTGTTGAACTGCCTTTTTTTTTTTTTTGAGAGTAAAACTTTCTTCTTCAGAACTCCCATTGATTTTCTGATATGTCAGTAATCACCTTTGGGTTGTCACCATTTTAGTAGCTCAGGGTCCATGTACATTTCTAAATCATTCATGTCTTATAAATCTCAGTATGAAATAAGCATCCATCCAATTTCCTTGCTTAGAATAGTCTGAGCTATGTATTAGTTTGTCGTGATATAAATTATATCTTTATTGCTTACATTATTTTGATAAAATTAGATATCAAGGTTTTAATTTTCTTAAAGTTCACCTTGACTTTCCTTATATATAATGGAAGAGCGTTTTAAACTACTTCTCCTGTTCTGTTACTTTTTTATTAGTGCACATGATGTGGGCTTTCATGGCAATTCTTCTGGAAGGTGACTTTCCTTCAATAACAGAGATAAATGCTCTGGTACAAAAATGTTTCGGATGTCCTTGAAAGATTTAGAAATCTCTCAAGTTCAGGTAGCTTGAGACAGTGTCCAAAATAGAGTGTGGCATCAGTGAAGACCAGCCAGGCTGTTCTTCCACTAGATCAACCCACATTCTGGGAGAATTCCTCTTCAGGGTGACCTTATCTGGTGACCTTCAGGGCACAAAGGTCTAGAATTCTTACTTAGGTCACTATTTTTTCCATTGAGACTGTAAATTAAAGTGAAAAGGTTGAGAGAAGCCTTCTTCACGTGGGAGCCAGTGTCTTGTCAGCTCTATGCAGAATTCTGTTAAATGGATTAACTGTTTTTCCCATTTCTTCTCTCTCCACTTCTAACCTGTTATTCTGCTCAGGCTGAACCTGGTCATACGCTTTAGAAATGCCTGTTTGCAGGTTGACCTGGACCTTGAGCAGCAGTTAATGGGCAAAATAGGTCCAGGTTTCTGTTTTAGGGCTGATTGTGTTTGTGGTGGGAGTTTTGGGTTAACCAGACATAAGGCAGTGAGGGCTGAGTTGTAATGGCTCCAATTTGAAAGGCATTTCCCCCCATGTTATTTTTGTTTCCACATGATCCTTAAAGTATAATGTAAGAATTGAAAACTACGTGATTAAAATTTAATGATTCTTTTTTTTTAAATTTATTTATTTATAGCTGTGTTGGGTCTTCATTTCTGTGCGAGGGCTTTCTCTAGTTGCGGCGAGCGGGGGCCACTTTTCATCACGGTGCGCGGGCCTCTCACTGTCGTGGCCTCTCTTGGGGAGCACAGGCTCCAGACACGCAGGCTCAGTAGTTGTGGCTCACGGGCCCAGTTGCTCCGCAGCATGTGGGATCTTCCCAGACCAGGGCTCGAACCCGTGTCCCCTGCATTGGCAGGCAGATTCTCAACTGCTGCGCCACCAGGGAAGCCCCTAATATTTCTTTTTGACTATATTTGGTTTATAAGGGCAGCTGTAATAACTTAAAAGATTATAAATCCCTTTTTGTCCTGAAGGACACAGAATTAAATTGATCAAAATTCTGTTGTGCTATACTTTTGTCTGTGCGTGGGCCCTCTTATTTCACTGCTGAATAATATTCAGTTGGTGAATGTATGACCATTTATTTATCTTCACATCTTCCTTGCTGTTTATCTTCCTTTGATAAGCACTGGAGTTGTTTTCTTTTTTTGCTTTAATGAACAGTGCTGCTATGACCTTTCCTCTTAGTGGCTCCTCACATTCTCCCTACTCTCTGTAACTCAGTGTTTGTATTTCTCAGGCAAGTACAATAAAAAATAAGTATATGGAGGGGAGGGGACTGATAGATTTGCCAACTCTTTTTGCCAAGGAAAGGCATTGAAAATAATCTGACAGAATTGCTATTATCATCATTTCCTGGATGCTTACATACCCCAAAGTAGGATGCACATAACTTCAGAAGAGAAAATGAATACATTTCACTTCACCAAAAACTGGCTACATTTCTCATTGTGTTCTGATCAGGGAAAATTATTCCACAATGTCTAGTGAAGTGCTTGGAGCTTAGATCAGAGTCCGCTTATTTTCCCTACAGATATTAAGCATTCCTTGTACATTACTAATTTACTGAGCTCTGATTGTCCAAATGAGTTTTCTGATCAAAAAACTAATGGGCAGTGCCAAGTAATGAGAGTTAATAATAGGCTAGTGCCCCACCTCTGCCTCTGCCTAGTTCAGGGACCCCTGAGCCAATCTCTGGGCTTCATTTCCTTCATTTAAAAAAAAAGGAATGGTTAAGCTAGATGGGTTTCAAGATCTCCTCGGGTCCTTAAGGTTCCATACCGGTAGAACCCTGCTTACTGGGTTTCCACATTCTGCATGTGCCTGCTTCCCTAAGATGAGATTCCTCCGGGCGTAGGTTGTATCTTATTCACCGTTACCTCCTGGTCCTCCATACCCACAGCATCTACCATGTGGCATGGCACCATCCCCTCCCTCCAAAGAGACAAGTATTAATACAGCTAAACATGTTCCTTATCTTGAGGTCTCAGTTTAAATGTCACTTCTCTAGAGACGCCTTTCCTGATCACCTTCCCCATTTTATTCACATGGATGCTTTTTTTCTTTTCCCCATGGCATGGGTTACAGTTTTAAACAGTAGTTTTATCCTTTTGTTTGTTTAATCTCTCTACCACTAGGTTCCCCAAGTGCCTGTTTTGTGGACTCTCATAGTAGGCATTTATTAAATGTCTGAATCCATGCGTGTCTCATCCCCTATGTGAACATATGAAAACAGATAGCTTAGTGCATATGTCCTTTCTGTTTTCTGAACCTTTCTGATTTTTTTTCCTCTGTCATCGAGAAATAATCCCTCCTCCCCACAGGTTGTGTCCTGTGTTGTGGTTCTGCATGTGTTCCCTTCTTTGCTAGACACTAAGTGGGAACTCCTTATCTGAGCCATCTGAGCCATCTTGAGTATCCAGCACAGAGCCCTGCATGTTACAGGATTTGCATATTAGAATGAATGTGAATGTCTTTGTCCTTAACACATGTTTATTTGAGGCGCATCTATTTTTTTCTGTGTCCTTTTAGTTGTGACTCAAGCCTCATTCGAAAGCTCCATCTCAAAGGATTCCTGATGCCTTTTCTTATGTAACGACCCTCCTTGTTTGCAGGCTCGTAGATGGCCACTTTGTAGTTGTCCAAATCACACGGGTTTGTCATGCTGTCCGCAGTGATGTGTGTTTCTTCAGTTGAACTTTGGTTTTGCTTGCAGTCACTCCATTTAAGTGGCTTCTGGATTGTAAGCTGAGATCTTGCCGTTTTCCATCCTTAGCCCTTTGAGCATTTCCTTTCATGTTCACTTTAGCTATTTTCTTTTGAACAGTAAAGGTTAACAGATGAGGTAAGGATTGTTTTGCCCAGTGGTTCCTCTGGGAATGGGATGACTGCATCCTCCAGAGAGTAGATGTTTGGCTACCTTTCATAAGTATTGGAATACATTTAGAGGTATTTCTTGCCTTTTGAGGCATGAGTTTGTTGGATGCATAGAAAATGAGATGGGCTTCTTCTTTCAAGCCAGGTATTTACCAGTTAGTGTCTTGGGGTATTATTTGGGGACCCAGCTGAACTCTCACATGGGAGAGGGGATGAGGGTTCATTGAGCAGCAGAGATGAGAAGCTAGGAGGGAAAAAAGGGTTGGTAAGATAAGTACAAGACTGTCAAAGAAGTTTGGCCTCCCTGCTTTTCTTCCGATTCCCCCTACCTCACCCCCATTTTTCAGTGCTCTGGGATTTCCATCTTCAGTTATGCTTTACCTTTGTGCTCAAGTCTGTTTGGTAGGCTTGTAAGTAGTTTCTTTATCAGTATCAGTATGATACTTTATCAGTATGTTCAGGTAGGAATGCCTCATCAGCAGATGATACCAGAAAGTATTTGGCTTTGTAAAGTGGTTTTCTTGGTGTGGTATGGTACATACTAATCATCCTTAGGCTTAATTGTAGTTCATAGTTGTAGCTCTCTAAAATGGCCTAATCTCTTATATGTTTTAAAGAATGCTAAACATTTAACATTAATTACAGGTAACTGTCAGTATGTTGACCATGCTAATAAGACCCTATGTTATATGCTAGGCTCCGAGCAGATGCCTACCATGTACTTTAATTACTGATTATGGCAGGATATCTGTAGTGCATGGTTCTTAAGTCGGCATCTGAACATCACTGTCAACTGTTTAGCAAGAAAGTGTTTTGACTTGGTATGTGTTTAAACATTTTTATGTTAAACTTTACTCAGTCTATTACGTCTGCTGTTGGTGGTTTAAATATTTGGAACTTAGTATACGAGAGTTTTTGGTCTGCTTGCAGGTCAGTTTAAGGCAGATACTGGCCTTATTATTATTATTATTCTTTGGACCAAGTGAAGAAAGCACAGCCTGGCCTATATGCAGGACTTTTGTTTATTTGAATTTCCCAAGTTACAGTGATTGTGACAGCTTGACCTTAGCACAAATTAGAAATGTGCTGTTAGAGAGAAGAGGAGGGCAGAAAACAGTTCTATAGAAGGTTAGTGTCTTAAGAGCAATACTGTACATAGTATTTTACAATTTTTATAAGCTATTTTTTTCGTTTTAATCAAAGAATTTATTTAAAAAACAACCTGTATATAAGTATATATTAAAAGTATGATGAAAACAATGGAATAATATATATCAAGCTGTTATCTCTATGTCAGGTGGGGCAGGAGGGGTGGTTTTAGAGGAAGATTTGGGAGGGAGATTTAAATTTGAATGTGTAAGCTGTTGTTTTATCCATTAACTTATTTCTTATAAAAACTCTGTTTGCTAGGCGAAGTGGGAAAAATCTATACTTTATAGATGAGGAGAGTTACTAAGGTTAAAAATTTGTCAAAGATCACAAACTACAATATTTGCCCCCTGCCCCCAATCAGTTCCTAGCCCTAACTTTGTTCGATGGCGAAAGCTTAAACTCCAGATTTCCCTCAAATGCTCCGTAGAATTGAGACTTGTCTTTTCTTGACCTTGGTTTACCTGGCCATCACTTAACTCTTCTGAAGAACTAAACTGAAGCCTTCATTTTAATACAGGTGGATGCAGTTTGTATCCATTTTAGGATATTCTGATATTTTAGGTATGGGAAATAGTAGCCATACTTGGGAATTGCTGTGTGTTATAATGATAATTTTGATTTGAGTACAGACTGATCCAGTGCACTCATTTCTGTAACCTTGGCCCTTAATGAAGAATATAATAAGAATCTTGACATGGGCCAACATAATTAATGGGAGCTAAGAGGTGTACCTCTTATCTGAAATTCACATATTCTAGAGTTTAGCTTTCATAAGGTTATAGTAAACTGACCAAAAATATGAGAAAGTGATTATGCAAAGACCCATAAGGAGTCAGTGCTTAAAAACTTCCATTAAGTTGGAGGTATTTAGTATGTGGAAAACCATTTCCCCGGGTTTATTAGGCTGAAAGCATACCTTAAGAGTTTATAACAACCAGGCATCAAGGGGAGAACATAAATAATTGACAGTGTTTAAACCTGAGAATTTCAGATTCTGTTCGGTAAGTTCTCTATTGTTTGACTACTTTCTTGTTTTGGAATCTCATACTGGATTAGTAAACAAAAAAAATTTAATGCCAAGTGTTGGTCTGTTCCCAGTTCATGTTTTATAATACAGTCCTGGAAGAA
The DNA here is from genome assembly GCF_964374135.1 of Grampus griseus. NCBI lineage: Eukaryota > Metazoa > Chordata > Mammalia > Artiodactyla > Delphinidae > Grampus > Grampus griseus. Next base: position 71,852,293 of record NC_139000.1, on the reverse strand, counting down.
GAGAGAATCGACCTAGGTTACGTCCGAGGTTTAGCACAGTGGGCAGTGTACCCTGCACATTTAGGAACTCATGCCCCTTGACCTTATTATAAAGATTGGACTCGAAGTTCATGAGGAGTTTTGTTTTTAAGGAAAGTTACCATGGATTTTGGGGGTGGTGGTGGAATCAATAGCATTAAAGTAATACTCTGCAGCCTAAAGATTGGCAGTTGATAAAGCATAATTTAATGTGCCCTATAAAACCCTTAATCTTTTAGTTCCCCTGGCTTTTTATTTTTTAGCTGTGGCTTTTAGTTAACGAGAAGAGGTGAAAACTGTAGTTTTCTCTTAGTCTCTGCAATTACTGAAACTTTCAATGCTGAGACAGTTCAGGAGATCCTTGGGGGAGACCATTATTTGGCATTGGGTGGTGGTATCTTCTGCTTTGTTCAGACCTCTATTTCTAGAGAATTCTTTATTTCTGGAGAATTGGAAAGAATGGTGAGTTAATTATCTTAGGACTTTAACCAAATTGTAATTTCTGTGATGTTGCCAAATGGTCCTAGGGACAGTTTTGCAGTTCTTTAAAGACTTACAGTGGAAACAAAATAGCAGCTTTGGGGCCATGGAAGAATACATTCAGCCTACCCTCTAGTGGTTCATTCCTTTAACCGCCTCCCAACGGGGGCATTCACCCCACTGGGAAAGCAGCCAGTCTTTAGGCAGGGCTTTCGCAGGCTCAGGGATCACCTTTGTCCCACTGCCTGCCCACTCTGCAGGTTTGAAGCAGGTTTTCATGGGAATCTATTTGGGTACACTGAAGGCAGCAGGGAAAGTGCAAAGTAAGACCTCTTTACGCTTCTGTTCTGTCCCTACTTACCCTCTATTCTATCTCCAAATATAATTCGTGGTATGTCATGAGACAGTGTTTAGAGATGATGACCTTGAAATTTGTTTATATTAATTCAAGGGCTTCTGGTATAATGCAAGGTAATTTTTATCTTTTTGTATATGGATCACTTGCCGCCTGCCCCAAATCCTGGGGATAAAGCACTTAATGTGTCCCTTCCCTTCTTTATGGTCTCAAAATATTTAATTAGGTCTGAATTAACTTTCTCCTCAGTCTCTGGAAGGGACAGGATATACTTAATTCTGTATGGACAAGATAGCTTTTAGTTAGTCCTAATCCAGAGTAGTATAACATGCCAAAATCGATCTCCTTTTAAGAGTGCTTTGAATGTATGTGGAAGACTTATTAGGATGTATAGTAACACGGAATTGATACTTTTTGTTTGTTTGTTTTTGGCCACGCCCTGTGGCATGCGGGATCTTAGTTGTCTGACCGGGGGTCGAACCCACACCCCTTGCATTGGAAGTATGGAGTCCTAACCACTGGACCGCCAGGGAAGTCCCGATGCCTATTTTTGCTTCTTTATTATGCTTAGTCCTTGGAATATTTCATAGATAATTAGCTCTAAAATTAAAGAACTTGAGTTTAGATGAACTTGATATGTCAAAAGTAGTTAAGATTAATTCATTCCACTCCAGGCCATCCTTAATGTATCTCTGTACTGTACCTACAGTGACATTTTCACGCATTTTACACTAGGCATTATTGTCTTTTCTATTCCCCCACCCACTTGCCAATATTGTAGTCTTCTGAAACTTTCCATCACCATAGTAGAAAAGCTGTGCGCCCTTCAGCATGTTTGACCTTTAGGCTGTGATGTTTTACTTGAGATCCAGCCCTTGCAGGGACTAGGACAGTCAGGCTGAAGAGAAAAGCTGGTACTGGGAGAACAGCAGAGAACATGCTCCATTTGAAGGGCAGCCTGCTGGCTCATAGCTCTGTGGGAATATGGCCTCTGTTGCCAATCTGTTTGTTTATTTTTTTAAAGAGAAGCTGGGAATTTTTTTTAATAAATGTGAAATCGCTAAATTGGTAAAGTTTTATATGCTGGACACTACTAGTTAAAAAAAAAAAAAAGGACATTGAATAGACCAAATAACACATATTTGCAGAATAAATCCCCCCTCTGGCATCCAGTTGTGACTCTGGCCTGAAGATCTTGAGCGTTCATTGCCTGACTGCTTGTTTCCATCTATCTCTTGGCTTTCCTCCAAGAGGCATATGCATGATCATATGTGGTTACTAATGACTATATTTTTGGCACCTTTCCTTACTTCTTCTTTTAGATGTGATCCTGTAACCTCTTAATGACTTTGTGCATGAATTAAGGGAAGTCCATTGTTGCCTTTATTCTTGGTGTTATTTACTCTGATCATCTGACTTAGCCATGTACTTGAATGCGTTATACCTTAATTAGAAAGACTTCTGACTTCCTACCCCAGATTTTCTTCCTGCTGGTCAGAGCCACTGTTGGGTATTATTCACCATGCCATTGGTATATGATGAACTGTATACCACGAAGAATGTCAGAAGTGGCCACCTGGCTGTTGTCATTTCTGTTGGCCATGTTGAGTAGGTCTTAGTTAATGTGTAGCCAACCTTGACAGATAAATAAGAGGATTCATTTGTTTGCGTTTTGGTCCGTTCTTTTTTTTTTTTTTTTTTTTTTTTTTTTTGTGGGCTGGTTCTTTTTATTTTTTATTTTTTATTTTTTTAAACATCTTTATTGGAGCATAATTGCTTTACAATGGTATGTTAGTTTCAGCTTCACAACAAAATGAATCAGTTATATATATACATATGTTCCCATATCTCTTCCCGCTTGCGTCACCCTCCCTCCCACCCTCCCTATCCCACCCCTCCAGGCGGTCACACAGCACCGAGCTGATCTCCCTGTGCTATGCGGCTGCTTCCCACTAGCTATTTACCTTACGTTTGGTAGTGTATACATGTCCATGCCTCTTTATTGCTTTGTCACCGTTTACCCTTCCCCCTCCCCATAGCCTCAAGTCCATTCTCTAGTAAGTCTGTGTCTTTATTCCTGTTTCACCCCTAGGTTTTTCATGACATTTTTTTTTTCTTAAATTCCATATATATGTGTTAGCATATGGTATTTGTCTCTCTCTTTCTGACTTACTTCACTCTGTATGACAGACTCTAGGTCTATCCACCTGGTCCGTTCTTAAATGTAGGAAACCAATCGTTTTTAGTCTCAGCAAGTCAAGAGATGGGTCATTTTCAAATAGAACAAGAAGTTACTTTGGTGAAATACTGCTTTGTCTTGGCCAGTGATGCATAGTGATTGTTCTTTCTTGATCTGATGGCAGTGAAATTCACTCTAATGACTGTTCCAATGCAGTGAAAGTTTTGTCCAGTCTTAATTTACTACTCCTGCTTCTACCTCAGTGATTCCCTTCCTCTGTTCTTGCTCTTCTTGAAATACAGACCGAAGAATAGTATCCTGATTCCTCAACTTACTTCCAAGGGCTGCACTCCCCTGACCTTTGCTGTGAATCTTGGGTTTTAGCCTGAGACAAGATGGCTTTAAAAAGCATGCTTGAGGGGGCTTCCCTGGTGGCGCAGTAGTTGAGAGTCTGCCTGCCGATGCAGGGGACACGGGTTCGTGCCCCGGTCCGGGAGGATCCCACATGCCGCGGAGCGGCTGGGCCTGTGAGCCATGGCCGCTGAGCCTGCGCGAACGGAGCCTGTGCTCCGCAACGGGAGAGACCACAACAGTGAGAGGGGCCCGCGTACCAAAAAAAAAAAAAAAAAGCATGCTTGAGCAGGGCTAAGGGTATAGAAAATCACATTTTTAAACCATTCTACTTCCCTTATATTGATGATTCTCAAGCAGAGATTGGCAATCAAAATCAAGTCAAGAAACTCTTTAAAATATGTCTTAGAGCGTACTCGAGTAAATTTCCACTGTCTTTACAGAAAGTGAAAAATTTAGGTTTGGGGCCATAGGCTCAAGGATGGCTTGAGAATCTCTCTTTTTTTTTGTTTTTTTTAAATCTATCTGAGATTAAAGTAGTAGATGATGGTAAAAATTTCTTTCCTTTTAGGTTGATCTGAAAGAGATTGCAGTCATAACTGCTCTGGACTAGGATGTTGCTTGTTACATAGTAGGTACTTTCTGAAAGTCTTGTCAGTGGTAAAATACAGTGCATTTCCTGCTAAGCAATTTATGTGTTAAATCTACTGTACTGAGAGAATTCTTTTAAAGAAACTTGCTCTTTATATGGGATAAAAGTATAGCAGGAAGTGGGTACCAAGAAACTCCTAGCAGTCCTAAATCAGGAAAACTTTTCAGCTTGTGATTGTAATTTCAAATTTTCATAATACAGAAATCCAGTTTAATGTTGAAATGGGAAAGCTGTGTACAATCTCCTGTTACCCTCTAGCATTTTAAACATTGGGAAGCAAGATGCTTCATTTCTGCTCAAATATATGTTCAGGCTCAGATGTTTAAGTTAGCAGTGGTAGTTTCCATGGCAGCAGTGACTTTGCCCTTTTATCTTTTTCTTCGACAGCTCAATATTTAGCATAGGTTGTCCAGAGGGATTATTATTCCTGGCTTTGTGTTCTTAAAGACTTTTTTGGGAGCCTTTGACTTCTCTGGGTGCAGGTGTGTTCCAGAGAAGCTCCCTGAGAGGTGGAATATGAGTCTGTTTTGTATACCCTTGTTTTCTTAGCATCTTGCACAGTATGCCTGTCATATCCAGTGAATCAGAGATGTTGCTTCTCTCTCCTGGGTGGTTTCTTCTGTACTCGCAGCTTCCTGAGACCTTGGCTGTGCTGGAAGAGAGGTGTTAACTCCCCAAGTGGTCTTGGTTTTTCACATTGGTGGTGAAGTTTGCTTTTTTAAACTGTGATGTGATGACAATGGACCACTCCTATATTCTCCTCTCTTCCTTCCTGAGGCTTGTGTTGTTTTAAACAAAGGCTTGTAGCTAGGATTTTTTTTTTTTTTTTTTAAAGCTGATTCAGCTTAACGCTTGAGCTCAAAATATAAGAATTAGTAGGTGTATCTGGAAAGGTGTGTCTGGAAAGGGATGTGTGCATATGTTAGTGGTGGGGAATGACAGCATACTATACGTCTGCCTTCCTTCCCCTTCATTATCAACCTGCGGTGACTTTGGCTCCTCCAGGTATGTAGAGTTGCAATAGAAGGTTTCCTGCATGGCAGGGAATATAAAACCACGTGAAAAATTCCATAAATAAATGGGATTTTTTTTTTTTTACTTGTCACCTTGAATTGCACTTCACAGCATTGATGCTCTTTCTTTTATGGATCTCTGTGCACATTTATTGCTGAAGAGACAAAGGTGAGTGTAGGCTAATAGGAGCACAGAGGAGGAGTGTCTGGCTCAACTGAGTGGTTCACAGAAGCCTTCCTGGAGGCGTTGTGCCTCCTTTTCATGTGCTGAGGATGTTTCCATTACCAGGAGAAGAAAGGTAGTGAGGCTCTTGCGGGTGGAGAAAAGACCGTGAGTAACAGTGGGAAGCAGCCTGTGTGTGGGAGGAACCGCTGGGAGATTGTTCGAGCCTCATGTGTGCAACGTGGAGGGGTGGGCATGGAGCGGTGGGCATGCCCGTGGAGGGGGAGGTGGGAACCAGGTCAAGTCCGATGATGCCTCACTGCAGACTGAGATGTTACTCTGTATGCAATGTGGGGTCAGTGAAGGCCTGAAAAAGAGAAATGGTCCTGGGATGCTGACTGTTTTTAGGTAGATCACTGTAGCAGTGGAATGGAGGATGGATTGGAGAAGGGACAAACCTGGAAGCAGAGATCAGGTAGGAGGCTTCAGATGGAGTCTCAGCGCTGGTTACAAATCCCAGTTTCTCTACTTAATAGCTGTATAGTTTTGAAATCCTTATTTGTAAATGGAAACTAATGTATATAGCTCATAGTGCACAAGGTGATTAAATGGGATTTTGTCTGTAAAATATGAAGCTTCAGGCCTTGCCCAGAATAAGGAATCAAGGAATGCTACTTTTCCTTCCTCACTTTTCCCTACTCTCTTTCAGTCATAGGATTCATTAAATTCTACTACAAGAGGCAGTCAGATCATCTTTCCTGTAGCAAAAGATACCCAGATCCTTCGGAGAGTTCAGGAGGATGCCTTTTGTATTTTTATTTTAAGTAAACATGATCTTAAAACCAACATTAGTGCAGTCTTAGAAAATGTGTAAATTCAGGTCATTTTGAAAATCATGATAGGAGAAAGATGGTAGGAGGCCATACAGTTGTGTGTGGATGTATATGGATCATTGCCCTGATTTGTGAATTGTAGCAACTGTGACACTATGCAGAACATCTTAGTGTGCAGATTATCGATCTAGCATACAATCATGGATGAGACTTCTGCGTTCTTTTTCTGCCTTGTATTGTAAATAATAAATCTGAATTTAAATAGAAGATGCTTATGTCATCCTTGGAGTTCTTAGCAAAAGGAACAGTGAGGTAGCAGTTTCTAATCTTAAATACTAAAATTCCAAGAGGCTGAGCAGCTGATGATGAGAAGATTGAATTGGGGAGGATGGAAGGCATGTGTACTCTTCTGTGCGTTGGGTGCGGGGTTTTACTCTTTAAAGTAAGGTAAATTAAAATAGACAAGGCTGTAATTCCGATGTGGAACATTTAGGCTATTGGCATCCTTTGTACTTAAATATAGTATTTGGAGGTCAGGGGTCGAAAATTGCAGCATTTTAAGTAAAAATTCTAATCCTCCTTAGTCACCATTTGTGACCATGTGCTAAATGTAGTTTAACATAGCATGTGCTTCAGGGGCCCTACACAGGAGTTGACAGTCATGATTGGGCAGTCTGCATACTTCACTTTCTGTCCGGTGTTCCCTTTTCAAGTTAAGAAGCTCCCAACACAGCTCTGCACCCTGTTGCCCATTGAGACATGGAAACAAAACAAAACAACTATGCCTTAACCTAAAAGACAGATGAGCAAGTTCTCTATGCCAACACTTTAAGGTGCATCTTCCTTTGCCCAGCAATAGTGATAATAGCACTTCAGAATTTGTAAAGTGCTTTGACATATCTGTCTAAATTATATGCATATAATTGAAGCTTTTATAGAGAACAGGCCCCTTTACCTCCTCTCCCTCTTACCAGAGTGGAAATAATTCAAAGGCTAGATGTGTGGGGTTTTTTCTTTGTTAAAATATAGCCTGTGGTTACACGTGCCCCCTTTCCCAACTTCAACCTATGGGTGATGGAGATTGCTTCTCTTCAACTTTTGGAACTATGCATGTACATACACAAATAGGTTCTGTATACATGTATATGCTCACACCCTTGCTTCATTGTTCATTTATACAAAGGGGGAACTTGCCTCAATGCACTTTTAAAGATCCTTAACTGTTTATTTAAAATATTCTTTACCTTAGTGATAAGAAGGTAATTTGCAAAGTGGGAAGTCTGACAGAAGTTGAAGTGACAGTCATTGACAGGGAACCCAAGCACCTTAACTCCTTTTTTTCTGTTAGAGAGGTATCCAAGATCTGGGATTGGGTGTGTATGCCCACTATGGATATAAGCAGGCAAGGTCTGAGGCTAAGAAAGACCTTACCCTCATCTGTAGTGTAACGCATTAATTTTCTTTTTCTTTTTAAACATTAACTCTTATTTTTTTCTTAGTTTTTCTTTTTTTTTTGGTAATGAAAAGCATCACTCGAGATAGATTCATTTATTTTGTGAAGGTAACACAAGTATGCACCATGGCCATGTGAAAAGAACTTAAAGAGTCTTGTTTTCTGTGTCTTAACACTTTAGAATGCTGATCCCTGGAAAGGGGTGAATCCATACGCTGAGAATCTTTTTCTTTTTCTTTTTTTTTTTGCGGTACGCGGGCCTCTCACTGTTGTGGCCTCTCCCGTTGCGGAGCACAGGCTCCGGACGCGCAGGCTCAGCGGCCATGGCTCACGGGCCTAGCCGCTCCACGGCATGTGGGATCTTCCCGGACCGGGGCATGAACCCATGTCCCCTGCATCGGCAGGTGGACTCTCAACCACTGCGCCACCAGGGAAGCCCTTTCTTTTTTTTAAATTAATTTTTATTGGAGTATAGTTGCTTTACAATGTTGTGTTAGTTTCTGCTATACAGGAAAGTGAATCAGCTATACGTATACATATATACACTTTTTAGATTTCCTTCCCATGATTTCCTTCCCATATATACACATATATACGTATACATATATACACTTTTTAGATTTCCTTCCCATGATTTAGGTCACTAAATCATTAGGTCATTTAGATCATTGAGTAGAATTCCCTGTGCTATGCAGTAGGTTCTCATTAGTTATCTGTTTTGTACCTAGTAGTGTATATATAAACATTAACTCTTACACACATTTCTAGGCAGCAGATTAACCAGAAATTTCCTTGTGATTCTCTCCTTTAGGCCCCCTCCCCCAATTGGAATCACTAGAAGTTAAAATAACACTTTGATTGCCAATCCTTGCCCCCTCTTGAAATGTAGTTAATAACCATAAGCTTAATTACCATAAGAAGTCACAGATGTATGTAGCTTGTTTTTTCTAGCTGCCATGTAGCTTTTAAAGAAAGCCATCTTTTGGGGAGGAGGGGAAGAGATGGACCAAAGGAAATAAAGTATCTTTCTTAGTGTGAATCATGTTTTTTAAGATGCTCCAACTTTCTGTACTAAATAATTCGTAGTCATGTTTCTAAATCAAACGCAGTTATCTCTTGGGAGTCTCAGGACTTTAAACATCAACTGAAAAGAAAAATACATTTCATAGGTGAATACCAGTGAAATGTTCTACATTTCAGAGAGGAAAGGAGCTGGCCCTCTGTGTTGATCAAGGTTTACACTCTCACAGTCCTTCCGTGGATGGGGGAGAGCCCCTTGTTCTATGCGCCACAATGCATTAATGAACTACAAGATTTTATATGTCCTAGGGTAGCGTCTCTTAATTTCAGTTTCTTTGAAGTTCAGTAGAAATATTTGTAGCCCCTCAGCATTATTAAGGAAATATGCCTTCTTCTGTTGACATTTTATTTTGTTCACTTTATTTTGGTATAAGCTACTTGGGGTTAAACACTAACTATAGTTTTTAGTTTTCTGTGTGATGACAGTTAAGAGTAAAATAACCTTAGTGGCCAGATGGAGTATTGTGGCCCTTTATAACACTTCTGAGTTAAAAAAAACCAACAATATTCGTGACCATAAACCTTCCTTGTCTTTTATACTCCCTTTAAGACTAGGCATACTTGCTGTTTTGGAGCTCAAATATGACAGTATTCTACTGTCTGTATCCTACAGAGGAGCTATGTTTTTAACCTACCTAATGAAAACACTCAACTAGTGGGATTAATTTGAGGATTTCCAATCAATCTTTCACAATTTGTACTACCCTGAGGGGGTTCCTGTTAGCTGTGACTTTTGTAGAAGAATGTGAAGTTAATCCAATTTCTATGTTGATTACTATTTTAACTGTCTTAATTTAGCAATTCAAATTTATCTGCCTATACCAAACAAGAACTCTGCTACAAAACTGTGGGAGTAGTTGATTTTATTCTTATTACGCTCATAACCTATTTTAGGTTCTACAGACAAATAATGGCATGGAAATTAATAATGCCCACTGAGGTTGGAATGATTCATCACTAGATGGTAGTGTATTCTAGCCTATAACCAAGATTGAGTTAACCCCTGGCTTAACCTTGCTATGGTGGAGGTGTGTAAATGACCCTGTTGAAGAATATGGATTTTAAAGTTTAATTACACGTCACAAAAATGTAACTTATTCTCGTTATCTTCATCTACTTTGTCTTTCACCTATTGGGGTGAACTTTGAGATTTCTTTTTATTTTGAATTCTGACAGCTTTAAGGGGCTGTCGTAGGTTACAAAGCCAATTTCTGACATGCTATACTCTTAGTAAGTAGTTTCATCTTTTAAGTTATTCTGAGTTTTTAAAAATTTTGCATTTTCTATTAAATGAATCACTTGCTTAATTCTTTAAAGAATTCATAGATAAAGTGGATAACGCTTGATTTAATATTATAAACCCAGATTTTCATATATTGGGTTTTCTTAAGGAGATCCCCCCCACCCCCAAAATAAGACATAACTTTCTATAGAAGTTTAATCCCTTTCTTAATCGTCATGTATTCCTAGTGCCCAGAAAGTAATAAATGAGTTGGTTTGTTTGAATGTGAACAGTTAGAATCTAAACCAGTTTCTTGATAATGAATTTAAATAGTTTACTGATGTAATTATAGTAAGTACTATAGTAAGTAATATGTTTCCTCCTGCCTAAGTCCACTTCTCACCCTGATCGGGGTCACTGTCATTCTACATCTTGGTTACTGCAATTATTTCTTGATTGATCTTCTTGTTTCCACAGTTGCTTAGTTCTTCCACACAACCATATCCAGTTTATTTTCACAATAGCCACGTGCTACTGTTTTTGCTCAAAACCTTTCTGTGGTTTCCTTTCTTTTTATGGTGACCTCTGATGGGGTTTAGGACACACTACCCCAAAGTACGGTACCTTGGCGTATTGACTATCTTAAGCTGAAGAAGTTTGAGAAAACTGCAGAAGCAGAAAGGTTATTCTGACCGTCTCTCTCTCTCTTCTTCCCTGAAACAGGTAATAAAATTCCCATGTGGAAGGTACCCTCCCTGTACCAGGAGGAAGGAAAACATTCCTATCACCCGTACAGGGATTTGGGACCTGGAAATCTGTATATGAGCAAACCTTATTAAACTAACCCATATCTTTTTAGTTTAATCCTTATCACTTACGACCCCCAGCCCAAACCCCTTTGTCTTGTCAATTCTTCACAACTTTATTGTTTATTTATCTAAAAGGTATATAAACTTTCTGCTCAGATCGCTTCTTTGGATCTTCATTCTCTTGTGAAGATTCCCATATACATGCACAAATTCGATAAAATTTGTATGCTTTTCTCCTGTTAGTTTGTCTTTGTCAGTTTAATTTGCAGACCCAGCCAGAACCCTAAGGGTGTTGAAGAAAACTTTTTCCTCCCCTGCACCTCCAAGATCCTATGTGGTCTGGCCTTATACCTCTTAGACTCATCTCCCTCTGGCCTCCTCCTAGCTTCACCCTAGCTGGTCTCTGCCTGGAGTGCTTCTCTTCTAGATATCCCTATGGGGATGTATTTATTTACTTTTAAATCTGTAACAAATAACCATGAACACTTGGTGCTTAAAAAAACACAGATTTATTATCTTACAGTTCTGAAGGGCAGAGTCCCCTGATGTGGGTCTCCTGGGCTGTCATCAAGGTATTGGCAGGGCTGCATTCCATCTGGAGATGCTAGGGGAGAATCTGTTTCCTTGCCTTTTTCAGCTTCTGGAGGCTGCCCACATTCTTTGGTTGATGGCTCCCTTCCATCTTCAAAGCTGGTGACTGTGGGTTGAGTCTTTTTCAGGTTGTACCACTCTGACACTGACTCTCCAGCTTCCCTCTTCCATTCATGTGGACTCTTCTGATTACACTGAGCCCACCTGGATAATCCAGGATAATCTTCCCATCTCAAGGTCATCTGATGAGCAACCTTAATTCCATCTGTATCTTAATTCCCTTGTCATGTAACGTAACATGTTCAAAGATTTCAGAGTTTAGGATGTGGGCATCTAAGGTGAGCCGTTATTCTGCCTACCACAAGGGCTGGCTTAACTGTCCTTTAAATCTTGGCCGAAAGCTCACCTTCTCAGTGAGATCTGCTGTTTAATACTGGAAAGTATCCATCCTCCATCTCCACATTTTCAGCACTCTTACTCTGCTCTACATTTTCTTTTATTCCAAAGCACACTTATTTCTAGCTAATGCACTGTTTTATACATGTGTACACCTATTGCAGATGTACACTCCAGGGTATTTCTTCATTGCTGTATCTCAAGTACCTAGGACAGTCCTTAGTTCATGGGAGTTGTGAACAGATGTTTGGTGGATGAATGGATGAGTGAACTGAGTGTGAAGATTAAGCCAGTCTTCTTCACTGGATCTTTGTTTTCCTGTTGCCCAGCATAGAAGCCAGATACGGACCTAGAATGAAGGAAGGGACTTGGGACCGACCCCCTAAACTCACTTGCTTTACTCTCTAACTGCAAAGCTTTTAATTCTGCCAGCTCTAGAACTACAAAACCTCAGAAAGACTGGCGTCAGAAAGACTGTGCAGTTTGCCTGTAGGAGCCATAAAGGGCTAAGAGACAGAGAAATGTTAACATTCACTGCCAGAGAACATTCTCCCTGTGACTTCTGCAGCTGTTTGGTGCAGTGTCTCTGGCAGCTCTTGGACCCTTGTTAGCCCCAAGGCCAAAAATCTGAGCTTGACAAGGCTGAGGAATCCTTGGAGCTGGTGAGGCAGCTAAAATGGTATGGGGGGGTAGGATGGGGAGTTGACAGGGATTCCAGGATTGAGGAGCTCTCTTGAAGTTTAAAGCCACAAATGTTTATTACTTTAGGAATGACAAAGCAAAGTGAAGAGGCTTAAAGAAAACAAACTAATGGCTTATTCTTAGAGCTGACATGTCTGCCCCATGAGTGCTTGGTTGACTCTTCTGTTGTTTTAATTCAGTAAAGCCAAATTTTATCCTGAAAATGCCACTTTAGTGATTTGAATGGGAAAGATAAAACATTCTGTAGGAATGGTGTCTGCTAGACAGATGACCCCACCTGCTGCTTACCCAGCTCTCATTTGTGAGCTCTCATTACTCACTTCACTGAGTATTTCGAGAGCTTTAGCTACTTGCCTTGAGTTCCTCAAAGGAAGATGCCTTTTGGCCAAGGCTGCTGTCTTTATCTTAGTGGGTTCTGCTCTTAAACTTTAAGACAAATTGCTTCCTTTCATCTTGTGACTTGGCCTTTAGAGAGGTTTGATGTCATCTGAGGGAAGGCTTTGCACTATACTGATTCTGCCCCGGTTCTGTGTTGCTCAAGGCATTGAGAACCCTCTAGCTGTAAATAAGTATCCAGACCAAGGTCACTTTATCCAGGCCAGACCTTTTGAGTGTGAGAGATGCTTGCCCTTTCCCCTAGCTATGATTCTTTTTAGAGATGTTACCTTTTGTGTTTGCTTATTACATTTTCTAGTTTCTATCAAATTAAAACCATTTGAGATCCACAGCTTAATTACGATGTTTTTAAATACCTTTGAGTTAAAATTTAATTTTTTCACATTTACCTGTACTTCTGCTGTTTTCTTGAAGTTAGACCCAGATTCCAGATGCCACAGCTCCATAACCCTGCTGGACAGAGGGTTACCATGTTTTTGGATTTGTCTTGGCTTCCGACTTTTTTGTCGTGGGCATATGGTCATAATAGGCTCTTGAAATAACAATCCACAACTGATCACTCAAAAGGTAGTTTCCTTTTTCGTGCCATTGAACAAGAATTTGGATTTCAGTGGGTGAGGGTGGCTGATGGAGTGTGCCAAAAAATGAAAATATGCTTTCCTGATTATCGATGGTTTGAAGTACTTGAAGTGAGATAGAAGAACAAGCTACCAAGTTTGCATGTTATTTAGAAAGGTGATTGCCCTTTCAAGCTCCAGTTTTTTAAAAAAGGAACTACTCTTGTCCTTACATCTGTTTTTGAATGCTTAGTCTGTACAAACCCCTGAAATGGAAGTGGGATAGGTATGACTGAGGGCCTTCCAGGCAGCTGGAACTGCATGAGCAAAGCCAGAAGAATGTATGGTTTTCAGTGCACTGTGATTGCATGAAGGACAAGGAGCAGTTCAGATTTTCAGATGCTTGAATAAGTGGGCTGGTAAAAGCAGTTGTAGAGGATCTCAGATGTTTATACTCTTAATAATATAAGTAGTTTGTACTTTATTTGATAGGCAGCAGAGAGCTGTTGAGAGTTGAGGAAAATCTACCTGGGAAGAGTGTAAAGTGGGGATTAGGATGATGGAGGGACCTTTTGGGAGGCTGTAATTTGGTGGTCCAGGTAAGAGATGAGGGCCCAGATCAGGATGGTATACGTCACAGTGGACAGACAGGCTGGTGCAGATAGGCAGGCCTCACCAGGGTATGTGCAGTGACCCTTTCAGCAGTCCTGCTGTGACTTTAAACCAGAGATCTGATCCCTGAATCAGGTGGGTTCTAGGTCTTGGAAACCTTTTTTTCCCCTTGCAGACAGTGTACTTAATGAGAATTCTCAGACTATATTTAGTATGTTTTTGATTAGCCATCTGTCTTGTTTGGTGGCTGTCTGAAGGAGGTTTGAAAATAGGAAAGAAGCTGATTACTTTAGTTTTCAGAATTTTTTATTAGGAAGTTTGGAAAATAGAGACTTTTCTTTTTCTCTTCATGTGACCAGGAAACTGTTAGTCCCAGCTATAAGCAGTCAAGCAGTAGCATTGGTTTCCTAAAATCCATTATTGTAAGAAACTTAAGATATGAAAGTACATAGAGGGCCATTTAAGTAAAAAAGGAAAAAAATTCCATTTTAAAAGTCTTTATAGAAATTTGGAAGTAAGCTATGAGTGAAAACATAAAGGCCACTTCCTCGCCTGTCCTCCACTCCCTTCAAAATCCATGCTCCCACCAAACTAACAACTCATCATTATCTCTCGGAACCCAGGGAAAGTTTAGAATATTCTAGACTGATCTGTGCTCAAGTGTCTTTTCATAAATTATTTCATGGAGGATAACAAGAGTTAGTCTCAGTTGACACAATTGATGTCTAAATTAAGAGACGAACATATATTGAGACATTTTTTTTTTAAGCTTTAAAATTAATGGTTCTTTGTTGCTGGAATATGGCCTTTTATTTTCCTTCCAAAGAGTTTCAGAGCCAGTAGAATCTATAAATAGTGCACAGCCTGGTTGTCTGTGGTAGATTGAGTAGAGCAGAATTGCCTGTCCTTAAGCGAAGGGGAAGTAGCTTTACATTTTTAGTAACTGAATTGTTGGCCAGCATAAAGGTAAGGGCCATGTGAGCAACTTATTTATAACTTCCCATAAAGGTATGTGTCTGCCTCAAGCAGAGAAACTGTCTGGGGTGCTTGAAATGTAAAAGTGCAGTAGAATCATTTTCCATACACAGCCTTCCTAGCTAGTTGGTGCAATAAAGTGATTGTTCGCATCCCTGGGGCTTTCAGAAAGAGGGGTGTCAATAGATTAGCTCATTAGCGTCCGCTTCCTGTGGAATGGAAGGGATGAGGCGATTAAATTCGAATCTATGGTTTTATGTAGTGAAGAATGTTTAGGTATTAACTCCTGAGGGTATGGAGGACATAAATTTAAGCTTGGTTTAACCTGTTAGGTGTGGTCCTCCTAACTGTTCTACCCATGTAGTCTAACCACAATTAGGTTCTTGTCAAAATACTTGATGGCTATGAAAGCACTTTATTTTTTCACAGGTTCAGTTCAACTGTGTGTTCTTTTTTTTTTTTTTTTTAAATAAAGGACATAGAATCAGACTGAATTCCCTGGTAACAGTGGGAGAAGGGAAGAAGAGTAAAACATTTTCATGGCATCCCGTAAAGTGTATGTTAAACCCTTTAGATAGATGCCGGAAAATGGAATCTGTTGTCACATGTTACAAATTTCATCGCACTTGCCTCAAGAGTAAATAACGTACAGCCAGGTTTAACTCTAAGGATGAAATTTTTATAATCATAAATATGCACATAAAAGACATTTTCAGCCCTCCTTTGTTACTCATTTATTTTCATAGACCGAGTTTTTCTGAATATTATGTTGACCATTTAAAGCATCTGCGTATATGGCTAAAATGTAAACCTTGGCTTTTGTGCCAGTATTGTGGCTCTGTTTAGTATTTGGGCAAGTTGTAATAAGTGGTAAATGGCCCATTAACTATATTGGAGGCCTCATAGCAACACTCATTTCAAATTGTGCTGGGTTTACAATTTACATATTAAAAAATGTTCACTTGATTTCGTTCAGGGACAAAGCTGACATCCTATATAAACATTGCTTCAAACGATCCTATTTATTGGTCCAATTATTTCAATTGAAGGATGCTGGTTTACTGCCTCTTAGTATATGTGAACAATTCTCAGCAAAACTGTTAGAGATCCTTTGACTATAGTGGCAGAAAAATCTCACAGGGTTTTGATTCACTTTTAATTTTAAGTCCCAGGATTAAGGATCATTTATTTATAGTATAATGTGACAGTGTGGGCAAATATAGCTTCTCTTAATGCCCTTTTGATATTTTGGGGAAAGAGTGCTTTTATGCAAAGCATTCACTAATGACTGCCTTTTCTCACTCTAAATATAATTTCATTCACATTTCCTCCCTTCTCCCACATCCTTAAGAGATAGGACAGCATGCAGCGTTTTGCTTCATTTTATTATTTAAAAAAAATTTTTTTAAGATGTGGTTTAAGGTAGTTCTTTAGGATAGATGCCAAGGTAACTAGTTAATACTGTTTTAAAATCAGGCTCTTAATTAAAAATGCTTAATTTGTGCAAGAAAACTACATGTTAAAATGAATTTGGAAAGATTAGATTGGAATTGCCTCAAATTCAATTAAGCCACACTGCATGGACGTGCTGGGAATATCAATACAATCACTGTAAATTTTGTACAAACTGATTTGTTGCATTATCTTGCTCATCTAACATACGGTACTTTTTGTGTCCATATTGCAGACGGCAACTCCAAACTAACATGGCAGTCAGACTGTGTGATGTGGCTTCTCTGCTTAGAAGTGGTTCGTGGGCAGCAGAGCCTTGGACCGGGGTCTGTGGGATTTTTCTTAAATTCTGTAGGCTACTTTTTTTTAGCATGTTGCAGGAGTGCTGAGGCCATACCAAACACTTGAACTTTTCATTTGGCGTACTAATTATTCTTACATTTAACCTATTGTGGTATGGCCATCATTAGGATGTAAAGCACATTGCAATTTTAGTGGTACATGTAGCATCAGAACCTGCTTTTGTATGTAACTTTTTATTATCTTATTTAGGATTTAGTACAGCCTCAAAAGAGTGACAAGCTTTTTTTAAAAAAAAAAAAGTTTTGGTATGGTCTGAATACTAAGTTACCGTAATTCTTTACATTCTGTTTACTATGTATTTTTTTGGTTACTAAATTTTGAAGTTATTTATAATTCCTGATGCTTAAAAAAAAATGTCGAAATTGTAAATCTGGCTGAAAATTATTTGCCCAGTAACTGTTGAAAGAGTTTGCATTCTGTGAACAGTTGTGTTGAGCCTATCAATGGAATATGCATTATTTGTAAAATATAGCACATTAGTATCATTTTATTCTGAGCAGATGGTCCTATAGCTGAGAGATGCTGTAATTTTCAGCGCACACAGCCTACTGCAGCTGTTCACTTGAATGTTGGCTTAGGAGCTCATTCTTGCCACCTGAACATGGAAATAAATGTGCAATTAAGTGAGGAGTGTTTGTTGTCCTTGCTAAATCCTGCTAATTTCTGTCAATGAACGCTTATATATTTCAAATGCCATCCCAGTGAGCTTTAGTCCGAATCTCTTATTTGGGTCTCATATAGTCTCCACATATACCCTAAGGTTTGAATAGTGATTTGTTTTAATTGGCCTTGGCCACTCTCATCTTGTAGCTCATTGTTTTCCTAACTGCTGGGCAGAGGTTAATCCCACAAGCATTTTGCTGTGGAAAGAGTGACCCATGGCTAATATTCTATAAAGTGAAACAGTTATGGTTTATTAGGAAATCTGAAACCTCCTTTCTCAGTGTCAGATAAATTTGTTAATTATAATAAAATGCATATCTTGAATTGTTTCGGGTTTTTTAAAATATAGATTTCCAAAGGTTCCTTTATTTTCCTTCCCCCCCCCCCACCCCCAAAGTATTCTCTGAAAATACTTGCTCAAGAGAGGTAGCTTGCAGTTTGCAGAGTAAACAACCCATTTCTTTGAAAAGGAGATGAAGTTATGGAAGGGTTATAGGTGGTTTGGTATTTCATAGATAGCCTGGATTTTTGTCTCCTATTTTTTATCCTGATAACACTGATTCTTGTCCAGTCTGACCAGTCTCAATCTGTCCTATGCTGGCTTCTTTTATAAATATCTCTTGGCAGTAGAGATTTCTTCCTATTGCTTATCCACGGTTGTGCCCTTTTATTTTTCTTAGGCAATATGCTTTTAAAAGACTTTTTTTCTCTTTTCTTGTAACAGTCTTTGCCTCTACTTTGCTTTTTTTATTTTACCTCAAATTCTTTGCCTTTTATATGTTAAAACTTCCCTAAAACTAGCATCCTATCTATTCAAAATTGTCAATTTTGAGAAGTACTTCTTTGTGGAGCTGAGAGATGGATGAAGTATGAAGGATAATCCTTTCAGTGATGCTTTGATTTTTTTGGATTCCCCTACAAGCTTGGCTGTCCAAAGTAGATAGCTATTGGAGGATGGTTTTAGAGAATTTGGGGCTGTGGTTTGTAGCTCTGTTGCTCAAAGAGCATAGGATTGGTTTTTAGGAAACTAGATCCAAATTTGCTTACTAAGTGATTTTTAGAGTAGCCTGAAGAGTTTGAGGCCAATTCCCCCAACTCTGCTATTTATTCTGTATCTGGAGTTTATAGATACCTTATCACTTGCATTTTCAACAGGCTTACATGCTCAAATGAAAATTCCTTGGGCTCGTCTGTTTGCAAAAGTTGATATATTTACATTGTTGTTTGGTGGACTGGATAGGGATTTTTTTATTTTTATTTTTCCTTTAAAGTCAGAGTCAAGGCAAAATACCATTTTGAATTGTTTGGGGATTTTATTTTGACGCTGTAGGTCAGCTACCTTGTTGGTGATCTTTAGCTGCCAAGGTTGACAAGAATGGCTTGTTAGATTCTACAAGGTACACTAAGTACTCAGTTTATTATTCCCCAAGTTATCCTACAAACCCTTTTGACGCCCTAACATATAACATTTGCTATTTTCTTATTTCTTACCAACGATAGAGGTATAAGATATTGTCAATTAAAAACATTTTCAATATGTAACCAAAACAGTACATGTTGACAAATTTATATTTTTTTAAAGTACTCTTGCTTCTTGATTTTAAGTTAATGGATGTGTCAGTTTTAGAATATTTGAACTTTTAGGCTAACTGAATATCTCTGCAAAGTTAGGTAGACCATTTTTGGGGGCTTGTTT
Source organism: Grampus griseus (assembly GCF_964374135.1). Classification (NCBI taxonomy): domain Eukaryota; kingdom Metazoa; phylum Chordata; class Mammalia; order Artiodactyla; family Delphinidae; genus Grampus; species Grampus griseus. The sequence continues at coordinate 71,833,282 of NC_139000.1, read as the reverse complement.
TTGGCAGCATGTTAAGCACTTTTATTTTCTGGTATTTTTAGTCAGGGTTTAATTCTATGCTCTTTGGTACTAAATTTCCTCAAGTCTGTGGACACATAGCAGGTGAGTAAGGGTATGTGAGTAGACCCAGAATGCGGTTCTAGAGAATGTTAAAGATTTAAATTGTGCTTATGTGCATGTATGGAATATGTATGTGAAAAGTACAATTGTGATCTTAAATCGAATAGCTTAATGTGAAGTAAGAATTGCATAGGTGTCGCACTTTTTGAAGCTTTGTTGTAATTTCAGCTGAACGACTTGTGTTTAGTGACAAGTGTTTAAATTCTTCGATGGAATCTCTAATAGTTTGTGAAATATGAATTCTGACATTTCTTATCTTCTGTTTTTAGCAGGTAATTGCTGCCATGGAAACACAACTGTCTAATGGGCCAACTTGCAATAACACAGCCAACGGTCCGACCACTATAAACAACAACTGCTCGTCACCAGTGGACTCCGGGAACACAGAGGACAGCAAGACCAACTTAATAGTCAACTATCTTCCTCAGAACATGACACAGGAGGAACTAAAGAGTCTTTTTGGGAGCATCGGTGAGATAGAGTCCTGTAAGCTTGTAAGGGACAAGATAACAGGTATGCAGTTTTATGTAAGGTTCCTCACGTGTAGAGGATTGTGTTTTAAGGTATGGGAAAATAAGTTTACTGCTTGTAAATGATTCAGTGCTCGAGTTTTACACATCTAGATTTTCTCTCTGTTTCTGGCTACATCAACAGTATGAAACTTAGTTTTAGAGAGTTTTAAGTTTTCCTTTTAAAGCATCAAATAATATAATAACTAGACTTTTTTATAATCTGAACTATACAATAACATCTTTGAAAAATGCTTTAAAGGTGTGTGTGTGGCTGGAGCAGCAAGTATCATGTTAACCTTTAGTTTTGAGATCTTTGAGCTTACATGATTTAGCATTTCAACAATGAAATACAAGGAGAATTGTTTTAGGAGAGGAAAAAACCTCTTAAAATGTCCTTTTTCTTAAGTCTCTATAGTCCTCCATTTGTATGGCCAAGTAAATGGTAATATTGACATTGTCAGTACGTAAATATTTGTACTGATACAATTTGAGTTTGGTAAGATCTTAGCTTCTGGAAAAAGTGGTATATGAGTGCTCCTCTTATAAAGGTAAGAATGAAAAGATGAGTATTTAGCCTTTAATGATGGTATATTTTGAATATTGGGTAGTGGAAAATCTCCTTAGTGTTTTGTAAGATTTGACTAAATTTTTAGAGTAAGGCAAAACCTAATTAAGGAGAGTGTTCTTGGCAGAGAAGGGTTAATGCTTCCTGCGGGAGTTGTTTTTAAACACTGAAAACAAATGAAGTGTAGACAGACTCTAGCTTTTTCATGTTACTGTTAAATTTGAGTGATGGTGTGTATTAAATGGCTTATAACCAAAATATTAAGCTAAATATTTGAAATGAGGACAGGATACTTAAAGGCAGTTTGAGGAGTTGGACGAGGAGTCTGAACTTTGACTGGTCGTATGATGTTGGTCACGTCAACCCTTGGCTTGAGCTTCAGGTTTCCCTTGGTAAAATGAGGTAGAAGGCAGAGGAAGGGGCGCCTAGCTAATTTCTGAGGCCAATTCTGACTTTTTCTGAGACGGTACCTTTAGCTGTTCTTTTATCAAGACAGCAGGGCTTATTGTCTCCAGGGTGACTTAGAGCTGTCACCTGGGCTTGGCCTCATAGTCGTATTTACTTGAGATACAGATTGAGGTTCACAGAGAGAATTTATTCATTAAACTCAAGTAAACCAAGTAAAAACTAAGTAAAACCTGGTTGTCATCAATCCATACATAATTATATTGTAACTAATTATGTTACTTAGACGTTCACCATGATTATCAGGAAGGTTTCTTTTTTGTTTTTGAATATTGATGTTTGAATGGATGAGATTTTTCCATTTCTTTTTCCAAAATCAGTGTGAGCAGCATATGTAAAATTTAGACGTGAAATTTATTAAAGAAACAGTTTTTGAAAAGTTGGGAAAAGTAGAGAACAAAGGCTTTTTATTACATGTGTCTGTCCTGGTACTGAATTTTATTTTATGTTTTTAGCAAAACAGCATCCTTTTATATGTGAATTTTGCAGTCTCTTCAACATAAATGTGATAAATGGTTTGAAGGTTTTGACATAAATGATGAGGTTTCTGGTTTGATTGCTTAGTAGTTATTCTTATTATTTAAAAAAATGTTGCTTGAACTAGGCATAAAGGTCACATTTTTTGTTATGGTAGATGAAAACAGTAAACCAATCATACATCCTTTGTATTAGGCATTTTCCACAGGAAACATTGCACAGATTTTCATCTCTTACCTCTGGTCAGTCTTGAATTATCTTACTCTTCTGTAAACCTTTTACTAGAACTATTATGTGGCAAAATTGGATAAATTTGACTTCTGTATCTTCAGACCCTTTGCTTCTCTGGCTTTACGTGGAGGATGGTAGTAATAGAACCACAGCGCATGGGTAATCTGAAAGAGTACCTGGTTAGATACTTAGATACTGGCAAAGTGTGTTAACATTTGTTGTCCATTTCTTTCACTCTCTCACCCCATTGCCTTTTCAGGGAGAGCTGGATAATGGAGGTTTCCACCATAGTGAAATTTCTGTTTAAAATCTCTCATAAGCTGAGTACCCAAGAAAATGAACAGTGAGCACCAAGGTCAAAAGATGTTTTTTCTAAGCGTAGTTCCATGATTTAGTCATAAATATTCCTCAAAATAACTGTTGCACTGGCAGACAAGTTTGAGAAAAATCTGTACTCTGTAGTTTTTAAGAACCATATTGCAGATCATTAACATAATAAAAACTATATTAAAATCCTGCAGTAAAGAAACCAGTTTGATTTACAGTTCCCCAGTCTTATTTAATCACAGAACTCATGGCGGCGGGTGTGTGGAAATACCTCCTTGACACTAGATTTCCATCGAACGTGTTGCTTTGGAAGTCATTTGTTAACTGGTTATCAGAAAATCTGTAATTCTTCCATAAAACTTGTTCACGTCAATAAAATATGAGCATGTTTCGTAAAATGAACATCCATGATAATGAACTATAAATTAAAAAGTTGAGTAGGCACATCGGAATACTAAGGACCTCTTCTAGTAACCCTGTTTTGATTTGGCCCACTAATGTCTTATTCTTGGTATGTGTTAAATCAGTATTTAGACGGGTCTGAATTGTTTAGCTTCAAACATAAAATTACCTTAGTTTTTTTTTTTTTTGTTATTCTGAGTTTCTTAGTAAGTACTTGTATTGAACAAAATAGTCTAGTACGTAGATTTCTAAAACTGGGTTTTGAATTGTTGCACCTGGCAAAGTGGGCATGTCTTCTGAAGAAGCTACTATTAACATATCTGTAAAAAGGTTTTGAAAGAATCTGTGGGGATTTGGACCCTGCCCTGTGGCATTTAGCATTAGTCATCTTGAGCAGTTTTTCAGTATATGTTTTTAGGGTCAGGGCAGAGTTTCTCAGTCCCTCTCTAATTATCCAACTTATTCTACCTCCTGGGGAGCTACCAGGGCAGTTCCTGGTATCTGATTTTGTAGGAGCGGGAGCATTAATTGATTGGGTTGTAAGAAGACTGGGATCACTCTGTGGGAAGAAAATTTAAATCCCTCCTTTTCACTTTTCTTAAGTCTTTCCTTACTTACATGGTGCTAAAACTAAGAAACTGTGTTTCAGGTACAAAATACCTAGTTAGGAAAGTATGTACCTCTTTCCTAAGTCCTAAAAGAGAGTATGTCATTTTTAGATTGTGTCATTGTTAGCAAATTAATGTCACTATTTTGATAGAATGAGGATTAGGGCAATACATTAAGAAATGTGTTCAGTTTCAAATACAATTATCTTCTCTCTAGTCGAAATTCTATTTATTATGTTGTTCATCAGGCTTGCTTTGGGCTTATGCCAGCTTTATGCTTCACCCTGTTTCCTATCTATAGGCATTAATTATGAGAAGCTAATGCTGTTTGTACAACTTAGCTGATGTCGGTCTGTCCCTTTGAGTTCTCAAATGCACTTCAGAGTCCTTGACACCTGCTGATGCTGCAGGAGTGAAATGGATTTTATGAAGCAGGGAATGAATAATAGAGTGTTGAGAGTCAGAAAAACCCTTGAGGTGACCTTAGCCAACTCCCTCGCTGACAGGTGAGGAGAGGCCCAGCTTTGTTGACATGTTGAGTCCAAGACTACACATCTATTAAATGGCAGAGCAGGGACCCTAATTCTGGTTTTCTCATTCTTCCCTAGCATGTTTCCTCCTTGCCTTTGTTGGAGGGCCAGAACTCACTCTTTAAAAGCTAAGCACAGGACCAGCTGATGAATTTCTAGTGAGACGTATAACTTGTACAGGGGTCACGAAGGGGCGTCTTCTGGTGAGTGGTGAGTCTCCCACAGGAGGAGAGTGGAAGATTTTTGAGGGTCAAGGAGTGAGGGATACATAAAACTAATGAAAGCATCCATGCTTCTCTAGAAACTTTAAATCTATGGTTGTCAATTCAGATAGTCTAGCCCTGTGGTTCCCAAGTCTGGCTGCATATCTTTACCTGAGGGAGTTTTAAATAATAAAGATTTCAGGGCTTCCCTGGTGGTGCAGTGGTTGAGAATCTGCCTGCTAATGCAGGGGACACGGGTTCGAGCCCTGGTCTGGGAGGATCCCACATGCCGCAGAGCAACTGGGCCCGTGAGCCACAACTACTGAGCCTGCGCATCTGGAGCCTGTGCTCCGCAACAAGAAAGGCCACGATACTGAGAGGCCCACACACCGCAATGAAGAGTGGCCCCTACTTGCCACAACTAGAGAAAGCCCTCGCACAGAAACGAAGACCCAACACAGCAAAAATAAAAACATAAATAAATTAATAAACTCCTACCCCCAACATCTTCTTAAAAAAAAAAATAATAAAGATTTCAGAGGCCCTGGGAATCTGTTGTCAGGAAAGCTCCCTAGGTGATTTGATGGGCAAGTGAGCAGTTTGGGGAATCATAGTCTTTATGGTCAGTAGAGTACCTGCATTGGAATCGCTTGGGATGACTGTCAGAAATACAAGTTCCTGGGCCCTGCCCAGATCTACCTATGGAATCAGTCTCTGTAGGTAGGGCCTGGAATGTGCCAATTACCTGGGAGTTATTGACTTCTTTTCCTGAATATTTTGCAGGGAGATAGAACCAGGGATTTCCAGGTTTATCTGAATTCTGGCTGGAGGTGGGTGGGACAGGTGGGTGTAACTGCAGTGCCTAATTGTATGGCAAACTAAGTTTCAGATGCTGTTCCCTCCCCAGCTTTTGATCTCCTGGGGGTCAGGACTAGAAACGTTGAATGTAAAAGTCACTGGGCTGTGTCTTTACTGAATGCCTGACCTGTCCTTAAAAGAGTGTGTGCGTATGTAGGTATGTGCATATGCACATATGTGTCTGTAAGTGTGTAATTAGTTTTCACGACTCCAGGATAGCTTGTTCTGTAGCTGTTAGTTTTCCTTCAAAAAGAGGAGATAAGAGAATTATAGTTGAAGACCTCAGGTAATGAGTGTTGCTCTTTTTAGTTTTGATGTGATAGCTTCATTCTTAGCCTAGGAATTGCTTGAGGTGCGCCCTATGCTGACCCTATAAGCTGCCAATTAGAAGCTTTCAGACAAAATGGAAAAACAAAGGCCAAAACAAACATATAAAAATACAAATTACAGGCGCCCAGAGGAGGGGAGGGGCTTTGCAGATGTAGATTATCTGTGGACAGGCAGTGCCTTGGCTGGGGTAAACTTCCTGAGGGCCCATGGGGTAAAAAATCTCATATAAAATGTGAGGGTTCTTAACTTATGTCCCTGTTGCTTCCTGAGAACTTCAAAGTTAGTTTTAATGCTGGTTTCTTTTATGAGGATAATGTGATTTTCAAACTTTATTTTGATGACACGATATTTTCCCCTCCTCTTTTTAACAAATATACTCTTAGCTCCTCAGGATTGAAACAGATAAGTGGTATTTTATAAGTCTAATGCATACCTTCAAATTTAATAGCATTTATTTACTGTGATGAAGTCAGTCAATCACAGTGAGCCCAAGGCTGTGATGAACACTAATTTGAAAATGTGGTTGTGTGCATCAATTACAGTCTTAAGGTCAGCTGTTAGTTGTAGGTATCCATAGTATCAAGAGATTAAGAATTCTGATTCTTGCAGACAGGTACTTGAAAAGATCTGGGCGGTTGGGTGGGTGGGTAGGTGAGTGGTGGTAGCTTAATAAATACCTCATTTTGCTGACTCTGGGTGCTATTTAATTAGAAATTTGGCAGAAAGGCTGGGTGTATGCCCAGGTATTCATAAAACAAGATAACTTGGCAGCACAGGGTAAATGCCGTGATGTCTAGTGTATTAACTGTGGAATATACATTTGAATATGGCTGTCTTTAGATATTAGTGGCTAAATTTGTATAAAATGAAATTTATATAATATGAGATGAAATTTACTTTTTTGTGGTATTGAAGAAACTATTTGTCTATTTATCAATATATCTTTAAACCACATTATTTTTCCATGTACTCTTGTTTTTTCCAAACATCATGACTAATCAGTCATTTCAAAAATTTGATGTTACTACTTGATGTTACTGGTTTTTATAAAGTTTCAGGGAAAAACTTTAAAATTTATTCTTTCAGGTTTATTTTTCTCCACTCAGACCTAACTTGGGTGTCTTATAGAACAATTTTCAAAGTGTCAGTCTTGATTAATTTAGATGAAGGATTTCAGGATGATGAAATTAGAAATTTATAAGATTTAAGAAACCAAGTACGTTTTTTTTTTTTTCTTTTTTAAAAAAAATCGTCAGGGAGGAAAAACTTTCCTCCACCCTCTTAGTTTAATTTGCAAGCCCCCAATTATTGAACCTAACAAAAGATAGGTTATACAATGTTATATGTCCATTGTATCTCAGTGAAACTGGGGGAAAAAGGGATTAACAGGAGAAGAGGCAACACAGTTTTTAGTAATATTTCACATGCATTGGAGTTCACAGAAAAAAAGTGAAGCAAAGAAGTTGTTAGACTCTGAGGCTTATATACCATTTTAACAAAGCAAAGGGGGTTTGGGTTCTGAGGGTGGGTAAATTGTAGGGGAGTGACCAAGAAAATATATAGGGGGAACTAATGGAAGATGAGAGCTATTTTAGCAAGGTTTATCTATGCAGATTCATCTTGGTGCTGACTCTCCATCCCCAGTGGTAAGAGTTGCTCTCCTCTTCCTGGTATAGGAGAGGGGAACACCTTCATAAGGGAAATTTATAACCTGCTTTTAGGCAGAAAAGAGTAGGGCAGAGAAAAGTACTCTTCCTGCATCTGTTGATTCTTAATTGCCTTTAACTCAAAATATTCCTTATGCTTACAACTGGCATATTTGAGGGGTGGCAAGGCATATTCTGACTCTCTTCACCATGAAATAAGTTTAACTCTCAGCAGACTTAGAAGAGTTTCTTCTTCTGATAGCCTGTGGTAATGAAACCTTAAATGACTAGTTTCTGGGAAGAAAAACATCTATTGTGAGGATATGGAAAAGTTTGAAAGAGAACCGTTCCTGATTAATTTGTAAATCATCTGGATTTTTGTTTCTCTGATTTCTTGATGGTGATCTTTGTATTAATTTGTTTTATTCCACTAGAAGGAAATGAAGAAAAGTATTGTAACTCTCAAGAGCAGGTTGCACAGTTCTCCAGCAGCTTTTGAAGACTATTTACTGTGAAAATAAGGTTGAACCTGTTGGTTAAATGAAGTTTAGGAGTTTTGACTCTGTGCTTTCTTGGCCCTTGTTGTCACTGGGACGTTTTGCCAATAGATTAGGAACATAGTGTTTTAGTGCCCTTGACCTTACTGCGTTATTAGTTTGATACAAAACATAAACTTTGTTAATGTATGCAAATTCGTAGAAAACAGAATACAGTTGAAGTTCTTTTGTAAGGATTCACCCCTTGAAATTTAACAAGATATGAATGCGTGTGTGCTCTTTGCTATTCCAGACCTTTCCACAGTGTTTCTTCTAGTTTTTGTTTACTTTTACATCAGAAAAAGTGTACATACGTACATATATCTATACATCAGGTGGTATAGAATAGAAACCATTTTCAATTTATTACTTAGTGGCTGTCATCATAATGATGGAAAAATGTAGATGAGAAAAAGATGAACTAAATGGAAGAACATAACGAACAAATTCTGATCCAGGAATCCTTCTTCTTTTTAAAATCTATAGAATGCTAAAATTCTGTTTCTCAGGTACGCAATTGATTTATCAATCTGCTTTTCTTTTGGTGGATTTTACTCTATTTTACTGCCTTATCTGTTACACTACCTTAGCACCAGCCTTTGCTTTCTTAACTTTCTAAATTATGAGTAGAGCAAAGTGTTTTTCTTTTGCACCTATTGGAACATTTCCTTTTAAGTATTACTTGAACAGAATAGTTGATCGTTGAAACTAAAGCTGTGCTTCAGAATTTGCCACCTTCTTTTGAGCTTGTTCTAAGTTACTTGACTTTCAAGTCCACTGCTGCTACTGGATTTTGAGAGCTGGGGAAACCATCAGAGTGTCCTTTCCAGCTAAAAACACTAACTTTAAAAAATATTTTCTGTCATTTTACTTGTGAGTGTCTTTTGATCTGTCAGGCCTATTCAGTGACTCATTTAGCATGATTTACTTCTTTTTTTAACATTTAATTAATTACTTATTTTTTGGCCGTGCCACGCAGCTTGCAGGATCTTAGTTCCCTGACTCAGTGATTGAACCCGGGCTGTGGCAGAGAAAGCATCAAGTCCTAATCACTGGACTGCCAGGGAATTCCCTAGCATGTTTCACTTCTTAATGTATCTGGTTTTGCTTCTTAAAGTATCAGAATGTCAGTTTTTGACACCATTGGATATCCCTTTTGTTGGTTATGGTATCTGTCATACATTTTTTGAGAGACTTCAAGCTGTAAAGCAGCATTGGCAGCTCTTCCAAGTATTGTGAAGAAATGGAGCCTCATTTAAAACTATATTTCTTGTGATCTAACTACTCAGTAGTCTCTTACATCATACATCACCATAGGTAATTGAGGGGTGATGGCAGAGGCCACGGTCTAAGACCTGCTGTCCTCCCTGTTGGAGGACCCCTGCCCATCCCAGAGGGTCTTAGACATAGCCTTCCTTGGCTGGCCCAGCCCTACCCTGAGCCAGAGCACAGGGTAAGTGTGTTCAACCAGAAGAACCAGGAGGGCTTTCCTGTCTTTCAGATCAAACTGTCATCCACTTCTAGCGTGCTGTGCCTGTGCTGAAGAAGTTCATTTCTTTGGAATCCAAAGAGCAAAAGTTGCACAGGGTTCCCTGAAGCCTAGAGCCTCTGGGTGGGGCTGAGTGGGAGGAGGGGAGACAACCATCTGTACCTCTTGCGGCCCAGGAGACTGTCTGACCATTTAAGAAGAAGAAGAAGAAGAAGAAGAAGAACAAGAAAGCAATATTCAGTTTAAACTGTGTTGATAAGCGTTTCTTCCCATCTTTCCATGTGAAATGGACTTTGAATGCAGGGGTGGTAATAGTATTTACCAAACCCCTATGTACACTAGGGTTGTTATTATGTTATTAGCTTAGCTTGGCATCAAGTTCTTGGGATTAACATTGAAACAAAATGCCTGCTGTCTTCAACTCCCCTGCTAGGGAGGTGGGCTCATGAGCACTACTTTTAGAGGTTTTAGCCTAGAAAGAACGCATTACACTTAAGTTTAAGTCCCAGCCTAGCCACTTACTTTATATGAGCTATTTGACTCCCAACTTGAGTTTCTTCCATAAAGTGCCTAGCATGTTGGGGTACTCTCTGTGTCCCCAGTCCCTTCTTACCAGTTAATATTCATTTGGTTAGAAGACAGTTGTAGATGTTTTTTTCTTTGGGTAAACTGATTTTTGAAAAAAATCTCCAAATAAATCTGTTGTTTTAGAATTCTTAGATTTTCTCATGATGTGGGAAGTTTGCAAAGCTAATTTCCTGTTCTTTGCTTTCTAGGTGATTTGACGAACAAAATTGATTTTCTAGGAGTGGGACAAAGTGGGACTAGGAAATACAAGGCAGGACTTGTGAGCCCAGAAAGATGATTGATGATATTACACCAGCTTCTCTGAACTAGAGCACTGGAGTATGGAGTTATTGCTCTGTGTGGTATTGTGTGAATGTTATTCAGAATGAATTAGCTTGACTTAAAATATGGACGTACTCTAAGCCAAGCTTCCCCAGTGGAGTGTTATTGATCTGGAAGGTCCGCAAGTTGTTAAATAGAGCCATGAGGTATCAGATAGATGAAAACTAACTGAGGCTTGTTTTCACTGTTACTGACAGCTTCTTCCTTAAGATTAATACCCCTTTAATATAAATTGTAAATACCAGTACTAAATATTCTAATTTCATAAAGTAAGGTTTTCAAGTAGAGAAATAGAGATGTGTGTGTGTGGATATTAAGAAGCCCAGTATTCCTGTAGTGTTAGCAGATCAGAGGACTTAGAAAAAAAATTGCTGTCCCTTTGTTTTCTTTCTGTTGAAATATTCATTGAAAGCATTTAAAGCATTGCTTTATTCAGTCATCACAGATTTTACAGATTCTAGTTTGTGTAAGGGGGGGTGGCGATTTCCATGAGGGCATGGTTAACTTAGCAGATGCAATTTTACATCTTGTTTTCCTTTTTTTGTTAAATCCTTATGCATATTGTGAATTAGAGTTTATTTTTAGCTCTTAATGAGTTCTTTTCTCATCATTGTACTTTTTGTTGGAACTCTGTTTTCTACATAATGCTTTGATTTTGAAGGGGGAGTGTATATGGCTCACAAGTCTTGTATCCATCCCCAATCCCCACTCCAACTCAACTAGAATTTGCATTTTTTTCATTTGAGGCAATAGATCTGGTTATTACCTTGTAGAGTAGATGTGGTGATGCCCTTGACTCTTCACAACCTGTTTGACCTTCGGGATTTATCCTGAGAAAGTCAGATTCTCCCTTTAAAGTAAGGTTTAAAGGAGACATATCTGCATGTAAACAGGTAAGCCAGAATCATTTCATTGTATTCAAGGTCACTGGAGCCTGAGGGAGCAACTTTATTTCTTCACGTTTTGAGCTTTAAATCCAGTCTTAAGGAGTCACTGGGTCATTAACACTGGCCTCCAAGATACTGTGTTCTGAATCCTTCTTCCTAACCCTGATACTTGTCTCTGAGAGCTTTTTTCATACCACTAAAATGAATTATAGTTGCTTTTAGTCCACTTTAAAATGTATCTAAATAGGCTGGTTATGGTGTGTCAGATCAATTGATTTCTATAAAATAAAGGCACTTTCCTAAATGATCTGAAATCGTATCTAGCCCTAGAATTCTGTGACTTTTCTCTTGTGAACATAACTGCAAAGTTACTTCTTCTTAAGCATAGTGCTTAGGGATTCTGACATGTATGGTGCAGACAGCATATTACCTTTTCAAGCAGAATGATTTGGGATCTAACATTTAACCTCAAGATATTTAACCAGGGTTGTTTTTTTTAGACCCTTATATTCTTGTTATTTCTGGGCCTTTATTTCAGGGGTAAATTCCCTTCATTCATGTTGTAATCAGGTTAAAATACAGAATTGTCAATACTGATTTGTTACTGTGTTTTTTTATCAATACATTTCCTTTTGTAAGTGCTGGAAATTGGAAGCCTTTCCAAAAAGGGATGATAAGGTTGTTCACTGCATTATATTCCCCAATTCCATATTTGGGAACATTAAAAACAGACCTAATGAGCTATTAAAAATCAGAATGTGGAATCTTCTGAGCTTAGGTTCCTTGATTTTTTTTGAAATTTTACTTCTCTAAGTGTTTATGGAAAACAACATTATGTGGACATAGCCATCATGTAAGGAGGGCATCTAATATTCTTTCCTGGTTTCTAGAGCTGGACAGCAGAGTTTTAGAGTCCCTCCTGCCTTTTTTTGAGGGTGGTGGTGGTGAGATATTGCAAATGAACTTAATTTAGTGTATACAGTTCTTAGGTGATTTTGGGTAGGTGAAAGTAAACATCAAAGAGGGAGGAGTGAGGCTTAGCTGTTTCTCAAGACCAAATTCTGCCACATGTACAGACATCTAGCAAGCTGGCCCTAAGTGACTGATATAGTTACTTTGCAAGCTTAATGAAGTCCCAGTTCTCTGTTCTTTTATAGGTGCTTCGAACACACCTTCTGTGAAATGTTCACTTGAGGCTGACAGCATTCCAGAGGTGTGGATCTGTGCCCTCTGTTTGCATATGCAAAAGGAAATCCTTCTAAACAAAGGCTAAACCCAGGACCATTTCATATTTAGGGGTCCTATCCATAAGGGTACAAGTTAAAGCCATCTTGGATTCTTGTGTCCTGTTTATACAGGGGTGGGTAGTGTTTGTAAACTACTTTAGCACATCTGCATATCTTGAATACCTTTGATTTTACCAATGAGACCCCATTTCTAACTCTCATTACACTAATTAACAATAAGTAGCTTAAGGAACTAAAACCCATTTTGACATTCATTATACTAATCAGCAGAGAAATGGTTGTTGATTTAGATATGGATAGTAGATAGTCTTGTTAACTAGTCATTTTTGGATGTTGGTCCTTACTTGTGTTTTGCTAGTTAATTATTCCTGGGCTGTGTGTGCATTCAGGATAGTGTGTTAGATGACCACTCCTAGAATTAAAGCTACTGGCACATAAATAACATCACACTGATTCATGAAAAACTAAAAAAAAATTAATTGTGGTAAAATATATATATAACATGAAGTTTACCATTTTAACCATTTTAAGTGTATAGGTCCATGGCGTTAAGTATATTCACAATGTTGTGCAGCTGTCACCACTATTTGTAGAACCAGTCCATCATGCCAAACAGAAACTCTGTACCCATTAAACAGTAACTCCCCACCCTGTTTCCCCCAAGCCATTGGCAACCACCATTGTACTTTTTATCTCTGTGAATTTGCCTATTCTGGGTACCTCATATAAGTAAAAAGTGAAATTGTACAGTATTTGTTATACCAAAGTACTTTATTTGTTTATTTTTTATAAATTTATTTATTTATTTTTGGCTCTGTTGGGTCTTCGTTGCTGCGTGTGGGCTCTCTCCAGTTGTGGCGAGCAGGAGCTACTCTTCGTTGCAGTGTGTGGCCTTCTCATTGCGGTGGCTTCTCTTGTTGCGGAGCACGGGCTCTAGGGTGCATGGGCTTCAGTGGTTGCAGCTCAGTAGTTGTGGCTTGTGGGCTGTAGAGCACAGGCTCAGTAGTTGTGGCACATGGGCTCAGTTGCTCCACGGCATGTGGGATCTTCCAGGACAGGTACTCAAACTCGTGTCCCCTGCATTGGCAGACGGATTCTTAACCACTGTGCCACCAGGGAAGCCCTACCAAAGTACTTTAAAAGTAAATTTTTTTTATATATATATATACACACACACACACACATATATATATAATTTACTTCTAAAATACTTTTAAAAATAATATATATAATATTTATAACATATATATTGTATATACAGTAATAGTTTCAGGAGATACTAAATTTCTTTCTTTGGACCATGGGCTTTTTCTGTGTATTTTATTTCCTTTCATTTCAACTTGCCTTTAGGAATCAACCCCTCCCTTTGAAATAATTTCTTTGTTTTCAAACTTAGTTCTTGCTAGTTTCCCATAAAAGGAATATCCAGGTAAAACAGTGAATTTGTGCAGTATTTAATCAGATTGCTCACTACTTGCAGGGATTTCATCTCGCCCCTTTGCAGTGGTCCCGCCTGGTTCAGGCTTGTTTTCTTCTTTTGGAAGTTGCCTGCAATCTCCATGGCATAACGGCAGGCCACCTGGAAGAAGAGGCAGTGGCACACACGGTAGATTCAGAAAAGAACTAAAGCAGCTTTGCTCTCCAGCAGTTTTCTCTGCCTTCACACTTTTTTTCTACTTCCTCTTCTCCCAGAGAGTCACAGCGTCCAGGGATGACCGCCTGTGGGGTGTCCTGGGACACAGGGCGATGGCTCCAGACTTCTTTCTCTTTATCTCACTTCATCCTTTCCTCCACTGAGAACCTGAAGGAAATCTTGGCAGAAAGCTGTTGCTCAGTAGAAGGAGCCAAAGAGGGAAAAATAGAAATTCTCTTCTATAGTTTTAGCTTTTCCTTCCATTTTTCTTCCTTCCCCAGCACTCCTTCTACCCACCCCACCCCACCCAATCCCACCTCCCCTAAAAAAAAACCACCAAAAAAAACAATTAACCAACCAACCAAAAAAAAAAAACAAAAAAAAACAACAAACAAAAACCCAGCCAGGGACATTCCTTTTTAGACCACAGGAACAATTACTGTAGTAAAGAAAGCCTTAAGCATCTTCCTGCAGCAACTTTGGGAGACAGATGCTGATGTAGGTTGAATTTAGAGGCAGGTGGTGGCCTGTTTCTGCCTTTACATTATTTCAGATTCTATGCTACTGAGTAGAGCAGTCTTCCTTTAAAATTTTCGGTCTCATATCTTCGCCTCCTGCCTTCTCTGTTGGCATCTGCCAGATGCCTGCTGGCTACAGGAACATCATTCCACGCTTAGTGACTGTATTTATTTTCAGTGCTGGCTATTGACAACTTAAAGAGCAATTCCATGAGTTGAGACTTAGCAGAAAGGCTCCCCCGGTGGAGGCTTTAATAAAATAATAAAAAAAAGTTAATACTTTTTATAGTTTAAGGTCTTAATTCAGGCTTCATGCAGACTTCTCCGCGCTGCGTTCTTTGTGGCGAGCTACCAAAGACCTCTTATTGGGATAGGGAAGATGTTCCTCTGGAGCTGTAAGTTCTTGACCGGTATTAGTGGTGAAAGTGACTCAGGTTAGCAGCCTTTGTCGGACTAAGAATCTTGGCATGCTGGAGAATATCAGCCAGTGTTGGGTACTTGATTCAGGGTAGTGACTATCTGTTAAAGAGATCCTGAGTCACAACATACTCTGATAATGTAATTTCTTACATTTTTTGCACCTTATTTTTAAGGTGTGGTAGAGGTGGAGGGAACTGGTCATAGTTTGCAGAGGGAGATGCAGAATGTTCTAAACTGGTGACTTTCTTTTGTTTTTGAGCTAGGAGTTAGAAGCAATGCTTTCTATATGCAGGGGATGGTCTGGTCCACTAGTGATTTGTTGATTATTCCATTTTATGGTCAATCTTTGAAGCAGTCTTTTATTTGATCAGAAATAAGAGAGGTATTTCTTTTCAGTTTGTATGGAGAAATTTGTAAGACCCTTCATGGATGCAAGAGAAGATTGTCTCTCTGATTTCATAAGACCATTCCATATTGAGGTATTCTCTTTCCTGCTGTACAGTTGGTGGGAGTATAGTTCCAGAAGCCAAGAGACAGGTTCTCTCTGTCCTTGCCTTAGTATAGACAAGGGGCCAGTATGGGACCCAAGCAAAATCAATTAAGTATTTTCTCCCAAGACCTCAAGGAAGTGATGGAAGGATGAGATGGTGATGGTGACCCATCTCATCAGACTGTGTGTTTTAGATCTGAGATGATGGCTGTTCTTTTCACTACTTAGCCCACTGGAGCCTGGTTCCTAACCCCTATTGATTCTGAAAATTTCTGTGCCTCTTCCAATAAATTCCCTTTTGCTAGTTAGCTAGAGTCAGTTTATGTTACTTATAATATAGAACTCTAGTGAAACAATTCTTGCTTAATTCACATTTCTGTCTCTGTGTGTCAGAGTTTACTTTTCTACACACCCAAAAGTAAGCTTACTGATTTTTTTTTTTTTTTGGTTGACATCACATTGATCCATAAGAAAGTAACTTTTGAAATTGCTTAGAAGTCCCTGTTTTGAACTCACTGTCTTTCCACACAGGGCTGTCAAAGAAGGTGCAGGTTCCAGGCCTCACTTTCTAGATAACATCTTGTTTAGACCAGAAAGTTTTCCATTAGGAAGTTATTTGAATCGAAATGGGAGATTGAGCCCTTTTTTGGCTCAGGTCATATTTCCAGTTAGTTGGATACCTTTCACACCTGTATCATTCTAACCTGAATTTTTAGTTCTTTAACATACCATGTGTGTTCAACTAGATTCTCTAAAGCACCTATGATGTGGAAGAAGTTAAGCTGCAGTCTAGAGTCATCAGATACTCAGACATATTACTGCTTCGTAGGGATAAAGGTGTTGTGATTTTTATTTTTATTTTGGTTTGTTTGGAACAGCTTTTACCTCTGATGGAGTCTGAGGGTTGTTGTTTAAGGACTATCTTTCACTTCTAACAAAACAATTACCCCTTTTTGTATGGTACTCTTTATTGCCAGTAACCCTCCAGGGTTCACATCCTGACCATTTTCCCAGTGTCTGTAGGGTAACAGTTTTCCCTCCCTTGAACCTGTTAAATTTGTCATAGCTATAGTAGATGAACTGCCCAAGCTGACCGCTTACTTGCCCTGAGACTTTTAGCTTTGAGGAAATCAAAAGCTATTGGTAAAGACGTCTGTCTCTGTTTTGCGAGGTATATACGTATGTGTATTTTATAAAGTCACTTGGCTCTATCTTTCAAAGAGTTGACTCATATTTGATTCACATTGTCATTGGTGGAGGAAACCGAAGTTCTGATACAATTATGCAAAAGTCGTAGGTGCAATGAAGATAATTGATATTCTGTCCTAAATAACATCTTGTGACTTCTCCCCCATTTCATTATGTTTTGTGGTCACTACTTTCCTCCTTGAGTGAGATCACCGGTAGTAATGGCATTCTCTGTGGTCACTCAGCTGGTTAATCTTCAGAGGTCAGTAATGTTCGGTGGCTCCTGCTGTTTATAGCAGCTGATGAGAGGCATATACCTTGTAGAAAAACAAGTTTGCTTGTGATTAACCTTCGTTTATTCCCTCTGCTTACTTAGTCATCATTTAATTAAAACCCCTTGGTTTCTAGCCATGTGGGGACATAGGTATGCTTAGAGGCATTAACTTTCTGTGCTCCATGGAGTCAGTGGTATACATCATCAGTATCCATTTTTTTGAACAGTCTTCAGTTCTCTTCGAAAAGATTAAATTCTAGTTTTATCTTTATTTTTAGTATTTTTATTTCTAATCATTGATGCAGAATCTTAACTTTGTTTGAAATACGATCAATTTTATGTTCTTACCATGCAACCTGTTAAGATATTTATGTAAGCTTTAGAGGATTAGATTGGGATTTCTGTTCAAGTAGCTTTAAGTAAAAACACAGCATGGAGGTGGGAAGAAGGATGGCCTGGCCAACATATTACCAGGTTTTAGGAAATGATACAGAAAATCTTTGAATAACACCTTAATTAGGCTGTAGATTCTGCATTCAGAAAACAAAATCCTGTGGAGATTGTAAAAATCTCACTCAGCTCCTGGTCACTTGATTTGAATTTCCATAGAAATTTTGCTTCACTTTTTTTTTTATCCTAGATGAAAGTGATAGAAAATTAAAATGAAGGAACACCTTAGCTTTGTAAGGAATGATGGAATCAAAGGCTTAGGCAGCAGTCAAGATTGGGAAGTAATTATATCTTATGGTAAGATTTAAAATTTGACCAAGGACAATTATTTGACGAAATTTGGTAACTAATATAGTTATCACTATGGTTAACCTTTAGGGTTTTTTTTTCTGGATATTCAACCAGAAGTCTTGAATTGCTAGGAAAGAGAAGAAATTATGGGTTAATTCCCATGTTTTAAGAGTGGAAGGACTATAATTAAGATGGCCAAGTAGCATAGAATACTTAATTGAATTTTTAAATTATATGTTTAATGTAATCTTTCATATTCTGGAGGCTTATGAAAAATAATTTGCCCCTCTTCCTTGCTTCAAAAGAATGCTGTTTAGAACCAGTCAATCTTTATCTGAATCTTAACTAAATCTCAGAGATGTCTGAGGTTTTTACACATACACAAGTCACAACTGTAAGATGATAAAACTTTTTAAACCATAATACAAGTTTTACTTCCTTTAGTTTTAGGTGTATGTTTTTTAGGGAAGAGCAGAGGATCAAGAACCCAAATAAAGTATAGAAGGCTTTTGGGTTAAGGAAATGCAATTCAGAGTATATATATGTGTGGTTTCTTGCTAGGAAATATTCTTCCTTGGGGAAAGTAAGATTGGTAATTTAGGTATATATGGAATACCTTAATAATGTTAGTGTTTATTAAGAGAAGTAGAATAAGCATTATATTATATTTGGGAATAGGACTTAACTAGTAAGTGATCTGGCAGCATACATGAGGTTTTCAAGTTTTTCCCCAAAGAAAGGAGATTAGTTTGTAATATATAACTATTTAGTGTTCTGTTGCTTTATAAAATAGCCAGTAAGAAATTGTCAGCAACAAAATAGGAAAACTCCTCGACACTAAAGGTTATTGCATACTAGAATGAACTAAAGACTAGTGTTTAGTGAAACCTTTGAGTGATGTACTTGTAGTCAAATACCTAGTGTTTTGTATAGCATTCTCCTGAATAGGATGCTCTTTAATGTGACTGATTCGAATGCACAGGTCTGAAATTATTTGTGAAACTTACTTGACAAGAGCAAGGTAGATTTTGTCACTGATGAGGTATCATTTAATGGATCTAGGTCTTAGACTTAGCAGGAGGCCATAAACTCCTTGACCCCTTTTCTTTAAGGGACGCTTGGTGGCAGAAAGATGAATTAGTATGAATGAGAGCTCTTCTGTTACCTGTCTTTGCCCTAATCTTGAAATGTGTTTGTAGAATTATGTAATATGGCCCCTAAAACCTAGAAGCTCTGTCTGTAGAAGTTGCTTTCTCACATCCAGAGGGTCCTTAATACTAATCTGGTGCCATGAAAACACAGCACTTTCCCCAAGAGTGAACCTCAGATATGAGAATAAGCAAGTAGTCCAGTAACTTTAGTAATAGCAGATGAAAGAAAACATTTTAAAAGTTCCTAAGTTGAATTAGTTGAGATGCTCTTCTTCTTTTTTTTTTTTTTTTTAACATCTTTATTGGGGTATAATTGCTTTACAATGGTGTGTTAGTTTCTGCTTGAGATGTTCTTCTTGAATAAAATTTTTTACCTGCACTCTGCTTGTAGATTTGTGGGTATATGAGACAATAAAATGGTAATAAGTTAAAAAGATTATTTTCGTGTTTAGGTTTTTCCTGTCTCACAGGGTTAATGTATCCAGGAGTTAGCAGCAGTGGTCAGGTATACTAAGTTGTGGACTATATAATTTGAATATTTCATTTTTAATATACTTTTAGTGGTAAAAGACACACCTCTCTAGTTCCATGTGATGGTGCTTTTGCTGTGATGCTGATGTGGACAGTGCTGCATCACCTTTGTGTGCTGAATGATTGTCTAGGCCAAATCTTTTAAGCATTTGCTTTTTTGTCCTTGTGTTTTTGTGAATTTTTAATTTAGAGGATTACAGGACCTAATATTTTCAGCTTTTAAACTAGGTGATTGTGGAAGAGATGCTTCTGTGTGATATGAATGTGGCAGTTGCAAGAGCTAGCCCCTTTTGTATTTCTGTTTAGATGCCATCTGTTAATTGGTGGAGAAATTGCACTGGGGTCTCAGAGTGGTTTGCTGTAACATA
Source organism: Grampus griseus (assembly GCF_964374135.1). Lineage (NCBI taxonomy): Eukaryota > Metazoa > Chordata > Mammalia > Artiodactyla > Delphinidae > Grampus > Grampus griseus. The sequence goes on along the minus strand of NC_139000.1, from coordinate 71,813,626 downwards.
GCTGTCTCTTAGCAAGAAACAAGGCGGATATTTATTTTTGTCAGGGCACCTCTTTGACTTAATGGTAGCCATGGCTCCCACCTGACTTGCAGCCTTTACCACTTTTACTGTGTCCTGCTCAGCTTCCTCTATAGATTTTGTTCCATGGGGATTCTTTCCTCTTTACTGCTTCAGAGAGGGCTTTTTTGAGGTCCTTGAAGCTGTATCTGCAGTATTTAAATAGGTTTCCTTTATAGTCAGCATTTATACCCTAACCTGCCAAAACACAATTGGTCTGTTTGGGGATTTCTCCTAAGTATAAAAATCAGTGCTTTTGTGTGACTATTTTAAATTGAGGGGGAGGAAAAAAAACCCTGCTCCTCACATCGTCTTGGAAATGTAACTGCCTTTCTTTATTAAATATAGACTAAACAAAATGTCCTGTACAGAGAGAAGGAAAATCGTATGTTATTTATACCTAAATCTTTGTGTAGATTGGGGACAATGGATTCCTCTGGAATTTTACTTCCTTTGTTGTTGCTAAAAATATCAGTAATTTCATTCTGGTCTGTCTTTTTAAAATAAAATGAACTAAAGTGGAGAGTTGTCCCCAGATGGAAGCCTTGTCACTTGTATGGAGGATACTTTATCAGTGATGCAGATAAGAAGGTGAAATATGTGCTTTTACTTTATTTGAAACTTTCTTTTCTTGATGATACAGTGCTCTCCAGTGTCTCCTCCTTAAATGACCTGGCCTTCCTCCCTCCCCATCTTTATTTTTTGACTTGGTATTACCATATTATATGTAAAGGACTTAGATATGTGTGTGAATTCAGAAGTCGTGTATAACTTCGTGATTGCTACACAAAATGTCAAAGTGAGGTTTGTTAACACTTTGCGCCCACTTAGGGTGGTTATTAACACTTTCACTCATAATAGCAGCTTAACTGGGAGTTGGGGAGCATTCAGGTACGTATGTTTTTATAGCTTTGTAAAAGAGATCTCAGAAATCGTAAGCCTTCCCTGGGGCAGTCATCTTGAGTGCTGCTCTTTGTTGTCTGGGGGTTATCTACACCCTGTTAGATTCATAGTGAATGAATATTTGAGAGGTCATTAGGTGGGTGGTTCTGTATTCATGTCAGAGTATTAACCTAAGGTTCTAAAGGTTCCTTGTGTCTTATTACTCTTATGAAGGTGAGATGTTATCGCGCCAAGGAAATACAGACCCTCCTGGGGTTTGAGGGGTTGCTTTCGATTCCAATCCTGGCCCTTAATCTGGAAGGCCCTCTGAAGGAAAAGAGTACTTGTTCCGAAAGTTCAGTTTTGGGGGAAAAGGCCACTTGGATTGAGTTAATCAGGCTCATTTTCAGATACGAGTGTATTTGGCAGGGACTCAGAGAACTGTAATGTGAACCAAAGTTTTTGTGGAATAGGAGAATTAGGAATAGAAGGTTTGGGCTGGGATTTGTCCAGATGAGAAGTTTGTGATTTAGGATTGGGGCGATTTGTAGGGACTTGTGAAAGATATGATGAGTTTTCATCCTCTCATTTTTGTCTTTTTAGAGATCTCTGGAGACTTTATTGAAAGGGATTTGGGGTCAGATCCCAGTTCTGGGTTGTCACGGCTTCTTCCCCAGGAGTCTCCTTGATGCTAGATCTGTATCTCCTTAGTGATTGTTCAATCTGCCGAAGTTAACCTCCGTAGGTTTCTCTCATGTGTTTCATCGTCACTTCCTGCTTGGTTCATCCTACAGTATGACCAATACAAGCCTTTACATGGGGTGCCCCAGTTCTCAAGATGGAGGGTCTGCTTCTTACCTCTGCACAGACTACTTGTTGTTCAGTATGCCTTTGGTCTAACAAACTCCTCTGTACTTCTCCACCAATTAGCTCTTCTCCATATGCCTGTTTCCACAGTTTCTCTGACAAGAATCTCCTTAAATTTCACCTCCTCTGTTTGAACCAACTAAAGCTTTCTCTTCAAGTTCATCCTGGTTAAGCTTGAAACGCCAGTGATTAAATATAGGTGTTCTGTCTTCAATAAGTGCCTGCATCTCTCTTGGTTATTGTCTTGCTTTAAATTTTTGAGCTAAGATCTTAGAGGGCAGAGACCATGTGGTACTGATCCCACCTGCTTTTCTACAGCTAGAAAGCCATGCTATGCGTATGAAAGCATTTCAATGCAATCTGCTGATGAGGGAAGTGTCTTGTGTGGGAGACGATTTTGGCAGTAGCAAACACGTTTGGCTTTAGCCATAAGAATTGCTTTCTGAGTTTCTGGAAAAGGAGTATGTAAAGCAAGTCCTGTTTTAAATGAATATTTTTATAATGCGGAGATCTCTAATCTATGCGTTTTGTAGTGATGGATTTGTTTTTGAGGGTTGAAGTGGTTTGTGTACCTGTGGGGCGATAAACCTTTTCGTGGTTTTTTCTTTTAATACATAGTGTCTTGATGGATTGAGAAAGAATGGTGAAGTTCCAGTCAATCAGTTACATGACAAAGAACAAGAAAAACAATGCAGGTGTATTTGGAGATTATGAACATCCTGGTTGAAAAGTTGTGTACTTTGGATGCACAGGACTCTGCCTCAAAATAATTCCCAAGCTTGGCCAAAGGCAGTGAAATGTATGCTGAAAAGACCGAGTTTGGATAAGTCAATTACGGTTTCGAAAACTACACTACCACTTAACAGCTACCTCTGTGCCTTTTGAGCAAGTTAGTTAGTATCTCAGGACCTCCATGTTTTTACTGTAAAATGGGTTACAGAGAGCTTTGTTGTGAGAATTAAATATGTTGGCTGTATGTAATACAAGGCTCATAAGATGCTTGATAGCAGTCAATAATTAGATAGTGGTACTGTTTGCTTCCAGAAAGCTAGAAAAAAGCATTTATGGGGCAGTGGGAACAGACTTCTCTCCCAGACTTACCGAGCTTTTCCTATTGGAAGGTTTTGGCTGGTGAACCTTTAACTTTGGGGCGAGTGAGAGACTTTTTTAAAAAAAAAACATTGTGTGTTCAAGAAGAAAACTTACCCTCTGTAACAATTTTTTTAAATCATGTGGACCTGGTGGGATTTGCACGGTCTGACTAATGTTTCCCATTCTTCTGGACAAAACACCACACCATAGTGGTTGGCAAAACTCTCTTATACAGCTCAGAAAGGGCACTGGGCTAATTATAGTGTTTAGGGCCTTTACATTTTTTTTCTTGCAATATCTAAATTTAAAAAATCTCTTACAAAGAGAGAAGCACATTAAGAAGCTGTACTGCTTTTTGATGGACTGCTTACGGATTTCCGTGTGTGTGTAGATTGACACCAGCTGGTAGTGCAAGCAACAGCAGATGCCCTTTTTACTACTGCAGTTGTTAACTGGTTTCCCTCTTTATCACAGTAATATTTTGAGGAGTATAGTTCCCTGGCCCTCATCTCAAATGATATTTATTTGAACAACTCTACTGCTTTTTAAGTAAGCACAAAATAAAGCAGGTAACACAAGCCCCTTTTTGTTTTTTTGGGTATTTTTGGCTGTGCCCTGCGGCTTGCGGGATCTTAGTTCCCCAGCCAGGGATTGAACCTGCGCTCTCGGCAGTGAAAGTGCAGAGAGTCTTAACCACTGGACTGCCAAGGAATTCCGCACAAGCCCCATTTTGTGTGTGTGTGGCAGGGGAAATCTGTATAGAGTTAATTATAAGAAACAAAGAAGTGAGACTATTGTAGCAGACTCAGATCTTTAACTGAGAGTTGATTTTGCCCTAGCTCAGGGTATGTTAATATCCTAACGTTTTTTGAATGGTAAGGTCTGACTTTCTGGCCAACTAACAGTTTTCTGGCTTTTGCTTTCACCACGGGGATAGCTCCAGTGTTTGAAGGTAGGCCTGCTGAGTTTTCTTTTAGAGCAACTACCTAAATCAGAGAGTAATGAGAACTGGTTTTTTGTTGTTTTTTGTTTGTTTGTTTTTAACAATGGTGTTGAGATGCTATAATATCATATTCGAATACTTTTTCTCAAGCTAGAGAACCTGGTCCAAGTTAAAGTCTTCTCCTAAGATGGGTGTACTAGAAGAAATAGTTTATTTTCCCACTTTAAATAAAGATCATTTTTCCTATTCTTCCTGGTCTCCGATGCAAGACATCTTAGTACCCATATGCACTATTTGAGAATTTAGAGGATTTAATATGCTGTTCTCAGAAGCCTAACACTGAATTGTGTGGGAGTTCTTAATGTCTGAAATGGTGATGTATTAAGAACCCACAGTTTTGCCAACTTAAGCAAGGTCATGCTGCATTGCCAGCAGATTCATAATTACTGGGACTGGAACTATAGGAAAATGGAGCTCTACCAGTTGTGTAATCGGAGGACAGATATGGCCATTAAAATTAACTCAGTAGGAAGATGCTCCGGTGCTTGAGGTCATTAACTGCTCCCTCTCGAATTAGGCTACTTAGGTAATATTTACCAAGTGATGACTGTTTACAACTTTGATTTCAGCAGAAAAGTTACGATTTAAACTCTTCTATGTTATCTGAATATATCTGTAAAGTCCTGAAAACCATTTTAAAATATTGGGCTCTTTAGTCTCAGGCCAGCTTTATTAGCAGTTGGGTAGAAGATGAGTCTTCTGGTGAGCCATCTGTTTTCTGTATTATGTGAGTGTCTAGGTTGAATTCTCCATCCTGGTGATAATCCCTGGTAATATCCTTTGGGAAGCTGGTAAAAATGCTCCAAGCTTTCAAGGGAGTCTGGCTTGGTCTGTAGTAATAGGATCTCACCAGTTCTCTGCCTCACAATTCGATCTTTCCCATTAGAGGGCGGTGAGGAGGACCTGTTTAATTTGACCTGAGTTAGTTGAATATTTAAATGGAAGGACCTCCTGCATCTGGCATCTGAGGAGACTCAGGCTAAGTCAGGAATTAAAATTTGGAGAGACTGGAGAAGATGACATCCCTCTGTTCTTCTAAGATTCTCTCAAAGCTTTCCCCTGATGTGTGGTACCTGCATGGTTTTGTTACACATCAGATCTGAGATGTTGAGAAAGCTCCTTTGTAAAGTCTGATGCATGTTGTTGTGGTGCCAGAGCTGCAGTGCACAGCCTGTCTGAACAGACACACAAAACCAGTGCCCAAGAACAGAAAGTCCATCTGAAGAAACACAACACATTTGCAACTTCATTTTGTGTTTGGGGGAGGAGGGAAGAAGGGTGTTAGAATGAGGGAAAGGAGTGGGTCTGTCTTTAAAAACAAAAATTGTACCCCCTTGGAGTGAAAACTTGTTTTCCTAAATCAAATTATTTGCTTTTTTTGTTAAGGGATGCAGTTTTATATAGGGACTATGTTTAGAAACAGTGTATCTTCCCAATTTGCTTTTTTGTTGTTGTTGTTAAGTGTTACATTATTAAACCTCAGATTGCAAATAGTCTTGCTTGTCAGAGAGGACCATAGTGACCTGTTTCTGCTTACTGGGGGATTTAGAAAATAGTCATGCTGCTTTTGTCCTTTTTATTTCATAAAGCATTACTACTGCTTTAAATAAAATAATAGATACACATCAATCAGCATAGTCACCTTTTATTGTTGATTCAACTACTAGGTTTTTACAGAATTCACTCTGCATTTTATTTGACTTGTACATGAATAGTCTCGGCAGACTTAATTATATTAGTGAAAAAGCACTTTCAACAAAATTATATGCTGACATCCCATAATTTATACTTACAGATTTGTGAAACAGATTTATGTAAATCTATCAAATTACTCTAGGTGACATTATTTTTTTAAATTGAGATTTTATTTAAATGGTATTCGTAGAAAATTTTCATATGAAAAATTTTACATGAACTGTTTGAAAAAATGTATCTTTACATCACTCCCTTATAAAGACAGAATACTGTAACATTTGAGCATCTTGTCTCCTTTTGTTCTGTAACCATCTGGTACGATGTAGGGACATGGGGAGCATGTTTATAAGGGCATCTCTCTTCTAAACCGTAAGTTCCTGGAAGGCAGATGGCTGTTTCTTCGTTTGTTCATTCTTTTTTTATTAGCTTGTTCGTTCATTCATTGTTTCAATGAGCATGTTAATAATCTATGCTAAGGTCTTTTATATCAGGAACTATGCTCAGCTTGCCCTTGCTCAACAGTCTAAGGGAGGCGACATCCAAATTGACTCAATACCCATACGTATTAAGATAAAGGTATATAATATAAAGGCTGTGGAAGGACTAGGGAGGGGCACTGAACAGTGAGCATTGGGAGTGGGACAAATTGTGGCAGGAAATGGTCTCAGAGAAAGTCCTAAAGGATTTGTCAGGGCTGGCCAGTTGGAGATGTGTATTCCAGGCACAGGGAACTGATTATGCGTTTCAGGGTATACGTATGTATAGGAGTAGTAGAAGTAAGCAAGAAGCTGATGGTGACCTTGGAAACCAGAGTGTGATTGGGATTTTATTCTAGAAAGATAACCCAGACAACATTACAGTTGAGAATGACTGGTTTTGGAGTTAACAGGAGTCTAGGGAAGGGATGATGGGTTAGGATATTGTAGCAATAATCCAAATTAGAATAATACATGAGGACCTGTGCTAATGCCAAGGGGCTGGGGCTTGGGGTGGGGGCAGATTTAGCTGGTAGAACAGACGGGATGTGATACCCCTATGGTAGAACTTGCACTGAAATGAATCTGCTTGCACAGCTTCCCTAGTAAACTATGAGCTACTTCCTTGAAGTGTTGGATCAAATGTTATCTTCAGGGTGGGGCCTGCGCTCACCACTATATTTAGGTCAGCAGCCCTGACCCTGCACTCCAAACTCTCCTCTCTCTGCTTTTTTTCTCCTTAGCCCTTAGTCTCTTGTAATATATACTGTAGAGCTTGTTCTTTTGTTTCCTTCTACCAGAATGTAAGTTTTACGAAGAGGAATTTTTTGTCTCTTTGCTTATCCTCAGGGATTAGCAAAGAGCAGATTTTCTATAATCACTGAACAAATGAATGCTGAATGTTGGTGAGAAATATGTAGGATGACTTTTTTAGAAATTTATTTTATCTATTTTTGGCTGCGTTGGGTCTTCGTTGCTGCGCGCGGGCTTTCTCGAGTTGCGGCGAGCGGGGGCTACTCTTCACTGTGGTGCGTGGGCTTCTCATTGCGGTGGCTTCTCTTGTTGCAGAGCACAGGCTCTAGGCGTGTGGGCTTCAGTAGTTGTGACTCGCGGGCTCTAGAACGCAGGCTCAGTAGTTGTGGTGCACGGGCTTAGTTGCTCTGCGGCATGTGGGATCTTCCTGGACCAGGGCTTGAACCCGTGTCCCCTACATTGGCAGGCCGATTCTAAACCACTGCGCCACCAGGGAAGCCCTAGGATGACTTTTAAATACAGAATTTTATTTTTCACAATTCCATGTTGAGAAGGGTCTCACTTAATATAGGTTGGATAAAATTAAATTTATGTACCAGGTTTGTAATCAAGAATTGTGGTGATCTATTGCTTTTACCTTTAAACCTGAGGGGGTAATTTGATACTTAGGACATTGATAATCATGTGAAATAGAAAAGACTAAATAAAGTGACCTTTGAATTAAATGGGTCCAGAAGATTGTGTATTTTTAATTAAAATATGCAATTAAATTTGTAATTAAAGTATGCTATTAAAAGCAATGTAGGTGGCAAGGGAACGGCTGCTGCTTTGAATTATGCACCGTTTGGGATAAATTGGAGTTTACTGTGTTTCCCACTAGCACTTTGTCACTAAACAGATTCTATTCCTGCTCTGACCCCCGCGCAGCTCTCAATGTGCCTCAGTCCCATTCAGAGGCCTTGGAGTGTTTCAGCTCTGTGCTTTAGATCACTTGACCATGGCTCTAAGCAGCCTGTTTATAACTGTTCTCCTTATGCCAAGGAACAGTTTATAAGTAATTGTTCTGCCTCTTGTGAAGAAGTGATCCTTCTCTGTGGCATATATTTAGATTAAAAAGAAGGGTGCAAAACAGAAGGCATCCACACAGACACTGTCTACAGAATACCATGCGCGGAAGTGCGGTATTGAGCTGGAGCTTTCAGTACCTGCTTTTGAAGGTTTTAGTCCTATGACTGTAGAGATACCTTCCTCCATAGTGAAGTTTTAGAATCCCAGCTGTGACTATTAGGACCAAGACTTAGATTAGTGCTTCCAAAATCCCTAAGAGCATGGGACCACGAGTAGCTTGTGAGGATAGCTGGGGACGAGTGGCATTGACCTTATTCTTGATGTTCAGCTACCAGAGGAATTTTTTGGCTTCTAAAGACAGGATTTATTTGTCTTGAAGGCTTTTTGGGGTGAGCCTTAGCTTTGTCATTTTGTTCAGAAGTTTCTTTTGATCATGTTGGTTTCCATAATTGTTATACTTGGAATTTAAATGTAGAGCTTTATAGGTTTTTTAAAGAAGTGATTCTTGGTTTTGAGATTGTCAATATGCACATTCTAAATTCAGAATGACGTGAAAAATAGATTTGGAGGATATGGTTAAATGATGCTTGGTTTCCAAGCCTTCCTTGGTAGTTTATGAGTGTTACTAGCTGATGCATACAAAAGTGGGAAAAAGTGGGTCCAGGCTAAATATTTTTTCTTGATGTTTGACTTGCTACTGCTTCTGTTTTTTAAAACTCTACTCATAATAACCTGAAACAGGCACTGTATAAATAAGGTGCCTTTACATTGTCATAGGAATGAATAACAGTGTAGGAATTCATATATACTGAAATTGATATTTGCACAAGAAGTACTGGAATTTGAGACAGTAGGCAACTGTCTCAAAACAAGTTTTTCTGGTAGAGCTCTGTTAGAAAATGTGTGGTTACATTATATTTCAGGCATACTGAAGGTGACCCAGGTTCAGATATAAACTAGTTGTGAATTGAGGGGAGAAGAACATAGCATTTCAGAGTCTTGGATTCAAGTCCTGACCACTACTTTCTGCCTGTTTTTTCCTTTAAGGAAGCTGATTGACCTTGCCCAGCTTCAGACACCATTTCTTCCTTACAGGGAAGAATATGAGTATCTCACAAGATCAGTGTGAGGCTAAAATTAAACACTAGAACACCACACAGCTTAAAGATGAGAATGGGGAGAGTCTTGCCTATCTTTATATCATTTGTGATGCCTCTGTGTATTTTAAGCATCCAACACATATTTGCTGACTTGATTAACTCACTTTAAAATGAAAATCTGTGAAGTTACTAACTCCCTTGTAGTTCCAATGCCAACATGTTAATGCATCTACTACAGTGGATTTGGGAATGCAGCCGTTTAGCAGCAAATATCTCCTTTCATATTATTTTACTTAGGGTAGTAATAACATTTTGCTTACCTTAAATACTAATTGGCAGGTGTTGCTCTTCCTAATACTACCACTAAGCAAATTAGAAACTTTGTGGCAGAGAGCTCATCTGGGCATAAATATTGATTTTACTCAATTTCCAAGAGTTGAAATTTGGTTGACTCCTCATTAAAACTAGCCATGGCTGCTTGAGGGGGTCAGGTCAAAGACCCATTCATTCAATGGCTAGACCATCTGATGGTGACATTGATGATAATACCTTTGGTTAAATTAATAACACCACTGCGCTTCTCATTCGTGCATTTAGCAAACTTCTTGAGTGCCTACAATGTGCTAGGAGTAAGAGCTCAGAGGACAGGGCAAGAGACAGCTAAGCAGGTTAGGATTTTTTACTTTACCCAGTGACCCAACTCCAGCAGGCACTGCTCTGCTAGAGAGTGACCTCGGTAGGCAGTAAACTGTTTCTCTGAAGTGATGGATAACTTGAAGATTTTAGAAGAAAGACATCTACTGGTTTTTTAAAAATGCATCGGTAAAAAAGGCAGTCTTCTTGCAGCGTCACTTCGCATGCCCAGACCATCAGCATCTGGCCCCTCTAAGAGCTCCCAGAAGCCTTATTTGCAGCCTCAGAGTATCTCTCACTATTAAAACTGTGATTCTCAGCCTTGACTGCATATGTTAGAGTCACCAGGCTTTAAAAAACCTGGTATCAATGCTTCATAATAGACCAATTAAAAAAGAAAAACTTGGGGAAAGGGACTCAGGCATTAGTTTTTGTTTTTGTTCTTGTTTTTTAAGTAGATGATTCCAGTGTGTGCCAAGATTAAGAAAGGACTTTGATTAGAAGCTGCCAAAATACAGGTGTGAGGGTGGTGGAGAGGGTAGGTAGGAGAAATGGACTCAATGCTAGTACAATTGATAATTTGATTAATTTTGTTATAGAATAGCAGTGTGACAAAACCACTCAGTGTTCACTTTGCCTTTCCTTCCCCTGTTATATTGGTAGCATCTTTCTGGTTTAATTTTAAATGAATACATGTAAACTCCTTAACATGTAGTAGATATATGTTATTTTTCCTCACTTTATTTTTTGACTGGAGTGGTCTACCTCCGTCAATAGTGAATGTTCTCATCACTGCCTTAGCAACCTCACTGGGTAGGAATTATCCTCATTCTAGAAATAAGGAAGTTAATGACTCAGAGAGGTTAAGTAGTTTCTTCAAAGTCACACAGCTGGTAAACAGCAGAGCCAGGATTAGAACTTCTGTGTGTTTATCTCCAAAGCCTGTATTCTTTTCATCATAAACAGCTTCTTTGAGCAGATTTTTTAATGTTCAGCCTATTTGAATCCTGCTCAGTGACAACAGAACTGCAGCACATTTCATAAGAGGGCACTGGGCATGCAATAGACACATGATAAATGTCAAATTAGGAAAAAACTGAATGCTTAAAAATGCAATGGTTTCACATGCAACTTTTAAAAAACAGAGCCTCGAGTAAAACACAATCTATATGAGTAGTGTGAGAAAAAAAAAAAGAACTGAATTAGTTTTAGCTCTCTCCTAACCCCCTTTTTTAAAAACAGAAAAAAATATAATTTGATAAAAGGGTATAAGCTAGCAATGATTATCCCCTCAAAATTATTGTGGTCCCCAAAATATAATCCCAAGTTTTCATGGTTATTAGGCATTGTGTTTAGCCTTCTCTCTCGCTCTCTCTTTTTGTATACTTATAAAGAACCACATTGACCACTCTGGTTAGCCTATTCTAAATATCTGTATTCATAACCACTTGGACCTAAGGTGCTGCTTAAAAGAAAAAAAAAATCCCTTTTTTTTTTTGCTATGAAATTGATCCAAAAATGGTAATTAATAAGAAGTATTTGGACCTTTACTGGGAATCTTCCAGGAAACCCTCAATTGGTTTGGTTTGACTTTTAGTAGACTAAATCTTTTTAATGTCCATTTTTGTCACCACCCGTATAGTGTTTCTCGCCTTTTCAAACTGAGAAACTTGCCCTTAGTTGAAAAATGGAGACCTTTAGGATTGGCTTTACTTGTCTGTGCGTTCCATTGATTCCGATCTCTTGTTACTTCCTATAGAGTCGGGACACATCAGTGAGCCAGAGGCGAGAGGGCTAAGATGATGGATAAAAGCAACAATAGACTCATTTGGAAGCAACTCTTACTCCAGAATTATTCTGTTTTTTATCTTTGTTTATGCTTTTCTTTCTTTTCCACATGTTCTCATGGGCTTGGATGTCCTCAAGTGTAAATCTTTGTGTTCATATTTCCCTGTATTCCTTAGCTAGGTCTTCAGACCCCTTTTAGAAAATTGGATTCAGTTTATTTGAATAAGCTCCTCTAAAATTAATGTACTTATGCATATACACACATATATTACATGTACACACACACATACTCACGATTCTCCACCGTTTTAGAATCTGAAATAATTGTACTTGGTAAAGGCTGTAAATTTGTCAGGGTAATGTGTACAGAACACTGACAGATTCTTGGTTGATGCTTTTCGCTTTCCAATTTTATGGGTAAGGAAACTGAAGCTGAAAAAGTCGTGCCCATGAAGCCCACACAGCAGCTCAGCGGAGACTTGCACCCACAGTTTCCGAAGCTGAATGTTGCCTTGCTGCTGGGTGCTCTGGCTCAGGCAGGACATGTATGATGGAACACTTTGGGTATGTGTGTTTTTTAAACAGCACAGCTTGCTGAGTTCTAACTGATGTTTAAACTTGCAACTGTAATAGACAGGAGATGAAAAAAGGCCACATGTATATTTCTAGAAGAATTAATGTAGACTTTTTTTTTCTATTGAGAGAGTGTGCTGGCATTAATGACAAGACCATATGCCAGAATGAAAGTGGATGTCTGTCATCAGTGGTGTAGAGCTAACGTATGCCTTTTTCCCATTCCCTTTCATTAGGACAGAGCTTGGGATATGGCTTTGTGAACTACATTGACCCTAAGGATGCAGAGAAAGCTATCAACACCTTGAATGGATTGAGACTTCAAACCAAAACAATAAAAGTAAGTTTATGGTTTTTTTTGTTTTTTTTTAATATCTGCTTGCAGAACAGAGGTTAAAAGAATTAAGGTCTACTTGCAGTTCTTTCCTTTATTCATTTTGTGCCCATATGGACACTTCTCTGGGAGGCATAGCAGAATTTTTTTGTTTGTTGCATGATGAGGGAAACTTTATTCATGAGTACTACATGTAATTACTTACGTGTTAACAAAGGGACAGAGCAGCAACTTTCTCAGATAAGTACTTTATGAAACTTACTGAATTAAATTTCCTTCTTTGATAGAGAATTACTTGCCTATAATTTGAAGAAACCTTATACCATTTCTTCTAGCACAGGGGTTGGCATTCTTGTTCTGTGAAGGGCCAGGTAGTAAATATGTTAGGCTTTGCCGGCCGTGCAGTCTGTGTCACAACTTCTCAATTTTGCCCTCATAGCTTGAAAGAAGATATAACCTCCATATGAACAAATAGATGTGGCTGTGATCCTATAAAACTATATTTATGGGCACTGAAACTTGAATTTCATGTAATCTTCATGTGTCACAAAATAGTCTTTTAATTTTGTCCCAATCATTAAAAAATGTAAAAATCATTCTTAGTTCTTGGGTCATAGGAAAACATGTCCTTGGGCTGTAGCTTGACTCTGTTCTGGCAGATTCAGTTTACTTTGAGGAGACTGACTAGAAGAGTGTACATGCCACACAGGTTATTTTTTCTGTTACAGTTTTCTTTTCAAGACAAATGGTAAATAATTTTACGGATGTTTTTCCTGCTTTTTTGAATTTTTGAAATTCTGATGTAAATTCTCTCTGGATAAGAAGTTAATCCAGTTTGCTGTGTAGATTTCTTTTCCTTTAGAATATGAAAGGGACGTTGCCTCTGGAAGAAGCTTAGTTCACGTGCCATCAGTTTTCCCTCTCCTGCCCAGTGCATCAGTCTTTCTCACTGAGTCTGGATGAGGCTCCCAAGTATTTTTTTCAAAATAGTGTTCCAGACAACCTCTGTCAATTGACTCAAGTTGGAACCTATTTTCCACCCTTGATTTAAGAACTCAGCTCAGACCATCGCCTGGAGTGGTAAGGGGAAGTTAGTCACAGCTGACTGTGGTATCCATCTTGCTTAGAGACGTGTCTAGAAGATTTCTGCTCATTTTCTCAGGTATCTGGAAATGCAGTGTCATCTTTGTGCTTAAAAGTTGCTTCTCTCAGGGCTTCCCTGGTGGCGCAGTGGTTGGGAGTCCGCCTGATGATGCAGGGGACATGGGTTCCTGCCCCGGTCTGGGAAGATCCCACATGCCGCGGGGCGGCTGGGCCCGTGAGCCATGGCCGCTGAGCCTGCGTGTCCGGAGCCTGTGTTCTGCGACGGGAGAGGCCACAACAGTGAGAGGCCCGCGTACCGCAAAAAAAAAAAAAAAAAGTTGCTTCTCTCAGAGTTGTCAGTTAAGGTAATTCACTAGCCCTGGGTAGTTTTGACATCTTGTTCTTTATATTTTTTGGCCCAGAGGGAAAATGCCTCCCACCACTGTCTCATCTAAAGGAAACTGTATGCAGTGGCCCCCAAATATACTTGGATGTAAGATGTCCGAGATTCTGCATGTTTCTTGGTCAAGAAAATGTCCTACGTACAAACCGTCTGATTATTAGATTTCTAATCCATTCTAAGATTGCAAACACTTGTTTATTTTGGCCTTGTTTTTTCAATCTGGATGATTTTTTCTAATTGTCCACACTTCTTTGCACGCTCTCTGTTTGTGTCACAGAGATTAACCTTTTAATAGTACTGTTAAGTGTAATGATCAAGTGTCCTTAAAAAGAAGACATTCAATGTCCAGTTACCGTCAGATTGTTTTGTGAATGCTGTATCCTACTGCAGATTTTTGTGAGGCTCCCAACTTAAACTGACTTCAGGATTGCTGCTAATTTATCGTAGTTTTGAGGTCCTGAGTGGTGGTTAAGAAGAAAATGGAATAGATGGTTGGATTGACATACCCTTTTCTCCATTCCAGAAGTATCACCCTCATTTCGTTCTACTGAGTCAGCTCTTTTGCTCTAAATCAGTTCTTTTGCAGTAAGGTCCACGAGAAGGTAGAAATGCAGGGGAAACAGGTCTCCATAGAAGAAATACCCATGGCCTGCACAGAGACCATTGGTGACAGCTGCTTCCTCACTGTCCATCACCCGGCCTTCTCTTCAGGGCCCAGCTGCTCAGGCAAAATACGTGGAAGAAAGGACAGTAATGCCTTGTGGCTTTTACGCCACATGTGGCATCTGCTACTTTTCTTTGGATTTTCTGAGATGGGGGTGGAGGTGGTGGGTAAGCAGCAGGCTACTTCTTTCCCCACCCCCATTCAGTTCCTGCAAAGATACCAGATAACAGCTGGTGTCCTCAATTTGGCCCACATTTCTCTGAGGCAAAGCAGACCATTTTCCAAAACTACATAGCACCATTTTTGTCTATTTGTTCTTTCTATGTGTGTTTTTTTCCCCCCTTATTTTCAGTTAGATGTGTCTTGTGTTCTTATACAACATTTGAGCCAGGTTTTTCCTAGTGTTCACTGCTCTAAGTACCCTTTGGAAGTTGTATTTAAGCCTTTCCGGTCCCTATTCTGTAAATTAGTCTCTTTTTCCTTTCTCCAGTCTGTCCTGGTCGTGGCCGTCAAAAAACACCACTTTCCTCATATTGCTTCTCACTCAAAATTCTCTCATATTCCCCTACTCTTTACCATATCATTTGGCTTAACTTTGGAGTGACCCAGTGTTATTACTGTTCTCTATGGTAGTCAGACTGGCTTTTTGCTTGCAAGCGGATCTTATTCCCAGCCTCTGCATATATGCTCGTACAGCTCCCACTTCCTGGCATACTCTTTCTCACTCAGTTTATTTTTTATTTAGTTTTTAAAATAAATTTATTTATTTATTTTTGGCTGCGTTGGGTCTTTGTTGCTGTGCACGGGCTTTCGCTAGTTGCGGTGAGCAGGGGCTACTCTTTGTTGCTGGCGGGCTTCTCATTGCGGTGGCTTCTCGTTGCGGAGCACGGGCTCTAGGCATGCAGGCTTCAGTAGTTGTGGTGCGTGGGCTCAGTGGTTGTGGCTCGTAGGCTGTAGAGTGCAGGCTCAGTAGTTGTGGCGCACGGGCTTAGTTGCTCCGTGGCATCTTCCCGGACCAGGGCTCGAACCCGTGTCCCCTGCATTGGTAGGCGGATTCTTAACCACTGCACCACCAGGGAAGTCCCTCTCACTCAGTTTAACAGCAATCATCTCATCTTTTAGAGCCTGTCTGAAGTTCTTTCTTCAGCTGCTGCCTTCCTGGGTTGTTCTAACTCGTGTTGGGTTCCCCCCTTCTTTGAAATATGTTCTCTTTACCCATGAGGAATCACAGAAGTTTTGGGGTCGAAGGGACCCATATATGATTTAGACTTAAGCACTAACCTCTGCCCCCAGTAAAAGAGTTGAGACCTAGGTAGTGGTCATAGAGTTTAGCTTAGACCAGGCAGTTGAAGACAGAGCTGTGACTCAAATCCTTGTCTTTTGATATCTACACTAAAACTCTTGCCGTGACACCATGCTTTCCGTTAGAAAGCTGCAGTAGATTAATTCATATATACGTTATGTACAAGTGTACAAGTGTTTGTGCACCCTTGAGTTCAGGTTTCTCATATGTCTTCCAGACCACCTAGCATTTATGCATTTTATAGATTGGAATATTAAAACAGTGAATCAAGTGCTGTGAAAGGTGGTTTATTTAGCAGTTTCTCCTGGGGCTTCCTAGTAGCATTAGCCCAGTAGGGTTTTGTGCAATAGAGGGATGGTATGTTGAATAAATGACGAATATTCAGTATTTCTGCAATGAGTAAAGCAAAGTCCCTCAGGCACTGTGAAATCCTAAAGCAGTTATTCCCAAACTTGGTTGTATCAAAATCACAAGGAGAGTGAGTTAGAAGTACAGGTTCTGGGACCCACTTCAGACCTACTCAATCAGTGTCCAGAGGTGAGATGCAGGAATCTGTTTTTAATATGCTTTCTAGGTAATTGTGACAGTGAGTCTAAGACCTAGCACTTAGAAACTACCAAAATGTACGTTTTTTTGAATAGATGGTTTCTCTAAACACTTGGTATTTTTGCATGCAAAGTTCCATTTGTCTTCATCTTTTACCTTGATAATCTTCTTCTGGATAATTCACTTAACTGGAATATTAACCATGCTTTTTTTTTGAGCGTGCTGAATGCTAGTTTAGTATTCAGAGTAAAAAGCAGTTCATGCAGTTTTCACTTTTTAAGAGGTGTGGCTTAGAAATTAGAAAAACTTAATATGTTCACCTTATGTTAGAGAGAGGTTTATTTATTATGAATAGCAGCATTCATAGGTTAAAGGTTCAAGATGAGGATCACTTTTTTTTCCTGGTTGGGTTAATGTCCCAGCAGCTTACATTGCTGGTGACATCACACCATCCTTGAACTGCACAGGAGACAGTTATGATGGGTTAAGCCTACCCGCGTTGTCCCTAATAATCAGCTGGTAAATAAAGTGGATATTACAAGATGTTTTTAACTTTTGATATTAAGGAGGGTAGTAAAAAGGGAGTATATGCACAATTCTTTCCAATCCTAAAGGAAAATGTATTTTTTTGCCTAGGTTAATGGCATCAGACTTAAATTCATAATTAGCAGAGTAAAAGCATTCATTTCTGAAAATACTTAGACTTTCCCCCCACATCAAGTACTGTGAATAAGAGAATATCACATACACAGTAAAATGGATATCTTGACTCCCAGCATCTCTTCCAACTCCTCCCCCTCCTACAACGGGCCTAGGAAGCTTTATTCCACAAAGTGGGCTTGCTTCATCTGAAAGTAGTAGGAGCTATTATCTCAAGGAATAGAGAACTTTTCAGCATTATTGATAGGTACTACCCTTAGAAATCCATGTCTTCTGTCTCACAACAGAAGAAACCCTGTCTAGAAATGCTACCAGCATAGAAAAACTGCCTAGATTTGGTTTTGATTAAATTGATTTTTCTTAATCATTCAGATGTAAGTCAGATTAAATCTTACCTTGGCTTAAAAGTTATTAATTGACATACATTAATTTGGAATTTCTCATATTAAAACTAATTAAACTACCATTTCAGTCTATATGGAAAAACTGTTATAAAAAGTTGGAATATTAATTACAAATAGTAATATCCATTCCTTAAAGTGTTCAGTTTATTAGAGAGCAATTAAGTAAAGCTTAATAAACCTTTATTCTAAGCTACTGTATTGCTTTTAATTTTTTGTTAAATTTATACCATTTCCTAGCTTATCCTTTTCTCAGTAAATGTCATGTTTGCAGACTCTTTTGCTGTTTAGCATGAACTATATCCTTAATCTAGGAGGAATATAGAACTACATTTCTGAAATCTTACCCTCCCTGGCATTGCTTAAGTGATTTAACTGGCTCTGCAATCTTGGACTTATCTTTTAACCATTTAAGTTTCTATCTATATCTGTAAAATCTTTAAAATTAATGAATTAACTTATCACTGAGTATGTTTATTACCTGACTCTTAACTTTCCGTAGTCTTCCAAATTGCATATTAAGAAAAGGTGTAACTGTTTTTAATGAACTCATGGTTATCATATAGAATGGTTTAGTTGAGAATGCATTTAGAATGAAATGAAGCACCCTGTCCTGAGGAGGTAACAATTTTAACCGTTTCCCTTTGCCACTGTTGAATGTGTAGCAGCCACGGTAAAATTCATACTGGAAACACTTTTCTGGCTCAACCTTCTTTTTGGTTCAGGATTATCTGGGATGGGGTTGGTTTTTATTCATTTAAGTTGTTCATTTATAAATGTTCTGAACATGAGGAAATATCTTGTAGATAGACTGCATAAATCTGCTCCCCACTGTAGAGAAAGAAAGAGCATGGAAGCAGGAATGGGAGAGTGAAGCTTGGCTACAGGCTTGCCTCTTGGTGGGTGCTCTGTTTAAAATATCTGCAGCACCATTCTGGGGTGTGGGTTTTATAATAGTAGGAAAGCTGAGAGTTCATACTTTTGTCGGAAGTTTGAAAGCGGGTGTTAGGGAAATCACATAGATTAGCTAGAGGAGAAAGCTGGGTGGGGGTGATGCAGAAATGAGCCTGAGAGCAGTTAGGGATCCGAAAAGGTATGGTACGTGTGGTTTTATAGTGTATGTGAGGGAGAACCACCAAAGAGTTTTGAGCAGAGTAGTGACGGAATTGGACTTGAGTGTTTATTAGGAGGGGAAGATCTGCTTTGCATTTAACTCCACATCTCTCTGAGCATCTCAAGCCACCCTAGTGTTCTTGTGGCTTATGTAGTTGATATTTCCCTTGAAGGTACAAACTGTAGGTGCTTGTAGAAGTGTGGGCTTCACAAATTTATAAAGCATCTTCTATAAAGTGCCCATCAGTTCAACACTTGAGTACAGATCATCATTTACCTTTTACCTTGACCAGATTTGGAAATTTTGAAAGTAATAGTCTGAAGGACAGGCCTCAGATTAACTGGCAACTTGTGAGACGTTATCCTAAATTGTTATTTAGCTGGTCAGATCTCTGAGGGGAGACAAAAAAGTTGAAAATGTGGAGGCAAAAATGGAAACTTTGAGTAAATGATTTCTTTGCCTTTTAAAAAATACAGACTGAGTGCACGTTTTTCTAACTTCATTTTTAACCCATGGTCTGGAACTTTCTAGAGCCATGTGCCAAATTTTAAGTGTACTGCCATATCTGATTATCAGAAACTCTTCAGTGCATTTAGATAAAATTCTTGTATCTATATTGAGTCCAGTTTACATAGTCCTTATATGAAATGAGGAATAACAGATTTTTTTTGAGTAATGTGTTATTTGTATAATGCACATCATGTGTTTTGTGGAATGATTTATTTTCAGCTTTGATTTTTTAAAACATAAAAAGCCCCAGAGATTTTTACTTATCTCAGGGACCTAGCAGGGTCCAGACTTTGTTTGTCCTGACTTCAGGCCTGTTGTGTTACTTCTGCTCCTTACAAGCTTTGTCCATATTGGGAATTAGACATTTGAAAGTTCCTAGAGGGCAATAACTTGGCATTCTCTGAACAGCTTTTCTGTAGATACTTTTCCACAGTTGTTGGAGCAGAGGCTGAGACTGTACAGAGGAAAGGGTGAGGAGGATGGTTCCTGGGGGCAGTGTCCTAGCTTACTTCCTGTCCATCCCTGCTTGTGAGCCATGGAGGGTGGTGGTGGGAGAGTCTTAGCAGCTGAACTAACCCATTTTCCTTGGGAGGGATTTTATAGATCACTTTATTACCCAAGCATGGCCCTACATTTCCTGCCTGTTTCATAAACGTACATCAGCAAAGGCATTTCTGCAAGGCACTGTTAGCACTTGTCTGCTTAACTTTTCTACTGCTCTTTAAGGGTAGGGTAGGACTTGTTGTTGTTCACGTATAACTCAGGAGAAGTAGTGCTGGGTCAGTTTGGTGGCTTCAGTCTGTTCTTCCAGAGCTAGCTGGAGAGGTTAAGATAGGTGTGCTACCTTCTGAAAAAGTCTCTTAATTTCTTGCTCTATCTGCTTTGTATAGTATTTTCATAGGACTTTTAATCCTTTTGCTTGTCTGGATTCATGCCAAAACAATAGTGTCTTGTAGCCAAATACTCCCTTTGGCCAGTGAAAGGAAGCTCAGGTTAAGGGACTTGTTCAAAAACGATATAGCTAATAATAGTACTACTAGGACCAGAAATAGGCCACATTGGCTGATGCTGGCACCTTTTATGGTTTTCTTTCCGTTTCACATTATTGATGTTCAAGCGTCCGTACACTATAAACAAACTGAATATTCTCTTGAGGACCTTGATTTGGGACTTTTAGCGTCCTGAGATTTTCTGAACCAGGCCTCTGTTAGGTGCGAGGGAGTGGAGCTGTGCCTGGTGGTAGAAAAACTCTTTCAGGCTGTGCAAGTGAGACAGCCAGACCTCCGGTTTGAGAAGAAAACTGGTATCTGGAGGTCCTACTTAGCAGATAGGTGAGTTAACATCGATTTAAGTATTTCAATGGTAATGGACAGTAAAAGAAGCATTATAGTAACTTTTTGAATCTCTGTTTTATAGGAGACCACTCATTCTTCAAGAATGTTTTTCTGGTAGGTTCCTTTTGAGTCCTAGATGCTAGTTTAAAAATCACAGAAAAGTGCATTTGTCTCTCTTTAAATTTGTGTGGGCTCTTTACAAAAGCATGTGTAGTCGATTTTCTTTCACTCCCACCTCTGCCAGGTTTTCCTGTAATTGCCTTTAGCATCAGTTCTCAGCCATAAGTACTACATCAGAATTCTTGGTGGAGCTTTTGCTTCGGGAAGTTTCTTGGCATGCTGTTTATGAGCAAGCAAGAGAGGCGGCTATATTTTGAAAACAATACAGGAAATTGATTACTTACCCCTGTCCCTCCCACCCCACCCCACCCCACCTTTGAAGAACTCCTTCGAATGCTGCATCAGGACGTGGAGTCACAAGTCCTGGGTTCGTGTTCTGCTCTTGCTCTGTTGGCCTAATTCGCTCATTTATAAAATGGTAGAGATGGTCCCAGGTTACATAGTTCCGGTGAAACGATTGACTTGACATCTAGAGGTAGAAAATACTTGTGTTGACCTGTTGTTTTCAGAGACAGAATATCAAGAATATTCCATTGTTTTTCAGTCTGCATTTTCTATATTAAAGTGGTATTTTAGAAGTCTAGTTGGGGAGGAATTAAAAAGCTACTTTTACTCTGAAGAAAGTAGTCACAATGTTTAATTCTTTGGTGCAGTTTTGTTGGATATTTTTAAAATGGCTCTAGTTACCTTGTGTTATAGAGAAGTAGGTTTTGAAAAAAATAAATCATGCTAATAGGCTTTCTTTTGGGTCATTAGTACCAGGTTACCTCCTCCCAGGGGAATGAGAAGTTTAATCCTTCCTGCATAGGTTCTGGGCTTGCTAATGAGTCTTGAAATGACCCACAGGTGAGCCGAAGGAAGGGCAAGCAGAGTGCCTGCCTGGCCCTGGAAACTTATAATTCAGAAAATGCTTTAGTTTCCACAAATTTTGTTAAATGACTCTTTAGAAATTTGACCATTTCTGACCACCCAAACGACCCTGTTCACCTTCCTAGAAAGATTCCAGAGCCATTGAGAGAGGCTCTGACCTCATAGAATCAAGCACAGCAGCCTTTTCGAGACTGGCTATACTGATGGGCTCCCCAACCCAGCTGAGCCGCTTGCAGCAGGTCCGGTTCTCAGAAATACCTTTGGATGGGTTTTATGGGCTTTGTTTTACTTTTGCATTTTTGTATTTGTTGGTGATTTATAGTCACATACACTTTCAAGCTACCTGGGAGTTTGTGTTATCCAGAAACCAACACTGGTGGATGGTGAAGAGAAGGGCTTGACATCTGTAATTTTTATGAGCTCTCCAGGAAACCCAAACACGCCCCAGAGTTTGAGACTTTTACCTATTTAAAATCCCTCAACATAAGAGACTGCTAAAACTTTAATGTTCATCAAAATCACTGGAGTGGTCTGGTTGATAAAATGCAGATTTCTGGACCCTAGTCAAGACTTACTGAATATGATTATCTACAGAGTGAGACCAAGGAAATTGTAGTTTAACAAGCACCACAGGTGATTCTTAGCAGGTGGTGGCCTGACCTGAGAACCATTGTTTAGTGGACCTTAATAGTTTACACTTGGATAGGTCTCTGGTGCTTGTTTCAAAACAAATCTATTGATATATGTAAGTAAGATTTTCATTTGTGGGTCCTCTCATAAGCTATCTGGAATGCTTGTGATTAACAGGTGTAATTTTAATGAATATAATGTCATACTTACCCTTTCTCTCACACACATTCATTCTCTCTGTCTCTCGTACACAGATGCGCGTGCTCATTTTCAGAGCATTTGAATGTCATTAAATACTTCTAGCGTTACAAGTACGTAAACATCATTTAATGTTTGATTCTGAGAGTGGAGAATTTGCCGCATGGTTCTTCTGGGGCTCATTCATTTACAATGGGTATTTCATAGTATAGAGTTTAGGACTTGAATTTTATGATCCAAGATGGTTGTGAATCCTTAGATTATAGAGGTTGCTTTTACAATACAATAAAAGTTTGTCACATTTTTATAAACTTCTAGCAACACTCCTGACCCACCCTCCCTAGTATCTGGATACTTGAACTTTCTAGTCAGGGTCTGAATAAATGGGAATTTGCTCTTATCATAAAGGACTCTTACACATAGCATGTTGAAAATATTTAAAGAAAAAAAATTTACTGTGTGCTACCTTAATGTATAAACCTTTTGACCTATAAACTGTATTTTGTCCCAAAGCTGTGGGAAAGTAGTGTGTGCATACTGTTGCCCAAAGGCTTAGTATGTCTCTGTTCTGCTCAGATTTGCAAAAATGGGTTAATAAGTACTTGTCACCAACTTGCAGGGTTTTCCTTAGTGTTCTTCTTCATTAACCAGTGTTCTTGGGGGAATTGTGAAATATGCATTGTCTGCAAACTCCTCTGAAGCACAAAGTCAAATGAACTGTGAAGGTGAGGGCTAAAAACACCTCTCTCACCTTTGTACTTTGTTCTTTGAGTATTAAAGAACATTGATCTGCCAAGTGACAAAGGGGATACTATTTGGCGGTTTAATTACAGCCAGTGAATGTTATTGATGCTATCAATCAGTGAGACCCAGGGAAAGGGCATGGTGCCAGACCATTCTGTGCTCCCAACAGTGTAATTAAATACCGTAGAACTGGATTCTCAAGGTAAAGTGAGGTCATCTGAAGCAGGGGAACACTTTGTCTTGCAACAAAGGTAAAGGTGGTTATCTCCTCCTTGCTTCCCCTCTTTACATTTCTGGAGGAGTTCTATGAATGGCAATGAATGATATACAGTCTCTTCTTTGTGTACAGTTAAGGTTGTTGGTGTTTTCCTTAAAAACCCTCTCTCGTAAAATCTTCACAACTGTCATACAAAAGGCTTTAGGAGTACAGTAATTACTTTCTGTTAAAGCTGTTTGGGGGAATATATAGCTCAGGTGTCTAATAGATATTTGGAGAATCAGAGATTGTCTTTGAATGAGACTATTAGTCCCGCAAATCAGCTCATTTAAAAAAGCTTTCCCCATGATTATTCTCTAATGTCTAATCATGTTGAGAGAAAAATATCTTGGTAGGTTTGAAGTTATAAAACATTCAGTAATATTTCAGGGGTTATTCCTTTTAAATTATCTATTGAACACTTTTCATAGTTGTATAACTTAGGTCAGGTCTACAAAATATATGTAGGTAAAACTTTCTTTGGCTCTGGGGAAGGCTTTTAATAACATTTCTATTATCCTTTTGCTGTATGTTTTATACACACACACACACACACGTATCTGTTATGCAAATCTCCATCTAGGCCTATTTGAGAGGTAAGAAATGCCATAGCTAATCCAAAATGTTTTCTGTTACTGCCTCTTTTTTTTTTTTAATCGATGTATAGCTTATGATGATCAAGTCTTATTTACCAAAGACAGTCTACCCTTGAAAGAGATTTTGGTTTCCTAATTTTTTTTTTTTTTGAGAGTATAAGTGCATACACACACACACCAGATCCCCGACAAATGGGTCAAAACAAGCCCTAAAACAATAATAAATCTTGGCTATTGTAGTATACTTGTAATACAGGTATGGATTGCAGACTGTTTATATTTCTAACAGGTGTTTGAAGGGGGATTGTTGAAATAAACTATCTTCTCCTTTGTTTAAAAGAGGAAGATCATTAGAAAATTTCCTTCAGAAGTTTGAGGAATAATTTTTTAACATACATTAAAGGTTTAGTAAAAGAGTCTCATCCTATTACAGCCTTATTACATTATATGGAACTATAACAAGACCAGTGGGTCAGTCTCCAAGTTTGTAGGGAAGGTCATGTGCTTTAAAAGTTATTATGTTCATTATACATGTGCTTTTCCCCCCTGCTTCTCCCCCACCCTAAAGGCAAAGATATCAATCATAATATTAAAAAATAATTAATCGCAAATTATTGTAAGACTGTACAGTCATGGTTATACAGTCTTGGATAGGGAACACCTATGAGTAACTAATTAATTCTGGAGGCATTTTGAGTGGTTAGTATGTACCAGCCAGCTTTGCTAAATGTTGGAACAGTGCTAAAATGTGACAAGATGTAGTCTTGTCCTTGATGTCATTGTGTAGCAGGGGAGACAGCACTTGCTTTATGTGACCATTATTTGGATGTATGGTAAGTGAATGCAGAGTGCAATGGAAAAGGATATGTCACCAGCTGTTGAGAGGCCTCTGTAATGGTTTCAGAGATGATAGGGTTTTACAAAATAGGATTTATCAGGGAGAGAAAGAAGAAAGATATTGCACATGAAGGAATGTCTCATCCAAAGACACAGAGGCCTTTATGTGACATGTACTTTTTTGGAGGACACTTGCATCTAAAAACTGTAAGTGTGCTTGTTCTATCAAGTAATAACCTTCTACAAAAATGATTGGTAGAAAAATTTGATCCATCCTAGCCCCATATTTTACATTTATCCTTTTTAAGTGGAGACCTAATTTATAAGAGGAACTATAGGAATGAATTTGGGGCAGATTAATTCATTTGTTCATAGACACATATCTGCCTTGTTTTGAAAAGATCCACTGTGACCTTTGAGACTCATTTAAGATATTTACAGATGGTACCAAGAAGAAATTTCTCTGTGGAGTATTTAGTGTACACACAGAGATAGGATCATTATAATTTCATTACAGTATGTATAAGTAGGTCAGAGAAGACTCAGATATCTGAGGTAACATTACAGTGAAGCAGTTTTTTTCTTCTAGTTATAGAACAAAAGGAAACTTATTGTAGATGGTATTCAAATTAACTTTTTTTTTAATTGCCACACTGATTTTTTTTTTTGTTGTTGTTGTTTTTTTGTTTTTTTGTTTTTTGTTTTTTCGGTACGCGGGCCTCCCACTGCTGTGGCCTCTCCCGTTGCGGAGCACAGGCTCCGGACGCGCAGGCCCAGCGGCCATGGCCCACGGGCCCAGCCGCTCCGCGGCATGCGGGATCCTCCCGGACCGGGGCACGAACCCGCGTCTCCTGCATCGGCAGGCGGACCCCAACCACTGCGCCACCAGGGAAGCCCTTTTTTTTTTTGCGGGCCTCTCACTGTTGCGGCCTCTCCCGTTGCGGAGCGCAGGCTCAGTGGCCATGGCTCACGGGCCCAGCTACTCCACGGCATGTGGGATCTTCCCGGACCGGGGCACGAACCCGTGTCCCCTGCATTGGCAGGCGGACTCTCAACTGCTGCGCCACCAGGGAAGCCCGCCACACTGATTTTTGACTATTCTCCTCACCTAGCTTATGATGGAAAAACTATCTCAGTATTGTATATGTATATGACAAACGCATATACATTTCTGTAACCTGTTACTCCCCTGCTTATAAAAGCTTCACCTTGACGTTTAGGGCTCTACCATTACTATTCCAGTGTTGTCACTGTCCTATAGAAATTTTTATCCTGTCACATCTGGGTTCTTTACTCTTGAAGATGCAAGTCTGACTCTTACCTCCTGCCTTGCTTGGGTCATCCCTGCCTATACTGCCTTATACCACCATCATTACTTACCAAGTTTTATTTGGCCAACAAAGCACTTATTTTTCGCTGCACGTTACCTTTCTCTCCTATTCGGTGGTCTGCTCTCTGAGGGCAGGCATCTTCATCTTCAGAGCACGTCATAGAAAACTTATGCTTTTGTCTGTAATTTCTGAATGAGGAAGTTTCTATTTATTGTTCACAAGAAAGAGTGGGAGACCTGCTCTATGTACTCAAAGATGGGAAAATTCACAATTTAAGTGAAATTAAAAGTGAAACTGTGGCTTCCTGTTAGGTGTTAGGATTCAGTGAAGATACGGGCAAATGATGGGTGTATAAGGGACCTACTGGCTTTTTTTTTCTTTTCTACAATAAATGAAGATTTAGCTGTTATTTTTTTACGTGAGATTTTCTACATAATGCACATGAGCCTGTGTTGTTGTCTATCATCTGTGTCTCTTCCGTATATTCTTTCTCTCTCAAACCTTAGATGGAGTATGTGAAAGTCCTAGAATGTGTAACCTACCAAAATTGGCCTGTTGAGAACCTTTTTCTTTTTCCACACGTTACCAACCAGTAAAAAAAAAAAAACTAATTAGCTTTTATTCTAAACAGCTCCAGTTTACTTATATCACATGTAGCGTGTAGTCCCTTCTTTAGGTTTAACTTTGTAACTCAGCTATTTAATCTGTTGACAGTGCCTTAGACACGCTAGATGCTCAAATATTACATAAATTATATTTTAACTTTATTTTGGGGGGTAAAGTTGTGACAGGTATCCTGATAGTATGGTTTTTGTTGGAGATTGCGTCTGATGAAGTTTCAGAATCTTGAAAGAACCCTTAAGAGCTTTTACTGCAGAATAGCTTTCTAAGAATTGGGTGAGTACGGCTATTTTTCTATAAGCCAATTTAACTTGTATTGTTTCCAGTGAAGCACAAAAAGCCAGATTGTTTGGACAAGCATCACACCTTCTAGTCATC
Source organism: Grampus griseus (assembly GCF_964374135.1). Classification (NCBI taxonomy): domain Eukaryota; kingdom Metazoa; phylum Chordata; class Mammalia; order Artiodactyla; family Delphinidae; genus Grampus; species Grampus griseus. The sequence goes on along the minus strand of NC_139000.1, from coordinate 71,786,706 downwards.
TTGTCTGAGAGGTACTTTAGAAATAGCCCCTGCAGGAGGCCGTGGAATAGATTCACTCAGCAGGTATTGGAGTGCTTACTTGGTAGATGGGGCTATCCATACATACACACATATAGGCAGCCCTCGGGTTCACATCTGCAGATATGGAGGGCTGACTCTCTTTGTTGTACTACACTGTTCTATATGAGGACCTTGAGCATCTGTGGATTTTGGTACCCACAGGGGCTCTTTGGATACTGAGGGATGACTGTATGTATAAGAATAAGTTTCAACCCTTTAGGAGCTTAAAGCCTAATACTGTAAAAGCGTTGTAAGTGAATTGCAGTGCTCCCAGTTACTTGGGGGCAGCAGGGAGGCTCTGAGGCAGTCTGCTGCTCTGCTAGTGTTGGAGAAGCCCAAGCACATCTGGGTATTGAGTCCTAAGTACTGAAATTTCCCTTCTCTAAATCTCTCTAACGTCCTCAGAGTATATTTAGTGAAAGTGTCTAAAATGAAAAATTTACAATTCTCCCTGCTAGTGTAGGATTCTTAGTGTTTTTTCATAGTGTGAATTCACATTGAGTCATTAGGCCCTGGTTTCTTGGTGACTCTTGTAACCATCCCATATTCAGAAACATTCATGTAACCCTAATCTAACTTGATGTTAGGCTCTATTTCATGAAGTCCATTTATTGTGTCTACTACTGTCTACCAAAAAAGTATCCTGTTTCTCATTCTGCATTTCACATTAAGCTCTAAGAGACCTCTGAGAGGGAGTGAAGAAGTAGGAGGATTTGATATGTGGCAGTTTCTTTGGAGAAATTGTTGGCTTTTCTTATCAGCCCATTTAAAGATGCTAGATGGGAATTCCCTGGCAGTCCAGTGGTTAGGACTCCACACTTTTACTGCCGAGGGCCTGGGTTCGATCCCTCCGGTTGGGGAACTAAGATCCCACAAGTGGCACGGTGCAGCCAAAAAAAAAAAGATACTGGATGTTGACCCTGTGTATGACAGTAGGATGGTCTTTCCATCATGCTTTGTTTCAGCCAGGCTCAGGCTTTCCAACCTACTCATCTGCTCTTCTCTTAAAAAATACTTGTTTTGTAATATTGTAATTACAAATTTTATTGTAATGAGAGTTTTGATAATAACTGCAATAGATTTGGAAGAAGCTTTACTTAATCTTTGAACTGTTTTTCTGTTAAAGTACATACATCTTCCTTGTGCCAAACCTCAGAGATACTGGTAATATTTGAGTTTTTTTCTTCCATAAATTGGGGCCTCTGATAATAATAACCAATTAATACCCTGGTTATGAGGATCAATTGAATTAATAAATGTAACATACCCAGGACAGTACCTGGCACATGGTAAGCACTTAATAAATACTAGGAGCTATCATCATCTGTATTGTTACATAATTTTATATATGTGAAATCATTATATTATGATGAAAACATTATTATTGTTCTCCAGCTCTATGCTCTTAGTTTTATCATTCTGTTTAATCATTGTAAAATCACTGTGAGGTAAGGACTATCATTAACATCAAATTACAAATAAAAAAATACCCGCTTCAAAGGACCTAAGGAAATTATTCCCAAGTTATATAACTGGTGACAAAGCCAAGACCTGAACTTAGTTCTGTGAGACTTCGTGCCCTATGATCTTACTCCCTTGTAACTTTGGAGAGTTCTAGTGCAAGCACCAGTTTCAGGCCACTAGTTCAAAATATGATCTCTTGTGGCCCGAATTTCACCAGTAATGGTGCATTCTCTTTTGCCGTAAGTTTTTTGACCTAGTACTAAAGTAACTCGTGTTTGCCTCAATTCCAGCCTATTCATTATTCATGTTACTTGACGTTTCTAAAGATTATGTGGCCAAAGAAAGAGGCTCATTTCTCACTTTAGATATTAAAAGTAAGGGAATCTGCTTTCTTAACCACTATTGAAAACAACTTAATATAGACAAAGCAGGAATGGATTCTTCGGTGGTTACAGCTGAAACTCCCATCTATTTTTTTTTTTCCATGCCACTTTACTGAAATCACTTTCTAAAATTTTAATGAGCTAAGTGAAGGTATGGGATTGGAAATGGAATACGGAACACTTTAATTGACGGATTCCTGCTTAGACCTTGGAATGACTAATCCACCACCACTGCAGTAGTGGATATGATTTAACCACACACTGCATTCAGATGTCATATCCACTACCATCGCTCTACTTGTGTTTTATTTTTTGGTAAATTCTTTGCGTGCAAAGATCTTGAGGAATTTGGAAGGTATTTGTGGCCTCTCCAAGTTGCATTTCAAGAATATCTTTACCATGGACTTCCTGTTTGCTTTTACCAGCATGAGAGTCCTTGCCGAACCAACTGTGTACTACAGCCAAAGCAGAAGCAACAATAAAAGGACAGATACCTGCCAACTATGATAGTTTAATAAAAAATAAAGATGCCTGTCATGACAACCTATTTGGACCCTCATTTAATTGATGCACATGGATGAAACTGTTTTGGGTAACATTTAATAAACTCTGCTTAAGGTAATTTTTCAGAGGGTGTTTAAGATGTGTGAAAAGGGAAATCTAATCTGTCAAGTCCTCCGTTTATGATTAGTTGTGTCATACAGATTTCACAACCAGCATACTTTTGTTTTCCTATGGCTCTTTAGTAGTTTTAGTATTGTTTTTAACAGTGTCATATATGATCACTTATTCTTAGCTTCACCTTTAAGTTGGATATAAGAATCACCTGCCTTGAATTTTATTTAATGATGTTGCACTAAAACTTGGAAATGATGTGAAACTGGGAAAGTCCCTCTGGTGTAAAACATCCAGTTGCTGTTTTCCCTTTATCTTAAATGGTACGTGATTCTTTTAAAAAAAGAAGGTAAAGCGTGTTAGCCTCAGGATTCTTTTTTTGGCCACGAAGTGCACTGCATGAGATCTTAGTTCCCTGACCAGGGATCGAATCCACGCCCCCTGCTGTGGAAGTGCGGATTCTTAACCACTGGACTGCTAGGGAAGTTCCAGTCTCAGGATTCTTAGTTTGATTTATTTTTTTCTCTTCAACTCCCCTCACCCCTATTAGATTTTTCTCAAATATCTCATAAATCTCCTAAATAATTCTCAGGCACTACTAGTAGGAGAAATACAGTAACTGTCCTAAGGGAAAGACTCATTTGATGTATTTCAGATTTCCTTATGTATAAGAAAACATTTGGCAAAATTAAGGTTCTTTCCTTCTCGCATATCTTTTCTAGTATCTCCTTATAAATGTCTGATCATTTCTCTAGAAATTTGCATCGTTTCAGACTGTGTGTTGCAGCCAGTGGTGTAATGGAAAACCCCTTGACAAAGAGTCAAGACTCTGGTATTCTACACCCAACTCTTTTGCTCTGTGTCTTTGGACAAGTATGAAGTTTCCCTTTTTTTCTAAATACAAAGAGTTTGGACTAAATGATATCTGTATTTTTGCTCCAAAATTACGACACCCCCCACCCCTGCAACATATAACTGTGTTTAAGGTTTTATTGCCTCTTGAGATTTGAATCCCCAGTTTACAAAATGAGACTTCATTTTTTTTTTTTAATGTTTAGTGGAATCTACAGTCAAGTATATTCAGAAGGTACCATCACATAGGATTTTTGGTATATTAGCAGATTGTGGCCTCTCCTAACTTTCTAGACAAGATTTCAAAAATAAAATCTCCTCAATAAGTGTGTGATGATAAATCATCCTCATTACAATATATGTTTGGTAGGTACTAGGGTGAACAAAGAGGATAAAGACAAGGTTTCATATTTCAAGCAGTTAAGCCACTCACAAGACACAGTAACAGATGAGTACATCTTCGTTTCTTCAGTATTTAAGAGAACAAGGCATACAATGCAGTGTGGGCACAGGTAAGGGGTACCCAGCTCAGACTAGAGTGGAGAGGATGGATGAGAGTTGACTTTAGAAACTAGGTGATGCCCAAGCAGAGTCTGAAGTGACGAAAATTTAGATGACTGGAAAGAGCAGCTTACACTAACACAGGGAAGTGAGAGCAGGAAGCTTTGGGAAACTACTGAAGGTTGTATGTGTTTATATAGAGAAGCTAGTCAGTACCCTGAGTATAATGGACTAAGAAACTTGAAATTAATCTTAAAGCATTAGGGAGTCCCTGAGAGATTTTAAGCACAGAATAACCCAATCAAATGTATTTTGTGGTATCTCTGAACTTCTCATTTGAATCAAGACAATCTTGATATAGACTGAAAGCATTCAACCAACCCAGTCTCAGTAAAATTTGAGGTTCCGTGTGTGTTTTCCATGGATGCAGTATTCTGTATTCTTGGAATACCTCTTAAAGGCAACTGCTCTAATCTACAGTACCTTTACTAAGTCTTCCTGTTAGGTATGATTATTCCTTTTATCTCCAGCACCTTTGCTAGAGGGAATCTTTAATTTCTTATGGACTTACTTCTGTATGCTTTGTTCTCTCAAGTCTACTCATTTGCAGCCCTCTGTGAAACATGCTTGTCCTCTGCAAAACCTAGTCTTGGACGGATATGTGTATGTCTTGGTGTGTGTTTGAGACCTGTTTCTGGTAGGGTTTTGCGTTTAGAAGTAGATCAAAGGACATTGCTTCCTTTTGGTGGGTTTTGAGGTCTGTGGCCTGAATTGTGGTTAGAGGTCACATCTTTCTGTGTGTTTCTGAGCTCTCTTGGAGGGTCCAATATAGCTCCCTGCCTGTAAAGCCTTGATGCTTTCACAAGACCTTTGCTACTGCCTGCCAGAGCTGGAGCTAATTTTTATTTAGCGATAGTATCATTTTCCTCAGTCCCATCAAGACTCCGTTTTTTGATATGAGCAGCAATTAACTCTCAGTTTAAATAGGCATAACTATGACCTTGTCCACTTCTTTCAGCTGAAGAGATTGAATGGAGCTTTTCAAAAAAAAAGTCTGAAGTGGCAAGTATCTAATTTTCAGGTTTAATGTTTGTAGTCCTGGGTCAGTAATTGACAAGTGATAGAAGTTGTTCAATGGTGATCTTGCCAGTGGGAGATTTTTCAGATGTCCTTAGTTTAATAAAGAAGAGATTGCTTTGTTCATTTATAGTCCTTATCACTTTAATCTGTTGGTATTAATGTTCACTGTCACTGATCATTGATGAAGCAGAGAGAATTGAGAGCAGTTGTATTTTTGGACAAAAGCATTTAGATGGACTGCTGATAAAGTGATGTGCAGGGATTTTAAACTTTACTATGTACATGAAGTACCAATTCTTTCCATAAGATATTTTCATTTCTTTTAGTTCTGTGTATTTTGATTAACTTGTGTTTTGATAGCCCATTCTTAGTATATGTGTTACTTGTCCTTGAAGGTTTAATGTATAATTAGTTTTAGTTGCTGATGAAGAAATGAGGTTTTAATTGCAAGGAACATACTGTGTCTCAAACTATTCCATTTTCAAGACCTAATTACTTTGATAACTCTGTTTTTATCTCTGTTTTGTCCAGTCTGATCTCATTTGTGCAGAACAGTTTGAGAAGCCATTGGCTAGAGCATTTATTTGTCTGGTACTTCCGATTGTCTCCCATCCTTTTCCCTTCAAGTAATCTCAGCACTGCTTGTCTTTGTTTATTATATCACTTGTAGGGTTGTGAGGAATTCCAGAATAAACCTGAGTTTTAAATTGCTATCTTTGGAGTAGATTGGTATTCAGTGTTGTACTTTCTGTATCATCTTTAAATATTTAAATTGAAGACTCTCTGGCTGCCTCTTAAATTAGATCCTTCACTTAGTAGTTTTGATATTTCATAACCTTGCTCCTCAGGCATTAAATATTTACCTGTTTAAATGGCAGTGAAAATGTAAAATCCAAACCTATCTATTAATCCAGTGAATGTAGATTGGAGAACAGCTCTCACTTGGTGAAAGAAGAAGCTATTTTGACCCCACTGGAACATATGCTGGAGGTTCATTGTATCAAAGTGTTTCTTTTTTTTTTTTTAAACATCTTTATTGGGGTATAATTGCTTTACAATGATCTGTTAGTCTCTGCTGTATAACAAAGTGAATCAGCTATATGTAGACATATCCCCATATCCCCTCCCTCTTGTGCCTCCCTCCTACCCTCCCTATCCCACCCCTCTAGGTGGTCACAAAGCACTGAGCTGATCTCCCTGTGCTATGCGACTGCTTCCCACTAGCTATCTATTTTACATTTGGTAGTGTATATATGTCCATGCCACTCTCTCACTTTGTCACAGCTTACCCTTCCCCCTCCCCATGTCTTCAAGTCCATTCTCTACGTCTGGGTCTTTATTCCTGTCCAGCCCCTAGGTTCATCAGAACCATTTATTTTTTTTTAGATTCCATATATATGTGTTAGCATACAGTATTTGTTCTTCTCTCTCTGACTTACTTCACTCTGTATGACAAACCCTGGGTCCATCCACCTCACTACAAGTAACTCAATTTTATCGAAGTATTTCTACTAAAGAAGTTGCCATAAAACAAGACCATGTCTTGGGTCTTCTCCATAGGGTTTTATTTTAGTCTTGAAGAACCACAAAGATAGACTTAACACTTTGAGGTTTCAGGTAGCGCAAGAGTAGTTCTCTAGGTAAGTATTAAAGCCAGGCACCAGTTTGAGCTCCAGACCCACAGAAAAATCAGAGTCAAGAATTGCTGATAATTGCCAGATAGAAAATTTGGTCTGGAAACTGATTTGAATCTCCAAAGTAAAATACAAGTCCATATCCTATTGCAAGTCTTCTGCCTACTTTGGTCTAAGTATGTTTTCTATTTATAATCCTTTGAGGTAGAAGAAGAGGAAGAAATACTTTCCGTTTCCTGGAAGGGAGGATGTTGCTGACAGTGATATCCTTGATGGGGCGGGGGGCTGCTTTAATTCCAAGAAACAATAAACGTATAGAGGGGAGACATAGCACATTGATCTGGGAGGAGAGAAGTTGCCCTTCCTTCATCTTTATTTCCTGGAAGTGGGCAAGGGGGAGTGGTGGTACGATGCTCATTTAATGGAATTCTAAATCTTAGAAAGTAATAAAACTAATTTCAGAATTCTTATTATGATGTGTAGTTTTTCCAGTTAATTGCAATTAGTGGCCACTCATCGTTTCTTGGGAAAAGTTGCTTTAAAAAATATTAATGGGAAAATAAAATAACTTGACTTAACTGTAATTTTTGGTGCCATCCTATTCTACTGTCTGTCCTCAGTTTCACTGTGTGTGTGTGCTTAAGAAACAATCAAGATTAATTTAATTTTTCAAACTCTCAGAACAAGTGCACTGATGAGCTAGTTACTGTAATGTGGTACTGTGGCATGAAAACCGGACAAAGGAGACAAGGACGTGGGTTCAGAAGATCAGAATTTTAAGCCAGAGTTCAACACTTGTGTATAACCTTAGGAATTTTACTTACCTTGTCTATATCTGTTTCCTCAGCTATAAAATACGAATGTGTGCCTTCACAGGGTTGTGGTGAGGCACAAACAAAATACTGTATCTGAAAATGCTTTGCAAATGATGAAGTCCCATAAGCCCCTAATTGTAAGTTAAATGGAAATATTGTTACCACCATGAGCTTCTATACAATCAATCACCCTGCCTGTGGTGATAGGAACCAGTTCTTTGACAAAGTTACTGAAAAACAATATTTTGAGAAGGTTTGTTATTGGTTCTTGGAGCCCTTTGAATGTAGCTGTGTTCTAAAAATGTACCTGGGATTTGTTTTAATCAGGTGTCTTACCTTACATACAGACACATAAATGATTGTTATGAAGGAAGAAGTTTATACTTAACAGATCTCTAGAAACAGCAGGCACAACGTTCCATGCAAGGCCACATGGGCAAGCACCAGGGATGGCTAGGAGGCAGAGGGGAGAGGGCAGAGCATGGCTCAGAGCTTTTGTTGTGTCCTAGTGGAAAGCTAAGGACAAGGCAGGACAGGTACACTGAGTAGGTTTGGCGTTGGGTAGTTTGAGTAGTTTTGGAGGGCTCTGGTCTATAGGGGTGGTTCCTGATTGTAAGTTACCTGGCCCTAAGCTGATTTAGAGCAGGAGGAATATTAGCTTGATGTGAGGATTTGATAAAGGAGTTGGGGGTGTGGTCTCTGGATTGACTGGTTTGTGTATCAGAGGTACCTCACGGGGGGGGGGGGGTCACTTACTATCTCTAGAATTAGCTATTCCTGGGAGGGGCAGTCTCTCCAGGATCAAGGCCACAAATGCCAGAGCATCGAGAATACAGAAAATAAGAAAATATAGTCAATACAGGTTGGGAATTAAAGAAGCAATGTGAACTGAAGACCAGACACTGAAAGAAAAAAAAAAATGCAGATAACATAACTGACCCAAGTATGTTTTCAAAGCTTTTACATAAGCACTAAATATAAACCCGTTTTCCTAAATATATTTTAGGATAACTTTTAAAACACTCCACCCACACTCCTCTGAAATGCACAAAGCAGTGAATGTCACTGCGTGAGTAAATTATTCTGGAACACAGTAAGGGACTCAGGTTGCTCTCAACTGTAATGGTTGAGGTCTTTACCTACATTCTCAGATGCATGTAGAGGTAAATATAGTGTAGTCACCTAAGTTTTTAGGCTCTGTGCTAATAGCAGTTTAGGTGGATTAGAGATTATTTTATTATTCCTATTAACCATACAAAGAAGGTAAAATTTGTTCAAATTCAAGAGCCCTTAATGAATTAAACCTGGTTTTGAGCCCAGGCATATTGGTTAGAGAGGTGTCACCTTTGCTTGAGCTTGTGTTGAGGCTGCCTGCTTCATCAGTCATTGGAAGTAAACCTCCTAACTCTGAGCATGTGTAGGTGCCTATTCTGTTGCCCATGGGAAGTGGCTCTTTATAAGGGGAACACTTCAGTCACACAATCTGGAGCAGACTAACAGCTGACTTGGTGAGAGCTCCCTGCCACTGAAATAAAGCCTTAGAGTCCTAGATTCTAAGAGTGTCTGAGTGGTGGGATTTTTAGCTTACCCAGGTAATGAAGGATTGTATTTTAGAAAAGAAATTGGATGTTCGTGTATTCACATCACTGAATGCACATATAGTTAATTTGCTTTGTTTTTATCAGTTTTTAGCAGTCCCAAGATTAGACGCCATTTGAATTATTTTGAGCACTTGGGAAATTTCTTTCATTTCTTAATTTTCACTTATATTTAAGTTCCCAAATCTTCATTGTTCTTAAGTATTTAGGCATAAAGAAAAAAGGAGTAGTATGTGAATAGTTATCTATCTTTTCTCCACCACTATTCCAAATTACCTGTGTCTGTAGTATAAGACAGTGCTAATGTGACTTCCAAATACAGCTTTTGGAACAGCAGGTATAGTTTCACTTGTTATTGAGCAAACTTGTTGAATAAAGGGTAAGAGTATTAAATGTTAACACTGTGGGGATTGGGGTGAAAGAGAGCAAGACCTTTATAAAACCTGTCTTTTTTTCTGGAAAGAAAAAAATAGTGATAACACAGAGAACTGTGGACATAATTGAAATCATGGAGAAAATATTTGGTGTTTCATACCAAATATCAAAAACTGTTTAACTTGAAAAGGTATTTTTTTAATTTTGTTTTGCAGTAAGCAGTGAGTCAGATTAAAGGTGGATACTAATGGCTACAATGAACAGGCAGAAGTTATCTTGTCATGGTACTCCACCAAATCAAGCCCAGGAGTAGACTCATTGGCCATTTTTATGAATGGTCTGGCAGATGGGGTATACTGTGAAGGTCCTGTCCTAGTAGTCAGTTCAGAAGAGCTTACAGTTAAACTAAAGGAAATGAGGTCAAAATAGCACATGAGACTCAGCACTAACTTAAAATTGGCAGAGATAGGTTATAGGCACAGAGCTATTGGTCACAGTTTGGGCAAGATCTAGATGACGTGATGAACTCTCCTTGAATGCCGTGTGCCTTGCAAACTGTTGTGGACCTACGGGATCAATGGGGTACTATCCTGGCTTTACTCAGCAGATATTCTAGCACGTGTGATGTGCTAAGATACAGTGATAAGAGAGACAGATACAGCTCCTTTCCTCCTGGAGTTCATGTAAAGAGTGTTGATGATAAATACACATGGACTTGTTGTGTCTTCCATCCTGGTAGAAATTTGGACACTATATCGCAAAGATGGGAAGCTTTTTGAAAGGGTACCTAAAATGGCAGATAAAGTCAATAAACCAATAGACAGACTTAAGACCTTTTGAAAATCAAGATTAAAGAGATTTGTGGACAAGAAGACAGTAGGCAAAGGATAACGGGAGGTACAGTTCATTCATGCTTCAACTTCTTGCAATTTAAGGACGATAGCTATTTTCGAATAAATCAAAAGGAAGTACTTATAATAAATTCTTCAGAAACTTTGTACCATCACCCCCAACCCCCGAGATGGGAGACGTGCAAAAACAGTTCACACAGATGTGTCAGGTGAATTTAGAATCTTTAAGCTTGGTCTTCTGATTGAGCCTAAATTCCTAGTTTAGGGGGATTTCCCCCCTCAAGGATAACTTATTACCATGAGTAGTACTCTGCTATGTGCACCACTGGTCTGTTTTGAACACTTACAAAGCTAGGGGTAAATACTGTCTTCTCTCCATGCAAGGGAATGGCGTTTCTCATTTGTCGAGAATTTCTCCAGAAATGAAACAGTTCACTCTGGACTTGCTTGCACTTCAGTGTTTGTTGTGTACTTCTAATGCAGAAGCTGCTAACTAACTTGAGGCAGTTTTTGCGTTTGAGAAGGGAGGTCACTGAGTGTGCATATACGTTTCATTGCTCTCTTCCAGGTTTCCTATGCTCGCCCAAGTTCAGCTTCTATCAGAGATGCAAATTTGTACGTCAGTGGACTTCCGAAAACAATGACACAGAAGGAGTTGGAACAACTTTTTTCACAATACGGACGCATTATTACTTCTCGTATTCTGGTTGACCAGGTCACTGGTAAGTAGGCAGCTGCTCTGGACAATCTTTTCTGCTTTCCGACTGGCAGATGGTGAAATATTCTGCCTTCCCATACAGAAGTCTTACCTGTGGAACACATCAAAGGTATATGTGGGACAGAAAATGCAGTTTTCTGCTGGGACTGTTCATAGATATGCATGGATAAGAATAGATTGTGGAGTGTAGTGAGCAAGCTTGAGTCATTTCCTCTGCAGACGTGCAGGTTTGGAGTCTGTTTTGTGGCTTGTAATAAATTTATAAGTATAATTATTACATGTAAGTTATTACAAATTAATCTTCATTTCCAAGCCGCTGCATGGAAAAAGCTCCCATCCTCCTTATAAAGTACTAATAAACAATCTTATTTTTGTGAAAAACATAGTTTAGTGCAGCTAATTCTCCAGGAGCGGATTACACTACATCTACCCTGGTAATTGCTGTTAAGGCTATTTTTCAGGTCCATGCTGTGTTGTATAGGCATGTGTAAGAGTTTAAAATTTTGAATGTTAAAAATTTATTTTAGCCCTTATATTACTTTTAACCAAACCAAAATAAGAAGACTAATATGTTTATTAAAAATTTTGTATGTAAGGGAGCTAGCTCTTCTGCTAAAGCTTTGAGTTAAAGAAAAACTAGCAATATAGATTTGATTATGGATCTTAAAAATAAGGCACCGGCATATTTTTCTATTGTAAAAGCAATATTCTTTTTAAAACATAAGGAAATTAGGGAAACATGGTAAGGAGGGGGAAAAATAACCTATAATGCCATATACTTAAGCAGTCACATTAAGATTTTGTGAGTAGTCTTTTTTTGGGGGGTGGGGTTTCTTTGTTTTTTAAGAAAATAGGTTTTTCTTTTTTCTGTGTGTTTCTTCTTTCTCCCCTCCTTCACTCTCCCTATTCTCTTTCTCTCTCCTTTCCCCTCTCTCTCTCTCATAATTATTGTACCTGTGGAGATAGTTGTACATTGCAATGTGTGATTTTTAAAGAAACAATGGACCACAGAGTAAAATTAGGCCAAGTTTTTAATTCTTCAAGTGACGATCAATTTAGTTGATCTGAATTTGATCAGAAGCAGCCTATGTTATGCCCCTCTGTGCTGTTAGTTTACCTCTTACAGAGTCTGAATACCATACTTCTGAGTTCTGAGTAAAGTGATATCTACCATCATTCACATACTTGGGAGAATGGCCTGTAGGTTTTGCTGTATGGAGAAAATTTAGTCCAGTGAGGTATATACAAATGTGGTCTTTTCTTCTTAGCTGCATTTTGTAATTATCATACATTCTATCACAGTGTATTGTACAACACAGACTGCTAATGGGGTCATATAGAAATCCAGGCCTAGCAATCTAGATATATTTGTTTAGAGCAACAAAAATGGCCTGATATTTTGTTCATGTTTCTCATGCTTTTTCATTCATTCATTCTCAGTGAGGACTTGTGAATCAAAAGTAGATTTCTTTCACCTGTGATACAGAAAGCCCATCTCTTAACTGCAGGTCCATCCTGAGTATATAGGCTCACAGGTGGATTTATCTCACCACCTCCTGGTTTAGTCAGTGGTTCTCATGTGTGATTCTGCACCTGGAGCATCAGCATCCTCCTGGAACCTCCTTAGAAATGGAGCCCTCCTTTGGGCTCCACCCAAAACCTAATGAATGAAACTCTCAGAGTGGGCATTTTACCAAGCCCTTTGGGTTATACTGATGCATGCTCAGGTTTGAGGACCATAGGTTTAGATGACTCATCCTATATAGAGGCCATTTCGTTGCTTATCTAATGCTTTCCTTATGGAATAGTCAAGTCCTAGGGGTTATTCATTCTTAATAGATAACTGAAAGGATAGATTTGCTGTCATTTCACCATTTCATCTTTATACTTAAGACTTACAGAGTGAAATTATCCACTTTACCTAAAATGAAAAATCCTGCAATTTTGTTATTCAGCCATCAGGTGGTAATAATGTGCAGCAGGTATAGCTTAAATAGGAAGAGTGAAGTGATAGGGGCTGTCTGAAGTACGTGTATATGGAAAAAAGGCCTCATCTACCTTAGAGTAAAATTCTAAGCCATTCAACTTACACAGTATTAATTGTAAAGCAAGCAGACCTTTATCCTTTTTAAAGTTCCTATAAATCATAATGGTCTAGTGCATTTTCTTAGCCTATCTTTCTTAACAACCTCTCACTCTTTTCTTCAGTGACATACTCTGAATCATCTAGGCTTTTCTCACTGCTAGTCCCAAGCTGGTACTGCTACTACCAATTTGCTTGCCAAGAAAGTCTTTCCCTACAACTACTAATCTCATGATGGCCAGCTATGGCCACCCCAAATAGCCTGTTAAGCTAATTAAATGGAATGAGTTGGGTTTCCTGCTACCATTTCTCAAAAGCTGGACAGGTATTTGGCCATCCCTCTGCCTTCCCCCATTCTTGTCTCTCAGGGTGGGGAGAGCGGGAGCCAGGGAATGACATTCCGTAGTCAGAAGTAAATGCTGCCAAAGAAAGAGAGCTTTGAGGCTTTACTTCTATCTTATTTATTTTTAAACTCTACCTCCTCTTTCACCTCTTTTTCTCCATATAATATTATTTCTCTAATAAAGAACAGCCAGTTAAAAACAGTGGGGGAACTTCAGGGAACCAGAAAAGCCTCTTCAGACATTTTTCTTAAAGGGTCGGTTTCCTATATAATATGATTAAGTAGAATTATATTGTTTAAAAATGTAGCTGAAATATATTTTTCTACCACTGTGCATATATTTTTAGCATAGCTTTTTAGCATTTTTAACAAATGTCTGTTTCTGTTCTCCTTGTAACAAGAAAAAGAGCTACTGTGCCCATCATTTCTGAACTGTTTGTCCAGTAGCATAATTTGAAAAGTACAAGTCAGGCATACTGTTGAGTTTTTTAAAGAGTGTGAGTGCATGAGAGGGAGAGAAGAAGGTGGGGAAAGGAAACATGGATATGCTTGTGTGCTTTCTTCTTCTTCTTGGCTTATTGGTAGCATGTGGTAATGGACTTTAAAATGCGTTAATTTAATTTAATGCATTTCATGTATTTAAAAAAATACAAAATTGTAACGCTATACTGAATTGCTACTAAGTCAAGGTAAAACTTTTCTCCTCATGTGATTTTGTGGCAGATGTTATATGTGGGTGAAAACATGTTCTTGAGAAGGAAAAATTAATTTATCCTTTCTTCTCTCCCTCCTGTCTCCTTCCACTCCCTCTTTCCCAAATCCTTACCCACATCTACCATAGGCATATCAAGGGGTGTAGGGTTTATTCGATTTGACAAGCGGATTGAGGCAGAAGAAGCTATCAAAGGCCTAAATGGCCAGAAACCTCCTGGTGCCACAGAGCCAATCACTGTAAAGTTTGCTAATAATCCAAGCCAAAAAACAAATCAGGCCATCCTTTCCCAGCTGTACCAGTCTCCAAACAGAAGGTATCCAGGACCACTAGCTCAGCAGGCACAGCGTTTTAGGTAAGTCTGGTCTGGTTCTTATGCCCAGCTACTCAACTCAGAACTCTCAGGTTCATTGTCCAGTACTTTTACGGACAGGGTCTCCGGTTTGCTATTATTATTGTTATTTTCTTTCTTTTTCTTATGGGCACAGAGAAAACCTACTTGGGGAATAGGGTCTGTTGCAAATATCCAGGGTGGGGACAAAAGGACAATAACCTACAGCAGTGGTTCTCAACCAGGAGTAGTTTTGCCCCTCTGGGGGCATTGGCAGTGTCTGGAGACGTTTATGTGGGCACAGCTTGAGTGGGGGGTGCCACTAGCATCTAGTGGGAGAGGCTAGGGATGCTGCTAATCACCTTGCATGTACAGTTATAGCCCCCAACAGCAACAGATTATCTGGCCCCAAACAGCAGTAGTACTGAGGTTGAGAAACCCTGACCTACAGAATGCTGGGGGTCTTCTTAACTGTTTCCAGTGCTTTCAAATTACCCTTTTTAGTTTTTTTCTTGCTAAGATCTTATTCTTGTGTTTCTTTTTTTTTTTTTTTTTTGCGGTATGTGGGCCTCTCACTGTTGTGGCCTCTCCCGTTGCGGAGCACAGGCTCCGGATGCGCAGGCTCAGCGGCCATGGCTCACGGGCCCTGCCGCTCTGAGGCATGTGGGATCCTCCCGGACCGGGGCACAAACCCATGTCCCCTGCATTGGCAGGCAGACTCTCAACCACTGCGCCACCAGGGAAGCCCTTGTGTTTTAATTTTTAGGTCAAGCTCTTTCATTTACTTCGTTTTATAATATGTGCACCACTAAGGGTACCTAACTTATGTGATGACATTACGTTTTTATAATTTAGTTCCTTCTTCCCTTTTTAGGTTTTTATTCCTTGCAGTTTAGAGGTTGGCAAACCCCTGTAAAGGCCCAGATAGTAAATATTCCAGATTTTGTGGGTCATGGTCTCTGATGCGTGTCTTTTTTTTTTTTTTAAACAACTCTTTAAAAATGTAAAAACCATTCTTAGCTCCTGGGCTGTAGAGAAACAGATGGCAGTCTGGATTTGGCCCGTGGGTGGTAGTTTTCTAACCTCTCTATAGTCCATAGAATGACCATGCATTTTTAGCCCAAAGAGGATATTCTGTCTCATAGATGGGTATAAATATTCTGATTTTTCAAATTTTATTCTAATACTGGGGCAACAACCAAATTAAGTCACTTAAAAAAACCCCTAATCTGCATGTGAGAAGAATGGTGACTTTTAGATGTTAAACAGAACACAGAGACATAAACATTTTTTATTTTCCGTAACATTTTTAATATCCTTTTTGGCCATATGGTATACTGCAGCCATAATGCCATGTAACCTCCATGCTAGTATTTTTTTGTTTTGTTTTTTATCACCAGTGAATATCAATTTTATTTCCTTGCTGGAGCAAAATAGTTAATTACCAAAAATATAATCACAAATTTAGCTTAATAAAGAGTTACATGTTTTCTAGCTTAAATCACATGCATTTTTTTCATTCAGGTGTTTTAGAGTGCTGAAGAGAGTAAAGATAAAAATTAGTAAAATATCTCCTTTAAAAAAAAATTATGTCACCTGAGGTATGAGAAAGAAATTTTCCGTAAACACCATGTTCATTTCCTACTTAGGGTGGCTTTTGCCTTGGGAGAAGAGGGTTTACTGTCAGAGGCTCCATTTGGAGCTGTATGACTTGGTACCCAGTTGACTAAGCCTTGTGTTCACTTCGCTCTCTGCTTTAACTTTGTAAGGTTTAAAAAAAACATTGGTAGAAAGGGAACACTGCCACTTTTGACTGTGGTGGTTGGTGATTGGGCTGGAGGAAGACATGCATGGGGCTGCTTGCTCCTCGCCCTTGCGGAGAAAGAAATTTCACAGTCATTTCTTAACTCTGCCTGTAGGTTTCCTGTGTGGCATCTTAAGTGAGTAATATTTTTTTGCAAATTTAGCACAGACATGCATGAAGGAATTTTAGAGGTGTTTCCTAGGCAGCCTATCCAGTTAACTTCAGAGCTCTTTGGGGCCTAGAAAAGAATTTTGAGCTTATTATGTAGAGGAAAGTTGTTTGAAACTTACTGGTTGATTTTAATACTGTGAAAATACAAGATGTTTGATGTTAGTAGAAAGCTGTATTAGTTTAAATTGTTATTTTTGGTGTTTCCCAATTTAACCTCTGGTTTTTGTTTTATGGTAGTTACTGAGTAAAACTGTGCTCTTAAAATCAAGATTGAATTCTGAGAAAGATTGAGCAAGAGGGCTGAAATGATAGGATCTCCAGGAAAATGCCTGATTATTGAAATGACAAGGCATGTAGGTGACTCAAATATTAGGTTGTTGATAGCTATTTCATCTGCTCTCAACATCATCTAGCCCCCTCCCTGCATGCTTTTTTTTTTTTTTTAATTCGGTAAAGCTTTACAGGATGTTCTGATGATCAAATTTAATATTTTAAAAATTATCTTCTGCCCATTCTGTGCTTTTATCTTTTAGTTCCGTATGTAATTAACTTAGCGATTCTTACATTCCTTATCTCCTATAAAAAGAAGTTTTGGAAAAAGGGAATAAGAGTTGTCTGTTTTAAGGGAAACTGGATTTCAGAAAATCGGGAAGAAGTTTATTGTACTTTCAGATTCTTAACTCCTGTCTACGTCACCCCATTTCTCATAATCCATCTTCAGATAATAAATTATGAACTAGTCTTTGAGCTCAGTGAAGGTGTTTGGTTTAGATTCAGTGTTATAAGAAATTGAGAGCCTTTATTCCTAGATTTTAAGTTTACCCTGTTGTGTATTTGGTTGCTTTTCTTTAATATCTTTGAACCTGGTCTGTCATTACCTTGATTTTTTTTTCTTATTCTATTGAATTAAGGTTGAATCTTCTTTCATCTCAGAAGGACTCTTGAATTGAAGGACTGGCTTGCTTTGTTGGTATTTTGCTCTTTTGTAGTTCAGGCCTAGGTCATTACCTAGATCTTTTGTCTCTAGTATCTGTGTTCTCATGCTCTCAGCCTTGAGTTTGTCACCTTCCTGCGAACACTTAGAAAATTTTGCACTGTGTGTTTTTATGTTGTCATAGTGCCTCGGGAGTTGAGAGACATTAGCGAATACAAGTTATAAATATTAATAGCCAAGGATGTTTTTAATATTTATGCAATGTACCTTATCTTTTAAGGTTAAAAAAAATTAAAATCCATGTAATAAGAGTTAAGTTTAAAAGTGGGCTTGGGAGGTTTATGGCTCAGTCAACCCATATGAATAATTAGAAAGAGAATTATTTTAACATGAGCACTGCTAATCTAATATGCTTATTTAATTGACTACAGTTTTCAAAATAAGACCGGCCTTGTTTATTTGGATGGATAGTGTAATTTAAGCCCCTTAAGTATGTTTTTGGGACATGGTATCTGAATTAAACTTTCAGCCAAATTTTTTTCATCTCTCTACTTGTGGAGCAGCCTTAATTTTATTAAATGTGGTCTAGTCTAATGGCTTGTGTGCCTGCTTCTATAATAAGCCTTTATGCATTTTTAAAGGAGCCTTTTAAATCAGCATTTGAGTTTCATTTAAGGCATGTGCTGGTTGCACTATCACAATTTACTTTGGGAAGAAACTGGTATCAATCGTCCCGAATAATTTTTTTCCTCTGTTTACAGGAATTAGATAAGGAGATGAGTTGATGATCTTGTTGTGGGTTAAATTCAAAGCAGATCTTGGTCAGTGATCTTTAGTGAGGTTTTGGGAACCATTATTTGTAGAGTTCAGAGTTTTCTTTTCTTACCCATTAGTAATCTCTCTGTATATTTTTATTTCTCACTTTGACTGACATTTCCCCTTCTACCTGCGTGTAGGCCCTCCCATAGTCTGTCAGCTAAATTTCTTGGAAACTGGGAAGGTACCTTCTTTTCACTCTCTACTTACAAACATCTAGCTTTGAAATGGGAATATTCTATTCAAAATATTGCCCACTTATAATCAGAAACTAGGCATGTAGTCATAAACTATATGCACATGGGGGCTTGTGCTATTATATTCATTAATTCATAAACCCTAATCATAAACAGAAAATAAAAATAAGGATGAAATAAACAATATATCAGTGTTTTGCTAATCATGCTAACTGGCTCATTTTTCACTTACATAATATCTTAGTAAATAGTATACCTTTAAAGCAAGAGTCATAAAATTATGATCTTGATAATTTGGAATTTCTTGTCTGACTTCATGTGAGACATATTAGATTATTTTGTCTAACCGCATAGTGTAGCTTGTACTAGGAGTAGGAGAGAGAATCAACTCTCTCTTTTCTTATTTACTTGGGCTTTCCTTACTGGTGTCATCCTCCCTCTGATGATGGTGATGATGGTGATGATGATTTGTTGTTTGCAGGAATCTTTTTAAAACTACCTCTTCTTTGAGGGTTGTTTTAATTAAATCTAATCCTTCAAATCCACTTAACGTGTTATTTGTAAAGTGGATTATACCCATGCTAAAGACCAGGTGACTGTGTCACTTTCCCTTTGAGGACCGCTCAGTCTTCCCTCAGGAGAGTATGTGATGCATGGGGACTGAGTGAGGGCTTTGGATGCAGTACATTTATTCAATATGAGTAAAGAATACTTTATTTTTAAATTAGAAAAAATTTGTATTGGACACTTTAATATTTATTTGCCATACAGCTGTATATCATCACACACACCCCTCCTAGGTCATTCTGGAGGCTATTAACTTGGTCTCCACTAAAAATTGGCTTCTGTCATTAAATGATCACATGCAAAAGATGGCTGTCCCTGAACTCTGGACAGACCCAGAAAAAATGTATAATTCTGGAGAGTAATAGTGGTCCTTGTGTCTGAGCTAACTGCCTAATTGACAGTTTTCCAACTTCTACAAGGCTTGGGGTACATGGTGCCCTAGTGGAGCACACACTGCCTTCTCCCAGCTCCTGTGGGTGTGTGGCACTGAGAGCAGGGTAAACTGCTAGGTCCAGCTGTGGGCAGGCGGGGGTTTTCAGTGTTGCCTAGGTCCTGTTTCTTAGGTGCCATGTTCCTCCTTGTTGATGGGAGAGGAGGGAGGGGCAAGGAGAGCAAAGAGAGAGAGGGAGAGGCAGATAACTTGGCTTGAATTGCGTAGGATTGAATTTTTTCTAAAGTGAATATTGAGTGAAGATATCAGTGGGCAGGATTGTGGTATCACACAGGATTTCACAGGTAGGGCAAATATGAGGCTCATTGAGAGGGTCCTCAGAGATCCTAGTATAAAAGTCCTAGGCCTCCTGCCTGGAGAATCCTGGGGTGGAGAGTGAGAAATGAGATATCTCTCCTTTTAGCACATGTAATCCACTTCTGGGGCAGTTTTGGTTTCTACCCTACTTAGAAAATACTGAAAACCTGCTTAGGAGATTCTGTCTCTGGACTTTGGTTAGTGTCCTAAGCTGGTGGTGATAGAGTCTGCACAATTAATGGGCAGAGATGATGTGACTCTGTTTTGGTGTCTCTGCATCTGAGCCTTTGAGTACTTTGGAAGCAGACCTCAATATGCTATTCTGTTCTACTGGTGTCATATGCCAAATGCATTCTGTATTGATCATTCAGCAATTCTATGAAATTATCTATATCAGATTACTTTATTGTTGATGATACTAATTTGTTTGCATCCTTATTTCTGGTATTTGTGGCCTCTACTTTGGAGTGTAAGGGTATGGCATCTTTGACTATACTCATTACCTCTGCACAAAACAAAATCCCCCTCCCACCTGTGTACTTTTTCCATACATGTGCTCTCTCCCTTGCATGTGCAAACAGGCTCCCCAGTCTGCCCTTCTGATAGTTCTTACTCTGGATTAAGCAGTTAAGGGTAATGTTAGTAACCTCAATGCTTTGATTCGGTCAACAGATACTAATTGTAAACCTGTAGTGACCCAATCTGTCTGTGCTCCACGATTAGTGGTACGATGAGTAATGAACTTGTCCCTGCTCCTGAGAGGGTAGAGGGACAAGGCACACACCACACACAGATGAGGCTCCTTTGTCACTGTGATTTGTTCCTTTTTTTTTTTTTAATAGTACTTTGCATTACAGTCAGCTCGGTTCTTTCTTTTTAATTTTACGAAACACACAAATGTACAGAGGTAATTGGGAATAGGAACCTGTGAAGATTCTTTGTCCAGTTCTGAAAGACCAGAAGGAGGCGTCTTGAGGCTTTTATGAAACTAGGAGGAGTTGCTTTCTCATGTGTGCTCTAGCCTCACTTGAGGCCACAGGTTAGACAATAAGGTTGAAACATTTTTCAAACTTAACCGTTCATGGCTGTTAAAGAAAAAAATGTTCTCCTGACCCAGAGTCTTACTTGGAGAGTGTTGAACATTGTGGCGGTTGAGGTATTCAGTTATGCCTACCTCCTCTAAACACACGTCACTGATTGGTACTCATTGCACAAATGTGGAACATTGGAACGGTCTCTTTGAAACTGATAAAGCAAGAAGAATCAAGTGCTTAAAGACATCAATTTAATTTTTGAAACAGGAAAAGGGTAGAGAGTTTTAAAGAGTACCCACCCACCGCCATCTACTTCGTAAAAAAAAAAAATTGTTAAGAGAAGCTCACTTAAGTTTGTTTCTATCTACCTGCTTCTTACACCCTGAGTAGTGGGACTATACTTCTTGTAGGACAATCAAAATAAGCGTCAGACTGGGGTCTGAAGTCCTTGCTTTGTTGCTCAGTGAGTCTGTCGTCTTAGGTTCTGTGGACCTCAGCTGAATACATTGAGCAATGGGAGGTTCAGCTGAGGTTGTCTATAAGGTTCTTTTTACCTATAATAACACCACTTTGATTTTAAGTAATGAAAGTCCTTTGTATTTGGGGGGTTGAAGGGAAATTTATGGAATTCTGTGTAAACTGCAGAATTTGAATATCGATGCCACCATTTCCTAACTCTTTGGCCTTGAGCAAGTCCCTTAATCTGAGTGCCTTATGATACTCAGGAACTAATAGCTCTGAAAACTAAAAATAATATAAGGACATGTAGGTGCATGTGGAGTGCTTAGAACTTGCCTGCAAAAGGTGAGAACCCAAATGTTAAGTATTCCAGAGCCTCCACATTTCCTCTTGAAAGGGTTTCCTCAGATGACCACCAGTGATTTCCCTGACCTTTGTAGAGATAAACTATATCCATTGGAAGAGCTACTGTATTATGGCAGTGGGTACCATCCTCTCAGAAATGTAAGAAGCCCCACTGTTCTGAGACTTCACATACAATTAATATATAAAAATCCCCTTGGAAGATGGCAGTAACGAGCCCAGCTTTCTTGGACATCAAGGGGAAAAATTAAAAACTGAAGTTTGCTAAATGTGTGTTTTGCAGGTTGGACAATCTGCTCAATATGGCTTATGGAGTAAAGAGGTAATGATAGAGGTTCATGATAACCATAATCCCTTCCCATAATTGACTAGTTTCTTTGATTTGGGGAGTGACACCCTTCATAAGTTTGTGTTGGGTTTTCTTTTGCATGTACAGCCTAATGAAAAGCTGTTTTTGAAGCACGGTTGACTCAAGGAATATTATTATACCACTGGATGCCACCTGGCCTTTAAAAACCCCATTATTTGTTTTCTCTTGCATTGCGACGTTATAGCATGTTTCTGTCTGTGTTGGTCCTTCTTGCCCCCAGTCCTGCTTAAGTTCATGAAGCCAGTTCCAAATTTATTTCTTTGCTATTGTGAGTAATATTTTTCAATACAGCATATGTGGCCATTTCATAACTTATTAATACCGTGATATTATAGCATGCCACTGCAAGCCACACACCGACTTTGGTTGAAACCTCAAATAGTTGTATGTATCTGTTGTGGGGAGGGGAGTTACCGAAACTCTTGGGATGGGAAAGGGGAAAGAATTAAGTCCATTGCTGTAACCAACCTCTGTTTCTATTTGTGCGTGTGTGTGCGTGCGTGTGTGTGTGTGTGTGTGCATGTGTGTGTGTGTTTCTCCTATTTTGTTTAGTAGGTTTTCTCCAATGACCATTGATGGAATGACCAGTTTGGCTGGAATTAATATCCCTGGGCACCCAGGAACAGGGTGGTGTATTTTTGTGTACAACCTGGCTCCTGACGCAGATGAGAGTATCCTGTGGCAAATGTTTGGGCCTTTTGGAGCTGTCACCAACGTGAAGGTCATCCGTGACTTTAACACCAATAAATGCAAAGGTTTTGGATTTGTGACTATGACAAACTATGATGAGGCTGCCATGGCGATAGCTAGCCTCAATGGATACCGTCTGGGAGACAGAGTACTGCAGGTCTCCTTTAAGACAAACAAAACGCACAAAGCCTAATGAGCTCTTGTCCTCAGTCCATTTATATATGAAAACTATACAACAAAGGCAAGTTAAGAGAAACTTTATACATTAGTAAATGTCTTTGTAAGTCAGTGTTGAGATGGGATAAAACGACTACTTAGCATCCTAAGAAATATGTGAGATTTTTTATTGCTAGTATTTGAATTAAAACTTCTTAAATATCTTTTATGTTTGAATATGGACAAGAGGTACAGGGTTTTTACCTGTCACATTGCATTCTATTGCCTTCTTTGAAGAAGGTGGACCTTTTAAAGTGTTTCAGCTAAGGGAAGACATTTCTTTTCTTTTTACATAACTGCCTTGAACCTGTGAGTAAATATTGAGGCTTTGTGTTGTAATTCTTTAGTTGGTTGTGTCTTTCCCCCCCCTTTTTTTTCTTTTTCTGATTAGCTTTGTGTTTGGTTTACATTTAAAGCATTGCTGTTATGTCTGAGAAAAGTATTTTGAAGTTTACATTTTTATTTATGAAGTTAAAAACAGTATTTATTTTGTAATTATGATTTGGGTTGGGGAAGGGGGGCTACATTATAAACGCTTATTGTAAGAATACTGGAGAACTTTTCGTAAAGCAGTACCTTGCCAAAGAGATAAGAGCCTCTTTGATGTGGGTTTAAAAAAAGCATCTATTTTTATAAAAAAGAAAATTTGGAGAAACTTTTTACTGGTCCTGGAACAAATATTTTGACTTGAATACTTTGAGAAATCTCTTCATATGACACCTAGTGAGCTTTTAAAATTTACCAGGAAATTTGCAGTGGTTGGAAAATTTAGAAAGATTTATGATGTAGAAAATACTTTTGAGATCTTTGTATGAAAGGAGTAGAATCAATGGGGGAAACACTGCTGGTTTCGTTTTTGTAATCACCAGTGGAGCGTCTGATCATCCTGGTTATTATGTGATAGGTGGCTCACATTGATTTGTGATTTTGAAACAAAAAAAATTTACAAAAGAATATATAAGAGCAGGCAAGAAGTTTAAATTACCACGAGATGGGGGAAAAAAAATCTGTTCTTCCTAAAGAAATCCCTTCAGATAGAGCTCATGGT
This sequence comes from Grampus griseus, assembly GCF_964374135.1. Lineage (NCBI taxonomy): Eukaryota > Metazoa > Chordata > Mammalia > Artiodactyla > Delphinidae > Grampus > Grampus griseus. The sequence continues at coordinate 71,762,874 of NC_139000.1, read as the reverse complement.
GTTTAGTGATGTACTTGCAGTATTGTTTGAAGAATTGTTTTGTCTTAAGGAAAAAAGATGTTGCACATGATTTGTACTGCAGCAGATCGGCAAAAGTGATCTGAGTTGGATATATTTGAAGGTATTTTGAAAGTTATGTTCAAGGCTAACACCTGAGCTTTGTGTAATGTAAATAAGACCTTGTGTTATGAACCTTTCAGCTAATTTGATTTTTTTTTTCCTTACATGCCAAGTGATGTTCAGGTTTTGAATGTTTTTGTATCAGTTTTTTCCTTTGTAAATGGCATTAACATTGTTATTTGAGGTCTTGCTTAATCACTTTTGTTGTCCTGAGGACTTGAATTTACAGTGCATCAGATTTGTTGCTAATTTTGTCTGTAGATAGTCTAGCTTCAGCTGTTTATGGTGATGCTACATTTTCGTTTATAAATATGTTTGTGGTAAAAAAAAATGAGTATAACCATAGGTTTTGAACAAATTTCCTTACATTTTTCATACAAAAGTCATAAATATCTGTATGCTATTGAAATTTAACTTTGTATGATGCTTAAACCACTATTTGGGGAAATAATAAAATAAGTCTTTACCATGTATGAAAGAAATTTTAAAAAATACAAAATATTTTCTGATTAGCATCTAGCTTATAATAAATTTTCAAAAAAGCTGAAGGCAAAAATGCCTTCATCAGGATGCACTGAGAACTATATAGTTACGTCCTGCTTTTTGTATAAACTGAGATGCTCACATGCTTCCCCTTAGAACAGGCAATGTGCTATGCATAACATAGTTGTACATTATCTTTGCAGTTGCGTTGAGTTTTATTTTTATTATTTAAAATTGTAGTTATAAAAATTTTCAGTATAGTACAGTACATATACTGTGAGGCGCGTGCTAAAGTGAATAAGCGAGTTTTCATGCTGACCCACTCAATGCTATTCAGAAATCAATTGGCTTAGCACTTTCTCATATCCTTAGGTGCATTTAGATTGTCAGAGTTAACCTGCATTTAAAAAAAAACAAAAAAACTAAAAAACAAAATACATGTATATACTTAAAAAAAATAAGGTTTCCCTCACGGGAAAACAGCAGCTACATGCTTCTTTCCTATACTACTGTAGCAAACCAAGGCATTGATGAGAGGGCATGCAAATTGTGCTTCACTTTACAGTGTTTATCAGAGCACTTAATAAAATGTAAGGCTGGTATTTATTTGAAGTTGTACAGTATGACTTAATTCACATCTGTTGGAATAGAAAATATATTCTGTTGAGTATTTAAGAGGCTGTACATGTTTTCTTTTGTGTTTGGATTCTTTGTACTTTTTCATGTTCAGTACATCAATAAACAAAGTTGAAGGGAAAGAACAGTGTGGTGAGTAGGTCTTTATACATTTTTTGGGGCTCCTGTGCTCAGTCTAATAAACTTGCTCTCTTGAGTTAAGAGGTTCCCTCAGAGCTTTAGTTGAAAGCAGTGTTATGTAAAGTATTCCAAAAGGCATGTTAATTGAAGTAGAATGTGCAAAAAAATTTTTTTGAATGACACCTTCTGATAAGTTAGCTTTCAAACATTAACTCGATGGGTAATTTTTATAGGGATACGTGCTTTCATTGGCTAGTTGTACAGTTTGGGTAATTGGATGCTGACATCATTCTATACCTCTGATTGAATAACCATTAACTTTTTTTTTTTTTAAACAAATGGAAATTGTCCTCACACATTTACTTGAGCTAAAGAAAAACCAAATAGAAGGAAGGTAACTTACTCTGCTGCCACTGGCAAGATTTAATTCACCCATAGAATCAACTGTTGTTGAGTGTAACTTTTGTTGCCAATGCCAGATTATCAAGAGACTCCTCTAAAATCAGAAACTCAGTTTCCATTAGGTTAGGGTTGATGTATGTAGTACACGTGTACAAATCATGACCTCTGCCAACGCTGTGTTTCACATATATATTCAGCCCTGGTAAGCATCCTTAGCAGATCTGTGGAGGAAGGAAAATATTTCTTGCTCATCTTTTATACAAAGGTTCTACTTCTGTAGAACTTAAGAAAACTTGATACGATAATGAAGTGCTTTTTTTCTTTTTTTTTTAAACAAAGTATACTAAATGGCTTCTTTTAATTTGATTGTGTCTGTCAGCTTTTTTGGTAAAAAGCCATTCTAAAAGTAATTGTCCTGAATTCACAGTTTAGTAGTCAAGAGCTCAGCTGAGTGACAAGACAATTTTTTTTTCTTCCAACATGCAATTAATCTCAAATCTCCATGCTCCCTTTTTTATTACAGGAATTCAATACTCTAATTTTGTGATTTTGGAACATCCTCCCCTCACCTCTCTCCTCTTGTATGCTTATCAGTATTTTGACTGGTTTGCATGTCAGCAGTTCTTTTATATTTGAGCAGATAAGGGGAAAATTCTCAGTAAAGGTTTGTGACACTGTTGGTGTGCTTGAGGAAATAAGTTTTTTTCCTCAGAATTCCTTCTCACCTTATGCTTGCAAATCATCCAGGTTATCACAATTCAGTGTTAGATTAGCCAGTATAAATTTTGAATCTTAACATCATTTTACATTATTATAATCTGATTTGAGGAAAGGTGTTAGCAATTAAACCTTAATGTTTTTTAAAAAATAAACAGATTGCAAGTGTCCTAGCCTTATTTTATGCGATGATCAAAAAAAATGTAGTGGAAACTTGTAATTTCCCACTCAGAGGGGTACCTAGAAATAAAAAAATGCATATACTTTAGTAAGAAGTATGTTGACATTTTAATATACTTCTAGAACAGTATGTGTATACCTTGTTGGTAGAAAATACAAAAAAAAAAAAAAAGAGGCAGTGGTTTTGATCCTTTATGCCTGTATTACCATATTGGATCCTCAAACAGTGGAAGAGAACAAAAGTATTGCTAGAATTATAACAGAATTGATTATTATTTGAAGAGCATTTATAGCCTCAGTTATTTCAGCAAGTGGTTCATTTTTTTCTCTACTGTTGTTTGTATTCTTTCTCTGAAAATTTTCAAAAGTGGGCTCAATTCCCTTCAGGTTGGAAGGACTAAAACATCTACACATTAATACAGGTAGCCTGTTGACATGGGGTTACTGAAATGAACCTTTCCAGTGTTCTGGTTCATAGAAATAAACAGAAGTATTTTTTGGTTATTCAGCACAGGTTTATTGGTTATCTATGCTGTGTCCTGGGTCTGTAAAAATGAGCAAGATGTGGCTCTTACCTTCTTGGAAACTGTTACTTAGAAGTGAGAACAGACAAGCCACCCTGCCATGCCACCTGGAAGCAGGTGTCCAGCTAACTTGCTGTAGTTGTTACAAACCCTTTTACCACTCATAAGAGTGAACCTGCTCTGTTCTTCTTATAGATTCTGCTTTTCCTTTCTTGGATTGATTATTAGCTCATTTGTTACTAATTTTGTTTTTTTTTTTTTTGACCGTGCCCCTCGGGCATGTGGGATCTTAGTTCCCCTGACCAGGGATTGAACCTGCGCCCCCTCCAGTGGAAGCGTGGAGTCTTAACCTCTGGACTGCCAGGGAAGTCCCTCATTTGTGTAATTTTCAATCTGGCATCCGTATCATTTAGTTTAGTCAATCTTGAGATGCTCTTCTGTTCATTAAGTTGTCCATATCCTTTCTGAAGCAAAATAAACGTTATTATACACAATAAAGACATTGCCTGTGTGAATAGTTAGGTTAATGGAGGAATTGGCTGGATGGTCTTGCTCTCTCTAAACATATAATATATGGAGTGACAACTTGCAAAGCACTCATGGTAAAATATCCTGAATATTAAAAGTATGCTGACTAGCTTTATTCTTTGAATGAAAACATGTCAAAATCTTAGGGTCTCACACTCATTATTAATACTACTTTTAGCTTAAAAAACTAAAGATGTAGATTAAGATGTAATAGATACTAACCCCCAGAAATACTCATGGATGTTACATTTTGGAATACCTTAGAGCAGTCAAGCATGAACCCCTGTTTGGAAGTCATATGCCTCTCTGTCCTTAACATAGCCTGTCTTATTCTCCAGAAGATTTGTCCGCATCCACAAGTAGCTATACAATACAAAGAAAGACAAGAATGCTATGAACAGAGTACATTAAAAAGAAAAGGAAGATGGGAGTGACTCATACATGTCTGCGTGTGTGTGTGTGTGTGTGTGTGTGTATTGGGTGAGGATAGTTAGTGGGGTGGGAATGGGCAGCCACACAAAAGTGGTAGCAGTTGAGCTGCATCACTAAGGGTAGGTGGGATTTAAAAGAGATTAGGGGAGGGAATCCACGAAGAGAACACTGATTAAAGACATGTAGGTAAGCTTCTGTCTACTTGTAACAGTTTCTGGGCTATTAAGTCACATTCAGTACAGACCTATGAGCTCATTAAACATTTTTGTGTTCATGACTAGTTAAATCTCAGATTAGTCGGAAAATTGAGTCCATAATGAAATACAGAGTATCTAAACATTGAAATTTTGTTCTTGTTACCTTGCCCATTTCTATTGTAACACTAGAAATACTTGCTATGATAGATTATATGTGATTTTTGGAGTTGCAGAGTACTTGCTGGTAAGGACATTGACTTCTTTTAAAAGAAGTCATTGGTATTTGGAGCATGTTGTTCAGTGTATGCAAAGAGACCAAATGAAACTAGATCTCCCTAGTAAGAGAATAGTGGATCAATCTCTTTCTCACAATGTATACTTCTCAAACTCAATAATTTAAGATGATAACGTGATCCTTCTTTAGTGGTTATGCTATTTCTAGTGCCATGGTACCTGGTTCACTCTTAAATGTTGGATTTACGTTTCATACTTTTCTTACCTATCGCTCAGGTATCACCTGCATGGAAGGTGAGGGGAAAATTATAAAATTGAAATATTTCTCAGATATTTCCAACATGAGGTTTTAGTTTGACAGCTTTTTACCTTTCTGTTGTTGTTTGGGAAGGTCAGTTAATAGCCATACCTTGCATTTCAGTGAAGAGCCACAGAAAAGGCAGCCCATTTAAATAGCCCTTCAGGGGAAGGCGTTTGTTTGTTTGTCCTGAAGGGCCCTTTGACCTACAGATTGTCTCTAGCCCAGTGCTATCTCTAACTCTGATCTTTATTGTGCACTCCTTCCGAGAATTCTCCTTGTCCAGTTTCGGAAGCAGCCAACCCTACTGTGGACCTCCTTGCAGATGTGAAGAAACTGGCAGCCATCTTCAGGGTGACCCACCCTGTGGAATGAAGCACAGCTGTCGAGGTAGCTTTGTTCTCTGGATTGGGCTGGATTGTGACAAAGGTGTGGCAGCTGCGGTGAGGATGGGGGGAGGGAGGCTACAATGCACAAATGCAGGTGGTCAGACATCCAGAAGATGCACAGCTTTTAGTTCTCAGACCCGCAAGTACCAGGTTGAGCACCGTGTTGAAAGTAAACCCTTATATGTTCACAGGCATGTTCTAGGTCTTTTCCTTTATCAAAACGTAGCTTTTGTGAAGTTGCAAGTAGTAATAATTACAAGAAATAATGCAGATTCTCACACCAAAAAATCCCTGAATACTTACCCAAAAGGATAAGTAGCTATTGCTGTATATGTGGAAGCAGAAATTGCAGTTGTTACCGTATTACTTACATGTTTAGCAGAATTTCATCTCTTGAGAATGGTTGCTGCTGTGTGTTCTCCATTTGAACTCAAGTATATGTTGAGAGGATTCTGCTTTTCAGGAATTACTCTTTAAGAAGTACCTGCTTTGCACCCGTACATCACGTAAGGAAAGCCTCTTTGCTTCTTCAAGTAAATTGCTCCTTATGTTTTCTGTCTTAGGATTAAATGGCCTGAGTACCAAATGATAAGGCAGACATTCTGTGTTTCCTAAGTGAAGGGTGGTGAGAACTTCTTAGAAGTTTATCTGAAACTTATCCTAATACAGATGATTTGTTTTTGGTGTGATGGTAGTATTAAGTTGTGCTTCTCAAACTTCTTCATGTTCTTGGCTCCAGTCCTGAAGAGATCAATATCTCTACACACCCATAATCCTTCTATGATAAGGCAGCTTGCCATGGCACACAGGTTGGGAAGCTCTCTTTTAAATACATTATTTTTTAAAAACTTCCCTTCTGTTAACTCTTTCATTAAATGTATATTAAGCATCTACTCTATACCAGTTGCTTTGCTGTTTCAGGGCTGAAGATTTAATTTGTGTCTATTTTCGCTCTGGCTTTGAGCAGGAAGACACCTCAGGCATCTTTTAGCACCTTAATTCTTCAGATTTGAGTCAGACCCAGAGAAGTTAAGGTTCTCCAAGGTTCTTCTGCTAACATGAGACCTGGCGCTTGAACGCAGTTCTCCTAACTCTTGGAACTCTGCCCATTGCTATCATTCAAGTACCAAAACACACTGAATTAACTTTCATAAACTTTGTCCTTTTGTGGGATGAGATTTCTTGATTCCTGCAGGATATGTAGGGTATCTAGAAATTGAATATAGGCAAGTGCATGTAGTATTTTATTGTGGTACACTCAGTATAATTTACATCCTTGTGGATAAGTTTAAGCAGTAAAAATATGGTCACTGTAGGAAATTTATACAGTACAAAAAGTAACAAGTCAAAAATTACTCAATCCTTTCCTGAAAAAGATACCTTTTTTCCTCTGACACTTTTTTTTTTTTTTTTTTTTCCGGTACGCGGGCCTCTCACTGCTGTGGCCTCTCCCGTTGCGGAGCACAGGCTCTGGACGTGCAGTCTCAGTGGCCATGGCTCACGGGCCCAGCCGCTCCGCGGCATGTGGGATCTTCCCAGACTGGGGCACAAACCCGTGTCCCCTGCATCGGCAGGCGGACTCTCAACCACTGCGCCACCAGGGAAGCCCCCTCTGACACTTTTTTGCTTGAAGCTGTGATTATATATCTCACCTTCTTCATAAAGATTTTAAACATTCAAATTTGTTTTTTTCTTGATAAAGCTGTTTTCCTTCCTTTTGATTTTGTTCATGAGTGTATGGAGAAATTTTTTAACAGACGTAAAATAATGCGTTTTGATTTTGGTTTAAGATAAGGCACATGAAAACTGTTATCTAGTTTTGTTTGTATTGATTGCTGCTCACATGTCAGGGAGGTATAGAAATCAGGAATTCTACATGGTTTCCCATTACAACTCCATTCCTCCAGGTTTTAATAAAAACTGAAGACCAATTGAAGTATAGAAACTGCGGCAATATCTCCAAGTCTCAGTGTGGGGATGTGCCTAAATGCCTACTTGCCACTGTCTAAGGTGGGCAGTTTGGTTGCAGACTTCAGCTAAGCATCAGGGGCCTGAATGGGAAGGGAGAAGTGTGAAGCTACTTCTTCTCTGTCTGGACAGGGGACACGCAGATACCCTACCATACTGATAAGTCAACTGCTTCTATCCTTTCTTTCCTTAGAAAAAGGAAATGCTCCCTTCCTGAATAGGGGCTCTGAGGAGAGGAGGACGATGAACACAAGTGTGGGTGAGTAAATTTTCCTCTTTCCATGGGTCTCTGATTGCCGTGATCTTTCCAGCGAGGGTCTGCGTAAATACTGGCTCCTTATTGCATGTTCTGGGAGAAAAAGCTGATGGTAGGAGAGCACTTGTAAAAGGATGGAGGAGACTGAAAGACGCTCGTTAGAGTGCACCTGGATGCTGCTGTGACATCACAGGCGGACCATAAACGGCTCTCCAGAAAATACGACAGTCTTTTTTCACCCCTTTCTTAACAATGAGACGTAGATTGGGCTTGTTCTCTATTCAAGCATCCTTATGAGTAAATGTCTATTTTTACAGTAGAGCTGCACTTTAAAAATAGCTCCAATCAGTGCGACTCTTTTCCCCCATATGTTAAAAAGTTATGAGTTAAAATAAATTTTATCTCAGATTGCTTAAATTCTTCCAGACACAAGGCACTTTCCTTTTTTTCTTTTTTTGGGGTGGGGGGAGGAAGGGGACAGGGGAGGATTAAATACAAAATAAGGACTTTTCTTTCTGGACCTCCTCAACCCTGTGTTTGTTCTTTGAGACATTTTATTTTTACCGGTAGCAAGGCCTTTAAACCAAGATTTGCGATTTCTGACTGTTAAAAAATTCATTAATATTTGGCGGGTTACAGTCTTCTTCCTGGAGTGATTGTTTATTTTTGTTGCTGAGAGCAATTAGCTAGAACAGTCATAGTTGCAGCTGTTAGATACTCTAAGCTCCAGCGGAGATCACAAAAGGCTTTCTGCACATTTAGAGTCTGTATTTGGATTGTTTTTAATGGGTGATTCTTCTGGAGTCACTGTGTTAGCAAATTCAGTTGGGTGATCCCGAGCCAAGTCGCATGTACAATGGGATCCTGAGCCTGCTGTGTTGATCAGAGTCACCTAAACCACTAGCTTTGTAGAAGCCGGGGTGGCAGTGGCTGCTGTGTGTGGAAAGAACCTGTCCCATTCCTTTTCTCTGTATCTTTACCATGCAAACCTGGGTATGGCTTGTCCCCAAACACTGTGCCCAAAACACTGCGTTTTCTCAGGGATTTGTCCTTGGGTGTTTACTCCTTGTTTTGTTGCTCTTAACTTGCGAAGGCTTTTGTGGGATAATCTGCCTGTGCAAATGTGAGAAGGAGATTCATGGGTACAATCTGGTGCCCAGTGACTTACATCTTTAGGAAAGACTGGCTTCTTAGAAAATCTTGGCTCCAGTTGAATGCCTGACACTTCAGAAACAGCAACTCAAATGAAAGGATTGTTTCACTATTTTTATAGTGTCTGTACTTTCGCCTTCGAATATAGTTTTGATAGAAAAGTATTTATGTGTGTACATATTTAATAGTCATACTGCTTTAGGGTTCACAGTATGCTTTTCTAATTTGAATATCACAGTGACCTGTGAGGCAGGGAATTCTGTGTTGTCCCTATTTTACGGAAGAGTAAATAGTCTCACAGTTGGTGGATAGCCAACCACCTGCTTGGTTTTCTGTATTGCGGCCATTTACTTTGTGTAAATAAAAAATACATGTTTTGTATATTTCACTGCTAGCATATTGAGCAAAAGCAGGTGGATGGACTTAGCTTTATTTTAAAGGCTGCCAGAGATTGCTCTAATGTACAAGGCTAGAGTGACAACTCAGTAAAGTGGTATAGAATCAGGATACGTTACTTCGTTTTTCTTTCAGGGAAATTATTTGGGAATCTTGGAGAGGTTTGGTAATCGTATTACAAGTAGGAATCTAAAATGTGCAGTGAAAGTTTGTTTCCTGCTAGCTAACATAAATTAGAAGTCATTACATTTTGATGAGATTTAGGTACTTATATGAAGGTATTTTTAGAACAGCCTTTCCAATGGCAGTTGATTGACCAGATGGCAGTTGGCTTGATCAGCCAGCTTGGATCTATTACTAAGTCAGGTGGATAGTTCTTCTTTAATCACGCCTCCTTCCAATAAAAATTTTCATATAATTGGAGAGGTATGAGCACTGGTAAATTAAAAATTAGTAATTTTAATGAAATTTTTCTGTAAATATTTTATGTCTCTCATATTTTAAATGATACTATAGTCTCCTGAAGTATCATGATTTGAATTGAACACACAAAAATTTCAAGCAAAATGCAAGACTTTCTTCTCTCTTCCCTTCTTGAAGATTAAAATAATTGTAATAATATGAATTATTGATGGCTTTCTTGTTTCCTCAAACTTTTAAAAATAATTAATGTTTTAAAATCTTTTGGAAACCTAGGCAGTATCTACTAGGACACCACAAACATTAGAATTGACATATGTAGACAAAGTTTTTTAATACTCAGAGTTGACTGTAAATATATTTGAAAGCAATGTGGCAACATCATCTTGGATAAATTAGTTAAGGATTCACTGGTGATGCAGATAAGTGAGATGAGAAGGATGTGGAAACAAAAGGATAGATGGGATGGCCAGAACATCTGAATGGAGGAGTGAGGGCATCTCTGTGTGATGCTCTCCTTTCCATCACAGTGAATGGAAGCCTGGGGGGAGGTGCTGATGGATCAGCAAGAACCCTGTTAGGAAGACTTCTGGATAGAACTTTGGACAGTGATCCTGAAATTTTTTTTTTTTTTTTTGCAGTGTGTGGGCCTCTCACTGTTGTGGCCTCTCCCGTTGCGGAGCACAGGCTCCGGACGCGCAGACTCAGCGGCCATGGCTCACGGGCCCAGGTGCTCTGTGGCATATGGGATCCTCCCGGACCGGGGAACGAACCCGCGTCCCCTGCATTGGCAGGCGGACTCTCAACCACGGCACCACCAGGGAAGCCCGATCCTGAAATTTTGAAGCCTGGAATCTCTGTTAGCCTCAAAGTAAAGCATCAGATCTTAGCTGAATTATGACTAAAACAAATACTGAAACAAAATATTTTGTCTTCCACAGTCATTCTCAGACTTAGGTATGCATGATACTCACCTTTTTTTTTTTTTTTTTCTTGCGGTACACGGGCCTCTCACTGTTGTGGCCTCTCCATTGCGGAGCACAGGCTTAGCGGCCATGGCTCACGGGCCCAGCCGCACCGCGGCATGTGAGCTCTTCCTGGACCGGGGCACGAACCCGTGTCCCCTGCATCAACAGGTGGACTCGCAACCACTGCGCCACCAGGGAAGCCCCATGATACTCACCTTTGAGGCTTACTAATATAGATGCTTGAAGCTCACCTCAGATTCTGATTCAGGGGCTCTAGAGCGAGTCCCAGATAGGCTCCAAAATGGAGGGGGCTTTTCAGCCGAGGTAAAGACATACTGGTCTAGTGTATATTGAAATGAGCTATCAAGAGTATAGGAGTTCAAAGTGTTCCTACTCTGCCTGTTGCCTGTTTCCTCTTCCTTCTCTGTTGTATTCTCTTCAGTTTCCAGGAAGCCTGTGGTTGTCTATTCCTACCCCAATTTTCACCTAGAAAACTGAGTGATAATTTGGGTCAGACAACATGCTTATAAGCACTCTGTTTGCAGTATCTCAATCTTAATATCACGAGAGAGGTACTCTAATAATCCCTACTTTACAGAGGAATAAAATGAGACTTAAAGAGGTTGAGAAACTTGTCCAAGGACTTTAGCTAATCGGCTGTTGGGCTGGAGCTGCAGCTCACTGACTTCAGAGCTGTGGTCTTAACGACACAGTCTGCTCTAGTGGTTAACAGTGGGCGACCGTGGTGGAAATACTTGATTTTACCCTAACATGAGCTAGTTTGGTTTTACTGCTCCAAATACATCTACTCTTGGAAAAGAGTTCCAGATGTTTGTTGTTGTTGTGTGTGTAGTTTATAATATAAAGATAGGTTTGTTTGTGTTTTAGCTCACTTTCTAGACTGGGAAATTCCTTAGGGTAGGATCTTTCTGTGATTCCTCTTGGTGTTTCTTTCCCCTTATGTCCACCATGGTCCCTTGCACATACATCGTGAGTGCTCAGAGGGTTGTAGAATACATAAAATGGAAAAACGAAGTTTGAGGAGCCGCTACCTACTCAAAATTAGGGCTGGTGTGAGACCTCGTGTATCCTTACATTTGTTTTCTCCATTGGGAAATTAGTGCTGATGCTGTTCCATGTTTCTTGAACATTTCAGGTTGCTTGCTTGTTTTGCGGATGAGTCACGGTTGACAGTATACCAAATTGTAAAATGATGACTCCAGGAAAAGTATAGAAAAGGAATTACTGTGCTCCAGGAGAAAGTGCAAGTCTGTACACCCAGGGATTTATTCTATACATTCTGGTTTCTGTTCTCCTCGGGTAAAAAAGTCTTCTAAGTGTGAATATTAGGGATATGAACAGTTAATTTCTTTAGTCTTGGACAGTGTTTAAGCTGGTCCTATGTCTGAATAGGGTATGAGACAGAAATGTAAAGAAAAGTTGAAATGTCTGATTCTATTGCTCAGGAGACTCAGGTGAGCCCGGTATTTGGTGTACATTTTTAAATAAAAGATTTCATAGCTCTTTCATTTTTTTAAATGAAGATATTATGATGTTAATAGCCAGAAAGTAATTATCCTTTTCAGATTTACTCCGAGTGATAGAATATCCTCTGCTTAGAGTTTATGCCATTAATGCCACTAATGCCATTTCTTGACTAAATTGAAGTACTTAGTGAAAGTCATACAAAAATATCAGGATGTTAGGTACAGTGTGTTAGTTCAGGTTGCTGTAACAGATTCCCATAGACTGGAGGCTTATAAACAACAGAAATTTATTTCCCATAGTTGTATGTCTGAGATCAGGGGGCCAGTATGGTAGGGTTCCGGTGAGGATCCTCCTCCAGGTTGCAAACTGCCAACTTCTCATTGTGACCGCACAGGGTAGAAAGAGAGTGCATCAGCTCTCTGACCTCTTCGTATAAGACCCTCATCCCATTCACGAGTCTGCCCTCACAACCCAGTTACCTCCCAGAGGCTCCACATCCAAGTAACATCACGTTGGAGACTACATTTTTTTTTCGCAGTTTGTCTTTTTGTTTTTTTTTCTTTTTCTAATTTTATGAAGTATAGTTGTTTTTTTTTAAACATCTTTATTGTAGTATAACTGCTTTACAATGCTGTGCTAGTTTCTGCTGTATAACAAAGTGAATCAGCTATATGTATACATATATCCCCACATCTCCTCCCTCTTGCGTTTCCCTCCCACCCTCCCTATCCCACCCCTCTAGGTGGTCACAAAGCACCGAGCTGATCTCCCTGTGCTATGCGGCTGCTTCCCACTAGCTGTTTTACATTTGGTAGTATATATATGTCCATGCCACTCTCTCACTTCATCCCAGCTTACCCATCCCCCTCCCCGTGTCCTCAAGTCCATTCTCTACGACTGTGTCTTTATTCCTGTCCTGCCCCGAGGTTCTTCAGAACATTTTTTGTTTTCCTTAGATTCCATATATACGTGTTAGGATATGGTATTTTGACTTGCTTCACTCTGTATGACAGACTCTAGGTCCATCCATCTCACTACAAATAACTCAATTTTGTTTCTTTTTATGACTGAGTAATATTCCATTGTATATATGTGCCACATCTTCTTTATCCATTCATCTGTCGATGAACACTTAGGTTGCTTCCATGTCCTGGATGTTGTAAATAGAACTGCAGTGAACATTGTGGTACCTGACTCTGTTTGAATTATGGTTTTCTCAGGGTATATGCCCAGTAGTGGGATTGCTGGGTCGTATGGTACTTCTATTTTTAGTTTTTTGAGGAACCTCCATACTGTTCTCCATATATCAAGGTACATTCCTGCCAACAGTGAAAGAGGGTTCCCTTTTCTCCACACCCGCTCCAACATTTATTGTTTGTAGATTTTTTGATGATGGCCATTCTGACTGGTGTGAAGTAATACCTCATTGTGGTTTTGATTTGCATTTCTCTAATGATCAGTGATGTTGAGCATCCTTTCATGTGTTTGTTGGCAATCTGTATATCTTCTTTGGAGAAATGTCTGTTTAGGTCTTCTGCCCATTTTTGGATTGGGTTGTTTGTGTTTTGGATATTAAGCTGCATGAGCTGCTTGTATATTTTGGAGATTAATCCTTTGTCAGTTGCTTCATTTGCAAATATTTTCTCCCATTCTGAGGGTTGTCTTTTCATCTTGTTTATGGTTTCCTTTGCTGTGCAAAAGCTTTGAAGTTTCATTAGGTCCCATTTGTTTATTTTTGTTTTTATTTCCATTTCTCTAGGAGGTGGGTCAAAAAGGATCTTGCTGTGATGTATGTCATAGGGTGTTATGCCTATGTTTTCCTCTAAGAGTTTGATGGTGTCTGGCCTTACATTTAGATCTTTAATCCATTTTGAGTTTATTTTTGCGTATGGTGTTATGGAGTGTTCTAATTTTATTCTTTTACATGTAGCTGTCCAGTTTTCCCAGCACCACCTATTGAAGAGGCTGTCTTTTCTCCATTGTATATTCTTTTTTTTTTTTTGCGGTATGCGGGCCTCTCACTGTTGTGGCTTCTCCCGTTGCAGAGCACAGGCTCCGGACGTGCAGGCTCAGCCGCCATAGCTCACGGGTCCAGCTGCTCCGTGGCACGTGGGATCTTCCCAGACCGGGGCACAGACCTGTGTTCCCTGCATCGGCAGGTGGACTCTCAACCACTGAGCCACCAGAGAAGCCCTCCATTGTATATTCTTGCCTTCTTTATCAAAGATAAGGTGACCATATGTGTGTGGGTTTATCTCTGGGCTTTCTATCCCATTCCATTGATCTATATTTCTGTTTTTGTGCCAGTACCATACTGTCTTGATTACTGTAGCTTTGTAGTACAGTCTGAAGTCAGGGAGCTCAGCTGATTCCTCCAGCTTCATTTTTCTTTCTCACGATTGCTTTGGCTATTCGGGGTCTTTTGTCTTTCCATACAAATTGTGAAATTTTTTGTTCTACTTCTGTGAAAAATGCCATTGGTAGTTTGATAGGGATTGCATTGAATCTGCAGATTGCTTTGGGTAGTAGAGTAATTTTCACAATGTTGATTCTTCCAGTCCAAGAACATGGTATATCTCTCCATCTGTTTCTATCATCTTTAATTTCTTTCATCAGTGTCTTACAGTTTTCTGCATACACATCTTTTGTCTCTTTAGGTAGGTTTATTCCTAGATATTTTATTCTTTTTGTTGCAATGGTAAATGGGAGTGTTTCCTTAATTTCTCTTTCAGATTTTTCATCATTAGTGTATAGGAATGCAAGATATTTTTGTGCATTAATTATGTATCCTGCTACTTTACCAAATTCATTGATTAGCTCTAGTAGTTTTCTGGTAGTGTCTTTAGGATTCTCTATGTATAGTATCATGTCATCTGCAAACAGTGACAGTTTTACTTCTTCTTTTCCACTTTGGATTCCTTTTATTTCTTTTTCATCTCTGATTTCTGTGGCTAAAACTTCCAAAACTAAGTTGAACAGTAGTGCTGAGAGTGGGCAACCTTGTCTTGTTCCTGATCTTAGTAGAAATGGTTTCAGTTTTTCACCATTGATAACGATGTTGGCTCTATGTTGGTCATATATGACCTTTATTTTGATAAGGTAAGTTCCCTTTATGCCTACTTTCTGGAGAGTTTTTAATCATAAATGGGTGTTGAATTTTATCAAAAGCTTTTTCTGCATCTCTTGAGATGATCATATGGTTTTTCTCCTTCAATTTGTTAATATGGTTTATCACATTGATTGATTTGCGTTTATTGAAGAATCCTTGCATGCCTGGGATAAACCCCACTTGTTCATGGTGTATGATCTTTTTAATGTGCTGTTGGATTCTGTTTGCTAGTATTTTGTTGAGGATTTTTGCATCTATGTTCATCAGTGTTATTGGCTTGTAGTTTTCTTTTTGTGTGACATCTTTGTCTGGTTTTGGTATCTGGGTGATTGATGGTGGCCTAATATAATGAGTTTGGGAGTATTCCTCCCTCTGCTATATTTTGGAAGAGTTTGAGAATGATAGGTGTTAGCTCTTGTCTAAATGATAGAATTTTGTGAAACCATCTGGTCCTGGGCTTTTGTTTGCTGGAATATATATATATATATATTTTCTGCGGTACGTGGGCCTTTCACTGTGTGGCCTCTCCTGTTGCGGGACACAGGCTCTGGATGCGCAGGCTCAGCGGCCATGGCTCACAGGCCTAGCTGCTCCGCGGCATGTGGGATCTTCCCGGTCCAGGGCACAAACCCCTGTCCCCTGCATCAGCAGGCGGACTCTCAACCACTGTACCACCAGGGAAGCCCTGGAATATTTTTGATCACGGTTTCAATTTCAGTGCTTGTTATTGGTTTGTTTATATTTTCTCTTTCTTCCTGGTTCAGTCTCAGAAGATTGTGCTTTTCTAAGAATGTGTCCATTTCTTACAGGTTGTCCATTTTATTGGCATATAGTTGCTTGTAGTAATCTCTCATGATCCTTTGTATTTCTGTGGTGTCAGTTGTTACTACTCCTTTTTCATTTCTAATTCTGTTGATTTGAGTCTTCTCCCTTTTTTTCTTGATGTGTCTGCCTAATGTTTTATCAATTTTGTTTATCTTCTCAGAGAACCAGCTTTTAGTTTTATTGATCTTTGCTATCATTTCCTTCATTTCTTTTTCGTTTATTTCTGATCTGATCTTTATGATTTCTTTCCTTCTGCTAACTTCGGGTTGTTTTTGTTCTCTCTCTAAATTGCTTTAGGTGTAAGGTTAGGTTGCTTATTTGAAATGTTTCTTGTTTCTTGAGGTAGGATTGTATTGCCTTAAACTTCCCTCTTAAACTGCTTTTGCTGCACCCCATATGTTTTGGGCCATCGTGTTTTCATTGTCATTTCTTTCTAGGTATTTTATGATTTCCTCTTTGATTTCTTCAGTGATCTCTTGGTTATTTAGTAGCGTATTGTTTAGCCTCCATGTATTTTATTTGTATTTGTATTTTTGTATTTTTTACAGTTTTCTTTCCTGTAATTGATATCTAGTCTCATAGCATTGTGGTTGGAAAAGATACTTGATACGATTTCAGTTTTCTTAAATTTACCAAGGCTTGATTTGTGACCCAAGATATGATCTATCTTGGAGAATGTTCCATGAGCAGTTGAGAAGAAAGTGTATTCTGTTGTGTTTGGATGGAATGTCCTATAAATATCAATTAAGTCCATCTTGTTTAATATATCATTTAAAACTTGTTTGTCCTTATTTACTTTCATTTTTGGATGATCTGTCCATTGTTTAAAGTCCCCTACTATGAATGTGTTACTGTCAATTTCCCCTTTTCTGGCTGTTAGCATTTGCCTTATGTATTGAGGTGCACCTATGTTGGGTGCATAAATAGTTACAATTGTTATATCTTCCTCTTGGATTGATCCCTTGATCATTATGTAGTGTCCTTCTTTGTCTGTTGTAATAGTCTTTTATTTTAAAATAAATTCTGTTTTGTCTGATATGAGAATTGCTACTCCAGCTTTCTTTTGGTTTCCATTTGCATGGAATATCTTTTTCCATCCCCTCACTTTAAGTGTGTATGTGTCCCTAGGTCTGAAGTGGGTCTTTTGTAGACAACATATATGCGGGTCTTGTTTTTGTATCCATTCAGCCAGTCTGTGTCTTTTGGTTGGAGCATTTAATTCATTTACGTTTAAGGTAGTTACCGATATGTATGTTCCTGTTATCATTTTCTTAATTGTTTTAGGTTTGTTGTTGTAGGTCTTTTCCTTCCTTCTCTTGTGTTTCCTGCCTAGAGAAGTTCCTTTAGCATTTGTTGTAAAGCTGGTTTGGTGGTGCTGAATTCTCTTACCTTTTGCTTGTCTGTAAAGGTTTAAATTTCTCCATCGAATCTGAATGAGGTCCTTGCTGGGTAGAGTAATCTTGGTTGTAGGTTTTTCCCTTTTATCACTTTAAATATGTCGTGCCACTCCCTTCTGGCCTTTATAGTTTCTGCTGAAAGGTCAGCTACTAACCTTATGGGGATTCCCTTGTATGTTATTTGTTGCTTTTCCCTTGCTGCTTTTAATATTTTTTCTTTGTGTTTAATTTTTGATAGTTTGATAAATATGTGTTGTGGCATGCTTCTTCTTGGTTTTTATCCTGTATGGGACTTTCTGTGCTTCCTGGACTTGATTGACTATTTTCTTTCCCATATTAGGGAAGTTTTCAACTGTAATGTCTTCAAATATTTTCTCAGTTCTTTATTTTTTCTCTTCTTCTGGGACCCGTATAATTTGACTGTTGGTGCATTTAATGTCGGCCCAGAGGTCTCTGAGACTGTCCTCAATTCTTTTCATTCTTTTTTCCTTATTCTGCTCTGTGGTAGTTATTTCCACTATTTTATCTTCCAGGTTACTTATCCATTCTTCTACCTCAGTTATTCTGCTATTGATCCCTTCTAGAGAATTTTTAATTTCATTTATTGTGTTGTTCATCATTGTTTGTTTGCTCTTTAGTTCTTTTAGGTCCTTGTTAAATGTGTCTTGTATTTTCTCCATTCTCTTTCCAAGATTTTGGATCATCTTTACTATCATTATTCTGAATTCTTTTTCAGGTAGACTGCCTATTTCCTCTTCATTTGTTTGGTCTCGTGGGTTTTTAACTTGCTCCTTCATCTGCTGTGTAATTCTCTGTCTTCTCATTTTGCTTGACTTACTGTGTTTGGGGTCTCCTTTTCGCAGTCTGCTGGTTCATAGTTCCTGTTGTTTTTGGTGTCTGCCCCCAGTGGGTAACGTTGTTTCAGTGGGTTGTGTAGGCTTCCTGGTGGAGGGGACTAGTGCCTGTGTTCTGGTGGATGAGGCTGGGTCTTGTCTTTCTGGTGGGCAGGTCCACGTTTGGTGGTGTGTTTTGGAGTGTCTGTGACCTTACTATGATTTGGGCAGCTTCTCTGCTAATGGGTGGGGTTGTGTTCCTGTCTTGCTAGTTGTTTGGCATAGGATGTCCAGCACTGTAGCTTGCTGGTCATTGAGTGAAGCTGGGTACTGGTGTTGAGATGGAGATCTCTGGGAGATTTTTGCCGTTTGATATTATGTGGAGCTGGGAGGTCTCTGGTGGACCAATGTCCGGAACTCGGCTCTCCCACCTCAGCGGCTCAGGCCTGACACCTGGCTGGAGCACCAAGACCCTGTCAGCCACACAGTTTAAAAGAATAGAGAAAAAAATAAGGAAGGCAATGAGGGAGGGAGGGAGCAACGAAGGAAGGAAGAAAGAAAATAATAATAAAATAAAGTTAGTAAAATAAAAAATATTATTAAAAATAAAAAAATTAAAAAGTAATAAAAAAAGAGAGCGAAAGGAAGAGAGCAACGAAACAAAAAAACAAATCCACAAATGATAAGAAGTGCTAAAAACTGCTAGGACAAATGGTGGAAGCAAAGCTATACAGACAAAATCTCACACAGAAGCATACACATACACACTCACAAAAAGAGGAAAAGGGGAAAAAATCATAAATCTTGCTCTCAAAGTCCACCTCCTGAATTTGGGATGATTCGTTGTCTATTCATGTATTCCACAGATGCAGAGTATATCAGGTTGACTGTGGAGATTTAATCCGCTGCTCCTGAGGCTGCTGGGAGAGATTTCCCTTTCTCTTCTTTGTTCACAGAGCTCCCGGTGCTCAGCTTTGGATTTGGCCCCACCTCTATGTGTAGGTCGCCTGAGGGTGTCTGTTCCTGCTCAGACAGGACGGGGTTAAAGGAGCAGCTGATTCCGGGGCTCTGGCTCACTCAGGGCGGGGGGAGGGAGGGTTACGGTATGTGGGGCGAGCCTGTGGTGGCATAGTCTGGCGTGACGTTGCACCAGCCTGAGGCGCACCATGTGTTCTCCTGGGGAAGTTGTCCGTGGATCACGGGACCCTGGCAGTGGCGGGCTGCACAGGCTCCCTGGAGGGGAGGTGTGGATAGTGACCTGTGCTCGCACACAGGCTTCTTGGTGGTGGCAGCAGCAGCCTTAGCATCTCATGCCCGTCTCTGGGGGCCGCACTGATAGCTGTGGCTCGCGCCCATCTCTGGAGCTCGTTTAGGCAGTGCTCTGAATCCCCTCGCCTCGCACACCCCAAAACAATGGTCTCTTGCCTCTTAGGCAGGTCCATACTTTTTCCTGGACTCCCTCCCAGCTAGCTGTGGTGCACTAACCCCCTTCAGGCTGTGTTAACGCAGCCAACCCCAGTCCTCTCCCTGTGCTCTGACCGAAGCCTGAGCTGCAGCTCCCAGCCCCGCCCGTCCCGACGGGTGAGCAGACAAGCCTCTCGGGCTGGCGAGTGCTGGTTGGCACCGATCCTCTTTGCGGGAATCTCTCCACTTTGCCCTCCGCACCCCTGTTGCTGCACTCTACTCCATGGCTCCGAAGCTCCCCACCTCCGCCTGCGAAGGGGCTTCCTAGTATGTGGAAACCTGTCCTCCTTCACAGCTCCCTCCCAGAGGTGCAGGTCCCATTCCTATTCTTTTGTCTCTGTTTTTTCTTTTGCCCTGCCCAGGTACGTGGGGAGTTTCTTGCCTTTTGGGAAGTCCGAGGTCTTCTGCCAATGTTCAGTAGGTGTTCTGTAGGAGTTGTTCCACATGTAGATGTATTTTTGATGTATTTTGGGGGAGGAAGGTGATCTCCCCGTCTTACTCCTCTGCCATCTTGAAGGTCCTCCAAAGTATAGTTGTTTTACAGTGTTGTGTTAATTTCTTCTGAACAGCAAAGTGACTTAGTTTTGTATGTATATGTTCTTTTTCATATTCTTTTCTATTATGGTTTGTCATAGGATATTGAATATAGTTATAGTTCCCTGTGCTATACAGTAGCATCTTGTTGTTTATCCATCCAATATATAATGGTTTGCATCTGTTAATCCCAAGAGATTAGATTTTAGTATATGAATTTTGGTGGGGACACAGACATTCAGTCCGTAACATATAGTGTGGAGTTCTAAGGTATATTTGGGCAGACATGTTTCTGACTCAGTGTGAGACTCTCAGCATATAAAACTGTTCTCGTTATAATGGCTTTCTTCTGTTGACTCAGTCATAAGACTGTTCATTTCACATGGGCTATTGTTACTTCTCCTGATGATGCTGCGAAGTATGTAATACTATTTCCATTTTACAGATAGGAAAACCTGAGGCTTGGAGAGACCTCTGATGGAATAAAAACATTTTAGCTTCTTTCATCATTGCTAAGTAAAATGGAAAAGGCAGTTCTCCATTTCCAGGTAAGTTAATGATAAATGATGTGTTTAGTAATTAAAGTGTGGTCAGGGGGATACATTTTGGGACTGGAACTCAGATTACTCCCTTTGTGTCTTGTGGTACATGCACCTCCGAGAGATCAGAAGAAATCTTGCAAGCTTTATTGGAACCTAGTTCAAATTAAATCTTTATTTTTCTGACTTCAGAGACAAGAGAGCATGTGTTATTTTCGGTGGTAAGATACTCAGTTATCTTACTGCTTTTTATCTCAGTAGCAGTTGTGGCTCTTTCTGTTTTTACTGTTTCCTGTTGGTCATGCATGTTATTGTCCCTGTAAGGAGTATATAAGTCTGTGGGTTAGTTGTAAATGCCTTCATTTGACAGGTGAGAACGTCCGATAAAGGAGAAGCAGGTGACTTGACTAATGTACAGTCTCTGTGTAATTAGAACTGCAGCCCCTCAGGTACCAGGCTTTGATTTAGAAACTGAGCAGTATCATGTGAAATGGTACCTGGAAACACATTTGGCAGTAGCACTCACTGTCTAGACGGAAGTGCATACAAGTGGAAGGTATGGGCTTTTCTAAAATAAAATGCACATTTCAGGGAGTTGTCCTCTTACCTACCATTATTACCTCTCCCCATTCAACATCACGCAATTTATTAGCAATCCTGGTTCCCAGATTTGATGGCTAATAAATTATTACAGTACACAGAATAAGAGTATTGGATTCTGTTCTGTAAGACCTCGCTCTTCTAAGTATGGTCCGTGGGTCAGCAGCATTAACAGCATCTGGGAACTGGTTAGAAATGCAGACTCAGTGTATCTGCAACCCCCAGCTTATTCCACTGTAATCTGCATTTTAGCAGAATTCCTGGGTTCATCCATATGTATATTAAACTATTAAAGTTTAACATGAAGTACTCTAAATCGGTTTCTCAAATTTGAGCATGCTTAAGATTGACCTGGGAGAGTTTGTTAAAACACAGATTCCTGAGCCCACAGATTAACTTGGTAGGTCTGGGGGCTATGCACTGGGAGTTGTCCTGTCTTTGGACATGTTGCAGCATTGGTTGGATGGCCCCTGGTGCTGGGATGTTCCAAGTATAATTTGGGTAGTTGAACTCAATGACCTTTAGATCCTGTGCAACCAATTCTGGGAACTTTTACCAAGGGCCGAAGATGGAGTCCACACGAGTTCCACATTTATTTATTGAAAAGTTACCTTGCAGAGGACTAAGGTCGATGGAAAACTGTTCTGTGGTCACTAGGAGAAGGGAAAATCTATCTATATATATAAAGGTAAGTAGAACAGGAGAATAATGTGTGAACAAGTTCCAGTAAACCATTTAATGGGTTGACCAGAAGCATTGCCGTCTTTATCCATCAAAAAGGAAAAATTGCACTTTTCAGCTTTTCTAAGATTCCACTTCCTTCTAAGAATTCTGATTGCTTCCCTTGCCAAGTATAGCAAACACAGATCAGAACTTAGTAGCTGACATGACCATCCTGCCTCCCCTTTTGTACTGATTTAGGGCAGCTCTTGTACAGGTGAGGGTAGGCTACCTACGACTTTGACTTAAGGCATATTTTTATGTGTTTATCCATTGAGAGCATAGGTACCTTTGAGGATTGCAAGCAATTCTGGTGATCCAAGCAGTCAGGAAGTACTGAACTCCCCCACCCTTGTACGACTGCTAAGTCTGCAGGGAAGTAGATATTGGATTTTTTTTTTTAATTGAAGTATAATTGGTTTACAATGTTGTGTTAGTTTCTGGTGTACAGCAAAATGATTGTTATACATATATATTTATATGTTCTTTTTCAGATTCTTTTCCATTATTATTACAAGGTATTGAATATAAACTCTTGGTGTTCAAGTGTACTCTTGTTTGTATTATGAAATTTTTTTTTTTTTTTTTGCAGTACGCGGGCCTCTCACTGTTGTGGCCTCTCCTGTTGCGGAGCACAGGCTCCGGACACGCAGGCTCAGCGGCCATGGCTCACGGGCCCAGCTGCTCTGTGGCACGTGGGATCTTCCTGGACCAGGGCACAAACCCGTGTCCCCTGCATCGGCAGGCGGACTCTCAACAACTGCGCCACCAGGGAAGCCCTGTATTATGAAATTTTAAAACAGTAGAGGCACTGGAAAATTCATACACACCCCAAAAGTACGTTTTTCTTGAGGACTTTTTTTCTGCAACGTTTAAACCATTGTTTATCTTCAGTGGTTAGCATTAAGTATTTGATATGTCTTAAAGGAAAAAGGTTGCTTTACTACTGGTGGTGGGTGGGATATTCAGCAAACTCTGCTTCTTTTAAGTTTGCAGGTGAAGCTTTGGGTATGTGAGGTTTTATTCATTTGCCATTAATTTTTAACGAACTCCTTTAATTATACTAAGTAACTTATTCATATATAAAGTACTATTAAGAGGGAGAAATTACTATATGACAGATGTCGGGATTTTAAAAGCTGCTCACCCTGTAAATTTCTTTTGTTTCAGCTTTTTTTTTTTGCTTTTGAAACAGTGTAATAGTTGAAAAAGTTGGATGCATATTTTCTAGAAAATGTGTCCTAGAAAAACGTTTAGTGTTCATTTTGGGCATGGCATGTATATGTACTTACTATATTATGTCATATATATGAGATATATATCATATGTCCTGAGATATTATGGTATCACAAAGCTGATAAGTCCAGAAATTTTATTTGGAAGAGCTCATGAGATTAGAAGAAGAAAACCAGTGTTTCATGGAGTGGCCGCTGTTAGCCTAGCACTGTGAGGCCCCTCACAATTCTGTAAAGCAAGTTGTATGTTCTTACAGCTAAGGAAACAGAGGCTTAAATCAATTCCCAAGATTTATATGCAGAGCTGAGATTTAAATTCAGTTTTGCACATGGACTCTGGAGCCTGTTGTCAACATGTGCCTTACTTTGTTGAAAGCTGGGTAAGAGAGATTTGAGTCTGTGCATTCATGGGGAAAAAAAAAAATCTAATGCCTACCTCAGGATTTCAGAGTTTTAAATATATATTTTAATTTGATCCTCAAAATCTTGTGAAATAGACAGGACAGGTGCTAATGTGCTCATGTACAGGTAGGAGGGAGTGGGGGTAGGTAAGGATCTGAGACTCAGGTTGAAGGACTTGCGGAATTGAACAAAGCTAGGAAGTGGCAGAGGCTCTGATCGGATCCTCATGTTGACTCTTCAAACCTCAGGCACTTTCTCATGCCTGCCCTCCCTCTTTGCTAAAAGTGTATTTCAAAGAGGCTGGAGGAGTTGTTAAGCAAGAGTATCTCAGGATTGTAACATTTCCTAAAAAAGGCTTTTAAAAAAACACCTTTCTATCCATGCCTTCCCTACCACAGCATCCTTTATAAATTGATTCTAGCAGGAAGCTGTGTGCTGCCCACGGCCAGCTGGATGAAATGTGTTAATAGTTGGGGGTCTAATCTAATCATATTTAATACCCATGTCTGCAGAGCTTAATTTTCTTAGGAAAAAAGTTTTTAAATGTGCTGGTGCCCTTTAAAAATATTCTATCCAGTGGATTGATCACACTGCTATAAAAGTTTATTCATCTTTAGGCTTCTGTTGCAGCTTAATGTTGACATCATTACTTGTTATTTGCATAAAAGGAGGTTTTACTTACCATGAGAACGTTTTTAGCCTCTTTGCTTCTCAAGAGACATTTGGAGTTTGAAGGTAGTGTCCAGTGTGAACACTTGGGACTTTGGTCGAGATTGTGGCAGGGGTGGGTTTCTAATTCCTGCAGGGTTACTTTGTGTTTGTTCTGACCAATCAGGCCCGCATGTCTGGCTCTATCTAGTCATGCGTGGGGGTCTGTTCTTTCTGTCTGGTCAGCCCAGGCTTAGAACGTGACTGCCCCGAGAGCCTGCTTGCGAGGCTTGGCAGACTCTCTTGGTCATGCTGTGAATCCCTCAGGCTTGTGAGGGACGACAGATGGTCGAGCTAAACCCAGAGCCACCCCTCTACGTAATGATGAAAAATGACCAGCCTCCTGGTAAGTGGAAGTCAGAACCCATGCACCTTTTTTTTTGTTTAATTTATTTGTTTGTTTTTATTTTTGGCTGTGTTGGATCGTCGTTGCTGTGCGCCAGCTTTCTCTAGTTGTGGTGAGCAGGGGTTACTCTTCGTTGCGGTGCGTGGGCTTCTCACTGCGGTGGCTTCTCTTGTTGCGGAGCACGGGCTCTAGGCACGCAGGCTTCAGTAGTTGTGGCACGTGAGCTCAGTAGTTGTGACTTGCGGGCTCTAGAGCACAGACTCGGTAGTTGTGGTGCGTGGGCTCAGTAGTTGCAGCTCACGGGCTCTAGAGCACAGGCTCAGTAGTCGTGGTGCACGGGCTTAGTTGCTCCGCGGCATGTGGGATCTTCCCGGGCCAGGGCTCGAACCCGTGTCCCTTGCATTGGCAGGCAGATTCTTAACCACTGCGCCACCAGGGAAGCCCCCCATGCACCTTTTAATTCTGATAAACAGGACATTGAAACAAACACAAAGGGAAGAAGGGGAGGAAAACCTTTCATAAGTTACCAGTCTGTCTTCGTTGGTACTTCTTGCACTGATTAGTAGAAAACTCTTCATGTTCATACTGTTTTAACTGTATATTCACTACACATAGACTACTGGGACTGAGAATTTATCCTTTGTGCCCCTTTGGGTGTAAATAATCTCTGTAAATGCCAAAAATATGAGGCAGGATCCAAATGAGGGAGCAGTATTGCTTTCTGTATATGATGGAAGCAGCATGGGGTTCGTGCTCATGGCCCCTTCCAAGGTTGTCTCCCTCTCCTGTAACTCGTGCTGAAGTTATGGTCCTCTGCAGCCCCTGCGACCCAGGCTTCTGTAACTGGCCTCCAGTAAGACCTCTGGCACCTGACTCAAGGACAGCCAGGTTGTAGGCTAGCCAGTGAGTGACTTGGGTTAGTTACAGAGTGGAAACAAGTTAGTTGAAAGCAGAGAAGCAGGCAGGCAGAGTACCTGAATCCCAATAATCATGGCACTCAAGAGGGAAGACTCTTGAACTTGTGCTGCCTGCAGTCCCTCTAGTTACTTAGGCTTCCCAAAGCATGGCACTGGATTCTTGTAAGATTTGTCTTCCTCATTACCAGTATATCCTTATGATGACACTTCCTTATTTAAGCTGGGCTACGTGAGGCCTGTCCACGGGCACCGTAGTGCAGTAGTTATGAGTGCAGTCAGACAGCTTGGCTTCAGTGCCAGCTCCACCCATTCCTAGCTGATGAGTTCTTGGATGCTTACCCCTTGTAAGCATCAGTTTTCTTCCCTGGTACAATGAGATAACAGTACCTGCCTCAGAATGTTGGAAGAATTAATATATAGCAGATGCCCCCCCTTAACACAGTGTCTGGTACATGGTATGTGCTCAAAAGATGTTAGCTTCTTCCGTTACTATTATTCCGTTACTATTATTCCGTTACTATTATTGTTGTTTGTTATTACTGTTATTATCATCACTCAGAGCAGGGGATCATAGGAATATACTTCCCTTTTCTGAGAGTATACAAAATCCCAAGATTATCATTGTCCAGTTCTTGACCACTGATGTGACTGATTGTGTTGGGGCGTTATAACAGTGAGAATAAATTGTAGGCTTTCCCTTCCTTTCCCTAAGCCCCTTGGAACTCTGGAACTCTGTTGGCCTGATCTTTGTCGACAAACCTGAGGCTTTTTTCTCCTGTTCTGTTTGAGAAAGAAACATGTAGCATACAAAGAGGGCCCCAAATCCCATGAGTTGCAGACTACTGAAGGATTATCGTACCAGGATAAAATCATATGGTGTCTTTCTTAAGTGTATGTGCACTTTAAATGTCTCTCTGCCAACCAGTTGT
This sequence comes from Grampus griseus, assembly GCF_964374135.1. NCBI lineage: Eukaryota > Metazoa > Chordata > Mammalia > Artiodactyla > Delphinidae > Grampus > Grampus griseus. The sequence continues at coordinate 71,736,408 of NC_139000.1, read as the reverse complement.
AAAAGAGAAATGGATTTTAATAACATCCCTATATATTTTCCCAAATAGCTGTTGGTCAGTGAAATATACAAACATGGCAGTCTTTTGACTGGATCTCTCCTCCTTCAATGACCAAGGCTCTCTGGGTTCTGTCTTGCTGGTGCCTGGAGCAGGAGAAGAAGGTAAGCAGAGACAGTCTTTCATCTCTGGCCTGTTCACCTTTGGCTCAGTGCCCTACTGCTTGTATAGAGGAAAGAGAAGTAAAAAGTAATTATTAAAGAGAACTCCCCCACTGTCAGTGCCATGACCTCCTTCCCTGGCAGCCAACTTTTAAAACAAGCGTCTTAATATTTCAGCAGATGGTGATGAGGTTTGTTAAAGCAGCCTACAGTATTCCCAGTTCATTCCCACATTTCTGGATTCTTTGTAATTAGCTTCCAACATGGGTGAAAGTGAGCTCAGATGTAACCCAAACCCGGGGGAGCTTGGAAAAAGAGAAGCATGTGGTGACAGGAGGAGGATCATCTCCCTTTGCTTTCAGGGAGTTTCCCTCAGAGATGAGCTCTGAGGGGTTAATGGCAGCCAGAAGTCATTGCAGCTGTGTCCTGGAGTCTGTCCTGGCTACCCATTTCCTTCCAGATACAATTCAAGTATTGATTTTCATGTATAAAGCCCTTTGTCATTTTCATCCCCAGCCTGGTTTTCTTGAAAAATGGACCGTCGCTCCTGGGTTGATTATTTGTTCACTGTCTCTGTTCCTGCGTTTTGTACATATGTCTGGGGATCTCATGTAGAAGGTGATAATTTTAGAAAAACACTGAGTTTAATTTTGTAAACAAATAAATAGTATGTTGTTAAGAAAATCTTGTAAGACTAAGTGATTTACTGCATCAGGGTCAGTGATCGTATTTTGCTAATGTTACAGCTGCTTACACTTTCTTTGTCAAAGGAGCTCGTTCTTTCACAACCCACTCTGCCTAATTCATACTGGGTAGGTAACTATTTCTTGATGAATTTATGTGGCCTAGCATCATTTGCAGGGACCCCCAGTTATTTGAGGTGACATCTTCTTTCCCCTTGATGTTGCACCTGGGTGAGGTAGTGTCAGACGGCCTGCGTCAGTAACCCCACAGAGGGCTTTGGGATCAGAAGCACTTTATTTTTTTATTTTTAAAATTATTTATTTATTTATTTATGGCTGTGTTGGGTCTTAATTGCGGCACTCGGGATCTTTCGTTGTGATGAGTGGGCTTCTCTCTAGTTCCGGCACACGCGCTCCAGGGCGTGCGGGCTCAGTAGTTGTGGCGCATGGGCTTAGTTGCCCGGCAGCATGTGGGATCTTAGTTCCCTGACCAGGGATCGAACCCGCGTCCCCTGCATTGGAAGGCGGATTCTTAACCACTGGACCACCAGGAAAGTCCCCCAAAGCACTTCAAAGGTGGGAGTTGCTTTAGTATTGCTCATGATGAGAATAGCAGAGGTAGAATTTAAAACCATCTTTTCTACTGAGAATTTGCCTTTGTCTCCAAGTGAATGGCTTAGAAGAAAGTCGAGAAGGATATCTTCCCCTTGTGACTCCTTCCCTAGCCCATCTATGTTTCTGTTTATAACAACCACTGTGTTCTTAGCAGGAACTTTGCTCAGTAATGGTTCTTAAGTATATATTAAGGACTTAAGTACATATTAGGAACTTACTATGACCCAGACACTGTTAATGATTTATATGCATTTTCATTTAATTCTTCTAGAGATAACTCCACAGGTAACTTGGTTATTATTTTGTTTTATAGAAGAGGACCCTGACATTATCCAAATAGTAAATGGTAGAACTGGGACTTGAACTCAAGTCCATCAGGCTTCAAAAGCCTGTCAACTGAGACTGGATGGAAAGAATTTGTTTGGACTTACTGTCCTTGATGCTCTTGTTTCTTCTTTGTCGGTTCTTAATTTTGTCTCTTCCACACTTAAAGACAAAACAGAAACGTATACGCTACACCGTGGAGTAGAATTAGGAGCAAAATGGAGGAAAACATCAGTTTTTCTGGGTTAATTAACTTTGCAAATGTATGGTTTGTTACCCTGGGAGAAAAACTCTTTAGAAGAAGGTCAGTATCAGAAGCGAGTTAGGGCATTTAATGAGAGGAGAAGCATTGCTGTGTCTAGGGGAGAGCAGCTGGTAGCAGGTCTGAAGGTAAATACTGCTCCTCCTACTTTCTGCACATGGCACAAATATCTGGGTGTTATCTTCCTCCTCTGGGGGATTATTTACTGTAAGAGGAGTGAACAAATCCTTTGAAATGGGGCCCCTAAATGAGTGTTAGCTGTTCTTATCTTCAACCTTACAGTCGTCTTCTGACCTTATAATTTTTTGAGATATCTTGTCTCAAGGGCAGAGTTGGAATGCATTACTGACATTTTGTCAGAGAGCAAATACCTGAGCTTCTAGCCTTGTACCTAGGGTTTCCCTCCTGAATGCTGAACAAATTCAAATAGCAAAGGTACTCCTAAGGAATCCTTTTTGGCCAGATGGACCAGGGATACATTTCCAAAATTAGTGCTGCACAGAGAATTCTCTCTCATGGACTAATTCTTCTTCCCTCTCTAAGGACCATCTGTCTCATGGGCAGAAGAAAAATAGGCATCTGTTCAGATCTGCAGGGTTGCCACCTGGACCTGTTCCTATAGTGCTTCCAAGTGGAGGGTTGGGCTGTCTTTGGGCCAACCCAAAGCCTTAAGTAGTGGTTCTTCAGTGAGGAATTATAGAATGAAGACAAAATAATTTTGATCCAGAACCTAGTTTTGTAGAGCAGGGATTGGTGGATGACCCATCACTCTAGACCAGGGGTCAGCAAACTTTTTCCACAGAGAGCCAGATAATATGGCTTTGCAGGCCATACAGTCTCTGTCACAGCTATTCACCCTTTCCTTTGTAGCACAAAAGCAGCCATAGATAATTCGTAAAAGGGTGATCATGGCCGTGTCCCAATAAAACTTTATTTACAAAAAGAAACGGCCAGCAAGATTTGGCCTGCAGGCCATAGTTTATGACCCTGTTCTAGACTGCAAGAATTCAGTATATATGGGGGATTTTTCCATTGAAGGATTTGGATTCATCAGTGTAGCTGTCCAGGCTGATGTTGTGAAATCTATGCTTCTGGATTTGCAGTTTTCTTAAGGCAGTTTTGCCCTCCACTTCCACGGTGTTCACTGTTTAGTCACAGTTCTGATTATTTGGAAGTAATTTCATCATCAACACAAGATGACACCAAGAAGATTCTGTGCTGATGTTGGACTCCCAGAAGAACACCAGATGCTTTTTGAATGTCAGTCTGAACACATCCACTTAAATATGCTGCTTCTAAACTGAGTGTGACCAGCTCAGTCCTGACGTTGTTGTGTATACTGAATAAAGTCAGTCATCTCGAATAGACTGTTCCTTTACTTCTAGATTTTGCCTACATATGGGTTGGAGTTCTTCATCAGGAAACTAATAACTTCCTTCTAAAGATGCTGTGGGTGGTACAGCTTATCACAATTACAGTGATGGATTTAGGCCCAGTAACTATGTTCCCTTCCCCGTTTTGGCTCTGAAAGGATACACTGAAGGGAAAAAGCTGCAGATGTGAGCCACCAAAATAAATGCACTTGTGACAAAACTGATGCTTCCTGTTTCTTGGTTGGGCTTAAATTCTTTACATCCAGACTGATAGCTAACTATCTAGGCAAATGAATTAGAAATTGTTTACAAGCTAGAATGTGAATACCAGTCAAATATTCCCACATTATTTTGTATCATTTCCTTTCTCTTCATTCTCCAAGGGGAGGGATGGTAATTGCGCCCATCTGAACATTCTGCTTTTCCTGCCCAATTTAAAGAGACAATGCCTTGTTAGACACGTGCAATGTTTACTTTTTTATTTGTGATCAGGAATATGCAGTAGGGAGAGGTACTAACCTCTTTGCTAGGTGACTGAAAAGCAATATTTATATTTAAGCATTGGTTTTAAGACCTAATTTTCTTTGATTGGATAAGTTGAGCAACTGGGCAATGACTTGTTTCTCACTTAAATTAAATATCTTGTTCTTGGAGATACATGGAAACCTCAAATGCATGTAGTAGGCCTTATGTGCACTTGAGCTTATTTTTACCAGGAAAATTCTCTGTCAAACAACAGAGAAGAATGAATGAGAAATGAAGAAGGTAAGGAACTGTAGTGAGACAGAGGGATGAATACTGGTGTATTTTCTTCCATCTTAGTCCAGTGAAGTATAAGCTTCTAGGAACCATTAATTGATGTTAATGGAATTTATATAGTAGTGTCATGAAAAATGGTACATGTGAACATATAGTTTTTTTTCCTATAGTGTTTTCCTCAGAATTGGAGGGAGAGTTGTGAAAGATGAGTAATGAGTGAATAATACATAAGTATCAGTAAATACAGTAGTATTGACTTACTGTGGAAAATAGTTCACTTTTTCATTTGTGAGATTGCAGGGATTTGATGAGATCTTCCACAGCTTCTTAAGATAATGAGTGAGAAAGACAAAAAGGCAATTGCAATGCAGAATGTGAGGGTGCTGTGGAGGAGAAGAATAGCTCCTAACTGAGACTTGAAGAGATAGATCTGTCTTTCTGGTAGAAGTAATGTGCAAGCTGAAACACTGAAAGATGAGGGCAGTTAGCAGGGAGCAAGGAGAAAGCAGGGAGATGCATGCCATGTGCAGGGCCTGGCCTGCTCAGAGATGAGAAAGAATATATGTGAGTTCAGGAACTTTCCAATAGTTCATTTTAACTAGAGTATAGGGACAAGGGAGAGAAGAGTGGGTGAGAGGCAAGGCTTGCAGATATGAAGAGGGGTCAGATCTTGATAGGTCTTATACACCATGTCAAAAAGATGAGTTTAAAAAACATTTTTTTTTAACCCCTGCAGGGCCAGTGGGATGCCTTGAGGAGTTTTAAGCAGAGGAGTGATTCGATTAAATTCAATCACTATGGAAAATATGGATGAAGGGTTGGGAGGAAGATAAGACCGGAAGCAAGGAGATTGGTTAGACCATTGCTGTAAAGCAAATGAGAGATGATGGTATCCATTTCTAAAATCTGACTAGTCAGGGAATTAGTGGCTATAGAATCTTCTGAAAAATTATATTCAAAATCAGAGCAAGGGAAAGGTAGGAGTTTTGGTTGATGATGAGGTATCTAACTTGATTTTGCCATGTATTCAGTTGCTCATTTGTTGATGGGGAGCAATGGGGGAGAAACAGGGTTGGGAAGGGAGGAGATGAGTTAATGGTTTATTATCAAAGCCATTACAGCTGATTGGGAAGAGGCCTAAACTGAACAGGTGTAAAAGAACGTTGAGAGGTGGAGCAAAAGATGAGGCTTGGGACCAGGTGTGGGGGGGTGGGGGGGTGGTCTGTGAATGCTCCACGTCAAGCCAGATTTGCAGATGAGGAGCGGTGACAGGATTTGAGCTCTGTTTGAAGGAGAACTCAAGAGAGATGGAAAAGGACTAGGAGACTAAGTGGCCTTCGCTTTAGGCCGAGTGAGGGAAGGGAAAGTGTCCACGGAAATGGAAAAAGAGGCTTGCAAGAAAAGGCAGGGGTAGATGTTGGAATGTAGCAGTGATACAGAAGAGTTCAACATAATTCGGAAGCATATCTCATTTGCACAGCTGGCCCAGTTTTACTTTCCCAGTCTTTTTTTTTTTTTTTTTTTTTTTTTTGCGGTACGCGGGCCTCTCACTGTTGTGGCCTCTCCCGTTGCGGAGCACAGGCTCCGGATGCGCAGGCTCAGCGGCCATGGCTCACGGGCCCAGCCGCTCCGCGGCATGTGGGATCTTCCCGGACCGGGGCACGCGTCCCCTGCATCGGCAGGCGGACTCTCAACCACCGCGCCACCAGGGAAGCCCTACTTTCCCAGTCTTACCTTATACTTCCTTTCCTGCCCTTACATCTTAGCCAACCTTGATAGTTTGCAATTTCATGAACATGTGAGCTTCATTGTTTTTTGTATTTTTCTCCCTACATTTTTCCTTTACCTTAAATGCCCTTGTCCCACTTACCAAACACCGATGAGCCTGAAAGAAAGGGTAGGACTTCAGTAAGAAAAGGGAACTTTTTCCTCTTCGCAGGCTTCACTTCAAAAGCCACCTTCCCTCATCCTCCTGCCTTGGCCTGAAATCTGTTGTAGGGTTTCATAGTGACTGGTTCTCACATCTGGCTCCACTAAGCTTTAACCTCATTGACAGCATATGTCTTGACTTACTCAGGCCTGTGTTCGTTCTGATGTACCTAGTAGTTTCTCAGTGAACGTCTGTGCATGCTTACTGGGATCAGTCTGGGATTGAATCTGTACCATATCACTTATTGGTTCTGTTACCTGGAGCAGTTTATTTCATCCTTTGAGCCTCAACTTCTTCCAGTGTAAGACAGATTTGTTGTGAAGGGTAAGTTAGGTCACGCATATTCTGTAACGTAGCGTGGCGTTCGGTGCGTGACAGCTGGCATTATTGAGTGCTGCTACTAATAGCTATGTGGGTATTGGTTTATGAGGGGCACTTCGCATAATGATTTCTTGTAACTAAGAGAGGACACCTGTACTAATGGATGTCCCAAGGTGTAATGATGAGGCTATGTCCAAATGATGGATTCTAATCATTTTCCTGTACTTCTCGAAGAACTAGCAGATACCTGAAACTTAATTAACAGGAGTCTTGTGAAAAAGAAATCTGCAACCAGCGTAAACCCATCATGGTTTTTTTTTTTTTTTTTTTGCGGTACGCGGGCCTCTCACTGTTGTGGCCTCTCCCGTTGCGGAGCACAGGCTCCGGACGCGCAGGCTCAGCGGCCATGGCTCACGGGTCCAGCCGCTTCGCGGCACGTGGGATCCTCCCGGACCGGGGCACGAACCCGCGTCCCCTGCATCGTTAGGCGGACTCTCAACCACTGCGCCACCAGGGAAGCCCAACCCATCATGTTTTGCTTGGGATTAAAGCATATCCAAAATATCCCCACCCAACCCCAACCCCCACCCCCCCACCTTTTAGTCTACTAAATTATAGAACGAATCTTGTTCCCAGATCTGGAAAAATCTGATTCTGTATCACGAAGGGCCTTGATTCCTCCTCCCATTTTGGAATGTCAAGACCACTCAGGGAACTTCTTAGAGGTGCCCTAGATAAGTAATATGCTTAAAAATGTAGTAAGTCTGATGATCAATGGGCTCATCCTAATTTGTTTAGTTTGAAGAACGTCTAGCAGCTTATTTCTCACATTTATACACAGCATTGCCGATTCTTAAAGGTTTTTTAAGATTTTATTTTTCTTTATGTTTTCTTAGAAGAGTTGATTGTATGAATTCTATAGACTTTCTTTCAGGTCTCACCTGTGTTTCGTTAGGACAGGTAGATCTTGCTGTACTTGAATAACTAATAAACTGGCTGTTTTAGGATTCGGGTTACAAAACCCTGTTTTCCTCAGTTCATCCAATAGACAGGGCAGATTCCTGGGTGTTGTGAGTCTACGCGTTGTCTCTTCCCCATCCCTCCCCGTGGACCTTTTTGGGTGGCTCACGGTCTATAGATATTCTCCATATCCTGAAAGTTTGGCTCCTAACACAGTTATCTTGACGTGAACGCTGTTTCTGTTTTTAATCCACACAGGCAGTTTCCCATTATAATATAGCTTTCTTTCACAGTTGAGTACTGCTGATCTCTTGTGTTCTTGAAAATGATTGGTGATTAAAATCACCCTTTTTGCAAGCAGCTACCCACGGCTGCCCTCCACAGAGAATAATAAACTACCATACACAGAAATATTGAGATACCACTTAGAGTATTAGAATTTTAACCACTTCATGTGGCTGAGACAACAGAGGCCTTTTCAGCACCAATGCTAGTTACCTCAAAATTGGTAATGGCCTAGCTTAACTTGGTGTTCCCCTGGGGCCCGGGCTGCCTCCTGCAGTGCAGTGTGAAACTTAACTGTAATGTGTTGTGACTGATCCCTAATGCAAGTGTTGACAGTGGCTACTTGCCATGAGTAGGAAAGTGAGAGTAAGTGTTGTTTATCCAGATAAGAAGTGATACCAAAATGAGACTGGAGGTGTGATTCTAATTTGCACCTCCATTTCATTTGCCCGGAGGAACTACATTTCTTTGTCATTATTTCTGAATATATATAGTGACAGGAGAAAGCTTACCAAATGCACTGCTAACAGATGTGGCAGTCACACTGTGCAGCCCCTCATTTTGTTCATTCATGCTTTCTTCAAACCGCCGTGTGCTTTGGAGAAAAGACCCATACCAGAATTGCCCGAACTCTTAGCCAAGTAGGAAATATGAGTAATAATGCCAGGGAGCATTTTGAAGCACATTCATCGTCCTATTATCTTTTCTATATTGTGATATACTACATATTAGATTGCACTATGCAAAATATCGTCATAGAAAAGTGGGAAATAGTGAAGAGTGTGTGTGTGATAGAAAAGATAGTAGAAGATTCCTAACACTTTTTTTTTTTTTTTTTGTGGTACGCGGGCCTCTCACTGTTGTGGCCTCTCCCGTTGCGGAGCACAGGCTCCGGATGCGCAGGCCCAGCAGCCATGGCTCACGGGCCCAGCCGCTCCATAGCATGTGGGATCTTCCTGGACCGGGGTACGAACCCATGTCCCCTGCATCGACAGGCGGACTCTCAACCACTGCGCCACCAGGGAAGCCCCCTAACACTTTTAAGTGACCAGTTCCAGAGATTCCAGAAGTTTGTCCCATGGAACACTAGCCCTACAAAACGTGGCGCTTTATGAAAAGGAGTTCAGTGGTAAAACGTTAAAGAAGATTTAGAATACATGTCTGAATATTAAACGCTCAGAGAAATTCTGCAGAAAAGCATCCAGGTTAACTTTTATCTCACTCTGAATTTCTTGTACTTATTCCTGTACTTGTTTGATCAGAGAAGGCTTCTTAGTCCCTACTTAATAAATTACACTTTTGAAAAGGCCAACCTGTTCTGATTGTCAGGCTAGATAGACATTTCTTGTGACGTGAATCGGCTTTTGTGGCCCTGCATTCTTGAGTAGACCAGTAGTATGTTCAGGAATCTAAGCGAAGCACAGCAATTTTTCAGCAAGAATATTCATGACATTGCCATTATTTATTTACTTATTTTACCACTGCAATTGACTTTAAACAGCTCTATCCTAAAGAAAACCAAAGTGTAAGTTCAGGGAATAAAGTATAGTTGGAATCAAGCTGTGAGACCATTGTATTTCTCACTCATGCAGTTGAGGAGAGAGGGACACGTCCTCCTAGAAACCTAATCTTAGCAGCTGTGGGAGGCTTCACGAGTCAAATGCTGAGGAATGCTTTTATCCTGTAGTCTTACTTATTAGAAAGCCATGTTGGAGGTTTTCAGGCAAATTGAGACATTCCCTCATTTCTAGCAGTTACCCGTGTATTGTGGAAATAAAGCTTTAGGAGATGTACGATCAATTAATGCCCTCCTTCCCTTTGTGCCTTTCAGCAATAGCTCACAAATACGTACTTTGAGTCAAATAAAGAAGTATTGTATAAAGGGAACTGCAGTACAAACTGAACTGCATTGCCTTGTAAAAATGCAGGGCTGGAAAATGTATTTCTAGTGAATCAAAAGGAGCTCCGGCTTCACCGGCCAGCACTTAATCACTTTAGAGTGTGACCCACATAATTGGTTTTCTTACTGTCACATGACAGACATAGCACCCCAACATTATATCAGAGAGCTGAAAAATAAAACAGCCTGCATAGTAATGTCTAGAGCTAGGAAAGAATAATGCCTGCAGTTTTGCTCTGGTTGCTGTTTTGAAGTTTGCACCTCAAGGTACTGCTTTGTGAAGAAAATCTAATTCAAAGGGGAAGTGCCCAGATGTAAGTCACAATTAAATCAACGATCTTTTTCAAGAGATCTTGGGGAAGCATCGCCACTGATATTCCTTTTTGCCTATATGAACAGAAAGTTGGGCCGGTATAACAATAACTGCCTCGTTTTCCAAAACTTAGCCCCTTTGCAGCATGAAGTTCACACTGGAAAAGTGAAGGGATTAAGCCTTTTTCAGTAGAGCAAGTACAGGGGTCTCCTTACTTGGAAGGAAAATTGTACAGAAAGTGAACACATTTCACAGTCCAATCCCATCCATGTTCTACATTAAAGAACTAGGTGAGCAGGATGCTATCCCAGGCACACACAGACCCGAAGATCTTTTAGGGTCTGAATTCCCTGTGATAAGAAGCAGTTCTAGCAAAGGAAGATTTCCCAGGGCCCAGTCCCCAGAGTTGCTGGCAGGTTTCAGATAACTGTATCTGGCCTCATTGGGGAACTCGGGTGTAGGGAGACAAACTCACGTAACTAGTGTTGACAGGTTATTTTATCTTCAGTTAAGTTGTAGCATGCCCTGAGATCAGATTGTTCTACTTAAAGATGTTCTTTGTATTGCAGTTTGTGAAGCAGGGGAGGGGCTCAGAGGGTGAGTTGGACCACAGCAGTTAGAAGCTCATCAGCTTCATCACCTACCAGCCACAAACAAATCAGTGCATACCCGTCCTACTTTCACTTTGCTTTCTGCGCACTGTGGAAGTTTATCTCCTCACAGGCCAGTGTGGGGAGTAGGAAGCAAGCACTGACTGGGTGGAACCTGCCAAAGGTAGCTGTAAGTCATAGGAAAAAACAATTTTTGTTAGCAGAAGATGATGTTAAGCCAATGGGTGCTCAAATTCTACTTTTCAAGACAAAGACTCTCCTACTCTTGGGCTGTATGCACTGCTGAAGGTCCTAGGTACCTCAGTTCCCAGCACATGGCAGGTACTTAAAAGTTTGCTGAATGAATCAACTTACCTATTTGATTTCCTCATTCACTTGGTGCATTTTGCTGAATCAGATCGGCGGGGGAGAAGATTAAAGGGTACGAGCTGGGACATCATTCTTCTGCCCTTGGACTGGACTTAGATCTTGTGATTCCCCAGCCTTCATAATCCCACTAGCCAATCTCCTATTGGTTCTGTTTCTTTGGAGACCCCTGCCTAATACAGAGGGCAGTCTGTTTTCCTCAGTCTGCTGGTTGAAATGTTAATCTCATCTAAAAACACCCTCACGGACATACCCAGAATAATATTTGGCCAACTGTCTGGGTACCCTGTGGCCCAGTCAAGTTGACACATAAAATTTAAACATCACACAGGGTCAAAGACAAGGAGAGGAGTACAAAAGAGGTTGGAGAGAATGGCACGGGCTTATGCAGGTCCTGGTAAGAAGTTTGGAGTTTATTCTGAAAGTACTTGGGGGCTATTGAAGGTGCTTATTACACAGGAAATGACTCGGCCCCATCTCCTTTCCAAGCCCATCACTCACGTTTCATGCTTGGGTGGAGGCTGCTCTGACGGCATGAGTTGTGCAAGATGAGGCAGGGTGATGGGAGGTGGGGAGACACGTGGATCCACTGGAGGAATATTTGGAAGGATTGAGTTTGGGGAAGGAAAGGGATAAATCGGGTGTGACCAAGCCTCTGAAGCAAGGCTCTGTGCTTTGCATTCTCTGGGGTAGGATGCTGAATATGACAGTTGTCTCATTGTCAGTCAGGTATCAGCACACTACAGCCCACTTCTTTTTGTGTGGCCTGCAAGTTAAGAGTGCTCTTTACATTTTTATGTGGTTGAAATAAAGGTCAAACAAAGAATACAGTTGACCCTTGAGCAAGGCGGAGGTGAGGGGCGCTAACCCTACACACAGTCAAAAATCCCCATATAACTATGTATTTTGTGACCTGTTAATAATTACATGAAATTCAAATTTCAGTGCCCATAAGTGGTCTTATGGGAACGTTTGCATGGTGTCTGTGGATGCCTTTGCCCTAGAACGGCAGAGTTGAGTAGCTACAACAGAGACCATGGCCTGCAAAACCTAAACTATTTATTATCTGGCCTCTTACAGAAAGTTTACTGATCCTGTGCTAGCGGTCTCTGGAAAAACATGTTGGTGTTCATTCGTCCATCTTATCTCACCCTGAGATACGTCTTGGCAGGGGCGTTGTCAGAAGTGTGCATTTTTCTGTCTTTGCTGTCGGTGGACTGAAGAAAGCCAGCATTAAAGAGGCATTTTGTTCACCAGCCTTAATGCCTTGACCTATTCCAACAACCAGTTAAGGAAGCTTCTGAAATTGAAGAGATTATAGAGGTGGTGAACAAAGATCTAGGATCAGGAACACAGCCTCCTCTGTCCTGGAAGGGACCAGCTGGCCAGTGTCCCAGGGAAAACAGACCAAAGGGCATTGGCTGCCTTGAGGATGGAGGGACCAGCTGCCAGAGGTAAAGGAGGAAAGGTGCCTGGCAGTAGCTCAGACCTAACCCTTTTCATTTTTAAATTTAAATTCTGCAGAGATTGTTTTTGGCATCATTCAGTTGTTCTGGCCCCTTGAGATGTGAAGTTGTGTGTTAGGCGTCCAGCTTCCGCCTCCATATAGGGCCAGAGGTCGTTCTCTTGATCAGCTCTTGCTGGGGCTGAGTTTTATACAAATAGAAGCTTCTCAACAGGGATCCTCCAGTACCCCCTGTCAAGATAAAAGCAAAACCCACCCAGCCTGCTTTTCAGATACAAAGGCCATATTCCTGAGTTCTTTGGGGGTAGGTACTGCACCTGCGTGGTAAATATCCTTTCATTTGTATGAATTTGATACATTTAAAGTTTTCTTCATTTGGGGGGATAATATCTGAACATTTATGGTTGGGACACAGTTTCCTAAAACTGATGTTGTTCAGAATTTACATTAGTGGAGTGTATTTCGATAAATGTGAGTGTGACCTCATGATTTGCCATCACAGAAGCATAGAATGGCTCTTTGGTTGGAGGTGGGGTCTTGCCCTAATCCTTTTTACTAAGGCTCCAGGGGGTTGAGGGAGTTTGCAAGGCTGCAATCTGGTCAGTGAGGAAGCCCAGCCCGGGGCCACAGGCCGCTCCCTGAGGCCGTCAGCGGACTCCATCCACACCGCCCTTGTGCTCTCTGCACAGTCATCTGAGAGGCACTTTTCTGGGCTCCATGTCTGCAAGCTCTGCTGGTTCACTTTCAGTGACATTGAGAGGAAGAGTACTGCTGTCAGAGAAATGGCACTATAGCTTTCGATGGCTGAGATCGTCTAAGTAGGACTCAGGCTTAACACTGAAGCCAGAGAAGGTGGGCTTCCCCGTAACAGCTCTTGACGCTGGTCCGTGCAGGCGAAGATGCTCAGGCTTGGTGAAATTTACAGCGCGGTGCCATGTAAATACTCTTCAGTAAAGAGTATTTAGTGTTCCTTTCTCATCTTTGTTTACTTCCTGTTTCTGTCTTCTTGACCTATTGTTCCATCTCACCTTTGCTTATACCTCCTGGAGAAATCTGAAACGAATACTGAACAGGAAGCATTCTTTAAAAAAGTAGAAAAATATTCTGCTGTTCCAGCATTATTTTTTCATACTATGCTAATCATTTTCGAATACGTTGTACAGATGGTAGGTTGTATTTTTGCGGAGAGTTTTTTTCAAGCCAAGTTCATAGACATGATCTTGAATTTGTAATGCTGTATTCCTAAGTGTCTTTTTTGGCTGTCAAAATAGTGCTGTCTTTAAAAAGTGCAATGTAGATACTCTGGGTAAGGCTGATTATATCTGCTTGCTTTCTTTATAAAAAAAAGAAGTATTTTTCCCTTATTATAAAAGTAACATCTATTATAGAAAATTGGGAAAAGGAGAAAAGTAAACAGAGGGACAATGAATTGGTTTAACAACCACCCCCTCTTTCTTATCCCCCCACCCTTTTTTTTTGGCCGTACAATGAGCAACATGATACAGATTCATTCAGTTCCATCTTAACTGTCTGTATGTGTCAGATATGCAGGGAACAAAATATCTGGCTCGGAGAACAGATTAATTTTATGGAGTTTACATGATAGAAAGACCATGGGTTTTAGGGACATAGAAATATGGATTTGAATTCAAGAATTAGAGTTAATTGTATGTTTTTGGGAAGTCACTTGTCTGCATTTTAACTGTAAATTAGACACATGGTTATTTTGGGAGGTGTTGCATGAAGAGCCTCAGGTACTGCTGGCTGGGTGTCCACCTAGTCCATGTGGTGGCAGAGGGCAGCAGTGGTTCTCACCTCCTGAGCGCCCGCTACTTGCAGACCTGGCTCAGGTCTTTATAATGAATTTTCATTATAAAGGGTCACATGGGAAATATTTTAGGCTTTGAGGACTAAGGGCACAATCAAGGATATAATGCAGGTACTTACATAACCGTTTAAAATGTCACAGTCCTATCAAAACAGGCAGTGGGCCTGTTAAGGTGTCTTCCCATATTGTTATCTTTGCGACCCCGTGAGGTCGTCACACTTCTAATAAATGGTGGAGGCCCGATGCACACCGAGGCAGCCAGAGCCAGGGGCCACCCCCGTCTGCACCACCCTCTCTCCTGCCTGGAGGTCCGTCCTTCCAGTCAGTGTAACCACCAGGACCACATTTCCCTCATGCTGTCCCCTCAGCTCTGTCCCTTTCTCTGCCACCCGCACCCCCTTCCTCCCCCTCAACCCTGCCCTCATCCTTAAACCTGCCAAGCTCTTGGCACCCTTGGGACCTTTTCACCACAGATCTCTCTTTATGGAATGCCCTGCCCCTGGGTGCTTGTCGGGCTCGTTATCCCTCAGGTTTCAGTTCGAATGTTACCTCATTTGGAGAATCCTACTTCAAATACTCATCCTGGTGCTCCAGGCATTTTGTCACATCATCCTTTACCTTCAGATTCTTTCCTTCCTTTCCCCTACTTCTTAGCATTCATCACATTCTGTAATTGTGTTGTTTCTGTTTCCAGGTTTATCTGCTTCTGCCCAGTAGGATGTAAGCCCTTCCTCAAGGGCAAAATCAGGACAAAGTTCTTTTCATTGATAAATTCTCAGGGCCAGAACAGTGTCGAACATAATAGGTGCTTAGTCGATATTTGAGAAATGCCATTATTTGTCAAATAAAGGTGGCTGTCCTTATTCCTTTGTAGCTACAAGAGCCACCTATTATTTGGTAAGCCCAGCATCTGAGAAAAAGACCCATTGCCTCTCCTGTGGAAGGTGTGAGCCTCAGGAACCAACAGCGGCCAGGATTCCTGCGTGAGATAGAACCTCATCCTCAGCGGGAGGAGGGAGATAATGTAAGGAAAGACTTGCCTGGTGAAGGCATTGCCTGACTCCAGTTGTTACTAGAGCAGTAGGTAGTGCTTCTCAAGTCTTGGTGTGCTTAAGAGACACTTGGGATCTTGTGCAGGTTCTGATTTAAGTAATTTGGGCTGGGATTACAGTTCTGAATTTCTGACCTGCTTTTAGGTGCCACTGAGAGAGCTACTGGTCAACAGACCATATGTATAGTAACGAAGGTCAGTGTTTCTCAACCTTAGCAGTATTGACATTTTGAACCAAGTTATTCTTTGTTGTGGGGGCCTGTCATGTGCCTTGTGGAATGTCTAGCACCGTCCCTGGCCTCTCCCGACTAGGTGCCATTAGCATTCTCCCAGTGTGACAACTGGAAGAGTCTTCAGACTTTGTCAGATGCCCTGGGGTTGGGGGTGGGACAGAATCATCTCCCATGAGAACCACTGGCCTAGATGCGCCTCTGCTCTTAGTTTGCTTTTCAGTGCTTCTTTAGATTCTCTGATGAGCCAGTGAAGTTCCTTTTTGCTTAAGCTAGTTTAGTTATTTTGGAACGTGTAATTGAATCCTACTACTTAGATACACATAAGTATGTACTTATTTGTGTGATTTTATTTATAGTGCCTGTGTATTCCACCAAGCTCTGTAAGTGTACATTCTGTGTATCTTTATTTTAATACCTAGCATGGAGTCCCGTCTTTGAGAGGTAGTTGATAAATGCCAACTGAATGAGTGAAATTCTATAAGGGATGGTATATTCGTGCCTTTTTTCTCCCTTTTGGGCTCTATAATATATTTTTAAAAGTGTCTTATTGAAGTATAATATATATACCTCAAAAAGTACACATAAGTGTATAGTTTGATAAGTTTTTACCTATCAAACATTTGTGTGTTACAGATACCCAGATCAGGAGCAGAACGTGCTCAGTATCCCAGAAGCTTCACCTTGTACTCCCTTCTACTCACTCTATAATCTTTAAAATATTTCTTACTTTTTAATAATGAGAGGGAATCCATGTTCACTGTTGAAAATTTTAAAAGTACAGAGAAGCAAAAGGAGAGAAACACTGTGCTCTTTTATACATAAATTTTAACTTTCTGATGTATATCCTTCCAGTCTTTTCAATGCCCACATATGCACATAGATGTATTATTTAAACTAAAATGGGATCCCGAGATTCATCTTGTACTGTGACTGGCTTTTCTAGCTTAATACCACATTGTGTCCATATGAGGAAATGCACATCTAATCACTGTTGTAATGGCAGTGTGGAATTCCACTGAATGGATATACCACAATTTATATAACTCATCCCCTCATTTCTTGGAAAATTGGGTATTTAACAGGCTTCTACTTTTCACTCTTATAAGCACTTCTTTTTTTAAAAAATTTTTATTGGAGTATAGTTGATTTACAATGTTGTGTTAGTTTCATATGTACAGCAAAGTGAATCAGATAAACACTCTTTCAACACCCAGTGGATTTAAGATGACTTCTTTATCATTACAATTGCAGAGTTAAATAAAATGAACCCTAATTAAACTTCTAATCCACATAAATTAGGTTGTTAGAACTGTTTTTTAAAGAACTAATTAAAAACTGTGCATGCATACATATATACATAGAAATTGAATTTAACACATGCTTTTGCTAAAACAGTCAAAACGAACAGGAAGAATATGGTAGAGAGTAGCTTTCTTTCCCAACCCTCCAGTCCTTCTCCTCAAAGCAAGGGCCATTATCAGTTTCTTGAGGGTACAGGAATGTCGACATTAGTGGTCAGATAATGCCTTTTAAAATAAAGTTAGTGGAACTGTTCTCTAAAACCTGAGATTTCCCAAAGACAACAAATGGACTTATCAGTTGACTAAATCTATACTCTAGATCAGGGGTCGGTAAACTTTTTCCCTGTAAAGGGCCAAATAGTAAATAGTTTGTAGACTTTACAGCCCTATGATCTCTCTTGCAGCTCCTCAGCCCTTTGTAGTGCTGTTGCAGTGCTAAAACAGCCATGGGCAATACATAAGCAAAGAGGTACGACAATAAAGCTTTACTTACAATAATAGCTCAAGGTGGGATGCACACATTAAAAGGTGTCGTAGGTAACGGGGACCCATATCCCATGGCTAAGGATAGTCTCCCTTTGGGCCAGTCTGGTTACCCCTTTTGTGCCCTGCTCATTGTCCTGCCCTGTACTTGTTCCTCCCCAAGAGCCTGTTTTGGAATCAGTTGCTTTCATTGCAGGGGCGTCTCAACCTCATAATGAAATCAAAACTTCCTTCAGGTACAAAATCTTTTCAGTTGGTTTGAGTCCACTTTCATCCACAAAATACATGCAACCAATCTCTGGTAGTCTAGGCACTGCTGTCTCTGTGTTGTGGTGTGGTGGCTCTACCTATGTCCTCCTCTCATTTCCTGCCCCTGCTTCCAGCCTCCCTGCAGTAGTGGGAGGAGTTGCATGCTGCTCTGTTGGGTGGTAAGATTTCTGCCTAACTGAGGTTCAACTAGAAACTATTCTGTTTACGGGGTACAGATAGCCTGAAACCTCTAAATTATTACTATTAAGAGCCCTGTATCTGCCAAAGCCGAGGGGCTCACTTCTTCCTTCTTGAAAGGGCCGTGTTTAATGTTACGTGACTACTCCTACAGGAGCATTTTTGGCGCTCATTTGATGAAGGATTCAGAAATCAAAGGTGATTTCCTCCTTTTTTTTTTTTCCTTCGGCCGTGCCTTGAGGCATGCGGGATCTTAGTTCCCAGACCAGGGATTGAACCTGTGCCCCTGTGGTGGAAGTGCAGAGTCCTAACCACTGGACAGCCAGGGAAGTCCCCAAAGGTGATTTCCTTCATTAAAGTTGTGCAGAGTTTTCCCAGTTCAGAGTTCTGTGCCTCAGCTGAGGACTCTGCCTGATGGTCCGCACCCTGGGGTCCAAGCTGACTGAACTTTCTGGCCTTCTTCTGGGTGCTCTATTCTCTCCAGTTTACATATGTGTAATGAGTTGCCCATGAACCTTTGGATGGCGGGTCTTGTTTCTCCTTTTTAATTAACAGTTGAAAAGTCATTACCTGACTTCAAGACTTAGTGTAAACCTGCAGTAATCAAGACAGTGTAGTACTGGTGAAAGAACAAATAGATCATTGGCTCAGAATAGAAAGCCTAGAAGAAGATCCACACACAAATACAGTTAACTGATCTTTGACCATAGGAGCAAAGGCCACACAATGGAGAAAGGAGGTCTTTTCCACAAATGGTAACAGCTGGGCATCCACGTGTAAAAAAATGAATCTAGACACAGACCTTGCACCTTTCACAAAAATTCACTGAAAATGGATCATAGACCTAAATGTAAAAGTCCTAGAAGATAACCTAGTGGAAAATCTAGGTGACCTTGGGCTTAGTGATGAGTTTTTAGATACACCACCAAAAGCATGAGCCATGAAGGGAAATAATTGACAAGTTGAACTCCATTAAAATTAAAAACTTTTCTCTACAAAAGACACTGAGAGAATGAAAAGACAAGCCACGGACGGGCAGAAAATCTTTGCAAAATCACATATATCACAATGGTTGTGTATCCAAAAGATACCAAAAAACTCTCAAAACTCAACAATAAGGAAACAACCCTATTAAAAAATGGGTGAAATATCTGAACAGACACTTCAGCAAAGAAGATATACAGAAGGAAAATAAGCATGGAAACGATGTTCCACATCATATGTCATTAGGGAATTACAAACTAAAATGAGGTATACACCAGTTAGAATGGCTAAAATCCTAAACAACCACAACAGCAAATGCTGGTGAGAATGTGGAGCCACAGAAACTGTCATTGGCTGCCATTGGGAATGCAAAATTGTACAGCCACTTTGGAAGACAGTTCGGCAGCTTCTCAGAAAGCTCAGTGTAGTCATACCATACAGTGCAGCAGTCACACTCCTAGTTATTTAATCGGGTGAGCTGAAAATTTATATCCACAGAAAAACCTGTACATGAATGTTTATAGCAGCTTGATTCATAATTGCCCAAATTTGGAAAGCAACCAAGATGTCCTTTAGCAGGTGGGTAAGCAAACTGGTACATCCATACAGTGGAAATTTGTTCAGTGATCAGAAGAGTTATCAAGCCACGAAAAGACTTGGAAGAAACTTGAATGCATATTAGTAAGTGAAAGAAGCCAATCTGAAAAGGCTACATTATGATTTCAACTCTATGATGTTCTGGAAAAGGCAAAACTATGGAGTTTTGGAGTAAAAAGATCAGTGGTTGCCAGAGGTTCAGGGAGAGAGAGGAAAGGAGGGAAGAATCAGTGGGGACAGGGAGATTTTTAGGGCAATGAAACTGTTCTGTTTAATACTCTACTTGTCGATACCTGATATGGTGCATTTGTCAAACCCAGAGAACTGTACAACACAAAAAGAAAACCGAATGTAAACTATGGACCTTTAGTTAATGATGTATCCATAGTGGTTCATCAGTTTTAGCAAATGTACCACATTAATGCAAGGTGTTAATAATGGGGGAACTGATATGTGTGGGGTAGGAGAAGAGGTATATGGGAACTCTCTGCACTTTCTGTGTAATTTTTCTGTAAACCTAAAACTGCTTTAAAAAATAAAGTCTATTAATTTAAAAAAATTAGATGCTTGCCTTTTCCACACAGTTATTTCCATACAGTTTTTAACAAAGTAAGATTCCAGAAGACATTCCTGTGGGGAATAGTGCCACGTCCTTAGCCACTAGCCAGTGTGATGGCTCTCTTTACCTGTCAGAGATCTTTTCACTTTTGTAAGGTTCTCATGAGCCTGGTTGCTTGACAGCCAGAGCTCTGGATAGATGAGCTGTTATTGATACTTTATATTTATTGTCTCTTCTCTTGGAAATTCTCTGTGATAAGTTTATAATGGGAGCATGTAAAAAGTGATAAAACTTTTAGATTTAGGAAAGAGTCATTTACCCAACTGAATATATGCATTTTGGGAAATATTATCCTGGGTAAGTTTTAGAAGGTTGATTAAAAGTCATACATGCAGAACCTTTGACTTGTGATGTAAGAATTCCAGTAGCTTGTAAGCATTATCTCCCTATTGTTGGTTCTTTTCCTTCCTGAACTATCCCGTCTCCTAAAGGGAAAAAAAAAACAAACCTGTCCTAATATGTGGGTGTTTTTCCCCCAAATCATGGTTTTAACTCTCTGTGCCCACCATAAAAACCTTCAGTGACTTTGCATTGCTTTGAGGATGGAGTTTACTCTCCTTAGCAAAGATATTACCATCATTTAGTCAGTGGGACTAGTGTTTGAGGGTATCACAAAGAGTGCCAAGCCTGTGGTTATCACTCCCCTGCCAGTATGTGAAGCCTCATCTTTTACTACTTTCCTCCATTCCATTCTCCACAGGACCCACAATCTGGCCCCTTACCACTTTTTCACATGGTTTTTCCTGTGATTGGAAAAGCTTCTGTCATACCTGTGCTTCAGAAATCAACTTGGGAATCATGGCCCATATTCCCCTAGCACCACTCTCCAATTTCCACAGGAACTTCCAGAACTCCACATGTATTTCATTCATAGGACTTAGGAACATGCATCCTTGGATCTTTGTCTACTTGTGTGGTTTCCTTGACTGGCAAGTTTTCTGGGTTAAGTCCTGTGTTTCCTCATTTTCTGGCACGTGTGGAGTAGCCAGTGTATTATTGTTTTTAACTGAGTCAACATAGAAGTTAACAAATTAAGCAAAGCAACTGTATTAAGCTAATGCTAGCTGCTTCAAGAAATAAAGGCAATAGTTTATTCCTCCAGGTTCATTTGATTTTGTGGCTGTGCAAGCCTTCTTTAACACATGGCTCCAAAGGCTGGTGCAGAAGGATAAGGAGTGTGGAGAGTCATCTCCTTGGGGGTCTGTGGGCCAGGCCTTGAAGCGATGCACATCACTGTACCTGAACTCAATCCTATATTCAACCCTAACTACCTAGAGGCTGGGAAATCTAGTCTAGCTAGACTTTCATGAGGAAGATGGATATGGTTTGTGAATAGCTAGCAAGTCTTTGCCATATGTTTATTTAGAATTGATCTACCTTCAGATCTGAATTCCCATTACTTTCCATGGAGATACTCAGCCACTTTTACGTAGAGTGTGGTGTGGCATGAGTAGTAGGAAGGGGGAGTTAAGTCCCTCTTGTAGAAAAGTGAGTTGTGTAGCTAGTTATCCCTGCATTCTAGTAGTTATATATCATTCTTTCCTTATTTAGGATACATTGAGCTATCGATACTTTATTATTTTGCAAAGCCAGATTTTCTAGAAGACTGTGTGAAAAAAATATACCATGCCTCATCATACTCCTTGTACGCAGCACCACTACTTTCATCACTATGTGGCAGTAACTCTGTCTCATTCAATTAAGTGTCATATAAATTACATTATTTTTTGGAGGATGAAGGAGTTCCTGTAAGTGTGGTATGTGTTTGAAGGAAATGGCGTTCTGGAATTCAACCTAGTAAGAGAATTAGAATTCAATCAGTGTGATAAATCATTGAACTTACTGTTGAAGGGCGTAAATTTAAATTAAACCCTTAAAAGCAATAACCTCTTTTCAATTTTGGTACTACTAGGAGATAATGGAGCTCTTAAGTGGAATGAATTTCATTTATAAGAACAGCAATTCTTTCTTCAGTTGCTGATGTTTTTCACAGTGTATGTTTTATTCTTTCAAAATTTAATCAATAACTAAAGTAAGTGAAATGTCTCTTTCTCATTTGTTTCCTGTATAAAATATTCTCTGGTTTCTAGATTCGTGGAGCTTTTTGTTTGACGTCGGGATTATAGGTATATGTATAACTGTGCCAGGTGCATGTTTTAATAATATCCTGGCCAGAGAGATGATTTTAAACAGATGCTAAAAATGTCAGGGGATAATGTATTTAATGATAAACTCACATTACCCCAGGTAGCTTTCACATGACTGGACTCCTATCTCCTAGGTTTAACTCACTTTAACAGTGTGCCACTCAGAGGTGCTATGTCCAGAGCTTGCAAGCCAGTGTCCTGGTCATTCCTGAACCAAGGCCAAGGGACAGTCACTCAATGGTGGGGATTGCCTTCAGGCACCAGCTGGTCAGCCAGAGAGTGAATCTCCTGTGTCCTGGTATAAATCGAGACCACTTGTGTACTTTAGACTGGGTCATTGCATTCGTTTCCTAGGGCTGCTGTAACAAATGACCAGAAACTTGGTGGCTTAAAGCAGCTGAAATTTGTTCTCACGATTCTGGAGGCCAGAAGTCTTAAATCAGATCCATTGGGCTGAAATCAAGGCATTGGCAGAGCTGTACTCCTCCTTGGAAGCTCTAAGGCAGAAGCATTCCTTGCCTCTTCCAGCTTCTGGTGGCTCCCGGCATTCCTTGGCTTGTGGCTGCGTCACTCTCACATCTGCCTCTGTGGCCACAGGACTTCCCACCTTTGTTTGTCATATCTGTCTCCCTCTTATGAGGATACATGAGACTGCGTTTAGGGCCCACCCAGATAATCCAGGATAATCTTCCATCTCAAGATCCTTAAATTATTCACATTTGAAAAATCCTTTTTTGCCATATAAGCAACATTCACAGGCTCTAGAGATTAGGATGTGGATATCTTTTGGGGGAGAAAGTACATTATTCAGCCTACCATAGGCATGTAAGCTGTTCTGGAAGTGACCGTTCTGGAATTGACTTACCGACTAGAATGCTGAATTTTTTTTTAGAAAAAAACAATCTGAATTCTAGGTAGGCAAGAGCGTATCTTTAGGTGGTGTGCTGTGAATCTCTTGCGAAAGTGAATGTTTTCCTTTCTAATGAAGGGCAGCTCCTATACTTTGCCAGAGAAAACAAAGGCAAATTTGGCACTTTCGGCTCATTTTTCATGTTTTAGTTTTAATTTCTGATCTAGGTTTTCTATAGTCTATTGGGTGTGCAGATGAAAATGATGACATTGTAAATAGTTCTATTATAAAAGCTCCCCTGAGAAGCAACTGCATTAGACTACCTTTTAAAATGATATCTAACATTTATTTTGCGATTAGAAAAGGATAGCTCATTTTAGGAAATTTATAAAACCCAGAACAGCATGAAGATGAAAAAAAGCCTCTGTAATTTAACAACTAGAAATGACGACTCTTGATATTTCGGCTTCTTTTATCGTGTTACATTGGTTCTTTCCCTAGAGTGTTTAGCAGTTGTTACACCATTTGTCCACACTGGGTTGAAACACCATGATTATTGTTGGTAGGATTTTCTGAAATGCTGGAGAACTGAAGAAACAGTGCTGTTGTTCAGCTTAGACTCTGCTTTCTTCCCACAGTTTTAAGAGTTGGCCTTACTGACCCTGAGTTTGAGTTGGTACAGAGATATCCGGATTTTGCAAGCATATCCTTAAATGGAAGGCCATCAGTTGTTGGGGTAAGTTCTTCCTGAATGCATCTTTAAGCCATTTTTCTAGCATGTTTTAGTAGAACCCCAATCCTGAGAGATGCTCTGAGGGGGAAACAAATGTTGTTCAGGAACAAGTAAGTTTGGGAAACCGTGCATGCACGTGTGTGTTTTAATAGTCATGATGCATATTAACATTTTAAAAAGCCAAAGACCTTCTAGAATAAAGGAACCTGTTTAACGTAGAGTTTCCCTCCAGCCTGTTATGAAGAACTATGTGGAGCATTATTTGTGAAACAGTGTTAATGAATTTAGATAAGGGATAGCCAAATGTTTTGGTGTGATATGATTTCGGTTGGTCAAAAAAATGTGTGTGTGTGTGTGTGTATCTGTATCTCTATGTAAGTAGTGTTGCTGTCATCCTTGCCAAAATCAGAGTTTTTAAAAAGTGGCTTATTTGATTCTAGTATTACAAAACCTTTTTTTTTTAAACTAAAGATATCTTAAATTATAATACATTAGATAGCTTTTCTCTAGCCTTTGGGGAGTTAGGAACTAAAATCTAGGAATAGTACCAAGCAAAGTGAAAGTTCAAGGGAAGAGTGAAAGAAATGTGTATGTTTTAAAAAAATATAGTGTGAGAGCTTCCCAACCTCTCCCACCAAGTGTCATTTTGGCCTGAAGCTGAATTAGTTCTCATCTGATTAAATCAGAACTAAATTCTGCTATTTTCTAACTGCTGTGAAGTGCAGATTTTTAAAATGTGTCAAAAAAGCAAGAATTTAATCCTGGTAGGAAACAACTCTCTTAAAAGAGAATAATTAGCATTTCATTTATATCATCATTTTACAACTTTTCAACATATAAAATTATTCATCGTGTTTATGTAACATGTAATTATTAAGTGCCCCGTCAGAACACCAGCTTTAATTTTGAAATTCAGGTTACTAAATTTAGATCTTTGAAGGCTTGAGAAATCTGCGGGGGGATGGTGGATGGAAAACCACACTAACTTTGTTTTAGTGTCCATGTCTGTCAAATGAAAATGGTGATCTCAGAACCATAATTAAACTTCTGATTTTTATACTTATGGGATCAAGAAGGGGCTCAGGTAATGTAAGCAAGTGGCTAATCTGGAAACTGTGTATATGAATTTAGGAAGCAACCACAGATGTATACTTTTACACATACCCTCTCTACGCAAACACACTCCTCAAGTATTTGGAGAACGAAACCCTCATTTCCCTGGTCAATTCAAAATTAAAAGGCCTGTAAAGGAAGAGAAGAGGTAATTGTAGTTGGATACCCTTTGCCACCAGATGATGTTATGTTTTCTCACTTATCTTCACCACAGTCCTGTACAGCAGTGGCTCTGAGAGGACCCCAGGACTTCAGCATCACCTGGCATAATGGTTAATTTTAGTGTCAACTTGGCTGGACTGTGGTACCAGTCATTTGACCAAACACCAGTCTAGATGTTGCTGTGAAGGTATTTAAATCAGTAGACTTTGAGTAAAGCAGGTTACCCTCCATAACCTGGGTGGGCCTCATCCAGTCAGTTGAAGACCTAAAGAGAAAAGATTGAGGCTCAACCATTGTCAACATGTGACTTCCAAGGTTGCCATGTTAAGGGAGAGAACATGGAGGTTTCGACTGGGCAGGCTGGGAAGTGGTGTCATCAGTTCCATCTCCATTCTGTTGTCTGGAACTCAGTCATGTGGCCGTGCTTAACTACAAGGGAGGCTGGGAATAGGGTCTGACCGTGTGTCCGGGAACAAGCAGAAATTAGTTTGGTGATCAGCTGTCAGTCTCTGCCACCTGAGCTCTAATTGCTCTGATGTTAGTAGGTTTGTGCTTCTGCTCATGTTGGATTTATGTTCTTTCCTAATAACCAGAGCAAGGAGGGTGTGAGGAGTAGGAATAGACTCAGTCACTACTGGCCTGTGGGACCAGATAGAACCACAGAAAAAATAACTCAAATTGTACTGGCTCTTGCCCACAGCTTCAGCAGGGATCTTCTACCACCTCTAGGTTTTCATCTAGTTATGTCTAATAGGTCAGTCTGTTAGCAATACTTTTCTGTCTCCCATTTCATGTGCACCCCCAGCCCTTATCCATAGTTTAAACTCACTCCCTGTTAGTCACCTGAGGGCACCCTAGTGTTGCTACTGTGCCACGAACACTGACTTGGGCTCCATAAATCCTCGTCCCCTGAGAGGCTGGAGTGGTACTGTATTCAGGGCAGAAATAAGGAGAATTCCTGTTGTCTTAGTTATCTATTGCTGTGAAACAAACAATTCCAATTCATTTTTTTCCACAAGTCTTTGGGTTGATTGGGCTCAACTGGGCAGTTATTCTGCTCCATGTGCTGTCCGCTGGGTCTGCTCAGGTAGTTGCTTTCAGCTGGGAACTCGGCTGGAGCTGGTAAATCCGAGATGGGCACCCACTCTCCAGGGCTGTGTCCACATGGCTCTCATCCTTCAGGAGTTTCTCCTGGACTTCCTGACAGCTCAGTGGCTAGGCTCAGCGAAGGGGGAATCTGCCAGGTCTCTTATGGTCTTGGAAGTCTCAGAACTTCACTTCCGCTGCATTTTATTGGTCGAAGCAAGTCACAAAAACAGCCCAGATTCTAAGAGAAAGGAAATAGGTCTCGTGTGTTTGGAGACAGGAGGAGTTGTCGGTGGTCATATTTGGAGGTTATCACCATGCCTTGTCACCCTGTCCACTTTGTTACCTGTTTCCTCAAGGGTGTGCTACCTGTATTTTGGTATATCAGAGTCACCCATGAAATTACTCCTTCATTCCACCCACCAGGATAATTTTTCTTCAGCGGGTTCAGGCTACTAACATCATCACTGTAACCCTGGGCAGAGAGGCCCTGATTCTGGGAATGCGTGAGGTGTACACAGGAAATAATGAATGAGCTAATTTGATTGGTGATGAGGGTTTGTAGTGAGGAGGGTAATGAGTTTGAAGAATTAAGTGGTGGCCTGAATTCAAGACTAAAGGCTCAGGGAGCCTTGAACTAGTGGTGGTAACTCACAAAGCAGTGTTTAAGGAAGATGAACCTCACAACAGTGTTATTATAAAGAGGATTGAAGGGTAGTGTCACTGACCTTGGCCACCATATGTGGGCATGAAATGAGCAAGGCTTGGACCAGAGGCAGAATAGCGGGGACTAAAAGAAACGGTCATGAAAGACAGAAATAATCAACGTGACTCAAGAGGCAGTGGGGAGGCAGAAAGGAAAAAATGGAAGGCTGGGTGCAGTCAACTCTGCCACAAATAACAGTTTTAAAATACTGTTAACAGGGAGGTTTGTACTAAACATGAAACTCTAGAACTAATCAGAGATAGGTAACTGAGAGGCTCTTATATTTAAATCTCAGTTTGGTCTTGTTTGAGTGGTAGTAAAAATTCATACATCAGTCAGCTTAGAGTTTATTATGCTCTGGCAACAAATAGCTCCGAAATCTCAGTGGCTTATGACAACTGAAGACTTACTTCTTCTCACTCCTATTACGACTATTGCAAGTCAACTCGAGTCTGCCTCACATCTTCTCTATTTTGTGATCAGGCAGAAGCAGCAGCCCTATCTGGAACAATCCTGTCTCAGGGTGGAAGGAAACTAAATTAAAGTACATGATAGCTCTCAGAGTTTCTGCTTGGAGTCACACATGTCCCTTCGATGTTTTATCTTTCTTGTATTAGCCAAAGCAGATCACATAGTTAAGCCAGATGTCTATGGGGACAAGAATTATATTCCTCTCACAAGAAGAGTCATCAGGAAAGAGCTGCATTGGGGCAGCAAATACATATGAATAAATAATGGTCAGCTATGGTTACATTTATCCCTATTTTGAATTACACAAACAATGAAAATCGTCATAGACAACACAGAAAAGCACATGGCAAACATTTCCAGTCACCCCAAGTTTCTCTCACTAGAAATAACTGCTGTTGTTAGAATCTTGATATAAATATCTTCAGATATTTTTCCCTGGGAAATTTTTATAATGGAGTCAAATGGTCTATACTATCCTGTCACTTAGGTACTGACTTCAAGGTACACAATGGCCATGCACCCATGCAAGTAAACACACATCTGTATCCTAACTCATAATGACTCTCTGGGATTCCTCTGTACAAATATACCATAATTTACTTAATTGTTGGACACAGATCTTTTTCCAATTTCACTGTATAATAAAGTACTATTTATAAGTCTCTTATATGTATATTTGCACATTTATCAGACTATTTCTCTTGGATAATTTCCTAGCAGTGAAATAATTGAAGAAATTTCTTGATAAACTCTTTTTGATACGTCATTGACAAGTTTTATAGCTTAGTTTTTAAGGCCCACTCTTTTCCCTCTCCTAAAATGGAGTAGTGTTACCATAGCAATAGGAAAAAAATAATCAGTACTCTTGGAAGGGGCTAATTTGTCTTTGTCTTCATTTTAGCTCAGAAAGTTAGATTTTGTGCCAAGACACATAAAATACCTGTTCGGAATCTCTCCTGGGTTAGGGGGTCAGTGCTTCTGGCGATGACCTCAGCATCCCTGGTTATCCTGTTTGACAAATTGGCTCCCCTGTCATCTGCTGGAAAGGCTTTGTCAGTCACCGTCGGTCACGTAAGTTGCTCTGTCTAGGGAGACTCAGTGACTGATGAGTGTCCTATCAGCCTGTAATTTGGAAAGCGGTCAGTCATAAACAAGGCAGTTTATGTAAAGATCATTAATTTAAAAAAAAACCAATTTGTTATGGTAGATTTATTTGGGGATCTGATTCATTTCTCAAAACCAATTTAAGGCATGGTGCCAGCTACCTGTCGTCTGGATTTTCTTGAAGACAGGAAGAAAATTAGTGTATGATTAAACGATGAATTTAGTGCCTTTCACTTTAGACCAGCTTCTAGGGAGGGTCTCCTGTTTTGGAAAGAGAGCTTGAAATCTGGATTCTCAAACTGGCGGTTGAATTAAAAGATGGTCAGAGATGGTCCTAGTGTAACTTCAGAAGCATCCATGTGAGGCAGGTGAAGCGCTCATGGGGTGAAGGGCGGAACATGGTTCTTGGGAAAGTGGAGATGAGCAGCAGGAAAACGTCCTTTCGTTACACAGCTGCCGAGATCGGGCTGGGGAACCCTGAAGCTAGACTTAAACAACTCTGCGGTGGTGCTAACTGAAGTACCAGCTTGCTTATTCTGTGTGGCAGAAAATAAATTTACATTCACGTTGTAAAATGCAGAGTCTCATGTGGTAACTGGAGCGAGAGCCATTATATGGCATTCTTCTCTTGTTTGTTGTTTTTCTTAAAGAAGGCGGGTAGCAGTTAAGACTGCTTTGGAGAAAGACAGCGTAGGGCTTGAGTTCTCGCTGTGCCGCTTTCTAGCTATATGACCTAGGCTCGTCCCTGTTCCTTTCCCTGGGCCTAAGCATTCTTATTTATGAAATGAGCCAGAGTAGCAATATCTCCCTTATCGGATATTTGTAAGAGTACAATGGCATAAAACACATAGTAGGATCCCTGCCTAGCACATGGAAAGAGGTCAGTAAATGCTGGTTCTTTTTCAATATGATATATAGTATAATTACAATTATTTTCTTAAAGCAATAGCATACTTGATGGGTTTGAGTCATATAATCAAGGGCAGTACCACAGCCCTCATAATCATAGGAAGATGACTTGAAATAGAACCTTACATGGTTCTAGTCTTCTCGGTTTTTGTGCTGTAATAAAGGAAACTGCAATATTTCAGTGACTTAGTACCATAAAGTTCATTTCTTAATGTATCTGTTAAATGGGATGTTGCTGGGCAGAGGGTAACTTTCCTTCACGTAGTGATTGAGATCCCAAGCTTCTTCCATTCTGTGGCTCCACCAGCCCTTAAGACCTCTAATTTGATTGGTGCCAGCAGAGAAGGGAGAAGCATAAAGGGACGTTGTGAGAGGGTTTTCCATGGTTCTGGCCTAGAAGTGGTGCATATCACTTCTGCTCACATTCCATGCTCTAGAACTAATTCACGGCTTCATATGTACTGCAAGTAGTGGGGCTGAGAAATAGAACCTCTGGGTGGGCAGCCACTTCCCAGCTCTACACCACAGAGAGGGTGCATGAATTCTGGAGAAGAGCTAGCCAACTTGTGATCTATGCTGAGGTTCCAAAGCATGGTCAAGTGTAGGTTTAGATGTTTTGTCTGTCCCTAATATTTTAAAGGAAGAAGTGATGAGATTTTGGTGACAGAGGAGATTAAAGGAGAAGGGAAGAAGGATTTGAGAGTTTGAAGTAGTGGTTCTAACTAGGCTGGTGATCGTGACATTATAGGAAGTAGGGTTTGGGGCAGGTCAGCACCTTTGTGGGAAAAAGACCAAGGAAGGGTGTTTGAGGCAACTGTGAGCTGTACCATGGAAATCTTCCTTAGGCGCTTGGAAAAACAGGCCCAGTGCTTCAGCCTGGCCATCTTTCCTAAATGAGGGCACATTTGCCTGTATCCGTCTTAGATACTGAGCTGTCAGAAGACGAAGCTCAGGACTTACCTTTCCTTCATGTGCAACCCAAACAGAGGGAAAAATCTAGGCTTTTTTTGGATATCTTTTTCAGAATATGCATTTTCAAGAAGACCATGCCTAGCGTACCTTGGGACTGGATTTACCATCACATGATTTATATTTGTTCCACTGCCACCCAGGGAGAGTGAGCCACCCTTGAGTACAGGAGATCTCTTGAGGAATACAGATCCAGCAGAACTCCGGGCAAGCCGTTGCGTGATCCATGTTCATTATACCATCATCGATCTGGTGTCTGCAAACTTTTTATGGTATTTTGATTTAAGTTGGCCTCAGTGTAGGACTGGGTGACTGGCTGCTTGCACTTAAACAGTTTGTTAACCTCACACCACAGGGGAGGAGTTTTCTCACAATCCGCAGATTCTGTAAAGAAGTGTTTATTATTTGCAGTAGTCAAAATTAGATTCTTCCTCCATAGCTTCTTATGCAGATACTTCATTTAATAATTCAACCTGGGTGAACATTTCCTATGGTTTAAGTTTACCTTCCTCGGTGCTATCCGTATTTAATCGAATATGCCTTTCATGTTAAGCATCTGTGAGTTTCCTGTCCTCAAGAATCTTACACCTTGGGCTTCCCTGGTGGCGCAGTGGTTGGGAGTCCACCTGTCGATGCAGGGGACATGGGTTCGCGCCCCGGTCTGGGAAGATCCCACATGCCGTGGAGCGGCTGGGCTCGTGAGCCATGGCCGCAGAGCCTGTGCGTCTGGAGCCTGTGCTCCGCAACTGGAGAGGCCACAAGAGTGAGAGGCCTGCATATTGCAAAAAAAAAAAAAAAAAGAATCTTACACCTTGATGTAAGATGGTATACCCAGGCCATCTTCATCTTGGCAAAATCATGTGATACATCTAGTAATCACTCTTAGTCTGCTTGGACTGCTGTAACAAAATAGCACAGACTGGATGGCTTAAACAACAGAAATGAATTCCTCTCAGTTCTGGAGGCAAGAAGTCCAAGATGGAGGTGCTGACTGATTTGGTTCCTAGTAAGGACCCAATCCCTGGCTTGTAGATGGCACGTTCTCAATGTCAGCTCACATGGCCTTTCCTTGGTACATGTGCATGGAGAAAGAGCTCTGTCTTCCTCTTGTAAGAGCACTCATCCCATCATGACGCCCCACCCTCGTGACCTCATCTAAACCTAGTCACCTCCCAAAGGCCTCACCTCCAGATACCATTACACTGGGGGTTAGGGCTTCACAAATGAATTTGGGAGACATGCAGACATTCAGCCTACAATACCTACCTTTATCAATTCAGTAGGTTTTACCCTACACAGAAACTTGTTTAGTGGAGCTGAGGGTCTTTTCCACATTTCAGATGGAAGAAAGAAAAAGGTACAGATGGATCATCCTGACGGCACTTTTTTCTTGTCGTGATAACATTATAGCCGTTTATTTATTCATTTAGTCCTTAAACATTGATGACACAGTTATGTACCAGGCAGTGAGCTAGGTGCTAAGGATGCAGAGACTTTTCAGACATGGTCAGTACCCTCAGATAGCTTGCAATTAAAAATAAGGTCAGCCTTTACACAAATATGCCTGGCAAAGTACTGTGATAGGAGCTAGTGTAGGGCACGATGGGGACCCAACAAAAGAAGTGGTTCTTTCTGCCTAAAGATATAGGGGAGGGGATCCTGTCAGAGGAGCTTGTGAGCAACGGTGGGTTGGTGTTCGGAAGTCGGGCATAGAGGACATGGGCATTCGACTGAGGGATCAGCGTTGCCAATTTATGTAGCTCTGAAATGACCTGGTGTGTGTGGAAAAGCACACAGTTCAGCATGGGTTTTACATGAGGACTTAGCTAGAGATGAAGCAGGTGCCCTATGCAGGAGGACCCCACCCCATGTAAGGATTGTATACCTTATCTTTTGGGTATTGGGGAACCATTGAAGGGTATCAAGCTTGGGAATGACATTGACTTCTGCATTTTAGAAAGATCACTGTGGCACATTATAAAGAACAAATTTAGAAAGTCATGTTACGTTTTATTTCATCAGTAAATTGGACCTTGAAAGTTGGGATGTTAACTATTATCAGACATCTTTTGAAGATCACTGTGACACAGGTCTAGAAGTCCATTTATGAGAAAGTGTGGGAGAGACATGAATTCTGTTGCTCAGCAGCTCTGCCTTGAACTTTGACCTAAAGAAGATTGAGCTCATTCCATCCTGGGGCACTTATACCACCTAGAAAGGGTCGTTGCCCTCAGGTTCTACTGCTTTACCTCATACTGTCAAGTAGCTTAACCTTAGATGAGAAAATACAGTGTTGGCCCAAGAGGAGTCACCGGCTTTTTTTTTTTTTTTTAAGATAAGTTTCAGCAAAATGTTTAATCTTTCTGAGTCAGTTTCCTCATCTGTAAAATTGGAGTTCCTACTATCTGGCCTGCAGAATATAATCAGTTCTGCTATAATTATTTTGAAACCATTAATTTGTTCTAATATGCTCAATAAGGGGAAAATTTGATCATAACGTGGATTTTATATTTGCTTATTCAAGATTTTGTCTGCAAGAAACATTAGGTGAACACAGCTGACCAGGTCACATAGGAGTACACAGATCACAAGTCCACACCTCAGAAATCTACCAGCTGCCTCAGTTCTCTGCAAGGGTTGTAAGCCACAGCCATTCCAATCTGGTATTACAACTGTCCCTCTGGTTTCACGTAACCCTCCCTCCATCACAGTAACTCCTGAGCTGCCCATTTCCACAAACAAACTCTGGGCCTTTTTCAAGGTGAAGTTCCATAAAATTCCATACATACTTATTGTACTATTTATGTATTTCTTAATCATTCAGTATGTATCAAACTATGCTACTCTTTTTATTAGGTTTCTCTGTGTCACTGACAAAATTTTGTGAGTGTTGTATCCCTAGCCTCAATTTTCCCGTGAACCCTGTGGTTTTTATTGTGCGATTTTGCATAGCATAGTGATTTTTAAGAATGCCCGTGTTGAGTTCTAGCAGAACTGACTATTTTGTAAAGATTAAATGTTAGGATGCATATGATAACATTCTTGGTACAATATTTACACGTTGTGGGCATCCGCGTAGGCTGATTTCCCTCCATTCAGGAAGCCATTCGATCAAATAGGAAGTATCTTTTCAGTCAGCATTAATATGGGTCACACTTCATCATCAGGTGAGGGGACGGGACCGTTGGTGGTGGGCTCCTGGGGGCTGCTCTGTCTATTCCATTTACCAGTGCACCCCGATGGGATGTGTGCTGGTTAGTACCTAAGCTTTGTCTCCGACTCCCAACTCGCACTCTATACTCGACTTGGGGTTTGGACTGGGAGTCAGTCCTTGAAGCCAGCTCCCACTTTGATCCCGCCCACAGGGAGGGAGACTGGGAGGCTGGAAAAGGGGAGGAGGGGTTGCTCCTTCCTGTATGTTTGTTGTTATGCTTTTCATCCTGGCAGTGGTCCTTTGGTTCAGCCTCCAGTTTGTTTGTTGTTTTGACACAGCCAGCACTGGCTGGGCAGCCCCGACTCCTCAGAAGTCCACACCCAGCTCACAGAGCCCCTTCTCTAAGCTTCTAGAGCTCTACCCTTTCTTCCCTAAGGGTGGTGGTTGCTTCCTTTGGTTTTTAAATTATTTTAATTTTTATTTATTTTTGGCTGCGTTGAGTCTTCG
Organism: Grampus griseus; assembly: GCF_964374135.1. Classification (NCBI taxonomy): domain Eukaryota; kingdom Metazoa; phylum Chordata; class Mammalia; order Artiodactyla; family Delphinidae; genus Grampus; species Grampus griseus. The sequence goes on along the minus strand of NC_139000.1, from coordinate 71,702,629 downwards.
TTGCTGCACGCGGGCTTCCTCTAGTTGCGGTGAGCGGGGGCTACTCTTCGTTGCGGTGCGTGGGCTTCTCATTGCGGTGGCCTCTTTGTTGTGGAGCACGGGCTCTAGGTGCGTGGGCTTCAGTAGTTGTGGGACGCAGGCTCAGTACTTGTGGCTCGTGGGCTCTAGAGCGCAGGCACAGTAGTTGTGGCGTACAGGCTTAGTTGCTCCTTGGCATGTGGGATCTTCCCGGACCAGGGCTCAAACCCGTGTGCCCTGCACTGGCAGGCGGATTCTCAACCACTGCGCCACCAGGGAAACCACTTCCTTTGGTTTTTATTTCTGCATTAACTCACTGTTCCCTGTTTACTTTTTCGATTCCACAATACCTATTTAATTCCTTATATCAAAGTCTCTCTGGTAAGATACTTGGCATGGTTTCTGTTTTCCTCCCAGGATCCAGGATGGAAGATACGGTAATTACAGTGTCAGTAGAAGTGGTACAAGAGCAGAAGGTAGGATGACTGGTTGATAACCAGGATTTGAGAGGCTCAACTGAGAAGCAGCAGCTCAGAGATCCTCTGACTAGGATGCCGGATTAGTGCCATTGGGGTGAAGAACTTGGGCCCTGGAGCCTCAGCTCTGCCTTTTAACTAGTTGTTTCTTCAACAGTTTATTTGATTCCTTTAAATATGAATTTCTGTACCTGAAAAAATAGGGATAATAATATCAGTGAGTTATGGTCAGGACTAAATGAGATAATACTTACAACGTGTTTAGGGCAATGGCTGGCACATGAATAAGCTCTGAATTAAGGATTTTCCATTTCCATGCTGCTGCTGCTTGTGTAGTCACCCTGGGGAATGCCTTTTGACGTCTGTGGCTGTAGTTACTCATGTCCTTTTGTTTTGAATGGCATCAAAGGAGGCATTTCATAGCCCAAGTTTTCAGTATTGAAGTTATCTTTTTACCCACAGATAACTTGCTAACTGTGCTAAAGAGTGACTCACCTTTTGAAGCTCATTTTAAGCAGAAAGCTTTGTTCGATGAGCTGAATTTAGAATGGTTAGTTGCTTTGCAGGGGAGTTGCCGCTCATCTGTTGAGGAAGCTGGTGACCCTGTCCCAGTGCTTTGTCACGCAGATTGGATGTTGGAATGTACTATGGGCTTGAAGGCGTGATGCAGCAGTGCTGCAGATGCCATGATATCACTCTAATAAAACGATATTAACTGTCTTAACACTCAAAAGAAAATCCCTGCGTAGAGTTAATATAGTATGGGTCCTGCATGTAAGTGCTGGATATGAATTTGATCTATTCTAATTGAATGCATGAATGTTACATTTCCTCCTTGCTCAAAATTCAAATTAGATCTGAGACTAAGCCCTTTCTTGCCAAAGTGGAGAGATGCCCAACACAAGTTATTGGGATGGGAATCTTCCTAAGGTTTCCCCTGAGTTCCTGAGACCTTACACAGTTCTGACGTTCTGTGAAAGTATCATTGTTCTTATCTGTATCGGTTGACATTGACTCATTTTTTAAGTCAACATGATCCATTTTAAAGGCAAGATGGGCACAGCAATCATTTGTCAGGGCACTAAGCTGCAGGATTTGTTTTACACTTTCCAGGTACCACATAGTCTTATTTAGAGGATGCACTTGGGCACCCTATTTGTTGTCTCACTCGAAGGAAAGCTAACCCGTCCCTCTTTCCTTGCCACCTGCTGCCCCTTTCAGCCCTCACATAAAGCCCCAGAACTCAGATCACAAAGACGTATAGCTATGTTTTTATAACAGGGAAAATACGACTTAGGATTTTGCTTCTTAGAGTTGTGAGTAAAATTCAAACGATCACCTCAATAGATATTACGCCACAGTCCTGCTTGTCAGAAATCATGTTCAAAACTTTGCGTTCAGTACCCCTAAACCTTGATAATTCTGCATGGTATCGACCCTGTTTAACAAATGAGGAAGCTGAGGCTCCAAGAGTTTAAATGATATGCCCGAGGACACACAGCTGTTAAATGATAGAGCTTGGATTAGAGGGTTGAATACTTTTTTTGTTTGTTTTTTTGCGGTACGCGGGCCTCTCACCGTTGTGTCCTCTCCCGTTGCGGAGCACAGGCTCTGGACGCGCAGGCCCAGCGGCCATGGCTCACGGGCCCAGCCGCTCCGCGGCACGTGGGATCTTCCCAGACCGGGGCACGAACCCATGTCCCCTGCATCGGCAGGCGGACTCTCAACCACTGTGCCACCAGGGAAGCCCGAGGGTTGAATTTTTAATATATGAGACTTTCATACATTTCTTTATGGACGATTTGATGATTGGCTCAAAATGAGAGAGAAAAGGCACTCGGCTAGCCATTTGAAAGAGACCGTTACACCTTAGAATGTACTTGTACTTTAGAGTATTCACAACTTAAGTGTTTCGCATTTTGCCTTGAAAGAGAAAAACAAGGTGAACATCAATATAGATGAAATTGTGATTGTGGCTGAGTGGTTACTCTGGCATGAAGGGTGGTCTTCTGCAGGAAGCCTGCTTGTTACACGAATGTCTCAAGGCATGCTTTTGATTTCTGAGCCCTAGGCCATGTTTGTATGGGGACAAGTATTTTGGTACATTGGCATTTTTATGTTGTTGGCCTAGGGAGCTGCTAAATAAGAGTATCTATCGCTGGTTATGAGGCTGTGAGCTGCATTGCCACGGCCTCCGTTCTCTTGTTCCTACATGGTGGTTTTGTGACCTCTTTTTTTTCCTCTTGATAGATAAACTGCAGTTAATCCTTGTTTTAAGAGCACCTGGCAAACACAAATATGGGCTCATGGTTAAGAAACGAATATACATTTTTTAAATGGAAGAATTTATCTTATCAAAAAAAAATTTCCACCTTCATATATTTTAAGTGCTTGGGTCATGTCACTGAACAAAATTAAGATTTCTACTTAATTTTGTGGATTGTGGTGGATCATATAGTCTTTTGAGGGGAAATAGGCCACAAATATTATGCATAATGTATACATATATTTACATGGACATAGAAGAAATAAGACAATTGTGGATAAAAAAGAAAGTAAGGGGTATCAGGAGTCAAGCTGAGGAGTGTTGAATCATTAAATACAGTGGGCAAAAGGATTAGATATACATGAACTTATAATGGCTATTGCTAAAAGTTTGCAAAGAACTCAGCAAGGGTTTGCAAAAATGTATTTAGCGCTAGGCCTAGTTATTTGACCTGTCATTTCTGTGTGGAGTAGTGCAAGCTGATAATGGCAGTGCAGATTCATTGTTTCCAGTCAAAGATAGAGCAGTCTTGGTTTCTTTCTGTCTGTGACAATCCATGAAAATTAACTGGCATGGTTTCTCCACAGATACATAAGGTATAGAAATAAACATTAATTCTTATAATATATTGTGCTTTATGGAGCTTTTGATTTAATACATTTAATTACTTTGAAAGATTTGGAATAAATTTACAAATATGCTAGATATAATGGTGTGTAGCAATCTACAAATTAATTGGTCTTCATAAACTAATGGTTGTTTATTTTTATTATTTCTCAAATAGATTTCCTAGGGGCAGTTTTTCAGGAGACTAACACACATTCTTTTCAATGGTAAGTGAGAAAAATCTATTAAATTCATATTTGGCCAAATATAAGTAAGCCAGCTGTTCGATTAAGTTTGCAAATTTAATTTGAAATCAGTTTCACTACTTTTCTTTCACCTGCATTGCTAAAGGGACCATTTTCAACAACCTTTGTAAAAACCTGGCAGTCAGTATTCAACTAGTGTTAGAATTTATTCATCCCATATATTTGGAGCATTTTATCCATTTCACTGAAGTTATTATTTTTGCATTGGAAAATTTTATCATTCAACTTTTTGGCAGTCATCAACCCATATAAATCAAAGTCAAGTCCCATTAGAGCAATACCATTTCAAAGGATTCTGTTTAACAGGATTCTATTTAATAGAATTCTATTCTGTTAATTTTTTCTTTAACGGAAATAGGAAGTTTTTGTTTTGCCCACAAAGAAATCCTCTGTAGGAAATAGTACAGTCCAACAAGTGCCTTTGAAAGTTGCTTTCTAATTCTCCATTAGTGTGTAAATTTTTACTCTATATGTGGAAACAAAGAAGAGAAAAGAGCTAACTTTGCTCTTTACTTTGGTTCAAAAAGAATTCTTTAGCCTCCCTCAACTCCAGCATGTCTCCAATATAACACCCTCCTACAGAAGAGCCAGCTGGGAACACAGACGTGCATGTTCCCAGCCACTCCATGCCATGAATCTGAGGGAGATGAAAAAGGGAGAGGAGCTGATTTCAATTAAGGGATTGCTTGGAGGCGGCGGATGCTGTGCTAGGGACAGTGATGAAAATGATTTCAGTTAATGCGGTGCTAACTCTGTCCATAGCTCTCTTTACAGCATGTCACGTCATTGTCACGTGTAAACCACATTTAACCTTTGTGGCGGGTGATTATTTCAATTATTATTGTACAATGGGTGTACAATTATCCCCGTTGTACAGGTGAGGAAACTGAAGCCCAGGGAGTCTAACTCTGCCTAAGAACATGACTTTCAACTAGTTTAGCTGGGTTTCAAACTGTGCTTTGTCCCTCCAGGGTGAGGGGGGATGTGAAGGCTGGGTTGCAACAGCGTTTCTTGGTCCTTGCCATAACCAGGAAATGCTCTCCTTTCTTAGAGAAAACTTTCTGAAGCAGCCTGTTATCCAGTCATGACTCATTTATTCTTCTGTCCTTTCTCTCATGTGGCACTTGGTACTGTCTGACGTTACAGTATACATTTATTTGTTGAGAATGGTTTTTTCAGTGGTGGCAGAAACTGTGTTTAACTTGCTGCTGTTCCCCAGCACGTAGAACAATTCCTGGCTTTGCAGTAGGCGTTAAATAAATTTTTACTGGACGAACACATGAATCCACTTGACTACAGTACTTCACTCTTCTCAAGCCTGTGCCCTGCATTGCTGCAGATTCTCAGAATGAAAGGCTCAACCCCTGCCTGTCCAGAATAAAGCACTTTCCATCCCTCACCCATTGACTGCCCATTTCGCAGAGCCAGGCCCAGTGGCTGTGAAGCCCTTAAATATGATTTTTAGCCCTGAACAACTTTTGACCCCACACAGTTCAGCTGTGGTATCCTTGTGTGTGGAAATTATTCTTACATACAGTCCCTGAAACGCTGAAGAAAGCCAGGTTAAAAAACTCTTATTCTGTCTATAAAACTAATCAGGAGACTCAGATCCTTCAGCCCTAATATCTCTGAGAGTAAGTCATCTTGAGAAGCAGAGAAAACTCAACCAGCAAATTTATTTCAATAAAGAAGACTGAGTGTAGATATTCAGTGCAAATGATTTGATAGTGCCACATGCCCCAGAAATCCTTAAAAAATATCAAAACGAGGCCCCTTTTTATTTCTCTTCCTTGGAAATATTGAACCCAATATTAAGTTTGCTTTGAGAAAAGAAGAGGAAACATAAAAGGCATTTATATCCAAGGCTAGCTGGTAATCTTCTGCAGGCCCTTCTGGGTTAGAGTAGCATTTCAGGTGCCTAAGTTCTAGCGGGCCCTCTACTTCGTCGTACTTTCTGCTGCTGAGATGATCTCCAAACCCTTACCTTAAAACTTTGATCACATGGTACGAACCATTGGTCTCTCAGCTGCATCTGGCACCAGGTGTATTTTGTTTGACCTGGATGTGTTTTACGTTTGTTGCCAACATTTCAAAGTTGGGGAAGTTCACATTAAAATTTATATTTCTACTTCTCTTGAAATATCAGAAGATTTGTCCATCCCGGCCCTCCATGCTGTTATGACAAAATGTTGGGCTGAGGTTGAACAGTGGCTGCCCTTTCAGTAGAGCCCGAACTCTCCAGTTTGCCACAGTCCTCTCCACTCTCTTACAGTAGCGTCCATACTTGCTTCACTCAATTACTTGTCTGGTTCCTGCAGAATTTAAGCACTAACTGATTCAAGGTGACCTTAGAAAGGCTACACTCTTGGTCATCACTTCATGCCTTTATGCTCTCCTCCTGAAAGAGCTGTGCATCTGTGCTTCCTGCAGAAATGCCTAAGTTTCGCTAGGATGGCAAAGCCCTTGGGAAAGTCTCAAAGAACTGATTTGGAGACTGGAATATCCAGTTCAAAGCCTGTGGGATTAGAGAAGATAGACTGTAGCCTTCTCCTCCTTCCTGAGCTTTTTCCCATCAGGATGAGGCTCAGTGGAAACTCTCAGTAGACCTTGAACAAGCTGTGCTAATAACTGGAGTCAGCACCTGCTACCCAGTGTGTGCAGCGGGCTAAGCACATTGACAGTCTTTCTTCTGCCCTCCCACTCCTTTTGATTTTCAACACTCTCCTCCTAATGCAGCCCATTTTAGTTGACTTTTATGTGACCCAGTGGATAGAAAGCTTAATGTCAGTGCCATTAAATCAGTACCTACAGAAATAATCTGGAAATGCTAAACTCTGGCAGGAAGTACGTTCTAATTAATATTAATAAAAGTACAGTGAGCTGAAAACAAAAGTGACTTCAAGTAGGAAAGACAAAGTACAGCTCCTCTGGCTTACTTGCAATATGCAAAGAGTCTCAAGAATTAATCTTCCTTGTTAAGTATTTCAATTATTTCTAAAAGAAAGTTTCCCTTGTTTTTTAATTTACTTCACTGGTTGAAGGGGATGTGAATGTTCCTTTGCAAGGATGGAGTTTTAGGATTCTGGGACTCTTATTAGTGTCTGTGTGGTTGTGTGCATGCACGCTGCACAAGAGAGATGGGATTTTAATTGCTATCTTTTCCTAGCCAAATTTCTTTGAGATGCCATAGATTTTGCCCTGTATGTCAGCTGGGCCATCAGAGGAATCACTGGGGCCTGTGTTAGGAAAAATCATGCCAACTTCCCGTGATCTTCAGAGAGAGAATTTGATTGGCTGTGCTCAGATCAGATCTGAATCTCACAGGGTTATATTAGACTTGGAAAAGTTTTGTGTACTAGAAATGTGTTCTGTTGTTATCTATGAAAAAAACTGTTAACTTTAAAATGCTGTTTTCCTTTTACCCAAGTAATTCCTGCTTATCCTTTAAAACTAACCAAGAAGACTTTAGAGCTCCCACCCCCTCCCTATCTGAGCTAGGTATGCCTTTCCATTGCTCCCAGAGCATCATCTGTAATCTTCTAACATACAATCTTATGGTCAGTGTTTTGTCTCTGCCGGATTCCAGGCAGTGTCTCCTTGAAAGAGTGTCTTTTTCTTTCATCTTTTTACACTCAGTGCCTATCACATAATAGGAGCTTAGTATATGATGACTGAATAAATGAATGAGTGAATGAATACTAATTGGATGAGTGGATAGATGAATAAATGCATTTTTTGCTGAGTTAGCATTGTTTCTGGATTTTATATATGATTGGACTAAAATACATTTTCCAGTGTATCTTCACTTGTCATTTTGCTTTCATTTTATGGGTTTGCGTATCCTGATTTTAGGTTCTAACATACGACATGTTTAACATAAACATGAAGCATTGTTTTTTCAAATTGTTAATCGGAATGTTCTATGAAAAATGTGCAGCACTGAAAAAAGGACTTGGCCCTAGAGGAAGCGAGGGTAAAAAGGAAACGTTTACTGAAATATTGACAGGTTTGGCTTCAACAGTGCAGAGGAGGCTGATAGAAGTTGTTTTTACCTCTAGGCCCCTTTTCCTGCAGGGAGAAGATGGAAGGAGATTTGCCACCTTCTTCCCTGATGAGGAATGTCTCTGCAGGAAGGGACAAAAGCACCTCAGACTCTGAATCCTTGGGTTTAGCCCGTCTCATGGACATCTCTTTAATTGCATTACAAAAAGAAAAATCAAACTCTAATGCTTTTAGAGGAGGTATGAACCCTCCTTCCAGAGCCAGTCTTATGGTAGCTGTCCAAATGGTGAAGACATTTACTCCATCTCCTCTTGCTCTCTCTCTGTCCTAGGTTTTACTCTCACTATTTCTGTTATAGAGGTTTAAGGACTTGCCCAAGGTTGCAGAGTTCAAGCCTCCTGCCTTTCATTTCACTACAACCCCATTGTTTTGTAGGCACCTTGGTGATTCCACTCTCAACCAACGACAATAAAGATTTTTTTTAAAAACGTGATGTAAAATGAGAGCTTTTGAGTGAAAAAGTCTCAGAAAGCAAAGACCTTTCTGTATGGCAGACCTTTCTTGAACTGAAACTTTAAAGAAAGCATGTTGCTTTTGTTGACGGCCTCATGCATCAGAGCTTTGTTTTCTGTGTTACTCTAAAAGCCAGGCAGCTTAAACCTAAGACTTAAATGTGTTCAACACAGTAGTCCTAGCTCTGGGGGCTCTGTAGATAAAATAGTTTCAAAACCACACCACACCTCTAAAAATACTGCAGAAGGTAAAAACCAGGTTAGAAGTTTGCCTTGAGCTTTTAGCACAAAGGGGACACAGAAAGCCTAAGGTAGCTGTAAATCTTTCTTTAAACTTGTGCTATCAATGTGGAATTTTAACTCAACAGCATTGACATTATTAGATAAAATGTAGACGCTAAAAGTACAATAATGTGGTGCAGAATTATTTCTATTTGGTAACTATTATGGTATAGTGTGTATAGATGAAACAGCTGCTGAAGCTCATGGAAAACTACAAGATATATGTCAAATTACGGGTTTGAAAGGACTATTAAGGCGTCATTCATTCATTCATTCATTCACAAAACATGTAGTTCTTCCTCATGCTATTCAGTAACCCTTAATTATCCCAGACAGATGAGGAATATTGGAGGTTGTGACTTCCAGAGAAGTTGTTTCTGTTTTGTCTTCAGTAACTCATTCAAAAAAACCAACCAACCAAAAACACAACCAACCAAAAACTTCCTGTATCTTAAAATTTTAGGAAAGACGGCAGCCAAACTTACTATCTTCCATTGCATAAAAGCCCTTCACCTACTTGGAAGATACCTCATAAAAATTTTCCTCACTGCTGCTTCTGAATGCTGAGCATAATAAAAAAATTTTTTGACCTTATAGGTTAATTTTTTCACTATACCCTACCTATGACATGCATGTTTAATGAAAATTAGAACAGACTATGAACTTTTATAAGAAAATTACTCCATCCAGTCTCCATTGAACTCTATTCTGTTGTGACTCAGTGAGCTCTCTAGATTAGTCATTTTGAAAATCAAGCCTCTGAAACAAATTTCTGACCTCTCCTCTGTAATATGTCACTTTGATAGATTATGTTTTCAGAACCATGTTGGGAAAGGACTTTAAAGATCCATCTAGTCCAAGGGTTTTTTGTTTTGTTTGTTTTGTTTTCACTTGGTGTCCATTTATGAATGTCAAGGGAAATGTGAAGTCTTGGACATTATTAGTTAAAGGGCTTGGGTGTTTTTCTGTGCAGAGGGTCTAAAACTTTTATCAGATTCTCTAAAGGGTTGGGGACTCCTAAAAAAATTAAGAATAATTAAATCATCTCTCTTTTACCCACCATTTTAACTTGAGCAGTTTTACGGCTTTGCCTGAGGTCCATTGTTACAGTCTTTGGATTTCCTGTCTTGTAGGTGTAGCTCATAGTTGGCCAAAGTAAATTCCTACCAGTAACAGGTGAGTAGGGGGCCTTGCGTCGTCTTTCCACATAGCACTGTCAGTACAACTGTCTTCGACATCGTGACTAAATAGACAGAAGTGGGTCTGGAATGTCCAACATCCATTTGGATATCATTTTAATGTCCATAAGAGTATTGGGGCAAAGGTAGGAAATACAGGAAAAGAATGTGTATTCTGCTGTTAAGACATAGGTCTTCAGACTTAAAAGAGGAGATATCAGTATCCGAAGAAACATGTAATTCAGTCAAAGTGGTATAACCATCTGAGTGGCAGTTATAGGCTCTAATCTGATATAAAATTTAGAAATGATGTGACTAAAATCTTAGGAACCAGGTATGTGACCACCAACTTTAGTTTGAAGTCCCTCATGTAGAGTATAAATAGGACTCAGGATGTCCTATGAGTTTTACCAACAAGAATCCAATGAGTGTCCTGGTCAAAATCAATAGTTGTGTTTATTAGCTGGAAAAGTTGTAATCTTTTTTTAGCCAGAAAGGTTTTAAATTAAATATAGAAATATTTAAGAGAATCAAAACTTAACACAAGGAGCTTTTGTGTTAAAAAAGGAATCTGTGTGTGTTTGTTATTTAAAGTTTTTATAATATTTAAGAGAATTTGATCTGGTAGAGTAACAGATCAGTTTCATAATTCCAATTTAAAATGTATAATTGAGTAATTGATTTAGACTTGTGGTTTTAGGTTGAAATATTACTAAATTAATCTACAGTGTTGGAATATTTAGAAGAACTTGATTCACTATGTTTATAAGTTTATTTGATTTAAGAGGTTTATTTAATTACTCAGGAAAGTTTTAAGTCAGACAATTGAAATACTTAAAGGAAATCAAATACATTAAATTTATAAATGAATTTTTAAATGTTTGAAGAGCTTTAATTAGCTGTTTATAAATGAAGCTAAATGTTCCTCTAGGTCCTCTTAAAAGCAATTGCTAAAATTTGCTACATTATAAATAGAATTAAATTTGTAAGCTGAAATGAGAAGCTTAAGGAAAAACTAGGCTTTTAAATTTGTAACTTGAATAAATCCAACATTAATATTTAAAACCAAAGCACCATCAGACTAATCTTTTCTGAGCACAGAGGTCACCCTCAAGGACTCTAGAAACCTCACGTTTAATGCACACTTTTTGTTTTAAACAAGGATTGTTCTTCACTTCCATGGAGAAGCACGCATTCCTTTTTTTCCTAGAATTATGAAGTACTTTCAGTAGTTTTCCTTTTTCCATTTTTGATAGTCCCATTTTTGCTGGGAAAGGAAAAATCAGTGCAAATGTGATGTTTGGGGAACAAGAGTGGTAGGGATTGTTACAATCTAAATAATGCATACTAGTTGGCTAATTATTGCTTGGTGATTATCCCAGTGAATGCTAACATCTTTTGTTTTGTGTTCCATGAGAAGTCGGAAATTTAATGTCAAATCTCTTATATGAAAAATGTTGGTACCAATTTTTAAAAATAGCTGGAAGTTGGGGGTAGGGTGGGAGCAAAAATCTACATCTGAGACTAAATTAGCTTGCAGGTCACTTGTTTTAGGACTTTGGTATATAAGAAAGTGCTCTGAACAGTGATGTAACCTGATGTCAGCTGTCCCCTTGTCATTCTGTGCCCCAGAGAGATTAGAACTCCGTGACTTTCTGAGCGTACCTAGAATCAGCTCAGATCAAAGCATTGGTAAATAATGTAGTTTCTACTGAAGATTTTGAAGAATAGGAGGAGAGGGAGTTTAATGTATGGCCATGCACTCATGTCACATTAAAACACAAGAAAAACTGTATTACAGATCCCCCATTACATATTTCTTTCCTCCAGTCTTTTCTACACAGCTGCTGTGCTTGGGGTGGGGAGCAGAATGATTTTTTTCTCCTCCTCAACCTTCACACAATACCCAGTAAATTAGGCTTCTGTTCCCTTCCCTGATTCTTTTAGGGGTCTTCAAATTCCACTCCTTTTATTAAGCAGAGCAATCCAGTTTTGTCCCACACTTAAGCATCCTGGGCACTCAGCCGTACTACTGCTGCTGCTGAAATGGATAGAAGTCCAGTGACCATTCTGGTCGCGGTTGAAACCAACAGATATCAGTATCTGAATGTTGAGCACTCATAGCTCGCCCTGTGGTCCACCTCCAGGTGATGGCACTTGTCTCCTTTCTGACTCTTGTTCTTGTAGCAGCAGCTGTAACTGCTGCCCTTCCTACGTCCCCTCGGCCTGTGCCATTTCCGTGCACACTGCACCTGACTTTCAGTGTTAGCGCCGGCTTCTCTTCTCCGAGCTTTCTCTGCCCTCCCACCGCAGCCGTGCAGGCTGGAGGTGCCTGGCAAGTAAGGCCCTCCCTCCGCCCCCAGCAGCGGGTGTGACGGCAGTTGGTGTTTGAAAACACCAGCCCCTCCTTCCTCAGGTGGGGGAAATATGAGGCTGCTTCTCAGAATTCCTCAGTGGGGGTGAGCTCCAGTTGCCCATGCTGGTAACCAATTGATGATGACCCCTTGATTAACTTTCTTCCTTTTCCCTGCCTCATGTTTTAACTGATGTTTCCCCGAATCACTTCCCAGTTACATTCTGGTCTCCCCCTCTAGATCTACTTCTGGGGGAACCTAAACTATAAAATAACCTGAAACCAAATGCCACTTTAATGAAATAAGGTAGGCATGGAATTTCGTTAGCCCTGAGCAATCTCAAGGGAAGGCATATGCCTTTCCTACAGAACTCTTACAGAGTCTGGCACTTAGGCCCAGCACTTCTCTTACTCACTAGAAAGAAAAACGTGCTCTGATAGTAGCCTGGACCTAATAACGGGGCCTGGGTATTAGAAAAGGACGTTCTTCTCTCTGGAAATTTTGATTCAACAATTTGAATTTTAATAAATGGTGCCGACCCCTGTTTTCTAGACAAAATCAATTCCCAGGAATCCCATCCCAACTTGAGGTAGAAAATAATGATGGTCTGGGCGAGAAGAGGGTTTCCTCTTTAAGCCCTTCCACAGTTGTCTTCACACACCTTCAGAATGGGGCTGCACTAATGGTTTTCTGCTCAACTCTATTTGGGGGCCAAGTATACTCATGGGCCTAATGGATGCTTACGAAGTCGTTCATTATTCCTCCGATCTGCCTCTAAACCACCTTATTGGTGACTCCACCGCCCCTGGGAGGTTTGCTTCAGGGAAGACATTTAAAATTTCTAACCACTGACGAGGGAGTGGCTTACTCACGCAAAGGATGCAGTCTATTCACTCTGACTAGGCTCTAATGCACAGACTGTAAAGTATTCATAAGCTTCCCCTTTGCCTCAAAACAGAACCCATTTCTCCATTTGGGTAAGGTATGAGAGCTTTAAATGCCTCCACAATGCATCTGCTCACTTCTGGGTTCCAGTTGTTTCTCTCTCCTCCTTGGAGGGTGACTCTGGTGTGCTCTGCTTTTCTTAGCCATCTGTCCTTTTGCATTTGCTCTCGCCTCACCTCCCTGTCTCACTTTTCCCTTCAGCCTTGTTTACAGTTCTTTTTCTGGAGGGGTGGCTGCGGAGTTGACTTCCCAGGAAAAGACATTAAATATTCATGAGGAAGATGGTGCGGGCTTACGGGGTCTGGGAGAAGGTAAACTGAATACACAGTAAATGAAAAAATTTAAGCATGTTAATTTTAATACTTGAACAGGCACTGGCACGTCTGTAGCCCCTCACAAGATGTAGTCTTCTGGATAGCCTGTGTTGTAGTTATTTTAGTCATGCATGATTTTTTCCCCCTCTGTCATTAAATAAGAAAAAGATTACCTCTTACAGCCAAAATAGCTCCCTTGGGTACTAAGTAATATAATTTATATCATAAATAGAATAAAAACACCTTTATTAGATGGTAGTGACTGGGGAAAAACAGCATTTTATTCATTTTAGTATTGACTCTGTTTTATTACATTTAAGCAGAGTGGGATTTTGACAGTTACTGAGAGAAGTACTCTCAACTTTTATCCGTGCTTCAGCTACCTTGCTTGAAAGATGCTTGTTTTTTCTTTTAATGTAGAAACCAAACTGTTGGTGACAGATTCTTTTCAAAACCACAAGGGCTACATGTTGAGTTTGTCTGAGATCTGGGCTCCCAGGGCTTTCTTCCTCTTGGTAGGTTCAAGTGAACGGGGGCCACAGAGAGCGTAATGTGCAGAGCCCGAAGTAGAGGACCCATGAAGATACTTTTCTTCCTCCTTCCCTTCTTGCCTTTCTTTTCTGTTTTCCACAAATATCTATTTAACACCTGAGGATTCAGCAGTCAACAAAAGAAATCCCTTCCCTTATGGGTCTGGAATATAGGAGGAGATGGACAATAAAAAATAAAGACACATGGGCTGTGACATAGGGCGTGTCCCTCATTCAGCACAGGTGTTCTGGGCAAGTGCTGTGTTAGGTACCACCTGCAGCCTTTACCGCGTGGTGGCTGGCAGTCATACTTAGACTTTCTGTCATGTTTTGCCCAGGAGATGACAAAAATAGGATATCACCTCACCTCTAGTTAATAGAGGGCATAAAAAGAATTACTGGAGACATTAAAGGTCTGTTTTTGTTTGTTTGTTTGTTTGTTTTGTAAGTGCCACTTACGAGAAAGGTGATCTTGGTCAAGTTATCAGACTTCCGCATCTCAGTTTGTTCTACTGTAAAATGATAACGGCACCTGTCCCTGCGGATTGTTGTAAGGGTTAAATGAGTTATTTTTGGTGTACCTCCAGTAGTGCTGCTGGCATGCAGTAAGTGACATACACATGTTAGCTTTTTGGTCTGCTCTCCTGCCTGAGGCTTGAGCTTTTTGTCTCTGTTGGGTTGGTTGGCTGGCTAGCTTCTGCTAAACAGCTCCACTGATGGAAGTCGGAACCTTCTGAACTTTGCCTGCCACTTTGCCTGTTAGTGCCCTTTCTTGTGTAGAGCTAACATATCCCTTTCTCTCATGTGGCTTCTACCCCGTGGTCTTTCCCCTTGGGGATCAGTTCAGAGGAATTCCAGTTCTTCTTCCATGTGATGCCCTCCTGATATTTGAAAAGAGTATGCACCATTTGAGAGTACTTTGCACTGGGCTAAATATCCCACGTCCTATAATTTTCTCTCAAAAGACCTGGTTTCCGAGTTAGTTCTAGTCTCATCCCAGGCTACTAGGACACACACACACCAGTTCCTCCTTCATAGCCTGTGGCTCAGGGTGTCCTAATTATCCTAGGTGCTCTCCTCTGATCTATTTTCTGTTTGTCTATCATCTGTTATAGGATGGGATGTCCAGATATGTATGAATAGCCTACTGACTACTAGCTCTGCAATGTACAAGTAATGAGATGGAAGAGGCTCTGCGCTCATAGAACTACATTCTAGTGATGGAGACAGATAATGCTGTTTCATATTGGATGGACAGGGAGGGCCCCTTTGAGGAGGAGATCTCAAGTGGAGAAGGAACCAACTGTGTGACTATCTAGGAAGGAGTGTTTCAGGCAAAGGGAAGAGCATGTGCAGTTACCCTGAGGTGGGAACCAGCTTAGCCATCAGATCAAGCCGCAGAAAGAAAGGCCATGTTGCTGGAGCAGAGTGGATGGGCAGAAGGAGGAGAATACACTAGATGACGGTCTAGGTCTCTGCTTATCATATGGGATCCTGGCCACAGCTCTCCTCTTGCATCCGGAAAGTTTAAAGATTCTCAGGGTTGGAAGGGACATTTCCCAAACGCCCCAGTCTCTCTTCTCCACAGTACTCATACTCAGCCTTCACTCAAGCTGTACTTAGGTTCTTACGGCACCCTCTGTAGCGGCACTATAAACACTGGAGGTGCTTAAAAAAATACGCAGGTGCCCAATATGTAACTATTGCAAAAAAAATTTTTAATGAATTGCCTTCCTAGAATGCTAGTGCCAGGTTCCCTCACACTTCTGTTCCTTTACACATACTGTTTTCTGCACCTGAAACTCCTTCATCCAACTTGTGAACTCCTGTGCATACTCTATAAAACCCAACTAGAAGGCACTACCACCTCTGAGAGGCCTTTCCCCCTCTTTGTATAACCCAGCCACACTCCAGTAGTTAGAGGAGCACTCTGTTCTTTCAGCACCTGTTCACATTTCTAGATTAGCCATGTATGACTCTCTTGAAACTGGTTACTTATTTCCTTATCTCCCTCTGCTAGTCTCAAGCCTCTTGCAAGAGAAAGCTTCATCTTGTGCAGTTAACCCTAGAGTGCCTGAAACTTACTTGCTCAACCAAATGATTGGTTATTGAACATTAACTGAAACATGCCCTCCAGGATTTGTCTAGCCTGCTGTTTCTCAGTGGGAGCATGATTTGCATGTTGGGTAGTAGAGTTATTTGTTGTATGGAGACATCCCTTGCCTTGCATCCCACCCCCTTCACTAAGTGCCTCAGTGAATTTCCAAACACCCCTAGGGGGCAGTCGTGGCCCCAGTTGAGAACCATTGCTGGCCCATTAACTTATTTATTCATCCAAGCTCTGTGACCAGTGTACGTGTTTTAAGTAATACTGAGGCAGGAATTCATTGCTTCTCATTCTGCCCATCTTCAGTCATCTCTGTAGGACTCTTCTTCATTATATCAAAATGTGCCTCTCCTTATTATAGAACCAGACTTGGGTCTGCTTGCCCGTGCAGTCAAGCCAATCTCCTGACATCGGGTTGTGGTGAAGGAAAGTGCAGCGTTTATTGTAAGGCGCCATACAAGGAGTCCGTGACAGGTAGTACTCAAAAAGCCCAAACTTCCCGATGGGTTTCAGCAAAGCATCTTTAAAGGCAAGGTAAGAGAGGGGCATTCCAGGGTATGCGATCTGCTAGTGCACAGTTCTCTGATTGAGTGATGGTGAGGTAACAGGACGGTGTCATAGGGGTTAACATTGTCAGTCATTAGATGCCGGTAGGTCTGGGGGGTTCGTGGTCATCAAGTAGTTAATTCCTTTCATTTGGTGGGTGTTTTAGCACCTGTGAAACAACTCAGGAAATGTGCATCAGATACTGTTATCTAGGTACTTCAGAGAGGAGCTACAGCAGAGGATATGGGGAAGGGGTCTGTTCCGGGAAGCCCCACAGGGTCCTGCTTAGTTATATCCTAGCATCTAAACGTTGATTCTGGTATGACTGTGTAGTGTAATACAGAACATATCCAATCTTCTCCTTTTGTGATAGGCTTTCAACTATTTGAAGACATTTTTTACTGCCCTCTGTGCATCTATAATTTTTCCTTTCTCTAAGTGAAAAAATACTGATTTTTTTTTTTTTTTGACCATTCCCTATGACATGAATTTGAGTGATCTCAGCTCTTGGTGTCAGTATGCATCCACTTTGACTGTCAGGCTATAATATTTTTACTCTACTTTCACAGTTGGCATTTTCTCCATTGTTTACAACTCAAGCAGTGATAGACCTGCAAGGTGTTTGTGTGGGCAGTATTTTTAAATGCATCAGGTCACATAGATGTAGCCATAGCCAACTCTTCTTTGTGGAACGATTGCCTCTTTCTAGGCTTCTAGCACGTGGCAGAATGTTTAGCACCTACTGTGTATGCAGTACTATGTTGAACAACACAGAGGACAAAGAGAAATGTGAAACACCACTACTGTCAAAGAGCTAATGAACTCATTAGAGCAGTTTACAAACATGAAGAAGTTAAAAGCAGTGGTATGCCAGTGAACATTTAACAACGGCTCTGTCGTTTGGGAGTGGAGAGAGAGCCTGGATTTGCATTTGCTGATTTTTGTGGTGTAAACTCTCCTGTCATGACTGATCGCAAGTTGCCAACATGATGTCACAGCATGTGACGTCGGAAAGAGAGGACGGTAACCCTCCATTTTATATTATTTTCTCCATACACATATAACAGACAAAAAAAAACCTGAAGGGCATCAGTCATAGTAAAATATAAGACAAATAGCTAGGAAGTGTTATATTTTGAGTGTTTGCTGCCTTTGCTTTTAATATAATTTATTTAAGTATAATTTTATGTAATGTAAATTATAATAATGGCTGTTTAATAACCACCTCTCAAAATTCCTGAAAATTTAACAGTTAGCTCTCACAAGCTGATGTGAGCTGACTTCAGCTCACTACTGGAAATTCAATTTATGACACAGTATGATGGGGCATTAGACACAATGTGCAGACTAAAGGGCTTGGAAATTCAGATAAGAAAATAGTCACTACATTTTGTGTTGAAGTAATCAGGAAGATTTTCCTGGAGGAGGTGGTAAGACTTGAAGAGCACACAGGATTTGGATTAAGGAAGAGAAGGGAGAAACATTATGGCTTTGCAGTATAGATGAAGATGGATAGCATCTTAGTAACACAACAGCTAATATTTCTTGAGAGCCTACTCTGTGCCAGGCATCGTACCACACACAAAAGTGTATAGTTTAACATAGCTGTCTTGGTTAGCCTCCTTTTAAAATGAGGAAACTGAGACTTATGTCAAGAAACTTGGCTGAAGTCACACAGCTAGTAAGAGTTCTTTTGCTTCTCATGTTCGTCTTGTCTGAGATGAATTTCAGGTACCTTTAGTAGAGGCAGCCACACCTGTGAGCATCCTCTGGCTTGCCAGATCATCTGTTCATACATCAGCGTTCATGATTATAGACGTCAACTAGTGGTTGCAAATACTCTTAGCACTTAAACATTCCCATCCAAGTTTTCCTGATGGACAAAGCACTAAAGAATGCTTCCCCGTGGATATCACTGGGTCTTTTTTGGGGGTGGGGGGAGATGGCATGTGACCAAAAACCCAGATGAAATTAACTTAATAAAAAGTGACACTTACTGGCCACAAAGCTGAAAGTACAGAGATACGT
This sequence comes from Grampus griseus, assembly GCF_964374135.1. Taxonomy (NCBI): domain Eukaryota; kingdom Metazoa; phylum Chordata; class Mammalia; order Artiodactyla; family Delphinidae; genus Grampus; species Grampus griseus. The sequence continues at coordinate 71,684,199 of NC_139000.1, read as the reverse complement.
CTAAGGTCAGGCCCGTCTGGACTCAGGGATTCACATACTATTATTGCTCCATCTCTCCTCTGTGTTTGGCACCGTCATAGGCAGGCTTTCCCTTGGTGAGGCCAGATGTCTGCCCTCAGTTCATGCTTACATTCTCACCACTCTAAGTCAGGCAGAAAAGGGAAAGCAGCTCTTTTTTCACAGTGTGAAGAAACTAGGACTCTTAGGCCATATTCTCCTTGGCCCTGGTTAGGCTGTACCTTCATCGGTGAACCACCCGTTCCGACCAGGAGGATATTCTCTTCCCTCTTCCGGCCAAGAGTGAGTCACATGCCCTCCTTCACCCCACAATACACGATGAGAGTCAGGGAAGGATATTCCTCAGAGGGAAATGAAGATGCTGTTAGCTGAAGCCCATAATACCTATGTAAGGAAGAGAAATAGGGGACAGAGGAATAGACAGTCATAGAGGAGATGATGACACAGTAAGCACAGACATCAGAGAGAAACCGTACTATGAACATACAGAACACAACTATATAGACACATGTAGAACACATATAACACTTACAGAACAATAGCTCCTGTATGGGGAGAGAAACTGTGCCCATAAGAGGTCATTTCTTCAACATTTTTGGAGCACCTACTGTCTGCTAGGCACTGTGACAGTTCACATTCACATTCTCGTTTTTTTTTGGTCTTTATACTTAATTGAAGAATAAGCTGCACGTATTTAAAGTGTACAATTTAGATTTGACATATGTATACACCCGTGAAACCTTCACCACATCGAGAAAACAAACATTTCCATTGCCCCTAAAAGTTTTCTAGTGCCCATTTGTAATGGTGCCCAGCGCTCTCCCTTCCGTCCCTCCTCAGGCAACCTTTCTAATCTGCTTTCTGCCACTATAGACAGTGATTTGCATTTTCTAGAATTTTATGTAAATAGGAGAATATAGTACGTACTCTTTTTTTAATGTTTTTTCACACAGTGTAATGATTTTGAGAGTCACCCATGTTGCATATATCAATAATGTGTTCTTTTGTGTGGCTGAGTAGCATTCCAATTGTATGGATATACTCTATACTTTGTTTATCCATTCACTTGTTGATGGATGTTTGGGTCCTTTCTTGTTTTTTGCAGTTACAGATAAAGCTGCAGTGAACATTCATGCCCATGTCTGTGTGTGAACATATGTTTTGGCTTCTCTTTAGTAAATACCTAGGAGTGGAATCCCTGGGTCAAATAGCAGGTATTGTTTAACTTTGTCAGAAATTGACAAATTGTTTTCCAAAGTGGTTGTACATTTTACATTGCCACTAGCAGTGCATGGGAGTTCCAGTGCCTCCACTTCTTGGCCCATTGTATGGTCAGTTTTTTTAACTTTATTCATTCTAATGTGTGTATGTAGTGGAATCACAGGTTTTAATTTACATTTTCCTGATGACTAATGACACAATCCCATTCTGACATTATTTCTTACCTAGAGATGATGTGTTTTTTTTTTTTAATTAGGTAAAATTTTTTCTGTAGATATAGACTAAGCTCTTTTGAACTCCCTGGGCACAAAAGGTGTTATTTCTGTGTCAAATAATGACATTTCACTCATACAGCATCTCCCTTGACTTCTTATATCCATGAAACTTTTCTAAGGAAATTAGTTGCAAAGAATCCTCTCAAAGTTTTGACTCTTGAAACCATTGCTTGAAATCAGAGTAGTTTAAAATAATGAAATTTTAGCAGACTGTAGCTGGCCCTCCTTTTTCTTTCTGTGACTCAGCATTTGCATATAGAAATTTATTAGGAGGTCTGTCTTTAGAAATAGTCAAGGCAAAATCTCTCTTGAGTCTCTTCTCTCTGGAAAATTCTGGACTCACAGCTGGAGATAAAGGGACATGGTAAGGGAGAGGAAATTTACATTACTGTGAAGTGGTGCAATTATCTTTCTTTCTGGAGTTGCTCATATCCACACATCCGCAATATCGAGCATTGTCATGAGGTTGGACTTTTAGAAATAACCACTTGATTACTGTGCCTGCCTCTGTTCTGACGCTGTGTTTTACTTTTTCTAATCTTAATCGGATGCCTCTGATTAAGTCAGTATTTTCTGGTGCACATGCACGCGCACAAAACTTTAATTTGAAGGAGGAAATCGGATTATTTATCTTTGTTTTCGGGTTTCCAACTTTCTGGCATTCAAGTCAGAGGCCTGCCTTTGAATGGGGTTCCTGGGTTTCCAAGGCAATCATCGACCAGTATTCTGTCCAGCAGTCTGTCTGCTCACCTCCAGAATTAGTGGTGGTTCAGTTGTGTTTGCCCTAGTCGTGGAAGGAAGGAGGAAGAGAAACAATGAGTGGCCTAAGGGTTTTCTTTAAAGAAAGACTTCAGGGCTATGCTGGCAGCACATTTTAAAGAACTCCATCTAAGTTACAGTAATCACTTCTAACGCTTATTAAGCATTTGGTGTGTGGCAAATGCTGTGCTAAGTTATTTACTGGCATCCTCTGTTTTAGTGAGGGGAAGCAGTGTTGTTATCCTCCCATTTGTGGATGTGGTTCAAAGAATGTAATTTGCTGAAGGTCATTGTGTATGTCTTGGCAGAGTCTGGGTTTGAATCTGGGCCTCTGTGTTCTAGAACACATTTTAATCACGACGTTATATTGACTTGACTGGGGCAAACACTTATTGGCTTATCAGAAAATATGGAAGAAGATCCATTTTTATAGCCTTGGAAATTTTTGCCATTCGTGTCTCTAAAAAGCTTGTTTTCTGCTGGCTGAATGAGGAGATTTTAACGACAAATAACGTGCTAAGCACTTACACTATACCTGCATGCTCCACTGAGGGTCAATAGACTGGCTCCACTGAAATATTCCCAGAAAGAAACGTCAGCTGAAAGCGAGATGAGACAGACGTGAGCCTTAACAAATTGCTCCACTTCCTTTTCTTCTTTTTCAAGTTCTGGATGCCTATATATGCCCTCCTGATGAAACACCCTTAGAAGCTAGTTTTGAAAATGCCCTTAAATGTCATTGAGACCGTTGTGTTGGTTAATTTTATGTGTCAGCTTGACTTGGTGATAGGGAATAGTGCCCAGATCATTGTCAAACATTATTCTGGGTGCATCTGTGAGGGTGCTCCTGGATGACATTAATATTTCAATAGGTAGACTGCCGGCCTTTGGAGTGAAACTGTACTCACCCTGCAGATACTGGGATTTGTCAGCCTCCATAATAGTGTGAGCCAATTCTTGATAATAACTCTTTACATTATACACACTCACACTCTGTTGATTCTGTTTCTCTGGAGAACCCTGGTTAACAAAGACCCTTAATGCAATTTCCTCTACATAACTCCATGCCAAGAGATCATTCAGTCTGTGTGTAATCAGAAAGCATTTCCCACTCTCCTGGCTCAGGGGGAAGTGGGGTTGGTCCCATTCAGCTCTGCCGGAGTCTAATGGTTTGACCTTCCCTTTCCAGCCTCTACCCTTTCATCTCTGGAGCTGAAAGCATCTAGGACACTGGAAGGCTGTAGTGGGAGTGAGTTTTCTCATGGGCTGTGTCTTCGAGGCTAAGCAGAGACTCTGGGCATGGGTGGGCTCTTCTACCGGGCATCTCTGTGCTTGCAGTGCTGGTGCTGGGGGTCCCCAAAGTGGGCAGCAGGCAGCACCCTGAGGCATAGGCAGTGTGTGCACCTGGTTCCAGGGGAACTTGTGCCATCAGTAAAGGTGGACTTGGTTCTTACCTGTAGGGTCTCTCCAGGGGAGGGGCTGTCATCCTGGACTGCACCAACTCAGCATTCACGAATCTCTGTCTCCAACTTCTGCCCAGGACATGGTTTTATTTTCTAATGTGAGTTGTGCTGTTGTTTAGGCTTTTGGAATACAAATGCAAGAAAGGGCTCCGTTTTTCTCCGCTCTCTGTTCCTTCCTTCCGTGAGGCAGTGAGCACCAGCCACCTGGCTCAGAAGGGTACAGAGAAGGAAGGGTTAAGAAGGAAAGGAAAACTCTTGGTGGTGGGCTGAGGAAGTCAATTAACATTTCAAAAATACCATCTTTACATCTGCTTCAGGGCAAAAATGTAACCAACTCCTTTTCCTCCTTCCAATCCAGGGAAGACCCCTTCAAGTTTTGGAATGTGGTGTTAGCATGAACTCGGTTCTTCCAGGTTTAGCGTCTCCAGTTCCTTCCTTCATTCATTCTTCAACTATTCATTCCCATGTGACATCCATTTAAGCCTCTCTCTTGTCCGGCCTGATCACTTTCTTTGAATGTGCTTCATGTCGTGCTTAAGACTGAGACTAGGCACCACCTGTGGTCTGAACAGGCCACGTGCATAATTTCAGATGATTTCTGTTTCAGTGATAAAAACCACCTAACCCCTGCAGTGCCAGTGTGCTTGCGTGTGTGTTCGCGCGCACACACACACACCCACACACACACACCCACACCCTCCTGCTGTAAGTTAGAGCAAAAGCAAACACAGGATATCTTCCTGCAGCTTCACTTGGTCCCCAGAGTCTCTAATGGGTTGGCGGGCGGGGGGCATGCAGCTACCAGGAACATTGTCCGCTTAAAGTCAGGTCCTGCAGGATCCAAGAAGCTTAATTTTGTGCTGGGCTAGACTTTATATCATATCTTTCATCCCCATTTAGAAAGAATTTACATATTCACTAAAAATCTCTGTGTATAATTCTTCCATTTAAGGGGATATTTGCACACTTTAAGCTTGCTGGTTGCTGAACCAAACTCAGGTCGTCGGAGGGTTCCATCCTCACCTGGGGAAAAAAGCAGTCAGTGTGCAGATTTCTGGGCTGTGTCTCTCTGCCCTCCATTCTCCAGCATCCCGGAAAGCCCATTCATTCACAGCACCGTGGACCACGTTATTGCACTGTAACAGTGGCTTCACCTGGCTGGAGAGAGGTTTGCGTTATACAGTGTGCCCTGGTAGACCTGGCTTTGCCAAACAGCACAGAATTTAAAGCTGTTTTCTTGTATTTTTCCCACTCCACATCCCTTAATGCCCAGGGTTTAAGAACATAAGAATTCTGATTAAAGTTTTTCCAGAGGATTGTACACCTGGGCATCTCTGTCAGTGTGAGAGTACACCCACCACCCACTTTGGAATATAACGGGTCATGCAAGACTGAACACACAGAGGGACGACGGCCAGATCATATAAGAGAACTCTGACCCCCATCCTCCACAGCACTTGGCCCATTAACATCAGGACTTGGTCAGTGACTGCCAGTTCCCCTATTTTTTACCCATTTCCAAGTCAGGATCAACCAGAGAAAATCAAATATACTTTTCAAACCAATCAGTGAAGATGCTCTGCTTCTGGTTAGCCCACCTCCAGCCTCCCCATGCCAACAATCTCCAGTCAAAGCATACCCCTTTCTTTTAATTTTTTTAAAATAAATTTATTTTATTCATTTATTTTTGGCTGTGTTGGGTCTTCGCTGCTGCACGCAGGCCTTTCTCTAGTTGCAGCGAGCAGGGGCTACTCTTCCTTGCAGTGAGCGGGCTTCTCATTGCGGTGGCTTCTCTTGTTGTGGAGCATGGGCTCCAGGCTTGTGGGCTCAGTAGTTATGGCTCACAGGCTCAGTAGTAGTGGCTCACGGGCTCTAGAGCGCAGGCTCAGTAGTTGTGGCACATGGGCTTAGTTGCTCCGCGGCATGTGGGATCTTCCTGGACCAGGGCTCGAACCCATGTCCCCTGCATTGGCAGGTGTATTCTTAACCACTGCGCCACCAGGAAAGCCCCCCTTTTTTGATTATAAAGCTCTCTCACTGCCTTCCTGTCTGAGTCTCTGCCTAATGCAGGTGATGGTGTGTGACTCCTTACTATACCGAGCCTGTGTTGGTTCTCATTTGGGCGGTCTTTATTTATGTACATTTCATTACTTAATCCTCACTACAGCCCTGTGAACAGACTATTACTGCTGTCTCCATTGTTCTGATGAGGCATAGAGGGGGTAAGTTATCTGCACAAGATCAAACGACTACTAAATGATGGATCAGGATTCGAATCTAGGTTTGTAGGCCTCCTAAGCACATATATTTAAACTGGTACCTCTTGCTGTTCCTCTGTGAGCACTAAGGAGCTATGGGTTGGTATCTGCTGTCGGATTCGTAGGAGCTGAGATTTGGTAGAAGATCTTGTGGTTTTTTAAAATATATGTCTACCATAGGTTCTTCAGGCCAGAGATGGGTAGCTGATCACCAGCCTGGTGCTCCCCTCACGATGTAGACTTGTGAAGTGCCGTTCAGCTGGGACTGCATTTCCCAAGGTTCTTGTGTCTAGCTGAGGGCATGTGGCTGTTTCTGGCTAATGGAATGTGAGCCTAAGGGATGCGTGTTCCTTGGGAAGAGGTGATCAAGTTTCTGATAGGCCGTGTCCACCTTCTCTTATCCTTCCATGGAAATTGTGTAGGGTTATGTCACAGGTGCAAGCAACAAAAGCTGGAAGGGAAACTGAATTGCTGAGTTTGTACTTAAAGCAGATCCACCCAGGAGAGCTACCAGACCAGGGATATCCCCATTGGACTGGGCATAAATGTGAAATAAATGTTTTTTCTCTTAAGTCTTTGAAGTTTGGGGGTTCTTTCAGCAGCCAGCCTATCCTGACTAATATACTTCTCCTTAAAAATACTTTTAGGCAGAGAGTTAGGCCCTCAGATCACTTTCCAGAAACAATTAGATTTCATTTGGATCAGTGAAATGTCCATGCTGGTGTTTCCGTAAAAGCATTTGTAGACTTTTTAGCTTGTAGAGCTTGAAGTGAACAGTAGACTGTTGCACTAGAACTTGACATTGAATACAATTGATTGCACCGGGAGCAAGACAGACAAGGTAAATAAATTATGGATTCTGTTATGAATTCTGGGGGAAAAGAGCTTTTGCAGTAGCTGCTGTTTCATTTCCCTCTTAACCCCCTGTGACTATAAACATGCTTATAGATATATTTTATTAATCATTGTTTTGATGTATTTGGATTTTGCAAGTGGCTCTTGTAGCTAAGGGATTTCTATACACCCCTGTAGCTAATCAGATTAAGGACACGAATGCTGTGGTGACAAACTAGCGTATGTATGAAAAGACAAATGGAGAAGCTCTCCCTTACCAGCACTTGTAACTAGCTGTTTGTTTAACATAACAGCTTTAGACCTCTTTCCAACTGTGCTGTCCTCACTTCTGGCTACAAATGATGGACTTTAGATTGAAAATTGCATGAGAGATACTTAACAAATGGACATCTTTCAAGGGACATCAGAATAAAGCACTTCAAAATTTACTTTATGGTACTTGAAGAAAGATAGCATTGGTACGATATATTGAAAGAGCCATAGCCACCAGAACCTTAAAAGACCTGTTCATTTTATAAAGAAGGAAAGGCAGACATCTATATCATTAATGGCACAGCAGGCTTTGCATGTACAGGGGACAAGATAGGCTTTGCATAAACTCAGCGTACCCACACAAGTTCGTGTGTGTGTGTGTGTGTGTGTGTGTGTGTGTGTGTGTGTGTGTGTATTTCTGGTTTATTTCTGTCCTGTACTTAATAGGGTACAGATAGTGGTAACTACTAGTCTCAAACTTGGGTTCTTTTCAGAAAACCACACAGATCCCGGGAAGCTTGATGAGATCACTTTTCATTCTGATATAGTCCTTCCTAGACAGTCATCTTGTGGTAGTGCCTTTTGCTATGGAAATACCCTTTTCATTTTCATATCCTTTTTGCTGTGCCTTCTTTACTACTTGTCTGTTTTGTTCACTGTTACATCTCCAGCACCCAGCACCGTGCCTACCACAGAGAATGCGTTCAGTGTTTGTGGAGTATATATACAAGGGTGAGCAAGGTGACTGGAGATGACAGGGGTTGGGGAAGTCTTAACATTTAAACAGAAGATGGGACTTGGGATAAAATGTGAAGGTTGGATAGATGTGAGTACGTAAAGAGGAGCAAAAGTATTGCAGGTGGGGAATGGAACACACCCCGGGCTTAAACCTAGGCGTCAGGAATGATTTCAGGATGTTTTCAGAACAGTAAGGAGAAGCTGGGGAGATAGGGTGGCAACATGGAAGATGTGTTCCATGGCCGAGTACTGCTTTTGGATGCCAAGCATGAATATAAGTACGGAAAATTCATTTAAAGTTTTAGGATAGCCTTCTTTTAACTCAAAAGTCGTTATAAAATGTCTTTTGTGGGTTAGTTTTACTAGTTATGACCACACACTTTCATTCCTGTTAACCTGTATGGTTCATCTGCATTAAATTCTCATTAATACTACACATGTAAAACCAGACTATAAGAGCATTTATTGGTTTTATGTTCCCAAAGAAAAGAATAGAAATTCATTTGTCACTCAGCCATTGTACTTTCCCATTCCTAGCCCCAGGACAGAAGATTCTTAGAAGTCAAGAAGTATTTCCTGGGACGGATGTGGTTATGTCAGACACAATTTTCGTGCTTCCGCATGGACCAGCGTTCAGTCACTTGGGTTCTGGGGTGTCCATTCCTGGGGAGAGCTGGAGGAGCAGGGCTGGGTCTAAGACATCATTCTGAGGGATGTAAAGCCAGCTGCAGTGGCCCCAATCTGTGTGGGGACCCAGATGTTTTATGGTCCCATCTCCCTGCTGCCCACCAACTCCTTATGTTCAGAGAAAAAGAAGCTTTTCGTCGGTCACTCTCCCATAAAGCACTTACTTGTCAAGTCAGGGGTCTTATCTCTCTGCCTTATTTCCTTCTTACCCAGAAGCAAAGGAGTAGGTAGTCTGTCTGCCTCAGCTCAGCTGTCTTGGCTCTCTTAGGGAGACGAATTTAATAAATCAGAACATTCTTCCACCTCAGACCTGTTTTCCAGCAATTAATAACAATAATTACTAATATGTATTTAGTCATTACTAAATGCTTAGAAGCACACTAAATACTTTACCTGAGTTATTTAATTTATTCTCCAAGAACCAGATATTTTTATGATCCTTAGATCAAGAGACTGTGCCCTGAGAGTTAGGGAACGTGCCCAGTCTTACAGAGCCAGTGAGTGACAGGGTTATCTGTGGATTCATGGTATGTTTTGGTCCAAACTACAGTCACTACCTAATGCTAGCCTTTGCCTCCATTTTTGAAGGGAATGATTCTCATATTTAGGCTAAAATCTTCTTCATGGTTTTCTGTTGGGCCTCCAAGTTTAGACAGTCACAGACCTAACTTTAAGAGAGATCTTTGGGGCTTCTCTGGTGGTGCAGTGGTTGAGAGTCCGCCTGCCGATGCAGGGGACGTGGGTTCGTGCCCCGGTCCGGGAGGATCCCACAGGCCGCGGAGCGGCTGGGCCCATGAGCTGTGGCCGCTGGGCCTGTGCGTCCGGAGCCTGTGCTCCGCAATGGGAGAGGCGGCGGCAGTGAGAGGCCCGCGTACCGAAAAAAAAAAAAAGAGAGAGATCTTTGGCAGGGATCATTCAGGTAGAACTAGGAACACCACAAGAATGTGGTGATCTCAGTACCCACTTACCTGATGGCCTGGGCTCAAATCCCAGTGTACTGTTTACTAGCTCTGTGACTTACACCTGATTTCTCATCTGTAAAAATTGGGATAATACTTACTTCTCAAGGGATGTGAGGCTTAATTAAGATACTATGTGTAAAGTACATAGTATTGCAGCTGGCACACGTAAGAGCTCTGTAGATTCTATTAATAATTTCCTCCAAAGTGTACACAGTTTGAATTGACAAAGACGGAACCATTTTCCTAGTTCGAGGGTGTGCACTGCCTCACCTTTTCTTTTGTCTCTGAAAGCATATGTTGGAGTGCTTGGTGGTCTAGATAATAAAGGAATGAAGCAGAGTGGACAGGTGCTTCTAACCTGGAGAAGAGACTGCAGGACTGACTGAATAAATGTATTGTCATATATTTGTGGGAGGAAATTTTAAAATAAAGTATATGTGGAAGCTGAAGTTAAAAGAGGAGTCATAAAGTGCTGAAAGGACTTCTTTGTGAACCCTGACCTTCTCTGGCAATGCTCTTGTACTTTTAGAGTCACAGAGCAATTGGTAGTTGCAGGACAGCCGGGAGCATCTACCCTCCCAGTGCACATACACACACAGTTGTGCATACAGTTTTGGGGTTCACAGAAACATCCTGTAAAGCCCATTCATGTGTTTGCTCCCAGGCTATTATAAAGGCCTGTGGGACACTGATGATTCTTTCCCCTCAGGAACCTTCCTCAGTGGTGTTGAGGGAATTGGAGGTTGAAGGTTGAGGAGGAGTTTTGTAGTTAAAAAATAGGTGTTCTGGGCCCAAGATGGAGCTGCTCTTGCCTGAGTGCTACTTCAGCAAACTGAAACTTAGATAACTTTCACGTCCCTGTAAGTGCTCTCCTTGACCAGAAACGCAGTATATCCAGCCAGCCAACCCCCAAACACCAAGCCAGCTCTGGGCTCTATACTTACTTCCTTGTTCCTTATTCTTTATCCTGTGAAAGCTTCCTGCCTCCTGTCCCATTTTGCAATTCTCTGGCCCCTCAGGGATGGAGACTGCCCACTTCATGAAGTGTCAGTTTGTTTCTATCACCTAAATTGTCATCTTTAGTCATTTTGAACAGAGGGGAGGTCATAGCAGTAAAGGGGATTTCATGGATGAACTTAAGAGAGAGTGAAAGTGAATGGTGGGGTGTCCTAGGGAATAGAAAATAGGCTGAGACTAGATGAAGAATGTTTTTGATATCGTGTGAAGGAATTTTGTCTCATCCTTATGTCTGGCCATCCTCAGAGGATTACAGGCCTGGGATGGGGCAAATCAGGGGGTGGGGAGGTCATCTCGATGTCCCTACCAGAGCTGTAACTAGAGTAGCTACATGTTATGATTTATATATAAGGTTTGGTGTGGATTAAGGATTGTATAGCTTTAATGTATTGGAACAAAATCTGTTATAGGCAGAAGAGACCCAAGAAAATTTTAAGACAAGGAATTGATGTGAGGCAGTATTTGAAAAGATAACGCTGGCAGCAAGACTCAACCAGGATACCAGTCAGGAAGCCAGGATGAGTCTTGCCTCTGGATCCACACTGTCCTGTTGTGCGGTGGTGGAAATGCCTCATAACTGTGCTGTCCAGGAAAGAAGCCACTAGCCACATGTGGCTTTTGAACCCTTGAAATGTGGCTGGAGTTATGGAGGAAGTGGGTTTGTAATATTACTTTTAATTAGTGTAAATTTGAATAGCTATGTCAGGCTGATGCCTACCATATCGGACAGTCCAACTCTAGATGGATGGTCTACGTCCCGAAAGGATGCAGCCCTCCCTACACCTTGATTTTAGCCCACTGAGACCTGTGTCAGACTTTAGACCTGTGGAGCTGTAAGATAATACATTTCTATTGTTTTAAGCCACTAAATTCATGATAATTCATTATGGCAGCAATAGAGAAGTATTAATTATAACCCTCGAATGGCATCATTAAAAGGGCTTTCGGACAAACATTATTTCAGTTTGCAAGCTGCCAACTGAGACAGTTTTTTCCTTTTCGGAATTATGTTTCTTTTCTGGTGATCTGAGTAGTCTATGGTCATTACATAAAATTTAGAGAAAACACAGGACATTATAAAGAGGAAGAAAGCAAGTAACTATGTCTTCCTTTCTGGAGGTTGATACTAATAATCATTGGATATATTCCCTCTTAGTTTTGTATTCATATTTTTATGATGGTGGAGATAATAATGAGCTTAGAGTTGTTGAATGACTATTATGTGCCAGGCCCTGTTCTAAACATTTTTGTTATACTAAGTCAGTTAATCCTCATTGCAATCTGTGAGATAGGCAGTTTGCCCACTACACAGATAAACCAACTGAGGCAAGAAGGTACATATACATGTATGATACATTGTATATCTGTATAGGACATTGCAGAGCAGCGCATCTGTCTCAGGCACTAAATTTCAGGGCACAGCTTAATCCTATGCTATACTGCCTATATTCTGAATATAACTTTTTTTTTTTCTTTTGGGTTCGCGAGCCTCTCACTGTTGTGGCCTCTCCCGTTGCGGAGCACAGGCTCCGGACGCGCAGGCTCAGCGGCCATGGCTTACAGGCCTACCGCTCTGCGGCATGTGGGATCTTCCAGGACTGGGGCACGCACCCGTGTCCCCTGCATCGGCAGGCGGACTCTCAACCACTGCGCCACCAGGGAAGCCCTGAATATAACATTTTTAATCTTGATTTTTTTCACTTAACCCTTTAAAGATTTTCTCATGTTCTTTACAACTTCTCTGTACAACCATGGATAGCACAAGTGTTACCCTTTTGGGGCCACATTTATGCCAAAATAATTACAGTGACCTTTATTATCATTGAAAAGAAGCGTATTGGAAATAGAAATCCTTCTGCTTAAAGGTGAAATTAGCAGGATGCTACTTATGATTGGAGGTGAGGGATGGGGGCAAGTGTCAAGTAAATTTGTAAAGTCATTTACTTGGAACTTGAAGTTAGTTTTCCTTTAGAATCATGTGATCCATTATTGGATTTTCACCAGCACCCCTTTCCCACATGCCTGTTTTTCATATAATGGAACTACTAAATGTTGTCAGTCCATCGAGATTTATCCCAAGAACTTGTGTGTGAGGGAAAGAAAATGTTCCCCAGCTGCAAAATTAGTGTAAAATTGATCAGAACAGAGATATGCAAAGTTATCTTTAAAAAATCAATATAGAATCTGGGCCTCTAAGATGTTATCCAGAAAAGGAAGACATAAGTCAGAAACTTCTTTGTCAGCCCTGGGAGAACTGAGAAAAGGGCTCCTGGGAGATCCACTGGCAGGACCCAGGGAAGCACTGCACGTGGTGGAGGGAGCTTTATTTAGCTGATGACCTCTGAAGGGACTGGCCTCTGTGCAAGACAGATGCATCAGGTTATTTTAGGCGATGCAGTTAACATCAGCTCACTGTCTTATTTGCATTTCCACCCAAAAATTTCTGGTTAAAATTTGGCTTCCTAAATAGGTCTACCTACAGGGAGAGATTTCTCTGGCCATGCTGCCACCAGTATTATTGGCCTGTCACAGTTATATTTATCATTGTAAAGTAAAAGATGAGGAGGACAGTTCTATAAATGTTTCCTAAGTTCAGTTAAATCAAATATACCTCTCAGGTCTGGGTCCATTCTGACAGTCAGTCCCTGAACCGGGGGCTCACCAGGTAGCCTGGGTCTTCACCTCGCTTCATCTCCTTTGACTTTTCATCGGTCAAGCTTAGGCTCCAGTGTTATCTAAGCAATTGCAGTGTAGATTTGTAATTAAACAATAGGAAAAATACAGTTGTGGTCTTAGTAATTACTGCAAAAGGATGGTAAGGTGCAATAAGAACAGTTTAATTAGAGAAGGATGTAGATGCTGCTGCTCATAATGACGAATAACATTAATCGGGGACTTAAAAATGGGTCAGGCATTGTATTATGCACTTTAAATGAATTATTTCATTTACTCCTAACAACTCCCTGAAGAAGGTACATTAGTATATACAATTTACCACTGGGAAAATTGAGGATCTGTAAGTCTAATGACTCATCCAAGGCTAGACATTCAGTAAGTGTAGAGCCAAGTTTACAAGTCCAGGCAGCATGAGTCTTTGCTCAAACTCTTAGGCATAATGCTCCATGAAGGGGCTGAAAGGAGGCTGTGGAAGAGAAGCTAAGGGGAACTTGCATTTCGGCTTCAGGAGTTGATGTTACTGGTTTCTGTTTAAACCTTCTTCTTTGTGATCCAGGTATAGGCAGACCTTGGAGATATTGCTGGTTGAGTTCCAGACCGTGGCAATAAAGGGAATATCGTAATAAAGTGAGTCACAAGAGTTTTTTGGTTTCCCAGTCCATCTAAAAGTTATGTTTACACTATCCTATAGTCTATTAAGTGTAACATTGTGTCTTAAGAAAACAATGTACATACCTTAATTAAAAAACACTTTATTGCTAAGAAATGCTAACCATCATCTGAGCCTTCAATAGGTTGTAATCTTTTTTGCAGTTATAACATCAAAGATCACTGATCACAAATCACCGTAACAGCCATAAGAATAATGAAAATGTTTGGAATATTTTGAGAATTACCAGAATGTGACACAGAGACAGGACGTGAGCAAATGCTGTTGGAAAAATGGTGTCGATAGCCTTGCTCGACGCAGGGTTGTTACAAACCTTCCTTGTAAAAAGTACAATATCTTCGAAGTGCAATACAGCGAGGTAAGCCTGTATATCATTAGTTTTTCCTACCGACCAATCAGGGTTCGATTCCATTCTTGGCTCACCACTTAAGAGAGGAGAGGATCTTCTAAGAGAACTAGATAAGAATTGAAAGGGACTGGGGCATAGTGATGAAGAAGGGGTCAAAGAAGATACATGTGTACAGAAAAGATTGCCAGATAAAAAATTAAACAAGCAGTGGACATGGAAGAACAGGGGAAAGGCAGGTTTAATGGCCAATTATAACCTTTTTGAGGAAGAAAAAAAGAGTGGATCAGACGTCAGTTACTTGAAAAATCTTTGTTTCTGTTTGGCTAGGCGGTGAGGGGTAAGAGAAACATGCTCGGCTGCCCATCAGTCTGTATGTTCCCTGGTTTGTAACTGCAAGTCACTGCTATTGCCTTTGAGCTCTGGAACTGTTTTATTGCTTTTATAAACTACTAGCTATCTTCTTTTAGGGGGAAATAACAGATGGTCATGCTGGAAGTGAGCTTTTTATCTGAATCTTCAAAACCTTTCTGTACACAATTTATGAGGTTCACTTCTTTGCAAATTCAGTGCTTTCTTGTAGCTTTTCCTTTTGAGATGAGCCACAAGAGCCTCATTTTTGTTGGGCATTGCCTATTAGTGGCAAAACTCCTTTCTTATTTAATCAGCTTCTCCAAAGGAATAAGGCTGAGTCCAGATACGTTCTATTTATAAGGGTGAAAAGATTTTGGTGGTCTGACTAAAAATAACACGTGGAATCTGCCACCTGGGTCTCTCTTCCATATTCATCTTGTATTTTTATGCTTTTTGCTCATGGAGTTCAAGCTCACAGGTCAGCCCCTGTGCGTGTGGAAGAGATTTGACTGGGTCAAGTGTTCGCGGCTGAGGTATGGAGACCACGGCAGTACTGCCGAGAGGCTGACCCCGACCTGGCCAAGTGGTTGCGAGGCAAGGCTGATGTAGCCCCCAATCTTGGTCATTTTGGGTTCAGAATGTATAGAGGATTGTTGCACACATTCTGTGTTGAGTGGGAAAATAAGAGTAAAATAGTATTGCCTGTGAAAAAACCCTAGGAAATGGTGTATTTTTTCATAATTACTAAAAATCTACAAGATAGTTGGATATACACTAGGCTCAGAAAACAACCAACCAAACCAAATCAAAATCAACTTTGCAGAGTTAAGCCTATTCAGAGCTCATTTTGTTCTACAGGCTTATTTCCCAAATCACTTGGAATTAATACTGTTCTGATTTATTATTCAGATCCCTGAGTCGACCAGAGATACTCGTAGCCAGCTTTTGTGCAATCTCTGAATACTGCCTAGGCTTAAGGATGGCAGGATAGTTTAGTGGCTAAGAACGCAGGCTCTGGAGTCAAGGTCTGGGTATCATCATCTGGGGTCTGTCACTTACAGGCTGTGTGACTTTGGGTTAATTACTCAGGTTCTTTAAGCCCTTCAGTTTTTCTCAGCTGCAAAATAGACATAACAAGTATCGCCAGGGTTGTTATGAGGATGAAGTTATACACATAAACATAAGCACGTATACACCCACATAGACTTGACCCTTGGAGGCAGGGGGTGCCAACGCTCCAGGCAATTGAAAATCTGCGTATAACTTTACAGTCTGCCCTCTTTATATGTGATTCTGTGCCCACAGATTCAACCAACCTCAGAGCAGATAGTACTGTTATTCGTATTTGGTGAAAAAAATCTTTGTATAAGTGGACCCAGGCAGTTCAAACTTGTGTTGTTCAAGGGTCAACTGTATATGTGTGTGTGTGTGTGTGTGTGTGTATATATATATATATATATATATAGCATAACATGTATGTGTGTGTATAAAGTGCTTGTATGTAGAGTACATGCACAGTAAATCACAGCTGTGTTGTTGTTCAGTTGCAGACTTTGCTCCTGTGTTGTCTTTGTGAAGGAAGAAATACTGTTTTCAGTGTTGGGTACTGCTTGCTTTAATTATTTTGGCTTAAGAGACAGGGCTAAGTCTATGGTAAAAAACCCAAAAATCTCTTCTGGAAACTATCCTTCTATTTGGAGGATCGTGAAGGCTCTGAGAAGTCCTGCATTAAAGAAACCTATTTAAATTCTTATATGTGGAATATTCCCAAAATGATTTGATCACTAAAACCATTTTTTTCCAGTTATACCTATTAACATCCTGTGGATCCACTGCTCTGCAAACCCAGCAAACACACTTTAGGAAATTCTGATCAGCTGATATAGCCATGGTCTTGAACATAGAAATGTGTATCTGAATCCTTGTTCTATACTTTCTGGCTCTGTGTCTGTGGTATAGCACTGAACGTGACTCTCTCCTATCAATTAAAACTCAGCTTGGATGTTATCAGCTCCAGGACCATCAGCCCCCAGATAACTGGGTAAGAAACACTTCCTGTATGTGCTCATGATCAGTGCCGTGAAGAGCCATATTAGAACCTGAGGCAAAAGAAAAAATCAGTTAACCTGATACTGTCTTCATTTAAAATGAAGTTCCTCACTTGTCTCACCCTCTTTCTGGCCCTGCTCATAATGCCATCAACATGCATCTCTCATACTATAATAATTTATTTATATATGTCTCCACAAATAGACAGAAAGCTCCTGGTGGGTCAAGACAATGCCTTATTAATCTTTATATCTATGACACTTAGCTCAGTGCTGGCACAAAGTCAGTTTTCAACAATGTGTTTCAGACTAGAATGCTCTTCCCCTAGAGATCCACTCCCTCACTTCCTTTGTGTTTCTGCTTAAATATCATCATCAGAGAGGCCTTTCCTGTAAGGTGGTGTCACCCTCACTACCACCTAGGTATGTATCCCTTATGTCATTTAATTTTTCTTCATAGCACTTATCATGATCTGATATCTTTTTGTTTATTTTTTTTATTGTGTATCTCTCTTGACTTAAACCTTGGTCTAGCAGCGTCTTGGTCTGTTTTTTCATTTCTGCATCTCCAGTGCCTAGAAAAATAGTACCAGGTACATAACAGATAATAAATATTGGCTGAGTAAGTAAATTACTGAATCAGTAAAGGAATGGATGAATGAATATCTTTTTCCTTCATTGCCTTTCTGGCAAATGGGAATAATGCAACCTATCTCATCTGCTAATAGCATTAAATAAGAATGTGTGTAAGGTGCCACTTAATGTATTGCTTTGTGCGCTGGTGGTATTTAGTAAATGTTTGCTAGATAAATCTGAATCTAGCTGAAGGTGAATGGAAAATGGTAATTCATGTGAGGGTTTTAGGGGACTAACGATAACTTCTGTGCCAGAGTTTTCTAATACTACAAAGAGAATGCTAGATACCATGGTGTCATTTATTGAGTGGTAATTTTATAAACAGAATATTAACGAAACAAGAGTCACATTCCTTCTTTAAAATAGAGTGTATGTTTAATCAGAGACCGAGATAATGATTTTTCATCTTACGGCTCCTGTTATTGGACAGTATCATGGGACGACCTTAGGTATTGGGGTCCCAGCGTCTGAACTTGAATTCTGGCTCTGCCCTTTAGTGAGGGTGGGTAATTTCAGATAAGTCATTTACCCTCTTGTTGAGCCTTAGCTTCTTCATTTGTAGGAGAACATCATTATAAATAGCTATAGCTCAGATTTGATATAAGAATCACGTGTGCTCATTTTATAAAACAGTGAGTGTTCGTTGCTGCTGCTCTTTTTACTGCTATTACTACGAGTACCACCACTGCTGCTGCCAGTACCACCACTACTTCTACCAAGCAATATCCTCTGGAAATTTCCAAGCCAAGCTATAAGGAAAAAATGCTACCCACTGTTTATTTCTCTCATAAACTTTTAGCAGATCTCAAAGTCTAAAGGGAAGCTGGAACCAGGACCAATTGCAGTAACTGATTGTATACACTGACAGAACCTGGAAGCCGCTCTTGCCACCAGTAAGTCATCCTTCGGGTCCTGTAACGCTGATCTCCACATCCCCTTAGGATTCTCCTGCTACCTGAGGGAGGTTCCAGCACAGTCTGACACATCTTTAGGACTGCGTCCATTAGCAAACAAGGTTGTTGACTTGCACGTGTAGAACTGCAGATGTTGCACGTTGCTGGTTTATTAACGTTCTGTTTCTGTTTCCCATGTGTGTGTTTTTCAGAAGGTAAGCAAGCAGCTTTGCACAAATCAGTCTTTCCTATTGAGCCAAGACCATTTCAAGAAAAAGTCTGGAGGAGTGACCTCCGCACGCCTTGGAAGGGGGAGTCAGTAAGACAGTGCGACCCTGACCACAAAGCAGAATCCAAGGAGCCATTCTTGAAAGTGAATCATGAATTTTTATTCCACAGCTAAAAAGGTATATTTGTTTATGCTCTGTTTTCCTGAGGACTTGAAAAGAGCTAACAGCTTCTCTTGGGTGCTCTTTCTTACCCACCTCTGCTCTCTTTCTTTTGCTATTCCTTCATTTCTTTTTGGAGAGATCACAGCAAACTCTGTGTGTGTGTGTGTGTGTGTGTGTGTGTGTGTGTGTGTGTGTGTGTGTTCTCAGCAAGCACTAGAAAGAAAAGGTAGCCCCCTTAAAATAGAATTACTGGGAACGTGTCTCCTTAAAAGAAGCTGAGATAACAGATTTCATTAAAACTGTGCTTTAATGGAATTGAAGGGAACTCTATCATTAAGATGTGTTTGCAGAAGGTAAGTAGAAAGTGATTTTAATTACTGAGTGTTTCTAAATATATCCACCCACTCCTCCCCAGCCAAGTCATGCAGATCTGTAGTTCCAGGAGAAACTGTATCATATTGTTGAAGGGTGACTCTTCAAACTGACCATGATTTGGTAAGGTCTCTGCTTAATTAACCAGAACAGAGACAAAACTAGAATTTTCTACCTGTATAGTAGAATAGAATTTTGAAATATGCTTAGCAGTGTTGCTATAACCTATATGCAGAAATGTAGAATAGGCAATGCTCAGATTTCAGGTTTCGTAATTGAATTCTGTGAGGCGCAGATATACCTCCAAACAGTTTTGGAGATTTTGTTTTCGGGGTATCCTGCTTTCCAGGAAGTCAGGCCCTGGGGTGTAGCCTGCAGTGGTGCAGATGTGACCCAAGAGCTCAGAGCTGGAACAGGAAGAAGATGGTGAGCACCAGATGGGAACCTGCATGTCTTAGCAGATGGGTGGCCTGATAGCAGGATCTTGGCTTATGAAACCTCCCTTTAAAAAAGAGGTCCTCATCACATGAATGTGTGACAGTTGTAAGCACTCTTTCGGAAATAATGGATGATGATTGGGTAAGTTGATTTAGGTAAGTTAATACAGTAGAACCTGGAATGCTTGGCATGAGATTTTGACTTGATACATTTGGCAACTAGGAACGATTGCAGTTTTTTGGGAACGGGATTGACAAGGCAAAAAGATGCTTAACATTAGAAGAATGCAAAAAGTATTAGGAGGACCAAAAAGACATTTAGGCTTCTAAGGTTAAGGACTGGGTCTTACTCATTTTGAAGCCCCTGGCGCCTACTCGCACGAAGTCTGGCACACAATTAGTACTCAATAGATGTTTGTTGAATGAGAAAAAGAACAATTCTATCTCATGGATATCCACATGGATTCCTGAAGTTTAGGGTGATATGAGGAAGGTTTTTTTTCTGGTGAGAAATTATCACCCCATAACATAGAAACTGAGGGAAAATGTGGAACATCTTGAGAGGTCTCTATGGGTTAGACTTGCTCTAGCCTAAATGTCAGAGGTAATTTTGCTGACTTTTCAACTCCAAGATGTATATGACATACTTAACTCTATTACATAGATGAAAAGTGCTCAAAAAAAAACCCCAACAACTAGCATGAACAGACACGGAGGAACGTTAAATGCCTATTGCTAAGTGCGGGGAGCCAGTCTAATTACACTGTATAGTTCCAACTACATGACATTATGGAAAAGGTAACTCTATAGCGGTAGTAAAATCAATCAATGAATCAATCAATCAAGGGTTGGGCGGGGAGGGCAGGAAGGTAAAATAGGTGAAGCACAGAGGATCTTTAGGGCATTGGAATTATTCTGTGTGATACGGCAGTGGTGGATTCATGGTAGTGTGCATTTGTCAAAACCCAGACAACTGTACAAACACAAAGAGTGAACTAGTGTAAGCTATGGACTTCATGTAATAATAGTACGTCGTTTCATCGGGTGTAACAAATGTGTTGCTCTAATGCAAGGTAATAATAGGGGAAGCTGGGTGGGGTGGACGGGAGAACCATCTGCACTTTCTGCTCAGACTTCACATAAACCTAAAACTGCTCTAAACACGGTTCTACAGTTATTTTTTAAAAACTGTAAATCATCACAACGTAGAGGAATGAGGCATCTCTGAACTTGGGGGGACATTTTTTCTTTCTCAACTGTTAGAACTGGTATACCTCTCTTTCTTTACTAATTAGAAAGGAACTAGGAGGAATTGAGAAGAGAACCATTATTCTCCTCTCTCAGACAGAAATAAAAGGGAATTGTAGCCATCAGTTCCTTTCTGCACGCTCCAAGCTGGGAGATACAGGAGAAAAACGATCCTTCTTTGACTTTTCTCCTGGGTAATTGATGGCTTATGTTCTTGGCAGTTAAAAGCAACAGACATGTGAGTGGGCATATGGAAATCAAAGGGCAGAATGTAGTTGAGTCCAGGCCTCATTCAACATTTTACAAAAGCAGGGTCCGGTATTCAGAAGGAAATGGCAAATCCCATTCCCGTTTTTGATCGTGCCTCCTTCTCCGTCATTTCCCTGGGGTTTGTCCCAGGTTTCCCTCATTTGGGGGCACACATTGCCTCTTCTGGTATTACCCCAGCCTGCATTATGTTGCCAAATGGTATTTCCAGTTTGTATTTCATTCTTATCCAGCTATTAGAGCGGACCTGGCCTTCTGTTGAATTTTTTTTTTTAAACTTTGTCGTAAATTGAGCAGATGGATTTGAATTCCTAATTTTCTTCAAAAATGTGCCAAGTACTTGTTCCTTTGTTCCTCATTTTCCCCTTGACCAATTCCTTGTGGCTTTGCATTTTTCTTCTTTGAAAGCATCTCACTGATGAGTCTTGTGTCTCTGCGTTCTGGGCATCTCATTGGTAGCTAAGTTTTCTAGAATCCACTCCCCTTTGGTTTTGAGATGCTATCCTGGTTTCATACACCTAGGATATATGGGTGTACACATAAATATTACCACTGAAAATCATATTAGAATGCTAAAATATAATTTATACTTCTTGAGATTGCTTAAGAAAAAAAGGACATATTTGTCTAGTGTTTTATTGAATACTATGACCAGTTAATTTGCAAAGTGTTTCAGATAAATTATGTCAGTTTAACCTCATTGAATCCCTTCTGATAGCTCCATTTTACAGAGTAAGGTAGTGAGACCATAAGAATGGACTTGCCCAAGGTCAGTTACCCAGTAAGCAGTAGAGCCAGGAGGCAAATTCAAATTTATTTTATGCTATAGTCTACTTTTCTTTTAATTAAAAGAGCATTGGCTTTGTAATATGAAGGGTTTCTATTTGAGTTCTTTTGGGGAGCGGGGATGTTCTTTAAGTTGCTTAAACCTTAGTGTTTCTATCTATAAAGCGGGAATGATGTTCATTTACTTTCAGTATTGCTCTGAGAATTAAAAGAGATAATGAAGTTAAGTTCCTTGCACAGGGCCCGGTATGCAGTTATTTGTGGAGTGTCAATTTTTTTTTATATTCAAACTGTTGTTTTTATTGCTGATGCTATAATTCATCTTGGGACAGAAAGGTAAACTGTACTAAGTTAAGACAAAAATTACCATATGTTACTAGATCTGTGTCCTTTACTAAACCCTGTGACTGAAACCACCTCTTACATTGTTGTCTGTGAGTCCTCTCCTGACACCTGCCATCCCACTGCCCAGCCCTGTGGCAGAAAGTTCTTTGGAGACCTGATTGTTTTGCTCCCTTTTCTCGGAGGCCATGTTTTTCTGGTCAGGAGCAACCTAATTATGCCAGCCTTTCTTCTTCCATCAGCACAACTGTCTGAAACCTTCCTACCAAACTGATCTATTTTCCATCCTTAGTGAGACTCTTTCTGGATTAAAGGTCAGCGGTCCACACGTCAGCCGCCTGTGCAGATAGCACTGTTACACTGACTTGTCTTGCCTTTTGTCTCCCTCCTGCCTCTCCTGCTACCAGTCCGATATTAAAGCCTTACCTTGGCTGGGTGCTTACTTGCCTCTGCCACCGGTTTTAGGAGTTGAAATGCAGACCCAAGATTATCAAAATAAAACAAACAAAAGTAGTAATGAACAACACAAACAAGCAGCCAGTGACCTTTCACTCTGTAACATACGGCATATATGGTGTTTTAAATTCAACACATATTAAAATTCCTTTTCTTTTTTTGCTATAGTGTAGAGGTGCTTTTCTTTTTGTTTTCTTTAAAAAATCTGTTTTCAATCTTGGAAAGTCTTCCTTGTTTCCAGGACGCAGAATCCAGACCAATCTATAACAACTTAATAGTGTGTATGTGGAGGGGGGTTGTTGCTGGTAGTTTCCTATACCTTGGTACTTTATTTGTGTCAAGTTAATGTACATGGAACAAATACCTGAATATCTGTGATGTGTCAAGTGGAACTTGCATGGCACTGGGCATGAATTAGCAAACAGAAAAGCCCCAGGGAGCTGTGGGTGGATAGGCATGAAAAAGGAAACATAAGGATGCTACACTTCAGCTCAATGGGAGGCCAACTTCCAGTCCTGATACAACCAGGAAGCTCTAGTTCCCACTAAAGAGCTAGCACGTGAAGACCACCCTGCCCCCAGCAACCTCTGTGGCCCAAAGAATACAAGGTAGCCTGGTAGAGAATGCTTAGAGAGGGGGATGAGACAGAAAGGCATCTTGCAAATGGTATTGATGGAGAGTAGTCTCCTTAGTGGTATTATTGACTTGAGTTGTTGATTTAAAACCTGAACTTTGATCACTTGCAGACAGAGACATAGTTTCACAGTTACACATCTGAACTCTGATACAATGAAGCAATGTCCTAATGTGCCCTGTAATGTGATGAGAAGAGAGGGAGTGGAAAAGACCATCAGGCATCCAAACTGGATCAGCCACATATCCTTCAGAGGTACAGTGGGCTAATGATTCAACAACTTCTTACTAAGAAGGAGTTGGAAGTTGATACCAGAATCTCACCTTATGGAAATTGAATTTTGTTATATATTAGCTATGTTTAAGCTAACTATCATGAACAAGAAATAAATCCCACAAAACTCCTTTGGGTTTTATGATAGTTGGCTGTTTGGGGGAATGGCTGGTCCAGCCTGACCATTGCAGTCAAGGACCCACAGACAGTGATACCAGATACGCGCAGCTGTTTACGGAGTGTGGTATATCCAAGCGGGCTTCTGTTTCCTGTACCATCTGGCACAATAGCATTGTGAAGAATATGAAAGACCAAATCCCTTCCATGGAAGAGCTTACAGTCTAGGGGAAAGGCAGGATACATTAAAATGTAACAAATATACAAAATTATTTTATTTCTGTTTTATTATCAAAGTAATGCATGTGTATGGTAAAAGCAAGACAAACACTAAAATAACAGAGCAGACTCCATGTATAAACTATTGATAAACATCATATATTATCTATTCCTCCCCATGGTATAGGATTTAGCACACCTCCTCCTTTCTTCTTTTCCAAATTCATAATTGTATTACTGTGTTTATCTTTTCTGTTGATTACTTTTATAACTAATTACAGCTCTATTTTCCTATTCCATCAACTTTTGATGGCATCGTCTTTCTTTCATTCTCTCTTTTAAGCCCCCTTCATCTGTTGCCCAGCTCCATGTCAGAGCCTGAACTTTTACAGGGTAAAGCCTGATAAATTTGACTTTGTGTTCTGTAAGGAGACTTGTCCCCCCCAGGCTTTGTACATAAGGTATTTAAATAACAAGATAAATTTCTTTACAGTGACTTGCAATTGCGAAGTTTCTGTTATTCTAGTTCCTTGACCAGTTCTGAGGCCTGAGAAATCAGTCAAGGTAAAATAAATGTAGAATGGTTCATGGAGGCGTTCGGGCATATTCTGAGTCTCAAAAGATGTGGAAGACTTAGAGGGCAGAGAGCTCGACGGTGTGAAGAGGAAAGAAAACAGGATCTGTACTATGACTCTGGTGTAGTCAGGTGATAGACAACTGACAAGGCTCTCTGAAGAAAATTATTTCTTGGAGCACAATGGTGGATCAAGTTGGAAAGGTACTTTAGAACCAGGTGGTTGGCTGAGCCTCAGGCTGTCTGCTTCCTCAAAGCTGTAGCCTATACTTTCCGTGCCTCCACTTCCTGCTCTCGCTCTCTCGCTCTCCAACCTCTTTCATTCTGGTGCAAGACCACACAGCTCTGTTCAGATTGCTCTCAGAGACCACCACAAGCTTAGCTAATAGTGAAGTCCTAACCCACATCCTCCTTTATGTCTTTGTTGGGTTTGATACAATTGGCCATCATCGGCTTCTTGTTCCTTCTCACCCCCTTTATCCTGTGGCATTGTATTCTTCATATTCTTCTCCTGCCCCTCTTCCTGTTACTACGTGGTCTCTTTCATTGTGTTTTCTTTGAGGGTCTATGGGGTTTCTGCACTTGACCCTGTCTCCCCCCATCGGCTGTTCTGTTCACTTCTGTCTGCCTCGTGCTTTGATTTGCTTCCCGTGTTCCAGATCCACTTCACGTCACCAGTAGTTTGCTGAACTTCTCAGTCTGAATGATCCATCAGAACTTTCACTCAGCATGTGCAAGACTTACCCTGTTCCCTTCCACACCAGTGCCTCTTCCTGTTTTTTTTTTTCTTTTTGTCTTCATTACTTCTGTCATTATCCTTTAAGTCAGCTGGATTCAAACCCTCATGAGAGCTCTAGATTTCAACCCCCGACTAACCTTTGTACAATATCTAGTCGGTTCATGGCTTCTGTCAATGTTCTATTTCTGCCGTTTTCCTAGCATTTCACGCTGCCTTTATGTTCCCAGTGTTGCAACCCTGGCAGGGCCCCCTCTTGGTCTTAATCTGTATTGAGTCAGAAGTCTCCTAAACATTTTCTAATCTCTCTCCATTTCAATCAGCACTTCACAATAAACCAGGCTAGGATAGGTCAGATCATTTTATCCCTTGCTCAGAACCTTCCGTGGTTCCACATCATTGGCAGAATAAAGGCCACTTGCTTTTATCTAGCTTGGCCACTTCAGATCATTCATATCAACCTTTCCAGCACTGTCTTCCAGTCTTTCCTCTCATGCAACCAACCTATAGTCGAGTGATACTAGATTCCTCAGTTTTCCCTCAACCTGCCATTCTTTGCTCCTCTGCCTGATTCCTGATTTAAACTCTTGACATCTCTCACACAAAACTCAGTTCAATTGCTACCTGTGTCATAAAGCCTTTCCAGTGTATTACCATTCCCCTCCCTACAACCCCACTTCCTGTCCATTGGGATAAGATGACTGTTTCTGTTTCCTCCATAGCAGGTACAGCATTTTGCTTTTTACTACTCAAGTCTTATTCAGGACAAGACAGTGGCTTAATTTAATATCATCTCTCCCCTTTTCTTATATCTGGTAGGAGTTTGTTATCTAAGCTAATTAGAAAGTGGGTATTTTAGTGAGAAAGACATGCCTTTTGAGGTCAGAATACCTAGTCAGAGCATGGTTCATATTAACCATTTTATCTTAAGTGAGTCACTGAACCTCTTGTACTTCTGTAAAATGGAGATAATATTTGTATCTCCAATTCCTTGAGAACCAAGGAGTTAATATCTATGGAAACTGTATGGTTCTATGTTTCTCCTCCTTTTAAAAGAGTTAATAGTTTTATTTTTTTTCTGAAACACTTTCCACCAGCCTGTATTACTATACGATGGACATTACTCACTAATTCTGTTTTACAGACAGGAGGACTATGAGAAAAGGACAAACTGAGACTTACATTTATCTAAATAGATACTTCTCTCTTAAAAGGATTAATATCCCCAAAGAAGGATTTGCCCTGAAAATTCTTGTCAAGCACACTGTAGTACTTAGAGCCACTGAACCAGGCCCAGAAATTCTCCAACTGCCTCAGGGTCCCTTTCAAACCCAGGCAGACTCCTGGCTCTTTTAACCAGGAAGCTGGGACAGGGCTTTTCAGGGTCTGTAGGGAGAAGGATCTAGGGAAAACCTTCAGGCGAGGCGTGCCCCTGGCCACCAGAGGGTGCTCTACAGAGGCGGTGGACCATAGCAATGGAAAGACAGGGAGGAGACTTCGGAGCCCTAGGTTTGAATCTCTACTCAATTTTGACTTTAGCCTGGTTGCCCATCATTTTAGAACATGAGACATTAATAATAGCTGCTTTGCATAATTGTTAGGCTGAAATGAGGTCAGTGAGTGAGAGCGCCAAGCTCTAGGACTGGCATAGTGTTGGTTCTCCATGGGGTCCCTCTTTCTCTTTCTTTCCCCTTCCCCCCTCCACTTGCCCTCCACACTGAGTTTACTCTCTTGGCCTGGGTCAAGAGAGCCGTCCTACAAGGTGACTGTTGGTCAGAGCAGGACCATATCCCTTGCCCTGTTTCAGGGTCCCCCGAATCTCAAGGGGTTGTCACTCTAAATATAGCTTTTGGATGAACAAGGAAATTCAGCTAGTCAGCAGCTCCTGGTGGCTTCACAAAAGCAGTTACTGGCAGGGAGCCCGCAGTTGGAGAGCGTGGAGACAGGAATAGTACTCAAGGCTAGTTCAGGACTCTTTCCTCCAATTTCTGCTGCCACTGCACATGTGGGCACAGTTGGGGATTAACTCTTCCCTTCTTTCTGGAGCATAGCCACAGTCTCCAAACAGGAGCTGAATTTCAGGTCCTTCTAGAAAAGTCATTTTCCTTTGCTTAATAAAGTGGCACGTTAAACTCATCTTATGTACAAAACCTTTGTTTACTGTTCTTGAATTAGAAGTATCAACTGCAGGCTTTTCAAGTTGATTACCACGTTGACCTTGTGTATCCACTCAAGTGGGTTTGGTTTATATCACCCCCAAACTGAGACTTAGACCTCTTGAAAAAGCACGGATTCTATTTTAGCAGACACTTGCTCAGTTATTCCTCTGGTTGCTTTTAGGCATGGTTACTGCCTTGTTATGCTTTCCCCAGCCACTTAGTTCTGTTGTAGGTGATATCAGATTTCATTGCATCTGTTTCAGTTCCTAATTCCTTAGTCTGCCCTTGACGGAAAAAGGGAAGTCTCTGTTCCCTCACCCTGCTGGCTAGTGGCAAGTTGATATAGGTCATTGGCTTTCTGTGTCCATGTGACGCTCCAAACAGCCTTGTGAGGCAGGCATTATAACCCTATATCACAGATGAGGAAGTTGAAGTTTAGAGAGACTAAGTTACTGTACTTGACCAAGGTCAAATAGCAATAAATTCAAGGCTCCTTTAAAGTCACAGTATAAATCATTTTACAAGTTAAAAATACAAGAAAGTATATTTTACTTAATTGTCACTTCTTAGAAGTAGAATCAGTCAGTCAATCATGTTGATTCAGGACCCATTACTCAAAAGGGTGCCCTAGTCCCTGACCAGGCTCAGTTCTGGATTTACCTCAAGAAAGGCTTCTATTACCCCCTTAAGGCTAGTCTGCTGGCACCTCCCTCCACCCCCCACGATCTCCTCCATATCACCGTGTATTTTAGCATCTCCACACTGTGCTGTAATTGCCTCTTGGTCAGACAGCCCCTTTAGATTGTGAGCAACCTAATGGTGGGGTAGGGATGGGTCCTGTTCATCTGTCTGTCCTAACACTGGACACAAGACCTATAATATAGTAGCTGATCAGCAAATGTTTGTTGGATGGAAACAAAGTGCTCAGAGAGCCAGCCGGGTAAGTCTTAGGATGAATGAATTCCAGATTATTTAAGTACAGACGGGCCAACAGGAATTTAGCACAAAGTATTAGGAAACAGAAATCTCTCCTTTTTTGAAACTATAATGGACCCACAGGTGCCCATATGGAAGAGATTGTTGATTTTTTTTTTAATGGAGTTTTATGGATATATGTGAACGCAAAGTTCACATTGTGTCATTCTTTATCTGATGCCTTCTCTAAGGGAATGTTGGTATGTAGCACCAATCAATAAGCATTGTATGCTAGACAATTTCTGGGAGATACCAGGAAGTACAGGGGGTTGCTTGCCCTCCTCAAGATTTGTGCTAGGACATTGTCTTAGTCTGTTCAGGCTGCTGTAACAAAATACCGTAGACCAGATGGTTTATAAACAACAGAAAGTTATTACTTACAGTTTTGGAGGCTGGAAGTCCAAGATCAGGATGCCAGCATGGTCGGTTTCTGGTGCGGACCCAATTCTGGATTGCAGATCCCAACTTCTCCTTATACCCTCACATGGTGGAAGGGTCAAAGGATCTCTCTGGGCCTCTTTTATAAGAGCACTAATCCCATTCATGAGGACATCACCCCTTATGACCTAATCACTTCCCAAAGACCCCACCTCCTATACTATCACCTTGGGGGTTAGGATTTCAACTTATGAATTTGGGAAGGCCACAGTCGATGTAGTTTTCAAAGCACTATCTCAAAATGACTAAAATTTTTCGCATCAGTCAGAAAGGGACCTGAATAAAAGATGTCTTTCTCTGGGTTTATACAACTGCTCTGGGATTGGGTTTTAAGTATCAGCATAAACCTGGCCAGATTCTGAAGAGGGACTCATGCCAAGTTTTATTAGTTCAGCCGTTTGTCATTCGAGTGTCTGCATCCTGTCTGTCACCTTGGTTTAAGAAATAGACATGGAAGCCTCAGGAAACTGAATATCAAGAAATCATTTATGGTGCTAGAGTGTGATTTCATTCTCCTTATCATTTTTTCCAGGTACCTGCTACACTGCTGTGGAAACGGAAGTAAACACTGTCCCTCTGTTTGGCACAGGATCTTGACATATATCTATTTGCAGAGGATTGATTGGGTCTAGAGTGTTTCATTATCACCAAGGGCTTCAGGGTTTGAAGTGTATGTCCTGTTAGGATAAAGTTTTTAGGACCAAGATCAACTGCTTGCTAAGAGGCCACAGGAAGAGCCTCTCATCTTTAATAATGGCCTTAAAGTAGAGTCTACTAGGGTCTGTGTGTAGAAAACATGCACCATGTGGAATAAAGAACCGTCAGTATTTATTGTTGGCAGAGTCACATTCTGTCTGTCTGTTCTCTTCACAAACACAGATTGTTTAGAGAAGAAGACTGACTTATGGAGGAGTCTGACCATCTCATGCACTTCTACCTTTTGGCTTCGTAGCTGGGGCTAAAGACATCTGTCCTCCTGCTATTCCAGGCATTTATACCCTTGACCAGCTGTACTGTGAGTTCCATAAAGGTGGCAACTTATCTTTGATTGCTTATAGAGTTCTCCACCTATTATAACATTCTGAATACAGAGAGGTGTTCAGTAAATATGGTGGCCAAATGACCAAGGTATTTGGAAACCCATTTTCAGTGGAGACACAATGTCAATATGACCTTTATTCTATAGTGAGGAACAGACAGTAACTAACTATCGTTTCCCTAGGTGTTCTGGTTTACACTAGTTGTTTTGCCCTGCCCTCCGTTCCCATCCCTTTCTGTTCTTTCCCTTCCCCTTCCTTTCCCTTCCCTGTCTTTCCTTGCCCTCCCTCCTTCCTATCCTCTCTTTTCCTTTTCAAGAAAATATATTTGAATTGATCCAGAAGGATTTCTTAAGGAGATGAGCGTTGAGAGTTTAGAAGCGCAAGATGCAGGAAAAAGACACAGGTTCTGCATTGTTTGCCTCTCAATCTTTGAGTTTTAGTTTTGGTACTTGTAAAATGGGGATATGATACCTATCTTGTGAAGTTGGTCGCAAGAGTTAGAGATCTGTATAAAGTGCCTGACATTATTAATAATTGGCATCAAAGGAACTCAATAAATGGTATAAAGTACATTGCTGATGAAAAACTTGGAATGGAAATTTACAACCCTTTTTTTTTTTTTTAACTAAACTGAATGCTATGTTAGTCATTTTACCAAACTCTTTAAAAAGGCAGTAGAGTACCACAGAATGGCCTCAATTCCCATCGCAAGAATGTCTTCCATACACTTTTGCAGCTGACGGGAACAGACCCCCGCAAGGAGCACACTGCAGTTTGTGGTGTGCGAGTAACTCAAACTGTAATCATCTATTTTCTCACATTATTCATTCAGTGTTTTACATTTTTGAGTGTGATAAACCGAATTCTTCTTGTTTTTAAATGAGTGTTTGGAAAGCAAATATTTAAATCCCCAATATTTGACTGTATATGGGTGGATCTCTGGGTGAATGACAAATGTGAAAGTTGCTGTGAAATATTAGCTGGATCCTTAACCTACAGTTAGTAACAAACAATTGATGGAGAACAAAGGCCTTACCTATTTGACATGCTTTAGCCTTTGAAGGGTAAATATGACAATGAAAGCGCTGAGCATGATTATATTCAGAATAAGGAAAACAAATTTCTCAAGCCTCTTTTTCTTAATTACCAGTTTTCAGATGATGTGACTTTGACACAGGATATTTCTACTCAGTGCACGTCTCAAAATATCTCGTACTAACATAGCCTTTCATTCAAACTTTTAAAAGATTTGATTCATCACAAGGAAGTTTGTTATAAGAGAAGGATATGGAATTCAGTGATGGGCAGACCTGAGTTTGAAATACGGCTACACCATTACTAACAATGTGATCTTGCGGTGTAATAAAAAATAAATAAATGTGTGGTCTTTGCCCACTGTTCCTAAGGCAGAGCTACTAAAACCCTTGGAATTTCCTGTCTTTTGTATGCTACTGAGATGACTTGTGGGAGAAGGAAAGCCCTAGATAGTCATTACAGGGTTAAAACTTTCATCCCCAATCCCTCAACTTCCTGGGAGGGAAAGGGGCTAGAGATTGGGTTCACTTACCAATGGCCAGTCATTTAGTTGATCAGTTTTACAAGACGTAATGAAACCTCCACAAAAACCCCTAAGCAATGGGGTTCAGGGAGCTTCTAGGTTGGTGATACATTGATGTACTAAGAAGGTGGCAAGCTGCAGAGGGCATGGAAGTTCTGCAACACCTTTCCCCTCTCCCCATACCTTGTCCTACGTATCTCTTCCATTTGGCTGTCCCTGAGTGGTGTCCTTTAAGTATAGCATTTTCCCGAGTTCTGTGAGTCCTTTTAGGGAATTATCAAACTTGACAAGGAGGTAATGGGGACCCCTGAATTTGTCATTGGCCGGGCAGAAGTGTGGGTAGCCTAAGTACCCCATTTATAGGTGGCATCTGAAGTAGGGGGAGTCTTGTAGGACTAAGCCCTTAACCTGTGGGGTCTGCACTAACTCTGGTAGTTTGTGTCGGAATTGAATTGATTGTTGGACACCTAGCTGGTGTTGGAGAATTGGTGTGGAAAAATGACATGTGTTTGGTATCAGAAAAAGAAACACAGATCTTAAGGAAGTTTGTTTTTTTTTTGGTTTTTAACAATAGTGAACTTTGTTTTATAATCTCTAAAAAAACGGGGGACATTATAAAACCTCAAAGTGTAGTACCATGTTTGTTATTTAGTAACTGTACATAAATGTTAACTCCCCTGCTTCATTTTTCCACCTGATTTTTTTTTTTTTTTTTTGCGGTACGCAGGCCTCTCACTGTTGTGGCCTCTCCCGTGTGGAGCACAGGCTCCGGACACGCAGGCTCAGTGGCCATGGCTCACGGGCCCAGCCGCTCCACGGCATGTGGCATCTTCCCAGACCGGGGCACAAACCCGTGTCCCCTGCATCGGCAGGCAGACTCTCAACCACTGTGCCACCAGGGAAGCCCCACCTGATTTTTAAGGGAGTGTCAGACATCTGTACTGTACTGTTCAGAATGTGGTGGAGAACATGGCAAATAAATGACTTATGGCTCTAAATTACCTAGTGGAGATACGGAAAGGAGAACTACGGAAACGACGTAAAATAGAAAAATGTAGAGTTATCTTTCAAAGTACATTAACATTTTAACAACAGATTGACCCAAATAATAACTTGATAACTTGAAGGGAAAGTTCTCATTGCATGTTATCCCAATCTTGTTGAACTTTTTTTTTTCTTTTTCTAATGACTTGGATGCAATTATGAAGGGATTGCCTGGCAGATATATTAGGAGAGAGAACATGTGTGTTTGGTCAGTGAGGATATGAAATAATTCTTCTTAGGCCCAGAGCTATGGACCAAAATCAAAAGGGCAGAATTTCTCTGCAAAACTTTTAATGCATGTCTTGACACTAAGGTTTGTTGTAGATTCCTACTCTGGTGTGGTCAGAGCCCATCCAAAGTATTGTCTCATAGCAGGGGCTGAATACTAGGACAGAGTGCCCAGAGAAGAGCAGCTAGGTTGAAGAAGGGGTGGAGGAGGGGGGCTGTGGAAGCTACACCAGTTAAGGAAGAGTCCTAGGCCCTGAATTCTTTGACTAAGAGAACAGGTATCTTGTTGATTTATTTAAATGGCTGTCATGTGCAAGGAGAGACAAGCTAATTGTGGTCACTCTAGAAAACAGTATTAGAACAAATAGGTTTATAATATTGAGAGATAAACCCAGTTCTAATTAGGAAAATGACTTTTCTGATAATTGGAGGAATTCAAAAGTTGAATAGGCCACCTCAGAGTAGAAAGCTCCTCATTGCTGAAAATTTCCTACAGAGGCTGCATGATACAATGAAAAGGAGGCTGAACAGGGTCTCCTCCAATTCCCACTCTATGAATCCTCTGAATTATTTTTAATATGTTGAACCACATTAAGAACAAACAAAGACAGACATTTATAATTCAGCTAACTTCGGCAAATCCAACTTGTTTAAGTTCTATCCTATATTAGATTCCCTTCCAAAGAGAGGATATCCTGACATACAATGGGTTAAGTGCACCACTCAAGGCATATACGTTCTCATTTCTTGATCGACTTCTCTCTTGAACTATTCACTATCACTGATTCACCAAATCACTGTCATTGAAAGCACCTGTCAATGAGTGGTCATCCCTAAAGAACCTTGCAGTGAAATATATGTTCTTTTATTGTTTATCTTACACTGTTTTCAATGTATGTATATTTAGACTTTTAAAAAATGGGGAGGAATATTTGTTGAGGCGGACAATGCTAGTTGCCCATCCAGTATTCATTTCTTCCTTCTTCCTTGCTAACAGAATCCAGATATTTTTCCCAGCTCCAGAAAAGAGAATAACTTTCCCAGGCTTCCTTGCAACTGGGGGTAGTCAGGTGATACTGATAATAAGATTTAACTGGAAGTCAGCTGGGGACTTTTCAAGGCCTATTCTTGCCTTGAGCATGGGTTCATGACTGGAGCTAATACAGCTATCTTGAGACCATAAGGGGAAGGCTAAGAGAATTTTAGAGACATCAACCCTGACATGGCTGGGCCATTGAACAAACTTCAACAGCTTCCTTGCTCAGGACTTCTTGCTATATAAAAACAATAAACACCGATTTATTTGTTTAAATCACCACTTTTGTGTTTTCTGCTATTTGTAATTGATAGTTTTCCTAATTGATCATTTGACCATGGCCTTTATTCAACTAAAAGAGCTTTGGCCAAGTGCTGTATGAAGTGCCAGTCACTGGATACAAAGGTGAATGAATGACACATGGGCCCTTGAGGGATCTCAGCCTCAGCCTCAAGGTCTAAAAGAACCTTGGGCAGCAGCCTGATGTGAAAAGTTAAGCGCTCTGTGTCTTCTTTCCATTTCTTTTCTTGTGGGCTAGAACTGTGAGATGGATCCACTAGAGGGATTAGAGAACAGCTGGGTCAGGGAGAGTGGCCTGGGATAACTTAACACCTGAACTCTGCTCTCATCCTGTGTTGCTCTGAGGGTGTGGTGCTGAGATTTTGGTGGCATTGGTACTTGGTGCTTTAGCTGTTGAGAGAGAAGAGATGTAGGTAGTGTTTACATCGATTTGATGAGATAAATATCATTAAGTTTCTGAGTACTTTATTTAGCTTTATTTATTTAAAAGGTACTTTACCACTGTAAACTGTGAATAAGATATTTAAAGATTTGTGTTTAAAAACCATATTTTTTGTAAGATGCGTTTTTGAAGTGACAGTTTATTCCCAAATACCTTTATGATTGTATATTAATTTCTTCAGGGAAGATGATAAATAGATTCTTTTCAAAAATTATATATAAACCATATGCTTAAATACCCTCTAAAAATAACAATTTTAAGAGAAATCCTAAAATGGAAATACACCAAGTTATCATCTAATGCCATTGAACGTTGAAATTTTGTGTGATCAAGATCTTCTTTCTACTTTTCTGACTTTATTCTAATTTTATTGTAATTAGGAAGTGTTATTTTTATACTCTAAAAAGCATGAGTGTAAGGAATTATGTACCAAGTCATGACAAATGAATTGACATAGAAACAGCAGAACCATTTTTAATGTATTTATATAAACAGATCTGTATAATTATCATTAAGCATCATAAGCAGATACTGCTACAAAGAACAGTTCTGTTTACTCAAATTTAAGTTGAATTTTATTACAATATACAACATCGTAAGTTATATCACATTCTAAAGAGAATGAGATAATGGTGACATGAAAGCCATTACATTTAGTTTATCTGTATATTATGTATCTGTGCATTAATACCTATCTATTAAGCAGATGGTGCTACATATCCAAAGCTTTGGTATCAGTAACCTACAAATGCTGACACCTTGTTTCTGGGACCTTGAAAGCAGAGAGGTGACTATATTCTCACTTATCCTTTTCATGTAATAAATTCCAGAATCTTCTGTTGAGTGAATCTTTCCCTGAATTTGATTCCTGAATTGAATTCTTTTTTTTGCTGTATGCGGGCCTCTCACTGTTGTGGCCTCTCCCGTTGTGGAGCACAGGCTCTGGACGCACAGGCTCAGCAGCCATGGCTCACGGGTCCAGCCGCTCGGCGGCATGTGGGATCTTCCTGGACCGGGGCACGAACCCGTGTCCCCTGCATCGGCAGGCGGACTCTCAACCACTGCGCCACCAGGGAAGCCCCCCTGAATTGAATTCTTGATCCTTGAATCCATAAAGTCATTCTAAGATCATCATGAAATCATGTATTTTAGAGTTTGAAGTCCAAACTTTTAAATTGAAAAGATTAAAAAAAAATAGGGCTTAGTGATAAAAAAAACATCTTATTCAATTATTTTTTAAGCACTGATTTCACTCTTGTTTGAGGTACAAAGATGATTGAGTGATGGGTCCTGCATTACCAGAATTTAGTACTAGGGAGTGGTTCCAGTGGAGGAGAAACAGGTAAACTTGGTTCATGGGAAACCAAAGGAGGAAAGGGTCCCATGTTAAGGCTAAAAATATCCATTGATGGCAAACGTGCCAGGAAGGAGTCACTGGGGACCTTCACTTGAGTAGATTTGTCAGAAGGGTGGAAGCAGAAATCAACTTGTGGAGGAGCAGAGAGGGGAGGAAATGCCAGCACTGAATTTGGGAATCTTCTCCTTCAAGGGTGAAGGGGGTGCTAGGACCAGGATTCAAGTCTTCTGACTCCTAGGTTGTTACTCATTCTACTAAAGCATGTTGAACGTTTATTGAATGCAGAATTCCATCAAGGTTAGAATTTAGTAATATGATTTTATATTCCTCAGAAAGAGCAGCATGTTCGATCTTTATAACCCCTTGACAGAGTTCATGGACCCCATTTCCTAACCACGTGCCAGGCTCCACAGCAGCAGGCATGGAGGGCTCAGCACAAACAGGGACTCTAGTTTTATGTACTATTTACAGGTTTATGTGCATGGTCATCTTCCAGCCCCAAGTAGTGTTTTATTTTCTCTAAAAGTAAACCACAGACCTCTTTTCTGCACCTGCCAGTGCATATACTTCCAATGCATGGCAGTTCCCACTCTCTCTCTCTTGAACTTTGGAAAGTTTAGCTTATTGGCCAAAGTAAGGCCAGTTAAGCTAGTCACTTCCAGCAAGCCATGCCCTTCCATTCCTGTCAAATTGTCTATCCTCTCTAAAGCCCAAATTCCCTGATTACTCCACCATTTCTTACCTCTGGTTCCTCCAAATAGTAAAGCTCCTCTGGATTTTTTCCATTGTGCACTCAGAAACGCTTCCTTGCTTTGTTAACAATTACTTATACCCCCAACCTTTTATCAAAATGCTATTCAACAAGAATTTACAATCATCATCTTCCTCAGGGTAGTTTCTGCCAAATTGTTCTGCCATGAGGGTTGGTCTTCCCATCAACCCCCAATTGCTTGGACCAGGAAGGAGGGTGGCCACTCTCCCGAATTTCCAAAGAATTTCTAGGCTACTCCAGTCTCCCTCATTGAAAACATCTCCTGCTTTGAGGATCGAGTTTCCCAGTTCTATACCCTCGACCATTTTCCTTCACTGTTGTCCACCGGTGTGCCTCTCTTCCACTGAAACCTTGAGATAGGGGTAGAGTTTTTTACTTCCGTGCAAGCTCTCTGAGTATCACTGTCCCCAGCTGCTGAAGAAGCCTGCAGTGCGCAAGCCGATGCTTCCGCTGGCCACACAGGCATTTCTGTTCCCATTTTGAGCCGGACTGTGAGGGGGAAGCCAGTTCTGGGCAAGCCCTGTATGCTTTCAGCAGCACGCTGTATGCCAAATGGCAGATCCTAAGTCACTTTCTCTCTGAAACAGCCCTGGGGCTCCAAGGAAACAGGAGACTTTTCACATAACTCCAGCTCTATTCAGGTGGGCTCTTCAACTCTCCTGGACCACAGTGAGAAAAAGAAGCTGTTTGTTTCAGGCTGCCTCCAGGGCTCAGATGGAGCACTAGAGTATGACAGCAGGTTTTGAAAAGAGCAAGAATATGCCAGCTAATCAGGGAATAGTTGATTAGCAAGTTGAAAACAAATCTTTCAGTAATAATATTATTAATAAGGAAAAGCCAGCGAGTTCCGGAGGCTCTGATAACAAAGCATGAATATGTTACAATTTTTGGTGAAAGGAACTCAAAATAGTTTCTCTGTAGTTTCAGCTGCTTGTGAGTCTGCCTTTTCTCTCGCAGCTCAGCATTATCTGTGTTGTGTCAGTTAGGTTTGACCTGTGAGGGAAGATCTCTGCTTTTCATTTCTGCCAGCTGCAGGAGTTTCTTGCTGGGCAGTGCTTTTGCTTCATCCCTTTTAATGGTTGACCAGAAAGATAAGTGTTGGAGGTGAAAGAAGGAATCATCTTATTCAGAAACCAGAATAATTCTGAGAGTCCATTGAATGGAGAGGCCAGAAAAAGGGTCTGCCTTGGACCTTCCCTATCTTGTTGGCTTTTATTATCCAACAACTGGACTGGGGCTGGGGGGAAAGCAAGGAAGAGACAGTTTTTCTCTCCTAAATTTTAAATTTATCTCTCAGGCACATACAGCAATTCCAAAGAGAAAACAGCTCTTTAAAATGTCCTAATCAGACAACTAAAAAGCTTGAACTCTAAGTTCTAATTTTAGCTTTGATTTAATTCATACGTGTTATAGCCAGAAAGAGACTTAGGGGTACTCACACAGCAGAACCCGTCCATCATTTTTTTTTAGAACATCTTTATTGGAGTATAATTGCTTTACAATGGTGTGTTAGTTTCTGCTGTATAACAAAGTGAATCAGCTATGTGTATACATATATTCCCATATCCCCTCCCTCTTGCATCTCCCTCCCACCCTCCCTATCCCACCCCTCTAGGTGGACACAAAGCACTGAGTTATCTCCCTGTGCTATGCAGCTGCTTCCCACTAGCTGTCTATTTTACATTTGGTCGTGTATATATGTCCATGCCACCACTCTCTCACTTCATCCCAGCTTACCCTTCCCCGTCCCCGTGTCCTCAAGTCCATTCTCTACGTCTGCGTCTTTATTCCCATCCTGCCGCTAGGTTCTTCAGAACCGTTTTTTTTTTTCTAGATTCCATACATATGTGTTAGCATACAGTATTTGTTTTCCTCTTTCTGACTTACTTCACTCTGTATGACAATCTCTAGGTCCATCCACCTCACTAAAAATAACTCAATTTTGTTTCTTTTTATGGCTGAGTAATATGCCATTGTATATATGTGCCACATCATCTTTATCCATTCATCTGTCTAG
Organism: Grampus griseus; assembly: GCF_964374135.1. Lineage (NCBI taxonomy): Eukaryota > Metazoa > Chordata > Mammalia > Artiodactyla > Delphinidae > Grampus > Grampus griseus. The sequence goes on along the minus strand of NC_139000.1, from coordinate 71,645,852 downwards.
GGACACTTAGGTTGCTTCCATGTCCTGGCTATTGTAAATAGAGCTGCAATGAACATTGTGGTACATGACTGTTTCTGAAGTATGGTTTTCTCAGGGTATATGCCCAGTAGTGGGATGGCTGGGTCATATGATAGTTCTGTTTTTAGTTTTTTTAAGGAACCTCCATACTGTTCTCCATAGTGGCTGTATCAATTTACATACCTACCAACAGTGCAAGAGGGTTCGCTTTCCTCCAAACCCTCTCCAGCATTTATTGTTTGTAGATTTTTTGATGATGGTCATTCTGACCAGTGTGAGGTGATACCTCATTGGAGTTTTGATTTGCATTTCTCTAATGTTTAGTGACCTTGAGCATCCTTTCGTGTGTTTATTGGCAATCTGTATATCTTCTTTGGAGAAATGTCTGTTTAAGTCTTCTGCCCATTTTTGGATTGGGTTGTTTGTTTTCTAGATATCAAGCTGCATGAGCTGCTTGTGTATTTTGGAGATTAATCCTTTGTCAATTGCTTCATTTGAAAATATTTTCTCCCATGCTGAGGGTTGTTTTTTCATCTTTTTTATGGTTTTCTTTGCTGTGCAAAAGCTTTTAAGTTTCATTAGGTCCTGTTTGTTTATTTTTGTTTTTATTTCCATTTCTCTAGGAGGTGGGTCAAAAAAGATCTTGCTGTGGTTTATGTCATAGAGTGTTCTACCTATGTTTTCCTCTAAGAGTTTTATAGTGTCTGGCCTTACATGTAGGTCTTTAATACATTTTGAGTTTATTTCTGTGTGTGGTGCTAGGAAGTGTTCTAATTTCATTCTTTTACATGTAGTTGTCCAGTTTTCCCAGCACCACTTATTGAAGAGGCTGTCTTTTCTCCATTGTATATTCTTGCCTCCTTTATCAAAGATAAGGTGGCCATATGTGCATGGGTTTATATCTGGGCTTTCTATCCTGTTCCATTGATCTATATTTCTGTTTTTTGTGCCAGTACCATACTGTCTTGATTACTGTAGCTTTGTAGTATAGTCTGAAGTCAGGGAGCCTGATTCCTCCAGCTCCATTTTTCTTTCTCAAGATTGCTTTGAGGTCTTTTGTGTTTCCATACAAATTGTGAAATTTTTTGCTCTAGTTCTGTGAAAAATGCCATTGGTAGTTTGATAGGGATTGCACTGAATCTGCAGATTGCTTTGGGTAGTGTAGTCATTTTCACAATGTTGATTCTTCCAGTCCAAGAACATGGTATATCTCTCCATCTGTTTCTATCATCTTTAATTTCTTTCATCAGGGTCTTACAGTTTTCTGCATACAGGTCTTTTGTCTCTTTAGGTAGGTTTATTCCTAGGTATTTTATTCTTGTTGTTGCAGTGGCAAATGGGAGTGTTTTCTTAATTCCTCTTTCATAATTTTCGTTAGTGTATAGGAAAGCAAGAGATTTCTGTGCATTAATTTTGTATCCTGCTACTTTACCACATTCATTGACTAGCTCTAGTAGTTTTCTGGTAGCATCTTTAGGATTCTCTATGTATAGTATCATGTCATCTGCAAACAGTGACAGCTTTACTTCTTTTCCGATTTGGATTCCTTTTATTTCCTTTTCTTCTCTGATTGCTGTGGCTAAAACTTCCAAAACTATGTTGAATAAGAGTGGTGAGAGGGGCTTCCCTGGTGGCGCAGTGGTTCAGAGTCCACCTGCCAATGCAGGGGACGCGGGTTCGTGCCCCGGTCTGGGAGGATCCCACATGCCGCGGAGAGGCTGGGCCCATGAGCCATGGCTGTTGAGCCTGTGCGTCCGGAGCCTGTGCTCCGCAACGGGAGAGCCCGCAACAGTGAGAGGACCGTGTACTGCAAAAAAAAAAAAAAAAAAAAAATAGTGGTGAGAGTGGGCAAGCTTGTCTTGTTCCTGTTCTTAGTGGAAATGGTTTCGGTTTTTCACATTGAGAATGATGTTGGCTGTGTGTTTGTCATATATCGCCTTTATTATGTTGAGGTAAGTTCCCTCTATGCCTACTTTCTGGAGAGTTTTTAAGCATAAATGGGTGTAGAATTTTGTCAAAAGCTTTTTCTGCATCTATTGAGATGATCATATGGTTTTTCTCTTTCAATTTGTTAATATGGTGTATCACATTGATTGATTTGCATATATTGAAGAATCCTTGCATTCCTGGGATAAACTCCACTTGATTATGGTGTATGATCCTTTTAATGTACTGTTGGATTCTGTTTGCTAGTATTTTGTTGAGGATTTTTGCATCTGTGTTCATCAGTGATTTTGGCCTGTAGTTTTCTTTCTTTGTGACATGTGTGTCTGGTTTTGGTATCATGGTGATGGTGGCCTTGTAGAATGAGTTTGGGAGTGTTCCTCCCTCTGCTATATTTTGGAAGAGTTTGAGAAGGATAGGTGTTAGCTCTTCTCTAAATGTTTGATAGAATTCGCCTGTGAACCCATCTGATGCTGGGCTTTTGTTTGTTGGAAGATTTTTAATCACAGTTTCGATTTCAGTGGTTGTGATTGGTCTGGGTATATTTTCTGTTTGTTCCTGGTTCAGTCTCGGAAGGTTGTGCTTTTCTTCGAATTTGTCCATTTCTTCCAGCTTGTCCATTTTATCGGCATAGAGTTGCTTGTAGTAATCTTTCATGATCCTTTGTATTTCTGTGGTGTCAGTTGTTACTTCTCCTTTTTCATTTCTAATTCTGTTGATTTGAGTCTCCTCCCTTTTTTTGTTGATGAGTCTGGCTAATGGTTTATCAATTTTGTTTATCTTCTGAAATAACCAGCTTTTAGTTTTATTGATCTTTGCTGTCATTTCCTTCATTTCTTTTTCATTTATTTCTGATCTGATCTTTATGATTTCTTTCCTTCCGTTAACTTTGGGAACCCCTCCATCTTACCCCTCCATGAGCAAATTGAGACCCCAGGAGAATACAGCGACTTGCTCAAGGAAATGCAGCTATGCTCTTTTCTCATCAGTATCATCTTTGTAGCATTTTCCTCCCAAAAGCAAACTCAAATTCTCTAAGATTCATCCCACTTAAATGGTAAAATTCTTTTATCTGTATTAAAACTCTTACAGTTTTTATAGACTAATTTTTCTGAGAAGTCAGGACACCTTATAGTCCTTTTCTCTCATTTCACAACATATTAAGTCAGGGACATGGACTCCTGGGGACAGTTAATACTCAGAAGGTGTGGTATGACTTGTTCAAGATAAAAAGGAATTGAGAACACGAGCTGGAAGTGACTTAGAAACCAAATCTGTATTTAATAGAAGTGACTTTTCGGAGGACACCCAGCAAAGAAAAGGCTTTAGATGTGGGAAATCACTATTAAAATCACACTATATGTAGGTTATCAGGGAGGAGGGCCTATTTGACTCTGTGAAACTTAGACCCAGTTTATTTTCTTACCCTAATCCTTCTGCTTCCACGTCTAATCAAGGCTAAACCATGCCACATATATCTTTGCTTTTAAATGATTTCCTCACTGTTTGTACTTAATACTTCTATTTTCTATCTTGTGTTACATAAACCAACCAAACCAACAAACAAATCGATAAATGAAAGGCCAATATCTAATTCTCATCTGTTTTGCTATGATGTATGTACTTTCTTCTGTCTTCAGTTGAATAGGAAACAGGGTCTCCATAAACCATCTGGTCTTTCGCTGGACTTGGCCAGGCAGACAGAATGCAGGGTCACTTCTCAGAGACAGAGCATTTGTTCTTTCGTACTTTCTTGACTGTTCCTTGATGAACTATGTTCGTTAAATCTTTCTGTTTTATTCCATATCTTTGTATTTGACCCTAAAAGCCAGTATTCTGCTTTGTTTTATGTTTCCTGTTAACAATTTCCCCTTGGTCTGAATGGAGAGTGCCACAGAATTAAAAACAATATGAGGATTGGGACAAAACATCAGTTGTAGGAACTGGAAGATTTATAATCTTAGGTAGAAAGTAATAGGAAAACCTTGCTGCAGAAAAAACAAACAAACAAACCCCAAAATAATCCCAGAAAAGTCATACAGTGATTTGAGATTTGTGAAACTGTAGCAATGTGAGTGGACATTACACTTGAAGAGAAGGTTACTGACCAGAGGATATGAGTGATGGATAACCTTCATTTTTAACTTCAGTTCTAGTTTCCTCCGGCATACATGTCAGAGTAGTAATACGCTCGTGGTGGTTTGTGTTGAGGGAGCAGTTTTGGCTTCTCTCTACTTTATTCTTATATGAAAAGGTCATTTCCTACCACTAGAGATGAGAATATGTCGATGGTGTTCTCTCTTTTATTTTCAGCAGTGTATCTATGATCTTTCCAAATGATTCATGTAGATAAAACATTAACATTATGGGGCGGGGGAATGTTCTTTCTTTCCTTTTTTTAAAGAGTTTTAAGTAGCAGTGGCTCCCAATTCTATAGTGTGACTTTGGGTGGATAATTGCTATAGACTACTGTAGACCTTTGTTTTCTTCCCCCTGTAGGAGATTGACTTTAACCGTTCTCCTCTGCCAAACCTTTGATCCGTGCATGACATTTCAACCCCACCACTTCCTGTGTTCTATTCTGCCAAAGAAAATTGCATTTTCTATTTCTGGATAAAGCATGGTTGTTTGTGTCAGTCAATTTAACACAATACAACAGTTCTTATCTGTGCAGAGGAAGCACTAATAAGATTCCAGCAGGAGATGTGTCCTGAGCCCATGACCAAGCCTCCCATTGGGCCCGGAAGACGGAAGCCACAGTAATCCATTACCGACAAGGCTACTTAGTGGTGATGTAGCACCTTTTTGTCTTGGAGACCTCCAGGTAGTAAGAAGTCCCATTTCCTGCCCTATACACTCATCCCACAAATGATACATGGGTGTGAAAGAAATCGGTTGTGTGGCAGAGTGGAAAGGGCAGGTATTTTGGAGAGTCTCACCTTGCTTTTTTGATCCCTGCTCTGCCATTTACCAGCTCTGAACCCTTAGTCATGTTACATACCTTTTCTGAGCCTCTGGTTCCTCATGGAAAATGAGGATAAAGATACAGTTTCTCACTTGCAGAGTTAGTAGGAAAATGAAATGAGGTAATGAACACAAGACTCTTAGCACAGGGCACACTCCACTGCAGGTGCTCTAGAAGTAGCTATTGTCATGAAAGTGCTCCTATTGGTAAGAATATATTGCATTTTGATGAAGTAAGCAGTTCTTACTGTGAGATGTCTTTTGGTTAAAATGGAGGTATGGACCTCCCACCTTTTTGTTCCATTGAGTAGATCAGCTGTGGGAAAAGTTTGATTTTTCAAAGAAATCAAAGAAATATTTGATTTCCCTGCTACTTATACCTTAATTCATTAAATCGTTTAATGAAGGCCTACTGGATGCTGTGCACTGTTCTGGATGCCTGAATCTAGAAGAAACAACAAAAAAGCAAAGAGGCGATGTGATGGAGAGGAAAGAACATGGGTTCCGGCATGGGCGAATGTAGCGTCCCATTCTGGCTCTGCTATTTACTAGTATTCTGTGATTTGGGCATGTTATTTAACATCTCTGAGACTAGTTTGTGGATTTCTAAAATGTGGACAATAGTACATGCCTCACAAGGCTGTGATAACAGATAAAAGGCAGTTGTAATCTGGGATGATATTCAAAATATTTACTAACCAGTATGGGAAGGGCATTGACTAATCAGAAAGAACCAGCTTGGGGCTTCCCTGGTGGCGCAGTGGTTGAGACTCCGCCTGCTGATGCAGGGGACACGGGTTTGTGCCCCGGTCCGGGAAGATCCCACATGCCGCGGAGCGGCTGGGCCCGTGAGCCATGGCCGCTGAGCCTGTGCATCCGGAGCCTGTGCTCCGCAATGGGAGAGGCCACAACGGTGAGAGGCCCGTGTACCGCAAAAGAGAAAAAAAAAAAGAAAGAAAGAACCAGCTGTAGAAAACCAGTAAACTAGTAGGTATCAGTGTATCAGTAGAATGCAAGCCCTTCTAGACACCCTGCTAGAAGCCCAGTGCCTAGCATTTAGTAGGGAAGAGCCCAGGTTTTAGTTTGGGGGTTGTACTGTTTATATTTTTAATTTTCTATATATTATGATATTTTGACATCTTAAAAACCCTTCTGGCTGGAGAGAGACTGGCCCTTCAGGGACTAGCCAATTCTTAGAGATAGCAAAGGGCTCAGCTGGGAACATGCCTTTGATAAAGCAGGCTAACCAGTCCAGAGCCATACCTCCTCCATCTGACCTGGACACCCAGGATGCAATATTCTCCTACCCTAATCATCCCAGAGCTCCCTACCAGACAGCTAGGGACTGCCGTATAGCTTAAAGCCTGAAGATACTGTTCAAAGTAGCCAATCCTAAAATGTTTTCCCTGCCTTGCCTTTCTTGAGGAAACCCCCAGTTAAGACTCTGTTCTAGACTTTTCCTTCCTCCTGTCTTCTGCCTCCTGACTGACACCCAGTGCTCCCGCCTGAGACCCTGTGCAGCACATGGTGCCTCCTGTTTCTGGGTCTTGTAAGTATAATCACCTTAGTTTTCCTGAGCCTCTCCTGACTGACCATCACATAAAGAACAAAGAACAGGAGTGGATGTATAAACGATTGCCACACAGTCTGAAACGTGCTATAATGAAAGTGCATAAACGGGCAAAGTGAGCGCAGTGTAGGGAGCCACTAACCTAACTGGGGGAGTCCAGAAATGATAAAGAAAAGAAAAGCTGAGCATTGAAGGATGAGGAGGAGGGTGTGTCAGGACTGAGATAACCGTGCAGAGAGAAAAGCGTGCCCCACAGCATGAAAGTACACACACATACAACGTGTTTCAGGAGGAATAGGGCATGGTGGGCTGGGAGGGGGTTCGAGGCTGGGCAAAGGATAAAACTGGAGATGTAGGTAGGGGCTTGATCTTGAAGGACCTTTGAAGCGACTTTGTTGCAGCGTGAGAAGCCATTGCAGAGAGGGAGATGGAGGATGGAGGAAGACCAGTGAGGGAGGTGGCTGTGTCAGTCGGCGGTGAGACACGAGTCACTGAACTGTGGAGGGCATCCCATAGGCAAGCAGGGCACAGACACCTGAGATGGAGTCTAGTCATGGACTAGATGGAACCAAGTCAGTGATTGGATATAGTGGGGAGGGAAGGAAGCAGCTGAAGACAACTCCTGGGTCTAGCTTACGTGACAGCTGCACGTTGGCATTCCAGAAGAGAGAACAGTGTTGGGGTAAAGCGCTTCTCTCCTGTTTGTGTAACTGCATCATTCCCCTGCCTACCAGGTCAAGGGATGCTTTTTTTTTTTTTTTTTTCATCTCACAGCTGTAAATATTTCATGCCAGTGGCCATGTTTCTGTTTTATTTTGGGAATAGCACTTCAACTGGTTTCTCAGTTTAAATGACTCAGGGACTGAAGGGCCATTTTTGTCTTCGGGGGTATGTTTGGTGGCGAAGATGGTAGACAGTTGGGTGTGGGTGAGGACAGGTAGCGCCTGAGGTCTTGCAGCTTAGAAGTAACATCTAGTCATTTGAGGATTACACTGCCAAAGGTGTGTGGGTGTATCTTTGAAGAAACAAAACAAAACAAAAAGCATGACCAGCAATCTGATCTATGCTAGGTGTCTATGAAAATCATTCTTTTATTTATTGCCTTACCTCTTGGAACTGCCTTACTGGCCTCAGAAATGACCCCTTTGTTAAAGTAAACTTCCCCATTGCTCTCAGGGGGTGGTTGGTCAACTTGTCAGTTGATGGGGTTTGAGGGGAGGAGTTTGGGGTCACTGTCCTGTTACACCGATTCATTTAAAAATTGGCCTTTTGAAAAAAAAAAAAAAAAAATTGGCCTTTTGTTTCCTCTCTTCCCCATCCTTGGTGGCAGCCAGTAATCGTGCCTTCCCAGGGCTGAGGAGTGTGCAGAAAGCCCCTGGTTTGTGTGATCCGACAGGATCATTTCTGAACAGAGAGGCTGCACACAGGCCAGGCCCTGCTCTCGCCTTCCTGCTCTGAATGCTGAAACGATCTCAGTGAGAAGATGGATTTATAAGAGGGTTCCTTTCTTATCATAATGGGAGCCTATCCAACTTTTTGATTCTAAAGAGGTTTGCAGTGGTATCTGGGGAATGTTCTTGACGGCACAATTTTCAGTTGTTTGAAGTTTCCATTTTTTAAAAAGCCTACTAAGAGCCAGGCTTCTTATGGCTGTATGTCATTCACTCCTCCTGCGGTGACTCCTGTGAGCTACACTTATTGAACTCTCCCGTGCGTCAGGCCTGCGCTAAGCACTTCACGTAGGTCGTCGGAATTCACCTTCACAGTAGCTCTGTGAGGTAGGACTGGGATCACCTCCAATCCTCCGACGAGGAGCCTGGAGTGTAGAGAGGTAAAGACACTTTGTTCAGGGTCACTTGGCTCTCAGAGGTCGGCTCAGGAGTCCAACCCAGATACTCTTAACTGCAGAGTTTGCACCCTTAGCCTTGCCGGGTAGATAATACACATGTTATCAGTTCTAAAAAAGATGAACCTGAGACTTAGAAAGGCTTAGAATCCAGAACCCAGGTCTCTCTGACTTTATGTTGTTGTCCCAGGATACCAGTTGTCTCTGCTTATACCCTGTGAACAAAGCAAAGCTTTATATGAACTGTTTTATCACAAACTGGCCCTGAATCCTGGGATCTTCAGAGGGAGCTGATGAAAGTGGTATTGGTTTATGATGTGGTGATGCTTCTGGTCTTACATCTGATTGCACCATTCTTTCTCATCCTTGCTGATAGAAAGGACATAAAGTGAGAATATTCGCATCACAAATTATTAAGTATTAAATCTCAAAGTCAGTTTGGGCCACATTACTGATCGCTGCATATCAAGGGCTGTGTCATTAAGGCCAATATATGGGAAGATTGCTACCTCTTTCTTTGGAGTTTACAACCTTCAGAGAAACACCGGACAGCTATTTATTTTTGTATTTATGCAAATTACATATACATACAGAGTGTTAAAACATAAAAACAACATATGGGTTAAAAGAATTTCTGTAAGTGCTCCAGGCACCTCCAGATACAGAAATAGCATGGCTGCTAATAACATGGGCTCCTCAGCAAACAGAGATCGCAGCCTCAGCCACTCTCACAATCTGTGAGATGAGGGGCTCTTTTAGGGAAGGGTACCGTTCTATATTTACACGCTAGCTTTCCAGCTTCATTCATGCTGACAGATTGCCATTTTTAAAGAAGGTTGATCTGGTGGATGAGGGGAGACACTGGAGGTGACAGAACAGGACAGAGCAAACCTCGCTTGGAGGAACCAGCCTGTCCTTTGGAGGTGGAACTAGCCTAAAACACTGATCTATATCGTAAAGAAAATTTGACACACTTAGCGGAACTAGAGGCTCAAGCTTTCTAATCAGAAATGTTTAGAGGACTGCGTACAACCAGCTCCTAATGAGCCTAATCATCTCTCTTGCTCATCAGGCAGAACAGATTAAAAAAAATTAAAGAAAACCAAAGAGGGAAGATAAGAAGGAAGAATGAACTGAGGGCTATGAGAGTCCATCTGGTGCCAGCATTGTGGTTTCATACCATATTGGTAACAGCCAGGGTACGCAGGCCTCTCACTGTTGTGGCCTCTCCCGTTGTGGAGCACAGGCTCCAGACGTGCAGGTCCAGCGGCCATGGCTCACGGGCCCAGCCGCTCTGCGGCATGTGGGATCCTCCCGGACCGGGGTACGAACCCGTGTCCTCTGCATCGGCAGGCGGACTCTCAACCACTGCGCCACCAGGGAAGCCCGAGAGACTATTCTTAATTTCTTGTCATAGATGAGGAAACTGAGGTTTTAGGGTTTAAGGGATTTGCCCAGGATCATGCAGCTAGGAAGTGGTACTTAGAATCTGTATACAGCTCTTTATGACACAAGGAGAAGCGAGTTCTTTTCCTACCGTAAGTGGAAAGCTTTCCTGAGAGGCCACAGCACTGCCAAATGGCCTTTGCAGTCTCTGGGTACATCTTGCATTGATACTTGGCAGAAACCGTGGAAACCAAAGGTGAGCAGTGTGGCCAGAGCCCGGCTGGGGTCTCTAGTTCTCCCTCCTTGTGGGCTGCTGGGCAAGAAGGACACACATCAGGCTTCATTTGTTCTTTGCACCACAATGCAGCCCCAGTGCCTATAGTGCAGAAGGCAGTTAATTTTCCCAATATTCTCTAATTTTTGGCATGGACTGAATGCAGCCAGAGAGACTAAGCCAGGATTGTATCAAGGACTTCTGCCTGTGTCTGTGCGGAGGGATGTGCAGTTGCCATAGCAGCAATCAATCTGCTAAATAACTGGTAGCATAAACTGATTCAAAGGCAAAAAGACTGATTTGGGTCAGGGAATCACACTCTATAAAAAACAGCGTCTCTGTGACTTCTGAGGGTATTTTCGCCTTTATGGTTGGCCCTGGAAATGCACACTGAGTGAATGCTCAGAGGCAACAGGGGTGTGTGTGCCTCAAGAGATGAGCACTGTGCTGCTTCTGGGTAGTTAGAATAGGGAATTCCGTGGAACGTGCTGTAAAATTGCTCTTCTGCTGCATAGCAATTCCCAGAGGCTTAGGACCAGTAACTAGCAAAAAGATCATGGTATCCAGTTACTGAGTTCTCCCCATGTCCTGGGATGCTTCTCAGTGCGTTTCAGGCATTTGGTCAACAATCTTGCAAAGTGGGCTTTATCACCACCCATCCACACTTGTGGACACCGTTGTTAATATGCCCAGACTTGGGGAACCAGCCAGGGGCGGTGGATTCAGGATTCAATCTGAGATGTGCTTGATGCAGCTGCTAGGCCCTCTCCACCCTGCCACACAGCTTCTCTTCCTTGGACTTTTCTCAAAAGGAAAGGACATTTCTTCTTGGCCACTCACATAGCAAGATTGCAGTGTTCTGATTATGCTTTGTATATTGTGAAATGTTTGCTAATTATTTTTTTTCTTTTTTTTGGGTGATACGTGGGCCTCTCACCGCTGTGGCCTCTTCTGTTGCGGAGCACAGGCTCCGGACGCGCAGGCTCAGTGGCCATGGCTCACGGGCCCAGCCACCCCACGGCATGTGGGATCTTCCCGGACCGGGGCACGAACCCGTGTCCCCTGCATCGGCAGGCGGACTCTCAACCACTGTGCCACCAGGGAAGCCCTACTAATTATTTTTAATCCCACATGAAAACTAAGTCTTAGGGCAAGAGGACTTGGTATTCCCAGAGCTAGCGCTGCCCAGTTTGGGTGATTCAGGTTGTCATACTGAAGGGAAAAAAAGAGGCTATTTTTTCTTTTACTCTGGTTTTTAGAACAGTACCAGGTATCCTCCTATCTCCATTTTGGTGTAGCCTAGCTCCTGGGTAAACCTGGGCTAGGAGAAAGCATTTCTGAACCATAGTAAGAGGTGGCATGTTATAAAGCAGAAAGCAGTGGCTTGATGTCTGTGTTGAGTTACGGGCTCTTCCACTTTCTAGCTGTGTGATCTTGGGCATTGTACTTCTATTCTTTCAGCCTAGTCTCCACTCTGTAAAAAGGGGATGATAGTGATGGTGATACCACCTAACTCTCAGTTTCCTAGAAAGCTCTTTGGAGTGAGACAGAGGTAAAAATTGCCACACAACCTTTAGGAGTAAAGATGCCTGCGGATTCCTTTGCATCAAGGAGTCTATTCCCTCATCCATGAATCATAATTTTTAATTTTTGTTCTTTTGCTTAGTGGCTCTGAATTCAATGTTTGTAGCATGAATAAAGTCTAGGAAAGCACTTCAGAGAGTGCCTGTCACATGGTTATGGTTTAATAAATATTAGTTTCTTATTTAAACAAAGCTTAAAAATTATTCGATCATCCTTCACCTTTAGATCTAGTTTGTAGGTGCTAGTTAGACTTGTACTCCAGAGGAATTTGAGCCCTGGGAGCCCAGAGGAAGGAGATTAAGCCTTGCCTTTGTGTTTTCTGTTCCCTGTTTCTGACTCCGTGACTGAAAGTCCAGAGGTGAGCCGAGCACTGTGAACTGAATTCCCGTCTGGAAGTCTCACCTTTCCAGGGTCCGCTGCCACAGAGCTGGCTCAGGAAACTCTGGAAATGAACTTTATGCGGTGTGCAATTTGACTCTGCCGTGCCAGCTGGAATACACCTTTAGGAGCTGAGTAGGTGAGTTCATTTGGGGGATCCTACTGTTTTTCAGCCTCTCAGCTGAACAATCATTTCTGGTAAAAATATAGTCTTTGAGCCAGCTCTTTTCACATGGACTGTCAGTGGTTTATAAACATCATACAGGCAGGGCTGGGCTGCATTTTGAGCTTGTGACCTGGAGGTGAAAGTTCTGCCCATTCCTTCTAATCATTCTTCTTCATGAGGTGGTAGTTTTGCACTGACTTACAGCCCCTCTGGTTTTCTGTGCAGGGCCCTACTGCAATTTGTGGCTTCAGAATAAGTGCTCAGTGTTTTTCCTGTGTGTGGACATTGATTTGTTTTTTTTTTTTAAACCTGGAATACAAATGAAACCTGTGCCCGCTATCTGAATATCTCTAATTAGAAGACTTGCACAGATCTACCAATTGACTTTCATAGATTGAACCCAAGTCTGCCACTGCGTTGGAGGGGAAATGAGATTTCCTTGCCTCCCAAGTTATCTTCAGCATTTTGTCTGAATGCAGACACATTTCCCAAATTCAAGATACAACGGTAGGTAGGGAAGAGTTGCTGAGAGCCCAGGGGCAGGATGCAATCATCACACAGGTAAATTATCTGTGCTGTGAGAAAATGGAGCAGTAAATGAACCGTGAGTCTCCTGCACTGGGAGGTCATGTATGTTCCGGTGCCACACCAACCTGCTTCTCTGATTATGGTTAGAATCGAGGCTGCCATTCATGCCTTCCCTTTTTTTTTTTTTTTTGTCCCTTTTCTCTTTATATTCTGCTGAGCTTTGTTTTACTTCAGCTTCTCTGTATTCTACCAATTAAGCCCCAAATTGGCAGCTAAGACAAAATACAAATGAAAGGAAGGGGGCGGTGAGAAAATGGACAAAGGCAAATAAGAATAAAGATGAAAATTACTCCTATCTTCCCACGCCGTTCCCCTCCTGGTGGCTGCGTTGAGCAAAGGAGAGACTGAGTGTCGCATGGCAAGGAACCAGTAACTTACCAGGGTTGAACCCCTGGGCCTTCTTGACTAAAACTGTGCGGGGGGCAACGTCCATTGTTTGAGCACGTTTTCTCCCCATCTCCCCTTCGCTGCTCCAGAGCACACCTGGACTCCCCCACGTGTAACAGTATTGAGCAACATTGATCAAGGCTTACTGTATCCCAGCTTAAGAAGCACGTTTCCTAGGGAGACCAGGTTTCAGACTTCACTTGAAAGGATGATTATGGATTTTGGAGGCAGATAAAAGGGGAAGGGCAGGCCTTAAGACGGGAGATTATGCATAAAGGCGTACGGCTGGAGGTTGTTCCGGATACCCGTGTGAGGCAGGATGGTTCTAACAGAGGATAGATGGCGGGCGGTTGAAGCTGAAGTTAGGGAGGTAGGCAGGAATGACGCCATGGAGAGTGAGGTGCCAATATTAGGGGTCTGGGACTTTATTCTGTAGACACTGATACATGAAGGACATTATCAGTGTCTAGTGAAACCATTTAGGACATCTGTAGCTCATCCACTCATGGCCTATAAAATCATAGTCTACTCAGGAGGACCCTGTTTCCTTTCTCCCCCTGGTGGGTATCACTTAAGGTTGGTCCACTGCTGTAAAAACACACCAAAGCTCAGTCACTTCGTGCATTTGCTCCCTCACATTTAGTCTAATGTGGGTCAGAGCAAATGTGTGTGCAGGGTTGGGATGACTGTGCTCATCGCAGTGATTCCTGGTCCCAGACTCCTGTAGGAATGCCATTCACATTGATTATTGGCCAGAACCCAGTTTCAGTTCTGCACTTGATCAGTTGCAGGGCGGGGACTGGGAATGGGAGGAGGGAAGGTGGTGCCAGGAAAAAAGGAAGTGAGGTTTGGTGAACACCTAGCTACAGTGTACATGCATATGTCTATAGTTAACAAAGACTTTCACTTTTTAAGGGGGTCATCACCCAACCACAAGTTGGGTTTTCTGGTTTGGGGACATCCCATTGTCACAACTCTTTATTCCTTTATGAAATTCAACTAATTCAGTTTGGGTATATCGTCTGGCTTATTCACCTAGATTTTCTATTTCGGCTCCTTATAAAGAATTTGTTTTTTCATCTTTGTCCCTTCCCTACTTGGTAAAGCTCTTACAGAGTAAAAGTGTTTCTACCTTCTACTTTCACTCTATTGTAGAAGTTATGATTGTGAAGCAACCTTCAAATTGCAAATGCGAGATTGAATAGTCTATCGAAATAGTTTTCTCTATTAATTTAGTGGAATCTTAAATAGAAGGTAAATCAGAAGCCTGTGAAAGGCTGAAAAACAGGAAGACAGTGTGTTCAGATCACATTTATAATAGAAGAAACTGCAAAAATTATTTCAGTTTGATTGTATTTATCTTTAAAAACATGTGACTTTATTGGGCCTTTTATCCTAATCTGCATGTGTAACATTTGCTGTTTTCACCCTGTGCCCAACAAACTGATCAGTCTGTCAAGTAAGTCATAGATTTCGTTTTGTTCTGTCACCTCCACACGTTTATTTAATTCTATGCAATCAGGAATGTGTTATGGAGAACATAATTAGCACTGCCAATGGACCAGCAGTGAGAGTGGTGCATCTCTGTGGGGGGGGGGGGGGAGAGATGCTGCTGGGTGAGGAAATAGATTTTAGTTTCAAATTACACAGGGACAGTTGTAAACCCAAAGGTTAGGAGTTGTTAAAATACAAAATATATTTGATAATATCATTTGACAGTAGGGTTTTCTGGTTTCTCTTTTTATCCCTTCCATCCTCCTTCTCCCCTCTTCCCTGGCAGCCCATCAGTTTGGGAGAGTCACAGTGAGAGATGAGGCACTAGGCAGCCCCTTTGCCACAGGATAACTTTCCCTAAAGAAAAGCAGGTTGTTAACTCCTGTTCATCCTTCAGGTCTCAACTCAAGTGACACTGCCTCAGGGAAGGCTTCCCTGACCAGTGAGGCTGGGTGTGGAGCTCCTGCAGCCCACTTTCTAAGCATCCGTGTTCCCCATCCAATACGGAACATGCTTCATTGTCTCATAGCAGTCTCATTTTTTTTTGATATTTTTAAAATTAATTTTTATTGGAGTATAGTTGATTTACAATGTTGTATTAGTTTCTGCTGTACAGCAAAGTGAATCAGTTATACCTATACATATATCCACTCTTTTTTAGATTCTGTCCTCATATAGGTCATTACAGAGTATTGAGTAGAGTTCCCTGTGCTATGAAGAAGGTTCTTTTTTTAAAAAATTTTTTTTTAAATTTACATTGGAGTATAGTTGATTAACAATGTTGTGTTAGTCTCAAGTGTACAGCAGAGTAATTCAGTTATACATATACATGTATCTATTCATTTTCAAATTCTTTTCCCATTTAGGTTATTACAGGACATTGAACAGAGTTCCTTACTGTATAGCACAGGGAACTCTGCTCATAGTACTCTTAAAGTTGTCTTCCCGCGAATGATCCATTGTCATCCTTGTACCTAGCACAGTTCTTGGCACATGGTTGACACTCAACATAGGTTTGAATGAATGAGTGAATGAATGAATGAATGTGTAGTGTAAACAGGAGAGACTTTACAAACAGGCACACCTGGGGTTCTCCTTTGACTCTGCTGGTTCTTAGCTTCAGGTTGGTGGGTAATTTATTTAATCTTTACATGACCCAGTCACCAGAGCTGCAAAATAAAGATGGTAGGTCCTAATTGCATGGTGGTTGTGAGGATTAAGTGAGACAATGGACATGCAGCCCCTGTGAGCATTTCTATCACAGGCATGCAAATTAAGTATCAGTTCTGTAGTCTGTGGAGGGTTTGGAGCAGGAAAGTAACAGCATGAAAGTGGTGCTTTTTGAAAGATGGATCTGGTGGCCTGGTGCAGAAGAGCCAAGCGGGGGGGTGAAGAAACTGCTGCAGTGTTCTTAGTGTGAGGAGAGGAGGCCTGAACTTGTTTATAGTTACAGTCTGAGATGCCATCTCTGGGTGGGGCAGGTCACTTTGTTGAGCTATTTAAGTGGCACATGAACGTGACAGCCACTCAGTGAGCCACCTTACTGAGCTGTTGGCCATTTTGCCAACAGGTGCTGGCTTGAGTTAGTCAGGCTCATAACCAAATGGGGAACAGGGATTCATTTAGACCCTCTTAAAAAAATGAGTTTATTTTAAGGATATCCTGCAAATGAAACAGGAAGACTGTGAGAATCCAAGACAGTTACTCTTTCCCTCTGGACTCTCCCCACTTCACTGTCATGGTGGGCTGGCTTCACTCTGTATATTTACACTTTTATTTCTTGCTGATGACTTTCCAAACTCCTCTCGTCCAAATCCCACAGGGTAGCTGTTTGTCTTAGTTATCATTACCCTGTTTAGAGTGTGTTTTGTGCTAGACCAGCTCATGGGTCTTCAGCCTGGCTGGGAGTGAACATCCTTTGGGCTTTTTATTCTCCTTTGCAAAGAAAGCCACTGGGATAAACTAGAAAGGGACATTGGGGATGGAAGATAGCATGACCGCCATGCTTAGGACAGAGCAGTTGAGAGGGCATCACAATGTCCCTAGTGTTATTGGAAAAACTGGTCCTATCTGTTGGCATAAACATAGGCCTGCTGTGATGGCAGGGGCCCAGCGACATAAGCAAGAAAAGGAATGTGGCTTCAGGAACGTCTCACAGAAAAGGTAAACAGGAGATCATCAGACAGAGTATCCTGTGAAAAATGCATTTAGTACTTCAAGAAATAATTATTGGTGACTTCTTTGTGCCAAGCACTGTGCTAGGTACTGAAGACACGGTGGTGGACAAGACAGAGCACCTGCCCGCGTGAAGCTTACATCCTAGTGCTGGAAGGCAATGAAAAGGTAAGGAAATAAATACGTGATATAATATCAGGTAGAGATAAGGCTAGGAAGACAAATATGGTAGCATAAGAGATCACTGGATAAGGCTGATCCCCAATCCCATTTACTTTTCCACATGGACCCAAAGATAGACTGTATTTCCCAAATTTCCTTGCAGTTCAGCTGTGACCATTTGACTGAATTCTGGCTGTTGAAATGTGGGAAGAAGTGATGTGTGCCACTTCCGGCCCTGACCCATAAAAGCTTCCTACTTGCAGACCTCTGGGCTCTTTTCCATTTTGGCTGGCTTGGATGGAGACAACTCCCAGGACAACCTTGGGCATCCTTTGTTAAAAATAGTGGAGCCACAGGATGGGATCACTGCATGGAGGAAAGCTGCCCTACTAGGCATGCCTGCATTTTATAGTTACGTGGGTGAGAAATAAACTTTAATTTTGTTAAACCTGTGGTTCTCAGAGTAGGGTGCTTTGACCAATAGCATCAGCATCACTTGGGATCATGATATAAATGCAAATCCTTGGGCTCTGCCCTAAACATACTGAATCAGAAACTTGGAGGGGTGGGCCCTGCTGTCTGGGTTTTAACAAGCCCTCCAGATGATTCTGATACATACAGTTTAGGACTGTTATAAACCCTGGAGGTTCTGGGTTTTATCTGTTACATCAGTTGGTATTATTTTTAACTAATACAGAGAGTAATTTGAGTGGTGGGGGTAGGTTTAGCAATTTGAAATGGAGTCGTCATGGAAAGCAATTGCAATGAACTTGAGGGAACAAGTCTGGTGTATTTGCATAAAAAAGGAGATCAGTATGGTCAGAGTAGAATGATTATGGGGAAAGGGCTGGAGGAAAATAAGATCAGAGTGGAAAGCTGAGGCCTGATTGCATAGGGTCCAAGAGGCCAGGGGTGGGGCTTTAGATCTCTTTTAAGTGCAGTGTGATTTATTTATTAAACAAACTTTTTGTGAGTGATTTTTTTTTTTTTTATTGTGGTAAAGTATACATAACATAAACTTACCATTTCAGCCATTCTTTTTTTTTTTTGCGGTACACGGGCCTCTCACTGTTGTGGCCTCTCCCGTTGCAGAGCACAGGCTCCGGACGCGCAGGCTCAGAGGCCATGGCTCACGGGCCTAGCCGCTCCGCGGCATGTGGGATCTTCCTGGACCGGGGCTCGGACCCATGTCCCCTGCATCAGCAGGCGGACTCTCAACCACTGCGCCACCAGGGAAGCCCTCAGCCATTCTTAAATGTACAATTTCATGACATGAAGTACAATCATGATGTTGTGCAACCATCACCACTGTGCATTTCCAGAACTTTTTTGTCATCCCAAATAGAAATTCTGTATTCATTAAACAGTAACTCCCCATTCCCCTCTTCTTCCCAGCCCCTGGTAACCTCTATTATACTTCCTCTCTGAGTTTGCCTATTCTAGGTACTTCATATAAGTAGAATCATATAATATTTGCTCTTTTGTGTCTGGCTTATTTCACTTAGCATTAATGTTTTTAAGGTTCATCCATGTTAGAGCATATGTCAGAATTTTCTCCCTCTTTAAGGCTGAATAATGTTCCATGACATGTTCTGTTTATTCACTCATCTGTTGATGGAAATTGGGTCATTTCCCCCTTTTGGCTATTGTGAATAATGCTGTTATGAACATAGGTGCACAAGTAGGTCTGTGAGTCTGTGCTTTTAATTCTTCTAGGCCAGCAGACTTTGTAAGTGCTCTGGTGCTGTGTCCTGAGGCTGAGAAGGTGTGTAGGATGTGACCTGGTCGAGGCACTCACTACAGTGAGGGAGGAGACAAGCAAAGATCAATGGTGATCTCTTCGAGTGATAGGGTTTGCTCACGTAAAGTGCCTGGGAGGATCACCAGGTGGTGTCAGGGAAAGCTTCCTTCCTGGAGGAGGCTGTGCTGAGCTCAATCTCAAAGAAAAAATAGAAATTAGTCAGGTGAAGAAGAGAGGGAGGGGCATTCTAGGGAAATGGTGGGGCACTGAAGCAAAGAGGTGTGCATGTGTAATCCTCTGCAGAAGCCCACGCTGGCCTCACATGGATGAAGCACTGAGGGTGAGATGGGAGAGAGAGGGGTAAGAGATGAGGCTAAAGAGATAAGTGGGCCTGGCTGCACAGACCTGGCAAGGGAAGTCAAGGAGCTTGACACGATTCCGTTAGGGCAGCAGTGCTTCATCTTGACTGCATTTGAGAATCCCTCAACAGCTTTAAATAAAAGAAAACCCTCCAATGCGGAGCCTGAAT
Source organism: Grampus griseus (assembly GCF_964374135.1). Classification (NCBI taxonomy): domain Eukaryota; kingdom Metazoa; phylum Chordata; class Mammalia; order Artiodactyla; family Delphinidae; genus Grampus; species Grampus griseus. The sequence continues at coordinate 71,626,646 of NC_139000.1, read as the reverse complement.
TCCACCCTCATCGATTCTGGCTTACTTGGTCTGGGTTGGGGCCAGGACATAGGCATTTCTGCAACTTCCTGGTATTGCCAACGTGTAGCCAGGGTTGAGAAGTACTGCCTCAGGCCATGGGAAAGCTTTTAGAAGGTTTTAAGCAAGAGAGTAACAAGATGAGATTCTTTCTTCACCCCGTGTACATATTTCAATGTAAAGTGAAGTTTATGGCTGATGAGGCCTTTGGGGAAAGAGGCCCTTTCCTGTTCTCTGAGCCTCAGTTTGTTCCACTATAAAATGAAGATGCTACTTCCATCCCTCAAGGGCTGTCTTAAGGAGCAGATGGAGAGTAGAAGATGACAGTGAGGAGCCCCAGGCAGGAGCCTTTTTATACAGACACAGCTTTCCATTTGTGTGGCAGGATCAGTGACCGGGGGCCGAATCCCCCGGGCCCAGCGCTGTCTGGGGGTCCAGAGCTTCTCTGGACTTGGCGCTCTGCAGGCATCAGTCAGACTTTCCTTAGCGGAAGACTTCCTGATGAGCAGGATGCAGTTATAGTTGGTTTGACCGGAATGAGAAGTACAAGCCGATGCAGCTGTGCGTGATGGCGACGCAGGAGAGCAAGGCGGCACCTGCCTGCTGACTTGATCGCAGGCTCCATGCTGTGGTACCAGTTGTGTGGTGTTTGCTTGTTTCCATCTCGATCTGGAGGAAAAATCCTAGCGCAGAGCCCTTCAGCTGCTCCCTTCCCACCCCATCCCAGCAGGAAGACGGGTGACTGGGTTCAAGCAGCAGAGTGAGAAGCCAGATTCTGGTTTGTATCTTAGGGCATGGCACGGCAGCCCTTAATTTTCTGGGAGGGGAGTGATCTTTTTTTCTTTATCTTTACCACTCCTGGAGGGCGTGAACCATGCCTTTGGTCATTTTGTGCTTCGAGCACCTTAGGTGGACAGGAAAACGTGTGTTCAATTGACCAGGGATCGGTTAGGATTGATTGTGCTGGAAAGAGGAAGAGGGGGGATGAAGATGACTTGAGTGACCTTGAGACCTACAGAGAAATTGGCTAGGGTGGGGTCTCTGTGTCTCTCTCTCCTGCTCATGCAAGTTAGCAATATAACAACCCAGCCCTGTCCTATGTTTGTGATCGTTGTGTGTTAAAGTTGCCTCCAGAGTAGTGAAATTCCAAGCCTCCCCTACCCACTGACAGTAGAGCAAGCGTGATGTGAGAGTATCTGGGGTGGGGCACCCAGAAACACCAGCCAGGTCGGATGTATACAGCTAAATCTTGCATACCCTCGAGGCTCTTTGCATTCTATGTAAAATCTAAATCGTTGCATACCTCTGCTGTCTTCCATTCATCTAGATAATTGAGTAGTTGAGAGTAATTTGCGGGGGCATTCTAGATCCAATGGCCTAAATGTTAAAGAGGGCAGCGTTTCTGTTCTCTCCAGATCAGAAACTTCATCTTGTTAGCTGGATTTATTTTGAGGTTTTGTACTGTCCTTTCCCAATAAACTGGTTCTCCATTATTTTAAAATAACATCATGGGATTAATAGTGCATTCAGGGCAAGCATTGCAGCCTGTGGCTGTCTGTGGGACTGTCCTGGAGCCTTGACCCGGCAGGGGGCCCTGTAATTCCTAACCTCAGTAACAGGGCCTGGCCATGCATGCACGCTCAGATGACGGGCCATCTGTGCCCTGCCTGGAGGCAACTCACAAAGCACCTCACTTGACAAATTAAAGGTGAGGAAGCCTCAGGCTTCCTTGCTTCTTATGAATGTGGGAATCAGTCCCTTTTAAGTCAGGCCAGCATGAGGAAATAGGAGAAAGGACGCTACTGCAAATATACCAGATATGTTTTGTATGTTACTTCATGGCATCCTCACTGACCTTGTGAGGCAGGTATTTTTATCCTTATTTTACAGATGGAGAAATCAAAATTCCAAATAACTGAGCAACCTACCCCATCTTGCACAGCTGGACTGGTGGCACACCGGATTCGAAGCCAGGCATGATGTGCTGGGCTCCATGCCTGGGCTTTTCAAAATGTCAACCATTGACATCTGGGGATGATAATTCTTTATCGTTGGGGGCTGCCCTGTGCTTGTTGGATGTCTAGTAGTGTCCCTGTTTGTTATTCTAGATGATAATAGTACCCCACCCCAAAACCCCACATGAGACAACCAAAAATGTTCCCCTGGTGGACGAAATCACTCCAATCCCAGCTGAGAACCACTGTCGTAGAATAATACATATGTTTTCTCAATTCTCACAACAGCCCCATATACTAGGTACCATTATCATTCCCCTTTTGCAGATAAATATACAGAACCTAGAGAAACTGTGAGTTGACCCAGGTCAACTGGGTCCGCTTTGGGAATAAATAGCATCTCTGAGTGTCTTGTTTTCTTTTTCCCCAGGTTTAAAGTGGCGGATCCTGTCTTAAGACTAGGTAAGGGCAACACTAAAGTCCTTTTTCTTTGCCACTTTACCAGGAATTTGAAAAGCGTAGTGTTTGTGAGAATAACCCGGCGGCGGGGGGAGCTTGTTAGAATTCATATTCCTGACAGATTCAAATCCAGTAGACCTGTGTGGGTGCGGGAATGGGTATGATAAAGCACACCCCCAGTGACTGGGGGTGCCGTGGTTCAGGGAACCTTCTTTGAGAAACACTCAAGTACTTTGCTGTGTTTCAAGTGACCCCAAGATAAAAATTCAGGAGAAAGAATGGAGATGACAAGTGGAAATGGAAGCGGTGTGGGATGAGACCTGACATGCCACTACTTGGAGAGTTCTGTTTAATAACCAAAGAGGGTGCCAAACGTGTATTGCACCGAGTGACCTGCAGTGCCAGGATCTCCTGTAGACCTTGGGATGGTAAGTCCGATGCATTTGCATCACTCTCCATCCCCAGCTAAGGTTGACTGGGCTGCCTAGTTTGGAAGCTTAGTGCATCCTGAAATTCTAAAAATGGTTACATTTAAACAAAAACAGCTGTGTCATTTCCCAATTTCCGCTCTATTCAGATTCACACTCTGCCTTCTCGCTTCTCTTAGAGGCGCTGGGAGGGACACAAGGGTACACACACACACACACACACACACACACACACAGCCGCCTCTCTTTCACTCTCACTCACTTGAGTTCATTTCTCCGTGGAGAGGGAGTGTTTCTAGTTTTCCAAAAAGGAATCACAAACAGGAGAAGCCACACGAGCCCAGACTACAATAAAATGCTACAATATGCTTTCAAGCTGGAGCGACTCAAAAGCGGGGAAGAGAAAGTGGCAGTATAATGCCTATTTTTATCTTCAACTATAATCTATCCACTTGTAGTTTCATAGCTGTCAGGAGGGAGAAAAGGACACGTAATCAGCCCACCGCTCTCTGCTCTCATCCTCCACCCGTGTGACACAGATGTTGCGGGGTGTGCACACACACGTACTTTTAAAACACTTGTCAGAGGGTTCAATTGAACTCACACCTGAAGCCAGGTTCCTCTTCCTTTTAGAACCCATCCTTTTGTCTGTTATTTCTTGACAACCAGACAGAAGGTGAAATGTAGGGGATGAAAACCCATATTCTGGATGCCTAGGAATAATGGTTACCATTGAATGATTGGAAGCAACCGCTGTGTACCTATTAGTCTTTTCTAGCCTTGGCCAGACTGTGCTACGGGTGTGTCCTAACCTCCTGGACACTGTTCACTCATCTGGTGACTGCCTATCCTTTAGAGAAGGCAGACATGGGCGAGTGGAGATAGCACAGCCTTGGGGTCAAGCGGCCTGAGCATCTAGCCTCATTTTGCTGTGCATAAGCTCTGTGACCTCTCTAGACCTCAGAATCCTCATCTGTAGAAAGAGGATAGAAATACCTCCATGATGGATTATTGAGAGAATTCAGCAATGAATGTAAACCCTAAGCTTTATCACATGGCAGAGGCTAAGGACATGCTACCTGTTAGTAGGAGTGTTTCTGTCATTGCTGTTTTATTTGTATTAGTACTTTAGTGATGGTAGCAGCAGCAGCAGTAGTAGTGGTAGAAGAAGTCATTTGGGGTTTGATTTCTACAACTGTTGTATACTTTGTTTTCAGTGGTTACTCGCCCGTGCTGGTAGCGTAGGGTATTATGTGAGTCTTCCTCACGCATTGTTCCTACAGCATCCCTACAGGCAAGTCAGAGGAGTGACTTCCTTTAGGTGTGATGGTAAGAATTTGAAAAAGTCTGTGATGCCCTAGCGTTTTCCCTTAACTAGCTGGCGGATAAGGGACTTAAAATCTTAACAGAAAAGCTGGCTCCCTTGAAAGCTCCTGCCCCCAGAGGCTTCCTTTTAGCTGTTGCAGTGACATCTCAATGAATGGAAGGGCTGAGAGTAAGTTTGGTGATGATTCTTCAGAAAGTCATGACATTGGAGCCACACAGAGCTTGCTTTACGCACTGCCCTGCCTTTTATTAGCCACGTGAACTTGTATATGTTGTTGAACCATTCAGGGACTCCATTTCCTCATCTGTAAAATAATACCTTCATAGGGTTATGGTAAGGTTCGAAGTGTAAAAACGCTCTATAAACTCTCCGTGCCAGATAACCCGGGAGCTAGCTTTCGTGATTATTCAAGACGGCAGAGGCGTGATCCAGCCTTTTCGAGATCGAAGTCTCGGGAAACATATTAGCTCATTTGGACCCCAAACCAATTTTTGGAAATGAGGGACTAGGGTTTTCGAGTGTAGCCTGCGCTCCGCCCCCGGCCTGCACGCAGACCCCAAGCCACCGACCGCACAGTCAGCTCTTTGTCTGCAAGCTCATTAATGCGGCCACAGCTTCCACAGAGGAGCAGCTGTTGGCTGGGGTCTGGCTCGCTGAGAGGGACGCCCAGGTACTGCTGCTGCTCTGGAGCGTTTGCAGGATGCCAGATTGCCGCAACGGAGTGTCCATGTGCTTCTCTATTGTGATGCCTCAGGTCGAGAAAAAAAAGCCTGGACCCACCGAAAAGCTTTCACAGATTGAAAAGTGCACAGTTCGGGGGTGTTTAGCACTTCAGCACATGCTCTGTGACTGTGCATTCAAGGCAACGTGTCAGAAGAAATTAGTCTGCAGCGGCCACATATGTCAGCCAGCCGGTAGGAGCGTTTGCCTGACACCCAGGCTAGGGACACAGAAGAAAAGGCTGCTTACCTTCAAATCCCCTCAAGGTTAGCACGTTGGTGAGGTTGTCCAGTCTCTCGTGCTCCGCTCAGATATTGCTGAGGAGAAGCGTGAGTGTGGATAAGGAGGAATTAACTAGGCAGTGTGAAGAGAAGGTGGAATCTCGTGTCATTCACTCTTGTCAGGCAGACAGAGATGTGCATTGCACGCACTGTCACGCTTCCTCCCACAGCCCTGCCAAGTGGGCAGTATTAGTATCTGAATTTACAGATGGGACGTTCAAAGCTCAGAGAGGTCTTGTGGCTTGAAAGTCATCAAAATCAGAGAACTCCCCCAGAGATCTCTCAGAATCTAAAGTGTACCGACACTCCTTCCCTTCCATGGAGCATGTGCTTATAAGGTGTTACGGTTGATTTTCTTTTCTCAACAAACATATCAGCACTTAAATATTTGATTGTCATCTTCAAAGAAGAAACTCTGGCAGGCCCTATTCCGCAAGCAGCATTCACGCCCACACCTTACTGGATTCCTGTTGGGAGTTTCCTTCCTTCTTGTGAAGAGAGTCAGTAACAGTGAGTTACTGCCTCTTGCAGGTGGGTTTGATGAGTGGTCAAGAGGATGGTTAGGATTCTGTTGTCGAAGTCAGAGATGAGCTGAGGTCAAGGGAGCAGTGGTAGAGGCAAGAGCAGACGTAAGAGAGAATTGAAAGCACACAGTGACCGATTTGATGAGAGAGGTGAGGGGAGAAGCGTTTCCAGCTTGGGAAATTGTGTTGACAGCAGTACAGCGGCTTCCTAACTGGAAGTGGGAGGAAGAGGCACGATTTTCTTAAGGGAGTGGGGAGGTGGGAGTGGGCAGGATGTGCTCCCTTTAATACCTAAGGCATGCTGCTCTAGCATTTGAAGTTAGGAGGGCGTTCGGAGCAGCTGTTAAAGAGTTGGGAGTTGGTGGTAAATGAGCGATCAGAGGAACCGTGTGTGATGGTTAATTTTATGTGTCAACCTGACTGGCCTAAGGGATATGCAGACAGCTGGCAAAGCATTATTCCTGAGTTCATCTGTGAAGGAATTTCTGGTGGATATTAGCATTTGAACTGGTAGACTGAGTAAAGAAGATCTGCCCTCACCAATGTGCGTGGGCATCATCCAATCCATTGAGGTCCCGAATAGAACAAAAAGGTGGAGGAAGGGCAAATTCTCTCTCTCTCTCTCTCCTTGAGCTGGAACATCCATCTTCTCCTACCCTCAGACATGAGAGCTCCTGGCCTTCGGACTCCGTGACTTACACCAGCTGCTTGTCCACTCTCCTCCCGTCCCACCATCCAGCTTCTCAGGCCTCTGGCCTCAGACTGGGCATTACATCATCCGCAACCCTGCTTCTCAAGCCTTCAGACTCGGACTGAATTATTCCGCTGTCTTTCCTAGGTCTTCACCTTGCAGACAGCAGAACCTGGGACTTCTTGGCCTCCATAATCACGTGAGCCAATTCCTAACAGTAAATCTCTCTCTTCTATATATATGTGTGTATGTATGTGTGTGTGTGTGGAGAGAGAGAGAGAGAGAAATATAAATACATATGTGTATTTATGTATATATATATATCGTATCGGTTTTCTATATGTAGAGAGAGAGAAATACACATATATACGTGTGTATATATGTGTGTGTGTTTATATATTTCTATATATCTCCTACTGGTTCTGTTTCTCTGGAATGTCCTAATACACCATGAAAGGAGAGACAATGGATAGGAGAGTGAAAAATGAAGAGGAAGGAACATTGAAGCTTAGAGATGTTTAAAGGGCCTGTGAGGAAGGGGAGGGATGTTAGCAAGCCTTGAGTTGCATCCCCTCTGTTTCAAGCATGTCCTTGAAGATAGCCAGATTTAAGGTGACTAAACCTTTGTGAGAAGAGGGAGGAGAGCAGGATCATGTTACTTAGGCCAATCATCTCATCCAGGCATGGCCGAATTAAAACCATCAGAGAAGACCGGCTGATGCTAAGTGGAAATCAGATGCTAGCAGGTCTGTGTGCACGCACAGATACACACACACACACACACACACGTGCACACAGAGCACCCCTCAGCCACACAGATGATTTGGGCCAGGTAGGCTGGACTCTGCTTCGAAGGTTAAATTTGGGAGAGAAGAATTCAAGCAAATATTCATTTCTGCTTTGCCTACTGATGGGATCTCTGTTCTCTGGGATTCCGTGCTGCCAGCAAGTTCCGGAATAGCCTCAGAGCATGGAAGGAAGTAGCAGCATGGTGCAGAGCAAGGGAATAAAAGCTTGCCTTGAATCAGCCCCCTGTTAGGTTCAGTGGCACCGACATGGCAGGTCAAGGAGTTCTCCCTTACGCTTGCGTGTCTCTCTCTTCCTTGGCTGGCTGTGTCCTATGCCAGACTGCATGGACTGAGTGTGTTGATCAGGGGCCAGGGCTGAGGCCTGAAGGAGCTGGGACAGGGGAAGTCAAAGGCAGAGCTAGACCTGGACTCCTAAACACCGTGCACACTGAGCCAGGTGACTTCAGTTCTCTGGGCCTTAGTTTCCTCCATGTAAATGAAGGACTTGGTGTGACTCCACGTTTGTCCCCACTAAGAGAGACATCAGAGAATATCTGTAAGGCTTCATAGCATGTGTTAACACTCACAACATGTGAGTGTTAGGCACAATGTTAACACTCACAACATGTGAGTGTTAGGCACAATGTGTTAGGCACTCACAACAGTGAGCATACAGGTCTATTCAGACATACGTTTCACAAGTAACCCATTCTCAGTAATCTGAGATTCCCTAAACAAGGTCACAGTAGGGCCTTAATTCCTTTAATAGCTGAATCACAGAGGCTATTACCTGCAGCTGTTTTCTTCCCCAGATTTCCCTGTGCTCCCTCAGGGTTGCCACCCTTGTACAGAGGACTTCTCCTCCTTGCTTATTTGCTGCCTCTTTCCAGGAGGAAAAAAAAAGCTGCTGCAGCCTTCAAAGCTGCTTGCCATAAATGTGGACATGTGATCGAGTAATGAGGTTCATGCTGAAATCCTGGAAGACCCAGAGAGATTGAGATTGACCAGACCTCAAAGTTCTACCTTCCCAGGGACTTGCTTGCTTGATTCCCCTAAGACCTAAGTATGAGCCTCCACAGCTCCTCTCTGTGGATCTGGCCCTACTAATCATCCAGCATCATTTTCTATCTCTGTCCCCTCTGTGCACCCTACCTCAGCCACCCTGGCCCCTTGATGTTCCTTGACGGTACCAAGGATACTGCCACCACAGGGTCTTTGCACTTCCTATTTATTCTGCATGGAGCAATATTGACTCTTGTCTGGTATCACATAGTCTCTTCCTCATTTCTTTTAGGTCTCTGGTTTAAGTGTCATTTCCCTAAAGAAGTCTTTGCTGAACACCCCATATGAAATACCAACTTAAACATCTATTTTTCATACCCAGCTTTATTTTTCTTCATGGTATACGTGACACTGTCATATTTATTTACTGGCCATCTCTGCATACTAGAATGTCAGCTCCAGGAGGACAGGGGTTATATTCATTGCTTTACTCCCAGCACCTAGAATGGTGCCTGGCACAGGGCAGATTTTTTTCAAATGAATGAAAGAATAAATGAACAAATAGTTGAGGAGGCATGTGTGGCTCTGAGAGTCCTCTCTTTTGTTGGTACATACCTTCAACTCATTTATGTCATCATTGAGAAAGATAAGATCCTCATTTCCATGGAGTTTATGTCCTAGTGGTAGAGGCAGATAGTACGTACATACTTTAATTTCAGATGGTGGTGAGTGCTCTGAAGAAAATAAAGGCGAGAGATGGGAAAGAGAGTGGCTGGCTAGGGTGATGGAAATTCTTTTACATGGGGTGTTAGGAAAGGTCTCTGTTTCAGAAGATCTGGGCAAGAATTGAGGAAGTAGCAGGTGTTAAGCCTCTGAGGCTGGAATAAGTTCAGTGCATTTGAGCAACACTGAGAAATCCAGTGTGGCTGGAGCTTAGAGAATAGGAAGGGATGTGCTAGGAGCCTGGATTGGTGGTTCTAATCACCTAGGATCTTGCCAGCCATGGTAAGGAGTTTAGATTTTATTCTAAGACTAGACATCTTCCATGGAACCAGGCTGGCAGGATCACAGGTGGTTCAGGTTTCAGTGTCCACTGCCTATACTTTGCCTGTAACTCCACTGAACTTGACCCTCCTGTTGGGTCTGGGTCACACAGTCCAGAGTCTGTCCTCTGGAGAGTTTCCTTTCTGAGGGCACATGATGTCCTTTTCATCATCTGGTTTTGCTTATAGCAAGACAGTCCATCACACAAGTTTTAAAATAAATATATTTGACATTGGGAAGAGTCAAGGTCCCATTCCCATATTTTCCGGAGGGCTTCCTTACCCTTGTGTGTGTTTTCAGATTCTTAGGAGAGGGCTCTACTTCATTTCTCCCTTAAAACCAATAGTTAAATCAAGGAAGCTGATGAAAGTCCAAAGTCTAAACTCCAGGCCATGGCCTTGAACTGCATGCTTGTGTACGTATTCTTTACCTCTCTCTCCCTCTCTCAGCTCTCAATATCTATGCTTTTTCTGCTTTTCTGGTAGAAGACCCTTTTTTACTTCCCTCATTGTGTTTCTAGTGTAGGGTTGGTGACATTTGTCTACTTAGTTCAGCACATTTCCATGATTTTGAGCCACTTATAAGAACTTTTTGGCATGGGACTTCTAGAGATGCGCAGTTCATGGAATCTGAGACTTGGAAAAATCCTTAACGATCTCCACCTTTAAATGTTGTTTCTAGTAGGAGCAGTTTATTGGGGTAATTGGGTGGCAAGTTATTACCATTTCTTTGCATTTAAAAAACTTTTTTAGGCCAGCACTTTAATACTCTTTCAGGTGGTTGATTCAAATCCATTGCATGGTAACAAACTGCGCAGTGGAACGCTGGGCTGGACTGGTCTGGGGTTAGTCCGGAATAGCGGGAATCCTTTCAAAATTTGCAGAAGGATAAAAACCTGCCATTTTTAAGAAGATCATTTTCTCCAAAATTTCTCGCAAAACTCATTCTTAAACTTTGATGCCTGCTACCACTTTTCTGGTAGCAAGCACTAGCAGACAACCAAAGAAATGAACGAGCAGCAAATGAATATTAATGGAAAAATTCTGAAACAGTTGACCATGCTTGGTTTGACAGCTTGTTTCTTTGTGGACATGTGGGTCCCCAGTCTACATATAGAACTTCTCTCCTAGTAAAATTACTGGTACTTCATCTGATGGAGTTCACTGTGCTGATATTTTAAGGGGGTTGGCAGAACATGGCATTTTGCAAAGAGCATCATTTCTTCCAGGTTCTTCTTTTTCATAATTTGGGGACCATTGAGTTTTAGGGATCAGCTGAGGTCCCTCTCTTAGAAAGTCTGCAAATAAGTTTCTGTCTCTCAGCCACCAGAACCTTAGAATGTGTCTGACTAGTTTCTAAAAAGGCTGTATGAAGACGTGGCCACTTCAGAGTATTCAGGGGTGGACGTTCAAGTTCATGTGCTCATTTATTCAGCAAGTATGACCTACTGTGTTGTGCTGAGTTATGTCTGTTTTTAGCTCAAAATCACGTCCGTCTGTATCTAAGGTCTGACAGAGGAGAAGCTGGGAACCGTTATTTCCCAGGCTCCCCTTCCCTAAGCAGTTCCTAGTTAGAGTCTGCCAGTGAGAGTCACTCACGTGAGATTTAGAAGGTGGATAGAAAAAGACGCCATTATACTCCAGAGGCAGTTTAGGCAGATGTGTGGACAGATGGCAGACTCAAGGCTTGCAGGGGCTTCTGGCAAACCTGTGAATTACTTGCTCTGTGCTCTAGGCGGTGGAGATTATTGGTGTGGCCGTTTCTGAGTCCTTGACTCAGTGTTGCCGGCCTATGAAGGCAGCGGCAGCTTCTTGGAGGTTCTTGGCATTTGCAGCAGCTTCTTGGGAACCACCTGTTTCACTGCAGCAGGCAGAAATTTTCAGTGCTGGCCTATGTGTACTTTGCTGCCCCAGCCCTGAAGCCGAAGCCGGCCTCTGTACCCCGACACCAAATTATATCTTGGGGACAGAATTTTGGGTGAAGTAGAAAAGAATAGCTTTATTGCTTTGCCAGGCAAAGGGGGGCCACAGTGGGCTAACGCCCTCAAAACTGTGTGTCCTAACCTGGAGGGGGTAGTGAGAAGTTTTATAGTAATGGTTCAAAGAGGGCGTGATCAGCTCATGGACATTCTTCTGACTGGTTGGTGGTGAGGTCATCAGGAGTCAGCATCATCGGCCTTCTGGTTCAAACCGGTCTGGGGTCTGTGTGCTTGTGGGCAGCATACCGTTAATTTCTCCCACCTGGTGGGGTTTCAGTATCTGCAAAACAGCTCCAAGATACTGTTATGTGTATCCCTTGAGGAGGAGCCAGGACCCTGCCCCAAGGCTGCACTATTGTTTCTCTTGACTGTTCCTCCCTCATCTCCGTATCCACTCCCTTCCCTAATTAGCAACTGTTTGAACCTGGTCATTGAAACTCAGGCAAGGTCATGGAGGCTGAATGAAGACTATTTCACTATTTCCTGTAATCAAGAAGTGGGGGGGTTTCCCTAGTGGCGCAGTGGTTGAGAGTCCGCCTGCCGATGCGGGGGGCGCGGGTTCGTGCCCCGGTCCAGGAGGATCCCACGTGCCGCGGAGCGCCTGGGCCCGTGGGCCGTGGCCGCTGGGCCTGCGCGTCAGGAGCCTGTTGCTCCGCAACAGGAGAGGCCACAACCGTGAGAGGCCTGCGTACCGCAAAAAAAAAAAAGAAGTGGGGGACACAGAAAGGCTTTTGTGTCCAGGAGCCCCTCAGGGTCCTGCTCGGTCAGCTCTTTCATTGATGGTGCAAGCCTCCCAATCCGTGTATTCAAAGCCTTCATGTTTGGAACACTTAGAGGTTGGAGGTTTAGACACGGGTGTGGGGTTGGTCCTATTAGCCATTTTGACTACAGCTAACTTCCGTAGTCCCACAGGATATCATCAGACGGGTCAGATTCATCCTTCAAGGCGTTCCCTGAGTGTCTAGTGGTTAGGGTTTGGCACTCTCAACCTTCAACCAGCCTGGTAGTCCCCTTTGACAACACCATCTTTCTGAAAGACAGTATCTCTTTATCACATAAATCTCAAAGGACTTGAGAAGACACTAATCTGCTCAAATTTGACATCCTTGGACTCATCAAACCCTCCTCGAACCTGGTAACATTTTCAACATTACCCATACTTGGGAAATAATTCCACTTGTCTTTTTAAATTTTTCTTTATAACTCAAATTTAATGTAAAACTTGAGTGGTATCACTCCAACGGTTCTTTCAAGACTTATCAAGTTAAACATACCGAGGCATGGTGAAATCAAGCTTTTCCTAGGAATATACTCCTGGCCAGTATCTGTGTCAATTATGGGACTTAAACCTGATCAGGGAAGGGTGCTGAAAGCAGTGATGGTACAAACTTCTACTACTTCCTCTACCTTAGCTCAAAATGCACTTGACCGTCTCAAAATGGTTTCATCTTCACTGTTTCACAGAGCAAAAGCAGCACAGGAGTTCAAACAAAATAAATTTTAAAATAAATATGGGGCTTCGCTGGTGGCGCAGTGGTTGAGAGTCCGCCTGCCGATGCAGGGGACACGGGTTCGTGCCCCGGTCCGGGAAACATCCCACATGCCACGGAGCGGCTGGGCCCATGAGCCATGGCTGCTGAGACTGTGCGTCCTGAGCCTGTGCTCCGCAACGGGAGAGGCCACAGCAGTGAGAGGCCCGCGTACTGCAAAAAAATAAATAAATAAAAATAAATATGGAAATAGAATGAGGGGATTAGTTATGTAGCTTGAATGTTTAATAGATGTAGACTCAGAGCAAGCTGGGTCACTCTCCACCACTGACTAGTCCTGCTGAGTGGATCAAAATCTCTTCTGGATCAGCATCAGGATGGATGTGGATGCTGGCATTTGCCTCTGTGACTAACCGCCTCCCTCTTCTGATCAACACACTTTTCCTGAGTGTTAAAACATTCCATCAGGCTGTAGGCCAGTCATGTTATTGGGAGCATATCCAGGGCTGACGTTCCACTGCTGTACCACCTTCATGGCCCTACCAGTTTTTAAAATATTTGAAAACTTTCTTACTAGTGGGGACAGTCACTGCCCTGAGTCCTCCCATTGCACCCCACCATCCTACCACGTGTCCCCGCAGTTCAGCAGTCTACAGGTTCATGATGTCTGGCACAGCAGGGGAGCTTCCAGGATCTGCTCATTCTCATTGGCTGATACCTGTTTCATACCTGCTACTAAATATTGTTAGTATCACCCCAGAGTGCATTTGTTGATTGAAGAGTTGAAATCTCAGACAGTGACCTTATTTCCATTTCACTGTCTCCTACTCCCACCAACCAACAGCCTATCAGTAACATGTGTTCATGAAATCGTATCTACTTCTGGTTGAAAACAACCAGAGGTAGACCCCACAAGAGGCTTTTAATAGCCTGGTTAGATATTCCCTGGATCAGGGAATAAAACCTCAGAGAAGATTCCCTTGAATTCTTTTGTGTTGCAGAGAGTGAAACTATAGGGATGGGCCTTCTCTGTGGTTTGTAATATTACCGGACCCAGACATGGCACACAAAGCAGTCAGGGTGGGCCAGTGATAAAGAAGGCCCTTGAAACTTCAGTCCAGAGAGAGGGAAGGAAGGGGCATACATGGTCCTAAAAGTATTCTGGGTGCACAGGTGGTGCACACTGAGGTGGAATTCCAGTGTGTGGGGAGAGAACATTGGCTTTGCTGTGACAGACCTGATCTGAATACTGATCTGGCCGCTTCAGGCTCTGTGACTGTGGGCACTTTAATCCCATTGGGTCTTCATGTACTCATTTAAGAATGGGGCTAATTCATAGGTTGGTTGTGGGGATCACATGAGGTAATTTGCATATGCAAGACACGTAACATTCGAGAGCTAAAACAAAAAGCACAAAACAAGCAACTTGCTCTTCAAATTTCTTATTCTAGGCAGTGAGAAGAGAAGCCTGAGAAGATGCTCCTGGCCTGAGGCATTCTCTGTGTTGTGATATTTTCCTGTTTCTGTGATGGCCTCAGTGTATGAGCATATTGACTGAGGACCTTCATATGTTGAAAAGGTCATGTCCCAGGAGAAAGGAAACGAGCCCCAATGCTCTGCCTTATCACTTCGAGGAAGAGATGGCCAGAGAGAATGAACCTCCTATTCCTATCCTGGGGCCTGCTAACCCTGAGAAACCACCTCCTTGGAAAGTGTTCTGGACTTCCTCAGTTTCTCCAATGCAAACGAATACTCACCAGTGCCACAGAGACATATACTAAGGCAAGTGCAAGTTTACCAAGTTGCTACCTGAATAAGCTCTTCCTTGCATGATGGCCCCTACCCTAATCTCACAGGCTATATTCTATGGATTGTGGAAACCAGCAATGGTAGACAATGCCCTTTTAATAGTAAAGGCTGCATCATGGGGTCTTCTCAGAACCTCTTGAGCAATGAAGCTCATTTCCTATGTTTTAATCTTCGGAATATATGATTATTATCTTTAAAGTGAAGGTGACAACTACGAGCAACATCAAATACCAGTATAGATTCCTTGATAGGGAGGCTGCTGGTATATTGTGCTTTATCAGGATTCTAAGGCTGCAATCAAGGCCTTGATTGATTAGCAATGTCTGTAATGGATATGGGAAGGGATGATGGCAGTGTGCTTATCATGCATTTGCCAATCCTATTTTACTGTCTTTTTGATTCTTGTGCAAACAGTAACCTATTTTTAAGGCACAAAATAGCAGACTGAATGGATTAGAGAAGATTTTCTTAGAAAAATGATAAAACACAAACTAAAGAGATACGCGTCCCTAAGCAGAGTGTTTTACGACTTCAAATTGGAGGGTTCATTGTTATATGTGCAAGATGGATTTCCTGGTGCTTATGTCTCCATGCAATGAAAAGAAAAATATGTGTTAAGTGTGCATAATCAATACGTCCTAGCTTCTACCTCTCTCTGCTAAAGTAGGGTACATAGGCTTCAAATTTTCAATCAGTCTTTTTCTTTCCTTGGGAGTGTTCGCAGCAGTATTCTCTCCCACAATGGATGCATCCATTTCTCCCTTTTCTCTCCAGATCCTCATCTCCGTTGATGTCTGGAAGCCACTTGATGGTGTCTTGCTGCTCCAGGTACCCATGGACAACGTTTGATGTCAGTGCCAAGGATGCCATCTGCAGATGCTCCAAAAGTGTAAATCCTCAAGGGCCTGTGGCAGTTGCTATTCGGTGGGGAGATGGACACATTTTGTATCTTGGGCACTAAGACAGCACTACACGAAGTGAATCCACAACTTCTGCTTCTGCATTGCAGCCCCTGTCTTCAGGGCTCACACAGGGGACTGGGTGGGGGCCAGAGGCCACGCTAAGCTCCTGTCCCATCTCCCACAGGTGTATCCATGGTACTTCTTGCAAACCTACTTGTGCAGATTGCCAGTTGGTGGGCCTGTCTCCTTGGGACGTTAGCACTTGGACACTTAGTGTTCTTGGATAGTTTGGGCCATGAGTATTTAGTGATTTCAGGTTTTCTTTCTAATTCCTCACAGCCATTTTACTTCCAAGTAAAATGTGGTTTTTACTGTGGCATACTGGAATATCTGGAGTAGTTGGGGTATGGAAGAAATGATTGACATTTAGTTTAGACACTCTTTTGTATTTTTCATATTCCCTTTTGTTTATTTCTACCATTTGTTAATTTCTTTTATTCATTCATTTATTCAACATTTACTGCTCTGCTTGTATGTAGTACCAGGGAAAAATATTGAATCCTCAACTGGTAAATATGAATACTATAAGCGCTCTCTTCACAGGTTTCACAATTTTAGGGAGAAGGGGAGATAAATATGAAACGGAAATTCTATTGATGAGTGCAAAAGGAAACATTACATCATTTAAGTCTAGAGAATAGCCCCGGGGAGGAAAAGATTAATCCCAGGCAGATGAGGGGGAATAAATGGTATTTCTGACTTTATTTTGCCACTCAGTCCCAGACAGCAGTCTTCTGGACTTATGTTGACTTTGTCCAGCTCACAGAGATACCATTAACGAGCACGGGGCTGCCAGTATGGTTTAAAAACGAAAACAAATTTAACATCCTAAACTGGAGGAAATCTTAACTGAGAACTGCAAGGAAGAGCTGCCTTGGCATAAGCTATGTGGAATCTTAAAAGGGAGCATTGAGGCCAAGATTTGCGTTCAACAGCTAATACTTTAGAGACAAGAGTTATATATACACAAGCTCCTGTTTGTCCCTTACGGATGCATATAAAGGTTGCATCTGTAACCCATGCTTTATTTATTTACTTTTTTAGACCCTGACAATGTTATGTAAGGTGAGCATCAGGTCAAACCAAAGCACCAGGTCTGTCTGCTCACCCCATTGCAGGACTGAAAGGAAGAAGGAAGACTATGAAAGTCAGTTACCACATCGCCCCTAACTGTAGGGGTTGGTTAGCTGTAAATGTCAATCAGCCCAAACGAGGACCGTGGAGTAATTTGTTAAATAACTGAGTGAGCATGCCAGTCGGAAGCCCGCTGGATGAGAGCGCGGCATCAGTTGGAGACAAAGGAAATCGCTCGCTTGCTTTTCTCTGCATCGAGTGGGTCCTTGGAGGCTTAGAACTAGCTGGTCCAGAAAAAGCAGAGAAAGCAGAAGGAAGGAATGGGGGGAAGGAGGAGGCCAGTGGGCCTCCTGGAAATGTGAGGGGCGATAAAGAAAGGGACCCCTCGCCCACCCTGAGAAAACACACACGACCTGAGCGAGCGGAGAGTGGAAAGAAAGCCCCGGAGTCCCCAGAGAACTTGACAGAAAGCGTCTGACAGCCAGACCGACCGGCTGCACCATCTGCTTCCACGCGTCTCTCCCCAACAATGGGAACTTCTGCGGACCTTCTGCCCCGCCTCTCCCCCGCCTGGAGCACGCATTTAAATGAGGCCCGGTAACGGGGGGCGCCGCTGGCGCTGTGATCTCTCACACCCTGGGAGCCAGCCCGGCGTCCCCAACAGGAGGCCCCGAGGGGAGAGGTTAAAGTCTCGGCTGACCGGAGAGGTGATTATGGAGCTGCTCCCAAATGAGGCTGCTTCACTGCTGGTACTTGGGCATGTGTTGGGATAATTGTGCTTGAATACTTAATGCTTGATTGACTTGGCTGTTTTGTGTTTGACCATATTTTGAAACGCGATCTCACTGTTGGGGTTAGGCAATTAGCATCAAGACCACGGGTAAAACGGGGTGAAACGCAGTTCTATGGTGATTTCTGCTTCGTTCCTGGATTCAGCACAGAAAACGGAGTGTTCTACTGGGACTCATTTGCCTATATTTGGATCATCTGGAATTTTGATCTTAAAGAGGAAGTCCCTTAATCCTGAACTTCATGTAGCTGCCAACTTTGATCTTTGCATCTTTGGTTACAGCTAAGTTTTACTCGCATCCAAATGACCTTTGTTGTCCTGCGGCCGTAGAAGAATAGAAGAGGAGAGGAGAGGTCGGGGCTGAGGAAAGGAAAATTCATGCCAAGCACGAGAAAGGCTAGGGCAGAATGTGAGTGATAAGTTATGACACAGAATCCACAATTTCAAGATGACAGTTAGCTGACTGGCTTTGGTGCCCTGTCTGGTTCAGTTCCTTGGGAGTATGTCTTAATTATCTCTGTATCCCCAGCACCTAGCACAAGGCCTGGATTTTAGTAGGTATTTAGTATTTGTACTTCTGGAACATGTATATTAAAGCTAGCACAACTTCTAGGAAAATAGAGAAGGGCTATTAGCTAATTTTTAAAAATCTTTTTAATTTCATTTTTAAACGGTGAACTTAAGCATCAGTCAGGCTATGTCTCATATTATTGGGATAAAGTGTTCCAGTTAAGAATTACCAAAGGCAGGAGCTGGATCTCACTGATTCAAGATCACTTTGGGGATATTTGAAACTATTGGCTCTCTATGATAAAGGATGGCCAGGTTTCTCTTCACCCAATCTCATTCAGAGCACAAGCAGGTACTGATTTATTTAAAGAGAAGTAAGAGGAAGATTAAGTCTGGAGTAGTCAGATGACTAATTGGGTATCACTAATTCCATAAGTGAAGGCATCACAACCCATTTGTTAGATTTTATAAGAAAAATAAGAACAAGCACTGATGAAATAGATTATGAAACCTAGGTGATGAGTGTTATAAAACAATTCCACGAGTACAGAAAAGTGTGGTAGAGGTATAAGACCAAATGTTGATAACATGCGTGCAGTCTGTATTACCTTGAACATATAAGGACTCAATCTTAGCAAAGTGAAAGGGTTTGATGACTTTGGCTCAGCGGTGTGAAGTTCACATATCTGGGATATACAAACACAATTTATTTGTAAATTGATCATTAAAGTCCCTCAATCAAGGCACAACTTCTATGTTGTTCTTGTTCTCAATTAAAAATGAAGAATGATTCTTGGATTTGCATTTATTCTGTGTTCTTCACTTAGTAAAGACTTTTTCCTGTCCTGGATGTTTAATCAACTTGTTCAAAATCCGTTATTTATACTTCTTCTGTCTTTGTTTCCTCATCTGTAAAATGGGAATTTTAATAGTATCTACTTCATAGAATTGCTGTAAGGATTAAATTAAGTAATATATGTAAAATGCTTATAATTGTGCCTGGCACTTAGTGTTTGCATATATATTTCCAGTGACAGTATTTGCAGCTATTATTTAATTTGATCATCTTCTTGTTTGTTGAGGATACAGTTTCATTCGTACTTTTCTGTTTAAATACGTGTGACTCTGCTTAAGAAGACTGTAGACTTCTCCAAAAGATAGTGCAAATTTATTATAGTAAATACTTTTGTAAGGTCACATAATGAAGTATAATAATTCTCAGTCACTGCCCTAAATTTGAAATTCTAATTATGTAATTATCATAAATTTTTAGCATCTGGGGAGTCTGGGTTAAGTATTAACAAGGCTAAGTATTTTAGTGCCTCACATAAGGCAGATAGAGTAGTGAATAAGCGAGTGCGTTTGAATCTTGGCTCTTTTGGTTATTAACCTCTTTGAGCCTTGAGATTCTTTTCTTTTAATGGAGTAATAATACCTACCTCACAAAATTGAAGAAAAGATGAAATAAGATAATATACGTAAAGGACTTAGTACAATGCTTGGCCTATATAGAAAGGACACAATAAATGAATAAGTGGTAAGTATAATTATTATAGTAATTATTATTATAGCTATGATCATCATTTTCTATCACAAAAGTTGGAAGATGTGCCCTTTTTTACTCCTCTTGGGGGAACAGCATTCAGGAGAAGCTCATGGGGGACAATTTGGCATCTTAGAGAGTATGCTGTGGTCTACTGCAAAGAATCCAGAGGACATAGATTGAAATTCTTGAGATGAATGGCAGGCTTCCGGTCCCTCTTGGAAGGCTCTACAACGCTGAGATTGACTAGGATCACCTGCTCCTTCAGTGCTCTCTCTCTTCCCCAGCAATCACAACTATCATCATAATAGAGGTACCGTTTATTGACTTCCTTATATATGCAAGGACTTTATTTGCATTATTTTTAATCAGCGTAGAAAATCTGATCTGCAAGCTAGATGTTATCCCAATTTACAGTTGTGTACAAGTCACTTAGCTAGTGGGTAGCAGAACCAAGGATTCAACCTGGGTCTTTCTGACCACTAAGCCTGCCCTTTTCCCATTGTTCTCTGGCACGGTTTACGACCTTAGCACCACCTTCGACTCTATCTTAACAAGGGCCTCTAAAAACAGTTATAAGGAAACATTTTTGAGGATAATTTTTTTCTCAACTTGAGTTGTGTTTTTCTTCCTACTCTACAGAGTACAAAATTACCAGAATCCACACGTATACCTACTTGTGAAAGTAGTGTGAGTCACTGCTCTTGAGTGATATTACATATAGTTTGGCTGCAAGAAAATTAAACTCTATATCAGGAAATAGTTCCCAAGACCAGTAACTTTGGGGGCGGGGGGAAATGTATAAAAACAGATGCCAACAAAAGAGTGAAGCAAATTAGAAAAAAGTTTCCCAACCACAGAGAGTAAATAAGTATAATATTTAGTTAAAGGTTCTAAATAGGTTGAGACATACTCAAGGTCGGTCACATAGTAAATTAGTAATGGAATCAAGTCCAGCCTTTGGATATTCATTCCAGTACTTTTTCCTGACACCTCTGCAGCTTCTCAGGTACTGGGAGAGAACAACCTTTTAACAAAAATGAATGGTGGAGGAAAAAGTGTTTAAGACACTCCAGGAATAGTGTTAACTGGAGGGTCTCTAATTTTTGAGGCCTTTTGGAGGTTGCCCACACCCTTGAATCTATGTATCATGTGCATACACAGCATCTTTTGCTCTAGGTGTCCTCTCAGCCCTGAGCATACACTCCAATGGACACGTGCAAGGATCATTGATTCCAACTAAACACCTCTGCAGAGGCAACCTGAGGTGCAGCAAAATGTGTCTCTGGCAGCGTCCCTCTTTCTCTCTCATGGTCCTCTCCTTTTGATATACCTACTAGCCCTCTGGTAGCCCCTAAAATCCTCTTTGTATGTTTTATTACCAAACGTTTTGTTCTGATGTGTTAAGTAATTTTTATAAAATTCTACAAAAAATTATCTGCTAATAGTAATCACTTGTATTTGTATAGCTCATTACATTAAGTACCCACATATGCACTGTTTTCGTTTTCTCATTAACTCTGCCAAGTGGAGAAGACAGGTAGGTTATCCACATTTTACAAATAATAATAATACAAGGGGGCTTCCCTGGTGGCGCAGTGGTTCAGAGTCTGCCTGCCGATGCAGGGGACATGGGTTCGTGCCCCGGTCCGGGAAGATCCCACATGCCGCGGAGCGGCTGGGCCCGTGAGCCATGGCCGCTGAGCCTGCGCCTCCGGAGCCTGTGCTTCGCAACGGGAGAGGCCACAACAGTGAGAGGCCTGCATACCGCAAAAACAAACAAAAAACAACAACAACAAAAATAATAATAATACAGGGTTGGAAGGGTTAAAAGACTTGCCCAGAGTCACACTGGGCAGTGAGCAGTGGCATCACATGGAGCTCATGTCTTCTGAGACCCAACAGGGCATTCATCATGGAGATGCATTTCCTCAGAGGGTAGTTTCACTTGGGGAGAAGACATACCTGAAGATGGAAAGGTGTTTAATGCACAGACTCTGACCGTGTAATTTCAGGCTTTATGGCAGCAATGAGGGAAAGGTATGCCTTGGTGGCACCTCTTGATTTATACCATGGAAGCCAAAAACCTTAATGAAGGAAGGTCATCAGAAGCATCTCTCTCTCTAAAGTCTTATCTGCCGGTAAACATTTGACAAATACTTTTCTTCAGAAAAAAGGAAGTACATTTTTGTGTGTCAGAGGTAAACAAAAGTCAGTATCAAGCCAAAATACTCAGCATTTCTTTTATTTACCATGTTCTAGAGCATTTTAATTAGAGGTTTTTAAGTTTTGAGACAGATGTTAAGCAAATAAATACATGGCATGAAATTTACAGGAAATTGGTGAGCAGCTAATGTGACAATGAAATTAATTACTGGGCATATGTTGTGCATCTGTTAGTTCAAAAACTCAAGAACTTCCCAGGTGAAATCCGGGTGAAACTGGCCCCTGTACACAGAGGGCAAGAAGAGACAGAAGAAAGAGGCAGATCACTCCAGAATGGTAGGTGGTTTTAATAAGCAAGGGAACTTACACACAAGGCTTGCCCTGGGTGGCCACAAGACGGGGTGATCTCCTCATCCACCTGCCAGAATCTTAAAAGTGTATTTAACTATGTTCAGTCTCGTATTCAGTCCAGATGGTCTTAACAACACCTTACTCTCCAGATTATGGCCGTGAAATAGCTCCTAGTGTGGGAATGGTGGGCAGAATGTACATTCCAAGGACGGGAGGGAGTGAGGAGCTTCCGACTTCCTGTGTCCAGCTTGCGGGTCAACCGGCGGTCACATCCTCTAGCTGACCTCCTTCAACGACGTCATGTTGGCTGTGGGTACTTTAGAAGATTCAATTGCATAATAATGTCTTAGGTTCTTTGGAAAATGAGGGCCAGCACTATAAATATTCTCAGATGGATATAATATCCTTATTGTTACGGAGCAAGCAACTTGTGTACCTCCAAGAAGAAAAGACGGCATAGCCATAGTTGCCAGTTGTATAAACTAAGTAACATAAGAGACAATGTTGTTGATAATTATTTTTCGTTTTTCATTTGTCTCAGGAGAATTTGTAATTGCTATGGAAGCATTTTTATGATGGTTGCTTTAAAATTCTTGTCAGATAATTCCAGTATCTGATTAATTTCAGTGTTGGTGGCTGGGGCTTGTCTTTACTCATTTACGCTGTGATTTTCCTGGTTCGTGGTATGATCAGCGATATTCGATTGTATCCTGGACATTTTGGATATTATTTTTTGAGAATTTGGATCCTATTTAATCTTTTGTTTTGGTAGGTAGTCCTCCTGTTGAGGTGTAGCTTAAGTGAGGGCTGGATGGGTGTGTATGTCCAGCTTCCTAAAGGGGCTCTGCCAATGGCAGAAGTGGAGAGCTGGCTCACATTGTTTCCGTGCAAGAGGATGCTCCCCACTTGGTCCTACTGATACCTTCCCGGTCAAGGCATCAACTTGTACCGCCTCATTGCCTCCAAGCGTTGTAAGATTATGTCTTGCTGACAACAGAGAGGGGGAGAGCAGAAGCCTGGCTCACCTGCTTTGCTGCTACAAGGGAGAAAGGAAGCTCAGCAAGGCATCCTTGACAATGAGGGAGAGGAAGGGGGGGATGAGTGCCAACTAAGCCACCTCATACCTCCTCACTGATGCCAGGTAGGCATGGTGGTTCAGCTCTCCACCAGGCTCCGGTGGCATGGATCGTAGGGAAAGTGAAGTGCCGACTAGATGTGAGTCACTGTTTATTGAGTTTCATTGCTCCCCGGTAGGGATGGGAAGCCCAGCTTGCTGCTGGACCTCACTGATGCTATCCTGATGGAGGAATCTGAGTGTTACCAACTGCTTCTGTGGAGACGAGAGATGGATGGGGTAGACTGGAAGATCGGCTTCCTACTCAGCCCCCCTAAAACCATGGGGTGGGAGAAATGCAGTGTTTCTTTTGGAGTTTGCCTGGAGTAAGGCAGTATTACCAAAAAGGTTTTCTGTTGATATAGGTTACCCCTTTCCTAGTATTTTGGCTAGGGGGAATAGGCTCTTCTTCAAGTAAATTTTTTGTCTGTTCATGGTGGTGGTTTCTGGTTTGAGGCTTCTGCCATGTCTGGAACATATGTTCTCAAATTCTTAGTTTTAAGAGAGAGGAACTCTGCCTCTCTAAGAGGTGGAAATGGGGCTACTCCATCTTGGGACTATAATAGAAGTCCCTGCAACCATTTTTAAAGAATTCTTTGACATTCAATTTGGTCAGAATATGTCCGTGGACCTTGCCGTAGGAGTACTGTGTGTGTGTGTGTGTGTGTGTGTGTGTGTGTGTGTGTGTGTGTGTGTGTGTGTGTGTGTGTGTGTGTGTGTGTGTGTGTGTACAAAGATAACTTTGAATGTTTTAAATTTTCCTTCCCTAACACCTATTTATCATCTTTTGCCTTCCTTTCTTACACACACACGCGCGCGCGCGCACACACACACACACACACACACACACACACACACACACTCTTTTGTGTTGTTGTTGATCTACCCTGCAAGTTTACTTACACTTTTCTCCTACCCGCACTCCAAGCTTACTCTAAATCTTGCCCAGTAATTCTTTGACTTAGGGTGGCTGGAAAAAAATCAAGAGCATTAGCTTTTTTTCTGCAAAAAGCTTTATTATTTACATTTGGTTCACAGCTTGGGAGAAGGCCCCAGGATGGTTAAAAAGCTGCCTAGTGGCTGCAGAGAGAGGCTTCAGGCAGAAGCCCTGACACCAGAGGGGTGCCAGAGGGGCTCCTCAAGGGGCGCCGGTCTGAGGAGGTTCCTATTCGTGCTCGAGGTTGAGCCTGTTGAGCAGATACTCTCCCAGCCCAGCCTGGGGGCCACCAGCTGGCGGAGATTAGTCGGGTGGGCGCCATCTTCTTGATGAGTTTCACCTGCTCACCCCCGGAAGTGGCTCTCCAGGAAGTCCGAGAGCTGGGAGTCTGCGCAGGCAGAACTCAGGGCGTGCAGCTCCAAAACGGCCTGGTTCACGTTCTTCTCCATGACCACGGTGGCTTCCATAGCGTCTGCGGTTTTACTCCACTCATGTTGGAACGGCTTCTGCACTGTATGTCCTGGAAGAGGGCACAGCTGCCGTGCTGGTTTTGTATCTTCAAGAGATGTATGCTTTGTACTTCCAACTTGCTGAAGAAGTGGTCCACGTCTTCCAGAGCCACATCGTTGTGGTCGAAATAGAAGCCCAGAGAGAGGTAGGTGTAGGGGGCCTGCAGATGCATGTTGACCAGGCAGTTCACTGCGGCCTCCACCTGGGTGGAATAATTCTGAGGAATCTGGGGAGGTCATGGTTGATCGACAATAGGGAGCTAAGCTCAAAAAACAGTGTTGGCTGGTCCTGGAAGCTGAAGGCGGCTGAGTGGTTGGTTCCAAAGGTTGCGATTGGAAAGGAGGTTGGAGGGTGGTCGGAGGCTGGAAGCAGGGGCGTCCCTGGGTCTGTTTCGTCTAAACACTGTTGAAGCAAGAGATAGATCTTCCAGGCCACGGGGCCGCACTGCCAAGAGTATTAACTTTTTAACTCAGGTCCCCTCATCAGGTAATCCCAAACAGCTGTCCGTTATTTTGCATCAATTTGATCATTTCCTATGGTATTGAAATTTTGTCTTAGTGGCCTTGCATGGAGAATTTCTTGAGCTAAAGACTGACTATTTACCTTTGTATCTATAGCATCTGGGCTTAGTTCCTGGTACCTCCCAGATTCTCAGTGACTATTTGTTGAATAAGGTGTCCATATAAGCACATTTTCCATTCACCCCTGCCTCTGATTCGAATCCTTTCTTTGCACACCCTCATATGCAGCTTAATTTATATGAGAGAGAAAGGTATGGCCTACATGGTGTTGGACTATCTCACTGTGCAATCTTGGTAGTTCAGTGTTTCATTTGTCCGTTGGGGTGTAATAAGCAATGTCAAAACTTGGTGGCTTAAAACAACAATGATTTTGCAGTTTGGATAGGGTTTGATTGAGCTAATCTCTGCTCCATGTGCTACCAGCTGGGGTGTTATAACTGGGGCTGGAGGATATACTTCCCAAATGGCTCACTCACGTAACTGGCAAGTTGGTACTGGCTGTTGGCTGGGAGCTCAACGGCCACCGTGAGCCAAAGGTCTTGATTATTTTCTGCAAGAGCCTCTCCACGTGGATGCTTGGGCTTTCTTACAACATGATGGCTAGATTTCGAGATGTAGAAACAGCCCAGCCTTCTTAATACCTGGCTTAGAATACTCACAATATTTCTTTCTCTGCATTCTATTGGCCAATTTAGTCTTAGAAGATACAAGGGGAAGGAATGTAAGTTGTACCTCTTTATGGGAGGAGCAGCTTGTACATACAGGGAGGGGCAGAATTATTGGGGGCCATCTTTGGAGAGTAACTTTAACTTTCTGCCGCAAAATTTCTTTATCTGTCAAATATGAAATTGAGAGAGGGCAACAATAACACATACATCATAGAGTTGCTACGAAAAGTATAGGAGATGACGTATATATTGCATTTAGAATGATTCCTGGCACACAGTAAGTAGGTGATACATTTTAACTAATTAGGATAATTTTTGTTGCTATGAGAATGAAAAATTCCTGCATGACACTAAGTTGGAGAAGAACATACTTTTTCCTCCATGGAAGTTATGATATCTTCTCATAATTCCAGTTAGACGATTTTACTGGTTAGTATTTCCTTTGACAGCTTTAATTACCATATTCTCTTTGATTTGCTTCCTCTAGACTGATTTTTTTTTTTTTTAAAGATCTCAAATCAGTAGCCCTCAAATGAAAGGAGTAACCCACAGTTCTGTAGTATAATGACTTGGTGTCTCTGTTGGAATCCTTTTTCTTTTTATACTTACTTGCAGGTATTTTTCTTACACTTTGAGAAAGCAGTCCTCTGTAGAGATAGAATGAATGATACAGGAATGACATGCCCTTGGAAACTGCTCCTGTTTCTCTCTTTGGAAACACGCGTGTGCAGTTAGTCCTTTAGGAAATTTACAGGTCAGCAGAGGTCATCAGCCAGATAAATCCAAAGAATAACCAGTGGGGGCGGATAAATTTCAAGCCAAGTAATCTCTGCATTAATGTAAGTAATTTTTTATTTCTACACCAGAGATGGGGATTGATGCTAAACAATATGAAACTACAATTATGTAAATTCACTATTTTTAGCCGTTGAAATGTTAGCCGAGTCAAACTTTTCATTCACCAGTGCATGGTGTCTTTGTAACTATCTTAATTTTATATATAAAGAAAGCAATCAGGTTTGTGCCATATTCTCATAACACTGCTAATTTCCATTCTTTTCTTTTGATTCTATGTCCAGACCTGTAATTTTTCCAAGTGATTAAGACCACAGGTTATTCCTTCTACAGCTGACATTTCCTTTCTGTGATTACTCATCTCTTTGGTTCTTTTAACAGCCATGTTTTATTAATGATCATTTACCGTGCAGTAATAAACTCTGTGTCATTTAGTTCTTCCGGAATTTTCTGATCCTTGATTACAGTGTAACATATTGCCTGATTAATTGCTCATCATTGCTGTTTTTAGCTTCTGCGTGCACTAGTTAAGGTTATTTCTTCCCGTTTTGGCTTTTCTATCCCCTGAAGATTTTCATTTACAACAACCTTATTAGTTGTCTCCAACTTCTCCCACTTCCTTTTTGCATTCCCTGATAGCACAGAGCGTATACAGAATCCCTATGAACGGTTACCATTTACTTTTTTTTTTTTTAAACATCCTTATTGGGGTATAATTGCTTTACAATGGTGTGTTAGTTTCTGCTTTATAACAAAGTGAATCAGTTATACATATACATATGTTCCCATATCTCTTCCCTCTTGCGTCTCCCTCCCTCCCACCCTCCCTATCCCACTCCTCCAGGTGGTCACAAAGCACCGAGCTGATCTCCCTGTGCTATGCGGCTGCTTCCCACTAGCTATCTACCTTACGTTTGGTAGTGTATATATGTCCATGCCTCTCTCTCGCTTTGTCACAGCTCACCCTTCCCCCTCCCCATATCCTCAAGTCCGTTCTCCAGTAGGTCTGTGTCTTTATTCCTGTCTTACCCCTAGGTTCTTCATGACATTTTTTTTCCCTTAAATTCCATATATATGTGTTAGCATACGGTATTTGTCTTTCTCTTTCTCACTTACTTCACTCTGTATGACAGACTCTAGGTCTATCCACCTCATTACAAATAGCTCAATTTCGTTTCTTTTTATGGCTGAGTAATATTCCATTGTATATATGTGCCACATCTTCTTTATCCATTCATCCGATGATGGGCACTTAGGTTGTTTCCATCTGCGGCCTATTGTAAATAGAGCTGCAATGAACATTGTGGTACATGACTCTTTGAATTATGGTCTTCTCAGGGTATATGCCCAGTAGTGGGATTGCTGGGTCATATGGTAGTTCTATTTGTAGTTTTTTAAGGAACCTCCATACTGTTCTCCATAGTGGCTGTACCAATTCACATTCCCACCAGCAGTGCAGGACTGTTCCCTTTTCTCCACACCCTCTCCAGCATTTATTGTTTCTAGATTTTTTGATGATGGCCATTCTGACTGGTGTGAGATGATATCTCATTGTAGTTTTGATTTGCATTTCCCTAATGATTAATGATGTTGAGCATTCTTTCATGTATTTGTTGGCAGTCTGTATATCTTCTTTGGAGAAATGTCTATTTAGGTCTTCTGCCCATTTTTGGATTGGGTTGTTTTTTTGTTATTGAGCTGCATGAGCTGCTTGTAAATTTTGTTTCCATCTAGCACAGAAGTTCCCAGATTGTAGTGTAACTTAGAAGCACCTAGAGGGCTTTTTATTTTTTTATTTTATTTTATTTTTACATCTTTATTGGAGTATAATTGCTTTACAGTGGTGTGTTAGTTTCTGCTTTATAACAAAGTGAATCAGTTATACATATACATATGTTCCCATATCTCTTCCCTCTTGTGTCTCCCTCCCTCCCACCCTCCCTATCCCACCCGTCTAGGTGGTCACAAAGCACCGAGCTGATCTCCCTGCGCTATGCGGCTGCTTCCCACTAGCTATCTATTTTACATTTGGTAGTGCTTTTTAAAACATAGATAGATTGCTGGGCCCCTCTCCCAGAGTAGGTCTGGGTGTGGACAGAGAATTCACATTTCTGACAAGTTCCCAGGGATGCTGATGTTGCCTCCCCAGGATCGAGCCTTGAGAACCGCTGGCATAGCAGATTAGCATAGCGGTTAAGAGACTAGGCTCTGGGTTTTGCTGATATGGGTTCAGATCACAGTTCTGCCACTTGACTTTCCAAATCACGTGACCTTGGGAAAACTAAGGTCTCACAACTTAATCTTTATAAACTGCAGTTTCCACATTTGTAAAATGGAAAGAGAACCAACCTTCTAAACTTGTAAGGATTAGGTGAATTGATCCATGGAAAGCACTGAGTACAGTGGCAAGATGTAAGCACTCAATAAAATGTTAGCTATTGGTATTTTTTAACCAGATGTGAGGAATTAATGTTCAAGCTCAATTACTAAAATTAAGAAAACGTGGCTCCTCTAACAAATTGGTCATTTATCTCTGGATCTTGATCTTTTTTATACTGCTGAGGTACAAATGCTATTTTTTTTTTTTTTAAGATTGGCCATGTGGACAGAAAGATTCAGTAGAAAGATCATGAGATTTGGAGTCAGGAAAATGCCTGGGTTCCAGTCTAGACTCTTGCTATTCCTGGCTTTGTGAGTCATAGCAATTTTCTTCATCTCTCTGATCCAAGTTTCCTCTAAATATCTTCTAAAGTGGTGATATAAATGGTAAGGACTGTTGTATGGATCGAATGAGCTAGATCATTTGAAAGTTTTTTTATTTTAATATTCAGTACAAGTATAGTTATTGTTATTTTTATTGAGAATAAAAGCATCTAGAGCAACTTTTTAAAAAGTTTTTATTGGGGTATAGTTGATTTACAATGTTGGGTTAGTTTCAGGTGTACAGCTAGAGCAATTTTTTATTGTACTTATTATCATCATGAAAATTTATCCTTCTGTAGAGTGACAATTATGGAAAACCTTTTCCATTGTAATTGTTTTGAGGTGGTGGTGACTCTAACTGGGAATTGCGGAATACTTAGATACCTGGATATGTTAGTTTCTATTAGTAACCTAGCCAGATTCCTTTCTTATTGGCTGAAATGCTGGTTCATTTTTCAGACATCTTACCTGGAAGGAATTAACATTGAATGACCATATTTCAAAATGATGCAAGAAAGAAAAAAATTATGTTATAGCTGATAATGATTGGACCAAAAGCATATTTAAGAAAACTTTGCCCCCAATGGTGTGAGTTGCTGAGTTTTGATAATAGGTTTTAGATGAAAATCAGGGGCTTATTTTCAGTTTGGGACTATAAGATTGCTTTCAGAAGAGGAAGGAAACTTCATTTAATCAAAGTTTTAATAATGTAGCACTAAACATTCTGTTAGGTGCTATGGGAGATATCAAAATGAGCCACACACACTTCATGCTTTGGATGCATTTTCTCTTGCAGAAAGCAAAACGACATACAAAAATCACTACATGTGTCATAAAGAAGGTCAAATCAGAGGGCTGAAAGCGTGTAAAGGAGGAAGAGATTATTTCTGGCTGGAGGATCAGCCCCCTCCCCCCTTGCAGGCCACACGCTGAGCCACATTAAGCCCATGTATCTGAGTATCATAAGGAACCTGGAAAGAACTTGGTGAGCACAATTTATTGACCTTCACAGAGGATTATATTTAAACCATCTCAGACAGATGAGACTCTATCCTCCACTGGGGGAAGAAATCCTTCCCTTGAAGGAGATTCTATAACCTTCTTTATGAACTCATTTCAGTATTTAACAGCCTTTGCTGGCTGCTGAGAAACCTGCTTTAACTCCCACATGGCCATCAGAATTTGTCCTCTCTGGACTTGCTGAACACAGACTTGTATCTTTATGTTAGGCAACCATCATCCTATCTCCAGGGACCCTCATGTCATTGCCTCATTAGTTGATTAAACAATTAAATAAAAAATCCTGGGGTCAGGATATAGCCCTGGTTAAGAGCATTGAGAGGCAGACAGTTTTGGACTAGAGTCCTGGCTCCTTCACTTTCTTGTCCTAGAACCTTGGGCAAGGTTACTTGAAACCTCTGAGCCTCAATTTTCCCACCCATAGAATGGGAATAATAACATATTTACCTCTTAGGGTTGTTGTGAAGATTAAATTTAAAAGATGTGTGTTTTGGGGCAAAGTACATGAAATCATTAATGTGTGACCACTTTGACCAATAAAAAATAGCAATCTTATGTGGTTCAAGCTAATCAATGGCTTAGCGAAGTACCTAGAATCTACCAAAGACTCAACATTAATAGCATTTTTTAGAAACAAAAGAAAGGATTATTGTTATTTTTTTTGTTACTACATTGTTCTCATTAATGTTATCATGGTCTACAATATCCAGGCCCAGTGCTGGAGGATATTCCTGCAGATGAACCATTACAAAATGGTGAGCACATTGATTATGGAGCTGTGTTTGATACCATAAGTGTGTGGACAATAGAGCATCTGGGTTGGCCTGCAGAAGCTAGAGAAGGCTCCAGAGAGGTGGCAGCATTTGACACTGGGCCTTGTATAGTGAGTTGGAGATTTCTAGGTAGAAAACCGATGGTGGAATCCCACACAGAAGCAAGAGCCTGCACCCAAGGCACAGAGGTGGGAGAGGATGTGGGAGATTGAGGAACCTGTCTGGATTCCATATGGCAAGTGTAAAATAGGACTCTGGGGGTGGAAGGAATTGAGAGCAGAGAGAGGAGGAGGGGCACGGCTTGAAAGAAATGGAGGTTTTATTGGAGAAGTGTCATGATGGGTTTTGCAAGTTTGAGAGGTTCTTCTGGAGATTTCGAAGAGAACGATTGGCCTGGAGAAAGTGTAGAAGCAGAGACATGTAAGAAGGCTAATGCAGCAGCCCAGCTGAGAGGTGGTGTAGGGCAGCAGCAGTGTGCTGGGAGGTGAGTGAATGAAAATGATGTATTTCCAACCTATGTTGTAAAGGTCCTAGTGATGGGAAGGCTAAGGGAGGAGGGTGATGGGGAAGTTGACTGCTGGGTGTACAGTATAGAAAATAGGAGGAGCAGGTCTACGGCATGGGAAACGGGTGGGAGAGGCGTGAGAGGATAACGAGTGAGTCTGGGGGTATGTTGCATCCCCTGTATGTGAGAGCTTTCCATTTCCTCTGATTTCCCGGAGCCTGTTGTTTCTGTTCTGACTGCAGCACAAGGTGTTAACACTCTCATGGGCACCACAGGGACTCATGAGACCCTTCCTTGTTGGGGCATTTTGACAGCACAGATTATACTTTGCTTTTCTGAGGTCACCAGGGTCTTGCCTCCCCAAGGACATTGGTCATAAATCTGTGATGAGGCAATGGTTGATAAGTAACAAAAAGTAGCTAACTTTAATGAAGAAATAGAGTGCTTACTGTTTTTAAAAAAATTTTTTTAATTGAAGTATAGTTAATTTACAATGTTAATTTCTGCTGTACAGCAAAGTGATTCAATTATACATACATATATATATATATATAGTACATTCTTCTTTATATTCTTTTCTGTTATGGTTTATCCCAGGATATTGAATATATTCCCTGTGCTATACAGTAGGGCCTTGTTTTTTATCCATTCTGTATATAATAGTTTGAATCTACTAACCCCAAATTCCTAGTCCATCCCTCCCCCATCCCTCATCCCCCATCCCCCTTGGCAACCACAAGTCTGTTCTCTATGTCTGTGAGTCTGTTTCTGTTTCATAGATAGGTTCATTTGTGCCATATTTTGGATTCCACAGTAAGTGATATCATATGGTATTTTTCTTTTTCTATGGACATGTACTTGATTTAGAATCTTGTGTTAATTTCTGCTGTACAGCAAAGTGATTCAGTTATACATATATACATTTTTAATATTCTTTTCCATTATGATTTATCATAGGATACTGAATATAGTTCTCTGTGCTATACAGTAGGACCTTGTTCTTTATCCATTCTGTATATAAAAGCTTACATCTGCTAACCCCAACCTCCCACTCCATCCCTCCCCCAACCCCTCTCCCTTTGCAACCACCAGTCTGTTGTCTATGTCCGTGATTCTGCTTCTGTTTCATAGATAGGTTCATTTATGTCATATTTTAGATTCCACAAATAAGTGATATATGATATTTGTCTTTCTCCTTCTGACTTACTTCACTTAGCATGATAATCTGTAGGTGCATCCGTGTTGCTGCAAATGGCATCATTTCGTCCTTTTTGATGGCTGAGTAGTATTCCATTGTGTATATGTACCACCTCTTCTTTCTCCATTCATCAGCTGATGGACATTTAGGTTGTTTGCATCTTTTGGCTATTGTAAATAGTGCTGCTATGAACATAGGGGTGCATGTATCTTTTTGAATTATAGTTTTGTCTGGATACATGCCCAAGAGTGGGATTGCTTTATCATATGGTAATTCTATTTTTATTCTCTGACGGACCTCCATACTGTTTTCCACAGTGGCTGCACCAACTTACATTCCCACCAACAGTGTAGGAGTGTTCCCTTTTCTCCACATCCTCTCTAGCATTTGTTACCTGTCGAGTTCTTAATGATGGCCATACTGATCAGTGTGAGATGGTAACTCATTGTAGTTCTGACTTGCATTTCTCTAATAATTAGCGATGTTGAGCATCTGATGTCTTCGTTAGAGAAATATCTATTTAGGTCTTCTACCAATTTTTGGATAGGGTTGTTTGTTTTTTGTTGTTGAGTTGTATGAGCTGTTCGTATATTTTGGAAATTAATCCCTTGTCAGTTACATCATTTGCAAATATTTTCTCCCATTCTGTAGGTTGCCTTTTCATTTTGTCAATGGTTTCCTTTGCTGTGCAAAAGCTTGTAAGTTTGATTGGGTCCCATTTGTTTATTTTTGTTCTTATTTCTATTGCCATGGGAGACTGACCTAACAAAACATTTGTACAATTTATGTCAGAGACTGTTTTGCCTATGTTCCCTTCTAGGAGTTTTATGCTGTCATGTCTTATGTGTAAGTCTTTAAGCCATTTTGAGTTTATTTTTGTATATGGTAAGAGGGTGTGTTCTAACTTCAGTGATTTATATGTGCCTGTCCAACTTTCCCAACACCACTTGCTATAGAGGCTGTCTTTTTCCCATTGTATATATATTTTTAAATTTTTATTGGAATATAGTTGATTTACAGTGTTGTGTTAGTGTCACGTGTACAGGAAAGAGCATCAGTTATACATATACATATATCCACTCTTTTTTAGATTCTTTTCCCATATAGGCCATTACAGAGTATTGAGTAGAGTGCCCTGTGCTATACAGTAGGTCCTTATTAGTTATCTATTTTATATATAGTAGTGTGTATATGTCAATCCCAATCTCCCAATTTATCTGCCCCCCTTACCCCCTGGTAATCATAAGTTTGTTTTCTACATCTGTAACTCTGTTTCTGTTTTGTAGATAAGTTCATTTGTACCCTTTTTTTAGATTCCACATATAAGTGATATCATATGATATTTGTCTTTCTCTGTCTGACTTACTTCACTCAGTATGACAATATCTAGGTCCATCCATGTTGCTACAAATGACATTATTTCGTTCTTTTTTATGGCTGAGTAATATTCCATTGTATATATGTACCACATCTTTATCCATTCCTCTGTTGATGGACATTAAGGTTGATTCCATGTTCTGGCTATTGTAAATACTGCTGCAATGAACCTTGGGGTGCATGTATCTTTTCGAATTATGGTTTTCTCCAGAAATATACCCAGGAGTGGGATTGCTGGATCATATGGTAGCTCTATTTTTACTTTTTTAAGGAACCAACATACTGTTCTCCATAGTGGCTGTACCAACTTACATTCCCACCCACAGGTTCTATGGTTTGTAGATTTTTTGATGATGGCCATTTTGACCAGTGTGAAGTGATACATCATTGTAGTTTTGATGTGCATTTCTCTAATGATTAGTGATGTTGAGCATCGTTTCATGGACTTTTTAGCCATCTGTATGTCTTCTTTGGAGAAATGTCTGTTTAGATCTTCTGCCCATTTTTTCATTGGATTGTTTGTTTTTTTGATACTGAGCTGCATGAGCTGTTTGTTTATTTCTGTTTTTATTTTCATTACTCTAGGAGGTGGATCAGAAAAGATCTTGCTGCAATTTATGTCAGAGTCTTTTCTGCCTGTGTTTTCCTCTAAGAGTTCTATAGGATCCTGCCTTATATTTAGGTCTTTAATCCATTTTGAGTTTATTTTTGTGTATGGTATTAGGGAGTGTTCTAATTTCATTCATTTACATGTAGCTGTTCAGTTTTCTCAGCACCATTTATTGAAGAGGCTGTCTTTTCTCCACTGTATATTCTTGCCTCCTTTATCAAAGATAAGGTGACCATAAGTGCATGGGTTTATCTCTGGACTTTCTATCCTGTCCCATTGATCTATATTTCTGTTTTTGTGCCAGTTCCATACTGTTTTGGTTATTGTAGCTTTGTAGTATAGTCTGAAGTCAGGGAGCCTGATTCCTCCAGCTCCATTTTTCTTTCTCAAGATTACTTTGGCTACTCATGGTCTTTTGTGTTTCCATACAAATTGTAAATTTTTTTGTTCTAATACTGTGAAAAATGCCATTGGTAATTTGGGAGGAATTGCATTGAATCTGTAGATTGCTTTGTGTAGTATAGTCATTTTCACAATATTGATTCTTCCAAGAACATTGTAAAAATTTCCATTTGTTTGTGTCATCTTTTATTTCTTTCATCAGTATCTTATAGTTTTCTGAGTACAGATCTTTTGCCTCCTTAGGTAGGTTTATTCCTAGGTATTTTATTATTTTTGATGCGATGGTAAATGGGATTGTTTTCTTGATTTCTATTTCTGATTTTTCATCATTAGTGTAGAGGAATGCAAGAGATTTCTGTGTGTTAATTTTGTATCCTGCAACTTTACCAAATTCATTGATGAGCTCTAGTAGTTTTCTGGTGGAATCTTTAGCATTTTCTATGTATAGTATCATGTCATCTGGAAACAGTGACAGTTTTACTTCTTTTCCAGTTTGGATTCATTTCTTTTTCTTCTCTGATTGCCATTTCTAGGACTTCCAAAACTATGTTGAATAGTGGTGAGAGTGGACATACTTGTCTTGTTCCTGATCTTAGAGGAAATGTTTTCATTTTTTCACCATTGAGAATGTTGTTTGCTGTGGGTTTGTCATGTATGGCCTTTAATATGTATTATGTATTAAGTAGTTTCCTTCTTTGCCCACTGTCTAGAGAGTTTTTATCATAAATGGGTATTGAATTTTGTCAAAAGCTTTTTTTGCATCTATTGATATGATCATATGGTTTTTATTCTTCAGTTTGTTGATGTGGCGTATGACACAGGTTGATTTGTGGATATTGAAAAATCCTTGCATCCCTGGGATAAATCCCACTTGATCATGGTATTTGATCCTTTTAATGTGTTATTGGATTCGGTTTGCTATTATTTTGAGGAATTTTGCGTCTATGTTCATCAGTGATATTGGCCTGTAATTTTCTCTTTTTTTGTGATATCTTTGTCTTGTTTTGGTATCATGGTGATGGTGGCCTTGTAGAATGAGCTTGGTAGTGTTCCTTCCTCTTCAGTTTTTTGGAAGAGTTTCATAGGGGTAGGTGTTACCTCTTCTCTAAATGTTTGATAGAATTTGCCTGTGAAGTCATCTGGTCCTGGACTTTTGTTTGTTGGAAGATTTTTAATCACAGTTTCAATTTCAGTACTTGTGATTGGTCTGTTCATATTTTCTATTTATTTCTTTCTGGTTCAGTCTTGGAACGTTTTACCTTTCTAAGAATTTGTCCATTTCTTCTAGTTTGTCCATTTTATTGGTGAACAGTTGCTTGTAGTAGTCTCTTATGATCCTTTGTGTTTCTGTGGTGTCCGTTGTAACTTTTCATTTTTCATTTCTAATTTTATTAATTTGAGTCCTCTCCCTTTTTTTCTTCATGAGTCTGGATAAAGGTTTATCAGTTTTGTTTATATTCTCAAAGAATCAGGTTTTAGTTTCATTGATCTTCTCTACTGTCTCTATTTCATTTATTTCTTTTAAAAAATATTTCATTTATTTATTATTCATTTATTTATTGGCTATGTCGGGTCTTAGTTGCGGCACGCAGGATCTTGGATGAGGCATGCAGGA
The DNA here is from genome assembly GCF_964374135.1 of Grampus griseus. Taxonomy (NCBI): domain Eukaryota; kingdom Metazoa; phylum Chordata; class Mammalia; order Artiodactyla; family Delphinidae; genus Grampus; species Grampus griseus. Next base: position 71,589,988 of record NC_139000.1, on the reverse strand, counting down.
TCTTTCGTTGCAGCACACAGGCTTCTCTCTAGTTGCGGCGCTCAGGCTTCTCTCTAGTTGTGGCACTTGGACTTCTGTCTAGTTGTGGCACATGGGCTTCTCTCTAGTTGTGGTGCACGAGCTCCAGAGTGTGTGGGGTCTGTAGTTTGTGGCACCTGGGTTCTCTAGTTGAGGCGTGTGGGCTTAGTTGCCCCGCAGCATGTGGGACCTTAGTTCCCTGACCAGGGATCAAACTCATGTCTCCCTAATTGTAAGGTGGATTTTTTACCACTGGACCACCAGGGAAGTCCCTCTATTTCATTTATTTCTGCTCTGATCTTTATTATTTTTTTTTACTAAGTTTGGGTTTCATTTTTTCTTCTGTCTCCGGTTGCTTTAGGTGTAAGTTTAGGTTGTTTATTTGCGATTTTTCTTATTTCCTGAGGTAAGGTTGTACTGCTATAAACTTTACTCTTAACTTCTTTTGCTGTGTCCCATAGGTTTTGGATTGTCATGCTTTCATTGTCATTTGTCTCCAGGTATTTTTTGATTTTCTCTTTGATTTTTTCAGTGACCCATTGGTTGTTTAGTAGCATATGTTTAGCCTCCACTTGTTTGTTTGTTTTACAGGGTTTTTTTCCTGTAATTATTTCTAATCTCTTAGTATTGTGGTTGGAAAAGATGCTTGATATGATTTCGATTTTCTTAAATTTACCGAGGCTTGATTTGTGACCCAAGATGGAGAATGTTGTGTGTGTACTTGAGAAAAAAGTGTATTCTGCTGCTTTTGGATGAAATGTCATTTGTCTCAAGGTGTTTTTAAGTTTCCTCTTTGATTTCATCGTTGACCCATTGGTTTTTTAGTAGCATGTTGTTTAGTCTCCATGTAATTGGTTTTTTTCCTCATTTCTTTTTCTGTGGTTAATTTCTAGTTTCAAGCCATTGTGGTCAAAAAAGGTGCTTGAGATAATTTCTATACTCTTAACTTTGTTGAGGCTTGTTTTGTGCCCTAGTATGTGGTCAATACTAGAGAATGTTCCATGTGTACTTGAATGTGTATTCTGGGTTTTTTTGGATATTATGTCCTGAAAATATTAATTAAGTCTGTCTGTTCTATTGTGTCATTTAGGATTTCTCTTGCCTTATTGATTCTCTGCCTGGAAGATCTGTCCATTGATGTGAGTGGGGTGTTAAAGTCTCCTACTACTGTTGTATTCCTCTCAATTTCTACCTTTGTGTCTGTTAGTATTTGTTTTATGTATTTGGGTGCTCCAATGGTATGGTATTTTTCTGACTTACTTCACTTAGTATGATAATCTCTAGGTCCATTAATGTTGCTGCAAATGGCATTATTTCATTCTTTTTTTATGGTTGAGTAGTATACCATTATATATATGTACCACATCTTTCTCCATTCATCTGTTGATGGACATTTAGGTTGTTTCCATGTGTTGGCTATTGTGAATAGTGCTGCTATGAACATAGAAGTTCATGTATATTTTTGAATTATAGTTTTGTTTGGATATAAGCTCAGGAGTTGGATTGCTGGATTATATAGCAACTCTATTTTTAGTATTTTGAGGAACCTCCATACTGTTCTCCACAGTGGCTGCACCAACTTACATTCCCACCAACAGTGTAGGATTCCCTTTTCTCTATACCCTCTCCAGCATTTATTGTTTGCAGACTTTTTAATGATGGCCATTCTGCCCTGTGTGAAGTTTTTTGCATTTTTCTAAAAATTAGAGTGCTTACTATTTTTAGGCACTGCTCCAAGTGCTTTCTGTCTAAACTTCGTTTAATTTTAGCAACAACTCTATGAGGTGGGTAGTACTATTAACCCCTTTTTATAAGTGAGGACATGGAAGCTTGGGGAAGTTAACAGGTTCAAGGTCATGTAACTAATGAGTGGTGAAGCCAGGATGTAAATTGAGGGGGAGGGCTCCAGGGCCTGTGTTCCTAAATTTTATGCTGGGATATGTCATTTTGCCTAGGCTAGAGAATCCTAAGTGCCCTGTCCATCAGGGTGCTTTATAATGGAATTTTTTTGTTTGTTTTTTAAATCATTTGGTCCAAATTATTTTACATAGTGTTCTGAGGTTTGCAGATTCAAAAAGACTAATTTTTTCAAAAATTTATTTTATTGAAGTATAGTTGATTTACAATGTGGTGTTAATTTCTACTGTACAGCAAAGTGACTCAGTTATACATATATTCTTTTTCATAATCTTTTCCATTATCACAGGATATTGAATATAGTTCCCCATGCTATACAGTAGGACCTTGTTGTTTATCCATTCTATATGTAATAGTTTGCATCTGCTAATCCCAAACTCCTAATATACCCTTCCCCCAACCTATCCCCCCCCACCCCCGCACCTGGAAACCACAAGTCTGTGAGTCTGCTTTTGTTTCGTACCTAAGTTCATTTGCATCTCAAAAAGACTAATTTAAAATTTTTAATTTATTTTTTGGCTGTGTTGGGTCTTCATTGCAGCACATGGGCTTTATCTAGCTGCGGTGAGTGGGGGCTGCTCTTCATTGCAGTGCACGGGCTTCTCAATGCAGTGGCTTCTCTTGTTGCAGAGCATGGGCTCTAGGTGCGTGGGCTCAGTAGTTGTGGCACGTGGGCTGTAGAGCACAGGCTCAGTAGTTGTGGTGCATGGGCTTAGTTGCTCCACAGCATGTGGGATCTTCCTGGACCAGGGATTGAACCCGTGTGCCCTGCATTGACATGCGGATTCTTAACCACTGCACCACCAAGGAAGTCCCCAAAAGACTAATTTTTAATCCATGGATTAAAAATTCTTTTGTCTAATCCATGTTCTCCAATGGGAATGATTCTGGATTTTGCTTCTAGATGATTGTATTTGGTCTGTTATTTGTTTCATTATAGATAATCTTATTGTATTTGGTCTGTTATTTTGTTTCACTTTTTAGTTTGGGACCCCTCCTTAGGAGAAGTCAGAAAGGAATTACAGTTACAGGTGATATTTTGTCTCTAAGGTAAAGTAAATAACTTGCTTATTTTAAAATTTACTGAAATAGAGTTTTCTGGGTTTTTTTTTCTGCCAAGTCATCTATATGACATGCTGATATTTTGCATTGTTATGATCCCTCCATTTCTCCTTGCTATGGATGCAGTCTTTGTGTGTCCCCAGAATTCATATGTTGAAGCGCCAGTTCCTGATGTGATGGTATTTGGAGGTGGAGGCCTTTGGGAAATAATTAAGGTTAGATGAGGTCATCAGGGTGGAGCCCCATGATGGGATTAGTGTCCTTATCAGAAGAGGGACACCAGAGCTGGCTCTCTCTTTCTTTGCCATGTGAGGTCACAGCAAGAAGGCAGTGCCCTTTAAGCCACCCAGTCTTTGGTACTTTGTTATAACAGACTGAGGAGATTAGCACAGTCCACTTGGGGGTCTTCAGTAAGATGACTCATATCTCTGCTGTGGGCCACTACAACAGTGTGACAGTCCTCACTGTAACAAAATCCCTTACCTTGGTAGCAGCCCAGTAACTGACTGATGGAAAAACCAAGCTAAAGTTTTCTTTCCGTAGTTGTGCTTTTGTGAATTACTTAGCTGGGCTTTGTCCCTCCCTGTATTTAATTGCACTCACTGAGAAGAACTATGGAGTGTTGGCATTAAGAACCCTCTAAAAGACAAAGCAGTTGATTATTCTTATCATCAAAGTAGGTGCTCAGGGCTTCCCTGGTGGCGCAGTGGTTGAGAGTCCGCCTGCCGATGCAGGGGACACGGGTTCCTGCCCTGGTCCGGGAAGATCCCACGTGCTGCGGAGCGGCTGGGCCCGTGAGCCATGGCCGCTGAGCCTGCGCGTCCGGAGGCTGTGCTCTGCAACGGGAGAGGCCACAACAGTGAGAGGCCCGCGTACCACAAAACAAAAACAAAAAGTAGGCACTCACATCAGCACACTAAGAAGCGCTGCATAGAAATAGCTTGGTGGCAGAATTGCGCTCTCAAGGGTGGATATCTTCGAGCCATCCTTGACTCTTTATAGAGCAGAAAGGCAACTGCGTACTATGCTGCAGAGTGGGGAAAATGTTGAACAGAAGGATCTCACGTGAAATTGCGAGTGGCCTTCAATGGTGGCTGTCAAAGAAAAGAGTCACAATGCTTTGCTTTCCTTCCCAATGATGGAGCTACTATCCTCAGGAAAGCCCAGTTTGCTTCTTGGCTCAGGTATTAACTGATAGTTTGAAGGAACATCATCTTTTTACCTACTTGCCTTCATATGCACTGTTTCCTCTATGAGGAAAGCCTGCCCCCCTACCCCAACCCTGCCCCCACCCTCACTTCTGGAGAATTCCTACATGACCTTCCTTACCTAAATAATAACAATGTTACTTCCAACCTTTTATGTAGTACTTACTATGTGTCTGGTAGTGTAGAGGGTGAAGGGTGGGGCGGTGGGAATACCTGCTTCAGATGCAGCCAATAAGGAGTTGCACTGTCTACAGAGAATTGAAAAACAATATTAAAACCAAAAGATAATTCTGCTTTTTCTGACCAACCTATGTTGGCAATTCTAAACAATGTCAGTAATAAAATACTTCTCCCCACTGAGGCAGACTTCCACTGAGCCCATCTTCGTCTTTGGTACCCACTCTGCTTAGGAAGGTGCTGGACACACATTTATGTATATTAACTTCCATAATTTGTCCCCATTTTACAGCTGAGGGAACTGATGCACAGAGATCGTGTGACTAATCTAAGTTTATACAGCTTGGTAATACTGCCTAACAGGTAAATGATGTGGCCATGGTTTCAGTCCAGCAGTATTAAACCATTTCACCTAACCACTAGACATCTGCCTGGTGGAATATCTAGCACACGTATAAATATACCTCTGTGAAGACACCCCTGATCCACCCAAGATATAATAGCTCCTACCTGTATTCCTCAGCACCTGTTTATATTTCTCTTACAGCACTCACTGGGTTGCAGGGCAGGAGACAGAGAGCTCCCTGAGCCTAGCACGATGGCTGCCTTGTAATAGATGCCAAATGAATGACTGAATGAATGAGTGCAGTCTTTGGTCCCAGCGCTAGAGGGATTTACATATATTTATGTATATTATGTGTATATCATGGCAGATTGGTGGAAAGCTCTGGATTTCGGTTTGAATTCAAAAACAGCCTTCGGTTCTGACTCCATTACTAATTATCTCTGAAACCCAGAATCAGGCATTTAATACATGTGGATATTTGTTTCCTAGTCTGTGAAATAGGGGATGGAATATTCTATCAATGATTTTCAGTAGTGGGAACCTGTCTTCAAACTAAACTCAAGTGGATTTCTTTTTTTCCATGGAATTGCTAATAAGCATTTTTGTAGAAAAAAACTTTTCATTTACGTATAACATACTACAGAAAGCACACAAATGAAAAGTATACAGCTTAATGATTTATCGCAGGGTCAGCACATCTGTATGACACCACCCACATCAAGAAACAGAATATTACCAGCTTCCTGGTACCTACCCTCCTAGTCAAATGTGAAACTCCCCTTGCTTCCAATATCACAGACTAGCTTTCCCATAAATGGAAAAATATAGTATATATTATTTTCTGAAGTTTTCTCTTACTCAGCATATTTGTGGGCTTCATCCATGCTGTTGTGTGTAACTGCAGTTTATTCATTTTCCTTGCTGTATAGTATTTCACTGTGTAGACAGACTACAATTTACTTATCCATTCTCCTATTTCTGAATATTTTGAATTCTTTTGAATTTTTTTAAGTATAGTTGATTTACAATGTTTCAGGTGTACAGCAAAGATTATATATCCTTTTTCAGATTCTTTTCCATTGTAGGTTATTATAAGATACTGAATATAGTTCCCTATGCTACATGCAGTAGGTCCTTGTTGGGTTTTTTTATTTTTTATTGGATATAGTTGACTAACAATGTTGTGTTAGTTTCAAGTGTATGGCAAAGTGATTCAGTTATACATATACATATACCTATTCTTTTTCAAATTCTTTTCCCATTTAGGTTATTATGGAATATTTAGCAGAGTTCCCTGTGCTATACAGTAGGTCCTTGTTAGTTATCTATTTTAAATATAGTAGTGTGTATATGTCAATCCCAAACTCCCCATTTATCCCTTACACCACCTTTCCTCTTTGATAACCATAAGTTTGTCTTCTAAGTCTGTGAATCTGTTTCTGTTTTGTAAATAAGTTCATTTGTATCATTTTTTTTAGATTCTGCATATAAGCGATATCATATGATATTTGTCTTTGTCTGACTTAATTCACTTAGTATGAAAATCTCCATGTCCATCCATGTTGTTGCAAATGGCATTATTTCATTCTTTTTAATGGCTGAGTAATATTCCATTGTATATATGTACTACATCTTCTTTTACCCATTCCTCTGTTGATGGACATTTAGGTTGCTTCCATGTCTTGGCTATTGTAAACAGTGCTGCAGTAAACATTGGGGTGCATGTATCCTTTCGAACCATGTTTTTCTCCAGATATATGCAAAAGACACATGTTGTGTCAATGTTGTGTTAGTTTCTGCTGTACAATTAAGTAAATCAGCTATATGTATACCTATATCCCCTCCCTCTTGGACCTCCCTCCCACGTGCCCCCATCCCACCCATCTAGGTCATCACAGAGCACTGAGCTGAGCTCCCTGTGCTATACAGCAGGTTCCCACTAGCTATCCATTTTACACATGGTAGTGTACTTTATGTCAAACCTAATCTCCCAATTCATCCCACCCTTCCCTTCCCCCCTGTGTCCACATGTCCATTCTGTATGTCTACATCTCTATTTCTGCCCTACAAATAGGTTCATCTGTACCATTTTTCTAGATTCCACATATATGCATTAATATACAATATTTGTTTTTCTTTTTCTGGCTTCACTCTGTATGACAGACTCTAGGTCCATCCCATCTCTACAAATGACCCAATTTCGTTCCTTTTTATAGCTGAGTAATATTCCTTTGTATATATGTACTACATCTTCTTTATCCATTCATCTGTCGTTTGACATTTAGGTTATTTCCATGTCCTGGCTATTGTAAATAGTGCTGCAGTGAACACTGGGATACATGTGTCCTTTTGAATTATGGTTTTTCTCAGGGTATATGCCCAGTAGTGGGATTACTGGGTCATACGGTAGTTTTATTTTTAGATTTTAAGGAACCTCCATACTGTTCTCCATAGTGGTTGTACCAATTTACATTCCCACCAACAGTGCATGAGGGTTCCCTTTTCTCCACACCCTCTCCATCATTTATTTTTTGTAGATTTTTTGATGATGGCCATTCTGACTGGTGTGAGGTGATACCTCATTGTAGTTTTGATTTGCATTTCTGTAATAATTAGCAATGTTGTGCTTCTTGACCATCTGTATGTCTTCTTTGGAGAAATGTCTGTTTAGGTCTTCTGCCCAGTCTTTGATTGGGTTGTTTGTTTATTGGATATTGTGCTGCATGAACTGTGTTTGTAGATTTTGGAGATTAATCCCTTGTCAGTTGCATCATTTGCAAATATTTTCCCCCATTCTGTAGGTTATCTTTTCATTTTGTCTATGGTTTCCTTTGCTGTGCAAAAGCTTTTGAGTTTAATTAGGTCCCATTTCTTTAGTTTTGTTTTTATTTCCGTTACTCTAGGAGATGGCTCAGAAAATTGCTGTGATTTATGTCAGGGAGTGTTCTGCCTATGCTTTCCTCTAAGAGTTTTATAGAATCAGGTCTTACATTTAAGTCTTTAATCCACTTGAAGTTTATTTTTGTGTATGGTGTTAGAGAGTGTTCTAATTTCTTTCCTTTACATGTAGCTGTCCAGTTTTCCCAGCACCAGTTATTGAAGTGGCTGTCTTTTCTCCATTGTATATCCTTGCCTCCTTTGTCATAGATTACTTGACCATAGGCGCATAGGTTTATTTCTGGGCTTTCTGTCCTGTTCCATTAAACTATATTTCTGTTTTTGTGCCAGTACCATACTGTCTTGGTTACTGTAGCTTTATAATATAGTCTGAAATCAGGGCGCCTGATTCCTCCAGCTGCGTTTTCCTTTCTCAAGATTGCTTTGGCTATTCATAGTCTTTTATGTTTCCATACAAATTTGAAAATTTTTTGTTCTAGTTCTCTGAAAAATGTCATTCGTAATTTGATAGGGATTGCATTGATTCTGTAGCTTGCCTTGGGTAGTATAGTCATTTTGACAATATTGATTCTTCCAATCCAAGAACATGGTATATCTTTCCATCTGTGTCATCTTTTATTTCTTTCATCAGTGTCTTATATTTTTTGGAGTACAGGTCTTTTGCCTCCTTAGGTAGATTTATTCCTATGTATTTTATTCTTTTTGATGCAGTGATAAATGGGAATGTTTCTTTAATTATTCTTTATGATCTTTTGTTGTTAGTGTATAGGAATGCAAGAGATTTCTGTGTATTAATTTTGTGTCCTGCAGCTTTACCAAATTCATTGATGAGCTCTAGTAATTTTCTGGTAGCATCTTTAGGATTTTCTATGTATAGTATCATGTCATCTACAAACAGTGACAGGTTTACTTCTTCTTTTCCAATTTGGATTCCTTTTATTTCTTTTTCTTCTCTAATTGCCATGGCTAGGACTTACAAAACTATGTTGAATATTAGTGGTGAGAGTGGACACCCTTGTCTTGTTCCTGATCTTAGAGGAAATGCTTTCATTTTTTCACCATTGAGAATGTTGTTTGCTGTGGGTTTGTCATATATGGCCCTTATTATGTTGAGGGAGGTTCCCTCTATGCACACTTTCTGGAGAGTTTTTTAAAAATCATAAATGGGGGTTTAATTTTGTCCAAAGTTTTTTCTGCATCTATTGAGATGATCATATGGTTTTTATTCTTCAATACGTCAATGTGGTGTGTCACACTGGTTGACTAGCAGACATTGAAAAATGCTTGCATCCCTGGGATAAATATCAGGGATTTGATCATGGTGAATGATCCTTTTAATGTGTTCCTGGATTCAGTTTCCTAGTATTTTGTTGAGGATTTTTGCGTCTATGTTCATCAGTGATATTGGCCTGTAATTTTCTTTTTTTGTGTGATATCTTTGTCTTGTTTAGGTATCAGAGTGATAGTGGCCTCGTAGAATGAGTTTGGGAGTGTTCCTTCCTCTGCAATATTTTGGAAGAGTTTCATAGGGGTAGCTGTTAACTGTTCTCTAAATGTTTGATAGAATTTGCCTGTGAAATCATCTGGTCCTGGACTTTGTTGGGAGTTTTTTAATCACAGTTCCAATTTCAGTACTTGTAATTGGTCTGTTCATTTTTTCTATTTCTTCCTGGTTCAACCTTGAGAGATTGTACCTTTCTAAGAATTTGTCCATTTCTTCTAGGTTGTCCATTTTATGGTCATATAGTTGCATGCACTAGTCTCTTATGATCTTTTGTATTTCTGAGGTGTTCCTTGTAAGTTATCCTCTTTTATTTCTAATTTTATTGATTTGAGCCCTGTCCCTTTTTTCCCTAGTGAGTCTAGCTAAAGGTTTATCAATTTTGTTTATCTCTTCATAGAACCAGATTTTCGTTTCATTGATCTTTTCTATTATTTTCTTTGTCTCTATTTCATTTATTTCTGTTCTGATCTTTATGATTTCTTTCCTTCTACTAACTTTGAGTTTCATTTGTTCTTCTTTCTCTAGTTGCTTTAGGTGTAAGGTTAAGTTGTTTATTTGAAATTTTCTTGTTTCCTGAGGTAAGATTGTATTGCTATAAACTTTACTCTTAGAACTTCTTTTGCTGCATCCCATAGGTTTTGGATTGCCTTGCTTTCATTGTCATTTGTCTCCAGGTATTTTTTAATTTCCTCTTTGATTTCTTCAGTGATCCATTGGTTGTTTAGTAGCATATATATTTAACTTTCACGTGTTTGTGTTTTTTACAGTTTTTTTCTTGTAATTGATTTCTAATCTCATAGTGTTTTGGTTGGAAAAGATGCTTGATATGACTTCAATTTTCTTACATTTACCAAGGCTTGCTTTGTGGTCCAGCATGTGAGCAATCCTGGAGAATGTTCCATGGGCACTTCAGAAGAATGTGTATTCTGCTGCTTTTGGATGGAATGCTCTATAAATGTCAATTAAGTCCATGTGGTCTATTATGTCATTTAAGGCCTGTGTTTCCATATTGATTTCATGTCTGGATGATCTGTCCATTGATGAAACTGGAGTGTTAATGTCCTCCACTATTATTTTGTTACTGTCAATTTTCCTTTTATGTCTATTAGTATTTGCCTTATATATTGAGGTGCTCCTATGTTGGGTGCATATATATTTCCAATTGTTACATCTTCTTCTTGGATTGATCCCTTGATCATTATGTAGTGTCCTTCCTTGTCTCTTGTAACAGTCTTTATTTTAAAGTCTATTTTGTCTGATATGAATATTGCTACTCCAGCTTTCTTTTGATTTCCATTTGCATGGAATACCTTTTTTATCCCCTCACTTTAAGTCTGTATGTGTTCCTAGATCTGAATTGGGTCTCTTGTAGACAGCATATGTAACTGTCTTGTTTTTGTAGCCATTCAGTTGGTCCTATGTCTTTTTGTTGGAGCATTTAATCCATTTATGTTTAAGGTAATTATCTGTATGTTCTTATTGCCATTTTGTTAATTGTTTTGGATTTGTTTTTATAGGTCTTTTTTCTTCCCTTCCTCTTTCGTTCTCTTGTAATTTGATGACTAACTTTAGTGTTGTGTTTGGATTCTTTTTCGTGTATCTACTGCAGATTTTTGCTTTGTTGTTACCATGAGGTTTTGATATATCTGTCTGTATATAAACAAGATTGTTTTAAGTTGCTGGTCTTTTAATATCAAATGCATTTCCAGTATCCTGCATTCGTACTCTTCTCACGATTGCTGGTGTTGATATCATTTGTGTGTAGATGATTTCCTACTTTTACCGTATGTTTGCCTTTACCAGTGAGCTTTTCCGTTTGTATTTTTTTTTTTTTTTTTTTTGCTGTACGCGGGCCTCTCACTGTTCTGGCCTCTCCTGTTGCGGAGCACAGGCTCCGGACGCGCAGGCTCAGCGGCCATGGCTCACGTGCCCAGCCGCTCTGCGACATATGGGATCTTCCTGGACCAGGGCACGAACCCGTGTCCCCTGCATCGACAGGCAGACTTTCAACCACTGTGCCACCAGGGAAGCCCTCCGTTTGTAATTTTTTTGGTCCTAGTTGTGGCTTTTTCTTTTCTGCCTAGAAAAGTTCCTTTAGCAGTTGTTGCAAGGCTGGTCTGGTGGTGCTGAATTCCTCTTTTCCTTATCTGTAAAGGTTTTGATTTCTCCACTGAATCTGAATGAGAGCCTTGCTGGGTAGAGTGTTCTTGGTTGTAGGTTCTTCCCATTCATTACTTTAAATATATCATGCCACACCTTCTGGACTGCAGAGTTTCTGCTGAGAAATCAGCTGATAACCTTATGGGGGTTGCCTTGTATGTTATTTGTTGCTTTTGGTTTCCATTCCACAGGCTGCAGGATTGTAGTTCTTTCTTCTGCTGTCTGCCCCCAATTGTTGAGGCTAGCTAAGAGGCTTGTGCAGGCTTCCTGATGGGAGGATTGGTACCTTCCCACTGGTGGGTTGAGCTGGGTCTTGTGCACCTGGCAGGCAGGGCTGTGTCAGAGACTGTGTTTAGCAGGCAGCTGTGTGCTCAGGAAGACGTTAAGCTGCGTGTCTGCTGATGCATGGGGCTGTGTTCCTACCCTATTGGTTGTTTGACTTGAGGCATCCCAGCACTGGAGCCTACAGACTCTTGGTGGGGGCCAGGTCTTGGTAAGAAAATGGCAGCCTCTAGGAGGGCTCATGCCAGTGAGTACTCCCCAGAAATGCTGCTGCCAGTGTCTTTGTCCCTGCAGTGAGCCACAGCCACCCCCACCCCCCACCTTCACAGGAGACCCTCTAATACCAGCAGGTAGGTCTGGTCCAGGTTCTAATGAGGTCACTGCTTTTTCCCTGGTTCCTGGTGTGCATGAGACCTTGTGCACACCAGGAGTTTCTGTTTCCCTCAGTCCTGTGGAATTCCTGCAATCAAACCCCACTGGCCTTCAAAGCCAGATTCTCTGGGGGCTCCTCTTCCTGTTGCCAGACCCCCAGGCTGGGGAGACAGACATGGGACTCAGAACTTTCACTCCTGTGGGAGAATTTTGTGATATAATTATTTTCCAGTTTGTGGGTCACCCACTCAGCAGGTATGGGATTTGCTTTATCACAATTGCACCCCTCTTACCATCTCACTGTGGCTTTGTCTTTGGATGTAGGATATCTTTTTTGGTAGGTTCCAGCATTTTTTTTGTTGATGGCTGTTCAGCAGGTAGTTGTGATTTTGGTGTTTTTGTAAGAAGAGGTGAGGTCACATCCTTCTAATCCTCCATCTTGTCTCCAAAACATTGTTTATCTGTTTTATTTATAGTAGTCTGTTTTATTTATAGTAGTCTGTATCTTTTAATCCCAAATTTATTCCCCCCACCCCTTTCCCCTTTGGTAACTATAACTTTTTTTCTATGTCAGTGAGTCGGCGGTTTCTCTTTTGTAAATAAGTTCATTTTGTAACATTTTTTTAGATTCCACATATAAATGATACCATAATATTTGTCTTTCTCTGTCTTACTTTACTTAGTATGATAATCTCTACATTAAATTTATGAATATTTTGGATACAAACAAAGAAAACCATACCTAATGAATTGTAATAAAACTGCCAAAGAGATCAGAGACAAACATATCTATTAAAAATTATTCATTTAAGAATGCTAATTCCCCTCTCCCTTTCTGGAAATGATTCCTTTTTCCTTACTCCAGCTGATATCTTCTAACATATCCTGTGTCTCCTTCTCACAACCATCATTCATTGGCGAGGGCTGGATCCCTGAATAATCCAAGCCAGTCACAGTTCCTGTGCTCATGCTTGCAATCCCTAAGTCCAGGACTAATTACAATCAGAGCACTCTTTTAAGATTCTGGACCTTGGAATCAGAGGGTGAGTCATCCTATGAGACTTTGTATCTGACTGGGACCATGTTCCTTTTGAGGAAGAAGTCATTGTGCAAGAGGAGAAAGTACAGCTATCACATGGCTAGGAGCAGTGTGGAGAGGTGGAGAGAATGACTGGCTTTATTTATGCCAGAGTCCCTGTCATATCTTCCTCTTCCTATTATTATTAGTTATTTGGTCCATTAAATCCCTCCTTGGCTTAAGTTAGTTCAGGTTGGTACTGTTAGAATCGAAACAAGTGTTATTAGTATAGACATGTGACATAGATCAAACTATATAAAATTGATAAGTGTGGAGTTACAGTGCTTCATTGCCTCACCTCACAGCAGCCCCTTTAAAAAAACAAAACAAAACACTGAATTGAGTGTTATTTAAGATCCAGAAGCAATTTTTGAGGAATCTTGAGGGTAGTGAGTTTTGTTAGTATAAATTACGAAAAAGTGTGTGTTAGAATCTGGAATAGAACTTTATGAGAGGCACAGTACTCTGGACACCTGCCCAGCACTTTCTTCAATGCTATCCTCACTTCCACTGTACATCATCCTCTCCCTTGACTCTCTGCATCCCTGAGCCTGGGTCACAGGGCATTACTAGTGAAAGGTGTTAACCCTGTATTCTGGCTTCAAGTACATGTGCCTGCCACATAGAAGGAACTCAGCAAATATTTGTTTTGTGATTGGTACCAAAATTCAGCACTCAATACTTAGCTGCAAGCTCTTTCCTCATTTGTAGATGATGACTTAACACATGCCTACCAACAGCTACTCCAAAATCTTTCATTCTGAAATCTACGTGATTCCCCACCCTATTTTAATGAGCAACTTCAGAGGTTCCCTTCATTCTAACAATTTCAACCTTCATGTTTATCCCACTTCTTCTCTCCAGCACACAGAATCTGTGTCCTTATTTTTCTCTCAAGCCAGATCCCATCTGAGCAATAGTGCTGTTATATTTATTCCCTCCCTCTCTGGCATCTTCAAACTCTCCCTCTTCACAGACTTCCAACACAACCTGTGTATTTCTCCTTCACCTTGAAAGAATATCTTAGTATGATTTTGGTGTTTGCTGTAGATAGCATCTGGTTACTTTTCCTTTACTGACACAGTTCTTGAATAAGAAGCTCAAGGATCTATTGATCACCTATGTTGAAACCTTGAAATACCCTCTACCCATTTCCAAGGTAAGTCATTCTACCTCCTTATTTGATCCCTGTCTCCACCCCGACTCGTCCTCTCTGTCTGTCCTCTAACTCTGAGCATTTCTGAAAATTCAGCCTGATTGCTGGGCTCTTTCTCCTGCTACAAATGTTCTGTCAGCTTCCTGGATAATGTCTGGGCAAATGACACCCAAATCATTCCTTCAACCTTGTTCTCACCTGAGTTCAGCTGTATTGTTTTAAATTACGGCCGAACATCGCCACTCAGCTATTCGATTTTCTTCCTTCAAATAAACACTTGCCAAACTGAGCTCATCCTTCTTCCATCCACACTGGGCTCAGCATGCTGAATTCCTTTCCTTCATCAGCAACACCAACATTTCCCCTCTTAGGCAGGCTTGAGAACTCCATCATTATTGACATTCCCTATCTTTCATTACACATAGTAATCAGTCACTATGACTCGCAGAGATTGTTCTTTGAAAAGACTCTGGCAGCCATGCCTTTTCCTTTTTCCTACTCCCACGCCAATCCGTGATTTCTATTAGCTGACACCATTACAAAACTCATAGAAAAATGTGGCATCTTCCTTTCCCCATGTTTTCCCTTTCCCCATGTTTTCCCTTCTTGATGGACCTGCAAATTCATCTGTCTGAAGGATATTTTTAGCTCTCAGTTATTTTCAGAACCAGGATAACTGATCAATATGAATTCCAGGAATGAGCAAGTCCTTCTGTGGCTAACTGTCCCAGATTGGCTCACGTCCTATATGCTCTTTATAACTTCTCACTTAGAAGATTCTCCCAAAGGGGTGGAGTATTTTAGAATACCTTAAACATTTAATAATAGCCATCATTCTCATCTAGAAAAGTCAGCCATCAGTCTGGTAGTCAGAAAAGTTGACTACTTACTTTTCTATATGGTCAGGAGTGCAGGGATTGTGTTTACTATTCTGTAAACACTGCAGTATATGGCTCAGAGTCTTGTAAGGATTTTAAACTTTCCGGTGAATGGATGGATGAGAGAGCTTTTAACTACCTCAGTAATACATATTATTTGTAAAAATTTCATTGTTTAAAATTTTTACGACCCTAAGAGTCAACCTTTGGGAGTTGATAGAACACACTATCTTTGCAGTTTTCTGCTGAGGAATCCGACGTAAAGAGAGGTTATGGATTGCCCAAATTCATACTTGTATTTGGCAACATGACTAAGCCCAGAAACTGATCTGTTTTTTGCAAACCAGTATCTGAGCTCGAATTTGTGCTTTCTTGGCAGGTTGGTAAGCCAGGTTTTAAAATGAATAATATTTAGAATTGAAATCTCTAAATGTGCATTTTCTCTTTTAGAATATTCAGTAGGTTCATGAATATCAGTAAAACATATTTTGTATTTTAAAGTCAGTTATTTCCTTATGAAATTTAATTGTTCCTCAACTTATAACAGGAAAACAACTTACCTAAATTCAGATATTTTAATTGCTGAAATTTTATAATATTACATTTGGAATATTGGAAATTGTAGACCTAGAAGAAATGTCTAGAAGAATCTCTCATTTTAGGACTCATTTCTCTAAGAGGGAGATATGGAAAGGGCTTGAGTGAGTACAATGTACCATTTCTTCAGGGGGACTTAAATGTACCATTTCTTCAGGGGGACTTAAAAGGTGAGTCACTTGAATGAAATGAGTTGAGATATACTAGGAAACTCTCTACTTCCTTAGCTGGTATTCTCTCTACACTGCACTTTATTTTACCTGTTACTTTTGTCTAGCATTTCCTATTTCCTCACTGTGGATAGTGTCACCTGGGAAGTACCTGAATTTATATTTTAGGAAAATTTGTACTTATCTCTCTGGTAATACAGTCCCTTCTGTTTCCTCTCTTCTAGACATTGTTCAAAATTCCTGGTCCAGGGATGTCACACAGTTATCTTGTATATTTATTTGTTGATTATTTTATTTTATTCTCCTGCTCTCCCCACCTTGACCAGAATGTAAGCTGCCTGAGATCAGGAACCTTGCTTAACCTATTCACCATAGTAGCACCTAGAGCATAGAAGGAGGGCAATAGTCATTTGTCAGATGAATGAAGGATTCATTCTTATAAAAATTTTTTCTGTCACCTCAAGTGATTCTGGATATTGGGAGGTAAACTTGTGTAATCAGTCTATCAAATTGATTCAATTTCTTCTCTGCTTTATAAGTAGGATTTTGAACTCTCAACAAACTGAACATAGAATGTACCTTAACATAATAAAGGCCATATATGCAAACCCTCAGCTAACATCATAATGATGAAAAGCTTCTCCTCTAAGATCAGGAACAAGGATGCCCACTTTCACCACTTTTATATAACATAGTAATGGAAATTCCAGTCAGAGCAATTAGGCCAGAAAAAGAAATAAAAAGCATCCAAATTGGAAAAGAAGTAAAACTGTCTCTATTTGCAGATGATACCATGTTTTTTATATATAGAAAACCTTAAAAGCTCCACCCAAAACTGTTAGATCTAATAAATGAATTCAGTGAAATTGTAGGTTACAAAATTAATATTTTAAAAATCAGTTGTATTTCTGTATAGTAACAATGAACTATCAGAGAAAATAAGAAAACAATCCCAAATACAATAGCATCAAGAAAAATAAAATTAGGAATAAATTTAACCAAGGAGGTAAAATATCTGTACACAGAAAACTATAAGACATTGATGAAAGAAACTGAAGACACAAATAAATGGAAAGATAATCTGTGCTCATGGATTGGAAGAATTAATACTGTTAAAATGTCCATACTAGCCAAAGTGATGGCACTTTTCACAGAAGTAGCAAAAGAAACCATCAACAAAATGAAAAGGCAGCCAATGAAAGTGGAGAAAATATTTGCAAATCATGTGTCTGATAAGGGATTAATATCCAAAATTTATAAAGAACTCATACAACTCAACAGCAAATAAACACACAATCAGATTAAAAAATGGGCAGAGAATATGAATAGACATTATTCCAAAGAAGATATACAAATGGCCAATAGGTACATGAAAAGATGCTCGATATCACTAATCATCAGGGAAATGCAAATCAAAACCACAATGAGGTATCACTTCACACCAGTCAGAATGGCCATCACTAAAAAGTCTACAAATAACAAATGCTGAAGAGGGTGTGGACAAAAGGGAACCCTCCTACACCACTGGTGGGAATGTAAATTGGTGCAGCCACTATGGAGAACAATATGGAGGTTTCTTAAAAAACTAAAACTAGAGTTGCCATGTGATCCAGCAATCCCACTCCTGGGCATATATCTGGAAAAGATGAAAACTCTAATTTGAAAAGATACGTGCATCCCAGTGTTCACAGCAGCACTATTTACAATAGCCAAGACATGAAAGCAACCTAAATGTCCATCACCAGAGGAATGGATAAAGAAGATGTGGTGTGTACACACACACACACTGGAATACTACTCAGCCATAAAAAAGAATGAAATAATGCCATTTGCAAAAACATGGATGAACTTAGAGATTATAATACAAAGTGAAGTAAGTCAGAAAGAGAAAGACAGATACCATAGGATATCACTTATATGTGGAATTTAACGTATGACACAAACTTATTTACGAAACAGACTCACAGACGGAGAAAACAAACTTATGGCTACCAAAGGGGAAAGGGGTGAGGGAGGGATAAATTAGGAGTTTGAGAGTAAGCATATACAATCTACTATATATAAAAAATAGATAAACAACAAGGTCCTACTGTATAGCACAGGGAACTATTGATATATTCAATATCTTATAATAAACCCTAATGAAAAAGAATATATCTGAATCCCTGCTGTACACCAGAAACTAACACAACATTGTAAATCAACTATACTTCAATAAAAAAATCTTTTTTAAAGACAAGAGATAACAAATATTGGTGAGGCTGTGGAGAAAATGGAACCCTTTTGCACTGTTAGTGTGAATGTAAATTGGTGCAGCCACTATGGAAAACAGTATGGATGGTCCTCAGGAAATTAAAACTAGAACTACCATATTATCTGTCAATCCCCCTTCTAGGTATGTATTCCAAAGGAAATGAAAAACAGCATTTTGAAGAGTCATTAGCACCCCTATGTTTATTGCAGTATTATTAACAATAGCTAAAATACGGAAACAAGCTAAGTGTCTGCCAGTGGATGAATGGATAAAGAAGATGTGGCATATACATACAATGGAATATTATTCAGTCATGAGAAAAAAGGACATTATGCCATTTGTGACAACATGGATAGACCTTATGGGCATTATGCTAAGTGAAATAAGAGAGAGAAAGACAAGTACTGTTTGATATCACTTATATGTAGAAGCTGAAAAGGCCAAACTTACAGAAACAGAGGCTAGAACGAGCTGTTGGTCGAAGTGTACACGTTTCCAGTTATAAAATGAATAAGTTCTGGGATCTAATGTACAGCATTGTGATTGTAGTTAATAATATCTTATTGTATACCTGAAAGTTGGTAGGAGAGCAGATCTTAAATATTCTCACTACCAAAAAATGGAATGACAGGTAATGTGATGCAGGTGTTAGCTAATGCAGTGGTGGTAATTATTTTGCAATATAGTTTATCAAGTCAACATATTGTACACCTGAAACTTACACAGTGTTATATATGTCAGTTATGTCTCAATAAAGCTGGAAAAATATGTAGAATCTTGGTAATATTGGTAGTCACTTTGACATATTAATATGTTACAGAGAACACTGTTGTTCCAAATAAATGGTACAGAGCATCTGAATGTACCTGAAACTTTTGTTCATATCTAATGGAGTATGCTATGTAAAAAGATGCCTAAAGCCCGGAGGAATAAAAGACACACAGTTCTGGAAAGGAAGTACCGTCTCACTTGCATAATATCTTCTCATTCCTTCTGAAAAGTGCCGCTGCTCTCCAGCCATTGGATGTGGGATATTATGGTAGTGGGGCCTGCTATTGGGAGGATATCATGAGAGTGTTCCAAGTGTGAAAAGGGTTTGCTTTTTTTTTTTTTTTGATCTTTAAATGCCTGTGTCAAAATACCCTCCTCTGGGCTGAGCTTTGGCCTTTGTCTCGCCAGATCCTGTGATCCTGGCAGGCATTGTGATGCCCCTACATTTTCCTAAAGCTTTATGAGCTCGCCAGGTCTCTGTCCTTACCTCTGTTACCTTGGTCCCCAGGGAGGCCAAGGAAGTATTTTGTTTTGTTTTTTGGTAGTGGAATGGAGGAGGTTCTTATAACATCTAATCTTCAGAACAACCCTGACCCACTAGGTATTTTTAAGACATTAAGGGAACAGACTCGGGTTACACAACTTAGCCAAGGTCTTGCCACTAATAGGTGGCACAACCAGCATTTGAACCTCAATTTTCAGATACCAAAGCTTAGATATGCTGTTATGTAGCAGCATTCAGCAGCGTTCCTTATTGTAGAGATGAGGAGTCCACTATTTCTAATCTATTATTGATTAGCTTAAATTGTTGGAAAGCTATTTCAGATACTGAACCAAAATCTGTTTATGTCTATATAAAATTGCCCTGTGGGAGCAGCACAGAATGTCCACCTTTCCTTTTCCCGACAATCACTTTCAAATACCTGAGTAAAACTGTCCACTGCGATAGTTAGGGATGGATTCATAAATAGGTGGCACCTTGGTGCAAATGAGAGAAACAGACATTATAGGTAATCAAATGTGATGATAACAATGATTTGCTGAGCACCTGTTTTGTCCAGCACTGTGCTAGTCACTTTCTTTGCATCATCTCATGCATCAGGTAATTCTCATGACTGTGCAGTGGGGGAAATGATGTTCTCATTTTCTAGATGTGAAAAAAAAAACAACCCACAAGAGATGGGAAGTGAACCAGTTCACCCAGGTATTGACAGAGATTTGAAACCAGACTTCCGCGATTCCAAAGCATATGTTTTCTGCACTAGCCTAGGCTTCATCTTGGCTGCATAAATTATAACAGTATAAACTGTTGATCAGTCTGAATTCAGTGGAGTACAAACCAAAAGGCCATATTGTTTTTCAGTCACTATCTTAAATATGCAGTGCCAATTTACTCTATTTTTGTCCTCTATTAACATTTTAAGAAGATTCCATTGCTTTTTAGGCCTTTTTAGGTAAGACAAAGCCCAGCTAGTTTAAGTCTAAAAGCTCAGTCTCATTTCTTTCCCTCTCTCCATTTCAGACCCAAGAACCTAAGCCCATGTGACCTGTAGTGAAGAAGAGCATGTTCTACTTATTTAATCTTTTTTCCCTTTTTCCTTTTTCACAGGCATTTAAAGTAGTGAATAGGGAAAGAGTGAAGGTCAAGTGACTCTTAATGGATGCTGTTATAATCCTTTCCTGACTGTTCCTAGTTCTTCACGTAACTCTGATCCACTACTGATGTTGTCTGTAAAGCTGGCATCTACCATTCGGCTAGATTTAGGAGAATGAAGGAAAAAGGGGAGGCAAGTTAAGATTTGGATGCCAGGAAAGATGACATTTATGGAAATGGGAAAACTGGAAGAAAGGGAGCTTGTTCAGGGTAGGCATAATCCAACAGGCCTGATAGAAGCTCTTACATGATGATTTAAAATGGAAAGACAGCTTTTGCTTTGTGGAACTGGTGTGTTCCAGCTATTGGTTCTAAAATGAACTCAGTTTTCCTTCTTAACTGCTATTATAGAATCAAGGATGTATCCCCACAAGGAAAAAGAAAATCCTCAAAAGACTCAATTAAGAACTTTTGGTGAAGATACAGTTGAAAGGGTGGCCAGCTTCCTAGGTCCTGTGGGATTGTCGTCCTACTTACTGGTTCACTTCTCCTTTGCTGTGTTTTTTTGACTCCTTGGTCTCCCCTAGGCTGTCAGGCCCACTCTTGCTCCCTTTGGGATAGAATGTTCCTGCATGTCTATTATTGGAGAAATGAATGCACAGTCCTAAAACACTGGGAGTTTTCTGGCTGTCCATGGAAGATGTCACATATTTGCATTCAGGTTTTACACACTTACTCCACTGTCATTTCTTACCTTTAGAACATTTTTATAAATAAGGCAACCTACTCAGAGCGTCCATGAGGGATAACTGTGACCTGTATGTCTTTATCTTTACAAGAACAAAAATCCTCCAAAAAATTGTCTATAGACATGGCATCTTATATTTTATCAGACTCTTAGTTGCCCTATAGATTTGGCTTTCTCTGTGTCTATATAAAATCTATTGGTCTGTTAAGAGGAAGTTCTCTTTGGAACCAGTTATCAGAAAACTCACTTGGGCAAATGTTATGTCCCTAACTCTGTCCCCTGGGTGATTGGATCTTGGGCACCATGGGAAGTTACTGAGGTTTGGAAGGAGAGCGTGCACAGAAGAAACCAGGAGACTGAAGAACTTAGGGACACCATGCGAAAGAGAAGAGGCATAAGGAGGGAGGAAAGGGATACTGGCAAAGATGAAATACTCTTGCACTGGTTTCTGTGTGGGAAACCTATAATACCAATCCCGTTGAAAAGACTGGGTCAATAGCGTCACCTCTTGAACTCTCAATTTATAGTACCAACACTTTCTCTAACTTTGTTACAGCTGAAGGAAGAAGTCATGTTGATACAAAACACTATTACGGCTCTTTTTGAAAAGAAGAAAGAGATTTTCGCAAATGCTTCCCTTCTCATTTATTGTCACTACCATTTTTCCCCAGACTACTCTCATTCTCGGCCCACGTAAGAAATCAGAAGATAATTTAAAATTAAATGATGATGGCTCAGAGCTTAATGCATTTAGAAAAAGAGAGGAAAGAAAATCATCACACCTTGACAGGACTGAGAGTGATTGTGGGAAGCTCGCCAAAGAGGCCCAGGAAAGCTGTTGGCAAGTGGGCCCATGGTACTTTGTGTGACCCCAGAGGGCCCCCAAGACATTATTCTTCCTCAGACCATGCGATAGTGACTAAGGTCATGGAAACCTAGGGGAGAGAGTTGAGAAAGAATGGAAAGAAGGTTCAGAGAGAGATTTTTATGAGTTTTGAAAATTAGGTTGAATCCTTGATTGACTAATTACTATTTTGTAATACAATCCTTTAAGCATTTCTTTCTGTACCCATAAAAATATATTCATACAATGTGAGAAATAATTTATATGTATATACACATATATGTGTGTATATATGTATCTATATACACATACACATGTATAATTTCTAATCAGCACAGGAGTCAACATATAAAAAGTTCCTTATAAATAGTAATGGTATAAACTATTCTTATTGTAGGGTATAAAGCCAGCTCTTTAGTTTATCTTTACTTCCACTTGCCCCTATGTGATGAGGTACAAATCACTGAAAAGGGCCTTCTATTTTCTTTCAAGATTCTCTGTTAGAAGTAAAAAGAACATAGGTGTCAGAATCTCACAAATCAGAATTAAAATTTGTGCTCTGCCACTTATGAGCCATAGAACCTAGGACAAGTTACCTTGCTGGTCTCAGAGTTGACATCTGGATAATGGTATTATTTCACAGTGTGGCTGGGAAATTTAATGAAGGGAAAAATATGTAACAGTGCTGAGCATATTGCCTGGTAGATAACATATACTAAATCAGAGGTTGGTAAAGTTTTTCTCTCAAGAGCCAGATCATAAATATTTTAGGCTTTGCAGGCCTAACTGCTCAAGTTAGTAATCATAGCGTGAAAGCAGCCAGACGCAATGTGTAAGGGAATAAGCATAGCTGTGTAACAATAAAACTTTACTTAAAAAGACAAGTGGGCCAGTTTTGGCCTGTGATCTGTAGTTTGCAAATCCCAGCATTTAACCAATATTAGTTTCTACCCCTTTCCCTAATCTATCTTCTCTGAAATTCAGGTTTTTCGTGTATGTAATGTTGAAAATAGCACCTACCTAAAGTTTATTTATTGAGCATCTGTTGTGTACAAAGGAGTGAGTCAAGTGGAACGAACAACAGAGTGAATAAAATTTCCTTCTATCCTTGAGGGGCTTAAAGGGTAACAGAAAGTGATTAATTCATCTAAGCTTGGTTTTCTTAGCCAGAAATCGGTTTAATAGTATTTACTTCTTTGAGTTGTTGGAGGATGAAATAAAGCATCATATTTAAGTGTAGATGCAGTACCAAACATTATGGAGAAATGGTTATTGGACTTAACTTTTTTTTTCTATGAAGAACTGTAAAACTGGGCAAAATGTATGAAGAAACTGTTTTTAGACACTGGACAACAGAAAGCACAGGTCTGTGATGCTTGAGATAAGGAAAATACCATATTTCATTCCAGTTTTCTGCCTGCGACCACTATCCAAACTTCAGCCCAGAGAAGTGGAGCCCAATTTTTAAAAACTTGAGCCCAATTTTTTAAAAAGCATTTTTGTTTCTTTTTAAAGCAGTGGTTTCACTGGGTGGAGACAAGAGAGATTAGAGTTTGGGGCTGCTGATGTAGCTGGAAGTTACAGATCAGGTAACTGAATAAAAGATGCACAGATAAGATGGCCTCAGAAATCTGCATAGGAGTCCCCTTGACTTTTGGGGTGAATAGAAAGCTGTGTATGCACAGATGGAGATTCAGTGAGTGTAGGTAGTGGATACTTATTGGGTAACTGTGAACTGAACAGAATCTTGGAGGTTGCACAGGACAATGGAGTTATATCCATCTAAAGTAGAGGGACCTCAGAAACACCCAGGACATTCAAATGAGACCCTAGAAAAGTTACAATTTAAGAGTAGGGCTGGGGGAGGGGGGGTCAAAACGGCTGAGTAGGAGGATGTGGAGCTCACCTCCCCTCACAAACACATCAAAAATACATCTACAGGGTGGGAGGGAGGGAGACGCAAGAGGGAAGGGATATGGGAATATATGTATAGCTGATTCACTTTGTTATAAAGCAGAAACTAACACACCATTGTAAAGCAATTATACTCCAATAAAGATGTTAAAAAAAAATACATCTACATATGGAACAATTCTCACAGAAAACCCAGTGGAAACTGGCAGAAGATGACCAGAGCTAGAAGAAAGATCTCCACGTAACTGGTTAGGAGGGGAAAAAAAAAAGCATCAGGACGGGACTGGTGCCCCTGGGAGGGGTCTTTAAGGGAGAGAAGGTCCCCACGGGCATACCCTCGACCTGGGGAGCCTCCCTCTCTGCTGGGGACAGATAGAGGGGCTAGAGAAGCCTAGAATCTACTTGTGAGGAGTGCACACATGCTGGCTTGCTAACAGGGCAGAGAGACGCCTGCACTGGCAGCTGCCAACTCACCACATTTCCCAGTCTGAAGGGGCGAACACCTCAGCCCCACTTCCTCCACAGCCTGGGGCAAGAGCAGGGCAGAGTTTCAGTCGAGATGCTCAGAGACAGACCGGGGCACCCGAAGTGTGGTCCGGGCCAAACTGCAGAGACCGTTGTCAGCACATGCACAGGGGCAGCAGATGGAAACTAGGCTGACGTTGTCAGTGCGCACATGCACTGGGGAGAGATAGGCAGACGTTGTCAGTGTGTGCACCAGGTGGTGCCAGAAATACGTGCAGAGGCTAAGCACTGAATCTCAGGCAGACAGTCCCTGGGAGAGGACTCAATCTAGCTGCACAGAAATAGCCTGGAGGGCCTGGGGTGTGGTCAGGGGGAGCTCATTGTCAGTGCACACAGGGCAGGGGGAGGGTCTGGCTATGGCAGACAATGATGGCATGCACACCAGGCAGTGCCACGGAGATGCACAGTGGCTGGGCAGTGAATCACAGGTGGACAGGCCCTGGGCAGGAGTATTTGGGGTTTGTTTTCCAGCAGGAACGCTCTGGCTCTGCCCACTCCACACTGCAGCTTGTAGCTTTATCTGGGCGGGACGGGCCCTGGGAGGGTTCTGCCACAGAGGCAACCCAGATGGCAGCACAGCCACCTCACTTCCTATAGCCACAGTGCCCCAGCCACCACCCCCAGCCTACTCCATGCCACAGCCTAGCACTAGGTCTGGGACAAACACAATGGAGAAAGTGATCAAAAATGTATCTGAAGAAATTATGGCTGAAAACTTCTCAAACCTAAAGAAGGAAAAAGATGTCCAGTACAGGAAGCATAGAGGGTCCCGAACAAGATCAACCCAAATAGACCCACACCAAGATATATCATAATTAAAATGGCAAAAGTGAAACAGAGGATTCTACAGGCAGCAAGAGAAAAAGAGTCAGTTACAAGGGGACCCCGCATAAGGCTACCAGCTGATTTCTCTGTAGAAACTTTGCAGGCCAGAAGGAAGTGGCATGATATGTTCAAAGTCGTGAAAGGGAAAAAATGAGACCTAGGATACTCTACCCAGTAAGATTATTATTTAGAAAAGAAAGAGCAATAAAGAATTTCTCAGATAAGCAAAAACTAAAAGAATTTAGAAATTCTAAACCTGCCCTGAAAGAAATATTGAAAGGTCTTCTCTAAAAAGAAAAGAAGCAAGAATCTATAGGAAAGGGGAAAATTACAATAGAAAAGGCAAATTTATAAAACGATTGAAGTTCACTTAAATAAGCCAGTACATAGATTAAAAAACAATTTAAAAGTTCTTATAAAAGTAATTATAATTCAATTAACAAAAGGACAAACATGAAGATGTAAAATAGGACATCAAAATCACAAAATGTGGGGGAGGGGAGTATAAAAATGTAGATCTTTTAGAATGTGTTTGAACTTATATGACCTTCAGCTTAAAGCAAGTAGATATAGTTATGGGTCAACATACTTGAAAACCAGGGTAACCACAAATCAAAAACATACAATAGATTCACAAGAACCAAAAAGAAAGGAATGCAGGCATACAAAAGAAAAACCACAAAAAAAAAAAAGAAGAAATGAACAAAGAAGAACTACAAAAGCAACTGGGATATGAAGTTCAAAATGGCAATAAGAACATTCCTACTAATTATTACTTTAAATGTCAGTGGACTAGATGCTCCAATCAAAAGACACAGAGCAGCAGGTTGGATATTAAAACAAGAACCTATAATGTGCTGCCTACAAGAGGCTCACTTTAGGGCAAAAGACCCACACACTGAAGTGAGAGGTTGGAAAAAGATATTTCATGCAAATGGAAACAACAAAAAAGTGGGGGTAGCAATCAGACAAAATAGACTTTAAAACAAAGTCTATAATGAAAGACAAAGAAGGGCATTATATAATGATAAAGGGATCAACACAAGAAGAGGATATTATATTAATTAATATATATACACCCAATATAGGAGCACCTATATGTATAAAACAAATACTGAGACATAAAGGGAGAAATGGACAGGAACACAATAATAATAGGAGATTTTAACACTGCACTGACATCAATGAACAGATCTTCCACACAGAAAATCAATAAGGCAATAGAGGTCCTAAGTGACACAACAGACCAGTTGAACTTAATTGATACCTACAGCAGGACACTATATTAAAGAAAAGAAGAAGAACCAGAATACACATTATTTTCAAGCACTCATGGAACATTCTCTAGGATAGACCACATACAAGGTCACAAAACAAGCCTCAACAAATTGGATAGAAATTATTTCAAGGATCTTTTCTGACAACAAAGGCATGAAACTAGAAATCAATCAGAGAAAGAAAAACAGGAAAAGAACGAACACATGGAAACTAAACAACATGCTACTGAAAAAACAGTGGGTCAATGATGAAATCAAAGAAGAAATCAAAATATCTTGAGAAAAAACACAACCTTATAAAATTTATGGGATGCAGCAATAGACATTCTAAGAGGGAAGTTCATAGTGATACAGGCCTTCCTCAAGAAACAAAAAAAAAAAAGCTAAAATAAACAACTTAACCTACCACCTAAAAGAATTCGAAAAAGAATGAAAAAAAAGCCCAAAGTCAGCAGAAGGAAGGAAATAATAAAGATCAGAGAGGAAATAATATAGAGATAAAAACAATAGAAAAGATCAATAAAACCAAGAGCTGGTTTTTTGAAAAGATAAACAAAAGACAAACCTCTAGCCAGGCTCAGCAGGAAGAAAAGAGAAAGGATCCAAATAAAATAAGAAACTAAAGAAGAGAAATAACAACCAATATCACAGAAATACAAAAAAAATCATAAGAATACTGTGAAAATGTGACAACCTAGAAGAAATGGACAAGTTTTTAGAAACATACAGCCTGCCAAAACTGAGTTAAGAAGAAACAGGTAATTTGAACAGACTAATCACTAGAAGTGAAATAGAGTCTGTAATTTAAAAAAATAATAAAACAACCCCAAAACACAAAAACAAACAAACAAAAAAACCTCCCTGCAAACAAAAGTCCAGGACTGGATCACTTCACTGGGGAATTCTACCAAACATACAAAAAAGAATGTATACCTATCCTCAAGCTCATCCAAAAGATTGAAGAGGAGGAAACACTCCCAAATTCATTCTGTGAAGCCACCATCACCCTAATACACAAACCAGGTAGACACTACAGAAGAAAATTAGAGGCCAATATCTTTGATGAATATAGACACAAAAATCCTCAACAGAATATGAGCAAACTGAATCCAGCAATACATAAAAAGGATTATACACCATGATCAAGGTGGATTCATTCCAGGGTCACAAGGATGGTTCAACATATACAAATCAATCAATGTGATATACCACATTAACAAAAGGAAAGACAACAACCACATGGTCATTACAAGAGATGCAGAGATGCAGAAAAAGCACTTGACAAAATTCAACATGTTTATAAAAACTCTTACCAAAATGGGAATAGAGGTACAATATCTCAACATAGTAAAAGCCATTTACGACAAACCCACAGCCAACAAAATACTCAACAGTGAAAAGCTAAAAGCCTTCCCACTAAATTCAGGGACAAGACAAGGATGCCTACTATCACCACTTCTATTCAACATAGTATTGGAAGTCCTAGCCACAGAAATCAACATGAAAAAGAAATTAAATTTATCCAAATTGAAAAGGAAGAGGAAAACTGTCACTATTTGCAGATGACATGATATTCTATATAGAGAACACTAAAGTCTCCATGTGAAAATGATTAGAATAAATGAATTCAGCAAGGTAGTAGGCTACAGGATTAATATATAGAAATCTACTGCATACAATGAAATATCAGAAAGAGAAAGTAAAAAAGCAATCTTATTTAAAATTGCATCAAAAAAAAAAATATATAGGAATAAACTTAACCAGGGAGGTGAAAGACCTACATACTGAAAACTGTAAAACAACTGATAAAGGTAACTAAAGATGACTCACAGAAATTGAAACACATCTTATGCTCTTGGATTGGAAGAATTAATATTGTTAAAATGGCCATACTATCCAAAACAATATATAGATTTAATGCAATCCCTATCAAAATACCAGTGACATTTTTCACAGAACTAGAACAAATAATCCTGAAATTTATATGGAAACACAAAAGACCCAGAATTGCTAAATCAACACTAAGGAAAAAGAACAAAGCTGGAAGCATAATGCTTCCAGACTTCAGACTATACTACAAAGATATAGTAGTCAAAACTGTCTGGTATTGGCACAAAAAGACATATAGATCAATGGAACAGAACAGAGAGCCCAGAAACAAACCCACACACGTAAAGTCAGTTTATGACAAAGGAGGCAAGAATATACAATGGAGAAGACAGTTTCTTCAACAGGTAGTGTTGGGAAAGCTGGACAGCTACATGTAAATCAATGAAATTAGAACACTGCCTCACACCATATACAAAAATAAACTCAAAATAGTTTAAAGGGCTTCCCTGTTGGCGCAGTGGTTGAGAGTCTGCCTGCCGATGCAGGGGACACGGGTTCGTGCCCTGGTCCAGGAAGATCCCACATGCCGCAGAGCGGCTGGGCCTGTGAGCCATGGCTGCTGAGCCTGCGCGTCCGGAGCCTGTGCTCCGCAACGGGAGAGGCCACAACAGTGAGAGGCCCGCGTACCACAAAAAAAAAAAAAAAAAAAAAAGTTTAAAATATGACACTGTAAAATTCCTAGAAGAAAATATAAGCAAAACATTCTCAGATAATAAATTGTAGCAATATTTTCTAAGATCAGTCTCTCAAGGCAAAAGAAATAAATTCGAAAATAAACAAATGGGACCTAATCAAAATGAAAAGTTTTTGCACAGCAAAGGAAACCATCAGCAAAACAAAAGACAACCTATGGAATGGGAGAAAATATTGCAAATGATGTGACCGACAGGTATTAATATCTAAAATATACAAACAGCTCATACAACTCAATATCAAAAAAACAAACAACCCAATCAAAAAATGGGCAGAAGACCTAAATAGACATTTCTCCAAAGAAGACATGCAAATGGCCATAGGAACATGAAAGATGCTCAACGTCACTAATTATTAGAGAAGCAGAAATCAAAATCACAATGAGGTATATCACCTCACACCTGTTAGAATGTCCATCATCAAAGAGTCTACAAATAATAAATGCTGAAGAGGGTGTGGAGAAAAGGGAACTCTCCTACACTATCAGTGGGAATGTAAATTTGTACAGTCACTATGGAAAACAGTATGGAGGTTCCTTAAAAAAACTAAAAATAGAGCTCCATGTGATCTTGCACTCCTACTCCTGGGTATATATCCAGAAAAGATCAAAACGCTAACTCAAAAAGACACATGCGGCTTCCCTGGTGGCGCAGTGGTTGAGAGTCCGCCTGCCGATGCAGGGGACATGGGTTCGTGCCCCGGTCCGAGAAGATCCCACATGCTGCGGAGAGGCTACGCCCGTGAGCCATAGCCGCTGAGCCTGCACGTCCAGAGCCTGTGCTCTGCAACGGGAGAGGCCACAACAGTGAGAAGCCCGCGTACCATAAAAAAAAAAGACACATGCACCCCAATGTTCATAGCAGTACTATTTATAACAGCCAGGAGATGGAAGCAACCCAAGTGGCTTAAGAAGATGTGGTCTATGTATACAATAGAATATTAGCCATAAGAAAGAATGAAATATTGCTATTTGCAGCAACATGGATGGACCTAGAGAGTATTATACCTAGTGAAATGAGACAGAGAAAGACAATTATATATCACTTTTATGTGGAATCAAAAAATACTACAAATGAATCTATATACAAAACAGAAACACACTCTTAGACATAGAAAACAAACTTATGGTTGCCAAAGGGGAAAGCGGGGTGGATAAATTAGGAATTTGGGATTAACAGATACACACTACTATACATATAATAGACAACAAGGATTTACTGTATAACACAGGGAACCATATTTAATATCTTATAATAACCTATAATAGAAAATAATCTGAAAAAATATATATATATACTATATAACTGAATCTCTGAAGTACACCTGAAGCTAACACAATATTGTAAATCAACTCTACTTCATTAAAAAAAAAGGAATAGAGAAAATAATAGAATATTAATGTGATAAGAATGAGGGATAAGAATAAGGGAAAGAAATAGAGATTGAGGAGGTTGTTATGAGTTCAAAAGACCCACTGAGAGGATGTTGGGGTCAAGATCAGAGAGAAGGAAAGAGTCATGCTGCTATCTAGGCTAATAGTTTTCCAGGCAGAGGGTGTAGCAACTGCAAAGGCCTAACACAGTGCCTGCTTTTTATGTTTACAGAATGAGGAAACTGGTTTATTGAGTTGAAATGTAAAGGCGAGGAAGTGATAGGGAAGGAAGTCTGAGAGGTTGGAGTAAACCTTGTGAGACCTCCAATCTCATGACAAGAATTCTGCTTTTACCTGGTGTAAGATGGGAAGCCAGCAGGGTTCTGAGCAGGGGATAGATGCATTTGACTTGTTTTATCAGCCCTCTCACTGCTGTGCTGAGAGTATTTTGAGGAGAGATAAAAGTGGAAGCTGGAGCACCGAGTAGGAAGCAATTGCAAGAATTCAGTGAGAGATGATGGCTTAGAGAGCCATGTAGCATTAGAGGTTATCACAAATTACACCAGTGCCCCACCTATATACCCGGGATCTTATATTTCAGTCCATGCTGTCCAACTTCTGCCAACATCTACATGTTTTTGTTGGAGGGCTTTCTGGGGTTGGAGCTAACTTTTCCCACCCATGAAGCAGCCCAGAAATAACCGGTTTGTCCTCCTGGATAAACCCTTCCCCAATGTTACAAAGAGTCGGTTTCTAAATACCATAGCTTTCTCGGTAGAGTCAGATGAATCTGAGGCATGTGTTTTTACAGGGGCTCCCGAGTTCCCCAGTGTGATGTAGAAACAGTTGTCTACTGTGGAAACTGGCTTGATAATGCACCTTCTACCAGCTGTCTTCCCTTTCTTGTCTCATTACCCACTCACTACTGGAGTTTCCTGGAATTGCATCCAAAATACGCTACTAGCACTCAAATTGTTGTCTCTGGATCTTATTGTGGAAGAAATCCAAACTAAGATAGACGTTGTTCTGGGAAGCAGAACTTCAGGATGGAATTCTAGAATTTGACAACTCTCTGGTTGGCAAAAAGGATCCTGATGCTGGAAGTGGGGTGGTGATAAACCCTGGATTGTTATAGGATACGGGTTACTGAGACCCTCACTTGCAGTGAATTGGGAAGGAAAGTGAAAGTGGATGCACTTGCTTTTACAAATAACTCCAGCATTTCAGATGTGGGGTCAATGGTAATTACAAGGTCTAGGTGGTTGATTGATTATTAAGTGAATCAAAGGGCTAAAAGAACAGCAGGCTCATGTCAGTTGCCTATTAATTCAGGCACCATACGTAAGCCAGAAGACCTTTTTAAAAGAAATGAAGTGACTTTCATCTCGTATAGCTGATGGTAGACTGCTGAAAATTAGAAGCAAGGCCTGATTACAAGAGTAGTATAATTACAAGAGTAGTATAATTACGAAGTAGGCTGAAATCACAACACTAGCAAGTCTCTGTACTGGAAGCAGGATCCTGAGAGGGGAGAATTTGTATTCTGCTGATAGGAATGGGAACACCTGAGAGGAGGCATTTATGAACCTAGAAAACTCAGCTTCCCATGAATCCCCAGGACTAGTAGAAATGGCCTGCAACCTACTTCTTGCTAGAGGATGATAGCCTCCACTTGTCTGAAACTATGCAAAATCCTCACCTAAAGCAGATGCTAAACAAGATGATGCTTACCTTAAGATCTTTCATACCTTCTCTCATTTCTTCTAGATCTAGACCAATAAATAAATATTGGTTTATTTATAGACCAATAAATATAAGCTAAGTTGCATCATGGACCAATTGTGGAAGTCGTATCTCTGCTATGGGAGGAAAGAGACTATTACCAAAAAAGCTGCCGGATATAGATAATGTATTTGACAGGAACTGGGAGAACATGCTAGGGATTGTATCTTAAAGGTGCTGGACCAATGGAGACAGACTATCAAGCAGGATAGGGAACATTTACTGACAGGAAGTCACTCTTCTACGACTCGGGAGTTAATGACTTGTCGAGAACACTTTGGAGCCAGTCCTAATAGGCAGGTGGGACAGTTCCTTTAAACTTGATAAAAAATGACCAATAGTTAATAAAGTGGAGAGGCTAAAACTGCATTGGCAGAACATGGAGAAAAAAATAATAGAGGCTCAAAGGTCAGGCATGCTAGAATGTATATATTATATAGGGATATAGAAAACATCAGGTGACTGTATTAACTAGAAAGGCTCAGAAGATATTCTCTTTACTACAATGATCAGTGTGAGGGGGGCACCAGCATCACTGAGAAGCTCAATAGTGGCTCTTCCCTGTGGGCCAAGGTTGAAACCTAAGGGAAACTTTTATGGAAATAGGCTTTCTAGTGTCAGTGACTATGATAGGATTACAGAATAATAGAGGTCAGTAGATAACACTTAACTGTCAGTGGCCAGGTGGGTGCAATTACATATGAGCTTGAAAAAAAAAGTCCTAAATGGCAACTAGGAAGTTCTGACCCACAGGGATGTGTGGTGATGGCTGAGACCATGGAGTTCCCAAGGGTGAGATGGCTGGGTAGCCAGTGAGGGCGTTGTTAATATACATAACAGATAAAGATCAAAAGTGGGTGAGCAGAAAGCAGATGATGTCAGTCAGAGCAGCAATAGAGAATCATGATCCGTTGCTCAATTTTCAGTCTTGAGCCTGTTCCAGATCCAAAGTCCACCAATTACAAGGGAGGGTAGGACCTCCTGAGGAAAGATTTTGCAATGCCACTGCAAGTAGATATAGTAATGATTGTCCCAATTTTTTCCCAAAGGACTATGGCCATTTATCAGAGTAACTGTACACTGTAGAGAAAAGAATATCCAAATCATTTAGGGGATGTGGGATATAGTGTATGAACAAACACTGGTACCAAAAAAACTCAAATCACCCACCCTTCTTAGAATGGGGGTGTGCAGAAGACAACTGGAAAATGAAGTCCTGGTCCAGATTTATCTCACAGTGTGACCAATGGATCCCTGAACTCACTTGTTATTTCCCCAGTCCATGAGTACACATTCAAGATGGACATACTTGGCAGCTCATATTCTGTGGTAGATTAGGTTATCATTCAAAGAGGTTTACCACTTCCCTTTCTCACCTCCATAGCAAAGTATACTTGCCTTTGCCATAAGACTTGCTTTGGCCAGTGGAATGTTAGCCAGCAATGATACAAGCAGAGACTTGAAATGTTATTATGCAGTTGGACGTGTTCTCTTTCACTTCTGCCATCACCCTGAGAAGAGGTTTTTCTATGTTGCTTCTGCCACTTCAGCCAAAGCAAAAGAATGAACACATGTGGAACAGAACCAAACCCAAGCCCAGCCAGACACACAGAGCTTGGTGCACAGCTGCCCAACTCAGCCCAGCTTAAATCAGCTGACCTCAAGCCAACTCACAGACAAATAAACAAAAATAAACAATTGCTACTTTAAGGTACTGAATTTTGTGGTGTCTTGTTGGATAGTGATAGACATAATATTCCTAAAAATAGATTCCTAATATTAGTTTTATAATGTGACAATGGGCAGTAAATAAACTGTGGGAAAAAATGGTGATGAAACTGTCATACGAGGCTCAAAAAATGGTGACCTATGTTATGTGGCAGCAGCATTTAAAATCGTTGCCTACAAAATATGTGCACAATGAATAAGTATAATTAGAAGGAGAAATCAATGGAAATTTTTTAAAGAATGGGTGGTTGCTACTAGCACATTTGATAAGGTACTATAAGAATGAGATATGCTTAGAAAAGAATTGGCTACTTTGCAAACCTGTCTTAGGGAGGCTATTGAAACCCATAAACTGCAGCATTGAAAATTTTAACTATTTTCCACCAAATAAAGTCTTTGTTATAATATCCTTTATAACACAACTGCACCAAATCCAGGAGTTTCCAGACAGACATACTTTCAGAGTAGTACCCTTTGTTAAGACTTGTGACAGAATTAGATTGGAGCCATGTTGATTCTCTCAGCTCGATGAAAGAATTTCTAGAATGATTTAGGCAAGATCTCACAAAATCCTAACGAGTCTAATAAATACATAATTGACTATAGGAGGAGAATTATGTCCCCAAACAGCATTGTATGAGTCAATGTAATTCAAATATATTGAAAAAGTACAAAATTCTTGAGAAATCTGTATTTATTAAAACACTGCCAACATGGACTAAATGTTATTGACTGTTTGAAATGTAAAAAGACCTTTCAGTCTACAACTTTCTGTAGCCAAGGAGGTTGAGAAAGTTGCCTAGCCACAAAAAAGGCATATTCTACAATGCTTTCTTCAGAAATGATAGATGAGGACACTAGAAAATAGCTTTAGAAATCAGAGCTAATAAGAGCCATGGAGAATAAAAGACTTGGAAGCCACTTCCAGGAAATAAAATCGCAGGCTAAACAAGCCACATCCTTATCCTAGGGAAAGGGTCCTGACAAGTTTTGTTCAGAGGGATATCAAACATACTATGAACTAGTTAATTTGTGTTCCTGTTTTTCCCTTTTCAAATGGGGATGTTAGGGTCTTTCCTGCCTCTGTTTCACCCACTGTGTATTGAGTATATGTGGGTCACACAATTTTTTAGCCCATGATTCTCCAGATCAAGAGGAGCAACATCTGGATCATAAATTCCTGGTGACCCTGATGCCATGATTAACCAAGAGTTTGGGGAGTATTAAATGGGGGTAACTGTATTTAGCAGCTGGGAGGGGTACCAATATTTATGAACAAGAAAACAGATTGTGGTAGATTCAATTATTCTGCCCCTTGACTTGTGGCACAGCTATGGGATTAGCTTGGTCAATGGGATGTTATCAAACATGAAACTAGCAGAGGATGAAAATGTGCTTGCACAGGTGAGCTTTCCTTCTTGCACTCTGCCATTGCCATGAGAGGAAGACTCTGTAGGGAAGCTGCTACCCCTCAGCCTGGCCTAGGTTAAAAAGACACATGAAAGAGACCTCAGCCCAACCAGCAGTGAGGGGCTAGAAACCATACCCAAGAGCTCACAGAGTGTCTGCTTTATTTTCATGAGCTCTCACATAATATTGCCTCTAATAAGCCACTCACTTTCTGGTGAAGGAAGTTCAACAATAGGGTCATGAATACAGAGTCCACTGGTTCTTCCATTAATTAAAAAAAAACCTGCCACCTGATTAAACTTTTTAATAATCTCATAGAAGTCTGATTAAGGGGTTAGATTGGGCATAATACCTTGTACATTTCTTGTGCTATCCTTTAAGATGTATTATATGCTTTGAACAAAAAGTCATTATATCTTGAGCCATCCCTGAAAATTAAGAATCAAGGCATACAAGTAGGAGTGCACCTCTCACCATCAGTCTTAGAGACCCAGTAGGAGAAATATGTTTCCATGCCCACAAATTTGGCTCTTCTAGATCAGAAGTCCTTGTTGCCAGCAAGAGATGTGAAGGGACTTTTATCAGGGAACAGAATAAGCATTCCACTGACCTTAAAGCTATGACTACCACATGATCATTGGGTAGACCCCCAAGACTGGGAACTATATCCAATCTCCTGGGATAAACCGTAATGGAAAATAAAAAGAGAATGTATATACATGTAAAACTGAGTCACTTTTCTGTACAGCAGAGATTGGCACAGCAATGTAAATCAACTCTACTTCAACTAAAAAATCAATTTAAAAACAGATCATGTCATGTGCAAACAGTGACAGTGTTACATCTTCCTCTCTGATTTAGATGTCTTTTATTTCTTTTTCTTGCCTAATTGCTCTGGCTAGAACTTTCAGTACTATGTTGAATAGAAGTGACAAGAGTGGGCATCTTTGCCTTGTTAAAAGTCAAAGATTGTATGGTAGCTGGCCCTCAAGATGGCCTCCAGTAATTCTTGTTTCTGGTATTCACAACCCTTGACTGTAGGATGATTTAGTGATTCACATCCCTCCCACTTGGAAAATGCACTTATCTACTCCCAAGGCTCTTAAAAGTCTTTTATCATCATTTCAGAATCCTGAATCTTTTTATCTAAATTGGGTTCAGGTGCAGATGAGGTAGCCAAAGTATAGCTCCTCTGGGTACGTGGACCTGTGAAACTAAAAAGACAAACTATCTGCCCCACATACACCCAACATCCAATAGCAAGACAGGCATAGAATAACTTTATGTTAGCTTTCTATTGCTGTATAACACATTACCACAACTTAGCTACTTAAAATAACACACATTTATTATTTCAGCCTCTGCAGGTGAGGAGTCCAAGTATGGCTTAGTGGGACCCTCTTCAAGGCTGCTAGCAAGGTATTGACCAGGGCTGAGTTCTCATCTGGTAGCTCAACTAGGGAGGGATCTGCTACCAAGCTCAGTCAGCTACTGGCAGAATTCATTTCCTTGCAGCTATATGACCTTAGGACTTACTTCTTGCTGGTTATTAGCAGGAGGTCACCCTCAGCTCCTAGAGACTGCCCACTGTTCCCTATTACATGGCCCTCTACATAGGCAGCTCAAAACAGGACAGGCTGCTTCTTCAAAGCCAGATGAAGAGCAAGAGATAATCTATTAGCAATATAGAGTTTTTAAAATATAACTTAATCACAGGAGTGATATCCCATAAATTTTTCATATTCTGTTGATTGGAAGCTAGTCACAAGTTCTGCTCACACTCTAGGGTGGAGTTTACAAAAAGGTATAAATACCCAGGAGTTAGGGATCATGGGACCATCTTTGAGTCTGTTCACTACAACAGCTATAGACATTTCTGTTCAAAAATGGGGGGAATGGTAGCTCAAAGCAGTCACTGGTTCATAGCAATTCCAAGTCCAGCTAGGAAAAAAATACTGGTTAGGTCTCATGGCCTGGAAATAATTCTCCATGGCATTCAGCTCCACCATCTGGGCTCTTGGTTCTACACTATGAGTTATCCTTCCTTTTTAATGAAAGGTAGGACATGTTTGCAGCTGAGTAATTTTCTCTGCCTTCCTCCTACCAGTAGAGTTTCGAGATCCAGTGGCCTCTCTTTTATACTGTCTATTTTATACTGTCTCTGTCCCTGTTAGTCCAAGCTGGCAGCATTTATATAGATACATCATACAAAAGTTATGAGGGTTCACTGCATTACAAAAAGCCACACCCCAAATTTCTAAGTTTAAAGTAATTTGTACATAAAGCTAAGTTCCATAGACCTTATTTTCATTTACACATGGGTCAGTTATCTAAACTAGCAGGATTATCAGATGTTAGATTACATGGATTTTTCCATGTGTTTAATCATGGTTCCAGACTACCTCAAAGGTAGAGGGAGTAACTAGCACTTCAAGGATTTGTCTGTTAGTTAAAGGAATAAGAATAGGACAATGTCTCACATACTGGTATAGTGATAATTGTTCATCTCAATTTGTGGAATCATCTATTCCTAATCTTAATCAAATGTGTTTATAATTAGAGCAAAGACCATCTTGGTCATAGAGGAAAGGAGAGAATTGCAGGTAAACAGCTGACCTTTGAATACTGTGGGTTTGAATTGCACTGGTCCACTTATATGTGGATATTTTTCAACAGTAAATACTATGGTACTACATGGTCCATGTTCGCTGAATCCGCGGATGCAGAGGAACTGCAGATAGGGAGGGCCGAGTATAAATTGTATGCAGATTAACCACAGCATTGTTCAAAGTTCAATTACTGTGTGATACAGGGTTAGGCTTGGGCTCAAGATGCTTTGCGTTTTCATCAATGACCTTGATACCATAATCTGGTCATGAGGTTTGGATCAGGATTTGAAACTGTTCCATAGGAGGCTATAAGGAGAAGGCACAGAATGAAATTCATCAGGGTTGAGCATGAGGACAGAATAATTCACTCGGGGGGTTTAAACCAATTGGGAATCAAAGTTAGGTTCACTTCTGTTAGAAATGATTAAACATAATCCTACCTGAAGGCAGGAGCTCTTCTAATTCTTTGATACTAAGATCTAATGGGAAAGGGAAACTTTGAAAAACAATTGGGGTTATAACTTGAAAAGACTGTATATTTGAAAGACTTGAAAGACTGTATATTTGGATTGATATAAAATTTTACCAATTCATTTCAAATGTACAAGTGTTTAAAATGTAGTATTAATAGGATTTGTGAGTATGTAAATTCTCAAATACCTGCAAATTAATTTTATAGTATAACCGTTCATGTAAGTTAAAAATTTTTGAGGGATACAGGAAACTTTTGGAGGTGAGAGATATGTTTATCACCTTCATTGTGGTGATAGTCCAAACTCAGAAAATTGTACACATTAAACATGTACAGTTGTTTTGTGTATCAATTATACCTCAATAAATCTGTTAAAATTTTTCTAATGGACCCACACATAAAATTTTCCTCTATTCTTCTTGCATTTCCCTCTTCCTTCCTGAATGTCACAGACTTATCAGAGATCAAGGAAGTGGGGAAATCATGGCATGCCAAACATGATCAGTGTTCAATGGTCTATTTTAAATTTTTGGATACATTTCATAAAGCACAGAAACATCTCTATTTTCTAATTTATTTTATCAGGAGGGCTTTGATCCAAGTAAGTTCAGTTTAATCCAACTCACCATCAGGCGGGGTCTGGGAAAGATCATAAGGACTGGAAGTTCCCTGTCCTCAGAAAGCTCAAAGTTCAGAAAAATGTTAGTTTTTAAAAAAACCCTTATATTTCTTATTTGATACCATAAGTCATTTCAGATGAATTATAAAATACCAACATGAAAGAGAAATTTAAAGTCACATTTAAAACCCCACCACTCAGAGGACTTCCCTGGTGGCACAGTGGTTAAGAATCTGCCTGCCAATACAGGGGACACGGGTTCGATCCCTGGTCCAGCAAGATCCCACATGCCGTGGAGCAACTAAGCCCGTGAGCCACAACTACTGAGCCTGCACTCTAGAGCCCACGTGCCACAACTACTGAAGCCCACGCGCCTAGAGCCCGTGCTCCGCAACCAGAGGAGCCACTGCAGTGAGAAGCCTGCGCACCGAAACGAACAGTAGCCCCCTGCTCGCCACAACTAGAGAAAGCTCGCGTGCAGCAACGAAGACCCAATGCAGCCAAAAATAAATATAAATAATTAATAAAAATAAAATAAAACCCCACCAATCAGAGAAACTACCATGATCAATTTATTATGTTTCTCATTTTTTCTATGCATGTAGATATATATTTACAAAAAATCATTTTGTAGACACTATTTTATAACCTGCCTATGTCGATAATATTTTGGAATCATTTTTCATATCAATAAACATCTTTCTATATTGATGTGGCTGCATACTATTTCATGCTGTATAATGAGACAATCTATTGAACTGTTATTTTTAAAATCTAGCTACAGTCAACGTTTTACTATCATAAACAAGCATCCTTCATTAGCCCTACTTTTTAATAAAACTGAAATCCTGGTTTTTAAAAAATGTATCATGTTGTTAAAGCTTTTACTATGTCTTCCCAAATGCACTATTTTTCTAGTAATATTTGTAAAATTATCCAATCCTAGTATACTCATCATAACAAAGAAAAATGCTCAGAGTAGTATTTTCTGTAGGATGTTGGACAATCTCATCTGCTCTCACTCGGTGCTGCCCAGGAAAAGACTTTGGTTCAAAGAAGTCTAGGAAACATGATATTATTTCCCATACTGATATTCACAGCCCATATTAACATTTCAAAGACTCTGAGAAGTCCAGCACTAAAGAAACACGTTCAATTCTGTTTAAGTCAACATTATTAGCCAGGGAACACTGTTTGGTGTAATATTTACTGGCATGCTGTGGAACATCCCTTGCTGCTTTAGAAAATAATTTGAAAGTGCCCAAGTTTAAGCAAACTGAAAACACACTCAGATTTTTACTCAAAACAAGAATAATTTATATGATTTATTTAGTGATTAGCATTTGAAAGACGATTCAAATGGTAACCTTGGATAACAGTATTATTGGAATGTCTTTGTCTAATATTGTTTCACGTTTTATTGACTGCCTTATTTCAGAACAGCATTTTATTTTTGCTATGTCTGAATCCGTATGGTAGCAAGTTGTATTACAATGAGATTCTATAGTATATCTAAAAATTAGATTGGGATCAA
Source organism: Grampus griseus (assembly GCF_964374135.1). Lineage (NCBI taxonomy): Eukaryota > Metazoa > Chordata > Mammalia > Artiodactyla > Delphinidae > Grampus > Grampus griseus. The sequence continues at coordinate 71,549,304 of NC_139000.1, read as the reverse complement.
GTCTGGTAGCATGAATACTTCAATGGCTAAGTATAGTTCTCATATATGATACTTAGAAGATGCTCTAAAATAAATCCTAAAGTAAAATTAATTTCATGACCATTATATATTAACTCCCAAAAAGAAACAAGACATTAAAGCATAATCAAATGCTTGCTTATCATCTTCCACTTTGCTTCTGGATAATAACAACTTTTAGATGGCAATATAAGGATATATTGATCTTTTTTATACGTCAATCAAATATCTAGTTAAACATGAGTAGAACATCACATCCACGTGTAAAAAACTGCCTTGCCAATCAGTGTCTTCTTATACACAGGTAACACATCAGATTTAAATATAATAAGGTATAAGACTGACAACTAATTAGTCAAAAGTGAAAAATAAATTGTCCTTTGTTTTTCTTTTCTTTTTTCAATGAGATATTCTTAGTTTTTCATTCACTCACTGCTAGTCCAATTTGTAACATTTCACCTTTACTGCAGTGCCTATGCCATAATTCCCTTTAATTTTTCATGCCATTTTTCTTTTATTGGCATGCAGGTATATGTGATCTACATTGATGACTATGGTAGGAAACAAGGGTCAAATATCAGTGGATATACAGTTATATCAAGAGAATTTTTAAAAAGGAGAAAGGTAGTGCTTCACAGATTATGCTGAGGAATAACAACAATAACCAAAAAAAAAAAAAGAACCCCAGAAGAATATACAAACTTTGAATTTTTTGACATTTACTACTAAGACCCATAGCAGTCCCATGTAACAACAAATGTCATTAAACTCCAGGATCTAGGACTTTCCTGGACCTAGCAGGATGGATCTAATCTACAGTGGAATTTAGTATTCTGTTATGGCTTAAAACTGTTCTAGCAGTAAGACCTAGCAAAGGGACACTGAGTAGTCACATCAGTTCAGTAGTTTTGTGATTGGGGGCCATTCGGTGACAGTTCTTTAGGTTTGCATAAATTGTGAGAGAAGTTCAGTAGTCTGCGAAGAGATCAAAACTGTCCCATCACCTTGGTCTTATAACACTCCCAGGGTTTAAAGGCAGCCATCAGCAGTTTTTCTGGAAACAGAAGCATTAAGTGATATGAACTCAATGTCATTGATATAGGACAGAGTCAGGGCAGTTTAATTCAAATAACAGTGTATTGAGTTCTCCCCTAGTGCAAGGCACAGCACTAACCGAAGAAGATACAAACAACAGTTGGCAGTTGACACAATGCCTGACTTCAAACTGTTTACTCTAGTAGGAGGTTGGGACAAGAGATGAAGGAATTATTTTTTTAAAAAAAGCAAAACCTTACAGAGAGGCACCACAGATATTGTGAGAGACTGAAGAAGGAAGAGTCCATATTTATGGCAGATCATGAAAATTTATTACTTGAGCTAGGCCTTGTAAGCAAGAGTATATATAATTTTGACTCAGAAAAAATGGGAAGACAGTATATAATGGTTTGGAAGTTCCAATGTACTGACTTGGGGGGAACAGGGAGAAGTTCAACTAGAGAGAAAAGGAGTTGAAAAATTGAAAGATAAGTTGTTCTACCCTTGTGAAGGGACTGAATGAAAGCTGACTGAAGGCTGAAGGCTGCCCAGTTCAATAGGTATTCAGTAATAAAGTAAAAGGGTTTTTCCTATTGATTTTAGTTTGTTTTGGGCAAAGACAATAAGACTATCTGGGAGGCTACTGCATCATTCTCAGCAAATAGTAATGAAAATATAAATTAGAACAGCCAAAAGGAAGTCAAGGAGAGAACAGGGATGAGAGGTATTTCAGATACATTATACTAGAGTCAGCAAATAATTGGATGTGAGAAATGGGAGAGGGAGACACCAAAGATTGTCTTCACCTATTGTAGTGAATAATAGAAAATGGATGTTGAATGGAGAGCTGGAGAAGGAATGTAAGTTAAGACTAGGAGAAGATGGAGAATTCAAAAGTAAGTGAGAGAAGCTGATTGTGCAGGTGATGAAAGAGAAGCCTAGAAAGGTTAAGAGACAGACTGGAGACAGAAAAGTTGGAAAGAAAGAAAGCAGAATACCGTACATGATTGAACATAGGACATATGATGGACACAGAAATGGAATAAAAATAAAACCCTTCACAATCCACTAGCATTTTTTGCACCTCTTGCTAAGGCACCACAGGCCTTAATCTAGAGGTAAATGGCTGCCTGCAGATAGAGATGCCTCCCAGCTGCATCAAAGGGTATCATACCCCACCATCCATTTCCTTTTTCCCCTTCCTTTTAAAGTTCCGAATGCAAACCCACAGTGTGTGAACGGCAGAACCAAGCCCTCAATTCAGCCATATTCATTTTCCTCTGGCAAGATTTTAAAGCTGAAAATAGAAGTTTTCAATGGAATCATGGAATAAAAAGCTAATCTCTATGGCATCTCGTGAGCATGACACCCAGACTGTATTATGGTCATGAAAGACCTTTTCATACTGAACAAAGATGTGTTTTCTCAGCCACACTTATTGTGACGTCCTGAGACTGCATGTCACAAGAATATTTTTTGGTAGAGCCTAATCATTTTCTAACAGCTGTGTGCTCTAAATGCGTTTTGAAGGTTAATACCTAAAAGAAAAGTTTTCACTTAAGTCTGGTAAATGTTACATTTTAGCAAAAATATCTTTAAATGTACATAATCGTGTATTCTGGTTTACCCTGTATTAACCTTTCCTCAAACTAGGTGGCACTCCTTAAAGAACTAAATTATATTTATTAGATATTAGATAAACGCATGACATGGTCAGGTAGGGTTATTCTGGCAATATAAATATGGAGAAAGAGAACTGAAAACTGGCAGAAAGCAATTCTGACATGTGAGCTTATCAAGTTTATAAGTGTCATCATTGCCATTTACATGTTCTGTGGAAGAGATGGTCTGTTATTTTAGGAGGCTGATTCTATTTATTAATTGAAAAAGCGTTTGATGGACTAGTAGTAAAGAGAACTTATAGAAATAGGAAAGGAACACACACAGAGGTATTTCAACAGAGCTACAAATTGAACCTTGAAATCCAAGTGCTTAATTGCCATTTAGTCTACTTGAATACATATTGAGGGCATGCAATCACTGAATATAATTCTAGCTTTAAGAAACTGTATATCCAAATGTCAAACACATATTCCCACTTACTTCTTTATATTTTTTACACTAATATTTTTGTTTGAATCAAATAATGTGAGTAGAAAGATTAAAATAAAATTATTTCTCCTGTTTGATCAAAAGTAACAATCTTGCTTTTCCTGTATTACTATACACACTAAGTAATATTACATTCAGGTTAAAAGAAACGGTTTGTCCAAGGCTTTACAAAATACATTTTGCATATGGGAATATGAAGTTAACTCAATATTTGCATTTACTCAAAAATGCTATTACTGCATGGAAGTTTATAATTCTGGTAAAAAGTACCCCAAATTCCACCCACTATTTCTTATCACTTTCCACCTGAAGGCACTTCACAAATCTACATTGGTCAGATAAATACTCTGAGTTGCTGAGTTGAAGAACTTCTGCTGAGGTCCATCAAATAACAGTACATCTGTTTTGTTTGCATGGAATAAAATATTTTAATATGCATATATCTACCAAAGGTAGGATATGTATGAAAAGGTCTGGTTCCAGATTTATACAAGTATTCACAGAATATTTATCTGCCAGACCCTGTTCCAGGCAACAGGAACACACTTGTGAAAAAATAATCTAAAATTCCTGTCCGCGTTGAAGATGATCACGTGTCGACGTGGAGGCGGGGACTAGAAAAGAGTTAGGGATGGGACATGCTGGGGGTGGGGCTTGGAGAGTTCTATTTTAAAGATGGGTCAGGACCATCTTGGGAAGGTTATTACTGGACACAGACTTGAGGATGGTGAGAGAGAGAGAGGAAACAGCCAGTGTAAAATTTCTATAATAGGAACATGTCTGGCATATTCAGCAGACAGTAATGAGTGGTTAAAGGAAAATGAGGAAGGGAGGGAGAAGTGGGAGAACACAAAGAGAGAATGGGGTGCCAGATCCTGTAGACTCTTCTAGGCCATTGTATTCTAAATAAAATGGGTGCGGGGCATGGCAGAGTGTTAGAAGAGGGGTGACATGATTTGACTTACATTTTTAAAGTTTCACTCTGGCTGCTATTAGACGAATTGTGTGGAAAAAAGCTAGTTTGCAGACAATTACTCTAGTGTGGATAAAAGATGATGTGAGCTTAGAAGAAGGTAGAATCAATGGAGAGTTGATAAGGGTGGGTTTGTGGATCTATTTGGTATGGTAGAACTTGCTGAAGGATTGGGGGGAGGTGTTGGGAAAAGAGAAGATTTAAGGATAATATTAAGGCTTTTGTCCTTGGACCTTGGAAGGATGTAATTGCCATTTACTTTCTTCGGGAAGATCTGCTTTCAGCCTGTACATGACAAAACAAGTTTAATACATAAGAAAATGATACTTCGTTGAGGCTATTTATTGAAAATGTATTAATTCAGCCTCAACTGATTCAGAATTTATGATGACCCATCAGTATTAGACTGGCCAGAGACTTCCTTCTTCTCCTCTATAAAGGAAATATTTTCAGAGAATGTTAATACTGCCTATAAAATTTTAGGAAAGGAAGAGGGAAACATTAAATTAACTTGGAAACTCTTTTAGAAGTACCCATTTATATAGGAAGATATTTGTCTGCATGAAATCCTTCAAGAAGGGCTCTGTGAGGGCTTCCCTGGTGGCGCAGTGGTTGAGAGTCCGCCTGCTGATGCAGGGGACATGGGTTCGTGCCCCGGTCTGGGAAGATCCCACATGCTGCGGAGCGGCTGGGCCCGTAATCCATGGCCGCTGAGCCTGCGCGTCCGGAGCCTGTGCTCCGCAACGGGAGAGGCCACAACAGTGAGAGGCCCGCGTAACACAAAAAAAAAAAAAAAAAAAAAAGGCTCTGTGAAACCTGAGCTTGGAAGCACATATTTTTGTGTAGCTGTGAACAGCTGCTTTGCCTGAGTCAGCCATGGAGTTAATCTGCCTCCCCTAAAATCTAATACATACATAGGAAGACTAAATTAATAAGAAAAAATGTTCAGCCTCTCTAGTAATCAAAGCCATGTGAATTTAATCAATAATGTGATTCCATTTGACATCCATCAAATTAGTAAAAGTTTGACTTGTTCAAAAGAACATCTGATTATCAGGTTCAGGATTAATTGAGTGCATGCATTTGTCTATCCTCTCAGCCAAAATCCCACTGAAATTAGAGTTGAGATGTAAACACAGATAATATAATGGCAATACCAAGGGTAGTGAGGGCCATAAGCCGATAAGAGATTTGACAAACTTCTACAGGATGAATTTCAGATGGGATCATTTTTAAAGATATCCCATAATATAGAAAGCAGAAGTTCAGAATGTGCACATGAGAAGACATGAAGGTGAAAGACACTGTTTCTGTCAATGCCCTGGAGAGGTACCAACCTTGTAGTTGGCAGATTTATAGAGCAGCCATGAGCTGCGGAGCTGAAAGCAGTGTAATTAGTAATGAGGCTGTCTGCAGAACAGCTGGAAGAGCCCTGTCCACAATACCACCCTCTATACAGAATGCTAGCCCGATGACATTTGGCCTCTGAGCAGAAACTAGAGAACTCTTCTCCAAAGAAATGTGACAATACTGGGAGATAGTGAGGAAGAGGGAGTATGAATAAATTTAAAATAAAGTCCTATAATTCTTTGAAAAATGGGATCCATGAGAGGGTATTTTATCAAACAGTGTATACTCATCTCAGAAATACTTAACCTAGTGGTTATCAAACTTAATATTCATAGAAAACATTAGGGGATTGAAGATTCTCAAACTTAAGGTGTTCATAAGATTACTGAAGGATCAAATTAAAAAGTTAACTACAAGCCAGAAAGTCGAATTCAGTAGGTTGGCAGTGGGACCTAGGAATATACATTTCATTTTATTTATTTTTTTAAATTTATTTTATTTGTTTTTGGCTGCCTTGGGTCTTCGTTGCTGCACGCAGGCTTTGTCTAGTTGCAGAGACTCTTTGTTGCAGTGCACAGGCTTCTAATTGCAGTGGCTTCTCTTGTTGCGGAGCACGGGCTCTAGGCATGCGGGCTTCAGTAGTTGTGGCTCGTGGGCTCTAGAACACAGGCTCAGTAGTTGTGGTGCATGCACAGGCTTAGTTGCTCCACGGCATGTGGGATCTTCCCGGACCAGGGCTTGAACCTGTGTTCCCTGCATCGGCAGGCAGATTCTTAACCACTGCGCCACCAGGGAAGCCCCGGAATATGCATTTCAAATAAATACTCCTAGTTGACTATGATGTAGATAGTGGAGAAAGAATACAAGGGAAACAAATAGCAGGCATATTTTGCATGCTTTTTGTATGAGCATCTGCGTCCTCATCATTCTCTCTTTGTAGACGGCATTCCCTATTACGCTGTATTTATCCATCTCCTACCCATACATCAAAAGTCTTCACTTGCCTCCATTGAAATCACTCTCCTCTGAATGCCTATACTGCTTTCTTTTCTTTCCACCCAGACAGCAACTATGCACTTTTTAAACATGACCTGTATTATATCATTGAAATGTTGATACACTCCCATGTTTATTAGTATAGTCCCATGTTTCTCTTTTGCTCACTATATAGTGTAACTTAGCCAAGTGCTTTGAATACATTAGCAGTACCGATATTTATTCATAAATGATTAACTTATTGTCTTTACAGTGTAAATTAAGTTGGTACTTCACCCTTCCCATGCTATACTTTCCATCATATCACTTCACACCAAAAAAAAAAAAAAAAAGGAAAAAAAAGGAAAAACCAATTCTGGAACCATGTTAAAAATTTTAAATATATCATTTTTAACATCTCCATTTATCATCTTTTTTTTTTTTTTTTTTTTTTTTTTTGCAGTACGTGGGCCTCTCACTGCTGTGGCCTCTCCCATTGCAGAGCACAGGCTCAGCGAGCCCGCTCCGCGGCATGTGGGATCTTCCCTGACCAGGGCACGAACCCGTGTCCCCTGCATCGGCAGGCAGACTCTCAACCACTGCGCCACTAGGGAAGCCCTCCATTTATCATCTTTTAATGAATTTCAAATTAAGTAGCAAAGATGTTGAAAGATAAATCCTTGGAACCCATGAACCATAGTGATCCACATGTTTTTACAAAGTACCTACTATGTATAGATATACAGAATACAACAAATTACCTATGCCCTCCCCAAATTTATAATCTGAGAAAAAAACAAACATCAAAAGATAAAATCCAACATTTAGCTCACTAATGAGAATTTAGAAACCTAAAGAAAAGCCTTGGTGTATTTTTAATACAAATCTCATCTTATGAAGCCTGCTTTGTTAGATTTTTAGATTATTTATAACCACAATGATCTTGAATTTGAAAATGTTTTATTTTGGTTTTTAAAAAGTTGATTGTTTAAATTTCAAAAGCAAAACATACTCATGTTACAGAACAGAGACCCTGAAGTCTAATAAGTAAAAGTGTTCCTCAAATTCCTCATCCTCTTCTACTCATTACATCCCTCTTCCCAGGGCAAACTACTATTAATAGTTCATGTAAATTATCCCAAAGTAGGTTTCTATACAGTCACAAAATAATGGTGATGACATTTATGGAGTGTTTGCTTTGTGCAGAACACCCGGCTATGTGTTTTTTCTTGAAGTATCTCATTGATTCTCATAACTACCCTGTGAAATAGAGACCATTAATATCTCCATTTTGCCAGTAAAGAAACTGAGACTTGGGGTTCCCTGGTGGCGCAGTGGTTGAGAGTCTGCCTGCCGATGTAGGGGACGCGGGTTCGCGCCCCGGTCCGGGAAGATCTCACATGCCGCGGAGTGGCTGGGCCCGTGAGCCATGGCCGCTGAGCCTGCGTGTCCAGAGGCTGTGCTCCGCAACGGGAGAGGCCACAACAGTGAGAGGCCCGCATACTGCAACAACAACAACAAAAAGAAACTGAGACTTGAAGAAACTAAATAACTTGTCCATAAACATGAAGCTAGTAACTGGTGAAACCAAAATTAAAATCAAAATAGAATGATTCCAACCTCTGACATCTCCACACCATTATGTAACTGCCAACATATATATCAGATCACATATAGGAAATAGATTAATGAAATATGCTTAAATGTATATAACTTTTGTTACACACATGAGATCATGTTATATGTATTTTGCTATGGTTTGTGAGGATTAAGTGGATGGGCTAAGTAAGTGCCAGGCATGGTACATGGCATATAGTCTCAAAAGGTCTCCTTTCTAACTTCTAAATACAAGGCATTTGACCTGAAGTTATTTCTGTTCGCTATAGCACCAGTCACTTACTAAGTGCTCAATAAATATTTCTTTCAGCTTTGCTTTACTGTTAAGACAGTCTTCAATTTAGGTTTTAAGGAAAACATTTTTCCTTCTCACTTCTATGACAGTTATTGATTTTGTTTGTGTACATTTACTTTTAGAAAATAAGTTAATCTAGGATCTCATGTTCTGAGTGTTAGCCTTGAAGCCAATTTACCACACACACACACACACACACACACACACACACACACAGATATGGCAAGGAACTTAATGATAACATCAAGAAATGAGAACTGATGGCACCATGGTAATATATTTTTTGATATACACATTTTAGCAAAAAATATATATATATTCCAATATATATATTGGAATGAAAGCAGGAAGTTAAATGCCCATATGTTCTTCCAGGCTTTATTTTTTAGAGAGAAGGGGTAGATGAAGAAAAATTACAAAAATTGGAAATGGGTCAAAGTATTAAGTGAGATACAGGATTGGTTTCTATTTGTAGTACACAAAGAATTTGTAATTTTGAACAAAATAAAATAAATATTGGTGACCATGCTATTATATTACATCTTTTCAAACAAGTTTTGGCTAAGAACATTTTTTATATAAATTAAGATAAAACTGATCTGATCAAAGCTACAGTAAATGGTTGGTGGGAAGATGGGTGATAGGAACCCCTTTCGATACACCTCTAATGGAAGCTAAAGAGGTTTCTGGAAGACCACACTTCTATCCCATTTTCAGGAGATCACTTTTAATAATAGTCACTGCTATAACTAAGGAACAATCTGGTATTTAACAAAGGATGATTTTTCTTCAGTAAGATCCAGGGGTCTTAAATTTACTCACATGTATTATAGGGAATTTAGCCTGTCTCAAAGCATGGTTCATGCACAACCTACAGCAGGATCACCTGCAGTGGTTGTTAAAAAGTGTCATTTCCTGGGCAGATGCAGAATATCTCAAGTGTGATCTAGAAACTTGCATTTTTAATAAGCATTCCATTTGAAGCTTATGTTCCTGAAATTTTAAGAAGCATTCACTCAGATTTTACAGTAGGATTCTGTTGCTAGAAGCCTCAAAATGCATTGAAAAAATGTTTAAATTAGGTCGCATTTTTCTAATTTTTAATGCAAAAATAATAGAAATATGACTTTTGCCAGGAGTCTTCCTTTTGAATGAATGACTTCATTGAAATGCCTTTGTGTATGGATATAAAAGGGCGTTAATATACATTTTGATGCAACATGTCACAACTCCTCATGTCTGGATAATTTTGCCAGCAAAAGCAAGTATAGCCTTCCTTGAAGAAATTAAATGTTAGATTTTTCACACTTTGTTTTGGTTTCCATAACAGGCATCTTCTTTGCGCAGGGCAAATTATCAAGTCTTCACTGGTTTGTGTTTTCCTCTATGATAAGAAATTGCAGTTTTTGCCTCTCTTACTTTAGAATGTGTTAAATCAAGTCCAAATTTTTTGAGGAAACAGTATACAGAATGAATTTTGAACTGAGTCTACCAGCAGAGAGGAAGCCCAAATTGAAGCAGAACTGAAATTATACTTTGATTTAGTTATCTCACTCTCCCCAGAAAAAGTGTTCCACAAATGGTGAGAAACAATGTGTCTAACTTAATTTTATTTCCTATTTAAGTTTCAGTTTGGTGACATATGGGTTCACTGAAGGTCTGAACTACATTAAATATCCATATTAATTGCACACATACAGACACTGTACTGGATGATGTTCAGGAGGTAAGGCATGATCTCTACTCTCTAGGGGTCAACAATCCATAACTGGAGGAAAAGCATGACACAACATAGGTAGTGAGAAAGCTTATAAAGCAAGCATGGGTAGAATGAGAGGGGATTTCATACAAAAGCAAGATTATTTTTTGAATGCAAAAGGATTATTAAAGTTTTCAAGTAAAGTTGACATTTGAAATTTACTTCCAACAATTAGAAAATGGAATGAGAATCCAAAGTGTAGGGCTTTAGCAACTCTGCCTCCCCTGTAACATTTTTGGTTATGCCATAGTCTCCTTGGTGGAAGAAAAGAGCCAAGCAAATTGCCACAATATTTTGCAACTCAAGGCCGTTACAAAAATTCTTAGACTAGAAGAATAAATTATACTATTGCCCACTCATGGGGCCTCTTCCCATGTATTGATAGGCAGTAAGTAGAAGAGTTAAGGTAATATGGATAAAGCAGTATCTAGATGTTTACACTATCAGTGGGAGACACCGTAAGGTCTACAGAAAATCTGTAAGCTCATAGGGAATCACTATTACAGTTGCTCTCCTGTGAGTTCGTCCTTTGCCTAATACAGTCCTCTCCTGAAGTCCTCCCAGACCTTTACTGAAGCAGGGCTTTTTAGATCATGTGTTTCTCCTCCCTGATTACTGTTTACTTTATATACATATGGTTTAGGTCATTATAAAAAACAATGACAAAAAATGTAACCGGGAAAGGGGTTCTATCACCAGACAATGCTGGTGTAACTCAGTTTAAACTGGTCAAACTCCAACTAAGATTTTGGCCTATCAAGCTCTCTTGGTAATATGACTGTAAACATTTTTCAGACTCCCCCTCCAGGTCTTGTCTTTTCTCCTACAGTATCTTTCTGACCTTACATTATCTCCTTAACTCACTGATTTGACATAATAATGCTAAATAACAACCAACTATAAAACCTTAGTAGCATAGGACAATATTCATTTATTTTGCTTATTCATCTGTGAGTCACATAGGTGTTGTATGATCTAGGCTGGGCTCAGCTGAGTAGCTGCTTTTAGCTAAACTTGCTTACACATCTCTCATCCCCCTCCTGGAACCAACAGGCCTAACTAGGGCACGTATTACTCATGGAATGGCAGAGGTACATGAGAGCAGGAGCAGGTAGAAACATGCAAGGCTCCTTAAGTCCAAGACTTGAAACCAGCATTCTGGCACTTCTAGCTCATTCTCTTATTGAAAATAAACCACAAGTCTTATTCTGTTATCCAAAGCAAATCACAAGGCCAAACCCAAATCCAAGAGTCAAAGAAATATACACTGTCCCTTTAGTAAGAGGAACTGTAAAGTCAGACGGCAAAATGTACAGATACACCCCACACATGAATTAGGTTTTCCACTTACACTGCCTTAACACACCATGCTTACTGGTAACCCAACAGCAGAACATCGTATAGTTTGCTTCCTCCCAAAGAGAATGATCTTCTTCAGGGCCAAGTACTCTGCCATATTCATCATCACAGTATCTCTAGAACCTCAAATAAAATCTGACATATAGACACTAACATTTCCTGATAGACAGATGGCAGGCAGGGAGGAAGGAAGCTAGATTATCCCAAGCACAAGATATAATTGCCATTAAACAACTACCCTGGGCTTCCCTGGTGGCACAGTGGTTGAGAGTCCGCCTGCTGATGTAGGGGACACGGGTTCGAGCCCCGGTCCGGGAAGATCCCACATGCTGCGGGGCAACTAGGCCCGTGAGCCACAACTACTGAGCCTGCACGTCTGGAGCCCGTGCTCCGCAACGAGAGAGGCCGTGATAGTGAGTGGCCCCCGCTTGCCACAACTAGAGAAAGCCCTCTCACAGAAACGAAGACCCAACACAGCCAAAAATAAATAAATAAATTAATAAGCTCCTACCCCCAACATCTTCTTTTAAAAAAAAAAAACAAACAAAAAAACAAACAAACCTACCTTAAAGGTATAACATGATTCTATTTGCCAAGTTTTTTTTCGGTCTGGTACCACTTATTTTTTTGTTTTTACTTCCCCCAAAATATCTGAAAACAAGTTCTTAATAATACCTGAGATGATCAGAGATGAACAGACTATACAATAAAATTTTTCCCCTTGATTTCCTCCATGAAAACTTGGATTAAAATACTCCCTCACTCCGTAAGTCTTTTCCAGATCTTGGAAGGAGTAATTTCGACAGTCATTGCCAATGTTATTGGATTTGAGGTATGGCAAGGAAAGGCACTCACTTTATCACTTGGCAGTGGTGAGAAATTATATTTTTAAAGGCCACTAATGTAACTAGGTTTGGTGTATTCAAAGGTCAGGATTTGTTAAGAGAGTAGGACATTTAGGATTAAGAAATACGGATTTCTTTACAGGTCTATTTGAGTAAGCTTCTTAAAATTAAACCTCCTTAAGGCTCCTCCAAGCTTCTGTTGATTCCATATGTACAAATTTTATTACTAACGATGGTCAGTTCTTTGTATTTGTAGGGTAATTTTTTTAACCCAAAGAGTTCCAATTACTTAAAATTAGTAGTAATTACCAGATAATCAGTACTACTACTGCCCAAGTTTAGAGTGTTAATGGTGTACCTGGCAAAGTGCTAGGGGATTTACATATATTATTTTTTTAATCCTTAAAGTAACGTATTGAAGAAACATCTTTTATCCATCTTTATAGAAAAGGAAACTGAGACTTAGAGAACTTGTGACATGCTCAAAGTAACAGAAAGAAATACTAGAGCCAGAATTTAGACCCAGATCAATGTGATTCTAAAGTTTGTAGGTTTTCTTTATAATACCTGGTTATATCTACATTTTAAAGAATTATTATTTTAAAAATAAATGCCTTTTTTAAACCTATAGAATAAATCCTTGAAGTTGCAGGTAATGCTGAAGTTTCTAACTTGCTTCCTGTCTGACAACCTGTGGGTGCTAAGCTCACACATATTTGTTGGTATTCAAACAAAATGATAACTGCTTCAAAGTATTTGGGGTGAGACATACTGGAAAGGCAAAGCACACTGACAATACAAAATCCCCTGAACTGTATATATTAAACCACATATACTTTAGACACAATCTCAGGATTTCAGGTCACATGTTTTTCATGCCTTTATTTTTAAAGTTCTATTTATGTTTATTAGGAAAATAAGGGAAGGTATAACAGAATGAAACAGATCTGGAGAATATGATTTTATTTTAAATGGCAGATTAAGAAATCAAATGAATCATGACTCATCAATTCCCAGAATTCCCAGATGTCAAAAAAATTCTTTTTCTATTACTCTCTGTCCCCTTCCTTCCTTCTGTCCTTTCACTTTTTCTTTTAAGAGAGGAAGGGAGAGCAATCATTTGATAATTTTTAAGTTCATTTATTTTAACAACATGGAGTTTTAAATAAATGCTGAAAATCATCACACACAACCCCTTTTTTTGTCTCCCAACCCCTATTAAAGGTGAGGTGAAAATGAGATGACACAGGTAGACTGGAATAAACACCAAATAATTATCCCTATAATGAATTGTTAAAGTGCACAGAAAGGACCGTGCAAGTCAATGAATATTTCTTATCAACACAGTAAAAAGGCATTTAAAATTGAACTGTGATCTTTAGCCACTATTGCTTCAGAATTGCAAATAGCAAAATCAAAAACACAGGGCAGGGAATGGCATTAAATTGGAATAAAGAGATTGGCACTAACTATGTTGTTTGTTTGTTCTTACTTGAATCAGGGCTGCCCTAGTAAGCATTTAATTTGTGTAAATACACACACTGGATTCAAAATAGGATTAATTAACGTGTAATCAGTGGTGTTACAAGTGCCTGAGCCCACACATAAAATCAGGAATCTACACATAAAATGCAAACTGGAAAGGACCCAGATGGGAAATCTGAGTGGCAGAGCAGTCAGTGACTAAACAAAGGTTGCTTTGCTACACAGTGATGGAACCATCATCACATACCATCAAGATGGAGAAAAAGTCCAAGCAGCAAATAAGCACACATTTTTTTCCTATGTGTTACTTTAATCCTAAATACAACTCCCAATGACACATATTACTAAGCAAAAAAAAAAAAAAAAAAAATTGTATTTCTCCAAAGAGACAGTGAGTATGCAGCAAAGATAGGATTCCAGCTATGTCTGTCTGACTTAGACTGCCATACCTCTCCAACATCATAATTCTTTTGGAACTTTATTCTCATCTTCCATTGTATTAGCAACCCCTTTTAAGGGGTTACTCTCTGCCAGCTTCATGGCTGAAGTCTTAATTCCTTTTTCTAGGATCCTATCGTGGATGTTGCATATGGAGAATGTCTGACCTGAATACGTAGTATCATCGTTCCTGGTTGCCTGATTTGCTTCCTATAATTGCTACTTTTATGCTGCCTATAAAAATTGAGTGTAATCAGCATTATACTTCTTGAATATGAGACTAGAAAACAGACTGGAACCTGAAATACAAAAAAAAAAGATTCTTAAATGGGTGGTTATAGAAGTAATGATGAAAACAATAGGAGATGAAGAAGAAGTATGCTATTTGAATGCATGACATGAGCTATGTAGGTATCACTTGCCTGAAATTCAAAATGTAACTTTTCTCTTTACAAGTAGAAAAAAAAATAAACTGTGTCAGGAATTTTCAAGATATGAAAATTCTCTGCTAGCAGATTCAGCTGTCCCCCATACCTCTGTAGAAGGTGATATTATCCCGTTAACAGGTGAGGAGAAAGAGGATGAGAGAGCTTAGTTAAATTGCCAAGGTTATGGGGCTAATAAGATAGAGAATGAGGATTTCTGAAACAAAAGTGTGTGCTCGAAACACCACAAACTGCCTCTCAACCAGTCACTTCTGTTGCCCAGTTTCAGGTTTCTTTTGGTCATGTATGCTATATTCAGATATGAAAATTAAATATAGCCACACCAAAATGAGAAAATAGCTTCTTACACCCAAATAAGAATCACAGAAACAAAAAGTTGGAAAGTTGGGATAATCATATCCTTTGTGATGCCCTTCTTTAATCTCCCAATTGTAGTAAGTACCCTTCCTCTATTTATTCCTTCCTTACAGCATTCACCACTTTACACTCAGATTATCTGGATTTTGCCTTTCTCATTTTACCAAACTGTAGGAAGCTAGAGACCAGTGAATTTAGGGTCTTATTCACCTAAAATTGTTTCTAGTAAATGAGCATCACTGCATAAATGCTCACTGACTGAACTAGCTGAATCACCCCCTTTGGGATCTGTCTCTCTCTTCCATGGTTATCCTGTCATAAAAAAAAAAGGCAAGGAAGTTAGGAAATTGTCTTGCATACTAAGGTCCCTTTGACCAGAACAAAAGGGTATTTCTGCACGGCTTGGACAATGGGGCATGGGTACCCTGGGCCTGCCATCATCAAATATAACCTCTGCACATCTCACATAATCTCTGCAAAGGCTCTTCGAAAACTACAGAAGATACAGAGCCTCGAGGCTCACCGTCACATCACAGACAGATGTGAAATTTAACTACCAGCCCCCTGAAATAAGTTCATCAGCTCAGAAAAGAACAAACGAGACTTGACAACATTCTTGTCAAGACAATTGATAGGAAAGGCCAGGGCTTTGCCACATGAGTACACACTGATTGCTGCTCAGGGCTTAGAGAATGACGAGCAAGTGCAGGCTCTTTGCTGGGAATGTTAGCATCGAACATTCAGAGAAAGAAAAGGGTGATGAGAGGAGAAAAGTTGTGCCCTCTTGGAAGCCATTGTACCTGAAAACAAACTAACTTTTCTGATTATTTTTTGATGCTCATCTAAAACAAAAAAGAAAAAACCTGCACATTTTTTTTCATTTGTGATAATGTTTCAATGCCAAAGAGAAAATGTGATGAAAATGCCAAAGATTATTTTCTATAGAATCTATAGCATTCATTGTGTTTATATAGAGATTATGCTTCTGGTTGTTAACAGCCTCCAGAAGGTAAGCAAGTACTGTATCCACACATTTAAAATAGAGGAGAGCAGGCGCCGTTCCCATTTTTCAGTAGGGCAAAATGATTTGGGGGTTGAATGTAATTTCCTTTTCCATACAATAAAAACTTTACAAGAAGTTACTCTCTGAGTTCCTTTAATTTTTGTCTCTCTCCTCTCTAAAAAGTCTTCATTACAAAAAGCCACAGCCAAGCAATTCTGGTATTTCACTGCAAGAGTTCAACCTGAAACTGTGATGCAATTAGAATCTTGGAAAGGATTAGCACAAATATATTCTTGCTCTTGTCTGTCTGCTCTGATTATGGCCGCAAGTTACTCCCAACCTCTCCCTGACCCTCACCACACACGTGCGCATATTGGAACATACACACACGTCTATTATTTCAGGCTTGAGTATTAAGTTTATGCTTGATGCACTCAGAGCAAAACAATGAGTTCCATTTCTCAGGGCTGCAAATAAACCAAGTTGAGAAACAGAGTAAATGCAGATATGAGTAAATTATTTCAAGTAACTCCATTTACAATATCGCCAATATTACTGCATCAGGAATGCACCAGCTGTACTGGTTAAATGAATTATGGCACGGTCACGCAATGGGCTACTATTGAGGCCGTTAATAATGGTGTCTTAGAGGAATATATAATAACTTTCAAAGATGTCCATGATATATTATTGGCTGAATAAAGCAGACTACAAAACACCACCTGCAGTTTATTCCCAATTTTGAAACTACAAAATATGATTATTTTACTACTAGTCTCATTGGCAACTAATAGCAAAGAAAAAACATAGTCTAACCTGAAGCTCTAGAAAGTATGTACTTTGACAAAGGTTTGAAACACAAAAATACGTGCTTTTTTTCCTTTGGGTGGTAGAATTCTCTTCTTTTTGCTTATCTAGTAAGCTAAAAATGACAAATGACAAACAGATGACAAAGTAAGACTGCCTTTTTCCAAAATCAGTGAGTTTGAAGATTTTTTTTAAATAACCTGACAACAAATAAGCTATATTGTTTTTTAACTGGCCTATCTTTCAGTTACTCACGAGAAATTTCTTATTGATCTCATCTGCCTTAAATAGTAAAGTGATAAAATACGTAACCTAGCCAAAGTCCTACTAAGCACCATCAAAATGATTGTTAAAACAGACAACAAAATGCAGAACTTTCTATAATTTGGAGTGGTGAGAAATAGGAAAGGAAATATGAGGCAAATGGAAATCAATAAAAAATTTATCCGCCAACAACCTATTTTCCAAGTGTCAACTTCTCTGTGGATATTTTTTTTGTAATTTTTTTAACATCTTTATTGGAGTATAATTGCTTTACAGTGGTGTTTAGTTTCTGCTTTATAACAAAGTGCATCAGTTATACATAAACAGATATCCCCATATCTCTTCCCTCTTGCGTCTCCCTCCCTCCCACCCTCCCTATCCCACCCCTCTAGGTGGTCACAAAGCACCGAGCTGATCTTCCTGTGCTATGCGGCTGTTTCCCACTAGCTATCTATTTTATATTTGGTAGTGTATATATGTCCATGCCACTCTCTCACTTCGTCCTAGCTTACCCTCCCTCCTCCCCGTATCCTCAAGTCCATTCTCTAGTAGGTCTGCATCTTTATTCTCGTCTTGCCCCTAGGTTCTTCATGACCATTTTTTGGTTTGTTTTTTAGATTCCATATATATGTGTTAACATAAGGTATCTGTTCTTCTCTTTCTGACTTACTTGTGGCACATATATACAATGGAATATTACTCAGCCATAAAAAGAAATGAAACTGAGTTATTTGTAGTGAGGTGGATGGACCTAGAGTCTGTCTGTGGATATTTTAAAATGAAATTATTTAAAAAATTACATGAAAGACAACATGTAAAGATAAATCATTTATAGTTCATAATGTTTCTACTTTCATCTTTTGTGAGCAGGCTGAATTCTCATCTACTATGCTTCTCCACTGTCCACTTCAGAATAACTAAAAATGACTAATACAGCTAGAGGGGAGTACTATCTGACACTAAATTCTCTAATTTTTTTTTTCCTTCAGTAAATCTGAGTCTGGGTTTAAGTTAGTGCTCATGTTTTAAGTTTAAGTTAGTTTAAGTTAGTGCTCATGCTTTAAGTTTAAGTTTGTGCTCATGTTAGTATTCAATGGGCACTAAAAGCCAACCAAATAATAATGATAAATCATCAAAGCAACAAGAATAATCAAAGCTGCCATGACTTTACTCTGGGCTAGGTACATATATGTGTGTGTGTGTATACACACACATATGTGTATATGTGTGTATAGGTATGTATATGTATATATATGTATATGCATACATATGTATAATCTATAATGCTGCTGAGATATTTTTATACCTAGTAAAGATTAAAGAAAAAAAAAAAAAAACTTGAGGCTGAGACTCATTCCAATTTACCCAAGGTCAACTAGCAACCCAGAAGTGGAACCTGAATCAAGTGGAAGTTTGTCTAATTCAGGATCTGTGCACCACACATTGATTTTCTACCTCACTTAAGGCTAGCTCTTTGAAAAGAGAGACCTGATCAATCACTAATCCTCCAAGGTGTCCTGTAAGTTTAATTAATGATTCTCCCTTAATGTGAAAATGAAGTTACACAGAAGATGTGATTGGATGTACATTCAAATTATAATAAACAGCTAAACTTGAGGAGGTCACAGTGATCATCAACCTAATTTTGCTGGTCCTAATCCATCATAACTTGGTTCAAAATAAGCCCAATAGTCCTGTCTTGGAAATAGAATACATGCTGCAAGTGGATACTGAATGAAGCCATTCTAATTAGCAATTTAAATTGTGCATTTCTGTGAACATTTGCATTTAAGGTGGTTGAAATATAAATACAGCTGTTTATGCTTTGGGAGGAAGGAAAGTAGAAAAAAGAAGATGAGGCAGGAAAAGAAAAGAAAACAGAGATTCATTTTTATTGTTTCCCTCTGCTTACAGCATCCAATTCATTAAAGTTTCTGAGACATAATCAGTTTTTAAAAAAATTCAGATTGTCAAAAGTGCAAAATAAATCAATGCTGATGTAACAAAATAAGTCAGAAAACGAGAAAAAAATGACATCTTTCAAGATCAACTGTTCCACAGAGTACAGAACAAGCTGGCAGTCTGCTGAACATCATACATTAACTAGCATAAGCACTCAAAAAATATCTGACAGTCAATGCATATCAGAGTTAGGAGGCAAAAGAATCAGTCCTCCCTGGGGACTGATGTGTTGTGATAGCTCTGACGGTAGGAATTTCTTAGCCACAACGAAGGTCTTATTTTATTGTATCTACCATAGTGCACATTTTGTGTGTCTCTCCCAGAACAGTATTCACAGCCATGACCAGAAAAAAAAAAAAGAAAAAAAAGAAAAAAAAATCACATAGAAGACTATGAATAAGAGTTCAAGATATCCAGAAAACCTGAAAATGCAAATCACTTTTGTCCATTTATGGATACTTTCCAGAATAATTCAACAGCGGGTATTATGGGCAGGGAAAAAAATTCTTGGAAACTAGATTAAACTTAAATGATCACTTTACATAATGTTTATTCAAAAGGCCATAGTTTATTTCTTTCCCACTATAAATCTATTATTTGCATTAATTCATTCTTTTCGGTTGTTTTTTCAATAAATCTGTATCAATCACCTATTAAATGTTAAACACTTTGATAGGCTTTAAAGCACTAGTGATGCAGTGAAAAACGAGATTTTAACTATAAGGGACTCAGCCAAGTAAGATTTTTGATGCAAAATGTTGATTAATGTAGGTAGGTAGTAATGTTGTAGTAGGTAGTAATGAGATGATAGGTATAAACCCATCATATCACTACTCACATTGATAACGGTGATTACATTATATGTAAATGAACTAAATGCTCCAAACAAAAGGAAGGAATTGTCTGATTTTTTTTTTAAAGAGTGTAACAACTTCTAATTATAGGAAAACATTAAATCTGAAGTTTAGAAACTATTAAAGGAAAACTTTACATACCATGCAATCGTTAGCCAAAAGAAAAATGGTATAATTGTATTAATATTATAATAGTCTTTAAAGTAAAAATTATTACTACAGATAAAGTAGAAAACATGACTGAATACAACTCTAAACTTATTTGTACTTAATTATGTAGGCTTGAAATATATTAAGCAAAAAGTTATAAAGTTAAAAGGGAAAATAGGTAAATATACAATGTGTAAATTTGAAATCAAATCAGAGATACATGAAATGAGAAATGTGTAAATACACAATCCCAATGGGAGACTTTAAAACACATTTGTCAGTAACTGCAGTTATAAGCAGACAAAAAATCAGTATGGATACAAAAGATTTGAATAATATAATTAACAAAATTGACCTAATCAACCTAAGTAAAACACTGCACCCAACAACTACAGAATTTATGTTTCTTTTCAAGCATAAGTATACCATTTACCAAAATTAACCACCTATTGGTCCGTAAAGTCTCAATGATATTAAAAAATGAAATCATGCACATTATATTCTCTTCACAATAGATCAAAACTAGAAATCAGTATCAAAAAGATCATTAGAAAATCCCCAAATGTTTAGAATACATTTTTAAATAACCAACCAAAGAAGAAGTCACAGTGGAAATCAGAAAAAAAATTTTAACTGAATTAAAATGAAAATGTGACACATCAAATTTTTGAGATGGAATTATAGGAATAGAAGAAAATATAAAGCTTTAGACATATATAAATATATATATAAGTTTCTGGAAAATATCCCTTATCAACTTAATTAAGTTTGCTTCGAGATTTTTAATGGAAGCATTGCTGAATGTCAAAAAATTTCAGCATCGTCAGACACGTAATTGTATATTCTCACCATTCTATTGATTATATTCACAGGTTGCTTAATGCTGACCATTACTTGTATTCCTAGGATAAACACTAAATGTAATCATTTTTAATATACGATTGTATTTGATTTTTCAATATTTTATTTAAAATTTCTCATAAGTGAGACTAGCCTGCAATATTATTTCCTCTTTGTGTATTCTCTTTTATTTATTTTAAATTGTCCTTTCACCAGTTTGTGACTAAGATGACAATGTTCTCTTAGAATGACTTAGAGAAGTTTCTCTTTTTTTTTTTATGTTCTGGAATAACTCTGGAGCATTTCAATATCTTCTTTCAAGGACTGTTATACCTTTCACATTTGGCTGCCTTTGGTGACAGTGAGAGGTGTCATATATTCAAATGTCATTATGTATCTGTGTCTGTTTCTGGATCCTATATTGTTCTATTTGCCTATCTGTATACTCCTGTGTAACTATTGGGTTCGCCAAAAAGTTCGTTCAGGTTTTTCTGTTACATCTTATGGAAAAACCCCCGAATGGAACGAACTTTTTGGTCAACCCAATATTTTTATTGTCTTAAGGCACCTAACTGGAATGCAGTCTTCTAATCCATGAACATAGTGTGAACACAGCATCTTCCCATTTATTTAGACTTCTTTGTTTTTGCCTAGTAATGCAGAGTCTCATACATCTTTCATTAATTCCTAGATATTGGCTATTTTTGATAATATTTTCAATGCCATTATTATCTACTATTTTATTTCTGATACTATGTTCCTGGTATATAGAGAAATAATTGTTTGCCTATATTGGCCTTATATATATAGCAATCTAAATTTACTTAATTCTAATATTTTATTGGATTTTCTATGTACCTTTTTTGCAAATAAAAATTTTGATTCTCTCATGGTAATACCTTTCGTTCCTTCTCTCTCCGTCTCTCCCTCTTTATCTCTGTCTTTCTTAACGTACTTCCTCAGATCTTCAGTATAATATTGAATAAAAGGGATCATAATGGACATCCTTACCTTGTTAGTGACCTCAGAGGGGAAAGTGCTCGATATTTTACTGTGATGTTAGATATCAGTGTTTCTTTTTTAATAGACATGCTTTATTAGACCATTCCCTTCTATTCCTAGTTTACTGAGAGTTTTACCATGAATGGATACTGAATTTTATCAGATGCCTTTTGGCCTCTATTGAGATGACATTTTTTCTCTTTATTCTGATAATGCAGTGAATTACATTGGTTAATTTTTGCATGTTAAACCAAACTTGCATTCCTGGATAAACCCCAGTTGTCATGATGTCTCCTTTATATGCATCTCTGGACTTAATTTTGTAATATTTGGTTTACAATGCTTCTATACTCATGGAAGATATTGGTTTAAAATTTTTCTTGTAATGTTTGGAAGAATTAAATCAGTAGTCATCTGGATCTGATGATTTCCTTGAGCAGAGGTTTTAAGTTATAAATATTATATTTTTCTTTAATCAGATATAATATAATTCAGAATCTCCTCTTGTCAGTTTTGATACATTTTTTCAAGAAAATTTACTTATGTCACCTAAGTTGTGAAATTTATTTTTATTTATGTGATCTGAATTGGTGCCACTCTTTCATGTATTTTGTGAGCAGTCTTGCTAAGGGTTTACCAATTTTATTAATCTCTGTAATGAACCAAATTGAGGGAATTTAACGTTTTATTTAAGTTGTATATGCTTTCTATTTAGTTGAGTCCTGATTTTATTTTTACAATTTTCTTTCTTACAGTGTCTTTGGTTTTGATTTGCTTCTTAAAAAATAAGCTAATTCTCAACTTTTCTTCTTTTTAATATAGCCATTGAAAGCTATATATTTTTCTGTAAATGCGGATATAGGTATATCTACAAATATTGATTTGAAATATTTTATCACTTGTTCAAAATAGTATTTAAATTTTCATTGTGATTTCTTCTTTGAGCCATGATTTGTTTAGGGAATATATTTCTCAACTTCCAAACATTTGAGAATTTCCAGTTATCTTTTAGTTGTTATTTCCAGCTCAATTCTGTGGGCAAATATCATATTTTGTAATTCCAAGCCTTGGAAATTAAGACTTGTTTCATTGCCACATATATGATCTATTAAAAAAATATGTTCCAATTGTGCTATAAAAAACCATATGTTCTATAATTGTTTGAGCAGTATTTTATATATACAACTGTGTATACTTTACTACTTATCATTTCTATAGTTTATGCTTACTGATTTTTATGTGATTATTCATTCAGTCACTGGGCATGTATGTGTGTGTATATGTATACACACACATATGTATATTACAATATACATATAAACAATAAAATCGACTTTAACATGTTTTTCAAATCTTATCCATCCTTCCTAAGTTTTGTCTGTGTATTCTATTAGTTAGTGTGTGCAAAGATAAATCTCTGACTATGACTGTGGATTTATCTATTTTTCTTTATGTTCTATCAAGTTTTGTTTTATATATTTTAATACTATATTAATAGTTCATATATGTTAATGTTTTGTTTCATCTTTGGTAGACACTGTTATCATTATGATACATGCCTCTTTATTTCTACTTACCTCATATTTGAAATACACTCTACTCTAATAACAGACATACTTTCTTTTGTTTGCTGTTTTCATGGTATGTCTTTTTTACATTTATTGATTCTTACACTTGAAATAGGTCTCATAAGCAGCAAGTGAGATTTTTCTTTTTTTAATTTGGACTGACAAATTTTGGGTTTTAAATTAAACATTCTTTTACATTTAATGTAATTATTAATATATTTATGTTTAAATTTATCATCTTACTATTTGTCCCATTAGCTTAGTTGTCTTTCCCATTTTTTTCCTTATATCTTGGTATTAATCAAGTATTCTTTTAATGATAACTTTTGCCCTCTCCAATCAATCAGGAGTACCCTAGAGATTACAATATGAATGCCTGATTTATTTGTGTCAAACAAAAACAGTACAAAAATAACAATTTGTTTTTCTTCTCTGGAAATGTTGAAATTCATCTATGCTGTTTTTATAGTTCTGAATATCTTGGCATTTTGTTTTGGTTTGATTTTCTTTCATAGTAACCATTGGGTCCTTTTAATAGTTCCTAAAGATTTCCCTTTCAATATCACAACCAAAAATTTATATCTGGAGATTTAAATAACCTGCTTAAAAATATTAGAAATAGTGAAATTTTATATAGCATATCCCAGAATGGAATATTATACAGCTATTAAAATTATGAATCCTAATTAACATAGGAAAAGTTTTATAATGTAAAATTAAAGAATGTGTATGTGTATATGTGTATTTGTCTGTATATGCATAGATAGATATATGTAATAAAGTGAAAAATTGGAAGTAAATACCAAAAACATGAACATGATTATGTCTGCAAAGTATATATTTTCTTGTTAAAACTTTTCTGTATTTTTTATGCTGGGAATAGTCCATTATTTTATATATACATATATATTATGTACATTTATACATATACAGAGAGAGAGAGAGAGAGAGAAAGAAGGAGCAAGCGAGAAACAGAATGAGAACACAAGGAATTATTTTCCAGTCCCTAGCACTGAATCCACCAAATTTTTCTAAATTCGCAATGCTATCTGTTTTAAACTTTGCCCTTTTACCCACACATATGGAGTTAGGTGTTTGGAGAAGAGCTCTAATTCACTCTTATACACACTTAGAACACTTGCTAAGACATCTTTATGTGGCCATCACAGTCCAGCCTAATTTCCTTTCATAAGATCAAAAGCTTCCTCCCAGAAAGAAATCAAGCATTTACTGCAAAGCCCTTTTCCTCAGTAGCACTGAGAATGAGGTCTATGTAAGAGCACCTACTCAGCAGCCCCAGCAAGTAGAAGCGGTCCTGGAACTACAGCAGGCAGAGCTGAGATTTACACAAGAGACTTAATCACATTCCAAGTTCATTAAAGAATCTGAGGCAAGTACAGGGTTACAAGAAGAAACACTGTACAAAAGAAAGTATCAATCTTTCCATTCTATGGAAGAATCAAGGAATAAATAACTTTGGTTCATAACATCTAAAATGTGAAACAAATAATCATTTCCATTTAATAATTCAAGCTATATAGATGTCCAAGTACATATTCTGACTCTTGGAAGTAAAACCATATCTAAAGGGTTATTTGTTGTTGTTTTATTTATACCTTTCTTGAAATAAGTCTCAGAAATATCTACAAAACCCCAAATCAACATCATAAACTTTAGTTCTCTTACAGCCTCTGCATATAGCTTGACAGTTCTTCAACTTCTAAATTTGCAGAACCAGCACTTCAAAATGATAGGTAAATAGAGCCACCAGTGACCCTCTATGACAAGCCCATCCTTCACCCAAACCATAGCTAAGGGAAGTATCATTGTGCCCCAAGCTTATGTATGCCATTTGAGACATACATCAGAAACAAACATCTTTCTCACATACTAGTTTTAGAAGAACAAGTATCTATCTATTTAAAAGAAAAGAAAAAGCAAGAAATGAAGCAACCATCCAACTAATCTCAGTAAAAAAGCTATTTGGGATAATTTTTTTAAGTTTAGGCTTGCATTTTCTTTAGCCTGGGTTTTCCAGATGACCATCTCATTCATTCACCTATTTGTAAAGATAGTGCTAGATTAAAACCATATTAAGAAAGGACCCACTAATACATGATAAACAGACACAGCAATGGATGATAATAATGAAAATATGGAAATGTATAAAATACAAGTGGCATGAATCAGTTTAGAAAAGACATTATTCACACAATGGGGAAAAGACAATTGGATAATTATTTGGAAAACAAACTTGAATTCCTGTATTATAAAATATTTTAAAAGGAATTCTAGATGGATAAAAAAATCTAATGATGAAATACATAAAGTATTAAAAGAAAATGTAGGTTATTAGTCTTGTAATTGTGACATAAAGGAGGACTATCTAACTATGACACCAAACATTTAGTGATAATATTGATAGGTTTGACTCTACAAAAATATACAATATTCTCTAGGACAAAATCCCCTTCATAAATAAACAAGTCATTTAGTAAGTTAGCTAACTATTCAGTTAGATATATCTTTCTACCAAGTGACATTTGAGGTGACTCAAAAATATATAAACATCTATGAATATTTCACTGTTTTAAAAATACACACATGAGAAATTATAGAAATAAAAACAATGAGGCTGGAAAATAAGACGATTTAACAAAGTCACAAAACACACCAATAGATACTAATTAATTATGGGCTAGGTACACTGCACTGTCCTAAGCTGTCTATTTCCTGAACAACATCTACTCCCATATATTTAATTAATTTATTTATTTTTGCAGTACGTGGGCCTCTCACTGCTGTGGCTTCTCCCGTTGCGGAGCACAGGCTCCGGACGCGCAGGCTCAGCGGCCATGGGTCACGGGCCCAGCCGCTCCGCGGCATGTGGGATCTTCCCGGACCGGGGCACGACCCCGTGTCCCCTGCATCGGCAGGCGGACTCTCAACAACTGTGCCACCAGGGAAGCCATCCCATATATTTTAAATGATCCCAAATCTCTACTTGACTTAAAAGAACTCACACTTAAAAGAGGTCCAAGATGACACATAGTTAAAACACTGATGTCTACATCCTTACAATGCATTCTGTTTTGCATAAGATAGTAACATGGTTTCAAAACATATTTCATGTAGGTTTAAATCTATATAGAGTTCTTCTAAAACTAATACCCGCTGGGGAAAAAGTGAGTGTTTTTATCATTTGTTTTGAGAAAAATTATTGTAATATTTTTAACCATATGAGATAGAGTAAGAAAAATTGCTATAATAGATGAGAATAGTTTTCAATGCATATTTCAATTGTCTGCAGATAACTCGATGGTCCAAAGATACTTTAGAATACCCCAAAGTTCTGAGTATTTTGTTTTTCTTTGTCAATGTATTTGCATTATAAAATAATGCAAACACATTATATGAAAATGAGGAAAATAAAGGGAAGTTACATATAATTTCACAACATAAACACAACCAATTTCACTTCTTCTCTTCCAATATTTTTTCTCCTTTTTATCTGCTTGGATTTAAGAATTCCAGCACTTTACAATCTTGTTGCCTTTATGAGAGAAAGGATTTTCTGAATTAGCACCAGCTCCATTAGAATGACAACCAATTCTAAATTAGAAGAAGTCCAAGGTAGTAAGGTTTTACAGCATCGTTGAGAAAATCTTTGGACCCCCCAATGTATAATACTTTTGTATAGAAAACAGCTTATAGGATATGCTGAACTTACGACATAGAGGTTAAAATAGTTAACAAGAAATGTAATTAAGGTTTCCTGTCACATGACTTTTCCCCTCACTTCTTCTGCATGTTAGTGCTATCTGGACTAATTTTTAAAGAAACTTATTTTTTTATCAGGTAGCATGACAGATTAGTCACTTATCCAGGGCCAATCCAAAAAATAATTTTTATGTTTTAAGTACAGTTTCTTTGTCCTGTTTGCCTAGTTTGGGTGATACATGTGAAGAAAGCGAATCCTTTAAAAATGTGTATAGGCAGGAAAATCCAAGATACTACACTACAAAGCTTCTGAAACTTATGGGCACTTAAACAGAATTCAGTCATCTGTGTGTGAGATCTGCATAAAACTAGTAGTGACATTTTACAAATGCAACATGGTCCAAATGTTATAAAAACTGATCGTAAGGCTGTGTTAGTAAAATATTCAACTTGGTGTGAGTGAAATAACATGTTTTTTTCCCACAGAAGACAGTTATACTTTTTCCAATACATGAGGAACTGTATGCAATTTCTGACTTTGAATAGAAAAATATATATTTCTTATAAAATTGCTACTATCTTTTACCTTTCCAACATAATTTCACATGCACAGACATATGGGAATTGGGTAAACTGCATTACATTGTACTGGTATTTCCTAGAAATTTGACTCCCCCCAATTTTACAAGATAAATTTCCTAGTGTTACCAACAAATTAGCTGAAATTTTTGTTTTTCTATTAAGAATTAACAATTCTAAAATATAGCCAATTTTTTTTATAACTATAAATGGAATATAGAGTGAATCACTATATTGTACACCTGCAACTTATATAATATTGTACATCAACTATACCTCAATATTAAAAAGAACAGTTCATTCAAACCGTCCTGTCATATCTTAGACATCAACTCTAATTGATTTGAAAACTCAATCAACTGAAAACCCAAAGACTGAGTTAGAACACCAAACCATGCATAAGTATGCAAATGCAAATATGTCTTACTGACATCTTCTCACAATTCCTTATTCATAATCACTGGGAACCTGGCATCAGAGGGTACAGAGAAGCCCTGGCAAGAGCTGGTATGCACACTTCACATGGAGTTGCTGGGGAAAAGGCATCAGTCCATTGTGGCAATGGCATCACAGGAGTTAGTACCCCTGGTTCCACCAGTGACTATCTGTAAATCTGATCTTGGACTAGTTCTTTCACTTTCTGAGCTGTGAGTCTATGAAAAAGTGTTAATGCAACACAGACTCAGGAACTATTCAAGCAAAAGAAAACAATAAAATATTAATGGCATCAAAAATCTTGAAAAATGAAAAGTCTTACCCCAAAATGCTTTTGGGGTAAGCTCTTTCTCAAGTAATAATAGATAGAGCTTGCTATTCTGGGATCTGTAAGCAGCTCTTGAAATGAAATGGCTTGACAGTATCTTTCTGGGCTGGTGGAGGGGAGGTGGGAGGGGGAGGAGTTAATTGTCTTCCAAGTCCAAGAAGGTGAAAATCTTTCCAGAAATTATTTCCATAGCTCTTCTTTATCTTGACTCAGGCTCTTTCCCCCATTTTCCCTTTCTCTTCTCAAAAATCACTTTTACTTCTACTTATTTTCCTCTAATTCTTCCTAGCAAAAACATCCGTTAAATCCCTATTCTTCTCAAGCCTGACCTTGCACCCCTGATCCCACCTCTGCCCCACATTTTCCTGCATGATGAGGGGCTGAAGTTCTAATTCTGGCCCATCTGCAAAAGCAAAGGAGGTGGGAGAGTGGATGTGGGATAGAGAGAGTGAATCCTTCTATAATGATTCCTACCTTAAGTACTGTCTGGATATTTTCCTGATATTTCTGTTATTCTACTTGACAAGCAACTATCCCCCCCAAAAAAGAAAAAAAAAACTGTGTGAAGTAGTTAGTCAGAGTTTGAAGAATTATTAGTGACAGAAATGGAAAAGCCACCTACCCAGTTTTCTATTCTTCTTTCACTGAGATTCTGTGGGCAGTAGTGTTTCTCAGAACATACCTCAGAAGATAATGCAGTTAATTTCTTCACACTGAATACCATCAATTAGCTTCTATTTCAAAATGGATTTTCCTGCTTTCCAAAAAAGTCAATGCTCATTTACTTTGATCTCTTTATAGTTGTCCTTCCTCCTTAGCTAGAAAGTCTTTCCTTCTTGTTAAGTATCTGCCAACTTGGAAAGCTAAAGTACCCAAAACTGGCAGAGATACATTATTGTCATCCCTATGTTTCATTTTCCCAGAACCTAGCATAGGAAAAAAAGAAAAACAACCCTATTTTCACATGCAACTGACACTAGCTCAGTTGCTGAGATTAGCTCATGAGGGTGGGGGAAACGCGTACCAGTTCCCTTTCATATATGTATCCTTTTTATCCTCTTCCATCTGCAACTCAATGGTTAGAAAATGTGATGGGTTAGAGAAATCTGTTCATTCTGGTAAACTGTTTGGAGGTGTCAAGGCTAAGAATAGTCATGGGCTGACATTAAATAGTAGGGACACATGCTGAACTGGCTCACCCAAAGCTGGTGTCTACAGCAGCACACCAAATTAGAATTTAGATGGGAGACCTTTTTTAGAATATTCTTGGATCTGATTGCTCAAAGACATTTTAATTTAGAGATGCAATGGGACCCTGGGGGCATGAATTCCCATGGACAGGACTGATTCAGGTGCTCTTAAAAACTGTCTTTAAGCCAGAACATAGAGGAGAAAATCATCACAATAACCTCCCCTCTATCAGGAGGACAATTTCCACTGAATACAGAACTCACGTAACGGCAAGCAGGTTAAGCAGCAAAGCCAATCTAGAAGAAATTATAATGCTTTCTAAAATTATGGAACAATCCTGTTCTTTGAAGTTGTCTAACTTGCAGATCTGTCTGAGAGTTTAGCTGATTCACATCTTGGCAACATCCATATTCAGCCTAGGTTAAATATATGTCTTAATCTATGTCACTATGAATGTCACGATTATGGTAAAAATATCAATTTCCTTTGGAAGCCATGTTTCACTTCCAGTCATTGCTCCTTTAAATCACTTGCACATGTTTAAACTTAGATGGCCAAGTGGTTAAGCTGGTAGATTTAGAAAAGAACAGGTCACTCTTTAGATCACGTTTGGGAAATTATTTGTCTGTGGATGTAACCATTCTTTTACTCTGGAGATATTCCTGACTTCTCTATTAAAAAATGAATCTTTCTCATGTGTTCAGATTTAACCAAACTGCTCTTTAAGTCTGTTTTCTTTCACAAACTATCAAACAAGTGTGTTCAAAGAGATGCGTTAATTCACAGACTCGCAGGGCAAGGAGGCTTAGGCTTGAGAGCTCATGTGGCATTCGAGTACATAACCCTACCTCCAGGCAGGACCCTGCCAAAAACCTATCAAGAGAACTGAAAGTGTAACCCACCTTCTAGAGCTGGAGGAAAGAAGTTTTCAGTGATTTTAACATTTAGACACCCCGCGCTGCCTGCCTACATGCCTAAGAGGGATCCCCCATCTTGTCATTTAAAACTATTTCTTCACATTTTGTTCACCACAGAGTTAGAACACATAAACTTCTGATAATAATGCTATTTCACACACATTAGGTCAAATAACCCCCACTGCTTTTTCCCTTTTCCTCATAGCTCCACATATTAATATTTTAGTCAACAGCATTGCTTTGTGCCCTTACATTGCTATGGCAAGAATTAGAAAAAAGTACATTCCTCTAAGCAAATAAAGTACATTCTGGATTCATCTATTCATTCTACAAACATTGCTTGAAAGTTCCTATGAGTTGGAGTAGTTCTAGGGACTGAAATTACAGAGGTAAACAAAGAATGAATTCCTGCTCTCTTGAAATGTAGAGTCAATCTAGTGAAAGGAGATAGACAACAAAGTATACAAGTGAAAGAAAATAAATATGGCTATAGATGATAGCTTTTCTTAATGAGAAGGGCAAGCCCACGGCAAGTACAGGTTTAGGAGACAAAATCAGGATTTGGGGTTTGGACATATTGTTTGAAATGCCTGTTAGATTTCCATTAGATTTGTCAAGTAAACAACTGGATACAGGAATCCAGAGCTGAAGGAAGATATCTAGGAGAGACAAATTTTGGAGTCAACTGTTGACTAAAATTTCACTTAGGATTAATTTACTTCTATCATTTATTTTGTAAGAAGGAGCCTGTCATTTCCATTTCAACCAATCTCCCCGTTCCGTACTTCATTTTTCAATCAGAACAACTAGTTAATTTCATTGTTTTATTCTAATTTTCTAATAAAATTTGACAAGTATCTACTGACTATATTTCATTTCTAAACTTAATGAGAAATTTCACCTTCTGCCACATTATATTTTTACCAAAAGTTATTAAGTGTTGACTCTGTGTCTTGTATTTTATTAAGCATTTCCTATGTATCATGTCATTTAATTCTCCAAAACCTTTATAAAATAGGTATTACCACAATCTATGTTTTGTTATCAAAGAAACAGAGACATTAAGCAAGTTGCCTCGGGTGACACGCCCAGTGTCTTAAACACAATGTTATACCAGTTCTATAGTCTCCCAACAAGTGGATATGTTACCTGACACCAGATCATCCCACTCTTTAGAGATATGTATTTTAAGTCTACGAATATCCACTGAGGGCTCTTTCAATGTAATGCAACATCTATAGAACTGAGCTCAAGATGAGCAGGCATCCAGAAAAGGACTTCATTAATGTCTACTGAAATGAAGAGAGGTAAAAAATTGCGCATTGCTAAGTGTCTTCACAGAATTATCTTATTTAGTCTTCACATTAAACTGGAAAGAGAGGTAATATTATCCGAAGGCTCAAATCACGTAACCAGCCCAATACTTAGAAAATGTGAAAGCCTGGATTTGACTACCATGTCCAACTCCACTGCCATATTCTTCCCACTGTGATAAACTGTGATAAGCTACTGAAATATCAGTTGGTCTTTTTAGTCTTCTACTGGAAGAATCTAAACACTGAGGATGGTTGAGTGTGAAGATTAAAAGGTTTTTCCCCACTACTATCATGAATTTATAATTAGCACCTGTGAGATAATAGAAAAAATATATATTGGTCTCTGTCCCTGGTTCCTGGCACAGAGCTTCTACAATTCTTGAAGTGATTAGAGCATCTTTTGTTCTAGTATTTAGTCTATGACTCTGTCCCTGACACAGGGCTCTAAAACTCTTATAAATTCCTAAGGGTTAAGAGAACTAGGGGCATCTTTTGTTCTACTGACGTGACTCTGGGTGGGTTCCTGGATGGCTCCTAGATGGGAGCTGCTCACCAGAAAGACCAAGCTGTGATTAGAAACTTGGAATTTTCAGCCCCACTCCTCATTCTCCAGAAGGGGGAGAGGGGCTGGAAATGAAGTTAATAATTAATCATGCCTGCATGAGGAAGTTTCCATAAAATCTCAACAGTATGGTAAACTCCCAAGTGGGTGAACACATCTACATACCTGGAGGTGATGCATCCCAACTCCATGGGGGCAGAATCTCCTGCACTCAGGACTCTCCCAGACCTCATCTTATTTATTTTTTCATCTGTATCCTTTAACATACCCTTTAATAAAGTAGAAACATGTTTCCTTGAGTTCTATGAGCCCCTCTAGCAAATTAATCAGATCTGAGGAAAGAGTCATGGGAACCTTAGATTTACAGTCAGTCAGCGAGCATAGGTGACAACCTGGACTTGTGATTGGCATCTGAAGTGGAGTGGAGCAGTATAGTGGGACTGAGCCCTGTGGGATCCAGTGCTATCACTAAGTGGACAGTGTCCGAATTGAGTTAAATTGTAAGACACCTAGCTGGTCGCAGAATTGCTTGGTGTGGGAAAAAAATCCACACATTTGGTGACCAGACGTATCAGAATTGAAGTTGTCTGTGTAAAGTAAAGGAGGGGAAAAACGAAGGTTTTCCTACAAAGCACCATTTCTCTGTGGATGATGGAAAATATCTACCACTTATTGAGGAGATAAGATATATATATATTCAACTAGAAAGAAATCTCAAATGAAGAACAATTAAGTGATTCACCCAATGTTGCACACAAAATTAAGGGCAGGACTTGGAATAAACACAGGTGCTTTGACTCTGATCTTGTTTTCAATGCTGCCATATATGTGTATAAAAGAGCCATTTAACTCAGGTTGTACAGTGAAACAGAAAACCATGAGAACTAAATTAACCTTATTCTCTCAAAACCAACATTAACCTCTCTGCTCCTTTCCTCAGTTAGGTCCTGAAAGAAGCCTAGAAAATAGGTTCATTTCTAAAATGGATTAATTTGTGAAATTTATACCATATAATAAAATTATTTGGAATGGAAAGTGACTGTTTCTTCTTCCCCCACTTCTTAAACTTTCTTTCTAAAATAAATACACATATTATGCAATTCCACTAAATTATGATAATGCTTAGAATTGCTCTATTGCTGGGCTTTCTACTGTGAGGACCACTTCCAGGGAGGTTTATTTATAATGGGGTCATTCTGAAATCTCAGTAGCTAATCCCGTTGGATGGGTTCCAAGAAACACCTGCCTTATGATGAATTTTTCTCTCTCATGAATAGAATCCCAAAATATGCCAAGGTTGGGTCTAATACATCACTATTTCAAGATATAGAAATAGATGAATTGAGACTGAACTTTCATATGATAACTAGGACCAAAAGTTTTTCCCCAAGCTGTGAGGAAGCAAAAGGAAACTGATTGTGGGAACAAAGTCTCTTGTAGAGAAAAGAAGTTAGAAGTTAGTAAAAGTAGTCTAGAATAATTTATAGCAATATATAACTGCAAGTGCTTTTATTACACATTCTAATATTTGGTTCTGACAATAACCTGGTGAGATAAGCAGGTGAGGTACCGTTACGTTCAAACCACAAATGATGAAACTGAAGCTAAAAGAGATTAAGTGGTTCACCAAGAAGACCCCAAGATAGGATTAGAATTTATAAGAGATTTGATGGCAGAGGACACAGCAGACATGAGATGAGCCTTCAGACTACAATGTAGGTCTATCACTTAGGGAAAGAGAATGAAGGAAGGAGGATTGGGTAGATAGACTCTTGAACTACAGCACAATTTCAAGAAAGTTTCAGGCAAAGACCTTCGATGGAAGAGCAAGCCCACTGTCTTGGGAGAATGGGTTGCCTTATCCTCTGTCTTTGGCTGAGAGCAACCCATAGAAAGCATGGCCATAAAGTGAAGACAGTGGTGGGTCCAGAGGGGCAGGAGCCGGGAATATTAATCAATTATGTTCCTCACAGCTGGAGATCTGCCCAGCACACTTTGATGACTGCCACAATCCCCTATGCTCACCCAAACAGCAATTAGAAATGGTGGTCCCAGAAGTCTCCTGACATCTAGTACAGTATTTTATAGTCTTTTTTTAAATTGAAGTATGATTGATTTACAATATTGTGTTAGTTTCAGGTGTATCACATAGTGATTTGCTATTTTATACATTACAAAATGATCACCCAGTCTAGTTACCATACAGCGTTATTACAATATTATTGGCTATGTTCCCTATGCTGTACATTATATCCGAATGACATTATTTTAGAACTGGAAGTTTGTACCTCTTAATCTCCATCACCTATTACACTCATCCCCTACCCCTTCCCCCCGCCACCATTGACCACCAGTTTGTTCTCTATATCTATGAGTCTGTTTTCTTATATTTGTTTGTTTTGTGTTTTTGGATCCTACATGTAAGCGAAATCATATGATAACTGTCCTGCTCTATCTGACTTATTTCACTTAGCATAATACCCTCTAGGACCATTCATGTTGTCACAACTTTCAAGATTTCATTCTTTTTTATGGTGGAGTAATATTCCATTATATATACATGCCACATCTTTTATATCCATTCATCTTTTGTGGACACTTAAGTTGCTTATATATGTTGGCTATTGAAAGTAATGCTGCAATGAACATAAAGGTGCACATATCTTTTCATTAGTGTTTTTGTTTCCTTCAGAAAAATACCCAGAAGTGAAATTGCTGGATCGTATAGTAGTTCTATTTATAACTTTCTGAGGAGCCTCAATATCATTTTCCATAGTAGCTGCACCAATATACATTCCCACCTACAGTGTATGAGGGTTCCCTTTTCTCCACATCCTTGCCAACACTTGTTATTTGTTGTCTTTTTGATGATAGCCATTCTGACAGGTTCGAGGTGGTATCTGATTGTGGTTTTGATTTGCATTTCCCTGATGATTAGTGACGTTGAGCATCTTTTCATGTGTCTATTCACCATCTGTATATCTTCTATAAAAAATAAAGTTTATTAAGGTTCTCTGCCCATTCTTAAATGGAGTTTTTTTTTTTTTTGAGGTTGAGTTGTATGAGTTCTTTGTATAGTTTGGACATAACCCTTATCAGATATATTGTTTACAAATATCTTCTCCCATTCAGTAGGCTACCTTTTCATTCCGTTGAATATTTCCTTTGCTGTGCAAAAACTTTTCAGTTTGGTGTAGTCTAATTTGTTTATTTTTGCTTTTGTCACCCTTGCCTGAGGAGACATCTAAAAAAATATTTTTAAAACTGATGTCAAAGACTGTACTCTCTATGTTTTGTTCCAGGAATTTTAGAGTTTCAGGTACTACCTTTAAGTCTTTAATCCATTTTGAGTTTTTTTTTTTAATATATGAGAAAATAGTCCAGTTTGATTCTTTTGCATGTAGCTGTCCAATTTTCCCAAGACCATTTATTGAAGGTACTATCTTTTCCCCACTGTGTATTCTTCTCTCCTTTGTGGTATATTAATTGAATATAAGTGTGGATTCATATCTGGTCCCTCCACTGTGTTCCATTGATCTATGTGTCTGTTTTTGTGCCAGTACCATAGAGTTTTGATTACTGTAGCTTTGTTGTATAGTTTGAAATCAGGAAGCAAGATACCTCCAGCTTTGTCTTTATCAAGATTGTTTTGGGGCTTTCCTGGTGGCGCAGTGGTTGAGAGTCCGCCTGCCGATGCAGGGGACACGGGTTCGTGCCCCGGTCCGGGAAGATCCCACATGCCACGGAGCACCTGGGCCCATGAGCCATGGCCACTGGGCCTGCGCGTCTGGAGCCTGTGCTCCGCAACGGGAGAGGCCACAGCAGTGAGAGGCCCGCGTACCACAAAAAAAAAAAAAAAAAAAAAAAAAAAAAGATTGTTTTGGCTACTCAGAGTCTTTTGTGTTTCCATAGAAATATCAAAATTATTTGTTCTAGTTCTGTGAAAAATACCATTGGCATTTTGATAGGGATTGCAATGAATCTGTAGATTGCCTTGGGTAATATGGTCATTTTAATAATATTAATTCTTCCAATCCATAAGCATGGTATATCCTTCCAATTGTTTATCATATTCAATTTTCTTTCATCAGTTTTAGTTTTTACAGTACAAACCTTTACTTCCAAGGTCAGATTTATTTCTATTTTATACTTTTTGATACAGTTATAAATGGGATTATTTCCTTAATTTCTCTTATTGATAGTTTGCTAGTTTTAGATAGTTTTAACCTTCCTACTAGCTCTGTAAATGATTGATCTACTACCTTCTCTGTAATTTTGCCTTTACCAATGAGATTCTTCCTTTCATAATTTTCATATTTCTAGTTGTGGTCTTTTCTTTTCCATTTAGAGAAATCCTTTTAACATTTCTTGTAAGGCCAGCTTAGTGGTACTGAACTCTTAGCTTTTGCTTGTCTGTAAAACTATCCCTCCTTCAAATAGCAATGGTAGTCTTGCTAAGGAGAGTTTCTTTGTTGTAGATTTTCTCCTTTCACTACTTTGAATGCAGTGTGCCACTCCCTTCTGGCCTGCAAAGTACTATTGAAAAGCCAGCTGATTGTCTTCTAGGAGTTCTCCTGCATGTAACTAGTTGCCTTTCTCTTTCTGCTTTAAATATTCTCTATTTTAAATTTTTGCAATTTTAATTATATGTCTTTGTGTAGACCTTTTTGATTCATCTTGTTTGGGAATCCCTGTGCTTCCTAGACTTGGATGTCTGTTTCCTTTCCCAGGTTAAGGAAGCTTTCAGCTATTCTTTCTTCAGATAAGCTCTCTGCCCCTTGATCTCTCTCTTCTCTTCCTGGGATACCTATAATATTAAAGTTAGTATGCTTGATGTTGTCCCAGAGGTCTCTTAAACGAGCCTTAAAAAAAATTTTTTTTTATGTTCAGCTTGGATATTTTCCATGGCTTGGATATTTTCAGTCTTCCAGTTCATTGATCCATTTCTCTGTGTCATCTAATCTACTGTTGATTCCTTCTACTGTATTTTTTATTTCAGTTATCGTACTCTTCAGCTCTGTTTGGTTCTTTTATTTCTAAATCTTTGTTAAACTTCTCGCTATATTCATTCATTCTTCTCCTGGGTTTGTTGAGCATCTTTATGATCATTACCTTAAATTCTTTATCTGGTAGTTTGCATATCTCTACTTTGCTTAGTTCTTCTGAAGTTTTGTCTTGTTCCTTCATTTGGAACATATTCCTCCATCTTCTCATTTTGCCTAATCCTGTTTTTATTTCTATGTATTAGGTAGGTCAGTTAATTTTCCAATCTTGGAGAAGTGTCCTTATGTAGATGTCCAGTGGGGCCCAGAAGCTCACTCTTCTCTGTTTACTACAACTATATGCTTTAGTGGTGCCTCTATGTGGACTGTGTGGGCCCTTCTGTTGTGGTGGGCCCAAGTACTGTGGGCATGCTGGTAGGCAGAGCTGGCTTCTGGCCTGGTTGGTTGCCAGGTCCTGCCTCATGTGGTGGCTGATAGCCCTCTGGTGGGCAGGACTGTGTTCTGGCATGGTTGCCTGTGGGGCCCTAAGTGTTCCAGGGCTGTTGCAGATCCACTATTGGGAAAGGCCAGGTTCTTCTGTGGTAGTTGGCTGCTCAACCTGGAGAGTCCTGGGACTGGTGCCAGCCTGCTAGTAGGAAGGTATGCCCCCAGTGCTAATAGGCTAGAGGGAGGACTCCAAAATGGCACTTGTAAGCACCAGTGTCCTTCTGGTAAAAAGAGCTTCCAAAAATGGCTGCTGCCCATGTTTCCATCCCCATGGGGAGTCTCAGTTGCCTCCTACCTCTCCAGGAGGCTCTCCAAGATTAGCAAGTTGGTTGACCCAGGCTCTTATGAAACTACTGTCTTTGTGCTGGGACTCAGAGCATGTGAGATTTTGTGTGTGCCCTTTAAGAGCTGGATCTCTGTTTCCTATAGCTTCCTGGCTTTCCTGAACATAAGCTGTGCTGGTTTTCAAAGACAGACATCTTGTATAGGTCCCCGGGGCTGGGGAGCCTGATGTGGGGCTCAGTTCCCTTGCTCCTTGAGGAGAACTTCTGAAACTGTGATTATCCTCCCACTTGTGACTTGCCTATCCAGGGCTGTGGATCTTGGCTATATTATGTCTCCACCCCTCCCGCTCATCTCCTTGTGATTCCTTCTTTAGGAAGGAAAATATTTTCTGCTAGGCTTGTGGAAAATATTTTCTGCTAGTTGTGGAAAATATTTTCTGCTAGGCTTCAGGTCATTCTCATAGATAGTTTTTCTGTAAATAGTTGGAATTCTGGTGTATCCATGGGAGGATGTGAGCTCAGGGTCTTCCTACTCTACCATCTTGGCCACACCTCTATCTATACAGTCTTTAACGTGAATGATACATGACACTAATAAATATTTTTGCTACTACAATCATGATTGTGAATACAGTCATGTAAGTTGTCAGATTCTGTTATTTTTTTAAAGCCAAGTCTATAATAGTTATGCATACAAGCACCAAGTTGTAGAGTACCAAAAAGTTTCAGATGCACAAAAACTATCTCAGATACAAGGGGAAAAAAATCATCTCCCATCATAGATTACTTTTGCCACCTCCAACTATAAATTGTGATTCAAATGTATTCAACTTGCTAGGTGAAATTTTGATGGATACATAACACTCTAGAGCCTATTTACTTTTGCTCATGTATCTGTTCAAGTGAATTTATGTAACTGAGTTATTTAAAATGAAAAGTCATTCCTCATAAAAAATAAAAGGTATATTTATATTTACCAAGCACCACCTATTTTGGCATTGCAAAGAAACCCTTGTTTTGTCCTAAAAACAAGTCTGTAGATACATACATCATTCCTTCAAAATACACAGGAAGAAATCAAGGCTCAGAGACATTAACAACTTACTTAAGGTCTAACAGAGAATGCCGAAGTCTTAATTTGATTTCACTGCCTGTCAAAAAGAGTGGCATTATAGCCAATAAAACACAGATTAAAATACTAGAGCTTTAAACATATCCATTTGATTGCTTAATGTTCCCTGTTACCTGACTGATACAGATTTTTTTTTTAAGTGGACCATCAAGAGATGGAAATGGTTTAGAAGTGATACATTACCATGACTGTCTTTATAACATGGAAGAATCATTCTCCCTTCCCCACCTATCCCCACTTCTGACAAAAGGTCCTTATAGGAATTCTTCTTGGTATTATGGATCAAAAAGAATCCTACTGAATTATATTTTTGCTTGGACCTGGTTTTTGGAGATTCCAGAAGAAATCAGATAATTTTTTTAGTCTAACGGAATAAAAATTTTCTATAACCACAAACATTAGAAAGTTGGACAAAAGAAATCAAATATAATTTTCAGGTTTTCTCCCATGTTACAATATCCATGTCATTGGATGTGCTTGTTTTTGTGCCTATAATATCCTTTTCAATTTCTCTGCCATTAAAATCAGTCTTTTAGATTCAGTTTAAATCTATCTTTTTTCTTTCCTGTGAAGCCTCTTCACCATTCCTCAGTCCACCCTTCCTTATCACACCTGGAAGATAGTTGACTCTTTCTCTGTACAATACCCCGACTCTTCATACAATACCTCAATTATAGCTGTCATCATACTTCTGTGCACTTACTTGTCTGCCTTAAGTGACAGCCAAAGAATCCCATGGGGCCTGAAATTCACTTTTGCTCAGTTTTGTGTTTTTGGTGCCAAACATTGAACAAATATTTCTTCATTGAAGGCAAGACTACATGGTAGAAAGCAAACGACATGGAGAAATTCACTATAAACCTTAAGAATCTTAATAACGTGATGCCCATTTATACCTAATCTTCTAATTTCCTTTTTACAAGTGTAATCATATGATTCTTTCAAGGAAAATTTGATGTTAAACTTTCATTCATTTTTATGTTATTATTATCAAAACATACCGTAGAGAATAAATCATAATTACATTATATTCTCAAGATAAATACATAGATGATAGAATGATAGGTATCTAGATGGTGGATAAAGTATTCCAAAAGTAAGGAAGTAAACATTTTAGCAATTTCTAATACCCCCAAAATAACCAAAATTTTGAAAAATATTGACTCATATTTCATGTAAATAGAAACAACAGAAATGGTATACTGAGCATGGCTTTAGTATTAAGGAAACTTTCCTCTTTGCAGTAACCTTGAACTTGTGTTGTTTTAATGTCTCCAAATATAGTATTCTATTAAAATTTTGCCTATGGAATAAAATTGACTAAATGCATCATAAATCTTCCATAAATTATAATACAGTGGTTTAAATTTTGTAGGAGCTGCAATAGAACAATGTAAGTAACCATGTTTCATTCATCTTAGTATTATATAATTTATGCATCAGCATCACTTCCTTAGAATTTAAATTTCTGATTTCAGCCCTCCTTATAAATTTCCCAAAGGGTTTCCCAGTATCTTGCACATAACAGACACTAATATATATGTTAACAAAACTCAATTACAGCAAAAATGAAAATTGAAAGAGAAAATAAATATCTTGAAAAGAAATGAAAAAAATCAATTTGTGGGTTCTCACCCCACCATGTGGGGCTTCCCTGGTGGCACAGTGGTTGAGAATCTGCCTGCTAATGCAGGGGACACGGGTTCGAGCCCTGGTCTGGGAGGATCCCACATGCCGCGGAGCAACTAAGTCCGTGAGCCACAACTACTGAACCTGTGCGTCTGGAGCCTGTGCTTCGCAACAAGAGAGGCCGCAACAGTGAGAGGTCCGTGCACCGCGATGAAGAGTGGCCCCCGCTAGCCACAACTAGAGAAAGCCCTCGCACAGAAACGAAGACCCAACACAGCCAAACATAAATAAATTAATTAATAAATTCCTACCCCCAACATCTTCTTTAAAAAAAAAAAAAGCCACCATGTGGGGGCTTCCCTGGTGGCGCAGTGGTTAAGAGTCCGCCTGCTGATGCAGGGGACACGGGTTCGTGCCCCGGTCCGGGAAGATCCCACATCCCGCGGAGCGGCTGGGCCCGTGAGCCACGGCCGCTGAGCCTGTGCGTCTGGAGCCTGTGCTCCGCAACGGGAGAGGCCATAACAGTGAGAGGCCCGCGTACCGCAAAAAAAAAAAAAAAAAAAAAAAAAGCCACCACCATTATGTGTCTTAATATAGCAATAGAACTGTTTCATCACTTCTGCCCATCACTAAAAAGTCTGCGTTAAGAGCATTAAGCCCATCTGAGAATTATCTTATAAATCTAGAGAAATAGTTTAGAAAATTGCAGTGTCTTGCATTCTGATAATATCTTTGCAGAAGAACAAAACAAACTGGTCATTAGGAAAAATGAAATCATAAATCTTTCTGGGAATTAAAAGAAAGAAAATGTTTTATATTAATTCTTGAGAAAACATGACTCAGTGCAGTTATAAGTTTATGTATTCTAAATGTATTTGTATGGAAAACAGATCGTTATATGGTAAAAACAGATTGTTATATAGTAGAAAAGCAACAGAGTTGGATAAGGCAAGTCTATCCATCACTATTTACCTATGTGACCTCACACATGTCCCTTAATCTCTCAGGTCCAGTTTCCTTTTCCATGGGTCTCTACCTCACAGAGTTTTCATATGGAACAAATGAGATAATGCATGTTAAACTCATGTGAACGCTAAACTAGAATACTCAGACACTATTATTCTATCGTGTTTATAAATCCAACATAAACACAAAGACACACAGTATTCATAGAGAATTAAAATATATCCATTGCATGAGCATACGTGCATTCCACAAGTAGCACCCTGTCCTAACAGACTGCTGTCACATTGCATTTGTATGTGTAAGCATTAGTGCCATTTTCACATACCTGTTAAGCAATCTTCTGTTATTACTTTGCAACACATCATCTATGTCTCTCTTTTTACTAACATAAGGCCATTATCTTGCCATTCAGCAATGACAGATGATTCATCCATGATTCCAAATGACACATTCTTGATATATGGGGGGAGAAAAAGAAACAACTTTGCTTCTTTTTTTAAAAAACAGATATATTCTACCTGTGCCTTGGATTCAGTTCCTGAGAAAAAGTCACAAAACATGTTCAGTGGCACAAACTACCTGGGATACATCATGTAGGGTAGAGGACAGAAGAGATATTTTCTTCACCAATTACTTATAAATGTTAACAATATACACTATTCCACATGGAGAATTCAAAATGGTACAAGTTTGCACAGGAGAGGAACTGGGGGAGAGGAGTGAAAAAATTTGTCAATTTAGTAGCACAAAATAAATCCATGGTCCATTTTTCCAGTTTGTCATAAGAGAAAAATTGGAATGCCAAAGAGGCAAAAGGGGTTTTCCTACAGTTTTTGACATGGTGGTCTTACTTTCTGTCCCAAGTCAGTATTTGCTATCTAAGTGGGATTTTTTTCTGTTGATTTGTAAATTTATATATGAATATTTTATTATCAATTATAGCTAACTTGTATTGAATGCTTACTATGTACTACCCATAATATCACCTCTCATTAAAAAAAACTTTACACAGCAAGTAAATACAAGTGAATAAGTCTTAGGTTACATAGAGAATTAGTGGAAGAGCATGGATTTGAATCAAAGCGTGTTTGAATCCAAAACTGCTGCTCTTAACAACTACTCTATTTGGCCTATCAGGGAAAAATGGAAAGATTAAGTCATATAAAGCATGAAGTTAATCAACACTTAAGGATACAATTAGCAAATACCCTTCTTGAAGAGTTTCTTTAAAAAAGGGAGGGGTGCTTGTTATTGCCATTCCTTTGTAAATACTGACCTCATAAGGACTCTTAAACTTTGTGGGTACAAAGTCACCATCTATTAGCACATCTGTGTATGCAGGAAGAGACCCATGGGAACAAGAAAACAATACAATACATACAGCCCGATACATGGAATGAGGAAAACATGCTCAGGTTCCTGTAGGAGCACAAAGATGGCTGAACTGTCTGGTGGGGTTAAGGAAAAAGTTCTCCAAGGAAGCCAATCCAGATCAGAATTTTGAAGGGAAAATTTCCTAGAGACGTGTAGTAGAAAGGGGAGGTTTGAGAAGGGAGAGAGCATTTATGGCAGAAGGAACAGAAGGTAAAAGGCATGGAGGTATGAAAAAGCAAGGTACATCTAATTAAGATGCATGGCGTGAAGCTCCCTCAAATGGGAATGAATGGAGACAAGATTTAAAAGATGGGTGGAGTCAAATCATGGTCATGCAAAGAATTTGGATTATAGGCTTCAGGCAAGATGGAGTTATTGAAGAATTTTATATCAATGAATTGAACAGACTTGCATTTTAGATAGATTATTTAAGTCTTTAAGTAGATGTAATGGGATGAAAGCCGCAGACAGAGAGACAAGATGGCCAAAGGTGCTCAAATCTGACTAGATTTTAAAAGTAAATAAGTTGTTAAACATCGAGACACCTAAACATAGAGCTTTTAAAATAGTGTTTTGAGCACATGAAGGACAATCTTATCATCAATTACTGCCTTGGAACCCTGTTGTTGCATTCATATTCCTAATGCCAAAATGACAACAATGGTCTCAGGCACAATTCCATATTCATATTGTTCTTTTACCAGTTAATAAGATAAAATTCTCTTTCGCCATTATAATTCTCAACGGAAAGACATTTTTTCATAGAATAAGGCTTTAGTTTCTTAAGTTATTTAATAAAATGAGACAGATTTGGTATCATGAGAATGATGTAATAGACAAATTATTTACATACTATTTTGATTGTCTAAGTCAAGTAATAAAAGAATGAATTCAGATTTTTAAATGATGAATTTTCAAATGAGAAAAAGTGACAAGAAAATTTGATTATCATGTAGCATATAGTATAAGTATAATAAACTCAAAAGAAGCAGTGCTATAGCATCGAAAGTACAATTCCTAGTATCATACATACCAGTTAGAAGGTTATCAGTAAACACACAGTAAAAGAACTTTTCATTACATTTTGATAGTAATTAACTCCATTAAGTTGGTAGATCCATTAAAATAATTTAGTCATTAAAGTACCATTGTTAAAAAGGTACCTAAAATGATCATGATGAGAGTGACTATGTTATAAATGATAGTTTA
The DNA here is from genome assembly GCF_964374135.1 of Grampus griseus. Classification (NCBI taxonomy): domain Eukaryota; kingdom Metazoa; phylum Chordata; class Mammalia; order Artiodactyla; family Delphinidae; genus Grampus; species Grampus griseus. The sequence continues at coordinate 71,504,659 of NC_139000.1, read as the reverse complement.
TTAAATTTAGAGTCAAAAGAATTAAGTGGACAATAAATAAAACATGGAACTTGATAATGCATTTTCAATAGTAAACTTTGGCACCTTGGTTTCAGCAGAAAACAAAGGTCTGTGACACTAAATAAATGTTATCTCAAATGCTATTGTTTTGCTGTTTTGTTTGTATTTAATTTCTACATTTGTTTTGATTTGAAGTTTAATTACAAATTATAAGCACAAGGGGTTTATGCTGAGTGTTATGTGATAAAATTTTAAATAAACAGTTGGTGTTTGTTGAAAGTTTTTCCTAAAAGGGGACACATATTACTGATGTTTAAGAAACACTGCCCTGCATGAAAAAATGATGAGGGTTTACATTAAGATATTTAGGGAAAGTTTGGTAATGATACTATACCATTGCTGGGAAATTGAATAGATAAATTCATTCTTTTACTTCCAGCAAAAAATATCTCTCTTTGGCCACCTATAGTATATCTGCCACTGTTTTCAATATCAAAGATACAGAAATAAAAGTCATAGTCCTGCCCTGCAAAAATATAGAAGTTCCATATGCTGAATGTTAGCAATATGAAGCTTAGCCCACGTTGCTCCAGGATTTTATCCCAAGGTTGCCTCAGAAATCCCAGGGGATCAGAAACTCAAGAGAGTATTTTCATCATTTCTCTCTATATCAGTGAAAAATTTTATCTGCTAGTCACTATTTCCTTTATAATATTAAAAACACAAAAGGTGATAGCCCAAAACAGCCTTCAGGTAAGCTGAAATATTTACTAAGCCCTAACACTTCCTCCAATCTTGAGTATTCCTAGGAGATACACAGGTAGCCAAGTACAGAAAATCACAGCTCTCTTATCCAGCCAAGCAGAGCCCATGACTGTGCTCAGATAAATGGATATTTGTCTCAAAAACTGATTTAGTTTATGCTCACGTGAAACTTATGTTTATGTTAAATAACATTTACAAATATATTCATTAAAGTATTTGAATGAGAACTATTTTCCCTTTCTATTTTAGTAAATGTGGGCTTTGATAAGCATTTTAAAGTATAACAAAGGAAGAAAGAGGAGAGGGAAGAAAGAAGAAAAAGGAAGAGGAGAGAGGTAGGGAGAAAAGCCAAGGAGAGAGAAGGAAGGGGAGAGAGAGAAGAAGAGTGACACATATCAGGAAGGGAAAGTTCTTATATCTAAATAGACATATCTTGAAAGTATAATCATATAAAATCCTCATCATCTTCATCTTTGGACTGGCAGAGCAAAGACGAGTACAGTTATTTGTTTTAAGCTATCACTGATGACATTTTCTTGGAGCTCATATCCAATCTTACCCGAGTTCTGGTCCTTGTCACTTGCTCTTAACATCTCTGTTTTCAGTTTCCTGATCAGAAAAATGGGCATGAAAAGGAATCTAACTCATAGAAAAGGTGAAAGGATTAAGAGTTGATGCATGTAAAGCACTTCGACCACCTCCTGGCATGCATGTGGTGAGTGCTAAATTTGTGTTTATTATTATCATTATATTATTTATTGAATGGCCATTGTGAACAGAACACCATCCTGGTGGCTAAACTGAGCTACTAGAAAATTGGCAGTCAACCCTCCTGCCCTCCAGGGACAAGACACACTGCTTTGGAACCAACAGTGTGATGAAATGTTTTATAAGGTAGCTCTACTTGAACTAATTACCACCTACACCCATCTGTGCCATTTGGTTCCTTGCCAAAAAAATTACATGTTATTATATAGATATGGGCATATTCTTTCATAGGTTTGATTTAAAATAGTTGTTCCAGAGGCTTATCTGACTAGAAACTGCATCAGAATCTCCTGGGGAACTTATGAAAAATGTAAATACCTAGGTCCCACCTCCAAAGAACATAGATCTAGAATCGTTAAACATTGTACAAAAATGCCATTTATGTGCATATTACTCATCCTCAGACACAGAGCATGCAGAAAAATGGAAAGCATTCAAATTTACATGCTGAAGAATACCCAGAACATACATTCACGTTACTTAAGTGGAAAGGAAATGACTCCATATCATTTTACGACTCACAGGGCACTGCCTGGCCCAGGCATCAAGAGGCAGCGGCTTGTAGTGAAAGCTCTGCAGCCAGGCAGGCTGAGTTAAATCTGGCTTCTCCACTTAGCAGCTGTGTGAACTTGGCAAGTTCCTTAACCTCTCTGTGTCTCAGTCTCCTCCTATGTAAGAGAGGTATTATAATCATAGAGCTTATCTCATTGGTTGCTGTGCAGATTAAGTACAATAAATGTAAAATACTTGAAACACTACTTGGCATACAGTATACCCTCAATACATGTCAGTTATCATTATTAATATCGGGAATTATTATTAATCTAAGTCCATGACAGTCAGTGTGTGCTTGAGCAGTAAGGGGTTTTCCCCTCTTCTATTTATATTTTCAGTAATGTATTAAATTAGAAGCCTTTCTTTTGTAGCTGTTCCTGAAAGTAAGCTGTCAAAAAAAAAAAAAAGAGTTAACATGGAAAAAAATATTTCAGTAGCTCAGGAATTAATCTTTCCAACACTACCTATATTCTTTTTAATCTGTTGTGTTTTAAAGCAACACAGGAGAGAGAATTGCTCAGCAAATACCAAGCATTTTTTATGGGCAATTTCAAAAAATCCAAAGAAAAACACAAAGAAATGTATCTAAAGGGATGAAAGTAGAGGCAAAAATCAGTGGAATGGAAAAGAAATTAATCAATAAATCACCCTTTAGAATGAATTCCATTTTCTCTGTATAGATTTGTATTAAAAACAAAAAAGGGAAAACAATCTGTTTGCTAAAAATACACATAAAGTCCTACTCATCCTTGCCTAATAGATTCCAAAGAATTCACATATCCTCTTTGTTAATATAGAAAATTCCTAAATTAGACTCTGCCTAAATTAACAAATGGGAATTGGAAATCTGGGGGTAGTGAGATTACACTCTGTATGAAATGCTCCTTCACAAACACCCTCCACACTTCAGGCCCATAAATTATTAATGTGCGTTATGGTTGTTAGGGGCAATGTATGGAAATGTATCCAGATTCCAAAATCCCAAATAAAAGTAAATGGTTAAAAATGAAAGAGAGAGAAGGAAGGAGACCATTATATTGGTTTGGTGAGAGTTGACGCATCTCTACTACTCCATCAGCATTGATTTTAAAGATCTGAATGACATACAGATGGATGAATAATTCAGATTTCATTTATTAGTCCACTGACCCTACACATGGCTTCATAAAAATGAAAATAATGTTATTCTCCCTCTTCATCCTCTGTAGAATAGAATATGCATATGTAACTGGGTAGAATGTTTTTGATGTAGTTTGCTCCAGCACATTGTATACACATATATTTGCATGTAATACATTTGGAAGCAATGTTGAGACAAACAATTTCAATAACGTGCTATCACCATAAAGGAGACCATTTTGCCTCCTACTGGTAGATGATTTAGGTCTGTGAAAAAACAAAGCTGATTATCATGTAACAACTGGTTACCTGGCAACTAGAAACTAGACAGTGTAGCAATACAGTTCTATGTCCTTAATCTAGGATTGGCACAAAGGGAATTGTCACCAATGCATCTGCAGGGTTATATCCTAGAAGATTACGAGTTTTCTCCCATGGACTGTTCTAAGAGTTTAAAGCCTTCACACTAAATTTTCTAGCTTGGGAAATAGAGTAGTTGGTGATGCTATTAACCAAAATAGAGATTCTAGGGAAAGAAACACAATTGTTCAGGGTAAGACAGACTGAGTAAGATCATTCTTTCAACAGGCTGAGTTTGAGATCTCTTTGGGGCATCAATAAGAAGACTATTAGGAAGTTGAAAAATTTTCTGTTATGGGGGCAAAAATATTAACTGTTTATATTGCTGAAACCATTCGTTTGAAAGTCACTTTATATAAAGTAATATTAGGTAATCTGTTATTTCCTTTTTCAGTGGGTACTGTCTCACTACCTTCTTTGGTTTAGCTCCACTTAGCCAATGTTCAGTAAGTATTTTCCAATAAATTATATGACAGTATTAAAATTGAAGTTTTGGCTATGACCCTCTGACAATAGTTACTAGATATCAAAGGCATTTGTAATACAGAATGTCCTGTAAGAGTTTCAAAATAGATGTGTGAAAAATATATGAGACTCTTAGTATAAGAGAATTCTTACCTCCATTACAGTTGTATAAAAGGGCCGAAACAAAAATTGCCAAAGAATTGTGCATGATGCTCTTTTTCTTGAGAGGGTGCTACTCTGGTCTCCACTGACCTCCAGTGGGTGGAGGTATTGCCTTACAACATGGGTGGAGAGTTTAATATGTGTCTCCTACAGACCAATGAACTACTAATTAGGAGGCTGAATTCATGAGCTAGTGATAGCAGACTAGAAGACCAAGACTTATAAATAACGACACTCCCAGAATTTTCTGAGACAAAAGATCTATGAGTATTTCCTGTGGGCCAGACATGGCCTTTAAACCCAGCAGAAAAAAAACTGGTGGTGGGCTTGTCACATCCTATCCACGGGACACTTAAAGGACAAAAATTGTTGTCAACAGAGGGGTGTTAAAGGTATCCCCAGATTCCCAAGGAATGAGGAAGGAATAAACAAGACACTGAAGATGATTTTATCACCCTCAAAAGAGCACTGCAAGTGAGAATTCTCTCAAGATAAACAATGTGCCTGTGGGGTACACCTCATCTAAGAAGTGTCAAAACTAGATCACCACAACTATACCAGGCAAATAACTATGTCCCAGCTCTCTTTACCTCATTACCCTCTCAGCTTTCACCCCAAAGAAGCCAGAAATCTTGATTCATAAGATGGGTAAGGGGAAGTAGAACAGTGAGCTAAAGGAAAGATGTTGACATCTTTCCCCTATAAAGGCTTCCCATTTGCAACAGGCCCAACATAGAAGAAAAGAGGAAAAGCCTCAACCTTCTATCACATTTGGGGTTATACTTTAACATGGGAGAGAACACTGTAATTAGGGAATTGGGAATTCTTTTCTGCAACTTAAAATTACTGCACACCTTTATATTTCCTTAAAGTGAAGAGAGAAATCTTACTGTCTGCCCAAATTTTCATTCAGGGTCAGGAGCAAAACTAGTCCCAGTAAGCAGACATAAAGGAACTATGGAAGACCAGATAAGCTGCAGTGCTTGTGCAATGTCCTTGTTACCATGACAATCTCCTAACATGATCAGAAGTCAGAGGACTCTTTTTTTTCTTTCTTTCTTTTTTTTTTTGCCATACGCAGGCCTCTCACTGTAGTGGCCTCTCCCGCTGCGGAGCACAGGCTCCGGACGCGCAGGCTCAGCGGCCATGGCTCACGGGCCCAGCCGCTCCGCGAGATGTGGGATCTTCCCGGACCGGGGCACGAACCCATGTCCCCTGCATCGGCAGGCGGACTCTCAACCACTGCGCCACCAGGGAAGCCCAGAAGTCAGAGGACTCTTGAGTGATCTGGTCTACTGCCCACCCCGTGCCATATCTTCTGCTCTAGCTTTCTTGATTTACCCAGCCTCTGCCCACATACAAATGATAAAAGATGAGTATTTTGCAAGCATGTCCTTTCCTTTTTTTTCCAGTTCCTATTAAAAAAATATTCTTTAGTGAATTTAAATCTACTTCTGTGAACCTTCTATCATGTTGCCCTTATTCTGCCTTTTCTAGTTACACACAATAAGGTAAGTGCCTCTTTCATCTGATTGCTCTTAAGGTTCTTGAAAATAGCCATCATTATACACTTTTTTTCCAGCCTACTATTCTCCACACTAAACAATTCTAGTTTCCCCTGATCTTGTTCAGTTCTTTTCCCCACTTCCACAGACAAATGTCGACAGGCTAGGAAGCTTTCCATCTCTCCCCAAGAAAAATGAACAACACTTGTTCTGCAACCATGAGCTATAATGAACATTTTCATAACGTACTGATATACTTTATAAATTTAAGATTTTTGATAAAATGGTAGATCTCTGGAGTTAACAGTCAAACACCTGACTTCTTTATGAGAACAAACTACCAGTCCTTCTATTCTCATATTCTGTGTAGGACTTCCTAAAGTAATGCTCTTGGCCTCTTGCCCTTCCCTTACTCATGCATCCCCAGAGGATGTGAGTTGCCAAGTTCACGAGTGATGACCATTGCTTCAGTTTTTATAACAATAATCTATTAATAGGTCATAAGCAGTGGGGATTAAGTCTCTTCCCTCTCTGCCCAATACTAAGAAAAAACAATGACGTGGAGAAAACAAAATTTTCCTAGGGATAAACTGTTCCAAGAAGTAGACTGACAATAAGGCAAGAATGAGGAATGGTTGGTGGGGAAGAAAGAGACTGGAAATAACATTTAATGGTCATTTTCTAAACCATATTCTCCAAACAGAATTAACTGTGATACTTCCATCAGATTTTATTAAATATTGGTGAAGAACAAATGGGCATAATTTATTAGCCCCTAAAATCTCAGCCTTTGGTCCTCTGATTTGGTGTTTAGGAAAAAAAAGATCATGAATTGTATTTGGAGAGTGCTTAAGGACTTAGACTTCAGTAAACTTGGGCCACATGGGACTCTGACATTGATTGGCCGTCATAGCTAATTGTGGCTAGTACTTGTTTGCTGAAGTTAGTTTTAATGGGTTGGGGTGCTTAGAAAATTCAAGATAATAAGGCATAATGTGTGGTCCTCAGCAACTCACCTTGAAATATACAGGTACTGTTTTTATATAAGCAGCACAGCTGAGGCAGATTTAATTATATAGCAAAGAAAGTCTTTGTGTAGACAGGCTTTTTAAGAATTAGGAGAACAACTTTTTACTACATCTTTTTCTCAGTGTGATTTGCAGAGGAGGAGGCCAGGACTGCAAAGGCAGTTGAGTTCTACCAATGCCACAGAGTACTAATAAGGCTCTAGGTTCACTGCTCGTGCCAGGCCTAGGTAGAGAACACCATATCCACTGTCCCAAAATCCCTCCTACAGAGACAAAGTAAAATAATAAACTGGCAAGAATGAATTTTATAGCTTAATTTCTTTCATCTTTTAATGCAAAATCTCAAGACAATGTGATTTGGAATTTTAAAGGCTTGGACTCCAACTTCTAAGGGCTTAAACTTGCAACTTACTATAAATTTTCCAGAGAGAAATTAAAGTTCAAAAAGTAAGAGTGAATTTATATTAAAATTTGGGGCACCTCTATAGTGTTGGCCTTGAATTATTAGTATAACTTAATGTTGTCAAAAACTCATTTTAAAACTTATGTTGACCTATTCTGGACTACATGCCTGAGAATTTTGCAATGATAACTAAAGGGCAAGTGAATTTTCATTCCTGAGTATAGTGAAGTCATGATATGATTTAATCAATATGCTGTTCTAACCCATTTTTGAGATTTACAGAGGCAAAATTCACACCAATAACCAGAAGTTCAAGGAGAATCCTTAGAAGAATAATTGTTAGTATTAGGGGAGACACCTCATGCAAATGAAAGCAGAACTTACACTGGCTTAATATTCCAGGCAAATGGGTTAAGAGAAGCAAGAGCTAAGAATGTGGAAAATAGCTCAGAAGAGGACCACTTATCCCTCCCCCCCATTCCTCAGGTTTCCATGTGGAGTCAATTTACTGAAGCAACACTCCTGACCACTTTCCAATGTCTTTCTTATCCCGTTACACCAGAGGAGTAAGGTACCTGGCAGATGAAAGTTACCCGTGGGTCCACATTTCTCAGTTCCTAGGATTTAATCTACGAAAAGACCCAAATATTAATGATTTGGTCTTTTTCATTCCCTTTCTGCCTGTGACCATGAGAACGTGATGCTGGATAAATGTATCTTTTCTGGAGAATCAAAACTTCTCTCAGATACGCTGTTTCTACAGCTAGAGGGAAAGTAGAAGGGAATAAAGGATTAATTATAATATCATCTGATCCTTTTGTCTAAGCCAAAATGAGGGCAAAATAAACAAATAAAAAAATGAGAAACATGTCCTCACCAGACATGCAGTAAGAGAAATGATAAAGTGAGTTCTTCAGGCAGAAGAAAAATAACCCGCAGCAGGAAGCATGTAAATTCAGGAAGAAGTAACAAGCAATGGAAATGGGATAAATCAAAATATATCAACTCAAAAAAAGTATCACAATATAATTAATAAGTATAATTAAAACACCTGACAACACAAATTGTGGGCAGCAGGCGGTAAATGAAGGTGAAATGTGTCAAGGTCCTAAAATTATCAAGGAAGTGGTCAAAGTAATCATTTTTATTAGACTGCATTAAGCTAGGACGAATATTGAAATCCCCAAGTTAGCCAGTAAAATATTAGGAAAAAAACAAAACCAAAAATATTGCTAACAAATTAGTCAAGGAGAAAAACAGACTGATAAAAATATTTAAATACTAAAGAAGAAGGCAAGAAAAGACAAAAAGGGAACATAAACAGGTAGCCTAACTAGAGATAAGTACTAAGATTGTAGGAACAATAAACACACATGTAAGTAAATACTCAAGGACAAGTATATTATTATTAGACTGGATAAAAATGTCAAACTTTATGACATGCTAGTTATAAGAAAACCACCTTAAATATACAAATTACAAAAAATTGAAAATAAAAGGATATACATTAACCAATCATAAGATTGTATAGCTATAGTAATATCAAAAACAGATTTGAGGCAATAAATGAGATAAAGGAAGACATTTCTCAATGATAAAGAAGAATGGTAGACCAGGAAGGTATCGTTTTCAATTGCATCAAATAAATCATATACATAGGAATAGATCCAATGATAGATTCAGAAGACCTCTTCAGTGAAAAATCTAAAATATTATGGGGAAGAAATTTTTGAATCTAAATAAATAAAGAAACATAGACTGGTCATGGAGTAGAAGGCTCAATATTATAGAGATATCAATTCTCCTCAGATTAATTTGTAGATCCAATGAAATCCCAATCCCAATCCTGAAAAATTTTTTTGAAGACACTGACAAGTTGATTCTAAAACTTACATGGAAAATAAAAGGCCAAGAATAGCTGACATGGTGTTGAAAAACAAAAAAATCTGTAAGATTTATCCAAATATCAAGGCTTATTATAAAGTGATAGGAGGTTAAATAGTATGCTGTTGCTAAATGCAGTTTTAAAAATACCAATGGAACAGAATAGAAAGATAAACAGACACATGAGCTAGAAGAGATAGTATAGACACATACCCACATAAATATGGTACTCTTGTCTATAACATAGGTGATGCTACAGTTCAGTGGAGAGAAGATGGTTTTTTAGTAAATCATCTGGGTCAGTATATATTGAAAACTAAATTTACTCTCACACTATACACAACTATCAATTCCAGGTGGATCATAAACCTAACTGTAAAACATAAAACAATAAAGATTTTAGAAAAATACTTTCAAGAACTTGCATATGCTAAAATTACTTAATAAGGACACAAAGCACTAACTGTGAAGAAAAATGATAAACTGGACTATATTAAAAATTTGAAGATTTAATGAGACACCTTTAAGAGAGTTAAAATCATGCTACAAAGTAGGAGAGAGTATTTGTAAGACATATACCAACAAAAGATTAATATAAAAATATATAGAATTCCTATAAATCAGTTAAGGCAATGGCAGAAATGTGCAAAAGACTTCACAAAAGAATATCTCTAAATGGCAATAAGCATACAGTATAGTGCTAAGTGTGATTATTTATAAGGGAAAATAAAAATAACCATGAAACACTCAAATATTCATAGCCAATTGATTTTTAACAAGTGTGCCAAGACGATTCACTGGGAAAGAGTGGTCTGTTGAATAAATGGGCTGAAACAACTGGATATCCACAGGCAAAAGAATGAAGTTGGAACCCTACTTCACACTGTATACAAAAATTAGCTCAAAGTGGATCAAAGATCTAAATGGAAGAGCTAAAACTATAAAATTCTTAGATTAAAAACACATGTGCAGCTGGGGACTGATCAAGATGATGGAGTAGGAGGACGAGGAATTCACCTCCTTCCACAAACACATCAAAAATACATCTACATATGGAACATTTCTCACGGAAAACTATCTGGAAACTGAAAGACTCCTATACAACCAAGACTGTAAAGAAGATTGATATGGAATCAGATAGGAAGGGAAAAGAAGTGATCAGGTTGGGACCTGTGCTTCTGGGAGGGGACTGAGAGGAACAGGGAGATCTGCCCTGGGGAGTAAGCGGTGCAAGCCACACATTGGGCACCCCAGTCCTGGCATCCAACACAGGGAAGGCAAGCCCCCTTGGTTGCTTGGAGGGCTGCTGGGACTAACAGGAGGGCTGTGGGAAGCCTACGTGTGAAGAGTGCGTGAATGCTGCCTTGCTCCTGAGGCAAGGCAGAGAGGGTGGATTGAGGATGACTCCAGTGCCTGCCTGGTTTCCCATGACTTCCCTGGCACGTGCCCAGTCTAAACTAAGCAAATGCTCCAGCCCTGCTTACTTCACCTCACAGGTCCGCACTGGAGTGAGAGCTTCCATGACTAGGGAGAGACCTTGGCCATGGGATGCAGGGGCGACTCGGACCCTGGGTGGCATCTGAGCACAGCAGGGACAGCCATTGCTGGTGCTTACACAGGTGGCACATCAGCGTTCGACCCAATATCTGATGCTGGTTGGACCTCCACAGCCTGCCCTGATACATACCAAGAGCCCATGCAGGCCTTGCCTGCCTGGCAGCACGAATCCACAACAGGACGGGGGTGGCAGTGGCTGGGGGAGTGATTGGCTGTGAGGGAAATGGAGACTCAGATGCAGGAGGGGCTGCCATTGCTGGTGCTTGCACAGGTGACACATTGGAAGCAACCCAGACCTCTGTCTGTGGCTGGCCTGAGGCTGCCCACGTCCTCTCATGAGATGAGAACCTGCATGGCTCCCTCTTGCTCCAGTACTGCTCCCCTCTGGGACAAGAGTGCTGGTGCTGGGAGAAGGGAGACCACACTTACAGGGAACAGACCCAGCTTGCCTGACCCTCAAAGCTACTGCTCCATCAACTTGGGATCTGACCCTGCCCCTGATAGGGAAGTGATGGCCACTGAGCAAAAGGGAGGCCCCATCTCACAGCTGGCTCTGGCCCTAGTTCCTCCATCTCCAGCCCCACCTTATACTAAGGTGAAGGCTAACAGCACACCCTGAGGAAAGACATGACTTCTGTTCACATCAAATCCAAATCTCCCACCGAAAGCACTGGGTACACACAGACTGTATAGAGAGACACTCACACATAAGGATACCCCTTCAAGGCTGCAGTAGGTAACTGTTTCACCTCAATTCCTAGAGAGAAAGTTAAGCAACATGAAAAGACAGAGGGAACTGGTCTCAATTGAAAGAGGAAGAGAAAAATTCTGAAGAAATTAAAAATGAAACAGAAGTAAACAATTTACCAGATAAAGAATTCAAAGCATTAGTAATAAGAATGCTAACTGAATTAGGAAAAAATAGATGAAAACAGTGCAAATTTTAACAAGGAAACAGAAAACATCAAAAAGAATCAGTCAAAACTGAAGAATAACTGAAAAAAGGCAAATGTCTACCAGCAGCAGAATGGGTTTAAAATATTTTATGGCAATGTTCATGCATTCAAGCACTGTAGACAGCAACGAGGATGAGCAAACTACTGTTACATGCAACAACATGGATGAATCTCACAAACATACTGCTGAGAAAAATAAGCCATGCATAAAAGAATGCTGACTATATGATTCCATGAATATAAATCTGAGAAATAGGCAAGACTTGCTTAAGGTGTTAGAAATCAGGATACCTCTTAGGGGCATATGGTAATAAGAAAAGTGCAACACGAGAGGCCTTCTGAAGTTTTGGCAATGTTCTCTTTTTTGATCTGGGCGCTGGCTACAGGGATCAGTTAATTTTATGAAAATTGTTAAGGTACATATTTATGTGTGGGGCACTCATCTTTATGTATATTATACTTCAGTTTACAAAGTTCAGGTTAAAAATAAAGAACAGAGTCAAGAGAGAAAAATCACGTATACACGAATATTTAATATATATTAAAGTAGCATTTCCAATCACTTGATGACTTTTTTGGACCAGAGATGAGAACAATAAGACTTTATGGGGAAATTTATTTGGTCATGGTAATCAGTATTAAAGATTTCCCTCCAAATTGAATAACAATAATACTCTTGTAATAGCTGACAATTTCAAGTGTTTTTAAGAATATCGGTCATATTTTCCTATTTGATTCTTTTATTACTATCTATGACCATGATATTCAATATCACTGATCTTCTCCTGCTAAAAACTTAGCAAGTCTCCAAACTGGATATGTGAATAAGGAGGCTTGATTTTTGTTAGTGACTCTATGCTTGGCCCTGGGGATTACCACAGTCTATTCTAGATTTTCTCATACAGTTCAAAATATTAAGGAGACTGAGATCAGAATTATTTGCCTAAGGTTTTAAGAACCTATGTGAAAAATTGGAAAATAATTTACTCATCTCCAGTCTTGAGGGTGTTTCCATGATTTCTCAAATAGTAATAATCAGTATGATTCCATGTTAATCTATATATGTACAAAAGAATTTAAAATTCCATTTAATCCCTGTCTTTACAATCAGCTACTACTTCTGATCATTCATGCTTAAAGTAAATAATTTTGATATTTGTAATATTATAAGCTGTGCCTCTCCTTATGGGGATAAAAAAATCTTTTTATTAGCTACTAAATTTTTTACGCTGGTAGGAGTCCACAACATTTTTCAAGGCTGAATTCAGTTCCAATTCCCTGCCTTCACATTAAAGCCTACATAAACTGCTCCATATGAATAGTTATTTAATATTTTATTAGAGCTTTTAATTTTACTATCCCCTCAGTAACTTACTCCCCTGCTTACTAACGATATGGTCAAGAAATTCTTCCCAAGAGCTAATATGAATTCTCCATTCTTTGTTTCCTACCATTCTAAAAAAATTTGTTACATCTTTCCTATGCCCCTGCCCATTCTTCTCTAACACCCTTCCTTTATGTTCTCCTTCCCATTTCTAACACCAACTGTTCCCATAAATTAGCTAGCAGAAGCTGCCCTAACTGAGCACAGCACATATGCTAAGATCATCGGCGTAGAATCAGAAAACTGGGTTCAGCCTAACTCTTACTATGAGTGTAATTAAAAAATTTTTTAAATTTAATTTTATTTATTTTTGGCTTCATTGGGTCTTTGTTGCTGCGCGTGGGCTTTCTCTAGTTGCAGCGAGCAGGGGCTACTCTTTGTTGCGGTATGTGGGCCTCTCACTGTGGTGGCTTCTCTTGTTGTGGAGCATGGGCTCTAGGCACACAGGCTTCAGTAATTGTGGCTCGTGGGCTCAGTAGTTGTGGTGCACGGGCTTAGTCGCTCTGCGGCATATGGGATCTTCCCGGACCAGGGCTTGAACCCGTGTCCCCTGCATTGGCAGGCAGATTCTTAACCACTGTGCCACCAGGGAAGCCCATGAGTGTAATTTTAAATTACTTAACTTCTGTCAGCCTTATAATAATCTTACAATAGAAATAATAATAATATCTATTCTATAAGGTTATTGTGTAGATTATGTGATACAGAGTATGAAGTAAACCAATGCTTGCTTGTACTAAAAGCTCAATATAACACTATTGTTATAATAATTATAACACTATTATTGTAGTAGTTAAAATGTTTTTGGTTGCAAGTCAATAAAATAACTAGATTAATTAAAAAAAGGGGAGAGCAGGGTACAGTATTTGAAGGACACTTGGTGGAAGAATTCGAAAGATACACAGCAATTAGGTCCACCCAGGGGCCACAGCTGCAGGGGTCTAGTGTCATCAGCATTAATGGCACACAACCTGAAATGTGCTCTAGGTCTTCATTCCAAGATTCAGATTCAAGGAGATAGCATCTTATTGCTCCAACACGGTTCAGGATATTTAGTACTCCTGCATCCATGAGCCAAGAACAGGAATCCACAGACACCACCACTAAAGATCCACTCCTATGTAGGAGGCTAGCACCAAGCAAAGGGGCATTGGGCAGCCACTCCTGCTGCTATCTTCCACTATTAGAACAGCCACTAACTACTACTCTTACAACTTCTACTATTGCTGATGGCTACATCTCCTTTTATTATTATTGGCAAGCCACTCTCACACTTCCTCTAGAGTCAGTTAAAAGCCAGATAGTAAGTACTACAAAAATCCTGGTCCCACAAATCATGCAGGGTTTGGAATTGTCATTGCTGCCCTTGGTGATACCCTAAAGAAAGACAAGAAAATCACATTAAAAGATTTATTTGGAAGAATTTAAGTTTATCATTTTTAAAAAGACATAATTCTACTCACAGGCTTGAGTGCAGCTAACTCACCAAACCTGAAAAATATGCATAACAATGATAACTAGCTTTCAGAGACTTTGTTATGCCCTCTAATTTGCACATTATTTCTGACTTTACCTAGCACACTCTAAACAATGTTAGATTTATACTCATTTCTGCCTCTACCTGGCACAGTACTGCAAATATGTGTTTATAAAAGGATTCAATTAAAGTAGATTTAAATGATCCAATTTCGATTAAATTATTTAAATCATTATTTACTTAAACAAGTAAATTGCCATGGCTATTGATGGCATTTCTTTGGGTAAATACCGCCAAGCACATTCAGGCAATATTTATCTGAATAAACATTCATAAACAAACATTTACCTGAATATATAACTATAAGATATAATCATAATTAGGAAACTATAATTAGGAAATAGGAAATTAACATGATTGATCTAGTATTGTCTTTACTATTTCTCCTAATTGAAGGGCACCTTGCTCGTGCACTAAGGAAAAATCCTCTTTTGATGGATTAATCCTATTAAGAGCAGCAGCTAAAATATAGGGGAAAAAGAATTAGCAGGTGAATAAGAAATTATTCACAATAGAGTATACAGATCTTCCTTGATTTGTGATGGAGTTACATCTCCAAAAACCCAGTGTCGGTTGAAAATAGCCTAAGTTGAAAAAGTTTTTAATACACCAATTACCGAATATCATAGCTTATCTTAGCCTACCTTAATTTTGCTCAGAACACTTGCATTAGCCTAGAGTTAGGCAAAATCATCTAACACAAAGCCTATTTTGTAATAAAGAGTTGACTATCTCATGTAATTTATTGAATACGGTACTGAAAGTGAAAAACAGATGGTTGTATAGGTACAGAATGGTTGTTAAATGAATCAGTTGTTTACCCTCATGATCGTGTGGCCAGCTGGGAGCTGTGGCCCACTGCCTCCGCCCAGCAACAAGGGAGATATCATACTGCGTACCCACTAGGCCAGAAAAGATCAAAATTCCAAATTCCAAGAACAGCTTTTTACTGAATGCATATTGCTTTCGCACCACCATGAAGCTGAAAAATCCTAAGCCAAACCATTGTTAAGTCATGGACTGTCTGTACACATGTTGGTAATGGAAAAAGCATAGACTTTGTAGTCCAGCAACCCTGGGGTTCAGTCCTACTTCTGCCATTCACTTGATGTGAATTCATGAATCAATTCCAAAATTTGAGCCCCAGTTTCTTCATCTGGAGCATAGACACAATAGAACCTACTTCCAGTTATTACTCTGAGAGGACAATGCCTAAACAGTGATCAGGGTCTAGCATGGAGCATGGCACACACATTGATAGGTCACTTTTTTCTCCAAAGGAAAGTAGAAACCAACTTATTTTGCAATTGACAGAAGGTCAAATAATATGTACAATTTAACCCTTTCAGCAGCACAAAACAAGTTATGTTAAAATAACATTCAAGTTTTTTATTCAAAAATGTCAGGCATGGCATCTCGTTTGATTCCATAATGAGAATGCAAAGGTAAAGACGAATTTAAAGATGCAGATTAGTCAAGAGATTTGCTCAAGTCCAAATGGAAGTCTGGGGTCAAGTCAGAAACGAAAGCCCAAATCTCCCGACTTCAGCTGTGTGCTAGGATGTACTCTTCACCTTAGCTCCAGGTGGCACCTATTCCAGGGTTCTGGGTGCTTGCCATACATTAGCCCTCCTATCTGTACTTGAATATCAGAGCAGCAGCAAACACAAATAGGTAGAAAATCAAAGCTATGCACTGTGTTCAGAGCAGACAATGTGTTTCTTGTGTAAAAAACAAAGTCAAAACTGTGTAAGCAAAAAGAACAAACAACATACTGAATAAAGGAATCTCGGTTTCTGGAGGAGAAACAGAAAGATTGTGTATATGGAGGGAAAAAAAACGCCCTAGTGTAGTTTACCTTGCCAGTACAGCATGGGCCAATCACCTCTCTATTCTGATGTCTTTTTAATCACCCTAGCTCAATAGAATAGCTTAGTTACAACTAAAGAAGTCAATAGACTCTGGCTATGTTCTAGTTGAAAACATACAAAATGGGGAAATGAAGGAAAAAAAACTAGGCTATTTTCCCCAAAATATCTATGGAAATCATGCTGCACAGCTCCTCAAGAAAAAAT
Source organism: Grampus griseus (assembly GCF_964374135.1). Lineage (NCBI taxonomy): Eukaryota > Metazoa > Chordata > Mammalia > Artiodactyla > Delphinidae > Grampus > Grampus griseus. The sequence continues at coordinate 71,488,136 of NC_139000.1, read as the reverse complement.
AAAAGAGGATTATTCTTAGGTGAAAGGAATCAGGATGAGGATGAAAGAAAAATAAGCGTAGAAAAGAAAGGCCTTTCACAGGATTTGTACTGCACATGTGCACTTATTTTATTCAGAAGGGTGTTGCTACAGAACCCAGCAGGGGTAAACCATTATTTATCTCTGGTTATTAGCCAAGCCTAAATTGTGTAACAAAAATAACAAAAGATTTTCTTTACATCTAATTAGACATAAAGGCTAGAACAATGTTCTCGTGAAAGGATGCTTTTAAGAAGCTTTTTTGGAATTGAAATAGTAACAACATTTGTTTTGTGTGGTAAACAGAGCCTTTTGGCAGTGCAGTTGCTTTCATTTTGAAACTGCCAAGAATTATTTGCTTATCTATGGAATTTCAACTACTTTCCCTGCCTGTGAGTCATATGGATACGAATCTAGAATAAATGGGGCTGCATTGGAGAACACTGGGGTTTACTGTGGCCATCAGGCAACTCCCCCTACACACACACACACACACACACACACACACACACACACACACACACACACACACGTCAGGTACTCACACTACCCGACTAGGAGCAGAGGGTAGAAGACGAAAGAGAATGTAAAAGAAGAGAAACAAGAAAGACACAGAAGTATCACCAAAGGAAAAAACAAATGCAATGAAGGAAGGACAGGAGAGAAAAGGAAGGAAGAGCAATGTCAGAGGGAATGACAGAATTCCTAGATGCAAAATTGAGGTAGAAGGGAAAAGTGTCAAAAATTAATAAAAAGGAAGAAGGAAAGGGACAAATGGGAGAGGGTTGGTAGACCAAGGAGGAACACAGAAAGTGAAGGGAATAACAGGAAATAAGTGGGAAAAGGCTTGGAAAGACGTTATGAGGCAAGAATAACCTCATATAACTTGGAAGGAACTGCAAAGTTGTCTAAATGATAATGGTTTTTGACAGTATGATATGTATTTATAGCTGCTTCCAGCTCTCTCTGAACACTATATAGGATTATCCAGATTTTCTGGGGTTTATCAGCACAGGCATGTAGGATTAACAGCCTGATGAAGTAAAGAATTATTCTCCAATCCAGTCCTTAGGCTTGTATAGCACTCTTCCCTGAGTAGGGTACATAAAATGCAATAACCAAGGGAAAGGAAAGGGTGTATAGGTGTGTATAGACATTCCCCAACTTACAGTGGTTCAACTTAGGGTTTTTTGACTTTACAATGGTACAAATTTGATATGCATTCAGTAGAAATCATACCTCAAATTTTGAATTTTGATCTTTTTCCAGGCTAGTGATATGCAGTGATACCCTCTGGGCAGCTCCCAATCAGCCACTTGATCATGGATGTCAACAACTGATACACTTGCAACCATTCTGTACCCATACAACCATTCTGTTTTTCATTTTCAGTAGAGTATTCAATAAATCACATGAAATATTCAACACTATTATAAATCACATTTTGTATTAGACAATTTTGTCCAACTCTTTATTGGCTACTATAAGTGTTTTGAGCACGTTTAAGGTAGGCTAGGCTAAGCTCTGATGTTCAGTAGGTTAGGTGCATATTTTCAACTTAGGATGGGTTTATTGGACATAATCCCATCTTAAGCTGAGGGAGATCTGTGTATACATTTATCTATCAATATCTAAAATTCTTTAAACTAGGCTTGAAATATAAAAAAGTACTAGGTTCAGAGAAATTCATTAAATTAACAAGTATTATTTAGCACCTACTATGTGTCAAACTCTGGGAATTCAGTGGAAAGAAGTGTAGACACAGCCTCTGTCTCCCAGAGCTGAGAGTCCAGAGTGTGGAGTGTGGTAAATGGTAAGTCACAGGAAGTACAGAGCTACAGGGAGCAGGTAACCAGAGACCCAACTCAATTCAAGTGGAAAGTAATAAAACTGAGTCGAAAACTTAAAGATGATTGAGAACTAATCAGGCAAAAACAAAAAGAAGGGAGGGGTGTTATGAGGAAACAAAGGGAATGTTCAAGACAGAAGGAGTAACAGAATGAAAGAATGGTCTTTTTGCTTTACAAGAAGTCTCTCTCTATGCCCATTAGCACAACGTATGATGCAAGTGTCGAGTTACGATGTTGTAGGGAAAGCAGAGCCATGTTGTGAAGGGACTTACTTGTTTGCTGTGGATTTAGGCCTTTATAATCAGGACAATACAAAGCCACTGAAACATTGTTCAGTGGGAATTAACATTACCAAATTTTTACTTTCTAAATATCACTCTTTGGAAAGTAGATGAGAAGTAGGCAAGACTAGTGTCAAGAAGTTCATTTAATAAGTTCTTACAAGAACCCATATAATAGGAGAGGGTGGTCTGGACCAAGGCAGGAGCAATGAGGTGAGAGACAAGGATCTGGATTCTCAAGATACTAATTTGCAGAATCAATGAAATTTGGTAATTGACTAGAAGTGGAGAGATCGAGGTGATGTCCAGAGTCAGTGTGAACAGCTCGCGAGATGGTGTTGCTTTTCACTAATCTAGGAGTAAGGGATCAAAAAGAGAATTGTAAGTAAAGAAGTCAGAGGAATGTCAAACTTGACACCAAGAGGCATTAATCCTTAGTGACAGTTTTGTAAAATGAACTGAATAGTCCTGTGCAAGTTTCTCCCTTTATAGTCACATATTCATTAAACACATTCAATAAAGGTTTATTGAATGAATGATTGAATTCCAGAATGGATGTGAGGGAATAAACAAATGAATAAGTTCATGAGTAAATGAAGTAGTAAATGGATGAGACAAAATTCATGGAGGGGGGAAGGCAATGGGCATGAAAAGATTTTTTTCCTCATCAGCAGGGTGGTAAATCTTACACTCAAAATGGAGTCAGTCTTGCAATTTCAGGAAGTCTAATACTCAAGATGCTCAGTGCAGAGCAAAGATAAAATCCACAAGAGAAACAGTACTGAGGCCTGATGAAGCTCCATTTAAGTATGCAAACAGAGGTTTGCATACTTTATAGGTATTCATTTTTCCCAAGGAGATGAACAGTTATAAATAATGGTATCCTCGTTAATGCTTTCAAAGAAGCCCAGTTTAGACTTCAGATTCCGTCATAATGAGTGTTGACTTCTATCTTACTACATCCTTAGATATGTACATGCTTATTTAATGATCATTTTAGTATGATTTGTAAAAGACAAATAAGGTAGCAAAATGGTATCATTTCACCCCTGGAATCAGAACTCTCTGGGAGTTTTAAGATCAAAACTGTGAAAACAAACAGCAAGATGTAATAAAAATTAATTATTTGATGCTGCATTTTAGCACCTCTCTGGCCACACATATATGCACACACTTATAAGTGAGAGTGGAGAAGGGGCGCCAGCTAGTGTATGCTAACTTACCGGATCATCACCTAAATGAGCTCTTGCACCCTTACACGGTGCTTTCAATGCAACTCAGACGAACTCATTTCTCACTCAGTTGTAAGCATATTTAATAATTCAGAATGGAGACAGCTCTAGTACTAAAGGATAGGATGCTTTGGCTGATAGCAATATCAATATGTAAGGTAAGAACTTCTTAACCTGTCAGAATAGCGCATAATCTTAAGAGCTCATGACAAAACGTGTGGCTATGAGTCAAAGCAGAACAAACTTGACTGTCCTTAGGCTTAAATTATCCTGTTAATTTCTATATAAGATGGAATTTTTATTAATATGGCTAAAATTCCATTCTTGGTTGTTCAAAACTCCCAGAAATAAAAATTTTAGTTCTTAAATTATTAGCTATTAGAGAAGACATTCAAAACAGAACCTAGAAAGGATTTACCCTTATTTCATCATGATACATTATTTAACCTTTACAGAACTTTTCCTCTTCATTTTAAAATCTTCTTATCTTGGGGGACTATTGGAATTGTTAAATGCTTTAGCACATGTAAACATTTAACAAACATGATACTGACCCATATAAAGTATGCAATAAAGGCTAACATAACTGATGTTTAATCAGGCTGAACTCTATGGAAAACAAGACAGGAACACTTTTTCCCCCAACTAGTTCCTTCAAACATGCTGGAGTAGATCTCTTTTCTGGTCCTAGACAACACCTTGAGTGATTCCTTTAGCTTTCTGGTCACTTTCATTTACGAGAAAAAAAAAAATCACACTTTGGCAACTGAGAATTCACTTTCAGATATTACATAGCCTAGTCTAGTCTAAACCAAAACTGCAATTTCATACCCAATTCAGTCTCTCCTCACATCACCCAGCCTTAGAAACCTCTACGGAAAGACAGGCTTTTACTCTTCCTTGTTCTTGGACTTTTTCTTTCCTACTTCTTTTATTTGCCCCTCCTTTTCCTCTGGGATACTATTTGGTCCTCTTCCTCCTGCACTATATTAGGACTCGGGATGGGGGTATGGGGGTGGGAAACAAGCATAAAGTGCTGTTGTAATCTGACCGTTTGTTCCCTCAGTGTGGCAGATGCCCAAACACCTGCTTTCTTGCAGAGCATATTCCCAGCTCTTTCATAGGCCCTGCAGTGACCTTCCTACCACCCAATTTCCTCAAGCAAGCAAAACAATAACCACCTGACCTCTTGCAACACCCCACTGTTCATCTCTTGCCTCCAGCAGATACTCTAGAGCTTCAGACTGCTGGAGATTCCTTGCCCAAGCAGGCTGTCCTCACGGGCACAGTTCCATCAAACTATCTTGAGTCCAGATACCTTTTAAAGTATAAAACTCATGTCTTCTTGTCAAACCAAAACCTAAAGATTCCATCTGCTTCTCACTGCCCTCCTCCCATGGCCTGCTGTCACAGACCACTCCACTCACTCTCCCAACTTGAGAATTCTCCAGGCAGGAGCCAAGAACCAGTCTCTTTATTCACATACACTCTCAAACTCTCAGAATGCATGTCAAGCACTTCTAAGAACTGCCTTCCTCATTCTGCTCCTGTCTTAGATAAAGCAAGTAGATTAGTCTCTGTAGCTCAGCAAACACCCAGCTCGGGTGTGAGATGCCATTTTCCCAGCTTGCAACCTCCTCCAAAAACCATAAAAGATTTTCTTGGAGCCTCCTTCACTTGATTTGAAGGTAAAGGAGAAGAGAAAAACAAAAATACTTCACCCCTAAAGCTATTACTCCCGACTCTTACAAATTTTTTCTTCATTTTCTCTGTTTTGACTACATAGGTTGAACAGTGAGTGAGAAAATTTAAATGATCTTCTTAAATCCTAGAGGTGGTTTCTCACCCATAGCATTATTAACACTCTGGATAAGATCTTTTTTCTTTTGTTTGAGGAGGCAGAGCTGTACAGTGTAGGATATTTAACAGTGCCTCTGCTCCCTACTCACTAGATGCCAGAAGCTTCCCTTCCCCTTGAGGTATGACAATCAAATATGTCTCTAAACATTGCCAAATAGTCTTTGGGGGCAAAATCACCCCAGCTGAGATACACTGTCCTAGAGGTATGGTAACCAGTTGCAGCTGGGTGTTCTCTTTAGCATGTGGAGATATTTTTGTTTGCTTTGGGGTCTGACCTGAAATTTTGAGACAACAGAAAAAATCCATATAGTCATACTAGTTCCCCACCCCCTAGCTCCATTAATTTAGTGAACATTCACTCTTTATTCACTAAATAAATCTTCATGTTCTGCTAGGTACCAGACAGTGTCACAGGTATTAAATGAGACAAGACTCTACACCTGGGACTTTACAGGTTGGTGATACTAGAAGCATCACAGAACATTCAGCAGATGGACAATATGATTGAAGTGGTGACCAAAGGAGACTACCTGGGCATCATTGTGTATGATGAAAACAGAGGGAAATTTGAAGCCTGGAAAGCCAGGTAGGATGCAGTTGCCATAATAAAACAAACAAACAAAAGAAATTTAAAGGGAGTAATGATCTGGGTATGACTCCATGTAATGAAGAGCAAAGAATAAAACAGAATGAAGTTGAAAAAAACATTGATGGAATTTTGTAAGTGGTTGGATAGATGGAAGTAAGAGAAGAAAGAGATAAATGTCTTCTTTGATTTCTTTCATGGGGATTATCACAGTTTTTCCTTGCAGATATGGGATTGTTGGGATAAAAAAAAGCAAAAAATGTTAGGCAGATGATTGTGGGGAAAAACAAGAGTTTTCATTGGGTTTTTGGATATTCATATGTGGTGATTTTGATTTGAGGTTGGATTATTCAAGGCTATTCTGTATACAGAAATTCAAGGTGACGATCTCCCTAGAAGAGATGCATTGGTCTTCACCTCATTTTTCTCTGAAAACCTTAAGATAAACATAAGTGAACTGGTTGATCTTTCAACGATGTTTTGAGAAAAATAGCTCATTACCAACTCAGAGTCACAAACTAGCATCCAGACCATCCAACAATAAAACCCAATCTTTAAACCACCTCTGATGACTTTACCTAAGCAGAGTCAGCCTATCCTTTACAGACAGGAGACATAACTCTTCACAGGCCTGTAAGATGACAGATATTTTAGAACCAAAGCCTAAATAACTAATTTAAAAGAAGCTTTTCTTTTAAATAATATGGCAAATGGATAGCACTTGTTAAAACAACAAGGTTCCAAATATAGTGTAAAAATGTTACTCAAGTAGCCATAGGATTGCTTAGCTAAAAAATATTTAAAAATTAAAAATTTAATGGAAATAGAATTTAACCCATTTCTTCTTCCTGCCATTTCTCCCTTTGTTCAATTGCATTTTCTCAAATTTTAGATCAGGAAGGTTAAATTGAAGAAACTTTTGCTCTTTGGAAATGAATCTATTACCTCATTATCCCCTCACCTTTCTGCCAATCATTCTACAGCTCCCATGATGGTTCCTCCATTTTTTATCTCTCTCTTGCTTCTGTAGAGAAGTCTAAGAACATTTTTAGGAGTTCTATAGTCTTGGGTTCAAATCTCAAATACACCTTTATAAAGTTATTCTACAAACTCAGGCAAGTCCTTCTCTAAGATTTCATTTCTTTAAAGTCAAGAGAACATTTTCCATACATGGTTTTATGTTAAGTAAATGAATTAAAGATATACATCACAAGTATAGAATTCATTGTAGTTGTTTTTTCCCCTCCCCTTCCCCTTCTGCTAAGTGATTTAGTAACAGGAGATATGAAAGGCATGATATGCCTATTTTGTATTTGCTATTATATATGTTAAAACAATAGTAAAAAATATATTTTTGGGTACTACAATCTGGACAATTTCAAACCTATAAAGCAAAAAATACATAAATACGTATAGAAAAGAAATGTAAGAATACATATAGTTATTAACAGTGATTATTTTGGATGATAAAAAATAGATATTTATCCTTTTCACTGTTCTTTTTCCCTGTCTTCGTATAATTAATATTTAATTTCCTAATGAAAAACATAAACTTCATGGAAAAAGAAAAGGAACTTTCTATAGTAAAAGAAATTCCAATGTTCTCATCAATGAAAACAGAGTTTACTAAATTAACTAGTAACTCAGAGAAATACTCCTCACACTAAGTAAGATAATGTTCTTTCATAGTCCTCTACACTATGAGTGGACCAAGCCCCAGTGGTACCGATGGAATATACACCCTCAGTCTCTGTCTATGGCACTGACTTTGGGCTTTTTTTTAAAAAATGAAAATAATTTCCAGATCATAATAATAGCATTAACCTAATCAGATTTTAGTAAATCAATTATCCTTATACAGATGAATACTAAATAGTATGCTCATTACTGTGGCTTAGACATGTCTTTTTTTCTAGCACAAGTACAGAACAAATCTCAATAGTCAGGAATATATATTCACCATGCTCCAGCTCAGTTTTGTCTTTATTCTGACTTCTGAAGAGTTACTCAAATAGTCTAAGTACTGCAGCAATGGAAGTCTAATCCACATACGACTTTACAGTTTTAATTCAGAATCACATGGACCCTACTTAAACTATTGCCTCTCTCCCCTGCTACCCCAGCAGTGACCTTCAAAGGGAAAATGAAGACTTCAAGAACTTTCTTACTATATTGCAATCAGTCATTTGCTCATCTATTTTCTTATCATAATGCATTCTCCTTTAAGACAAGGGAGGTGTTTCAGACAAGGGAGATGTTTCAAACTCACCCATCAGCAGACAGGCTGCCTGAAGTCGTACTAAGCCCACAGACACCCCAAAACATATCACCTGATGTGGCCCAGCCCATCAGAGGGAAAAGATCCAGCTCCACCCACCAGAACACAGGCACCAGTCCCTTCCACCAGGAAGCCTACAGAAGCCACTGGACCAACTTCACCCACTGGGGGCAGATACCAGAAGCAAAAGGAACTATGACCCTGCAGCCTGCGGAAAGGAGACCTCAAATACAGTAAGTTAGACAAAATGAGAAGACAGAGAAATATTGGCTGGGCCAAAAGGTTCTTTCAGTTTTTTTCCATAAGATGGCTCTAGCAGCACTTAGTTGTCTTTAACTTCATTTGAAACAATTTTGTTAGATTGTATGCGACAGCTGTCATATCAGTGTGCATTTAAAAAAAGACATCAAAATTGGTGAATTTTTGTGTAGCTATTTTAATATTGAAGATGAAAAAAAGCAACATTTTCAGCATATTATGCTTTATTTCAAGAAAGGTAAAAACTCAACTGAAATGCACAAAAAGATTTGTACAGCGTATGGAGAAGGTGCTGTGACTGATTGAACGTGTCAAAAGTGGTTTGCAAAGTGTCGTGCTGGAGATTTCTCGCTGGATGATGCTCCATGGTTGGGTAGACCAGTTGAAGTTGATAGCAATCAAATTGAAACAATAATTGAGAACAATCAACTTTATACCACACGGGAGATAGCCGGCATACTCAAAATATCCAACCAGGCATTGAATATCATTTCCACCAGCTTGGTTATGTGAATTGCTTTGATGTTTGGGTTCCACATAAGTTAAGGGAGAAAAACCCTCTTGACCATATTTCTTCATGAGATTCTCTACTAAAACATAAAGAAAATGTTCCATTTTTAAAACAAATTGTGATGGGCAAAGAAAAGTGGATACTGTACAACAATGTGGAATGGAAGAGATCCTGGGGCAAGAGAAATGAATCACCACCAACCACACCAAAGGCCTGTCTTCATCCAAAGAAGGTGATGTTGTGTATATGGTGGGATTAAAAGGGAGTCCTCTGTTATGAGCTCCTTCCAGAAAACCGAATGATTAATTGCAACAAGTTGTCCTCCCACTTAGACCAACTGAAAGTGGCACTCGATGAAAAGTTCCCAGAATTAGCATAATCTTCCATCAGGATAACGCAAGACCTCATGTTTCTTTGATGACCAGGCAAAAGCTGTTACAGCTTGGATGAGAAGTTCTGATTCGTCTGCCACATTCACCAGATATTGCACTTTCGGATTTCCATTTATTTTGGTCTTTACAAAATTCTCTTAATGGAAAAAATTTCAATTCCCTGGAAGAACGTAAAAGGTACTTGGAACAGTTCTTTGCTCAAAAAGATAAGAAGTTTTGGGAAGATGGAATTATGAAGTTGCCTGAAAAATGGTAGAAGGCAGTGGAACAAAAGGGTGAATATGTTCAGTAAAGTTCTTGGTGAAGATGAAAAATGTGTCTCTATTCTTACTTAAAAAACCAAAAGTGCTTTTTGGCCCACCTAATATATTGCAGTTGAAGTAGCAAGGTAAAAACCAATAGGACCAAATAAATGAAGAGGAATTAGGCAATCTATCTGAAAAATAATTCAGAGTAATGATAGTAAAGATGATCCAAAATCTCAGAAATAGAATGGACAAAATACAAGAAACCTTTAACAAGAACCTAGAAGAACAAAAGAACAGGGACTTTCCTGGTGGTCCAGTGGTTAAGACTTTGCCTTCCAATGCAGGGGGTCTGGCTATGATCCCTGGTCAGGGAGCTAAGATCCCACAGGCCTTGTAGCCAAAAAACCAAAACACAAAACAGAAGCAGTATTGTCACAAATTCAATAAAGACTTTAAAAATGGTCCACATCAAAAAAAATAATAAAGAACAAATAAACAATGATGAACAACACAATAACTGAAATTAAAAATACACTAGAAAGAATCAGTAGCAGAATAACTGAGGCTACTCAGTTATGGATATGTGAGCAGGAAGATAAAATGGTGGAAATAACTGCCAGGGAGCAGAATAAAGAAAAAAGAGTAAAAAGAATTGAGGACAGTCTCAGAGACCTCTGGGACAACACTAAACACACCAACATTTGAATTATAGGGGTCCCAGAAGAAGAGGAAAAGAAAGGGCCTGAGAATATATTTGAAGAGATTATAGTTGAAAACTTCCCTAACATGGGAAAGGAATTAGTCAATCAAGTCCAGGAAGCACAGAGAGTCCCATACAGGATAAACCCAGGGGAAATATGCTGAGGCACATATTAATCAAACTATCAAAAATTAAACAGAAAAATATTAAAAGCAGCAAGGGAAAAGCAACACATAAAAGGGAATACCCATAATGTTATCAGCTGATCTTTCAGCAGAAACTCTACAGGCCAGAAGGGAGAGGCAAGATATACTTAAAGTGATGAAAGGGAAAAACCTACAACCAAGATTACCCTACCCAGCAAGGATCTCATTCAGATTCGATGGAGAAATCAAGAGCTTTACAGTCAAGCAAAAGCTAAGAGAATTTGGCACCACCAGACCAGCTTTGCAAAAAATGCTAAAAGAACTTCTCTAGGCAGGAACCACAGGAGAAGAAAAAGACCTACAAAAACAAACCCAAAACAATTAAGAAAATGGTTACAGGAAGATACATGTTGATAATTACCTTAAATGTAAATGGATTAAATGCTCCAACCAAAAGAGACAGACTGGATGAATGGATACAAAAACAAGACCTGTATATACGTTGCCTACAAGAGACCCACTTCAGACCTAGGGACACATACAGAGTGAAAGTGAGGGGAGGGAAAAAGATATTACATGTGAATGGAAATCAGAACAAAGCTGGAGTAGCAATACTCATATTAGACAAAATAGATTTTAAAATAAAAACTGTCACAAGAGACAAGAAAGGACACTACATAAAGCAGCAGAATATACTTTCTTCTCAAGAGCACACGGAACATTCTCCAGGACAGATCACATCTTGGGTCACAAATCAAGCCTCAGTAAATTTAAAAAAATTGAAATCATATCAAGCATCTTTTCTGACCACAACACTATGAGATTAGAAATCAATTACAGGAAAAAAACTGTAAAAAACCCACAAACACATGGAGGCTAAACAATATGCTACTAAATAACAAAATCACTGAAGAAATCAAAGAGGAAATAAAAAGTACCTAGAAACAAATGACAACAAAAACATGACGACCCAAAACCTATGGGAGGCAGCAAAAGCAGTTCTAATAGGTAAGTTTATAGCAATACAATCCTACCTCAAGAAAAAAGAAAAATCTCAAATAAACAACCTAACCTTACACCTAAAGCAACCAGAGAAAGAAGAACAAACAAAATACAAAATTTGCAGAAGGAAAGAATTCATAAAGATCAGCACAGAAATAAATGAAATAGAAATGAAAAAAAAATAACAAAGATCAATAAAACTAAAAGCTGGTTCTTTGAGAAGATAAACAAAATTGATAAACTTTTAGCCAGACTCATCAAGGAAAAAACGGAGAGGACTCAAATCAATAAAATCAGAACTGAAAAAGGGGAAGTTACAACTGACACTGCAGAAATACAAAGGATCACAAGAGACTACTACAAGCAACTATATGCCAATAAAATGGACAACCTGGAAGAAATGGACAAATTCTTAGACAGGTACAACCTTCCAAGACTGAACCAGGAAGAAATAGAAAATATGAACAGACCAATCACAAGTGCTGAAATTGAGATTAAAAATCTTCCAACAAACAAAAGTCCAGGACCAGGTGACTTCACAGGTGAATTTTATCAAACATTTAGAGAAGAGCTAACACCTATCATCCTCAAACACCTCCAAAAAGTTGCAGACGGAGGAATACTCGCAAACTCATTCTACAAGGCCACCATCACCCCAACACCAAAACCCGACAAAGATATCACAAAAAAAGAAAATTACAGGTCAATATCACTGATGAACATAGATGCAAAAATCCTCAACAGAATACTAGCAAACAAAATCCAGGAACACATGAAAAGGATCACTCACCATGATCAAGAGGGATTTATCCCAGGGATGCAAGGGTTCTTCAATATACACAAATCAACAATGTGATACACCATATTAACAAACTGAAGAATAAAAACCATATGATCATATAAATAGATGTGGAAAAAGCTTTTGACAAAATTCAACACTGATTTATGATAAAAACTCTCCAGAAAGTGGGCATGGGGGAAACTACCTCAACATAATAAAGGCCATATATGAGAAACCCACAGCAAACATTATTCTCAATGGTGAAAAACTTAAAGCATTTCCTCTAAAATCAGGAACAAGGCAAGGGTGCCCACTATCACCACTATTATTCAACATAGTTCTGGAAGTCCTAGCCATGGCAATCAGAGAACAAAAAGAAATAAAAGGAATCCAAATTGGAAAAGAAGGAGTAAGCTGTCACTGTTTGCAGATGACATAATACTATACATAGAAAATCCTAAAGACTCCACCAAAAAACTACTAGAGCTCATCAATGAATTTAGTAAAGTCGCAGGATACAAAATTAATACACAGAAATCTCTTGCATTCCTATACACTAACAATGAAAGATCAGAAGGGGAAATTAAGAAAACACTCCCATTTGCCATTGCAACAAAAAGAATAAAATATCTATGAATAAACCTACCTAGGGCTTCCCTGGTGGCGCAGTGGTTGAGAGTTTGCCTGCCGATGCAGGGGACATGGGTTCATGTCCCGGTCTGGGAAGATCCCACATGCCATGGAGCGGCTGGGCCCATGAGCCATGGCCGCTGAGCCGGCGCATGCGGAGCCTGTGCTCCACAAGGGGAGAGGCCACAACGGTGAGAGGCCTGCGTACTGCAAAACAAAACAAAACAAACCTACCTAAGGAGACAAAAGACCTGTATGCAGAAAACTATAAGACCCTGATGAAAGAAATTAAAGAGGATACAAACAGATGGAGAGATATACCATGTTCTTGGACTGGAAGAATCAACATTGTGAAAATGACTCTACTACCCAATGCAATCTACAGATTCAATGCAATCCCTATAAAACTACCACTGGTATTTTTCACAGAACTAGAACAAAAAATTTCACAATTTGTATGGAAACACAAAAGACCCCGAATAGCCAAAACAATCTTGAGAAAGAAAAATGGAGCTAGAGGAATCAGGCTCCCTGACTTCAGACTATACTACAAAGCTACAGTAATGAAGACAGTATGGTACTGGCACAAAAACAGAAATATAGATCAGTGGAACAGGATAGAAAGTCCAGATATAAACCCATGCACATATGGTCATCTTATCTTTGATAAAGGAGGCAAGAATATACAGTGGAGAAAAGACAGCCTCTTCAATAAGTGGTGCTGGGAAAACTGGACAGCTACATATAAAAGAATGAAATTCGAACACTCCCAACACCATACACAAAAATAAACTCAAAATGGATTAAAGACCTAAATGTAAGGCCAGACACCATCAAACTCTTAGAGGAAAACATAGGCAGAACACTCTATGAAATACATCACAGCAAGATCCTTTTTGACCCACCTCCTAGAGAAATGGAAATAAAAACAAAAATAAACAAATGGGACCTAATGAAACTTCAAGGCTTTTGCACAGCAACGGAAACCGTAAACAAGATGAAAAGACAACCCTCAGAATGGGAGAAAGTATTTGCAGATGAAGCAACTGACAAAGGATTAATCTCCAAAACTTACAAGCAGCTCATGCAGCTCAATATTAAAAGAAGAAACAACCCAATCCAAAAATGGGCAGAAGATCTAAATAGACATTTCTCCAAAGAAGATATATAGATTGCCAATAAACACATGAAAGGATGCTCAACATCATTAATCATTAGAGAAATGCAAATCAAAACTACAATGAGATATCATCTCACACCAGTCAGAATGGCTATCATCAAAAAATCTACAAACAATAAATGCTGGAGAGGGTGTGGAGAAAAGGGAACCCTCTTGCGCTGTTGGTGGGAATGTAAATTGATACAGTCACTAAGGATAACAGTATGGACGTTCCTCGAAAAACTAAAAATAGAACCACCATATGACCCAGCAATCCCACTACTGGGCATATACCCTGAGAAAACCAAAATTCAAAAAGAGTCATGTACCAAAATGTTCATTGCAGCTGTATTTACAATAGCCAGGACATGGAAGCAACCTAAGTGTCCATCATTGGATGAATGGATAAAGAAGATGTGGCACATATATACAATGGAATATTACTCAGCCATAAAAAGGAATGAAACTGAGTTATTTATAGTGAGGTGGATGGACCTAGAGACTGTCATACAGAGTGAAGTAAGTCAGAAAGAGAAAAGCAAATACTGTATGCTAACACATATATATGGAATCTAAAAAAAAGAAAAAAAAACGGAAAAATAAATGATCATGAAGAACCTGGGGGCAAGATGGAAATAAAGATGCAGACCTACTAGAGAATGGACTTGAGGATACAGGGAGGGGGAAGGGTAAGATGGGACAAAGTGCCAGAGTGGCATGGACATTATACACTACCAAACATAAAATAGATAGCTAGTGGGAAGCAGCCGCATAGCACAGGGAGATCAGCTCGCTGGTTTGTGACCACCTAGAGGGGTGGGATAGGGAGGGTGGGAGGGAGGGAGATGCAAGAGGGAAGAGATATGGGGACATATGTATATGTATAACTGATTCACTTTGTTATAAAGCAGAAACTAACACACCATTGTAAAGCAGTTATACTCCAATAAAGGTGTTAAAAAAAAAGCACAAAGAAACAAACCAAAAGAAAGAACTGGAAAAAAAAAAAAAAAACCTCCTTAACGAAGCAAGGATTGTTTATCTCTTTTAGAAAAAGACTTAAAAAAAAAAAAAGAAATGTAAAAAATTTATATGAGTTCCCTAGAAATGTAGGATACCTACCTGAGTATGATTAGAAATTGAGATATTATTTCAAAATTAAGATATGTGTTGAAAAATAAATTAAGCATATTTACATTCAATGACTACAATTGTAGAAAATAAAAGAATTTACCTACTCAAATAGGAAAAAAAAATTAAAACAAGATTTGTTTTTTTAATCTGAACAGACATCAGTGGCCACACACCATCACAACTATAGGGGAAGAGTATGACCACAGCATCAGTACAGGTAAGTCACTAAACAAAACCCAAACAGACAGCAATAACAACAATCCTGGGAGGACTCAGGTACAAAGTTGCTAGAAAATACTACCTAAAATGTCCAGCTTTCAGACAAAAAAACTGTTAAGACATGCAGAGAAATAGGGAATGTGACCATACTTGGGGGAAAAAGCAGTCAGTAGAAACTGTCTCTGAGAGAGTACAGGTGTTGGACTAAGAAAACAAAGACGTTAGAGGAGCTATGACTAGGTATGGTCCAGATACTAAAGGAAGCCACATGTAAAGAATTAAAGCAAAGTATGACAACCGTGATATAATAAATAGAGAATATCAAGAGATATAAATTATTAAAAAGACCCAAGGTACAACCGTATGTTTTACATTGATTTAGATCTTCCTCAATTACTTTTATTAGTGTCTTACAGTTTTCCACATACAGACCCTGTACATATTTTGTTAGACTTATACCTAAATTCTTTATTTTTGCAAATTATTATAAAGGTCATTTTTTAAAGTCTCAAATTCCACATGGTAATTGATAGCATATGTATGGTCACAGTTGACTTTTGTGCATTGACCTTGTAACCTGTGACATTGCTAAACTCATTAGTTTCAGAAGTTTTTGATAGATTCTTTGGGATTTCCTATATCCAAATAATATTATCTAAATATTTTCATTTTCATCTTTATAGTTTTGCTGAATATAGAATTCTTGGTTTTCTTTCAGCACTGACTACATTTTGAACTTCATTTCTGGTGAGAAGATAGCTGTTAATCATATTGTACTGTATGAGTTGTTTTTCTCTTGTTGTTTTCAAGATGTCCTTTGTTGTCTTTTTTTTTTTTTTTGCAGTACACGGGCCTCTCACTGTTGTGGCCTCTCCTGTTGTGGAGCACAGGCTCCGGACGCGCAGGCCCAGTGGCCATGGCTCATAGGCCCAGCCACTCCGCCGCATGTGGGATCTTCCCGGACCAGGGCACGAACCCATGTCCCCTGCATCGGCAGGCGGACTCTCAACCACTGTGCCACCAGGGAAGCCCTGTCTTTTGTTTTAAACAGTATGACTATGACATTTCTAAGTGTGTCTATCCTACCTCAAGTTTGTTGGCCTTCTTGGAAGTCTAAGTTGATGTGTTCTTCAAATTTGGGAAGTTTTAAGCTAATATTTTCTTTAAATAATTTTTTCCCATTTTCTTTTTATCCTGTCCTGGGAGTCCTTTATGCATATATTCACAGTTTCTCACAGGTGTCTGAAGCTCTTTTTCTTTTCTTTTCCCTTCTGTTCAATTTTGTTTTTCTTCAGCTTTGCTTTTTTCTTCTACCATCTCAAATCTGCTGTTGAGCCCCCTAGTAAATTTTTTATTTCAGTTTTATATTTTACCTCCAAAATTTCCACTTGGTTCTTTTGAATAACTTATCTCTATTGATAATTAATTTACTACAGTAAAAGAATGACAAAAATATAGAAACCATTTCAATAGATACACAAAAAATATTTGAAAAAATTCAATATCTATGCTAGATAAATATTGAAAAACTCTAAACTCTAAATAAAACTCTAAACAAACTCGGAATGTAAAGGATTTTCCTCAAACAGTTAAAGCATCTGTTAAAAATCTACAGTTAATATTATATTTAATGTGAAAGATGGAATGTTTTCTTCTAAAATTGTAAACGAGTTCACTTTCATCATTCCATTCAACGTTATATTAGAGGTCCTAGCCAATGTAATAAGGCAATATAAATAAATTTAAGAAATCCATATTAGAAAATAAAATCTCCTTTACTTGTAAGCAAAATGACCTTGTATGTAGAAAATACTGAGGGAAAGAAACCACATTAGAGTACAAGAGTTCAGCGAGATCAAAGGAGACAAGATAAATACAGAAACATCAATTAACTGTTTATGTATCGGCAATGAAGCACCAACATATTTAGAATAAGATAACAACCTGTATACCAAAGACTACAAGACATTGCTGAGAGAAATGAAAGGAGATATAAATAAACATTCCATGTTCATGTTCAATATTGTTAAGATGGCAATTCTCCTCAAATTGATCTACAAAGTAATTTCTATTGAAATACCATCAGGCTTCTTTTCAGAAATTGACAATCTGTATTTAGAACTTATGATGAAATGCAAAGGACTGAAAATAGCCAAAACCATTTTGAAAAACAACAACAAAGTTGGACGACTTATACTTCCAATTTCAAAAGTTACTATAATCATACAGTAATCAAAATAGTGTGGCACTGGCGAAAGAAAAGATTTAATAAATCAAAGGAAAACATTTGGGAATTCAGAAGTAATTTCTTGCATTTATGGTTAGTTGATCTTTAACAAATGTGACAAGGCAAATTCAATGGGGGAAAAATAGTCTTTTTAATAAATAGTGCTGAAACAACTGAATATCCACATATAAAAAGATGAATTTAGACCCTTACTTCATACCAAACACAAAAATTAACTTAAAATGGATATTATACCTAAATGTAAAGCTGAAATTTTACATTTTTAAAAGAACGTGTAGGAAAGATATCCTCATGACCTTGGATTAGACAAAGAGTTCTGAGATCCAAGACTCAGAACATGATATATAAAGGAAAAAAATGATAAACTGGACATGATAAAATTAAAGCTTTTGTGCTATTAAGAAAATGAAAAAATTAGCCACAGACTGGGATAAAATGTTTGCAAATAATACATTTTATAAACACCTTGTGTTTGTGATGCATAAAAATTACAACTCAACAATAAAATGATAAACCCAGTGAAAAAATGTGAAAAAATGTTGAATAGACATTATACCAAAAAATATATGAATAACTAATAAACTCTTACCACTTTTATAAGCTTGAACACCACACCCCTCAAGGATCTCTTCCTCTTCAAACTCTTCTTGTGTATTTGTTTGCCGTATCTTTCATTAGCACTTACTATCTATCATGTATTGTTAGCTGTTCTTACGTATACATGCCCTGATTACCAGTCTGGTACACAGATTTGGAATGGTCACTAAACAGTATGTTATAAATCTTTGAGGGAGCCAAGTCTGGTACAGTACATTGCAGAGAGTAGCTATTAAATACTGATGATTAGGGAATCAGAAGACTGCAGAAGACCTTTAAAACAGATTCTTCCATGGAAGATCAAATATGAAAACTTAACACATACCTACTTTTTTCTTTTCCTATCTACAAAGAGGACGTTTTCAGAGCTTTCTTTGCCAGTTCTTACTGTTAACAACTCTCACTATCGATCAGTATTATACACAGTTGGTCTAGTACTTTTAAGTTTTATTCCAGTTGATGTATGTTCCTTTTTTAAAATAGCAGTTTAATTTGGTCACTCGACCAAGGTTAACAATCAACTTCAAGTTCTATTCTACCATGCTGAACCAGCTGAGACTACCTTCATTAAATTCACAGAGCCTTGAGAAATACTAGACAAGAGCTAGATATTCTTTAAGTCCAATATCTCAAAGATAATATGACATCCTAGGAATTCTATTGGTATGTTTAGGTGTGTGGTCTATCAACTTAATAATTATTTTTTAATAAACAGTAAAAGACACTGCCTCCCTGAACTGAGTACAAGTATAAAATAAATCACTGATCATTAATTATGCTTTGCATTATATACCAATTATTTGTGAAGAAGTCTGAGAGTGTTATAAATATAATCCCATTAGTTTTCTCAAATTTTCTGTAAGCTTGAGAGGTAGTCATTATTATCTCTATATTTAACACATTGCTATACTAATAAAAACTAGGCTCTTTTACATTTTACAAAACACATTTACATTTATCATTCTACTTGTCCTTTTGTGAAATAGATACTATTATCATCTTCTCTTTTCAAATGAGAAAACTGAGGTGTAATCACTTCCCAAGATCTTTGTAATCATTAATATTGACAAAAGCTAATCTTTACTTCTGAGGAAGTGCCCCTGATGCAAAGGATCATCCTAATATAAAAAAGAGTTGAAGTACCTGGTTTGGTATTAAGAAATGGGACGGTAAGGGGCAGAAAGGGAAACTTTAGGGACCAAGGCTAAGTGCTTTTATCAACTGCAATTCAGTCAAGGTCCAAAACTTGTTTTGCTATTGCTGTCTTTGCTCCTGGGCCTTCCCATCAAAATTTGAACCTATATGCTTAATCCTTGACAGAACATTCTAGAACAAAGTATGAGCAAAATAGTATGAGCAAACTATGTTGCCTGAAATAGTCACTGACTATAGGGCCCATATAGCAAGGTTTATAGCCTTCAAGCTTCCTAAAACTGTCTTCCTCTAAGTAGCTAGAACAGTCTTCATATTTGCCACTCGAAAGTCAAAAGGCTCTGTCATATATGCTCTGCCTCCTAGCCGATATGAACAGATGCTACAGAATGCTACTGGAGCAAGCAACTAGGGTTGAACTTGCCACTAGTAACTAGTGAATCTGTCAGTATGAGTTAGCTCCCTCTTCACGTTGCTGACTTTTACACTAAGAACCCTGGCCTTGCTGTTGCGTTATAACACAGTGCTACTTTCGGGGCTAATATTTATAGTGGAGTCTTAGTAGTTTAGGCAAATGTTAATTATTATATCTTGAACAAAAAGCAAAAAATTGAAGAAAACAATCTGATAGCATGATATCATTTGGCCAAAATAGCCTCTGGTTGTGCAATTCCACAGGAACCATTGTCCAAGGAAGAAACAGGAAGACAGTATGTAAACAGCTCTGCTACTATATAACTTGTGAGGTTGATCAAGCCACAATTTATTAATCTGTACAAAAGGAATACTATTGTTATCTATTGATAAAATATCCAATAAAATATTTTGTATATATAAGCTCACCAAAAAATTGATTGCAGTGATTAGAGGCAAAGGTCTGTGGTTAAGCTTCAGCTGTGCCACTTACTCATCATACTGTGGGCTTTATGAATCTCAATTTTCTCAAATGAAAAGTGAAGCTAGTCATGTCTATATGCCTCAGTTATCTGATTATGTTTTTATTTAGAGAAGCAACTGAGACAATGCTGCCAAAAGAACTATACTGATAATAATAAAAATTTTAACTATGGAATTATAAGAATTTGTTAATCTCTTGGTATCTGATGGAATCTCTCACACCCAGCCAAAACACTTACTCCCTGTTCTGCCACCATCCTCTCAGTGCCATTCCTGTTACCATCATTCTAGAGAGGAGGTGTCCTGTTCCCTTTAAATCAAGGACAGAAGTCCTAAGAAGTCCACCTATATTACAAAATCAGCATGGAGGAACAGGGAAGCAGTGATAGCATGTATATTAGAGGATTTACTTTGAATTAATTGTTTCCACACACTGTACTGCATCCTTAACAATTCAATAGGTGACCACCATGCCTTTATCTATATACTCTTATGTACTTTTGGCATTTACCACATATACCAGATGTTGAAGCATAACAGACTTGTAAATGGGTGAATATATTTTATGGGATTTTGTTAAGTACTGTCCAAATACATGCTAGCATTACTATCTACAATAACTTCATCAAAATGTTTATAACATGTTTTTCAGGTCACATTTACAATCAAGGTCGGGGGACTTTCATTTGTTCTTTCATTCACTAAAAATTATTTTTAAAGTGCCTATTGTGTTATGTATTTAGTTAATCTCTAAATACTCATTGATAAATAAAACAAGCATGGTTCCCGTTCTTCTAAATTTAATAGTCTAGTGGGATGAAGATAATGAAGAAATGAAGCAAGTTAGTGTATGCATTGGTCAGGAAGGGTCAGATTATGCTATGTTAATGAGAAACCCCCAAATCTCAATGACTTGATACCAGCAAAGCTTTTTCCCTTGCTTGTGCAGTTTTCTCTGCACAAGTCTATAGGAAGGGTCTGCACACCTTTGTCACTCAGGGACTCAGGCTGACAGAGGCTTTATCTTATCATGTACTTCCTACAATCTCCACAGCAGTGGGAAATGAGTGTGGCAAATCCCACAGTGGTCTTAAAGTTTCTGTTCATGCGTGGCTCACATCTCTCCTGCTTATGTTCCATTTTGCAAAGCAAGTCGCATACACATACTTAAATTTAAAGAGTAAAGTAGTGCAACCCCACAATATGCTCAGATGGAAAAAGTAAAAAATATTCAGTGAATAGCTGTTACGATTTCCACAATATAAAATTTCAAATGAAGAGGGTCTAGAGAAAGAGAGTAGGACAGGAAGAAAAACCCCTTATACATGGGCCATCTGAACACTCTTCTGAGACTTGAATAGATAAGAATTCAGCCCAATAATGAGCAGAAAAAAGAATTCATGTAAGAATTAACCTGGGTAAAAATTCTGAGGTTGGCAAGAGCTAGACAATTACAAGGAACAGAGAAAGGTTTGGTATAACTGACGCATGATGGGTGAGGAAGGGACTAGAAAAAGGGGCTGGGATGATATTTTTATGGCCTCATATGCCACAGTTAGGAGTGTCAAATCAAGGAGGGCTTTAAGCCAGGGAGCAGCAGCACCTGATTTATGACTGCCATGTGGAATGTAATGCTGCAGGTCAAGAGTAGAAATTATAATGGTACAGCATTACTAAAAGCAGGAGGAGCCCACAGCAACTGTGGCCCACCCACACTAGGTGACCATATATAACTTACACAGGGGATTACCCCTGGAGCACCTGGTTCCAGTGATCAGGAGGAATTGCAACACTGGGTCTCACAGGACACCTTCTACACAAGGCCATTTCTTCATGAACAGGAGATGTAGCTGATATACCCAGTACATAGAAAAAAACCAGTTAGCCAAAATGAAGAGACAAAGGAATACCTTCCAAACGAAAGACAAGACACTACCTCAGATAAAGAGAGATACGGATGATTTACTGCATATCTAAAATGATAGTTAAGTGATACACAAAATTTGAAAATGTAAAATATGATGTCAAAAACATAAAATATGGAGTGGGTGATGTAAAAATGCAGTTGTTTTTAGAACTCATACATAAGTGACCATCCACTTAAAATAGACTGCTATATACATAGGTTTTTATATATGAACCTTTGGGTAACCACAAAACAAAAACCTATGACGGATACATAAAAAATGAAGAGAAAAGAATACAAATGTACCACTAAAGAAAGTTTTCAAATCACAAGAGAAGAGAACAAGAGAAGGAACAAGAAGAAATATAAGAAAAACCAGAAAACAATTCACAAAATGGCAATAAGTACACACCTAACAAAAATTACTTTAAATGTGAATGGACTAAATGTGCCAATCAAAAGACGTTGTGGCTGAATGGATAAAAAAGGCAAGATCCACATATATGCTACTTATGAGAGACCCACTTTAGTTTTAAAGACACACACAGACTGAAAATGAAGCAGTGAAAAGATATTCCATATTAATGGAAACAAAAAGAAAGCTGGGGTAGCAGTACTTCTATCAGACTAAATAGACTAAAACAAAGACTGTAACAAGAAACAAAGAAGGGCATTGCATAATGATAAAGGGGGATCAATGCAACAAGAGGATACAACACTTATAAATATCTATGCACCCAACAAAGGAATACCTAAATGCATAAAGTAAATACTAACAGGTATAAAAGGAGAAATTGACACTAACACAATAATAGTAGGGGACTTTAACACCCACCTGCACCAATGGATAGCTCATCTAGCAAAAATCAATAAGGAAACATTGGCCTTAAAAGACACATTACAATGTTGTGTTAGTTTCTGCTGTACAATGAAGTGAATCAGCTATATGTATACCTATATCCCCTCCCTCTTGGACCTCCCTCCCCCCCCACATCCCACCCATCTAGGTCATCACAGAGCACTGAGCTGAGCTCCCTGTGCTGTACCGCAGGTTCCCACTAGCTATCCATTTTACACATGGTAGTGTATATATGTCAAACCTAATCTCCCAATTCATCCCACCCTTCCCTTTCCCCCTGTGTCCACATGTCCATTCTCTATGTCTATGTCTCTATATCTGCCCTACAAATAGGTTCACCTGTACCATTTTTCTAGATTCCACATATATGCATTAATATACAATATTTGTTTTTCTCTTTTTGGCTTACTTCACTCTGTATGACAGACTCTAGATCCATCCCATCTTTACAAATGACCCAATTTCATTCATTTTTATAGCTAAGTAATATTCCACAGTATATATGTACCACATCTTCTTTATCCATTCATCTATCATTCGACATTTAGGTTAATTCCATGTCCTGGCTATTGTAAATAATGTTGCAATGAACACTAGGGTACATGTGTCCTTCTGAATTATGGTTTTCTTAGGGTATATGCCTAGTAGTGGGATTGCTGGGTCATATGGTAGTTTTATTTTTAGTTTTTTAAAGAACAACCATACTGTTCTGCATAGTGGCTGTATCAGTTTACATTCCCACCAACAGTGCAAGAGGGTTCCCTTTTCTCCACACCCTCTCCAGCATTTGTTGTTTGTAGATTTTCTGATGATGCCCATTCTAACCGTTGTGAGGTGATACATCATTGTAGTTTTGATTTGCATTTTTCTAATAATTAGTGATGCTGAGCATCTTTTCATGTGCCTCTTGGCCATCTGTATGGTTTTTTTTTGGTGAAATGTCTGTTTGGGTCTTCTGCCCATTTTTGGATTGGGTTGTTTGATTTTTAATATTGAGCTCCATGAGCTGTTTGTATATTTTGGAGATTAATGCTTGGTCCACTGCATCATTTGCAAATATTTTCTCCCATTCTGAGGGTTGTCTTTTGGTCTTGTTTATGGTTTCCTTTGCTGTGCAAAAGCTTTTAAGTTTAATTAGGTCACAGTTATTTATTTTCATTACTCTAGGAGGTGGGTCAAAAATGATCTTGCTGTGGTTTATGTCAAAGAGTGTTCCTATGTTTTCTTCTAAACGTTTTATAGTGTCAGGTCTTACATTTAGGTCTTTAATCCATGTGCACCTTATTTCTGTGTATGGTGTTAGGGAGTGTTCTAATTTCATTCTTTTACATGTAGCTGTCCAGTTTTCCCAGCACCACTTATTGAAGAGGCTGTCTTTTCTCCATTGTATGTTCTTGCCTCCTTTGTCATAAATTAGGTGACCGTATGTGCGTGGGTTTATCTCTGGGCTTTCTATCCTGTACCATTGATCTATATGCAAAAAACCTCAACAAAATACTAGCAAACAGAATCAACAACACATTAAAAGGATCATACACCATGATAAAGTGGGATTTATCCCAGGAATGCAAGGATTCTTCAATATATGCAAATCAATCAATGTGATATACCATATTAACAAATTAAGTAATAAAAACCGTACAGATGCAGAAAAAGCTTTTGACAAAATTCAACACTGATTTATGATAAAAACTCTCCAGAAAATGGGCACAGAGTGAACCTACCTCAATATAATAAAGGCCATATATGACAAACCAACAGCAAACATCATACTCAATGGTGAAAAACTGAAAGCATTTCCACAAGATCAGGAACAAGACAAGGACGTCCACTCTCACCACTCTTATTCAACATAGTTTTGGAAGTCCTAGCTATGACAATCAGAGAAGAAGAAGGAATAAAAGGAATCCAAACTGGAAAAGAAGTAAAACTGTCACTGTTTGTAGATGACATGATACTATACATAGAAAATCCTAAAGATGACACCAGAAAACTACTAGAACTAATCAATGAATTTGGTAAGGCTGCAGGATACAAAATTAATACACAGAAATCTCTGGCATTCCTATACACTAACAGTGAAAAATCAGAAAGAGAAATTAAGGAATAGAGCCCATTTGCCTTTGCAACAAAAAGAATAAAATACCTATGAATAAACCTACCTAAGGAGGCAAAAGACTTGTACTCAGAAAACTATAAAACACTGATGAAATAAATCAAAGATGACATAAACAGAAGGAGAGATATACCATGTTCTTGAATTGGAAGAATTAATATTGTGAAAATGGCTATACTACTCAAAGCAATCTACAGATTCAATGCAATCCCCATCAAACTACCAATGGCATTCTTCACAGAATTAGAACAAAAAATTTTACAATTTGTATGGAATCAGTAAAGACCCTGAATAGCCAAAGCAATCTTAAGAAAAATGGAGCTGGAGGAATCAGGCTACCCAACTTCAAACTATACTACAAAGCTACAGTAATCAAGACAGTATGGTATTGGTACACACTTTTTAATTGCACTTGGAATATTCTCCAGGACAGGTCACATGCTGGACCACAAATAAGTCTCAATAAATTTAAGAAGATTTAAATCATATCAAGTATCTTTTCTGAACTAAATGGAATAAAATGACAATATTCAACATTCACTTATGATAAAATTTCTCAGAATGGGTATGGAGGAAACGTACCTCAACATAATAAAGGCCATATATGACAAACCCAGTGAAAAGCTGAAAGCTTTTCCTCTAAGGTGAGGAAAAAGACAAGGATGTCCACTCTCACCACTTTTATTCAACATAGTATTGTGAGTCCTAGCCACAGCAATCAGACAATAAAAAAATAAAAACAAAATAAAAGGCATCTAATTTGGAAAGAAGCTGTCACTGTTTTCAGATAACATGATACTATATATAGAAATTTCTAAATATGTCATCAAAAAACTACTAGAAGAAATGAATTCAGTAAAGTTGCAGAATACAAAATCAATACATAGAAATATGCTGCATCTCTATACACTAATAACAAATTGTCATAAAGGGAAATTAAGAAAATAATCCCATTCCCAATTGCATCAAAAAGAATAAAACACTTAGGAATAAATTTAACCAAGGCGGTGAATGACGTGTACTCTGAAAACTATAAGGCAGTGATGAAAGAAACTGAACATGATGCTGTTGGAGGATGGAGGAAATGAAAAGTGCCCACTGAACTTAGTCACCTTGACACTAGAAAACAGTTAACCTAGAGGATGGCGGTAGGTACTTTGAAATAGTATGTGCATTCCTAAGTCAATTATATGAACCATAATTCAAAAAGAGTCATGTACCAATATGTTCATTGCAGCTCTACTTACAATAGCCAGGACATGGAAGCAACCTAAGTGTCCATCAACAAATGAATGGATAAAGAAGATGTGGCACATATATACAATGGAATATTACTCAGCCATAAAAAGAAACGAAATTGAGTTATTTGAAGTGAGGTGGATGGACCTAGAGTCTGTCATACAGAGTGAAGTAAGTCAGAAAGAAAAAAACAAGTACCGTATGCTAACACATATATATGGAATCTAAGGGAAAAAAAAAGGTCATGAAGAACGTAGGGGTAAGATGGGAATAAAGACACAGACCTACTAGAAAATGGACTTGAGGATATGGGGAGGAGGATGGGTAAGCTGGGACAAAGTGAGAGAGTGGCATGGATATATATACACTACCAAACGTAAAACAGATAGCTAGTGGGAAGCAGCCACATAGCACAGGGAGATAAGCTCAGTGGTTTGTGACCACCTAGAGGGGTGGGATAGGGAGGGTGGGAGGGAGGGAGACGCAAGAGGGAAGAGATATGGGAACATATGTATATGGATAACTGATTCACTTTGTTATAAAGCAGAAACTAATACACCATTGTAAAGCAATTATATTCCAATAAAGATGTTAAAAAAAAGAAGATTTATGAACGGATAACTACTCTTGTGGGCACCAGGAACACATCAGTGAAGGATTTAATCATTGTATGGGGACTAGCAGAGCTTAGAGGCTGCCTGGTCCTAATGATTATTAAACAAAATCTATTAACTACAAAGCCCTTGATGACAGAGTGGTAATTTACTGCACAGTACAGCCCTGGGTAGGGTCAGCAGAAGGATAGGAGAAACTGGAAGGACCCAAGATGGTGTCCATTATGCTAACAGTCATACATAACAGAAATAAATGCAAAGTTATATGGTGCTCATGGATTGGAAGAAGTAATATTGTTACAGTTTCCATAAGCAATCTACATATTCCATGCAATCTGTATCAAAACACAAATGACATTTTTCACAAAACTGGGACAAAAAATCCTAAAATTTGTATGGAACCACTAAAGACCCCAAATAGCTAGAGCAATCTTGAGAAAGAACAAAGCTGGAGGTATCATATATCCTGATTTCAAACTATACTACAAAACTATACTATCAAAACTGTATGGTACTCGCACAAAAATAGACATATAGATCAGTGGAACAGAATAGAAAGCCCAGAAATAAACTCATGTTTACAGGATTAATTGCTTTACAACAAAGGAGCCAAGAATATACAGTGGGGAAAAGCTGGTCTCTTCAATAAATAGTGTTGAGAAAAGTGAACAGCTACATGCAAAATAATGAAACTGGACTACTTTCTTACTCCATACACAAAACAAAGCTCTAAGTGGATTGAAGACTGAAATGTAAGACCTGAAACCATAAAACTCCTAGAAGAAAACACAGGCAGTATGCTCTCTGCCATCAGTCTTAATAATATTTTTTTGGACATGTCTCCTCAGGCAAGGGCAACAAAAGCAAAAATAAACAAACGGGACTACATCAAACTAGAAATCTTTTTCACAGTGAAGGAAACCATCAACAAAATGAAAAGGTAACCTACTCAATGGGAGAAGATATTTGCAAAGAATATATATGATAAGGGGTTAATATCCAAAATATATAAAGAACTCACACAACTCAATATCCAAAACCAAATCAGATTAAAAAATGGGCAGAGGACCTGAATAGACACTTTTCCAAGGAAGACATACAGATGGCCAATAGACACATGAAAAGATGCTCAACATCACTAACCATGAGGGAAATGCAAACCAAAACCACATTGAGATATCACCTCATACCCATCAGAATGGGTATTATAAAAAAAGACAACAAATAACAAGTGTTGGCAAGGTGGTGGGGAAAAGGAAATCCTTGTGCACTGTGGGTGGGAATGTAAATTGGTGCTGCCACTATGGAAAGCTTCCTTAAGAAATTAAAAATAGAATTACTAAACAAATTAGCAATTCTAATTCTGGGTATTAAAAAAAATAAAATACTAATTTGAAAAGATATATGCACCCTTATGTTCATTGCAGCATTGTTCATGATAGCCAAGATATGGAAGCAACCTAAGTGTCCATCTACGAATAAATGGATAAAGAAAGTGTGATACACACACACACAACCATACATACACACACAATGGAATATTACCAGCCATAAAAAGAATGAAATCTTGCCATTTGCAACAACATGGATGGACCTAGAGGGTATTATGCTAAGAGAAATAAGATAGAGAAAGACAAATACCATACAATTTTATTCATATGTGGAATCTAAAAAACAAAAAACCAAAACAAAACAAAGAGACTCAGTTACAGAAAACAAAGTGGTGGTTTACCTGGGGGAATAGGGGTGGGGAGTTGGGCATAATAGGTGTAGGGAACTAAGAAGCACAAACTTCCAGTTATAAAATAAATAAGTCATGGGGATATAATGTACAGCATGGGGAATAGAGCCAATACTATTTTAATAACTTTTTATGGTGACAGATGGTTACTAGACTTACCATGATGATCAATTCATAATGTGTATAAACGTCAGATCAGTATGTTGTACAGGTAAAACTAATATAATGTTGTATATAAACTATACCTCAATTTTAAAAATGTTTTTAGTTAAAAAGAATAAAAGTGGAAGGAAATCCATCAGCAGTAGAGAAAGAAAAGATAAAATTTCCAGATAATTTTTGGTGGTAGAAATAATAGGACATTCAGATCGAGTAGCTATGTGAGTTAAGGAAAGGATAACTCGAGAACGACTCCTAATTTTCTCATCTGAGTTATTGTGTGGGAGGTGGTCTCATTTACAAAGCCAGGACAGGGAAAGGAGGGTTTTGTTTGATTACTGTTTTGTTTGCTCATTTTTTCATTCACTGGTTGGTTAGTGAGGGTGGCTACATGACAGTTTAAGCATTTTATTTAAAAATTAATTTTAAGAAAGCTGTGAGACGTTCAAATGCAGATCAAGCAGAAAGTTGCATATTCAAGTCTGGAGTCCAAGGGAGACATCCTGGCTGGTTGTATATATTTGAGAGTTGTCAGCATCTATGGCGTAATTAAGGCCAAGGAAACAGATATCTCACAAAGAGAGTGAATTTAAGAAAGAGAGAGGGCTCAGAGCAGAGTCCATGAGGTGTGTTGGCTTCACAAATATAGTAGATTTTCTCAAGTTCCTGAAAACCAAATTGGTCTTTTTCTTTATTAAGTTACCGCAGAAATTCAAAGGAATGTGAACAATGAATTGAAATCCTAAGTACTAGACACCAAATTTTTTCCATTTCACCTAAGCCCACATCTGCCTGTCCCTGTGGGGGAAATATGATAGGAGTGAAGTCTGCCATCACGCTTCCTTTTCTCCTCTGGCTTTCAACCAGTTCCTTTGAATATATGCTGTCATCCTATCACAGCTGTGAGAAAACCATAGCCTAGAATTATTTTATATCTCATTCCTGTAAAATCTAAATCACCAAGTGGTGAATGCCATCAATTCACCACATACCAGGAGAAGAGGGAGAGAAAACCACTATTAAAAGTTAGAGCTTATTTCTATTTGTTTTATAACCCACTAGTGACCTATAGTGTGAACTTCAAGCAGGGTGAGAAGGGTACCATACCAAGCAAGGCAGAACACTTAGAAGTACCTTAGAATCTAAACAAGTCATCTACGTTGCCGCGTGCATGACTGTCTCTGAGACGGGAACCAGACCAACAAGCTAAATGCTTCTTATTAAATCTTCATCTATGTCATCTCAAAATTATCTATTTGTATTGATCAATATTCTACAGGGCAGTAATGATGAAATTATAAACAATTTGATCAATATTTGCAGTTATCTAACCTCATGTATAAGTACATATGATAAACACGGAGTGAGAGGACCCACTGCCCTAAAATCTCTTCTCCGCACTGCCTAACTATGTCTCATTCCCGCTTCTCAGGCATGAAATTCTACCAAATCAAGATTCATTTTGGTTAACAAGCCCATTTTGAAAGGTAAATAACTCTAACAGAATTAGTTTAACAATTAAGTCCTTTATGGAGAGTGCACTTGCTGCCTTAAATTACTTCCCTCCTAAACTCCAGTTGAGATATCCCCAGAGTAATGAGTGCTTTAATAGCAAGAGGCTTAGAAAACAGAAGAGCAGTTTTGGAATATGAGGAGAAAGGCTTTAGGTAAAGATATGCTTAGGTCGAACTTAAAAATCAAGGGTTAGAGCAGCCAGAGGTGTGAGGAAGTAAGGACAGGAGTAAAGAAAAAGAAGTAGGAAGGCCCTAAAAACAAAGGATAAATACTTCAAAAATGTGTCCTGGACTCGACATATTCCCAGTTTTCAGTGTAATATTGCCTCTTGACTATTCAGATATGAGACGATAACAGTATAACGGTCTATACCAAATGGTAAAAGTTAAAATCAGCCTTCATCTCCTCACATGCCATAGAAGCAGATAGATCGTCTCAAAATTCATCAATTATGTGATTTAGAAAATTGCCATATAACTTTATATTCTAAATTTTGGTAACAGCTAAGAGGAATAAAAACTTCGATATTTTCCAATAGCCTTACTGATTTAAAAGAAAAAGAAAACCAAAAGGCCTATCAGTTTATGCAGTTGGGTTGTCAGATGTGAGAGTCATATATGGGGCATTGCCTTAATTCACTGTCTCATGATTACATTTCTCAGACGATTATGCTAGTAAGCCAAGGCCAGAAATGAACATATTTTCACTCAAACACAAACCATCTTTCCTTGAATATTCTAGAGGCCAACAGGCCTCCAGAGAAGCTGTACACCGAGTACAGGGGAGGCTTAAGAAAACTGGTTTTTACCAGACTCAAGAGTCAAATGAAGGCATTTTATCTCTATTACTTACTCTGTAGCTCAAACACATTTTGCCAAGAGATTATTTATAGTTGTGGACATGAAATAGATGATCTGTGAACTGCCTGCGGTGAGAGTCACTTTAAGAATCACAGACCTCGCTGGAGGGAGCAGCGAGGGACTCTGTGGGCTGAGAGAGGCCTCCAGGGATTTCCGTTTTCATACCAGCTCTGCCCTCACAGCCACAGTGGCCCTGGGCAGTCTGTTACCCCCTGTTGCAAGCTGTACTTTCCTCCGTAGTTTGCCAGTTAATCAGCAGCCCTTGGGAGGAAAAACTAATTTAAATGATTTGAAAACAAAAGGTCTTCCCCAGTATGTTGATACTAAATAGCCAGGCTTTAAGCCCTTGATCGCACAAGTAAATCAGTTCCCAACCCCTTCTCTTACTCTATCAGCAGCCATCATCTGGCAGATTTTACAAAATGCTCACATCTGCCGTCAGACCAAGTTTTCCCAGCCCTATACAGCTGTAAAATCTGAGGATTTAAAAATTACCACCTGAGTCCATATCACAAGCCCATCAAAGAGGTAAAGTCTAGAATTAACAGCTTTTTTAGGGCCTACTGACAGTGGCCACTTTGTAGCTTCCTTGAACAATAGACCCAGAGCCAACAAGAGCCAGACCCAGTGGTTGACTGGGAATCCCTACTCACACCAAGTGAGATCCGAAAATAGTTGTAAAGCTGATGTTTCAAGGCTGAGGCATGAATATACCTGTTCATGTCCTAGGAGAGCCCTGGAAACATCTTTGAAAGCCGATATATCCTTTATCATATCTGCCCAATATAGCCGACTCAACCTTCAACCCACTACCTTGACCTACATTCTTAACTATGCCAGTCATTCCATCTACCTTCACAAGGTCCTCAACTTTGGTGCTGGGACAAGTCCTATTTCTGCTTTCTCTCTGTTTTCAAAGTTTATCACTGAGAAAGGAGCACGCTGAGTAAAAACCACGTTAGCTATTAGCGCCCCCCTAGTTTATCCCACTGAGATCTAGATCCTTGATTCCAGTCATCAGTCAAGTTTGCTCAATTCATATACCCACCTATATCAATACCAGAGGTGACTGTTGTTTTTTTGTGTGTGTGCTGTTATTGTCTGTAACTAAGACTTCATGAAAATGATGAAGGAATTTGTTAAAAATATTACTTACATGGGATGAACACTATATGCAATTTATTGCCTAGCTAACTTGAGCATGCTCATACAATTATTACGGTGGGAGGTCTGGAATATACATTCAGCTGCTGTCTAATAAAGGTTCATGAAAACCCTTTGACAGAGTGTTAAAAAGTAATCTTAGTTCTAATCCAGCATGGTTTCCTCTCCTTGCAACATTCAGGCTCTGCTAAACCTCTTTTGTGGGCCCCATGCTGTGTTTATTCATACTGGTTTGGGCTGAAAAAAACATTTTATCACGATACTTATTCATAGTCTCTTTATGATGCCTGCTTACAGTTAAATTTAAGTACTAGCTTTAGTAATTATATCTCTAGGAAGCCCTTACTTCCCACAACATTCTCTGAAGAATTATCTGCCACTAATTTGTCCTCATATTCTTTCCTTGATGCTGTAGTTCATCTCCTGCATCTGAGTGCCCCATGTGGTCGGTGTTTGGCATGAGTTCTGCATGTTGCTGGAGGGGAACCATGACCATTTCTGATCCCTTTCATGGACAAGATAGATCCTGGAAAGGGGTTACAAACAAAAGATATACTCACCCACTTTGTGTAAATAAGGGCATGATGATTTCATCGCTATACCACCATTAATATCCATTCTGATTCTTCTGGCTCGCTCCAACAATAAAAACAATTCTCCAGCTTCTCTCTGGAAGGAGCTTGGCCACCCATCTAGCACCCCAGCTTTTGTGGCTTACATCCAAAGGATAGGCCCTCGAGTCACCTAGTTGTTATAGCCAACAGGGCTCAGCATTCTCAAGTCCCATAGGACCATATTAAACAAAAATGTAGTTTTCAAATGGGGGCACACAGCACCTCATGCAGCTATCTCCCCTTGGCTCAGTACAGAGGGATATCTACACTAGGTAACATCACTTGTAAATTTTCTGTGAACTTCAGACTTGGGTTTATTAGACTATTGGTCTAGGATGTATTAGACTGTTGAACTAGGATGTTTAGCCTTCGACTTTCCAGTTCCTGCCCAAGTTTGTTTTTTCCTTGAGGTAGTTAATGCATAAGCTATTAGAAATTAAGGACTTTTAGAAAGAGTCTAGATTGTTCACAATTTAAAGCAGCTTTCACCAAATCTTCACAGATGCTATCCTATTTAAGGTTTCTGTAAGTATGTCTTTCTTTCTGACTCATGCTCTTATACCATCTCCTCCTCTTCCTTTAACCCGAGTTTCCCGTTTGCTCTCCCGCAAAAAAAGACTTTTCTCCTACATCTATCTCTTTGGCTTCAGGTCAAAATCACTGACATCACAGCTGCCTACCAACATAAGCCCGTGTTACCCTCAACTCTAAGCAATTCTAGCATCCCTGATGCTTGCCCCTAGAGACTTGATTCATTATTCTTGCTTCAGGTAAAAAATCTCTCCAGTTATAACTTCCTTATATTCCTCAAGCTTAACTTAGCTCCAGCCTTAGGAATCTCCTACCTCTTCCCTCTCTCTAGTTTGTACTAAACTCATTAAAAATATCTTAGATTTCCTATCTTTCCTTCTAACATTTGCCTGAACTAGAAAGGAAAATAGTCTGTACAGTGCCCAGAAAGAGAACACAAAGGGGAACATTTATGAACATGTCCTTCGCTTCATTCATGGGTGAGCATACCCTTAAGAACCAGCAAGCCTAGTTGGTGTTTTCGGTCCATTTGTGAACCCGAAGATATAATGACATTAAGACTCCAGATATTTGCATTATACCACTTATTCTGGTTGCTCCTATCACCAAGAAGTCTTCTGATTATAGGTTGCCTTTCTACATAGCTTTTTGACACTAAGCACATCAGCTGACACAAGGATACCAATTTGCTTGAAAGCTAAGTTTCTCATTATAAATTTATGCATTAATCTGGTTTATTCATCACTCTTGTATGAGTCTGGTTAGTGTAGCTCTGTAGCTCATCTGGAAGAGATCACTTCTGAAAAATATAAATATTTGAGTTTCTGGATATGAATTTTTTTGGTCCCAATCTCAGACTTTTAAGGACTTAAAGGTATATAGTAATCAGGGTTAAATGCTCAGTTCAGCTATATTCTTGGGAGTTCCTTAACTCACAACTGGGCACTTAGGTGGTCTTATTCTCAACTTCAATTACCACAAAATTACAGACACACATAATTTTTCTATAATTTCTTAGGCTCTTGTGAATGAAATTGTCTTTGAGTTTATCCATTTTTAATTCTTTGTCTATGACTAGTATTGGCATCCTTAAAATTAAGTCCTAAATCGTTTTACTTTGCCAGTAGTTTGGTAAATTTGCAAAAGTCTTGGTTTCTTCACAAAGTTTAACATGTCTCCCAAATTTTAAGCCAAGGACTCTTCTGAGGAGCCCATTAACATTTTTATTAAGAAGAAATCAATGCAATGTTTCCTGCTAGGAAGCACTATATATTTTTTTAGAATAAGAGAAAAATTACTTTTATTATTTTATTTTCTTATTACAATAGCAAAGCATGCATATCATAGAAACACTACAAAATGATATGAACCAGTAAAAGGAAATAAAGCCCATCCAGAAATAACTACTGTTAATGTCTTAGTGACCATCCTCTCAAAGTTCTCCTCCACCCCTGACACATATACACACACACACACACACGTATCAAAAAAGGAAATGACCTGTTCACTTAGTACTCTACTGCAATGCGGCCGTCTTGTTCTCATTGTACTTGCCGTGCCTCACACAGAGTAACACTCTATAAGTGCCCAATAAATATGTGATGAACGAATGACCAATCCTAAGGTCTCTTCTAGCTCTGAACCCATTTGGTCTTTGTCATTCTTTTACTCTGTGAATCTTCCATGTGTCCTCAATTTACCCTGTACTGGTTTTTTAAAAATTAGGAGACTTCAGTTTTTAGAACAGTTTTTGATTTACACAAAAATTGGGCAGATAGTACAGAGAGCCCCATATGCAGTTCCCCCACCACCAGCACAGTTTCCCTATTATTAACATCTTGCATTAGTGTGGAACATTTGGTACTGTCAGTTTTTGTTTTTTTTTTTTAACCATTCTAATAGATGTGTAGTAGTAGCTCACTGTTGTTTTAATTCACAATTCCCTAATGATATATGATGTTATCTTTTCATGTACTTATTTAAAGTCTGTATTTTTATTTAGCAAGGGGTGTGTTCAGATATTTTGCCTATTATTTAACTGGGCTGTTCATTTCTTATTGTTGATTTTTATGTGTTCTTTGTATATCCAGTGATAATTTCACTGGATACAGAATTCTAGGTTGATGGCTTTTCCTGCAATACTTTAAATATTTCACTCCATTCTCTTCTTGCTTGCATGTATTCTGAAGAGAAGTCCAATGTAATTTTTATTTTTGATCTTCTACAGATCAGGTTTCTTTAAAAAATTTTTTCTCTCTGTCTTTGGCTTTCTGTAGTTTGATATAGATTTTTTGGGTATTTATTCTCCTTGGTATTCTCTGAGCTTCTCTGGATCTGTGGTTTGGTGTCTGTCATTAATTTTGAGAATTTCTCAGCCATTATTACTTCAAATATATCTTCTGTTCCTTTTTCTCTTTCTTCTTCTTCTAGTATTTCCACTTCACATTTGTTCTACCTTTTGTATTTGTTTCACAGTTCCTTGATATTCCATTAAAAAAAATCATTCTCTTTGCACTTCTTTTTGGAGATGACATATCTTCAAGCTCACTGATTCCTTTTAGAGTTTCCATTGCTCTGTTTACATTACCCATCCGTTTTTGCATGTTGTTTCATTTTCCTTGAGAGCACTTAATGTATTAATCATAGTTGTTTTAAACTCCCTGATAATTCCAAAAGCTATGTTATGCCTGAGTCTCTTATGCTTCCTTTGTCTCTTCAGACTATGTTTTTCCTTGCTTTCTAGGATGCCATTTCCTTTTTTGCTGAAAGTTGGACATGATATATTGGGTAAAGAAACTGAGATAATTAGGCTTTTAGCATGAGCTGTGCTACGTTTAATATCTTCTGCAGCTGTAGGTGCCAGAGGCTTCATTTCTTCTGGTTTCCTTATTTTTTTCTTTCTCATGTTGTTTTTATGTCTCCCTAAACACTTCTTAAACAGAATCTGTGTCTTGCAGCTCTCGGTTGTATGCCACTGTAATTGTAGTGGAGCCCTGCTGGTCTAGTGATTGGATGTGGGTGGGGGGAGGTGTTTTATAATTTTATGATTAAACGTCAGTTTTTTAGTGGGCCTGAGTCCCTGGGCTGTGGCCTTCAGAAATGTTCCTCAGCCTTCTCCCTCCCCTTATATGAGACAAGAAGACTAGAGGAGGTTAGAGTTGGCTGATTTCCCTTTTCTTAGGTCATTTCTTTTAATTAATTAATTTAACATCTTTATTGGAGTATAATTCCTTTACAATGGTGTGTTAGTTTCTGCTTTATAACAAAGTGAAACAGCTATACATATACATATATCCCCATATCTCCTTGCTCTTGCATCTCCCTCTCTCCCACTCTCTCTATCCCAGCCCTTTATGTGGTCACAAAGCACTGAGCTGATCTCCCTGTGCTATGTGGCTGCTTCCCACTAGCTATCTATTTTACATTTCATAGTGTATATATGTCCATGCCACTCTCTCACTTTGTCCCAGCTTACCCTTTCCCCTCCCTGTGTCCTCAAGTCCATTCTCTATGTCTGTGTCTTTATTCCCATCCTCCCCCTAGGTTCTTCAGAACCTTTTTTTTTAGATTCCATATATATGTGTTAGCATATGGTATTTGTTTTTCTCTTTCTGACTTACTTCACTCTGTATGGCAGACTCTAGGTCCATCCACCTCACTACAAGTAACCCAATTTTGTTTATCTTTATGGCTGAGTAATATTACATTGTATGTATGTGCCACATCTTCTTTATCCATTCATCTGTCGATGGACACTTAGGTTGGGAAGCATAATATATTTCTAATTATCCCTTTTTAAAAAAATCTCCTGTCTTTCCTGATGATTGTTTAAAAACTATCTTTCTTCAAGGCATCACCAATTAAGTTAGATTGACCTACCTCAGCAAGCATCCTTACACTGGGCTCCTTTCTTAGCTGTGGATTTTTCTCTGATCCTACTTCATTTATTGATCTCTTTGTACATAGAGTCTTTTGGTAACCTTTCATCCACCAACATTCTATCTACCCCTTTTCTGTCTTTGAGAAATGGTCAAAATTGGGCATCGTTGTGCTTGTGTAACTCATGTTTAACTATCCCAGCCTTGGCTTTAGTTTTAAATACTTCCTTTTCCTACTTCCTCTCTGTTCTCATCACACTAGTTTACCCTATGTAGTAGGAGGCAGATGTAAGGTCTGAATTATGAACTTACATTTAGAGAGAAATAGCTACAGATATTGCACTATGCTGGATGCAGTTTCTCTGTGGACACATACCCCTCCCTCCACAAAACACACATACAATGAAAGGTGAAAAGTGTTAGAGGAGTCCTGAAGGTAGCCCCACCCACATTCAGCTTTTAAGAAGACTTTTTTTTTTTGTGGTACTCGGGCCTCTCACTGTTGTGGCCTCTCCCGTTGCGGAGCACAGGCTCCGGATGTGCAGGCTCAGTGGCCATGGCTCACGGCCCTAGCCGCTCTGCGGCATGTGGGATCTTCCCGGACCGGGGCATGAACCCGTGTCCCCTGCATTGGCAGGTGGACTCTCAACCACTGCGCCACCAGGGAAGCCCGACTTTTTTTTACCTCATTTATGTAAGCTACATTAAAGTTTTCTCAAGTTGTCCCTCAATAAACTTCTAACACATTCTCCATAATGCTGCCAGAGTGATCTTAGCTAAAACACGACATTGCAATATGATGATGATTCAAATCCTTTTTGACTCCCCTTTCTATACAAAGTGAAACTCTGAGACAAGCAGACAGCTGCTCCACATCTGGCCCTTTTTCTGGGCTCCTTCTTTTCACTGGAGTTTCTTCTCCCAGAACCTGCTTGCTCTATATATTCAACGTGAAACAAGCTGCTAGTTTTTCCAAACGGCCCTGCATCCTTACGAATGTTGTTCCCTCCAAGGACAGTTCCCTTTTCCCCTATATCACCCTGAAAGCTTATTGATTTTCACAGTATATTTTGTATTCTTTCCTCTGCCTAATACTTTCCTGAATCTACAGCCACAGTAGTCCTTGCTTTGTGCCCCCAATCTACTTTATAGAGACTTATCAGGACCCCTATAACTCTTTATTATGTTCATTGGCTTAAATTATATGTCTCTCTTTATAAATCTCTATCCAAGTTCCTTGAAGCCTCCATAGATGCATGTAAATCATATTTTACCCAGAATGTATGACAGAATATCATCAGATATAGACATATTGCTCCAGGAAATTACATTTGATAATACTGTCCTATAAGGCAACTATCATTCCACATGCATGAATTCAGAATTTGTTTTTGAGCAATGTAGAATTTTCCCATCCTTTAACAATCTTTGTTCAATTCCCTCAGTGATCAAAAACCTTGATTAGTAAGGTAATTAGTAAGGATTATGAATGTGGTCAAGGAGCAAAGAGCTTCCAAGTGGTACAGGTGACTCACAATCCAATAATCAACCCTGTGTTCTCACCAGTGAAGCCGGGTGATGCAGCACAGTCAACACACTAACAGGTATCACTCATGGACATGCACTGCTGCACACACACATGCACACTCTCTCTTTCTCTCTCTCTAGGCACTGGGTGCAGATTTGTCAATAAGCTGACATCAAAGGGCAAAGGGTTTAGTGCAAAGTGAAAAGACATAATATTTATCAAAGTTGGATTCCTAAATTTAGCTAAAACTATCTCAACTAACAAAGGGTATTTGCCTGGCAAACCCCAAGTTAAAAATTTTTTTTTTCTTTTTTAACAGTCTGACCCTCTGACCGTCTAGATATAAAGAGGATACAGAATAATGTATTGCTTTTTCTAATTTCCTTCAAGTATTTAGAAGTCATGGAAATTTTTCCCCAAATTATTTTTTGCACTACCCAACTTTGTTAAATTCAAGCTTGACTATAACCTTTTTAAAACCTGTTCTTATTTTCTTTGTAATTAAAGGAATAATATGATCTTGAGGAGTAAAGACAATGTTGTTTCTACCTTTGACTTCCACAGAATTAGTAGTGTCCTTGTATATTATATCACATTCAATATATATATACATAAGACATCTCATTACCACTTTCTGTTCCATAGACATAGATGAGAAGTTGCATAGATATGCTTGCCTCTAAGTGTAATATAGATATACATTCTGATAAAAATTCAACGGGGACAGAACTCGAAAAATGGACAAAATAAGCTAAATTACAACACATTTTCTTCTTTACTATCCCAAATGTCTTTTAAAATATCAATTCTATGAGTACTAGTCTAGTTTATTCCATATAGATCATATCCCTTAGGGGTTTATTATTTAGGTTTCCTTTGTATTCATGGCATTTTATCCCAAAGTGGAGTTTTGTCAGAATATTTTCTTACTAAAAATTATCTCAGGCTCAAATTAATAACTAGATTGCAAAAATTATTTTCCTATTTAAATTATTTGAAGACCTTCAACATAAATTAACTGAGTAAATAAAATGAGCTATTACCATATAATAAAGATAATTTTTGTCAATCCCCAAATGGAATATGCATGACCACTAGAAACTGATACCTGCGAAAAAATTCCCTGATCCAATTAAATATAAGTATGTAAATAAATTTTATCATGAAAAAGAGTCAGTTGTAAAAATAGGGGAATTTCTCCAGGCATTTCAAAAAAGGAACTTAATACAGGGAGTTAGTGCTTACAGACCTGATAGAAAGGCTGCGGGGAAAAGATAGAGGAAAAGACTGCTGGGTTTTAGGAAATTAGGATACTGTAGACGGTTAGGGAAATTGCCACTAATGAACTCAGCTGACTGTCGCACTGAAGCAGAGATCTGCCATGTGCCCACTGTTGCCTGCTAACAAAAGTGACCTCTTTCCCCACTTCCAAATATCATGCAAATGTCTCATTGGCAGAATCTAACCTAGAGCCCTATTAGCCAGGGCTTATTGCTATTAATAGCCAAAGGGCCAGAAACAAACGCATAAGCTTTCTCCTGAGCAAGTCTGGAAAGTGTTACTTGATAAAAATATCATCTTTTGTTTGTTTTTTAATGTACAGATGTGGTGGCCATTTTTTTTTTAATGGATGCAAATTCTTTGACACCTCTCCCATCTAGAGGTGTATTCTATGTCCTCTCCCTCCCCTAGAATCATGGGGTCCTTAGGGCTGCTCTGAAGATAAAGTATGGGAGAAGTGAATTCATGAGACTTGTGGGGTTGGGCTATAAGACCAGAGAACTTCTGCTTGGCTCTCTTGGAATGCTTGGTCTCAACACTATCCAACTCAGAACACAGCCACCATGCTGAGAGGGGCTCTAGAGACGGTCCCAGATGAGCCCAGCTTTGAGTCACCCCAGCCCAGACATTGGATATGTGAGGAACAGAGCCTCCAGATATTTGTCCCACACTGTTCCACTCACCCCCAGCAATATGAAGCTTGATATATATCATAAAACATCGACAAGCCATCCCTGCAGTGTCTTGTCTGAATGTCTGACCCACCGAATTTATAAGCATTACAAAACAGTGGTTTTACACTACTAAGTTTGGGATGGTTTATTACTCAGCAATTTCCTTGAACAACTCATGAAAACATGTGAGAGAAGAAAAAATAATGAAGTGGTTGGAGACTCAGAGACTGCAGAACTCATCTTCAGTATGCAAATTTGAAAGTTGTTAACAGGTAGCCTAACAGGTAAGGTTTATGCACAAAGCTATACAATTAGGCTTCCAATCATCTGTTATAAATCTGTGGCATTTGTCTTCCTCCATTTTATTTCTTCTCCAGTTATATAATCTTAAGTCTGGGCCCTGAAATCTGAGAGGGAACAGATCTGGTAGGTTTGAGTCTTCTTTACCCATTCCCATATCATCACCCAAATTACACAGATATAGTACAATTTGGGTCTTTATTAACAAGTTACCATTTTCAAAGATACTGCACAATCTTACCACATTAATGAACTCTCATCCACACAGTCCCAGAGGAAAAGAAGGAACAAAAATTCCAATTACCGAATCCATTTGCTAAGAAAACTGAGTTCCCTGTAAGTGGAGCCTATCATATTTTTCTAAACCTTTCCCTTGAGTTTGGCAATTCAGTTATACAACATTCTTATGGCTAAGTTTCTCTTCTGTTGCTTCCTCTCACTTTTGGTCCAGATGTTCTCTTTGATTTTTATTTCTTTGTTCCTTTTGCTGTGCTATTTAGAGTGGTGGTTTTTATAAACTTTTATGTGACATTGTATGTTATCAAGCACCTCAGGGATTGGATCTATTCATTTCTCCATTCTGTACTCATTACCATCTCTTTCTCTACATGTTTGAATGTTCTGTGTGTATGAAACTGTAGCTCGGTCCTACGGCAAGTGAAAGTACTGACAACATAGGTCCTTATACAAGGTACTTCCTCTCTGATGGAGATAGAATATACAAATAGCATGAAAAAATGTGTACGCGAGAAACACAAGTAAAGGAAAATGTATCTGCTGTACTTATGACACAGTAAGAATAGTTTTATAGTTTGACCAGGCTCAGCTACAGGACACAGTGGGAACTCTGCAGCTTCAATGATTGGCCCAAAAAGTACTGAGCTTGAGTTCCCTCTACTTTCTCTCCACTTGACTGAGCAACTAATGCATGCCAGGTAGTATGCTAGTCAGTCTGCATTTTTATTTACCTGACTCAGTGCTTAGCTTGCCACTTACAATATTGGCCAATTAACTAAAAGATGAAGCCAAGACAACAAATTTGAGGGTTTGTCCAAGGCAAGGGAAGACAGTTGGCTCAAAGGCGACAAACTGTGGAGTGGCAGTGCTACAGTTGTACGTGATTGGTCCATTAAAAGCAGAATCCTGGTCAAGTCTTTCATATGCTGGCTACCTACTCTGTAATCAAACTGTGCTAAGTCTCTGCCTACAAAGAGTATAGGTATCACAGGAGAAGTATATATAAGATTCAGTGGAGGTACAAAGAACAGAAAAATCTAACCCCAGAGGGAAGGTGAATAAGTAAGGCAGGGATACAAGGTATCCAATGACCCAAGCAACTGGATTATAGTTTAGAATAGAGCTACATTCCTCAAGAGTAAACTAGCCAATCTAAAACCCAAACAGATACTGATACAAAACACCATGGATGAATAGCAAAAACATTATGTTTAATAAAATAAGAAAGACATAAATGAGTATATGTCCTAGGACTCCATTAGAAGAAGTTCAAGAACAGGCAAAACTAATCTATGGTGAAAGAAATCATAACAGTAGTTGCTTCTGCAGAGTACTGGCTGGAAAGAAGCACAAAGGAATTTTCTAGGGTGATGAAATATTCTATATCTTGTTTGAGTGTTAGTTACAAGACAGGATACATTTGTCAAAATTCATTAAATTGTGAACTCAAGATCATCTCAGTCTCTTATTCTGCTTTATGCTTGGCTTCTCAGCCTCTCAGCCTTGGGCACTTACACATCAAACTCCTTGAAGATAAGGACAACAGCAAATATTTGGTTCATTTCAATGCATTTCCGTGCTCTCCAGTAACTGGGGCCCTCAAGTCCTGAAGGACATGAAAGCTCAGCAATACCAGTAAACAATTCATTTTGTATATTATTTTTTTAAACATCTTTATTGGAGTGTAATTGCTTTACAATGGTTTGCTAGTTTCTTCTGTATAACAAAGTGAATCAACTGTACATATACCTATATCCCCATATCTCCTTCCTCTTGCATCTCCATATATTATTATCATTTTTATTCTACTGTTTTTGTCTTATCGAGACACAAAGCCAGTCCATTCCACCCAGAAGTAAAGGTCTAAAATAGATTTTAATAAAACAGTGCTGTGCCGACTGAGGAGCCATATGGAAAAAGATAAAACTGAGTCTGTTCTTCACACTGTACACCTGTATGAATATTAAGTGGATCAGAATAAGAAACTACATAGGAGGAAAAAACATGAATGCATTCCTTTATAAGGCAAGGGCAGATATAATTTTCCTCTGATTCAAAATCTAGAAGCAACAGAGGAACGACTTGACAAATTTAACTACATCAAAATTAAAAACTAAAAAATTTGCATAATGAAACACTATATACAGAGTGAAAAAGTAGATGAGCTTTCTTTCCATGATGATAGTGTCCCAACCAACATGGTAAATGTTCCTAAAACTTGCTGGACTTTCTGTAAGACATATGGCAAGCAACAACCCCACAAAGTGGCACCGTACACAAAAAGGTAAGGATTTTCTATATGCCCAGGGAAGGAGGATTTGACAGGAAGCTGAATTATTATGGTAGGCGGACTAAGCCAGTTTTCCAGAAAAAGGCTAAAACTATAAAGAATATTGTGCTCAGGCTTGAATGTGTTGAGCCCAGCTGCAGATCTAAGAGAGATGTAAGCATTTTGAACTGGGAGGAGATAAGAAAATAGAGGGCCAAGTGATCCAATTCTAAGTTTCACCTCTTGTTTTACTATGAAGACAATAAAATCTTGAGGTTATGTTCACTTCAAAAAAAAAAAAAAGATTAATGACAAACTTAGAAAAATGTTTACAACTTAGAGTTTTGATATCCTTATTATTTCAAGCACTCATAATTGAGAAGAAAATGATCAAGTTCTTAATACAAAAATTGACAAGAGATATGAAGAGAACACAGAAAAGGAAATTAAGATGCATCTGTGTGTGTGTGTGTGTGTGTGTGTGTGTGTGTGTGTGTGTGTGTGTGTGTGTGTGTGTGTGTGTGTGTGTGAGAAACTAATGCTAACTTCTTATTCCTAACTAGGAAAATGGAGATTTTTAACTATATTCTGTAGGCTTAATTTTAGTACTACTATTAGTTTTTCTATTTTTAAACCATTATAGGTACTTGGATAAGTTGAGTAAGTAATTGTTTTAATGTTGGTGAGAATAAGGATTTTCAGTTTGAGAGACAAAAGTCCTAGAAATAAAAACCCTACATCTCAAAATTGAATTAGAAATATTAATGTAAAATTAGTTCATCTCTTTTGTTTTAAAAAAGACCTGGAAGCAGTGGAAAGTGAGGCGCAATGAGCAACCCTAGAACCCAGATTGTGATCTCTAATTCCCATTCCCCACAAAAAGGAAGGAGGAAGTTCTCTGGGAAAAGACTGAAACCAAGTCCACCATAGCTCATACCCTCTTGACCAAGTAGATGAGTGGCAATTTTTCTATATAGAATACTTATAGCTAACAAACACATGAGGAATGTTAGAATTAGAAACTCGCCATTTTGCAAGTTTGAAAAAACATTTTCAAACAATTGTCATGAATGCACAGTAAAACTATTAAGAGAAAAGTTGAAGTGACCA
Source organism: Grampus griseus (assembly GCF_964374135.1). Taxonomy (NCBI): domain Eukaryota; kingdom Metazoa; phylum Chordata; class Mammalia; order Artiodactyla; family Delphinidae; genus Grampus; species Grampus griseus. The sequence continues at coordinate 71,443,362 of NC_139000.1, read as the reverse complement.
AGAAGCATTCAGCATTACCAAACATTAGAATACTGGACATTTTATATGTTTCTAGCTGTGAATTTGAGGTACACAGTACCATTTATGAGGTTTAGGGAAAAAATTTAATGTGATCCAGTCATGCCTTTATATCTAAGTTCATTCTGCCATAATGTGGATCATGCAGGAGCAAGTAAAATTGTGCCACTGCAAGTAAATCCAGTCGTAAAAGATAACTGGTCCAATTTTTTCAACAAGTCAATGGGCATGTGAGAAAAAAGGGTAAGAGAGACTATTCTAGACTAATAGTTAAGGAGATGCTTAAGAGCCATAACAACCATATGCAATGAGTAAATCTTTGAGAAAAAATAACTAAAAACATATTTTTTATACCACTGAAGACATTTTAACATGGATTAGGCATTCTAAGCTATTACGGAATTATTGGGGTCTTTTTTAGGTGTAATAATAGTATTATGGTTATGTGACAAAATATCTGTTTTAAGAATATATACATACAGAAGTGGATTAAAATGACAAAATGCATTTACTGTCGGTGTTAAATACTATATATATTTCACTACATCATTTGTAGAAATTAAGCTTTTTACATGTTTTAAATTATGTGTTAATGACCAATGTAAGTACAAGTCTTTTTATAACATTTATTTATACTGCCTCAATTCCTAGCTAATCTTGAGGTGGGGTAGTTCATATTTCCGAATAATTCACAGGAGGCAGAAAAGAGATTTATAACTAACTCTTGAGGCATTATCATTTTTTATATCATATTCTCATTAAATAATTCATCTCTAGTAACTCTGACTTTTATCCATGAGTCACTGTATAATAGAAAAACCTTTTTCCATCTAAGAAAAGGGGCAGTGAAGTATGCTATTTTTAAAACAAGAAAAAATTGACAGTTTTCAGTGGATGGAATCAGAACTCAGGATTAATGGAATAGTCCCCAAGGATGGTCAAATGTGATTCTCTGCAGATGGCTGCACAGGATGACACTTCATAAAACATCATTTCTCTGCTAAGCTGCACAGCATCTCTGGTGCTTCAAACATATTGTTTATCTCATCAAGAGGAGCAGGTTCTAAAGGTAAGAACTGAACAAGTGCCATTGTGCAGGAAATGGAGCAGATGGCCCATCTATGATGGTCTGCTTTTACTTGATGAGAGGCTGATCCAATCCCAAACAGACCAGTTGCCAATTAAAAGAGGTCTTGGCTGAGGGAATCTGTACTTTCCTGTGACAGATAATCGGCTTAACCATTTTCTCAGACCCTGCCCACTATTCATTTCCATCACTGACCTCTCCAGAAATGCAGAAGACCCTTATGACCAGTTCTGTGCAATATTTCATTGATACTTACTAATGAATGTCTGGATTTTACCCAAACTTCTCACCTCAGTTCTAGGTTACATTTTGTTTTCACACCCCTTCTAGCCTGATCACTAACAAAGAAATGTGTCTGTGTTTTGTAAAAGAACTTCAAAGACATGGATTAAACATGAGATTTGTTTTGACTTCCTTCTATCACAGAAATGGGCTTTATTAGCTGTTCTTTCTAAACACATTTTAGGATTGTAACATTTTGGAAAAATGGAATTTATTTAAATTTTCACAAAAATGGGTGTAAAAAGATTTTGTGATTAGCAGGCATATTTTAACTTTCAAAGTTTAGGATCCTGAGCTCCAGTGTCATTTAAGGAAAACAACATGAGTCTCAAGACCATCAAGATTAAGTGTCTAGTGCCAAGAACCAGGAGTCTACCTTGAGGGAGGAGAAGGGAGTTTTCTGTTTATAAGAGGATCCTTTGACCAGGTCAGTCAGCTCATGATAGTTAGTAGACAGCCTGAGTAACATGGATCAAGGTATGAGCTACATAGCAAAGTAATGGGCCCAAAACTTGCCACATCTGAAGAAAACCTGAAAGAAATAGTAAACCAGAAGAAGAGGGCAGTGGTTTGGATACAGAAGAGTAGGGAACAAATAATGTATGCATGCAGAATGAGATCAGCTCTGGAAAGAATTTGGCTCTGTGTTTTTTTAAACTTTGGTATGCTTTTTTTTTTCTCAAAGTTGGGGCATTTTCCTACCACACCCCAAATCTGTTAGACAATAAACCCTCTGGAAGCAGACTCCATATCTATGTTGTTTGCCACTCTTTCTCTAATGCCTACCACAGTGCTTGATATCTAGCAGGTGCTCAATAAATTCCTTCAATAAAGGAATACCTAGCACAGTGCAGAAACTGAGTCATTAATCTCTAAAATAATAAGTGAATGTTGACTAATACCCTGGGCATGACTAATCTGGAACAATATTTTTTGTTCTTTTTTGTGTTGAATTCAGGAGAAATTGGAAGACTTCCTCTCTAGTATTCAGAACATGGAGCCTGGGATTAATTCTTCTGTCACCCAGGCATTGAAACCATTTCAACTTATAGCTGAGCGCTTGAATTGTTAGAAATTTCAGGGGAATCAAAAGTTTCTTCTTATAAAGAAACTTAAAGTATTCTGATCCTGTATATATATATATATATATATATATATATATATATATATATATATATATATATATATAATTTATTTATTTATTTTACTTTTTTGACTTATTAAGAAATAGATCTTTAACTTCTTTTTCCTGTATTTCATAACAGCTTTCAAAAAGATCTCCCTGCCTCCAGGCTTGCTTCCCTGCACTTCATCTTCCACATGCCTCCAGCATAACCTTGATAAAACTCAGATTTTATCAGGTCACTAACTCTTATGTTCCAAAATCCCTCCATGGTTCATAATTCATGCCTTAGCATGGCAGCAAATGCCCTTCATCTTCTATTTTCAGCCCCATCTAGGTCAGGCCTCTTTACCCACAGATCCCATCCATGTACCACGCTCCTGCCATACCACACGTTTCATCAACCTTGAACTCTTCCATAACTTTTCCCTTGTTCTTTCTTCTGTCTTATATGATTCTTTCTTCATTTTCATCCTGGCAGTATCCAACTCCTCTGTCAAAATCTAGTTTAAATGCCACCTTCTCTGTGAAGCTTTTCTTGACTCATCCAGATAGAATTAATCACACTTTCTGTGTTCCCATACCTTAATGTAGAGTGAACAGATGGAAGCAAAAGCTTGGGAGCCAGAAAGATCTCATTTCCAATCCTGGTTCCTCTGCTCACTCTGACCTTGGACAAAACATTTAAGGACTCTGAACCTCCTATTTCTCTTTTATAAAGTGGGTATAATCATATCAACATGTCAGAGTTGCTGTAAAGATTGACTGTGATCATGGATACAAAACACTTAGCATAGGTCTTGGCTACATAGTTAAAACTCAAAGGAAGGTACTTACATTGTTACCTTATTAGTATTTCCTCATTCATCACAATCTGATTGGTATTATAGATAACTGCATACCTGCCTAGTCATTGATACAATGATTTCCTGGGCTTGGCTGGGAAAATGTACCACTATATCAGAACTGTTGATTCATGTGTATGAAATCATTTGTGTTAAATTAACAGCATAAATATATATGCTGTTATAAATTGTCTTCTCCATAGCTTTGCACATAATTGTCCCTGAAAAAGCAGCAGGACAGGAACTATCCCTTTTTGCCTCCTTTTTACCCCAAAGTATGAAATTAACATGACTTTATAAAGGTTTTAGAGAATAATATATAAATCTACCTCTAACCTGTATTTCTAACAACATAGCCGCTATAGGTAACTTGGACTGGAATTGCATTGAGACTCCTGAATGATTCAGCTGACTCAGTTCAATTGCTGCTTAAGTATGTGCTATGTCCAGGTCATTGGGAAAGCAGTGCAGAACAGAACACAAAAAGCTTTCTTTCTAGTCCAATTAAAGTAAACAGTGACTGTGCCTTGTTGAAATAACAATAGCACCAAGTGCACCTAAGATACCTAAATGGGATACATTTGTGTCACGCAATTGTGTCTCACCAGATCATATCTGTGCCTCTGGTCCCCAGGAGAAGCACTCCTACTCTAACATCAGTGTAATCCTTCCAGCTGTGTCACTACCCAGCCAAAACTCTTCTGTGGTTTCACATTTCTGACCTGCAGCACACAGTCCAAACTTTCAGCATGGCACAAAAAGCCTTGGAGAAGCATGACCACACCTATTTTCCTTGCCTTGCCTCCCTTACCTTAGTTATAACTCCTATGTTCCAGCCATGGGAAAATTGTCTCCTTGGACTCTCAGTTTCAACTCCAACAGAGTAAAGAGCTTAGAAGTTATCATTCCTGTCCTTATAACAATTAAAACCTGGAAAAACTGAAAATTACTTTTCTTGGGACCATCAGAGAGAACTGAGGTTGCAGGGGAAACTATAATACTGAAAGGTGGAGAAATAGGTTCATCCAGAGACACACAGCCAAGATCTTCTTACCTGGATCAGAAACCCACTGGAGCCATAAATTGGTAGTAATACTTAAATGGTATTTTGATGAACTGCTGGAGGCTGTGGGTGGAATAGCTGGAGAGTGAGAAACTCCTGAAGACTGCAGTCTTAGGGGCTAGAGCACACACTTTCATGGGTTTTACTACCTGGAAACTCACCAGGTTCTCATGGTGAAGATCTGAGAAAGATCCCATCATGGCTCTGGCAGGGGGAAGGAAAGAGTAATTACTGTGAAATATGGCTAGAGATTTCTCCGTAATAAAGATCTACACTCCAGGTGAAAAGCCTTCTAGAACACTTTTCCTGCTGGGGAAGTGCATGCCTCTCACTCCAGTCACTTCTAGCCTTCTGGTCTAACCTAAGAATATGAAAACATAGTGAACAGGGGACCAGGCCTCAAAAAAATAGATTGAGAATGCTGCAGCCAAGAAAAAAGAGTTGAAAGTGGGGTATTGAAGGAAAGCTACACCAATGGAAAAACACTTGTGAAAGTCACAGCCCCAAGACACAGGCTGTGCAAAACAGATTTAATCTAAAGATTATAGAATGCTCCCCCTTCCCCATAAAATACCACAAGACAAACAGGGCTCCAGTATAATAACAGTGGATTGCAGCTGAATGAGCAGCAAGACACAAACTCTGAAAGGTGGAGTACTTATGGAAGCCCAAAGTCAAATAGGGAGACACAAATGCAGACATTAGAGGAATCTGAAGACTTTAGCACCTAAAGCTAGAGCAAATATTAAACACAACCAAACTCCTAACCAGCTTACATAAATTCTCAAACCAAATACCTATATACCTCAATTCCATTACCTATTATTTATGTTTTAACCTAAAACACATCTAACTTTCATCAGCAACAAAATAATTATAAGATATATGAGAGAAAAAAACAGTTGTAAGAGCTAAAGCAATCATCAGAACAAGAACTAGATAAACCATGGATTTGGGGACTATCAGAAAGGGAATTTAAAATAACTATGATTCATATGTTAAGGATTTTAATGACAACATGCAAGAACACATGGGTAATGTAAGCAAGATGTATAATCCAAGAAAGAATCAAAAGGAAATTCTAGAAATCACAAAAAGTAGAACAGAAATGAAGAAAGTACTTGATGGATTTATCGATAAACTTGGCACAGCTGAGGAATGAACCAGTGATTTTTGCAGATAGGTCAAAAGAAATTATGAACTGAAGTGCAAAGAGAACAATGAATTTAAAAAACAGAATGGAATGTGTAGAGACTGTGAGACAATTTCAAAAGGTGTAATGAACACATAATTGAACGCAATTGAATTTTCCAAGTACCTTCAAAACTGATGACAGATACCAAACCACAGGTCCAGGAAGCTCAACAAACACAAAGTAAAATAATGATAAACTACCTCCCCCCATTCACATGCACACACACACACACACACACACACACACACACCCCTAGGCATATCACATTAAAACTGTAGAAGACTGAATACAATAAGAAAATCTTAAAGATATCAGAGGGGAAAAAGTAATAACTTATGAATAGAGGGGCAAGTATAAGAATGACAGTGGACTTCTCATCGGAAATCATATAATAAAGAAGAGACTGGAGTGAAATATTTGAAGTGTTGAAAGAGAAAACCTCCAATCTATAATTCTATATTAAGTGAAATCATTCTTTATAAGGGAAGAAGAAATATGGAATTTCCAAGACAAGCTAAAACTGAGGGAATTCATCATCAGACTTGCCCTGAAATCCAAAAAAAGATTTTCATGCAGAAATTAGATAAGACAGGTCAGAAATTTGGATCTCCCTAAAGACAAGAAGAGAGAGAAAAAATAATTTTGCTTTTCTTATTCTTAAAAAAAAAACTTATCTTTTAAATCAATTAACACCTATCCCTCTAAAACTATTCAAAAGAATTGAAGAGGAAGGAATACTCCCAAACTCATTCTACAAGGCCACTATCACCCTGATACCAAAACCAGGCAAAGAAACCATACACACAAAAAAGAAAATTACAGGCCAATATCACTGATGAACATAGGCATAAAAATCCTCAACAAAATACTAGCAATCTGAATTCAAAAATACATTAAAAGGATCATACACCATGATCATACACTTGATCTCACTATCCCAGGGATACAAGGATTTTTCAATATCTGCAAATCAATCAGTGTGATATACCACATCAACAAATTGAATAGAAACCATATGATCATTTCAATAAAGGCAGAAAAAGCTTTTAACAAAATTCAACACCCATTTATAATAAAAACTCTCTAGAAAGCAGGCATAAAAGGAACATACCTCAACATAATAAAAGCCATATATGACAAACCTACAGCTAACATCATACTCAATGGTGAAAAGCTGAAAACATTTCCTCTAAGATCAGGAATAAGACAAGGATGTTCATTTTCGCAACTTTTGTTCAACATAGTTTTGGAAGCCCTAGCCACGGCAATCAGAGAAGAAGAAGAAATAAAAAGAATCCAAATTGGAAAAGAAGTAAAACTGTCACTGTTTGCAGTATGATACTATACATAGAAAATCTTAAAAATGCTACCAGAAAACTACTAGAGCTCATCAATGAATTTGGCAAAATGACAAGATACATAATTAATACACAGAAATCTATTGCATTTCTATATACTAACAATGATAGATAAGAAAGAGAAATTAAAGAAACAATCCCATTTACCATCACATCAAAAAGAATAAAATACCTAGGTATAAACCTACTTAAGGAGACAAAAGACCTGTACTCTGAAAACTATAAGATGCTGAAGAAAACATCAAAGACAACACAAAGATGGAAAGATATATCATGTTCTTGGATTGCAGGAGTAAATACTGACAAAATGACTATCCTACCCAAGGCAATCTACAGATTCAATGCAATCCCTATCAAATTATCAATGGCATTTTTTCACAGAACTAGAACAAAAAAATTTTAGAATTTGTATGGAGATACAAAAGACCCCAGATAGCTAAAGCAATCCTGAGAAAAAAAATGGAGCCGGAGGAATCAGGATCCCTGACTTCAGACTATATTACAAATCTACAGTAATCAAAACAATATGATACTGGCACAAAAACAGAAATATAGATCAATGGAACAGGATAGAAAGCCCAGAGATAAACTCACACACCTGTGGTCAATGAATCTACAACAAAGGAGGCAAGACTATACAATGAAGGAAAGACAGTCTCTTCAATAAGTGGTGCTGGGAAAACTGGACAGCTACATGTAAAAGAATGAAATTAGAACACTCCTTAACACCATACACAAAAATAAACTCCAAATGGATTAAAGACTTAAATGTAAGACTGGACACTCTAAAACTCTTAGAGGAAAACATAGGCAGAACACTCTGTGACATAAATCACAGCAATACATTTTTTGATTCATCTCCCAGAGTAATGGAAATAAAAACAAAAATAAACAAATGTGACGTAATTAAACTCAGAAGCTTTTGCACAGCAAAGAAAACCATAAACAAAACGAAAAGACAACCAACAGAATGGGAGAAAACATTTGCAAATGATGTGACTGACAAAGGATTAGTCTCCAAAATTTACAAACAGCTCATGCTGTTCAATACCATAAAAACAAACAACCCAGTCAAATATGGGCAGAAGACCTAAATAGACACTTCGCCAAAGACGACATACAGATGGCCAAGAGCCACAGGAAAAGATGTTCAACATCACTAATTATTAGAGGAATGCGAATAAAAACTACAATGAGATTTCACCTCACACCAGTCAGAATGGTCATCAACAAAGTCTATAAACAGTAAATGCTGGAGAGGGTGGGGAGAAAAGGGAACTCTCCTACACTGTTGGTGGGAATGTAAATTGGTACAGCCACTATGGAGAACAGTATGGTGGTTCCTTAAAAAACTAAAAATAGAGCTACCATATGATCCAGCAATCCCACTCCTAGGCATATGTCCAGAGAAAAACTTGGTTCAAATGTATACATGCACCCCAATGTTCATTGCAGTGCTGTTTACAATAGCCAAGACATGGAAGCAACCTAAATGTCCATCAACAGATGAATGGATAAAGAAGATGTGGTACATGTATACAATGGAATATTACTCAGCCTTTAAAAAGAATGAAATAATGCCATTTGCAGCAACATGGATGGACCTAGAGATTATCATGCTAAGTGAAGTAAGTCAGACAGAGAAAGACAAATATATGATATTGCTTACATGCAGAATCTAAAAAAAATGATACAAATGAAATTTACAAAACAGAAACAGACTCACAGACTTAGAGAATAAGCTTGTGGTTACTGGGGAGAAGGTTGGGGTGAACAGATTCACAGACTTAGAGAATAAGTTTGTGGTTACTGGGGAGAAGGTTGGAGTGGGGATTGATTGGGAGTTTGGGATTGACATGTACACACTGCTATATTTAAAATAACCAACAAGGACCTACTGTATAGCACAGGGAACTCCACTCAATATTCTGTAATAACTTTAATGGGAAAAGAATTTGAAAAAGAATAGATACGTGTAAATGTATAACTGAATCACTTTGCTGTACACCTGAAACTAACACAACATTGTTAATCAACTATACTCCAGTATAAAAATTTTTAAAAAGATAACAGTTTTAAGTCATAAGAGTAACAATTTATTGGATGATTGTACCATGTGGCTAAGTGAAATAAATGAGAACAGTATCACAAAGGATATAAGGGAGGAAACGGCAATACTCTGTTATAAAATACCTATACAACTTGTGAATCAGTATAGTTTTGAAGGTGGAGTTAGATTGTTAAAAAGTGTATATGTAATATACACTGTAGGTCAATAAACAATTTGAAAAGAAGTATAATTGTAATGTTGAGAGGAGATTACTGAACATTTTATATGATTCCATTTTAAGACTAGAGAAAACAGAAAAAAAGGAGGGAAAAACAAACAAGTGACAATAGACAACAGATACAAACACAGTAGATGTTAACACAATTATATCAATAATTACTTTAAATGTGAATGGTCTGAATAAACCTACTAAACATCTACATTGTCAAACTGGATAAACAACACAAGACCTAACCATATATTGTCTATTTGAAAACCACATTAAATATAAAGAGACACAAGTTAAAAGTAAAGAGATTGAGAAAAACATACCATGCTAACACTAATCCAAGAAAGCACAAGTAGCCATACTAATTTCTGACAAATCTACATTCAGAAAAAGGAAGATTATCAGGGATAAAGAGAGGCATTACATAATGATAAACTGATCAATTCTCTAAGAATACATAACATTCCTAAACATGTACCTAATAAGAAAGCAGTAAAACATGAGGCAAAAATTAATAGAACTAAAAGGAAAAATAGATAAATCTACTACTAGATTTATAGATTTCAACACACTTCTGTTAGTAATAAATCAACTGGCAGAATATGAGTAAGGATATAGCTGAGCTTAACATCACTGGGCCATAAAACACCTAACCAAAATAGAACAAACTACACAAACTGTGTTTTCAAACCACAATGGACTTAAACTAGAAATTAGTAACAGAAATATAGCTAGAAAATCCCAGTCATTTAAAAACAATAGACTTCTAAATAACACATGGGTCAATGAATGCTCAAGAGAAATTTTTATATATTTGAACTAGATGAAAATTTAAACACAATTTATCAAAATGTGTGGGATATAGCAAAAGAGGTAATTAGAGAAAAAATTATAGTGTTAAAATCACATATTAGAAGATAACAAAGGTAGAAAATCAATAACCTAATCTTCCTCCTTAGGAAACTTGAATAATTTAAGCATAAAGCATGGAGAAAAAAATAATAAAAATTAGAGCATAAATCACTAAAATTTAAGACAGGCAAATGATAGACAAATATCAGTAAAACCAAAAACTGGTTCTTTGAAAATTTCAATAAAATTGGTAACAAAGAATAAAGAAGACACAAATTAACAATATCAGAAAGAAAAGAGTGTTCATATCATGTATATTAAAAGGATAACAAAGGAGTACTATGAACAACTCTGTGCCCACAAATTGAATAACTTAGATGAAATGGACCATTTCCCGGAAAGACATAAACTACTAAAATTCACACATGGCGACGTACCTTGAAAAAACCCTATCTATTAAAGAAATTATATTAATAATTAATAAAATTCCGAAAAGAAAAGTACCAGGCCCAAATGGTTTTACTGGTGCATTCTACAAAACATTTAAGGAAGAAAGAACGCTGACTCTCCATAATCTCTTTCAAAGAATAAAAGCAGAGGGAAGACTTTCTAACTCATTTTATAAAGGCCAACATAGCCCTAACAACAAAACCAGATAAAAACATTACAAGAAAGAAAACTACAGATAATAATACATAAATTTACATGCAAAGTCATCAATAAAATATTAGCAAATTGAATCCAATAATGTTTAAAAAGAATTAAACATGACATCCAAGTAGAATTCATTTCAGGTATGCAAAGATGACTCAACATTCGAAAATCAATCAATGTACTCCATCTATAGCCAAAAGGCTAAAGAAGAAAAAAATCACATGATCATATCAATCTACACCAAAAAAGCATTTGGTAAAATCTAACATCCAATCATGATTTTTTTTTTTAAGTCAGACAACTAGGAATAATAGGAGAGAACTTTCTCAGCTTGACAAAGAACAACTAGAGAAACCTACGTTCTGTGTTATACTTAATGATGAGAGGCTAGATGCTTCCTCCCTAAGATCAGGAACAAGGCACAGATGTCCTCTTATCACTGTTCTTGTTCAATATCTTAATGGAAGTTCTAGCTAATGCAATATAACAAGAAAAACATACGAAAGTTATACATGTTAGAAAGGAAGAAGTGAAACTTGTTATTTGACATGACTGTCTATGTCAAAAATCCCAAAGAATCTACAAGAGAATGTTAGAATGAGCCATGTTGTATGGATTAGAGTTTGGCACATCAGTATGAACTCATGCTCAGCTCAGTATTGATAAGATGGTTACATATAAAAATATTTCTAAATATCTACAACTGGTTAATTTATACATATTTTTTTTCTTTCTCTGTCAGCTGAGACACCTAGCAGCAATGATGTCACAGTAGCAACAAGTGTACCTAGCACCCAGATCCTGATTTCTAATACCAATCTCCAATAAAAGGAACCAGGCATCCTTGGAGAAATGGCTGATGCTAGGACACAAATAGGAAACATACAAAGTATACAAGATGAGCCTAGAGCATTGAGTAGTGTCAGAAAGAAAATATGGGGAAGAAAACATAATGAGAGGAGTAAACCAAAGAGATACAGGAGCCCACTGAAGGAACTCCCAGTGGCAAAGCTGGACCAATTTAAGCAACAAATAAAGGAGTATTGTATTATAATCCAAAGTATAAGATAAATTTCCATGGGTTCATACTGATTTTATATACATATATATGATCGATTGAATAAGTGAGGATAACAGAAAAATCACCCATGCAAAACAGTTTCAAATTATGTAGCTACTTCACTCTCAAGGAGGTGGAGTATAATTCTTCACTCTTTTAGTAGGGCTGTGCATAGTGACTTTCTTCTTAGAAGTACAGTATGAAAAATGGAGAAAAGGAAAAAATACCATAGTGGAGAAACATAACACTGATTAAGCTAGATGATCAAGATTAATATAAAAAATCACAGGCATATTGATAATGTCTATCAAAGATAACATCAGACAAATCCCAAATGGGGGATATGCTACAAACTGCCTAACTAGTACTCCTCAAAAACTTTTAAGGTCATCAAAAACAAGGAAACACACAGTCACAGCCAAAAGGAGACTAAAGAAACAAGATTAAATGTGATGTAGTATCCTGGATTGGATCCCAGAACAGAAAAAAGATGTTAGGTAAAAAATATGGAAATTAGAATAATGTATTGACTTTAGTTAATGATTTGTCAATATTATTTCATTAATTAATATGACAAATTAGTATGACAATTTTATCATACTAAGATATTAAGAAAATCTGGGTACAGGGTACACATGAGAACTCTGGGCTATGTTCACAATTCTTGTGTAAATCTAAAATAGTTTATTTTAAAATACTTTAAAAATTATCTTTATCCTAACATAACATGTCCTTCTCATCTCTCCTTCTCATGATGTTTTCTTGGTGAGACATGAGCCTGCTTCTCCATGTGACAAAAATCTAAGACATTGCTTATTCTATAAAGTAATCTTCAACCTCTCCGGACAGTATTTGTTGTTTCTCCTTCTCTTGATACCATGACAATTACCTCATTACAATGTAATCATGCTTATTTCTTCCCACACTAGGCTGGGTTGTCTGTGGTCTCCACCATGTCTTATTATAAGTGCTGAACACAATGGAGGTTAATGTCTGTTCACATACATTACGTTGTATGTTCATCCCAACCACCTTGTGTGTTGACAGGCCACAATTTTTGCCATTTCAAATGAGTAAATTGAGTCTCAGAGAGTGGAAAAGTCTTATCATAGTTTATTCAACATTTAAGTGCTGGAAAAGGCATTTATCTCGTTCTTATGGCTCTACATCTACTTTCTCCTCCCATGTAGAGATAAGCCGAGGCTCTTCAACCTGGCTTTAAATATTGGTTCTGTCCACTTCTATCTCTTTGATCTTTGGCAAGTCATGAAATCTAGGTGAAATTAAAAACCTTTATATATTTTTAGTGGAACAAATGATAGTATTTACCTTATAGAGTTTTGTGAGCATTAATGATACATTGCTTGTAAAGTAACTTATCTGGTAAGAGCTCAATAAATTGCAACCACTTATACTATTACTAATATAAGTGAAAAAATAATAAAACTATTTTAGAATCAATGAATCAACCTTGCCAAAATATATATATAAAAAATTAAGGTCACATTTTATTTGCTCTATTTGGGCCAACACATAGGCTCTTATTGTTTTAGCTATCCTCCTTTAAAACACAGGTTCAATGGTAAGGAACCAGAGTTCTATTTGAGATGGCAGTTTGGACTGCATGACCTCTAAATTCTTTTCTGTACATATATTCTTCCATAGTCTTTATTTCCTTTGCAATCCCCCAAGTAATGCAGCATACAATATCAGAAGTTCAATAAAGGATGTATGACTGAGGCTTTCAAACTCCCAACACAATCACTTTCATGTTGCCAATTTTGATTCAGTTTGTGATTTATGGGCATATGGAGTGTTTTGCATTCCAGAGTTTCCCCTTTTTAGTCATGATTTGCAAATGGATATATAATAACCCATAAACTGATATCAGCATCAAAACAGCCATCCAACTCGAGTAATAAATGGCCTTTAGAGGGAAAAGATAAAGCCCATTAGGAAGGGCACAAACAACAAGTAAGGGAGTGTGGACAATAGCCTTCATAAAGTCAAGGTTTCTCAGTTCATTCCACGCATTCTGTCCATTCTAAGACATTGTGTGTGATGAGTGCCTAATGCAATCGGACTCTTACTCTCCTTTGGCAAGGCAGGCCTGCAACAATAGACTAAACCTCAGCCCTGCCAACCCCAAACAGGCATGCCAGTCTTCCTTATTCCAGATTTGTGGCTTGTCTCCACAAAGTAATAGTGATTTTCTTGTCTGTACCAATTGCAGGCTGCAGATGGGTAGCCTAATGCTGTAATGTCGGACTAAATTCTCCACAGATGAACTGGAAAATTTCCTTACTCATTCAGAAGTCTGTCAGCCAGCTGTCAGGTCTCCAGGACTCCCTTACTTGCCCAGATCACCAGCGAACAGACGGTGTTCACCACAATGATTAGGCTGTGTTTTCAGTTTAAACCCTTTTCTCCTATCTAATGATTTAATCTATTCTTCTTTCTTCAAAGACTCTGGAAAATGATCATTGGAAATTTCTTAACCAGATGGATTCTTCAAGAAGGCAACTGAGGAAAGTAACAAAACTACCTTGGAGTAAGGGATTAAAAAGTGTATCTCTACGAGCTATTCATTGACCATGACCTCACTCCATGTCCAATCATTCTTCCAAGGTGTCCAGTGAAGGACTCCCTTCTGTGCCAATAGAGATGGGGAATTGGGAAGCAGATGCCAGCTCACTAGCTACTTGACTGTCACTATCAATAAAGAACACAACATAATTTCAGGGGACTCCAAAAGCCAAGACAATATTTAAATAGAACAGGAAATAAGTGACAAATGGGCTACAAAAGAGAAAGGAGGGAAGAATCTATTTCATTTCGCATTTATAAAATTTGAGAACACTGCTCAGTCTAAAAAATGTCTTTTTTTGCCTTCATATATTTGAATTAATAAAGAGAACTTAGAGATCATCTGTGTATGGGCTTTTGGGGTGGTTTTGGTTGGTTTTGTTTTGTTGTAGAGTTTATTCTTCCTCTAGCATTCGATCTGGGTACAATCAGTTCACAAGCATCTAAGAGTGCCTATTCACAGTGTCTTTCTCTATAGAGCAGGGATTTTGAAAAATACAGAAGTTCTTTCTGAATATGTTTCTCTCAGGGGTCTTCCTTGTCAATCATTAGTCTAAATGATTCACTTACAGATAACCTTCCCAATGAGCATGAGCTTTGGGGTTAAATAGGTGTAGGTTCAAAAGCTGACTCTGTCATTTACAGTGCACAAAACATTTAGAAATCTATTTAATTTTTCGTAGCCTCAATTTCCTCATCTTCCAGAGTTATTGTGAATTCTCTATGCATGCTGTCAAGCCACCTGTCAAAAACTCCCCAATGACTCTGGCTATATAGAGTTTATCATGCCTGCTAAACCTGGCCCTGCTTTCCTTTCATTTCCATCTCATGTTACTCTCCTAACACTGCATGCTCAGGGACTCTGACCTACTTTCAGTTCCTTACATCTACCAAGGAGTGTCTCCTATCAAGGCCTTCTCATGTCCTGTTTTCTCCACCTGAATCACCTTACTCCCTGCTCTTATAGCTGGTTCCTTCTCATTCTTCAGACTTCATTGCAAGTTTCACTTTCTCCAAGAGGTCTTCTCAGACCACTTTATCAAATAGGTCCTCCTATCATGGTGTTCATTGGTTTTCTTTATAGTTTTTTACAGTTTGCATTCGTATGTTGAGTGGGCCAAAAAATGCCTTCGGTTTTTTAAGTAAAAGATACATTTTTTATTTTCACCAATAATTTTACTGAACAACATATTCACCTTTTTGTTCCACTACCTTCTACCATTTTTCAGGCAACTTCATAATTCTATCTTCCCAAAACTTTTTATCTTTTTGAGCAAAGAACTCTTCCAAGTGCCTTTTACAGTTTTCCAGGGAATTGACAATTTTTCCATTAAGAGAATTTTGTAAAGACCGAAATAAATGGAAATCTGAAGGTGCAATGTCTGGTGAATACGGCAGATGAATCAGAACTTCTCATCCAAGCCGTAACAGTTTTTGCCTGGTCATCAAAGAAACATGTGGTCTTGCATTATCCTGATGGAAGATTATGCATTTTCTATTGACTAATTCCAGATGCTTTTCATCGAGTGCCACTTTCAGTTGGTCTAACTGAGAGCAGTCCTTAATGGAATTAATCATTTGGTTTTCCAGAAGGAGCTCATAATAGAGTACTCCCTTCTAATCCCACCATATACACAACATCACTGTCTTTGGATGAAGACCGGCCTTTGGTTTGGTTGGTGGTGGTTCATTTCACTTGCCCCATGATCTCTTCCATTCCACATTGTTGTACAGTATCCACCTTTCATCACCCATCACAATTTGTTTCAAAGACGAATGTTTTCATTACATTCAGTAGAGAATCACATGCGGAAATATGGTCAAAAGGGTTTTTTTCCTTAACTTACGTTGAACTCAAACATCAAAGTGATTAACATAACCAAGCTGGTGCAAATCATTTTCAATGCTTGATTTGGATATTTTGAGTATGTTGGCTCTCTCCTGCATGGTATAACGTTGATTGTTCTCAATTATTGTTTTGATTTGATTGCTATCAACTTCAACTGGTCTACCCGACCGTGAAGCATCGTCCAGTGAGAAATCTCCAGCACGAAACTTCACAAACCACTTCTGACATGTCCAGTCAGTCACAGCACCTTCCCCATACACTGCACAAATCTTTTTGTGCATTTCAGTTGTGTTTTTACCTTTTTTGAAATAATAAAGCATAATATGCTGAAAATGTTGCTTTTTTTTCCATCTTCAATATTAAAATGGCTACACAAAATTCACCAATTTGGATACGTCTTTTTTTAAATGCCCACTGATATGACAGCTGTCACACACAATCTAATAAAATTGTTTCAAATGAAGTTAAAGACAACTAAGTGCTACTAGATCCATCTTATGGAAAAAAAAACAAACGAACATTTTGGCCCACCCAATATTTGTGTTTCTTATTACCTTTCTCCTTCATGGAGGTGGTAGGTATGACTGCCTGGAAGGTTTCCTTCCTCACAACTCCATTTCTTTGATGAATTAGCACCCATTCTTCCTTAGTGACACTACCCAGACTTCCTAGACTAGGTTAAATTCACTCTGTATATATTTCCTTAGTACCCTGTGCTTTGCTTCTGGAACTCTCAAAACACTTCTAATTACTTGGCCATTGCCTCTCTTTCCAAATATACCTCAATGAGGACAGGGCCCAAGTTGTTTTGTTTTATGTTCATATTGCTCAAAATAGTTCCTGGTACCTAGAAGATGCTCAATAAATGTTAACTCTTACCTGTCCCCATGTAACTATTAATAATAAATCCCAGGACCATCTTAATTTTCCCCTACAAAAATTGGGGAAATCTTCATGTTGATGCCCCCTTTACATGGGGATGCACAGTCTCTGCATTTTCTCTTTCTTTTCTCCAATACACTCTTCCACTTCAGAACTCTCGTGGGAAAACCTAGAATTACTTATTCAGACACTTTCCCAGGGTATTTGATCCAAAGAATGTATAAAAACAGAACAAAGCATAACGTGTAGAATGTGAGGTGAAAATGCCCACCTGATTTTGCTTTGTTTGCTCTAGGGAGCAAATTATACACATATGCAATTATACACATAAGCAATTATGGGGTAAATGAGACCCAAAGAGTTTGTGGGTAGCTTCTGATGATGATGATGATGTCTTTCCTAATTTTACAGTTCCATCTTGTCTTCTTTAGCATTTAGATTTTCCTCCTTTCTACCCCTCAAACTCTCCACACTAGCCTAGCTTTCACTTTCTGTATGTTCTAGCAGTGGGTACTTTTCCCAAACCCCAGATCCAAGAAGGATACACTGGTTTACACTTCTCTACTGGAAGTGCTTTGCTCAGAAAAATCCTCACTGGTAAAACTCATAGCTAAGGGGATAGTTGTCACATGATCAATTCCAAAAATTACTTCCAAAACTTTGTTTTTGAAGCTGGCATCTATGATGACATCTTTTCAGGGAATCCCCAAAGCCTTTGAGGACTGGAAAGTTTCATGTTTATTTTTCAAAATGTTTTTAAAAACTAGTACAAACATAACCTGGTCTATTTGGAAGGCCAGTTTTTAAACCTTCCACTTGCATGGTTGCAATTGATCCAAAACAAGCTATCACATACGTAAGACCACTAAGTGTTCTAGATGTGTCAAAAATAGATGAAGGGGTATGGACATTCACAGACTACTGATAAAATTTTCAATTATTCTTCTGGAGGGCTTCTCATGTTCACGGTCACCCTCATCCTAAAACTCTGAGTTTTGCAATTAATAAAGTTATATTCTTTTTGATCAATTTATTATAATAATTAATAGGAATAAGTATTGCCTTTCACATCTACATCTAGAGTTTTCTCAAAGAAATAATTCCCCTATTTAGTTCTAAGCAAAATTAAATTAACCTAAAGTTTGGGAAACTGTATGACAATCAATCACAAATACTATCTAGGGAACAACAGCAATCTTATAATGGAAAAAAGTTAATTACCTAAATATTTGCAGAATTTTAAGATGTGAGGATAATAGACCAAATTTACTGAAATGCAGCTGAGCCTTGAAAAGTTTAAGCTCTCTCAGAAGCATAAAAAATATTTAGGTTTTGGAGGTTAATCAAGATTGTGGAGCAAGAGGACATGGAGCTCACCTCCCATGACAAATACATCAAAAATACATCTCTATGTGGAACAATTCTCACTGAAAATGAACTGGAAATTGGCAGAAGGACTTCTATACAACCAAAGCTGTAAGAAAGACATACATGTAATCAGGGAGGAAGGGAAGAAAAGCAGTTGGAGTCAGGGTCTGTGTCCCTGGGAGGGGACTCAGGAACAGGGAGAATACAGAGGTGGACTCCGACCCTGGGAAGTGAGTGGTAAGAAGCACAGATTGGGCACCCCAGTCCTGGTGTCCTAAGATGAGCCCACTTGGCTGGTTGGACCACTGGGATTAACAGGAGGGCTGGGCAAAGCCTGGACTCCACCTGTGAGAAGCATGTGCATGTTGGCTTGCCCCCAAGGCAGGGAAGAGAGAGGGTCTGCTCTAGCAGCAATATCCCATCAGACAATATACACTTGAAAACAAAGGCTGTAATGAAAATCAAAGAAGGGTATTATAAATGATAAAGGGATCAATAAAAGAAGATTATACTCGTTAACATATATGCACCCAATACAGGAGCACCTAAATATGTAAAGCAAATGCTAACAGTCATAAAGGGAGAAATTGACAATAATACAATAAGTGTAAGGACCTTTAACACCCCTAAACATTAACGGACAAATCAAAAAATCAATAAGGCAACAGTGGTCTTAAATGATGCAATAAACCAGTTGGACTTAATAAATATCTACAGGACATTCCATCTAAAAACAGCGGAATATACATTCTTGTTAAGTGCACATGGAACATTCTCCAGGATAGATCACTTGATAGGCCACAAAACAAGTCTCAACAAATTTACACCAGAATGAAACAAGAAATCAATTACAGAAAGAAAAATGGGAAAAGAATGAACATGTGGAGACTAAATAATATGTTACTAAAAAACCAATGGGTCAATGAAAAAATCAAAAAGGAAATCAGAAAATACCTTGAGACAAATGGAAATGAAAACACAACAGTCCAAAATCTATGGAGTACAGCAAAAGCATTTCTGAGAGGGAAGTTTATAGTAATACAGGGCTTCCTCAAGAAATAAGAAAAATCTGGACCTCGAGATTATCACACTAAGTGAACTAATTCAGAAAGAGGAAGATAAATACCATATGATATCACTTACGTGTAGAATCTAAAATATGACACAAACAAACTTATCTATGAAACAGACTCACAGACATGGAGAACAGACTTGTGGTTGCCAAGGGGAAGGCGGGTGGGAGAGGGATAGATTGAGAGTTTTGGATTAGCAGATGCAAACCATTATATATAGAATGGATAACAAATGACACAACAGAGATACAAAAAATCATAAGAGAATGATATGAACAACCATCCCAACAAATTGGACAACCTAGAAGAAATGGACAAATTTCTAGAAACATACATCCTGCCAAGACTGAATCAAGAAGAAAGAGACAATTTGAATAGATCCATCACTAGAAGTGAAACTGAATTGCTAATAAAAAGAAAACTCTCGGAGGAGCTTCAAGATGGCAGAAGAGTAAGATGTGGAGATCACCTTCTTCCCTACAAATACATCAGAAATACATCTACATGTGGAACAACTCCTGCAGAACACCTACTGAACGCTAGCAGAAGACCTCAGACCTCCCAAAAGGCAAGAAACTCCCTACGTACATGGGTAGGGCAAAAGAAAAAAAGAAAAAACAGAGACAAATCAATAGGGACTGGACATGCACCAGTAGGAGGGAGCTGTGAAGAAGGAAAAGTTTCCACACACTAGGAAGCCCCTTCACAGGTGGAGACTGCAGGTGGCGGAAGGGGGGGAAGCTTCAGAGCCACAGAGGAGAGCACAGCAACAGGGGTGCGGAGGGCAAGCAGAGAGATTCCCGCACGGAGGATCGGTGCCGACCAGCACTCACCAGCCCAAGAGGCTTGTCTGCTGCCTCTCCGGGACGGGGTGCTGGGAGCTGAGGCTAGGGCTTCAGAGGTTGGGTTCCAGGGAGAGGACTGGGGTTGGGTGCATGAACACAGCCTGAAGGGAGCTGGTGTGCCACAGCTAGCCAGGAGGGAGTCCGGGAAAAAGTATGGACCTGCCTAAGAGGCAAGAGACTTTTTCTGGCCTCTTTGTTTCCTGGTGCTCGAGGAGAAGGGATTAAGAGCGCCCCTTACAGGAGCTCCAGAGACAGGCGCAAGCTGCGGCTATCAGTGCAGACCCCAGAGATGGGCATGAGATGCTAAGGCTGCTGCTGCAGCCACCAAGAAGCCTGTGTGCAAGCACAGGTCACTATCCACACTGCCCCTCCTGGGAACCTGTGCAGCCCGCCACTGCCAGGGTCCCCTGATCCAGGGACAACTTCTGTGGGAAAACACACAGTGTGCCTCAGGCTGGTGCAAAGTCACAATGGCCTCTGCCACTACAGGCTCGCCCCTTGTCCATACCCCTCCCTCCCCACGGCCTGAGTGAGCCAGAGCCCCCGAATCAGCCGCTCCTTTAACCCCGTCCTGTCTGAGCGAAGAACAGATTCCCTCAGGCGACCTACATGCAGAGCCGGGTCAAAATCCAAAGCTGAACCCCGGGAGCTGTGTGAACAAAGAAGAGAAAGGGAAATCTCTCCCAGCAGCCTCAGGAGCAGCGGATTAAATCTTCACAATCAACTTGATGTACCCTGCATCTGTGGAATAACTTAATAGACTACGAATCATCCCAAATTGAGGAGGTGGACTTTGGGAGCAATGATACATATATAGTTTTTTCCCTTTTTCTCTTTTTGTGAGTGTGCATGTGTACGCTTTGTGTGTGATTTTGTCGGTATAGCTTTGCTTTTACCATTTGTACTAGGGTTCTGTCTGTCCATTTGTTTCTTTAAATTACTAAAAAAATTTTTTTCTTAATAATAATTTTTTATTTTAATAACTTTATTTTATTTTACTTTATTTTATTTTATCTTCTACTTTCTTTCTTTCTTTCCTCCCTTTTATTCTGAGCCGTGTGAATGACAGGCTCTTGGTGCTCAAGCCAGGCGTCAGGGCTGTGCCTCTGAGGTGGGAGAGCCAACTTCAGGACACTGGTCCACAAGAGACCTCCCAGCTCCACATAATATCAAATGGCGAAAATCTCCCAGAGATCTCCTTCTCAACACTATCACCCAGCTCCAGTCAACGAAGAGCAAACTACAGTGCTGAACACCCTATGCCAAACAACTAGCAAGACAGGAACACAACCCCATCCATTAGCAGAGAGGCTGCCTAAAATCATAATAAGGCCACAGACACCCCAAAACACACCACCAGATGTGGACCTGCCCACCAGAAAGACAAGATACAGCCTCATCCACCAGAACACAGGCAGTAGTCCTCTCCACCAGGAAGCCTACACAACCCACTGAACCAACCTTAGCCACTGCGGACAGACCCCCAAAACAACGGGAACTACGAACCTGCAGCCTGCAAAAAGGAGACCCCAAACACAGTAAGATAAGCAAAATGAGAAGACAGAAAAACACACAGCAGATGAAGGAGCAAGATAAAAACCCACCAGACCTAACAAAAGAAGAGGAAATAGGCAGCCTACCTAAAAAAAATTCAGAATAATGATGGTAAACATGATCCAAAATCTTGGAAACAGAATGGAGAAAATACAAGAAACGTTTAACAAGGACCTAAAGAAATAAAGAGCAAACAAACAATGATGAACAACACAATAAATGAAATTAAAAATTCTCTAGAAGGAATCAATAGCAGAATAACTGAAGCAGAAGAATGGATAAGTGACCTGGAAGGTAAAATAGTGGAGATAACAACTTCAGATCAGAATAAAGAAAAAAGAATGAAAAGAATTGCGAACAGTTTCAGAGACCTCTAGGACAACATTAAATGCACCAACATTCGAATTACAGTGGTCCCAGAAGAAGAAGAAAAAAAGGAAGGGACTGAGAAAATATTTGAAGAGATTATAGTTGAAAGCTTCCCTAATATGGGAAAGGAAATAGTCAAGTCCAAGAAGCACTGAGAGTCCAATATGGATAAATCCAAGGATAAACATGCCAAGACACATATTAATCAAACTATCAAAAATTAAATACAAAGAAAAAATATTAAAAGCAGCAAGGGAAAAACAACAAATAACACACAAGGAACCCCATAAGGTTAACAGCTGATCTTTCAGCAGAAACTCTGCAAGCCAGAAGGGACTGGCAGGACATATTTAAAGTGTTGAAGGAGAAGAACCTACAACCAAGACTACTCTACCCAGCAAGGATTTCATTCAGATTTGACAGAGAAATTAAAACCTTTACAGACAAGAAAAAGCTAAGAGAATTCAGCACCATCAAACCAGCTTTACAACAAATGCTAAAGGAACTTCTCTTGGCAGGAAACACAAGAGAAGGAAAAGACCTACAATAACAAACCCAAAACAATTAAGAAAATGGTAACAGGGACATACATATTGATATTTACCTTAAATGTAAATGGATTAAATGCTCCAACCAAAAGACTTAGATTGGCTGAATGGATACAAAAACAAGAGCCATACATATGCTGTCTACAAGAGACCCACTTCAGACCTAGGGACACATACAGACTGAAAGTCAGGGGATGGAAAAAGGTATTCCATGCAAATGGAAATCAAAAGAAACCTGGAGTAGCAGTTCTCATATCAGACAAAATAGACTTTAAAGCAAAGACTATTACAAGAGACAAAGAAGGACACTACATAATCATCATGGGATCGATCCAAGAAGAAGATATAACAGTTGTAAATATCTATTCATCCAACATAGGAGCACCTCAATACATAAGGCAAAAAATAACAGCCATAAAAGGGGAAACTGACAGTAACACAATCATAGTAAGGGACTTTAACACCCCACTTTCACCAATGGACAGATCATCCAAAATGAAAATAAATAAGGAAACACAAGCTTTAAGTGATACATTAAACAAGATGGACTTAATTGATATTTATAGGACATTCCATCCCAGAAAAACAGAATACACATTTTTCTCAAGTGCTCATGGAACATTCTCCAGGATAGATCATATCTTGGGTCACACATCAAGCCTTGGTAAATTTAAGAAAATTGAAATTGTATCAAGTATCTTTTCCGACCACAATGCTATTACACTAGATATAAATTACGGAAAAAAGTCTGTAAAAAATACCAGCACATGGAGGCTAAACAATACACTACTTAATAACCAAGAGATCACTGAAGAAATCAAAGAGGAAATCAAAAAATACCTAGAAACAAATAACAATGAAAACACGATGACCCAAAACCTATGGGATGCAGCAAAAGCAGTTCAAAGAGGGAAGTTTATAGCAATACAACCTTACCTTAAGAAACAAGAAACATCTCAAATAAATAACCTAACCTTACACCTAAAGCAAGTAGAGAAAGAAGAACAAAAAAACCCCAAAGTTAGCAGAAGGAAAGAAATCATAAAGATCAGATCAGAAATAAATGAAAAAGAAACGAAGGAAATGATAGCGAAGGTCAATAAAACTAAAATCTGGTTCTTTGAGAAGATAAACAAAATTGATAAACCATTAGCCAGACTCATCAAGAGAAAAAGGGAGGGCTTCCCTGGTGGCGCAGTGGTTGAGAGTCCGCCTGCTGAGGCAGGGGACGTGGGTTCGTGCCCCGGTCCGGGAAGATCCCACATGCCACGGAGCAGCTGGGCCCGTGAGCCATGGCCGCTGAGCCAGCGCGTCCGGAGCCTGTGCTCCGCAACAGGAAAGGCCACAATAGTGAGAGGCCCACGTACCACAAAAAAAAAAAAAAAAAAAAAAAGGGAGAAGAGTCAAATCAATACAATTAGAAATGAAAAAGGAGAAGTAACAACTGATACTGCAGAAATACAAAAGATCATGAGAGATTACTACAAGCAACTCTATGACAATAAAATGGACAACCTGGAAGAAACGGATAAATTCTTAGAAATGCACAACCTTCCAAGTCTGAACCAGGATGAAATAGAAAATATAAACAGACCAATCACAAGCACTGAAACTGAGACTGTGATTAAATATCTTCCAACAAAAAAAGCCCAGGACCAGATGGCTTCACAGGAGATTTCTATCAAACATTTAGAGAAGAGCTTACACCTAATCTTCTCAAACTCTTCCAAAATACAGCAGAGGGAGGAACACTCCCAAACTCATTCTATGAGTCCACCATCACCCTGATACCAAAACCAGACAAACATGTCACAGAGAAGGAAAAGTACAGGCCAATATCACCGATAAAAATGGATGCAAAAATCGTCAACAAAATACTAGCAATCAGAATGCAACAGCACATTAAAAGAATCATACACCATGATCAAGTGGAGTTTACCTCAGGAATGCAAGGATTCTTCAATATACACGAATCAATCAATGTGATACACCATATTAACAAAGTGAAGGAGCAAAACCACATGATCATCTCAATAGATGCAGACAAAGCTTTTGACAAAAATTCAACACCCATTTATGATAAAAACCCTCCAGAAACAGGCATAGAGGGAACTTACCTCAACATAATAAAGGCCATATATGACAAACCCACAGCCAACATTGCTGTCAATGGTGAAAAAATGTAACCATTTCCACCAATATCAGGAACAAGACAAGGTTGCCCAATCTCACCACTATTATTCAACATAGTTTTGGAATTTTTTGCCACAGCAATCAGAGAAAAAAGAGAAACAAAAGGAATCCAAATCGGAAAAGAAGTAAAACTGTCACTGCAGATGACATGATACTATACATAGAAAATCCTAAAGACACTACCAGAAAACTACTAGAGCTAATCAATGAATTTAGTAAAGCAGCAGGATGCAAAATTAATGCACAGAAATCTCTTGCATTTCTATACACTAAAGATGAAAAATCAGAAAGAGAAATTAAGGAAACACTCCCATTTATCACTGCAACAAAAAGAATAAAATACCTAAGGAAACAAAAGACCTGTATGCAGAAAACTATATGACACTGATGAAAGAAATTAAAGATGATACAAATGGTTGGAGAGATATACCATGTTCTTGGACTGGAAGAATCAACACTGTAAAAATGACTATACTACCCAAAGCAATCTACAGATTCAATGCAATCCCTATCAAACTACCAATTTTTCACAGAACTAGAACAAAAAATTTCACAATTTGTATGGGAACCCGAAGAGCCAAAGCAATCTTGAGAAAGAAAAATGGAGCTGGAGGAATCAGGCTCCTTGACTTCAGACTATACTACAAAGCTACAGTAATCAAGACAGTATGGTA
This sequence comes from Grampus griseus, assembly GCF_964374135.1. Classification (NCBI taxonomy): domain Eukaryota; kingdom Metazoa; phylum Chordata; class Mammalia; order Artiodactyla; family Delphinidae; genus Grampus; species Grampus griseus. The sequence continues at coordinate 71,417,605 of NC_139000.1, read as the reverse complement.
CTGGCACAAAAACAGAAATATAGATCAATGGAACAGGAAAGACCAGAGATAAATCCACACACATACGGTCACCTTACTTTTGATAAAGGAGGCAAGAATATACAATGGAGAAAAGACAGACTCTTCAGCAAGTGGTGCTTGGGAAACTGGACAGCTACATGTAAAAGAATGAAATTATAACACTCCCTCACACCACACACAAAAATAAACTCCAGATGGATTAAAGTCCTAAATGTAAGGCCAGACACTATAAAACTCTTAGAGGAAAACATAGGCAGAACACCGTATAAGGTAAATCACAGCAAGATCCTTTTTGACCCATTTCCTGGAGAAATGGAAATAAAAACAAAAATAAAGAAATGGGACCTAATGAAACTTCAAAGCTTTTGCACAGCAAAGGAAACCATAAACAAGACAAAAAGACAACCCTCAGAATGGGAGAAAATATTTGCAAATGAAGCAACTGACAAAGGATTAATCTCCAAATTACACAGGCAGCTCATGCAGCTCAATATCAAAAAAACAAACAGCCCAATCAAAAAATGGGCAGAAGACCTAAACAGACATTTCTGCAAAGAAGATATACAGATTGCCAACAAACACATGAAAGGATGCTCAACATCACTAATCATTAGAGACATGCAAATCAAACCGACAATATCGTATCAACTCACCCTGGTCAGAATGGCCATCAACAAAAAATCTATAAACGGGCCTCCCTGGTGGTGTTGTGGTTGAGAATCTGCCTGCCAGTGCAGGGGACATGGGTTCAAGCTCTGGTCCAGGAAGATGCCACGTGTGGCGGAGCAACTAAGCCCGCATGCCACAATTACTGAGCCTGCTCTCTAGAGTCCGCAAGCCACAACTACTGAGCCCACACGCTTAGAGCCCGTGCTCCACAACAAGGGAAGCCACCTCAATGAGAGGCCCGTGCATTGCAACGAAGAGCAGCCCCTGCTCGCTGCAACTAGAGAAAGCCCGCGTGCAACAAGGAAGACCAACATGGCCAAAAATAAATAATAAATTAATTAAAAAAATCTATAAGCAATGGATGCTGGAGAGGGTGTGGAAAAAATGCAACCCTTTTGCACTGTTGGTGGGAATGTAAATTGATACAACCACTATGGAGAACAGGATGGAGGTTCCTTAAAAAACTAAAAATGGAACTACCATATGACCCAGCAATCCCACTACTGGGCATATACCCTGAAAAGACATCATTCAAAAAGAGGCATGTAACACAATGTTCATTGCACCTCTATTTACAATAGCCCGGACATGGAAGCAACCTAAGTGTCCATTGACAGATGAATGGATAAAGAAGATGTGGCACATATATACAATGGAATATTACTCAGCCATAAAAAGAAACGAAATTGAGTTATTTGTACTGAGGTGGATGGACCTAGAGTCTGTCATACAGAGTGAAGTAAGTCAGAAAGAGAACAACAAATACTGTATGCTAACACATATATACGGAATCTAAAATTTAAAAAAAAAGGTTCTGAAGAACCTAGCGGCAGGACAGGAATAAAGATGCAGACGTAGAGAATGGACTTGAGGACATGGGGAGGGGGAAAGGTAAGCTGGGACGAATTGCGAGAGTGGTGACATGGATATATATACACTACCAAATGTAAAACAGATAGCTCGTGGGAAGCAGCCGCATAGCACAGGGAGATCAGCTCAGTGCTTTGTGACCACCTAGAGGGGTGGGAAAGGGAGGGTGGGAGGGAGACGCAAGAGGGAGGAGATATGGGGATATATGTATATGTATAGCTGATTTACTTTTTTATAAAGCAAAGACTAATGCATCATTGTAAAGCAATTATATACTCCAATAAAGATGTTCTAAAAAAAAAAGCAAAGAAAAGGGTCGTATGTGGGGTGATTCTAAAGGATGTAGGATTTCTTTATGAGGTGATGAAAATGTTCTAAAATTGACTGTACGATGTTGCATATATCTGTGAATATTCTATAAACTATTGAATTGTATACTTTAAATGGGCTAATTGTATGGTATATGAATTATATCTCAGTAAAAGTTAAAAAAAAAAAAAAACCAGAAAGGAAGAAGTAAAACTGTCACTATTTGCAGATGACATGGTATTTTATATAGAAAACCCTTAAGTCTCCACCAAAAAACTATTAGAATAAATGAACTCAACTAATTTGCAGGATTCAAGATTAATATAGAGAAACCTGTTGCTTTTCTATACACTAGTAATGAACTACCAGAAAGAGAAAGTAAAAAGCCAACCCTGTTTAAAAATCACATCAAAAAGAAGAAAACACCTAGGAACAAACTTGACCTAAGAGGTGAAAGACTTATACTCTGAAAAGTATAAAACAGTGATGAAGCAAACTGAAGATGATACAAAGAAATGGAAATATATCTTGTGCTCTTTGATTGAAAGAATATTTGTTAAAATGCCTATACTACTCAAAGCAATCTATAGATTTAATACAATCAATCCCTATCAAAATACCAATGACATTTGTCACAGAACTAGAACAAATAATTCTGAAATTCTCATGGAATCATGGAACACCCTGAATTGCCAAAGCAATCTTGAGAAAGAAGAACAAAGCTGGAAGTATCACCCTCCCAGACTTCAAACTATACTACAAAGTTACAGTAAGAAAAACAGCATGGTACTGGCATAAAAACTGACACACAGATCAGTGAAACAGAATAGAGAGCCAAGAACTAAACCCACACACTTATGTTGAATTAATCTATAACAAAGTTGGCAAGAATATACAATGGAGAGAAGACAATCTCTTCAATAAGAAAACTTATTGGGAAAACTGGGCAGCTACATGTAAAACAATGAGATTAGAACCATTTACTCATGTTGTATACAAAAATAAACTCAAAATGGATTAAAAACCTAAATGTAGACCTGAAACAATAAAACTCCTAGAAGAGAATGTAGGCAGAACTCTTTTACAAAAATCATAGCAATTGTTTTTTGTTCTGTCTGTTAAGGCTAAAGAAATAAAAGCAAAAATAAACAAATGGGACTTAATTAAACTTAAAACCTTTTGCACAGCAAAGAAAACCATTAACAAAATGAAAAGAAAACTGACAGAATGGCAGAAAATATTTGCAAGTGATATGATCAACAAGGGGTTAATATCCAAAATATATAAACAGCTCATAAAACTCAGTATCAAAAAACCAAACAACCCAATCAAAAAACGGACAGAATACTTGCATAGACATTTTTCCAAAGTGGACATACAGGTGGTAAACAAGCACATGAAAAGATGCCCAACATTGCTAACTGTTAGAGAAATGGAAATCAAAACAGTGAGATTATCACATCACACCTGCCAGAGTGGATATCATCAAAAAAGTCTACTAATAACAAACATTGGCGAGGATGTGGAGAAAAGGACACCTGTGTATACTGTTGGTGGCAATGTAAATTGGTACAGCTACTATGGAAAACAGTATGGAGGTTCCTCAAAAAATTTAAAAAAGTACTACCATGTGACCCAGCATTTCCACTCCTGGGTATATAACCGGAAAAAAAAAATAAAAACACTAATTCAAAAAGATACATGCACCTCAGTGTTCATAGCAGCACTATTTATAATGACCAAGGTATAGAAGCAACCCAAGTGTCCATTAACAGATGAATGGATAAAGGAGATATGGTATATACACACAATGGATTATCACGCAGCCATAAAGAAAAATGAAATTCTGTCATTTGCAGCAATGTGTCTAGATCTAGAGAATATTATGCTTCATGAAATAAGTCAGACAGAAAAAAACCAAATACTGTGTGATATCACTTGTATGTGTAATCTAAAAAATAAAATGAATGTATATACAAAAGAGAAACAGACTTACAGATATAGAAAACAAACTAGTGGTTACCAGTGGGGAGAGGAAAGGGAAGAGGGGCAAGATAGAAATATGGAATTAAGTGATATAAACTACTGTGTATAAAATAGATAAGCAACAAGGATATACAAGATAGAAATATGGAATTAAGTGATATAAACTACTGTGTATAAAACAGATAAGCAACAAGGATATACTGTACAGCACAGGGAATTATAGCCATTATTTTGTAATAATTTTAATGGAGTGTAATGTATAGAAATACTGGATCACTATGCTGTACATCTGAAACATATTATAAATCAACTATACTTCCATTTAAAAATTAACCATCAAAAAACTGAGGTTTTGGTAACCTTTTTATATAATATCTCTAAAAATTAACAATGTAAAATAAACAAGTAACAACATTCCAAGTAAAGCATCTCAGAAATCAGCTGTAGGGAAATATGCAGACCCTGCTGATATGGGACAGTATAGGTTTTCATTGCTGATTACAGCAATGAGCAAATATAGTTCTTTGAAAAACAGGTATTATTTAAGTTACAAAGAATTAGACAATATGGCAAAGCTAATTTAATATTTGCTTCTTTAAGAGACATTTTCCTTCCCTTCCCTAGCTGTCTTCTGTATATCACACCCATATGACAAATAGCCCTTGTCCTTCAGGTCCAAGAGGCTGGATTTTAGTCCTAAAAGTGTGATACTGTGCAAGGCACTTAAACTCTCTGATCCTTCACTCCTCCTCATCAAAATAGGGTTAATAACTTCTCATAAGGTTTGTGGATTAAACAATGTAAGGTATGCAAAGTTCCTGCCATATAGCCGGGCATGTACGCTCAGTGCCCAGTAAGTATCTTTCCTCCACCCTTCATTTTAAGAAAATAGAAAATATGCATATCTTGTTACATCATGACTTTAAATGTGCCCTCTTGGTCAATCCTCACAGCACTCCCTTCAATAGATAGATCTCAAACAAATTTCAGTATGCCAACTCCAAAATGTTTTTCAGTAGTTCTCAAAACTGAGAAATAAAAAAAAAAAAAAAAAAAACTGAGAAATAAACAGCCACCATTTAAAAGAGGGGTGGTGGGAAATAACATGGATTAACTAAAGCACAAGTGCTCAGCAGTCACCTGAGCACTTAAGTTACAAAAATGCAGTACCAAAAATAAAATGCTGCCTCTTCTGGCCATCACTCACAACAATGCAATTGCAAAGACAATTGCAAATTTGGTCACATGTCAAGTGGAAAGTTAAAAAACTGGCCATCCAAGTAGGCCAGGTTAAGTTAGTATTAATTTTTAAAGTCATTTTGAAAATTAAAACATAAAACTTTCCAGTCCTCAAAGCTCTTACGGATTCCCTGAAAAGATGTCATCATAGATACCAAAGTGTGAAAACAAAGTTTCATAGGAACAGCATTTTGTATTTTTCTAAAAAGCATATTCAAGTCTTCAGGGGCTAGAGCTGAAACTGAACTGTATCACATTTTACAATTAGCATCTTTATCCCTATTTAAAATGCATTTTAATGCAAGTAAAAATCACTGCTTTGAAGAAAGCAGGGTAAAAGGAATGATGAAAATACAGTTCACTTTATACTTTATTCCTATTTCTAAATTTATGTTTTGCTGTCTTTTTGCAATCATTGCTTGGGAATTTGGGTAATCCAGGGTCATAATCAAACCTATGCAACTAAGCCAGGGATATGACAGAACGTATCCCCATGTATAAAGAAAGAGGGAATGGTAGGAACTGCGGTGAACTAAAGAGGGGGCAACCTCCATCCAGTTCCCAGTTAGGATAACCATAGAAAACACATGAACCAGTGTTCCAAATCTTCTATTTTTTATTTTATGCGAAAACTAGAATTTCACATAAAACATGATTTTCCAAAGATGCAGCAATTTCAATTAAAAAAACAAAGCACTATGCAAACTAAAGAAAACATCTATCTGTGAGACAAATTCACCTTCAGACCCAACTGTGACTACCAATATTTACAGACAATTGAGTTTGGGATGGAGAAGCATAATTGAAGTTGAAGGAGATTACAAACAGTTTAACTCACCCCTTTCTTTCCTACACCCCACCTCTCCTGAAAATATTTAGTTAAGTGTATTCTTTACAGAACTTTCTTCTATATTGGCAGAGGTTTTATTTATTACAATAATAAGAGACACAATTCATGAAGATTATTTTAGTTGGTTGGCAGGTAGTACCCTTACCAATTTCCTTATTTCTGAATCGAGGAAACTAAAAATCTCAGAAGCTAAGCAGCTTTGTAAATGTTTTTTTAAAAAAATATAATAGTTCGTTGGAAATAAGTCCCCCAAACTAGAGTTTTAGCCAAGGGCTTTTTTGATGGCATCACTGTGACATCTGATTTAATCAAACACCACTCCCATGGGCCCTCCACTGAGGGGTAACTGTGACTTGACTTCGTAAGTTGCCAATTGTTACACAAATTATCCTCCACCCCCAACACATTGCCATCATGGACATGAACTTTACTGCTGACAAATTTGGAATTTATACCTTAAGTGCATTTATCTTAGCTTAAGTCTATATATTTATATCCAGTTATCTGACTAGACATCTCCACTTAGATGTCCAAAGAATTTGCAAACTCATTAATCTAATACTGTTTTGTGGTTTCCATCCTCTTGATATCCTCCAAATCCACAATCATCTGATTTTTGCATTGTCATTGTTTTAGTCCAGGCTTTTCTCATTTTCACCTGCTCTATTGGGAGGACCCTCTTGCTACATTTCAATCAGTTCCTACCCCCTCTTAAGTTTTATCTAAGAAGTCAGCTGAATTTTGTCAGTCCCCTATTTAAAATCCCACAATTACCAACTGACCTCAGATAATAAAAGTCCAAACCTGTGACCCCAGCCTACAGGATCATTCATGGTCTGGCCTCAGCTCACTGCTCCAGCCTCATCACTCCCCAGTCTTCCCCATTAACCCTCTCTGCCTTGATCACTCTGAACACAAGTGTAGTTGGCCCGGGCATACCAGATTCCTGTGGGTCAGACTTACAGCGATGAGTCAACCTCATTTGAACTACACTGAGAGTGGAGTGAGGGTGATTTTTCAAACAAAAATAGGGGATGCTATTACCAGAAAAAGACAGTGATTTCTCTCCTACTTGAAATGTATTTGGACATACAGACTCCATCACTTAACAATACCGTGATGGTGAGGCTTATCTACGGAATTTATATATACTAGGTATGTCTGTAGATCCAGGTGTAAAGTTTTAACATCGATGGTATCTGCTTTAGAAAATTTGCTCCCCAGATATGTCAGTTCTCTCTTGTCTCTTTGCCATTTGTAACGCAGCTCTCTCTTCCTATAATATACTTCTTTCTCTTCGATGGTCCCCCTTTGTCTTCAAGATTTGGCTCAAGTGTCACCTTCTCAAAGGAAGCTTCCCTTCCTCTGATCTTAGATGTTCCTCATGTGAGCGTCCCTAGCGCTTTGTGCTTAACGATCAGGGCATTTACATGACGACAAGAACTAACCCTTATCATGGAATTCTGGCACAGGGCTTAAGGATTCAATAAACATTCAAAGAATGAAGGAACAATAAATGGCCAATTTATATTTAATAAAAGCTAGCTACCAATCCAGTTTATCCCATGTAATGCTATATCATTCACCTTCTAACAAAGAATGACTACTCCCTGCCCCACCTACACACACACACACACACACACACACACACACACACACACGCGTGTACACACACATGCTCCCCGGCATACCCCCATCTCCTCACCTTATCAGGGGTAAGTAGAACCAAACTGCTGGGTGGCCCACAAAACCTACCTATCTCCACACGGGTTGGAAAATTGAAGTGTTTGCGATCCACAGTCCTAGCACAACAACATGAACGCACATGATCTCAACAATGATATCTGGTGGTTTATTTTGACCGAGGCTTATTTACTCTAAATTGGATAAGGGTTAACTTAATTACAGACATCTTACAGTTAAGTGGCTCAGTGATCACTGCCTGGAATGATCCTTATGTCTTGGTGTCTATCAACACATACAAACCACCCATCAGGTCACTAATTGGCGCACTCCATATAGAAGTCTCTAGAGAGAAGCTAAGAAACTAAGTACTCTCTAGCTTCAGTGTACTCTTGAAGCATGCTTTCCCTGGAGATCAGTGCTGTCAAAGGGCACTTTGATCAGGGGAGACCATCAAGGCTCCTCCTCACTTTCCGTATGTCAGGATTTTAACAGATACACAATATTGTACTAAATCCAATGTCATCACTTTGATACTTATGAAGAAGCAAAATAAAATGGGCAATTAAAAATCTATGAAGGTCAATTGATTTTCTCTACTAGCAATTATGCCTTATAATTGTTTGCTGAAAGAGGGATTGGCATTTTATAAAGCTAATGATTGGCTGGGATTCTTTGCTTACTGAACCTCTGTGGGTACAGAGTTTGGGTCTGGATAAAAACCAAGAGGTGAGCAGCATTTGAGAAGCCTCTCCAAAGCCTTTCATCTAGAAGCTGGCTGGTTAGCTCACGAGGTTTCTGACATTTCCCCCCTTCCAACCAGGCTGGAACCCCACTGTAATCAAAATTCACAATGTTCCAGAACCTAGACTTTGGTCCTCATTAAAAACCCAACAGACAAAAAAGTCCAGGAGGCCTGCTAGCCAAACCTTTTCACACGGCAGGGAAGGTGTGCATTCGGTTTTATTTTTAAGTTAGCAGACTAGGTCAGGACTCATTTTGAAGTCTGATGAAAGACTAAGAGCCCATGTTTCATCTTCTGATTAATCCAAAATTAAACAATTCAGAGATTTTGATCGCTTAGGCTTTTTCTTTAAAACAAATATGACAGATAATAAATAGCCTTCTCTAGTACACATAGAAGGACACAGTGTGTTTGCCGCAGGCTCTTGATGGACCATTCTTCAGCTTATTCTAAGATCAGATAGTAAATCGCAATTTCCTTTTTAAACACTGTTACAATTTTCACCTATTACAGAAACCACAGTGTGTGTATTCTACTACTCAGACATTACTTACCTGCTGCTTATGTTCCCAGTAATAACCTATCTTGACGTTTTAAAAACATTTTTGAAGAAGTGGGCACCTGATTTACGTAAGCCTTGTAGTACATGAAAGGGGAAAGGAATTAGGCATCTTTGGCAAGGCTCATTAGCTGCATTTGAGTTAAACATACATCTTTGGAGAATAATAAGGTATTCTGGATTTTCCAAGTTTTTTTCCCCTAAATCAAGACTTGAAAATTAAAAGATTTTTAAAATAATAAATGATCAATCCCAAAGGAAATAAATGGGAACCTCAACACACCAAGCAAGATCATGGCTGTTTCAGGGAGAGAGAGGACTAGCCCTCTACATAAAGTGCCTGTCACCACCTGACTTTAATAGCCCCCCCTTCTGTGACCACCGTAGTCCTCTTCACCTCTGGTCCCACTGACCATCCACCTCCAAGCACAGTAAGGAACTCCATCACTCAGGTCCACACAGGAGTTTGTCTACATCCTCTTTCTAACTCATCACAATGCATTGTGATTATTTGCTTCCTTGAACGTCTTCCCCACAGCCTGTCATCTCCCCAAGGACTAGGACTTAATTGTCTTCATTCCCAGCATATAGCAGAGCACCCAGCACATTTATTTGCATATGCATTTGTTTATTTACACCTTGACTCTCTGCAAAAGAATATTTTGAGGTGTTTTATAGAACAGAGGTATTTATAATTCGAAGGAATAAAAGATAAATCCATAAATAAAAGAGCAGAGTAAAAATAAAAGGCGGTTAGTCAGTGCCTGGCACAGCTACAAGAGTCTATCAGTCAGGGTCTCAGCAGAAATCTGATGGGACATTCAAATGGAATCCATTAAGGACAGTTTGGTAAAGGGAATGTTTGCAAAGGTGTTGAAAAGTTTTAAGAAATGGAAAAAGTGGGTAGTGGAGTGCCTCTGGGAAGATAACAGAATCAACTCCACCAGTTTTTACTACTCTAGACCTGAAGCGTAAGGACAGGAGTGGTTGGTTTACTAGAACCCAGAGAAAGAACTCTAAGGAAAGGCCACCTGATAGGAGCTGTGGACTTACGAAGGGAAGTAGCTAACCTGCAGTGTCCAAACCTGCAGAGTTCATGAAATAAGTACCTAGTCTCTCTCTCTTCCCAGCTTTAGATCTCTTTGTTGGTACCTCACATGGGCCAAATCTAATGGAAGCCCAAGGACAGAGAGCCTCCTGAATACAGTCCATATGGGTGAGGTCCTAGAGTCCAAAGCTGCGTGCAGGAAAGAGGGGTAAGGAGAAGACATCTAACACATAGTACGGGCTTGCTAATTCGGTTACAGACATACTAACAACCAGCCAGGATAAAATGAGAAACATAATTAGTTCCAAAAATCAGAACATTTACCACTAATAATATGTCAGTTGTTTATGAAAAAACCTGAGATAAAAAGCTCCATGGGAACCCCTAAGAGTGACTTTCACAGAGTTCCTTCTTGTAGCCTATGCCTGGAGGCACACCGTGCGCCCAGTATACAGAGCAGTTAAGAAGTAATTTCACAAGGTCACCATAATGGGTTATAAACCTACTCGTTTCATAGCTTGATGATCTAGGGGTAAATGTTAAATAACTTGGAGGAAACATCAAACTGATTATCTTTAATGTAATTCTCCAAGAATGCTGGTCACTTTGTTTTTAACAAAGATTTTGATAAAAGTTGAACACACAATTAACATACCCTGGCAGGGCTTCCCTGGTGGCGCAGTGGTTGAGAGTCCGCCTGCCGATGCAGGGGACACGGGTTCGTGCCCCGGTCTGGGAAGATCCCACGTGCCGCGGAGCAGCTGGGCCCGTCAGCCATGGCCGCTGAGCCTGCGCGTCCGGAGCCTGTGCTCCGCAACGGGAGAGGCCACAGCAGTGAGAGGCCCGCGTACCGCAAAAAAACAAAACAAACGAACAAACATACCCTGGCAAAACCAAGGGTTACATATGAAGGATAAATGTGCAGGCTTCAGTAATCAAATGAATGGAAGATAAGGCCAGTTCCTTTTGTGAAATGTAAGATGCCTAACCCAGATGTGCATCTGAATAGATGTCCAACACACACACACACACACACACACACACACACACACACACACACACACACACACACACACAGTCAAGCTGGCACAAGACTCTTTGAAAAGACTCCATAAACATTTGTTTCAAAAAGCAGATATTGAAACATGCAGAGAATGGGGCATACTTCCAGTTTGTGCTTTCTTCATCTTTGCTACCAAGTAGACCCCATTTTCTTCTCCTCAGTATATATTCTGACAGAAACTAGTTATTTCATTCCTTGTTACAGTACAAAGAAATAATGTCCTTCCTGATGTTCTAATCATCATCAAAATCACTAAGTTTTAAATTGCTTTTACTATCTGCTAGACAGTCTACTAAGTACTTTACATGCATTAACTCTCACATAACTATTACCATGTGCATTTTACAGGTGAGGAAACTGAGGCACAAAGAGCTTCAGTGCCTTCCACGCGTGGTCCTTGTCTATCTCTTCAGCTTTATCTAGCCTTTCTCTTTTCCTCAATGTCTCCACTTGGAAGACATGGACCTTTTACAGTTCATCACACCTGCTGGTTTCATACCTAGGATGCTGGCACAAGCTATCTGTTCTACCTAGAACATGTTTTCCTCTCTCCCTCTTCTACTTAGTAATCACTCAACCTTCAGATTTTATCTGAGCATCACTTCTTTAGAGGTGTTTACTTCAATTCCCAGATGAGACAAAATGCCCCTATTTTAGAATCCTATGAAACTACATACCTATACTTTATAGCATTTGTCTGATTGCATTTTTCTATTTTCAGCATAATTGTTGGCTCAATATCTTCCTATTAGACTGAGAGCTACATGAGGGTGAGCAATGTCTTTTCTGTTTACTAGTGTATCAGTGGCACCTAGTACAGCACCTGGAACAATGTAGGTGTTTCTGGAGCCAGCAGTGTGCTAGGTGTTGTAGATAGAACATTAAAAAAGATGGACTTTATCTCTTTGCTCATGTAGTGTTTAGCGTAAGAGGAAAGGTAATCAGTAAGTAAGTGCAATGCCATGTGTGGCAGGGGTTAAAACAGGAGAGGTTCCAGGGAGAACCAAGATGCGGAGGGTTAAGGAAGGTTTCCCAGATACAAAAGCCTAAATAATAGTGATCACTATGTAGGTGCTTTAGGTATAGTGATTCCCACTGATGTTAAGAGGGAGGTAAATAAGGAAACTGAGGAGCAAGGAAGGTGTATGACTTGCCAAGTTTGCTCAGCTAATTAGAAGGGGAGCTGGATTCAAACCTAGACAGTCTGGGTCGCACTTCGGCGTTCTTAACTCCACCCTGCACCAAGCCTTTGAGTTGCCTAGGCAAAGGAGAGGCCAGACAGGCAGGGCTCCAAACAAAGGGTAGAGCAAAAGCAATGGCTCGGAGCAAAAAAGGACTTTAAGCTTTTAAGAAACTGATCAGATTGCATTTTTAGAAAGAAGCAGCAAGACCCCCCCAAAAAACACTAGCTATAATGTGGAGACTAGAATGGAGCAAGGCAAGCCAAAAATAGGTTACCTTTTTCTCATATCCACTTAAAATCCTTTGGGACCTGTGTTCCTTGGAAGATCGTAAGTGAATACTGCTCTACATAAACCAGAGATGGGATTAAGCCTTGATTTCTATATGGGTCAGCACTCCTTTTCAAGACCAGAAACAGAAGACTACATTGAATTAAACATTTTACCAGATACATGCTTTGGTCACAAAAATGGCCCAAAAAGGGAACCTGACTTGGTTTAGAACAAACCCATTTCCAGAAGTTCACACAATCTCAGTGTTTCAGAAGTTGAAAGAAATTTGATCTTATCAAGTCTATGTGTAACAACAAGGAAAAAATAAAAGGACAGTTACTACTAACTACTTCCCCTAAAAAAAATTCAAAGAGGATATAGTTAAAAAAAACAGTGAGCTGCTTTTTCATCCTCATATCTTTGAAGGACTGTGCAGGGGTGGAGGGTGGCAGCGCTAGATCAGGCATTTTTGCACACACTACCCACAGGGAAATCTAAATCTATAACCATCATCATAAAATAAAACGAGAAGCAAATCAGAAAGGAATGAATGAAGGGCAAGTGATAGCCAAGGGGTTTACAATAATCAATTATTAAAATGCCTTAAAAGAGCAAAGAAAATGCTTATCAGATCAGCAAAGCACCTTTTAATAAATAATATGATTTGGGTTTAATTAATGGCCTAATTACAGTTTTACCCAATAGGCTTAAATGCTCCAAAGGAACAGTTTGAGTCTCTTTGGTAGATCATCTGTGTTTTAAAAAATGTTCTAATTACGTATTTGCTTGAGTAAATAATGTGAATTTTACAAAACTGCCTAATGATATATTTATGTGACTGTATTTACCCAAATGGCCTCTCATTCTGTACTAATGGAGTTGGGATAACCATTCCTAGGAGACATGGGAAAGTAGGATGGCTCCAGCTTTCACCCAAACACCCCTGTTATTCTCACACTGTTCTCATTTTCTCTTGCCCCAAAACACATCACTGAAAGCATGTGACCCACTTGTTCATCATCAATTTAAATAGGAAAAAAAAATTCTTCCTCAGCCTTTTGTGTAAACACATTTTGCAGAAAGGGTACAGACTTGAAAAATGAGTATTAATGCTGTATAATGCTCCATTAAAAGTGGATAATGAGACTGTGACTAAGACAGGACATTCAAGGTTTAAGTAGCTGCATAATGTACTCTGTTCGTTATATAGTATCTTACAATGCATTACAAAAAAATCAGACTATGTGTTGGAATCAGATTGCTGTGACTTAAGGCCACATAATGGTCTGTACTAGGTAACAGAAGTCATAGAAAAACTGTTTGAATATCCCAGCTTTGTGGGGGCATGTATCCATTCAAGACTTTTAAGTTGTTTTCATGTTTTAGAGACATAAATCTAGAAAAAGTGGATGGCTATCTATTCATAAAATTGCATGAAGGAACTAAGAGTTTCATTTCATAGTTCTCATAAATCTAACTCTTAGCAGACATTCACTGCTTAAAATTAGGTGATCTTATTTTGATTCACAAAATAGCATGTCTCTAGGAAGGAAACACAGTATTTACATTTCCAATCATGCTACAGACAAGGTGAGAGAGTTTACCAAAACACGTATAAAAAAGGATAAAGTAAATGGTTGAGAGAACAAGGGAATAAGGAAAACTAGATGAGAAAATAAAATGGAGCAATAAGATTAGCATCCTTGGCATCCTTGGATGGCAAGGCATCCTTGGAAGCCTCTTGGCTTCCAAGAGGCCAAAGCAAAGCAGGAAACAAGATGGTTTCACAAATCAATAGAGTCAATCAGCAATATCTAAAATTGGTTCACGAGATGAAACTGACGAGGTGTACACAGTACTTTCAGCAACATCCCAATAGAAGATACAAGAGTGAGTTTCATACGATTGTCAATTACCATTGTAGGACTGAGTTCCATACTTTTAAAAAGGTAATATATAATAAATGTAACACTGACTGTGCCGACACAGTCGGTGGTGGCCATAACACTGACTGCCGACACAGCAGTGTCCCTCTTGGGTGATTCAGAAGGCATTCCAATAACAGTAAGGTCTCAGGGCCCTCCTTATAGGCACTAATTGTGTATTACTATAAGTGGGCAAAATTGCTACTTAATTGAGGGTTCAAGTTGATAGAGTGCCAGATTAACTAATTTTCACCTTAACAAATGTGTAATTATTTATTAAAATTTTGAATTCCTCTGCTGATGTCCTTTATGTTACTTCTTACCCTGGGCACTATCTCACAGAGCTCAGATAATCCCATTGCTCAGATCAGAAGACCTGTGATTCTGATTTGCGGAGTAAAGATGCCTATGGCATGGACCCCCAAGCTCTATAATCCCAGCGGTTTTTTATTCTAGTTCAACAGCATCTGAGGCTGCTTGTCTGCAGGAGGATAGTGGCAGCACCATCTGTTTACTCTGGCCTCATTTGCCAGGATCAAGGAGGAAATTGAAGGCGCTAAGCTGACTTTTTCAGAAACTTTGCAGTAATTGAAAAGAGAGGGTGATAAACGTGAGGGGGGCTGTTTGGCACCTTAATTATAGTGGTCGCTCCATGGGCTGCATAATAAAGCTAAGGTGCATTTTTTGTTTTTTCTTTTTGCGGTACGTGGGCCTCTCACTGTTGTGGCCTCTCCCGTTGCGGAGCACAGGCTCCGGACGCGCAGGCTCAGCGGCCGTGGCTCACGGGCCCAGCCGCTCTGCGGCACGTGGGATCCTCCCGGACCGGGGCACGAACCCGCGCCCCCTGAATCGGCAGGCGGACTCTCAACCACTGCGCCACCAGGGAAGCCCTAAGGCGCATTTTTGAAATAGTACCAAGCTAAGCGCAAACCATAACTCCAAGAGCCTTGAAGAGGAGCCCATCCACTCAAGTAGTCATTTATAATTAGGATGTGAAACTCAGCCCTGTAGTCATTGATTATTGAAATTGCCTTAAGGAGATCTCCAAAACAACTTCCTCTCTTGATTCACCTCCTCCTCCCGTTTCTAAAAGTAGCAAATGGAATCCATGAGATTAGCCTCTTATGAGCAAATAGGCAGAGATGAAATGCAGCCAGGAGCTAATGCTTGGCAGGACCCAGAAGGGAGGTGCCAGGAGGACATGGGTGGATCATCGGAGAATTGATGGGAAAGATTCTCTGCTCCCAGAAGAGAGCAGGCTTCAATGGTTTCTCTCAAGTTTTCTTGCACATTAGCAGAACATATGCTCTGCTCATGTGGGCAGCTCCTGGGGGGAGCACATCAGCATCTAAGCGGAGAGTTTCGAAGATTCTGTTTAGAAAATGAGACGTAGTATGACTGCAGAAGCTACACATGTCCTCAGCTTCTACAGAATATATTTCTTTGTTTTTTTTCATTCTATGGCCACCGGAAGAAAAAAATACAACTTTACTCTGAAACACAAAGGAGAAAAGAATCTATTTTTTTTAAGAGGATGGTGGGTAGCTGGAGGGAGGGAAAAAAGGAGAGAAGAGAATGTTCTTTTGCAGACCTGAAATCAATACGTTTTATCAAACCCAAATCAAATTGTATATGCCAGAGTCATTAGACCCAGAGTCTACTTGTTAGGAATAAATATTTTGCCATAGGATTAAATCCCATTATGTCACAGAGGCTGAGTTTCTTCAGCCAACCAGAAAAACTGTGACAGGTAAAACTTGATAGCATCTATACAGTGGGAGATGCAGGAATCACAGAAGCCCCAAATTTAAATGAGAAACCATGCAGTTTTCTGTGTCCCAGATCAGAACTATGCCTTTTTGGGCAGTCCTGGATTGTCAAACTCACATTTGGGATAAGTCATATTTGCCTCTGATGCCCACCCTGGCCCCTGCCCCTTCTTCTGCACGTCTCCCCACTGCGTCTGTGGTACTGTCACCACTCTGCTCGTAGCTCACGCATTCTGAAACCCATCCTCTCAAACTGCTCTTTCTGGCATTATCCCATTCCCCCTCTTTCCTAGCTCCTTTTTCACCATCAAACCTTGCTATTTCATTTGCTATGTTCTCAGGAACTTGGTGACACATGAGTTGTATTAAATACAGAGATAAATCGTGAATGTGTTACACCCTCCAGAAAGCAGATTTATAGTCAACAGCAGCCTTAATGACATAACTCACAGAAGAGTATATTGGAAGCATGGCAGTATGGAAAGAAACCTATCTGTAATGTCTTTCAGCCTACTCCAGCAAACAGCACTTTAGTAGTTAGGATGGCTTTGGCTGCAAGTAATAAAATCTGACTTGAGTGGTCAAAATGATAGGGATATTTTATCACCCCATATGAGGATCCTCAAGTACTGAGTAGGTGCTCGGCTGCCCATCTCTTTGCTCTACCCAACTCAGCCTCTCCCCCAGCTCGTCTCAGCTAAATTTGCTTATGTCGGCAAGATGCCCACCATAGAGGCATCCCACAATGACACAATCAAGTCCAGAAAAAAAAGCGGGTATCTCATCCTCCATATCTGTATTTATCAGAGAGAAAACATTTTACCGTTGCTCACCAGCAATATTCTCACATGTCATATGCTCCTTCCTAACTCAGTAATTGTCAAGGGCAACATGTAAATTATACCTGGCTTAGACAACTCACACTACCATTTAGTCACTTGGGAGAGGGCGGGCCTCCCAAACAAAATCAAGATTCTTTACATACTGAACCCAATAAACTTAAATGTCAATTTGGTCTTGCATCCTTAATGTATTTTGCTTTAAATTCAGTAACCCTATCCTTCCTTCTGCAGAAGGTTTCACCACACTCTGAGCTGTAGAAATTTCAGTGTAAGAAAAAGGAAGGGAAGGAAAAGAGGAAGCAGAAGACAAACAGTTTTGTAGAGTCTAAATTTTGCAGAGTCTAGAAGATTTTATTACGTGATTGCCAGTTTCCCATAACCATTGGCCTTCCCAATAACTCAAAACTCAGAAGCAAGTATGTATCTTAGACTACAAAAATCATATCAGGAGCAAGTGAGTACAGGTGTGGTCCACTATGTTGATGAGTCAGGAATTGGGAATGATATTTTACAGTGAGGACAAGTCAAAGCACCAATCACAATGAAGACGATGTTTTTCTGGAAGTTGAAGAAGCTATAAAAATATATCTTAAGCCTTTGTTTCATTGATCTAGAGTGAAAAAAAAAACAGCCGTGTCCACTCCTCCAAATGTCAAATTGACTTTCAAGTGGATTCCAATGATTAAAAAGTGAACTGAAACCTGAAGGTTTTTTCCCTGAAAAGTAAGTTCTACGAGTACAACTGGCTAGATGCAGGGTCTCTGGCCTGCATCTCTTCATCTGCGCATGAACCTCACGGCACTCTGACCTCCATCACATGACCTTCCACAAACAGGTTTATACTACGAAATATCAATATATTGCCTCAACTTATCTCAAAATAGGGACAAGACCTTCCTCATCTTTATAGCACTCCCTAGTGCTTGGAACAGTGCTAATTAATAGCCATCAATCTAAATCTATTCAAAAACAATTGCTTGGTTTGAAAAACTGTATAAAACAACTGACTTGTTCATAGTGTGCTCTATTTAACAATATAGGGAAGGGATGTATTGAGAAAGTTTCTTTGAAACATGTTAAAACAGAAAGTTTAATCCTTAATGTTTAAACCTTTACTAATTGAAAAACCGAGACTGCCAGAATAAAGGTTGTGAAATAGTCATGTATTCATTGTACTGAAAAAATCAAGACACATTAGTGTATTAGCAATTCTGGATGAAAGGTTCACTTCTAGAAATCATGTTTCTTCTACAGATACATCTCAACAGACTAATATAAGTCGGGTGGGGTCTTCCCCAAGAACCAACGCTGGAGCTCTGGCTTGAAAGCTCTTCACAACAGACAAGAGACAAAAGAGTAAAGCAGACCTCCTGTGCTATTCTCATAGCATTGCTGTTTGTCCGGGTAATACCACATGATATAAAGTAACACCTGTGGCCAGGAGAACACAACATTTTACTCAGTGGATTTCTGAACAATTACATCCGACTGGCTCGGTAAGTATTCATCCTTTCCTACTCATTTTGACCAGCAATTTTGTCGCCTAGAAAATTCAGGTGTAAGACTGACTTTTAAGGATATTGCTATGAGTAATCACCACCAAAACAGCTAAAACTTGACTTTAGCTTTTCTTGAGGAACTGCTTTACTTAACTGTTTGCCCTTCCTGTAAGCCATGTTTGGCTTCCACCTGAATTAAATAATCTGTGAGGCAAAAATACCTTCCTTTGCTTCAGCCTGCCACAGCACCTGAAATTCTAACCATTAGTATCATTCAAATTATTCAATTAAACAACCATTGAGAACTCACTACACGAGGGAAATACATTGATTAGTTGTGAGAAAGTTAAAAAAAAAAAAAGTAGACACAAACTCTGTTTTATAGAGTATATAACCCACAGAGGCAAAGAATGAATAAGCAAATAATTATAATTCAGTATATATATATACACACACTGAATTATATATATATATTATATTTATATATATATGTATATACATATATATTATATATATGTATATAAATATATATAATATATATATAATATATATGTATATACATATATATATAAATATATATATGCAAAAAATATGCTAGAGAGGATCAAAGCTAGAAGAGATACAATCCAGCTGGGAAAATCCGTTAGAAAAGCAATTGGGAAAATCTTTGTATACAAGAAAATATGTGCAAAGAATCTTAAAAGATAGATTTTTAACAGAACTAATAGTGATAGCATACAAGTAAAACAGGCATGTGAGCAAAGCAGAGCGACCTCTCCTTGGTTTATATGTTTCTTTCAAAATGGGCAATCCAAAATTGATAAAACCTAACCCAAGGACACTGCAGTGAACAGCCGACAGACAACGAGATTCAGAGGAAAGAAGATAATTGACAGGGAGGTTTCAATGGTCAAGGGAAGCCTTTGAAAGGTCCAGAACATGAGGTACAACGGGAAGATCCTGAAGTTTCTGGGGGCGGCAGGAGATCACTGGTCAATGACACGGCGATCCCAAAATGAGTTTTGCCTTCTTTACCATTTATTCTTGGGCAGTCTCTAACCTCAAGGTGCATTAATCTGCTTTGACAAAGCAAAAAGAAAATAAATCCAATGATGCACTTTGCTTGAGAATGTGGAATCTATATTGAGGCCAACCTTAGGGAAACGGGAAATCAGAGTGAAGGTTACAGCTCTGACAGCGACCTGGGCTGGCTGTGCTTTCATTCCTTTCTAGGTCACACTGACATGAGGCCCAGTGACAGCTTTGAAATCTGCCAAAGAAGTCAGCACATGCCAGGATGGAATGGGATTCCACACCCCTTTGCTTTCAGTAGCAAAGAACTCTCATCAGAAATAGTCTAGTGCTTTAAACAAAGTGCCACTTAGCTTAATCATTCTTATCATTCTAAAAGGCCTTTTGATAGCCACAAATGGGTAAGGAAACAATAAAATGACAACAGATAAATGTACCAAGGATATAAATACTAAATTAAAAGGAAAATTACAAGTAGACAACAAGTTCTACTAATAATCAATAAAAAGCAAATTAGAACAACTGCATACCATTTTTCACTTATTAAATTAGCCATTTAAAAGTTATAATATTCTATCTGATAAAGAAAGCTCTTTGCCATAGAGAAGGAACATGAGATACTGACATAAGGCTTTGATTCAGTAATTCAGTCTTTGGAAATTTATTCCAAGAAAGTATATTCTATCTATATTCTATTTGTAGATCATATTCACATTATTTCTAATAATGCAGAACCATAAACAACTTTAATATAAACCAAGGAGAATGATCAAATCTTTTTAAGACATGAAAACTATGTGGAGCATGGAAAATGCTGATGAAATACATCAAGATACAAAATCACAAGAGTACAGCATGCATACTGATAGTATCTAAAAGGAAATATAAAACAATGCTTGTTTTACTTGACTATAGGATTTACAAATAACTTTCTTTTGTCTTTTCCTACATTTTCTCTAGTACTGACATGTTGCTCTAGTAATTTTTAAAAGCTGTATATTTTTAAAACTCTTATTCATGAATTTCTAACTGCCACTGGATTAAGAAAATTATTTCATCACAGTATTTGTAGTACCTGAAAGCATTCACTATATATTTGGTTGCATTCAATATATATTTGGTCCCATTCAGTTTTGCCAAATAAAGAAGAAGTTATTGCCTAAGAAATAGCCCTTGGGAGTGAGTCTTGTTTCTCAGTGCTAACTGGCAAGGATCCAGTAGGTACCCACCATGCCTATTCCTCTCTTCGAAACACACTTTCCAGTCCCAGACACTTTCCCTGCTTATTTTATTAACCTCACTGTGTTTCAACAAATAAAGTTTGTAAACCTTAGGCTTTGTAGAGCACGTATTCTTAACTAAATCAGGCACAGGTTTCTGTGTTGTTTCAACTCTGCAATGCTATAAACGTAATTGAGTCAATTCATTTCTGATCCATCACTTACAAAAAATATAAAAGATTATTTCATGTTAAGTGACACATGTAATGAGATAAAAAACTTGATTATAGTAATTCCTGACATCAGAATTCTTTGTTTTGTAAAAGGGCTTCATTGTGATAGAAAATGAGACCTTGAATGTTAGAGATAGTTAAAGCACTCTCCAAAAGAAAATTAGAGGAGTCCGCAGTTTTGTTTTGAGCTTGCCAGTTACAAGGAAAGAGAAGGGAAAGGGAAAGGACAGGAGGAGAAAGGCGAAGCAGCAAGGTGGCAAAGAGCTCCAGTATTAAAGGAGGGGAGTGCTAGTGCGGTGGGGGCGGGAGGAAATCCCTGGTGATGGTGTGGCAACAAGGCACAGTTGTAAGACTTTAGCTGTGTGAGATATGACCACTCCCTGTCACCGACGGACATTCAGAAGTTGTGCTCTCTGCCCCTCTGCAGCAGCCTTCTGTTTGTGACTGCTGTGAGTGGCTCTCATTTAGTTGGACATAAAAGGTTTAGCAAAGAAAACATACATCATTCAGCAGTGGCAGAAAACTGAGGATAAGGTGACCACGAAAGCATAAGCTCCCAGGGAACCTGAAGAAATTCTGGGAAGGGCTTCAGACTTCCACAATTCTTGGAACAAGGTTTTAATTAATTTAGAATTCCACAGACGCCCAGCTGACTTCCCCAGTAGACAAGTTAATGGCAGAGAAAAACCTAGCATCCAGGGCTTTAGACCCTAGGTCAGTTTTTGTGACACAATTTCATGCTGTCTCTTAATTCCATTTTCTATCCATATCTGTTCTAAGAGGCCATAAAAGCCTAACTGTCATGGAACAAAAGACATGGATAGTACAGAGAAAAGAGAAGGAAATGCTCTTTTAACTGAAATATACTTTTTAGGTACTGAAGGATCCCTTCAAACACCTGCTATAGAATGAAATGTTAAATAGAAATGGAAATGGCAAAGATAAAAGATAAATTAGCCTTTTCTATTGCTTTCTATTGCTTTTGTTCCTCCTCCTTTTCAGTATTTTTTCACTGCTGCTTGGAAGATGCTGAGTTTCCCAAGCCCCGAATCCATTATTAGAAGATAGGAATCTTATATAATCCACTACTTTCTGATCCCTAAGCAAAAAACCAGGACATACAAATAAGCATTCGGGAGAGTAAGAAGCTGGTACAGCAATTTGCACCATTCTTGTGTACATTTTCACCGGGGGTTCCACTCCAGCCCTGAGATTTTAAGATTCCCCAGGCTCTGCAATGGTCTGGACTGGGAAGGAGGAATTTGGGAGAAGAGAGGTCATCATCTCACCTATCTCTAACTCAGAGTTTTGTGTTGAGGAAAAGCTTTGACAAAAGACTAGATCTCCAGGAATGACCAAAATGAAAGGAGATTTTTATATGTGGTCCTTCTTCTGACATACCAGCCAGCTAAATCAGTGAACCCATATTGAGAAATGACAAATAACACAGCATGCCAAAGGCAGTTACTCCTGATGGAGGGTATGACAGACAAATCTTCACATTTTTACTTTCCTGTTTTTTTTTTCTCCCACAGTGTCATCAATCTCTCCTTCCCCTGTAAGCCAGCTCATCTTCAAGAGCAGCACCGAGCATGACAACAGCTTTTTCTTCCCCTAGGGTTTGACACTGTTTGTTGCTGGGAAGAGTCTGTACCTTATTTTACCTGTCACAGAGGAGATTATCTTCAGCAGACTCTTATGCCTTTTGGTAAAGTGTGGTCCTTGGACCAGCATCATGGCCACCACCTGGGAACTTGTTAGAAATGTGGAAACTTGAGCCTCACGTTGAATCAGAAACATTTTAATAAGAACCCCAAATGATTTTGATGCATATTAAATTTTTAGATGTGCTTTAGGAAAAATTGGAAGGTTGTCACCTAATTCCTAAATTACCTGTGAATGAATAGTACTTTGAGTGGCATCATGAAGAAAGCATGGGCTTTGCAGTAGATGTTCCTAGGGTTGAAACCTGTGCTCACCACTTAGCAGCTGTGTGTCATTGGGCAAATTACCTAACATCTCTGGTTCTCAGTTTCCTCATATGTTAAACAATAAAAATAAATAAGTCCTATAAAGTTGTATTAAATGAAACAATGTATCTAAAATATATAATCTAAGACTGGCCATAGTAGATAGATATTTTAAATCATCGAAACAAAGTATGAGCTTCAACCAATATCTGAAGCTGACGAATGTCGTCTCATGAGCAGTTCTTAAGGGCTCACTTTCCTTTCGATAAAAGGACTGACTACTCAAAAACATTCCTCCTAGCAGACTTCCATTGATCTTGAGATTCATACCTTAGTGTTTTGTATTCTTACTGAGTTTTGTTTGTTCTGTTTTGCTCTGCTTGCTTTGCTTTCTGTTTTAGTAAGGGGTTCTCCAGAACAAAATTATGGTAGCACTAGAACAGGGATGTCCCAAACTAATAAACCATTCAATGGTGATATGTACTCAAGACCCTATAAAAGGGAAAAATATGAGCTTAGTAGCCCTGAAACAGGGAAGAGATTAGCTCTTAATTCAGAAAACATGAACTAAGCACTGATTTCGCGGTATTATAAAAAATGGAAATAAAACAGTCTTTGCCCTCAAAAAACTTAGGCTGTAAGAAGGTAATTTAATAAATGCTATGGAAAAAGGAAACACATGGAATTTGGGGAGCTCATAGAAGGGGGCATGTAGACTACATTTTTAGGGTTAGGGATGGAGTATTCTGGGAAGACCTCGCAGGTGAAGTGTCATTTAATGTGCAAAAATTATAAACAAATTGTTTACAAGTCTATCAGCTCACTCAGGAATAAGAAAAGGCTGGCTGGCTTTAAATCCTAACTCGGATGTTGAACAAATTATTAACGCTTCTATGTTTCTCTTCATATATCAGCATAAGAGAAAAAACATTAGTGCATACATCATAGATTAGTTGTAAGAATGAAATAAAAATATATCTATACCTGGTGCTTAAGAAATACTTGCTGTTTTAGTTTTCTTTTTGCTAAATTGTTTCAGAATAGCTATCCTATCTCTTACCAGAATTTCTGTGTGAAGCAAGTGGGTCAAGATTATGGTAGATTACTGTTAAGAGTCCCCAAAGGGATAATATCTCATGTTAGTATATATGTATATATTTGTATATACACACATTAATATATACATACATACACACACATACATACATTTACATGTATATGGAAAATATTTAAATTACATTAAGAAGAGGAAGAAATGAGGAGGTAGGTAGTGAGAAAAAGCCTCTGAGCAAAGGAGACCTCAAAAATGTCTCAAGGTCAACTCATCCGATATCAAACTATAAGTCCCCCCTGAAACTTGCTCTTCCATCATTTTCCACCTCAGTTTGTGACAACATTCTCCAGCCACTGTCAGGTCAGACACAGGAGTTGTCCTTGAGATCTCCTTCTCCCTCGTGCCCTTATCACACCACTGAGTCCTGATGCCTTGATCTCCTAAATATCTCAAAAACAACCACCCCCTCTTAAATTCCTCCTTCACAGTGAATGTGGACCTCAGGGTTGGACACAGCGTTGGTATCCAGTACACTTATCAAACCTGCTTTAGTAAATCAGAGAAAAAGCCCTGTGTCTCTTTTTCAGAAGGTATATATTTATGTAAACAACATGAATTGTGACAGAAAATAATATCTGATGTATTTTAAAAACTTGTGGGGACTTCCCTGGCGGTCCAGTCATTGGGACTTGGCCTTCCAATGCAGGGGGTGTGGGTTTGATCCCTGGTTGGGGATCTGGGATCCCACATGCCTCGCGGCTAAAAGGCCAGAACATGGAACAGAGGCAATGTTGTAGAAAATTCAATGAAGACTTTAAAAATGGTCCATCAAAATAAAAAATCTTAAAAAAAAAAGACGTATGAAAAAGAGATTAGAAGGGAAGGGAGTCGAAGGACAGCATTTAGGTTAAGGCTTGTAGTGGGCTGGATGATGGGCCCGAAGATCATGTCCTAATCCCTGGAACCTATAAATGTTACCTTATTTGGAAAAAGAGGCTTTGAAGATGTGGATTAATGGTTTTGAGATGAGATTATCCTGAAAGATCTGGATAGGCCCTAAATGCCATCACAAGTATCTATATAAGAAACAGGTAGGAGGAGATTCCACACATAGGCGAATGTCCCGTGAAGACAGGGGTAGAGATTGGAGTGATGCAGTCATAAACCACAGAACACTGAGGACTGCCGGCAGCCACCAGAGGCTGGAAGAGGCAAGTTACAGATTCCCTGACAGAGCCTCCAGAGTGAGCTCAACCCTGATGACACCTTGACTTTGGAATTCTGGCCTCCAAAAGTTTGAGAGGCTAAATTTTATTTTTTGCTACCATTTTGTGGTAATTTCTTACAGAAGCCACAGGAAATTGATACAGGCACCACCTCATTTTATTGCTCTTTACTTTTTTGTGCGTGGCTTTTTTTTTTTTTTTTTTTTTTTTACAAATTGCATGGCAACCATGCATTGAGCAAGTCTATCAGCGCCATTTTTCCAACAGCATTTGCCCACTTTGTGTCTATCACGTTGTTAGTTCTCGCAGTATTTCAAACTTCTCCATTATTATTTTGTTTTGGTCATCTGTGATCTTTGATTTATAACTATGATAATTGTTTCGGGGCATCACAAACCATGCCCACGTAAGACAATAAACTTAGCTGATAAATGTTGTTTATGTTCTGACTGCTCCACCAACAGGCCATTCCCTGTTTCTCCCCCTCTCCTTGGGCCTCCCTATTCCCGGAGACACAACAATATTAAAATTAGGCCAATTAGTAACCCAGCGCGGCATCTAAGTGTTCAAGCGAAAGGAAGAGTCACACATCTCTCACTTTAATTCAAAAGCTAGAAATGATGAAGCTTAGTGAGGAAGGCACATCAGAAGTTGAAATAGGCTGACAGCTAGGCCTCTTGTGCCCAACAGTAGGCAAGTTGTGAAAGCAAAGATCTTTAAGGAAATTAAATGTGCTACTCTATTGAACACATGAGCTATAAGAAAGTAAAACAGCCTTATTGCTGACATGAAGAAAGTTTTAGTGGTCTGGATAGAAGAACAAACCAGCCACAACATTCCCTTAAGCCAAAGCCTAATCCAGCGCAAAACCCTAACTCTCTTCAATTCTATGAAGGCTGAGAGAGGTGAGGAAGCTGCAGAAGAAACATTTGAAGCTAGCAGAGGCTGGTTTATTAGGTTTAAGGAAAGAAGCCGTCTCCAGAACAGGAAAGTGCAAGGAAGCAGCAAGTGCTGATGTAGAACCTGCAGCAAATTAACTGGAAGGTCTAGCTAAGATCATTAATGAAGGTGGCTACACTAAACACCAGGTTTTCAGTGTAGACAAAGGAGCCTTATAGTGGAAGAAGATGCCATCTAGGACTTCCATAGCTAGAGAAGAGAAGTCAGTGCCTGGCTCAAAGCTTCGAGGACAGGCTGACTCTCCTGTTAGGGGCTAATGCAACTGGTGACTTGAAGTTGAAGTCAGTGCTCACTTAGCATTCTCAGAATCCTAGGGCCTTTAAGAATTAAGCTAAATCAACTCTGCCTGTGCTCTACAAATGGAACAACAAAACCTGAATGATCACAATCTGTTTACAAAATGATTTACTGGTTAAGCCCACTGTTGACTGCTTAGAAAAAAAGATTCCATTCAAAGTATTTCTGCTCATTGACAATGTCCCTGGTCATCTAAGAGCTCTGATGGAGATGTACAATGTGATTAATGTTGTTTTCATGCCTGCTAACACAACATCCATTCTGTAGCCCATGCATCAAGGAGTAATTTCAACTCTCAAGTCTTATTTCTAAAATACATTTCTTAAGGCTATAGCTGCCATAGATAGTGATTCCTCTGGTGGATCTGGGCAAAGTCAACTGAAAAACTCCTGCAAAGGACTCACCATTCTAGATGCCATTAAGAACAATTGCGATTCATGGGAAGAGGTCTAAATATCAACATTGAAAGGCGTTTGGAAGAAGTTAATTCCAACCCTCATGGATGACTTTGAGGGGTTCAAGACTTCATTGCAGTAAGTAACTACAGATGTGGTGGAAGTAGCAAGAGAATTAGAAGTAGAGCCTGAAGATGTGACTGAATTGCTGCCATCTCACAATAAAACTGTGATGGATCTGTTGCTCCTTAAGATGAACAAAGAAAGTGGTTTCTTGAGGTGGAAACTACTCCTAGAGAAGATGCTGTGAAGACATGGCAATGACAACAAAAGATTTAGAATATTACAGAAACTTAGTTGATAAAGCAGAGGCAGGGTTTGAGAGGACTGATTCCAATTTTGCAAAGTTCTACTGTAGGTAAAATGCTATCAAACAGCATTGCATGCTACAGAGAAATCATCTGTGAAAGGAAGAGTTTATCGAGGCAGGAAACTTCATTGTTGCCTTATTGTAAGAAATTGTCACAGTCACCCAACTTTCAGCCACCATCAATCAGCAGCCGTCAGCATGGAGGCAAGACCTTCTGCCAGCAAAAAGTTTATGCCAGCAAAAAGGCTTAGATGATGGCTAGCATTGTTTAGTAACGAAGTATTCTAATTAAGGTATGTACTTTTTTAGACATAATGCTACTTCACATGTAATAGACTATAGTGTGAGCATAACTTTTATGTGTACTGGCAAACCAAAAAATTCACGTGACCTGCTTCATTGCAGATGTCTGGAACCGAACCTGCAATGCCTCTGAGGAGGTATGCCTTTATAGTCCAGCAGAAGTAAAACTGGGGCCATCTGTGCACATTCAAAGAAACTGGGGGTGAGATGTGACTTCATTACAATATATAAAGTCCCTGGAAGTTTGTATTTGGTCCCATGCAGTTCTGCCAAATAAAGGAGAAACGGTTGCATTTAAAAAAGTAGGACTTAGGAATTTAGTCTCTTTCCCAGAGCTAGTTGAGAATCTCCAGTATTTATTCACCATGCTTCTTTAAATCTCAGCAGCACACAACATACCTTCAAACCGCAGTCGCTTTCCTGTCTTAATTTTATCATAACCTGACTGTGCCCCACAAGCATGACTTGCGAATCTTTGGTTTTGCAGAACACCTATTACAAACTGAGGAAAGTACATGAAGGCAGAAAGGAATTCCTGTGTTAACTCTGCCACTGAACAATTCCATGAACTTAGGTAAGACTCCTAGTTTCTGGGTTAAGAAGGGAAGGGAAGGAGATTATTTCACTTAGGTGACACATGTAATGAGATTATAAAAAAATTATGGTAATACCTGGCATCAGAATCCTTCTTTGTGAGGAAACTACCTTTGCTTGAGATAAAAAGTGAGACCCTAAAAGTATCAGACAGTTAAGGTGCTCAACACAAGACCATGAGAAAAGTTTGGGTTTATTTTTGATCTGGTGAATGAGAAGTAAGGAAAAGAAAGAGAGAAGAGCTGGAAAGGGGAGTAGGGGCTGGAGATGTCAGTGGTTGAAGGGAAAGCGTCTTCTGGCCAATGACGTGAGTCCCTTCCTTCCCGAGAGCAACGACATCCAGCCTCAAACTGCCCTAGTCCAGGTCATCTGCTCATGAAAACACAGCA
Source organism: Grampus griseus (assembly GCF_964374135.1). Lineage (NCBI taxonomy): Eukaryota > Metazoa > Chordata > Mammalia > Artiodactyla > Delphinidae > Grampus > Grampus griseus. The sequence goes on along the minus strand of NC_139000.1, from coordinate 71,389,031 downwards.
CCCCCAGGCTTACTCTTCTGACCCTCTCCCATGATACTAAAAATATGAAATTAGGATCGTTTCAAGGTTCACCTATGCAGCGGCCATTGGGATTTAGGGGCCAAACTTAAAAGGTAAGAAGCATTAGTTGATAAAGCCAGGGCAGCTGGGCTCCGAGGCCATACTCCTCCTTTTACACTAGTGATGCCTGAAGTTCCTTCAGAAGGAGGAGCACATATTTTATATTAAACAATTCAAGTAGTGAAGGCTAGCAATGAAAGTGAATTTCAAACCATAATCCTCCAATAAATAAGTGCTGTTGTTTGATATGGAAGGAGACGCAAGGGGACATAACACACTCGGAAGAGAGGAAGGGGCTCGGCAGAGGAAGGTACCGCGTGTCAAGAGAGGAGTTTCTGGGTGTGGAAGGCAGACCCCAGTGGCTTCACTGTGTTCCTCAACATGCCCCTCCCAACAATTAGGCAAGGCGGAAAGCAGCCACCAGACGCGAATCCGGAAAATACTTACAGAATCTGACCACTTCTTACCACCTCTGCTACCACTGGCCCCCTGGAAGCCACCATCTCCTCTAGCCTGGACTCAGCTGTAGCCTCACACAGGCCTGAGGGCTTCTAGCCTTCCAGCCCTAGAACCCGTCCTCAACACTGCCACCAGAGGGATGTCCACCTCTGTCACGTAATGTTATTCCTCTATTCAGAATCTTCCCAAGGCAGCTCGTCTCACTGCAAGCAAAGGTCAAGTCCTTATAGGGGCTTCTGAGGCCCTACCCGCCCCACCCCCATTCTGACTCCATCTTCTACTGCTTTTCCCCTCCATTCTCTCAGTAGCAGCCACAATGGCCTCCTTACTGTTTTTCAAACCTCCTGCCTTGGCCCTAGCCCCAGCTATCTTCTCCTCTCAGAACACTCTCCACCCCACCATGCCCCCTGGAGAGGTCCACTCTTTTACCTCCTTCAAGTTCCATGATAGACTCTCACCTAGCCCCCGAGGCTGCCCCTCAGCACCTAAATTAATGCTCTGCTGCCCTCTAACCCATCCCCCGCACTTCCAGTTCCCATCACCTAATCTTCATTCCACGTGTGTGTCACTGCCCAGACGGTTCCATGATTTATTACCTTTGCTGACTGTCTCTCTCCACCCCAACCCCTGGGAATATGAAGCTCTATGAGGTCAGGGATCTTTGTTTTATTCACTGATGCATACAATGCCTGGTATTTAGTAGGTGCTCAAACAGTATCTAATATCGAAGAGTGAATGAAGGTAAATCGGGAAACTTTTCCATAATCAGCACATTTAACACAGAAGATACGGCAATGTTTGAAAGCATCACCATGCATCCTTGTGCTCTGAAACTAGCTTCAAGTAGAATTACTACTACTCATTCATGTATTTAATAAATATTTGATGAGGGCCTGCTTTATGCCAGGTGCTATTCTCAGTTCTGAGGATATAACAGTTGGCAAAAAAACAGCCTCAGGGAGGTTCAATTCTAGTGGGTAAGGCAGACAAGATAAACACGCAAAATACTTAGACTGTTAAATGGTGGTAAGTGCTAAGGAGATCAAGCAGGCGAGGAGGCTAAAATGATTCATATACTTTCTGAGAACCAAAGGAGATAGTAGACAATAATAGAAGTGTTTAGAGAAGTATTAGGCAATGTTGAAAATCCTACACCATTTAAAAAGTTGCATTTTTCCTATGGTCTGGTTTTACTCGAAGCAAGTTTTAGATGTGTCACGCACGTACCTCTCACAAAGTCACCGTCTAAGTGGACCGGCTTCATGTTCACTGGGGACTCTCACTTCCACCCCACAGAGAGTGCCGTCCTTCCTACGGGCAGATGGTATGTACTCACCAGGCAGGTTCAGTAAGCAGGACTGCGCGGCATTCGGCATTCAAGGATCCCCACCGTCTCCAGTAATCCCTCGATGGTGGCGAATACGAGAGGCACAGCCTAGTGGCCCGATGGGCCACGTTCCACCACTCCAGCCACTCCTGTGGCATCTCACGCTCACAGAGTGAAGTTCCACATCAGTTTACCTCTGCAAGGGCATCATTTTGTTCCAGGACTCGTGCCTACTGATTGCAGTTTCCTTAGCCTCCCTTGAAAGAAATGATAAATGCTATAAGCAGAAAATCAATTGTGGAACCTCTGGCCTTATCATGTATCCCTTCCAGGCCACTCAATCCTCTTCCCAAGCTACTTGCTGGCTAAGTCCTCATCCCCTCACTTTCAGAATTCACCAAGATTCCTGTTCAAAGATTCTCTTGGGTCAATGAAAGTGAACAGAAGTGACATGTATCAGTTCCCAGAGGGAATGTCTAAGAGCTGTGTTCACCTGTTCTCTTCCCCTACTGCAGTAAGCCCTGGACATCGTGTCTTATGATGGAGGCATCGTAAGATTATGAAGCCTCCCCTCAGTCTAAGCCTCTAAGTAACTACAATAGCTTATCTGTGGACAGGAATCTATGAGCAAAAATGACCTTGTGTTTTAAGCCACCAAGATTTTAGGGTTGTTTGTTACCCGAGTGTGACAGTTTATCCTGAAAAAAGCCACCAGCAATCCTTTTGTGAGCACCTGGAAGTCTTTCCTTCCCGCTTAGGAAGGCTAGCACTAAGGAATTTTGTGTGTCTAAGGAGAGATCCTGACATTTTTAAAAGATGAGGGAATTTATACTGATATATGAAAGAGTCGAAGTGCCTCGTATCTATTCTGGGGCTCTGATTACTAGAGAAGGTTACTTTGAGGGGCAGTATAGAAATATGCCTCTGAAATCTCCTCTGATACATCCCAAGAGAATTTATTTCAAGTTTCTCTAGAAAGTGGGAGGCTAACCTCAAAGTTTAATTTTAAAAATCCAGAAACCCTCAGAGTAATGGAGAAAATGAAAACAGAAGAATTTTACTGGAGCACTCTCTGTTGCTTCAGCAGTTCTTAAAATGACATGGAAGCAAGAACAATGACTGGGGGAACAGGAGGTCCCAAAGCAACAGGAAGAGTGACGGTGCCCACATGTGTGGCAGCGACATCTTATGAAGTGAGCTGCAGAAAGGCTGACAGCCGTTAACACCTTCTATGGTTGGAGCAGAGATTAACCCCAGAGCCTATAGCAGACCTATAGTTGCTCCAACAAGAGCTGATGAGCTATGTCAGGATCCTGCTTAAGGGGAAGGAGGTAGGAGGGCCTTGCCAGAAATTTCACCATCAAGGTTCAGACTCAAAATAGGTTTTTATTGTCACAGTGACTGCTACCTCGATTCTTGACAGTCTTCCCCTAGACTGGACTGGGAAATTAAGAATTCATGTAAAAGAGGATAAATGTTTATAGAATCATCTGGAAGGATCTGGAATCTGTTGCAATAATCAGGCACAAAAGTTTAAATGAAACAAGGCATTCCCCACATCTTAATGAACCTAGGGATACACTGGGTCTTTAACTCATAGCCTTTACTAACAACTACTTGGAAGCCAAACCCAACTCCCCCCAAACAGGAGATGTCAACAGCAGTAAAATGGCATAAAACTGGAAGCCATGGGATGCCACACCAAAACACACATTATAGTTTCAAGGACATCTTTATTTTCACAGTATTTTCTTTGAAGTTTATATAATAGTACATGGAAATTATCATCCAAATACCAAGCGTACACTACAGACAGCTCTAGACTTCTCAACCCCCTCAGCCTGTAAGTTGCTTCGGGGTAGAAATGGGTGCAATGTCGAGAACAGTCATTCCAGGAATTGTCTGTGAGCTATGGCTCCCATCACAGCTCACAGGCAGCAGCTTGAATCTGCTTCAATTTAATCAGAAAAGATAGATGGAAGGGAGCCCACTTAGTTCATGGCTGCCAGCCCTCGCATCTCCCTCCCACAGACACGCACACAGGAAACCTGGCAGCTCCCTTCTCCCTTCGTGTCTCTCTCACTAGGCTAAGGAGGAGACAGATGCAGGAGGGAGGGGAAAGCAAAGGCTGCCAGAGCACTTGCCACATTCAAACTTGCCAGTACAGCCCACCCCCAGTGCCCAGTGTTCCTCCGGAGCTCTGGCCGGGCTCAAGACTGAGAAATGGGTCTGAGCACCCAAGCAAGGTGTCCCAAAGGACAGGCAGGCCCCAACAAGGGCTTTCTTTGAAGCAACAAATATAGGAGATGATTTTACCCTAATTAAATCCTCTTATCTCTGAAAGAGAGAATTGGGAGTTAGGCAACATTTTGCACTCAACACAGAAAATCTGCCCAAAAGAGTTCAGAGATAATCAATGAAGAGTTAGGCGAAGAGCGAGTGAGAGAAGCAAATGGGGAAAATAAATTTTAAACACTGATGAACTTTTCCAGTGTCCCCACTGGGAAGAATCCCATTGGGCGACTGTGACACATGCCCAGGCAGGCAGTTTTAATTGGCAAGACAACAGACAAACCTGGGATCATGGTCTACTTCCCTTACTAATAAATGTCCCAAATGCTCCCAGCACAAACTGTCAAAACAAATCCAGCTTTACTGGGACTTCTGTTGATAGGTGTTAACACTCCACTCAACCACACAAATTATGAGGCTGCTGTATCAACGTAACCTCCTCTCTCCCAACAATCAAAAATGGCAGGAAAAATCTAGAGCAGCATCCTTAACCTCAAGCACACACTCTAAACAGAGTGAAGAATACAGCCCCTCAAGTTAAGTGACATGAGGCAAGCTAGATGAGCAGTTCAAAGTTCTCACCTAGAGCTAGAGAACTGCCTTCTTTATTTATTTGTATGTTTCTTACATGGATGGACTATGCTTGATGTAATGGCTAATAAGCTATATGTGCTTTGTGCACTTACAGTTTACAAAATGGCAGAAGAGACAATAGTTATACGACAAGGTGATATGTCCTCTGATAATCAGTTCCTAGGGAAGCCTAAAACCATAAAGTCATAGCGGAATTATTCAATAGAGACAAGAGTAGAAACAACCCAAACATCAATTGACAAATCAATAAACAAAGGATTCTATCCTTTGTTGATCCAGTCTATCCTTTGTGGTCTATCCATGCAAAGGAATATTATGCAGCCATAAAAAGGAGTGGCGCACTGATACATACTACGACATGGATGAACACTGAAAACATTATGCTAAAGAAGCCACATATTGTATTATTCAATTTATATATGATGTCCATAATAGGAAAATCCAGGGAGACCTAAAGAAAATTAGTGGCTACCAGGGGCTGGAGGATGGGCGGGACTGCTAATGGGTATAAGGTTTCTCTTCGGGATAAAAATGTTCTCAAATTAGATGATGAAGTACTGTACAACCTTGAAAATATACTGAAAACCACTGACCTGTATATTTTAAAATGGTGAATTTTATGGTATGTAACTTCTATCTCCATTTAAAGAAATAGTTGAAGGAGAAAAATCTTAAAGCCTGTAGCCTTCTGTGAAGAAAGACCAGCCTGATCTGTACAGAATCAATGTTCCTTGTGAGGGTGTGTGTGAAGAGTAGGAGGAAAAGCTTTGGCTTCAAGATAAGGACTGTTATTTTGCTTCTCATGGCCATGGCTACCTAACCTGAAAATCAGGGATCCTAGAATGGTGTTCTCAAGTTTAGAAACAACATGTACAAATCATCTGTGGTAAAGTTGATTTTCAACCAACAGTTGACTGAGAATATTACAAAATTTACGTAGAGAGGTTCACAACTAAGATGAGATTTCTCTGCTCCTCGAGGCTACCAAAATAGTATCCAGAGATGTGGTATCCAGTGGCATGATTACTATCAAACCAAAATAAAAAAGCAGAACTGTGATAGCAGGAATAAGTGCACAGATCATATTAAAGAAGGACTACTACCTCCTCACCATCACATGACAGCAATAAATTTTTTTTCCTAATTTATGAGTATCTGTGTGTCTTGGAAACTCCCTAACATTATACCATTGAGATTATCCTCCTACATTTTGGAGATTCTATGCTTTGGCAAATTAACTGAAAAGCAAAACTACAAGAACACTCTAAAGATGCTTCATATTGGAAAGACACTGATCAACTTCAATCAAGACCCCAGATGTATTTCAACTGATTAATAGATAATAGATTTTGCTTAAAAATATATAACATGTAATTAGAAAAAAGATGTGTATACTTTACCAGTTATAGTTTCCTAATTTTTATGTTATACATAAAAACCCAAGCTGAGATGGTAACTTTGAGACCTCTTTGCAGCAAATATACTCATCACAGGACAGAGTACAATTCTAGGTGCACAGTGGGAGCATGGTAAATACTTATCACCATGAAAATGCATTACATAACAGACTAGCTTCTGGCCAAGAAACTGAAATGCATGTTACATGGATTGTTCTTTCCTACTAAGGAAGAGTCATCCAAAGCCCTCTATCTTCTGGCTCTTGCCTCTCTCTTTGACGTCATCTCTTCCACTTCACTACAAACTAGTCTACAACCACACTAAACACTCTTCCCACCACACAGTCTGTAATCAAAGTAATATTTGGAGTGCTCTAAATATGCCATGTCGTTTCCTGCTTCTATGCCTCTAATGATGCTTTTTCCTTGCCTGCATCTCCCCTCACCCCCATTTCTCTACCAGGTTAAATCTTACATGTCACTTAAGATTCAGCTCCAGTGTAATCTACTCCAGGAAGCCTCCTGATCTCACCAGCCCTGCCCCTCAGTGAGGCTGAGGGGCCCCTCATACACCCTTATCTAGTAACCCATCAGACTGTGTTACAGTTGTCAGCTTACTTATATGTCTCCCATCTTAGACTGTTAGTTCCTAGACTGTGGACCCATGGCTTTCATACTCTTAATACAGTATCAGGCATTGAATAAATGTTAACTGAGCTCATGAATAAATGAATGGATGAATAAATAAATCCATAGTTTAGTCCTAATTGTATTCAGCACTTCATTGCAACAATTTTTATTACCAACTTCTGAAATTTCCTCAATTTTAAAAGTCAAATAATTACATTTGATCAGAAACACCATTAGCTTCATTTAAATAAAACTCAGCACTATTATATGTAATTTATAACAAAGTTAATCCAACTTATACATAATAATATGAATAATTGTTATAGTGTCATAAGTTCACTGGCCATGAAGTCAGACAGCACAAACAAATATAAGTAATGTTGCTTTTATTTAAGCCAAGTAAATAATTCTTCCAATGCACTGAGGGAAAAGAGAAAAGAAACTGGGCAAAGAAGGAGGCTACTCTGCCTGATTCCTTAATCAGGAGCTGAAGTTGTTTCTGAAACAGGAGCATCCAATATCCTGCACTTTCAGGAGCTAAGGGCCACAAAAATGTCATTCTTAGCCATTTGCTGGTTCACCCATTAACCCTAACACTTGCCCAAAGGAAGAATGAGAAGACGCTGGTAATTGCTTTAAATGTCTCTCCCCAATCAATCAATCTCCTCAGTGGGCTTTCTTTTTGAAGCTCAAAGCCCGAGAGTGCCTGGGTAGCATTCAGTGGTTCAAGAGGGGACAGTGGAGTCATTCCAGCTTCAGGAATTGGCTGCTTTGATCTATGCAGAAGGAAATTAACCTCTCAACTAGAGAATTAGAATTCTCTAGAAAGCAGTTAAGCCATGGAAATCCTGTACTGAAAGAAGGCCTTAAACATCTGACTGCCCACGTAAGAAACCCAGGAATAATGAGAGAAAACAAAGGACCATTTTGCTCTGTCCTGATTGTCCCACCTTCCCTCCCAGATAAAGACTGCAATCGTATATTGGTTTTAATTCCACGTGTCATTCGTTTACTACAATCTCAAAAGTTAGTTATTACTATGGAGAATCTGCAGTGCAGTATGTGCTCAAGGTTATACTCCTAGTACCAGCTGCCTCCCATGGAAGGAGTAAAAAGTCTTACTGGATGCCAGAGATTCATTTGGATCAAAAGAGGTTAAGAGAATGGAAGTTGGGGGGATATGTATAGTCAAAGCACAAGAATGGCTCACTCAGTTCTTGAAGGGCAAAAGAGAGAACCTTAAAAGTTGAGAGAGAAGGAGAGAAAGGAGGGAGAAAGCAAGAAAAAAACCTGAACATTTCCCCTCTGCATTAGGTTTCACAAAGGTGTCAACCCACAACTGTGTAGTTAGAACTCATCACTGGGAAAAAAAGCTAGTGTCACCTTCAGAAATATGTTGGTCGTTAGAAAGGAACCAAACCAATACATTTACTCTCTGTCCAGTAATACCTATATTTCAAATTAGGTATAGATCACTATCATTTTTCATACTTCAAGTTGATTTCAACTTCAACAAGATTTCTTGTTGAAATATGAGTTTAATAATTATGATTTGATGTGAATGAAATTCTTTTCAACACATTCACTGTAATTTTTTTGCATTCTTTTTATTAACATGAGACAGTCATTCTATTTAGCTTGTTTAAATTATTTTTAAATTGGCTTTATTGCAGACTTAGTATTTGGGGTATAATGTGGACTCCCACACATCTTAATTCATTCAGGATCCAATTAAATTATTTTGATATTTTAAAATTCTTAGCTCCCACTCACTCATTTCTTCTCATCCCAACAGCTAATCTCTTATTTATAACTACTTTGTCAGAGAGGAAGTCAGGTCAATTAAATAAGGCACTGGAAATGTAGTCAAATGAATCTGTTCTGTTCCCAACTGACATTCCACTTTCTGTGAACTTGGACTCTTCACCAATCCATCTGTGTGTTCGTGTCCTCATTTGATAAAAAAAAGACTGGTGTCAGTGGTCTTATTATTCCCTTGGATCACTTGATACAAGTCTTATTAGACTGGAAACTCCTTGAGGGCCACAGTCATTCTTCAACACTGCATGCTTTATCCTCTCCATGTATACCACCTGATCCAATACTCTGTAGAGGGCAGAATAGAGTTGACTAATTTGTTTGGTTTCCTTGGTTTGCTTTTTAAGACAAGTAAGTGTAGAGCTCTCTAGAGAGAGCTACTGATACAAGTTAGTCTTGCACAGTGCTTCTGACATAAATTGTGCTCAATTAGGCACAGATAACCATGACTGTTGTTTTACAAACAGCAACAACATGAGAAGTTGACTGAACTATAGTGAAGACTGACACACTGGTTAAGAGATGCTCCTGAAATATATGCTAGATTCTACATTCTTCTGTTGCAGCTTCACTCTTCACATTTGTATATTACAGATTCCAAGAAAACTTGCATTTAAAAAGTCATGTTAAACTTTGTTTTACCACTAATTTTCTAAATTTATTGGACCACAAAAGCTTTTTTTTACAAGGAATATAAGGAACATCCTAAGGAACAAACTTTGGGAAACCTTATCATAATGCAGATAGTTGAAGACTGACTATACCATTGACAATTTGTGCCTTTTCTGATAGCTTGGGAAGAGTAATGCACATATGAAATGTTTTTTTTCCCCTAAAAGAGTGAAATTTTATTTTATTTTGCAAAAGTAATAAAACTTTAAAAAATTGCAAATAAGGAAAAAAATTAAAAATCACACTTAAAAAATCATACTTAGCATTTTGATCTATATCCTGTGAGTATATCTACATGTGTATGTGTGTATAAATTCCTTAATCTGACAAAGGATAGAGAATTTCCATCAGAAATCTACAGTAGATATCATATATAAGGGTAAATCAATGAAGCATTCTCTTTTAAAAACAGGCATAAAATACATTTCCTGCTATTAATAGATACTATTGGAAACTGAACTGTTAGAAAAAGATACATAACAAAGTTTGGAAGAGGAAGAGACAAAACTATCATTGCTGATAGATGATGATTGTCTATTTATAAATATCAATAAACCAACTGGTGAATTATTTTAAAAATTAATTAAGCAAAGAGGCAATATTAAGATCAATATATAAAAATCCAAGACCCTGATGAGAATTGGAAAGTGTAGTAGAAAAAGGAACAGTAGAAACAAGAATTATGAAATATTTAGGAAAAATTAAGTAATATTCAAATAATCATGTAGAAAATGAAACTTTATGAAATAATATAAAATAAAACTTGATTACTAGAATATTTCATGTTTCTGGGTAGGAAGATTCAATACTGTAGAGCTGTCAAGTTTTCACAAATTAACCTTTAAATTCATGTAAATTACAGTCAATATCTCAATATGATTTTTCAGGTATAGTTGCATACTTATTCTAAATTTAATATGAAAGATTAAATTTTTAAGAGTAGTCAAGAAATTTTTAATAAAGAATCAAAAGTGTAATATTTTCTTGCCAAACATCAAGACATAGTATGTAACTACTGTAATTAGAATATTGCTATTTGGGTTTTAAGTTAAAAATAAGTTAAGAGAACAAAACCCAACCTATGAATATGTGGGAAAATATATTAAATATATATTCAAAAACCTTTAATATTATACAATTTAACATTTCAAACCAGTGGAGAATAAATATTCAATAAAATTATGGAAATAATTGGCTATATATACAAGGGTAAAGTCAAGATTTTCAACTTACAGAATTCATAAAAGCTAGTTTCAAATAGATTACAAACATACATGTGGAGAACACTACAAAATAAATAGTAAAGAATATCTTAATCCCTTCAGATGTGATAAGCCTTCTTAAACACAAAGAAAATCATGAAGGTAAAAGCTAACAAAATGGGCAATTTCAAAACTAAAATCTTCAAGAATGATGACATTACATATATACTAAAAATAAGTAATTTACCATAAGAAATTTTTGCATCTGTATAACAGGAAAAGGACTAGTACTAATACTAATATATAAATAAACTCTAATAAAAATAAAACAAACTAATAGACTTACAGAGCAAAGAAAAAAACAGGTAATTCACAGAAGATGACATGCAAATAGCCAATACAGATTAAAAAAAAATAGATGCAACACAAAAATTAACTTGTTAGGACAAAATTCAGCACCCATTTATGATAAAAAAAGAAACTCTCCAGATAGTGGGCATAGAGGGAACCGACCTCAAATAAAGGCCATATATGACAAACCCACCACAAATATCATTCTCAATGGTGAAAAATGGAAAGCATTTCCTCCAGGATCAGGAACAAGACAAGGATGTCCACTCTCACCACTATTATTCAACAGAGTTTTGGATGTCCTAGCCATGGCAATCAGAGAAGAAAAAGAAATAAAAGGAATCCAAATTGGAAAAGAAGTAAAACTGTCACTGTTTGCAGATGACATGATACTATACACAGAAAATCCTGAACATGCCACCAGAAAACTACTAGAGCTCATCAATGAATTCAGGAAAGTTGCAGGATACAAAATTAATACTCAGAAATCTGTTGCATTCCTATACACTAACAATGAAAAATCAGAAAGAGAAAAATCCCATTTACCATTGCAACAACAACAAAAAATACCTAGGAATACACCTAACTCAGGAGGCAAAAGACCTGTACTCAGAAAACTGTAAGACACTGATGAAAGAAATCAAAGATGACACAAACAGATGGAGAGATATACAATATTCTTGGATCAGAAGAATCAATATTGTGAAAATGACTATACAACCCAAGGCAACCTACAGATTCAATGTAATACCTATCAAATACCAATGGCATTTTCCACGGAATTAGAACAAAAAATTTTACAATTTGTATGGAAACACAAAAGAGCCCAAATAGCCAAAGCAATCTAGAGGAAGAAAAACAGAGCTGGAGGAATCAGGCTCCCTGACTTCAGACTACACTAGAAAGCTACAATAATTAAAGCAGTATAGTACTGGCACAAGAACAGAAATATAGATCAATGGTACAGGATAGTCAGGCCAAGAGTTAAACGCATGCATCTATAGTCACCTAATCTATGACAAAGGAGGCAAGAATATACAGGGAGAAAAGGCAGTCTCTTCAATAAGTGGTGCTTGAAAACTGGACAGCTACATGTAAACAAATGAAATTAGAACACTGCCTGATACCATACACAAAAATAAACTCCAAATGGATTAAAGACCTAAATGTAAGGCCAGACACTGTAAAACTCTCAGAGGAAAACATAGGCAGAATACTCTTTGACATAAATTGCAGCAAGCTCTTTTTTGATCCACCTCCTAGAATGATGAAAATAAAACAAAAATAAACAAATGGGACCTAATTAAATTTAAAAGCTTTTGCACAGCAAAGGAAACCATAAACAAAACAAAAAGACAACCTCAGAATGGGAGAAAATATTTGCAAACAAAGCACCCAACAGGGGATTAATCTCCAAAATATACAAATAGCTCATGTAGCTCAACATCAAAAACAAACAAACAAAAACCCAATAAAAATATGGGCAGATCTAAATAGACATTTTTCCAAAGAAGACATACAGATGGCCAAAAAGCACATGAAAAGATGCTCAATATTGCTAATTATTAGAGAAATGCAAATCAAAACTACAATAAGATATCACCTCACACCAGTCAGAATGGCCATCATCAAAAAATCTACACACAATAAATGCTGGAGAGGGTGTGGAGAAAAGGGAACCCTCCTGCACTGTCGGTGGGAATGTAAATTGGTACAGCCACTATGGAGAACAGTAATGGAGGTTCCTTAAAAAAATAAAAATAGAACTACCATATGACCCAGCAATCCCACTCCTGGGCATATACCCAGAGAAAACCATAATTCAAAAAGATACATGCACCCCAATGTTCATTGCAGCGCTATTTACAATAGCCAGGACATGAAAGCAATCTAAATGTCCATCAACAGAGGAATGGATGAAGAAGATGTGGTACATATATACAATGGAAAATTACTCAGTCATAAAAAAAAGAACAAAATAATGCCATTTGCAGCAACATGAATGGACCTAGAGATTGTCATAGTGAGTGAAGTAAGTCAGACACAGAAAGACAAATATCGTATGAAATTGCTTATATGTGGAATCTTAAAAATAAAAGTGTACAAATGAACTTATTTACCAAACAGAAGTAGAGTCATGGATGTAGAAAACAAACTCATGGCTACCAGGGGATAAGGTGAGGGGGAGGAGGAATAAATTGGAAGATTGGGACTGATGTATACACACTACTATATATAAAATAGACAACTAATAAGAACCTGCTGTATAGCACAGGGAACTCTACTCAATACTCTGTAATGGCCTATATGGAAATAAATCTAAAAATAAAAGAGTGGGGGCTTCCCTGGTGGCGCAGTGGTTGAGAGTTCGCCTGCCGATGCAGGGGACACGGGTTCATGCCCCGGTCCGGGAAGATCCCACATGCCGCGGGGTGGCCAGGCCCGTGAGCCATGGCTGCTGAGCCTGCGCGTCCAGAGCCTATGATCCGCAACAGGAGAGGCCACAACAGTGACAGGCCCGCATACCGCAAAAAAAACAAAAAAAAAAACAACAAAAAAACAAAATAAATGAGTGGGTATATGTATATATATAACTGATTCACTTTGCTGTACATCTGAAATTAACGCAACATTGTAAATCAACTGTACTCTAACCAAAAAACCTTTTAAAGTTTAAAAAAAATTAAGAAAATAGGAATTTGGCTTTGGATTCAAAATTTTCCAGTCCAAACTCTGCCAGGTGAAAAACAATAGCTAACTCAGTTTATACTCCCCAGTATATATGTTCAACTTTCACTGCAACTCAATTGTTCACCAGGAAAGGCCCAGCTGATGACTTGGGGTGTCTCTGTATCATAGTGAAGTTGCAGCTTTATAAAGTGAGAACTCTCATTTTAGATTCTTACCAGGGAAAGTAAAAATAAAATAATCTTTTTCAATTAAAAAAATTAGGGCTTCGCTGGTGGCGCAGTGGTTGAGGGTCTGCCTGCCGATGCAGGGGACACGGGTTCGTGCCCCGGTCCGGGAAGATCCCACATGTCGCGGAGCGGCTAGGCCCGTGAGCCATGGCCGCTGAGCCTGCGCGTCCGGAGACTGTGCTCCGCAATGGGAGAGGCCACAACAGTGAGAGGCCCGAATAACACACACACACACATACAAAATTAACTTGTTAGATAAAACACAGTAATATGGATTCCAGTCAATGTTGAAAAGGAATACTATGTGTTTCTAATATAATTCCTGTGAAATGTTGCACAGGAATACTATGAAGAACTGTATACCAAAAAATTAAGTAACTTAGATGAAATGGAAAAATTTCTAGAAAGAAACAAACTGCAGAAACTGAGTAAGCTTTTGCACAGCAAAGGAAAACCATAAACAAAATGAAAAGACAACCTATGGACTGAGAGAAAATATTTGCCAATGACAATGGCTTAATTTCCAAAATATACAAACAGCTCATACAGCTCAGTATCAAAAAAACAAAGAGCCCGATTGAAAAATGGGCAGAAGAGCTAAACAGACATTTCTGCAAAGAAGACATACAGGTGGCCTATAGGTAGGTACATGAAAGAGATGCTCAACATCACTAATTATTAGAGAAATGCAAATCAAAACTACAATGAGGTATCACCTCACACCAGTAAGAAAGGCCATCATCGAAAAGCCTACAAACAATAAATGCTGGAGAGGGTGTGGAGAAAAGGGAACTCCCCTACACTGTTGGTGGGGATGTAAATTGGTACAGCCACTATGGAGAACAGTATAGAGTTTCCTTAGAAAACTAAAACTAGAGTTGCCATATGCCAGCAGTCCCATTCTTGGGCATATATCTGGAAAAGACAAAAACTCTAATATGAAAAGATACATGCACCCCAATGTTCACAGTGGCACTATTTACAACAGCCAAGAAATGGAAGCAACCTAAGTGCTCATCAACAGATGAATGGATAAAGAAGATGTGGTACATATATACAATGTATTATTACTCACCATAAAAAAGAATGAAATAATGCCATTTGCAGCAACATGGATGGACCTAGAGATTACCATACTAAGTGAAGTAAATCAGAGAAAGACAAATATCATATGGTATCACTTATATGTGGAATCTAAAATATGACACAAATGAACTTATTTACAAAACAGAAATAGATTCACTGATGTAGAAAACAAACTTATGGTTACCAAAGGGGAAAGGCAGGGAGAGGAATGAATTAGGAGTTTGATATTAACAGATACACACTACTATATATAAAATAGATAAACAAGGACCTACTGTGTAGCACAGGGACTATATTCAATATCTTGTAATAACCTATAATGGAAAAGAACCTGAAAAAGAATATATATATAACTGAATCACTTTGCTATACCCCTGAAACTAATACAACATTGTAAAACAACTATACTTCAATTAAAAAAAAAAGAGCCATTGTTCTGATGATATCATGATCCTCTGGACTAAATTATGTCCAAAGCTAGTGTACTTCTGGGCTTTTCTGTTAGGTGAGGTAATGCATTTTCTTGATTAAAAAAAAAAGAAATTAAAAAATTTGAGTATGCTTCTAACAAGTAAAGCCCAGGCCCAGATGGCTTCACTGGTGAATTCTATCAAATGTTGGAAGAATTAATGCCAATTCTTCACAAACATTTTCAAAATATAGAAAATGAGAGAATACATTTCCAGCCATTCTATGAGGTCAGTATTACCCCATTTCAAATCAGAGAAAGACATCACAAGATAAGAGATATTGGTCTATAGTTTTCTTAGGAATTAGTTGCAAAAATCCTCAACAAAACACTAGCAAACTGAATCTAGTACTATATATATAAAGGATTATAAACCATGATCAAGTGGCACTAATCTCAGGAATGCAAGATAGCTTTAACGTCCAAAAAATCAATGTAATATAACATATCAAGATAATAAAGGACAGTGCCCATATAATCATCTCAATATACGACAAAAAAATACTGGGCAAAACCCAAATCCTTTTCATAATAAAAACACTCAGAGTATAAGTAGAAGAGAATTTCCTTAATGTGATAAAGGGTATCTACAAAAAAAATCCAGAAACAACATACTTAATAATGAATGACTGCATGATTTTCCCCTAAGAAAAGACAAGGATGTTTGGTCTCACCACTTTCCTTCAAATATTTTAGTTAAGAATATTAGGCAAGGAAATGAAAAGAAAAAAAAAACATTCAGATTGGAAAGGAAGTAGCAAAGTTATCATTTGCAGATAATATGATTTAGTATATAGAAATTCTAAGTCTCTATGTCACTAAAAATCTTTCAGAACTAATGCATTCAGCAAATTTTTTAAAAAGTCAATATACAAAAATCAGTTATATTTCTAGATACTTGCAATAAAAATCTGAAAATGAAATTGGGAAGACTATTCCATTTACAATAGGATCAAAAATAATAAAGTACTCAGGAATAAATTTAACAAAACAAGTGCAAAACTTATATTCTGAAAACTAAAAAAAAGTTGTTGAAAGAAATTAAACAACTCTGAAATTAAAGAGTTTAATTACAGAAATTAAATTATCTCTGTATAGAGATTAAAGACATCCCAGTTTCATGGAGCAGAAGACTTAATATTTTTAAGATGACTCATTCCTCAGATCTTTTGATCTGTAGAGTTAACACAATCCCTATCCCAATCCCAGCTGACTCCTTTGCAGAAATTTGTAAATTGAACCTAAAATTCACATGGATGAATCATTCAAAACAATCTTGAAGAAAAAAAACAAAGCTGGGAATAAGAAAGGGAAGATGGCAGCACAGGAAGATCCTGAACTTGCCTCCTCCCACGGACACACCAAATCTACAGCTACGCATGGATCATTTTCCTCTGAAAAAGATCTGAAAACTAGATGAACTGCTCTCCACAAAGCATAAAAAGACCACATTGGAATGGGTAGGAGAGACATAGACTTGGGTGTCAATTTTTATGACTTTGGATTAGGTAATTGTTTCTTAGACATGCTACTAAATGCACATAGGTAAATTGCACTTAATCAAAATTAAAAACTTCGTGGGACAGAGAACGCTATGAAGAAAGTGAAAAGACAACCTACTACCCACAGAATGGAAAAATATTTGCGAATCACGTATATGATAAGGGACTTGTAGCTGGAATGTATAAAGAACTCTTAAAACTCAACAGTAAGGAGACAAAGTTTAAAATGAGCAAAGGTCAGAATAGGCATTTCTCAAAAAGATATACACATGACCAATAAGCAACTGAAAATATGGTTAACTTCATTAGTCACCATATTAATACAAATAAAAACCACAATGAGATACTACTTCTCATCCACTAGGATGACTATAATCAAAATGACAGATAATAACTGGTGTTTGTGAGGATCCAAAAAAGTGTAGCCCTCATTGGAATACAGTCTGGCAGTTCCTAAAAAGTTTAAATGCAGTTACTGTATGACCTAGGGGTTCCACTCTTAGGTACAAAGCCAAGAGAAATGGAGACATGTTCACATAAAAACTTGTACGTGAATGTTCCTAACAACCAAAAGATGGAAACATCCCAAATGTCCATTAACAGATGAATGGATGAACAGAATGTGGTATATCCATGCAATGAAGTGTCATTCATCCATAAAACAGAATGAACTATATTGATTTATGTCACAACATGGAAGAATCTGGAAAACATTATGCAAGTGAAAGAAGCCAGACATGAAAAGTCACGTATCATATGATTCCATTTACATGAAGTGTCCAGAACAGGCAAATCTACAGAAACGGAAAGTGAATTAATGATTGCCTACGGTTTTCAGAGTTGGAAATAGGGGGTACTGGGATTTCTCCTTGAGATAGAATAGTCTAAAGACGATTGCAGTGATGGTTTCACAACTCTGAATATACAAAAACCCATTGGATTGTACAGTTTAAAGGAAAAAATTGCATGGTATATAAATTGTAGCTCAATAAAGCTGTTTAAGAAAAGGATAAGACTGCACAATAAACCACATCTCCCACTACATGTATTTTCTTAGGTGCAACTAGTTATAAAGCAATTTTCTACTATACTTCCTTTATGATTTGTTGAACATATGTATTTTTTTGTTTATATAATCTGAGTTCTTTATACATTTGATTACAAAAAAAATAGAATAAATAACAAAATCTATTACTGGAAGATAATATTACTCTTCTGTTCCATAGAGATTATTCTGGGGAAAAAATTGGTCAAGAACAATAGAAATAGGCTGAAATTAGGATATGTTACTGCTTCCAAAGACAAAGAAGTCACCATCTGTAACACACAACTTTATTTAGCAATAAAGAACTTGTTCCTAAGAGGAAAATACCTCTTGAGCTAAACCAAATAGGCCCCTCCACCAGGAGAGGGGATTTGGCCTCCCACTTGACTCGTGAGAAGTGGATTTCACAAGTCTACATGCAACCCAGAATTGAGCCACATTATCTACTCACAATAAAACTGTGGGCCTTAAGTACCCCATTTTATTCCTTCATCTTGCCTGCCAGAGCTTCTATTGATGAACCATATAATAGAGGAAAATGTGGATGACCTATGGTTGCTTCCTTGTCAAAAGAAAAGAAAAGAAAGAAAAAAAGAAAGGGTCTCCAATTATATACATTAGCCTTAATTTTGGCCTTTGGATGATCAGATAATGTTTCTGCCCATGAAATGAATTCTTGTGGCAAGCCCATGCTTTTCAATGTCAAAAATAAAAGCTTCCAATTAACTGTCAAAAGCTTTTCCAGAATCTGGAGACAGGAGTAAATTGGAGTCTTTTATATTGGTAGCTTTTGACATTATATTAAACAATCTCCTAGGGTTGTCACAGTCCATTCTCCTTTGTATATATCCCCATTGGTTTGTGTTTATCAATTGTTTTATTAAGCAATCTATCTTTTAGCTCAATTTCTACATTTCTTATGTTGGAGTGAAATCAAGGGACACTTCTGCTACTGTGTAATAATCTTCACATCCTGTTTTCAGGAGAATAGGGCCTTGGATATCTCTTAGAGTGTATGAAGACTTTTGCATCTTCTTCCCTTACAAAGTCACTCCTGCATGGGTTTATGTACAGCTGTCTCAGCAGTGGTAACCGTAGGGGTGCTGTGTAGACAACTAATCGGATATTGTAGGTTGCTGTAATCTGTTCCACAAGGAAAGGTAAATATCAGAGCTACTGATCTCTGCTTATGTACTTCTCTTTGAGTAAGATTTTCTCTTTAAAATAGAAAATGCTGCATGGAAACATTTTCCATTTCTCAGTATCTTCTCTACTCTCGACGATTTTCTTTGTTTTACATTTTGAAAAGGTAATCAAGTCACATAAATGAGCTAAGGATTTTTTATTTGCTCTTAACTCTAAAACTTTAAGTTGGAAGCAGAGAAGCTTCTTTTTTATTCCTTCATATGTTAATATCTGGGGCTATTTTCTCATTTGATTTCTGTTTTTTGTTCCTCTTTCATAAGAATGTCTGCATTTACCAAATTTAACTTGTGTTCCTTTTGGATTCATAAAAGCATATTTTTCTTTAATCAAACTCTGTTCCTTCTGGGAAGCTAAATATCATTCTAGGCTGAGCATATTCTGAATTAAAAAAGTGAAATCATTTGTATTTATTTTTCAAAATACCTAGCCCAGTTTAGAAATTCTTTACTTTATTGGATTTGTTCATTTGAATTTTTTTTATTATTAGGGTAATTCAAATATGCAGATGGCCAACCGTATAGACTGAGACAAGCTGGAGCAATTGTACCTGGATGAGAGAGGGGTGATTCATTTGGAGCAGATGAGTAAAGAAAAGCCATGTGATGGCATAAATTTCTTGATGCCGTTCCTACCAGTCTCCAAGCACTTTTTGGCTGAGACAGATTTATAATTTTTTTTTAACCTGTCCTCAACCTTGTACGGCCAAAACAAACCCTTTAGGTGTATTTTTGTTATTTATTTATTTTAACATCTTTATTGGAGTATAATTGCTTTACAATGGTGTGTTAGTTTCTGCTGTAAAGAAAAGTGAATCAGCTATACGTATACAGATATCCCCATATCTCCTCCCTCTTGCGTCTCCCTCCCACCCTCCCTATCCCACCCCTCTAGGTGGTCACAAAGCAATGAGCTGATCTCCCTGTGCTATGTGGCTGCTTCCCACTAGCTATCTATTTTAACATTTGGTAGTGTATATATGTCAGTGCTACTCTCTCACTTCATCCCAGCTTACCCTTCCCCCTCCCTGTGTCCTCAAGTCCATTCTCTACACCTGCATCTTTATTCCTGTCTTGCCCGTAGGTTCTTCAGAAATTTTTTGTTTTTAGATTCCATATATACATGTTAGCATACAGTATTTGTTTTTCTCTTTCTGACTTACTTCACTCTGTATGACAGACTCTAGGGCCATCCACCTCACTACAAATAATTCAATTTCATTTCTTTTTATGGCTGAGTAATATTCCATTGTATATATGTGCCACATCTTTATCCATTCATCTGTCGATGGACACTTAGGTTGCTTCCATGACCTGGCTATTGTAAATAGAGCTGCAATGAACATTGTGGTACATGACTCTTTTTGAATTATGGTTTTCTCAGGGTATATGCCCAGTAGTGGGATTGCTGGGTCATATGGTAGTTCTATTTTTAGTTTTTTAAAGAACCTCCATACTGTTCTCCATACTGTGGCTGTATCAATTTACATTCCCACCAACAGTGCAAGAGGGTTCCCTTTTCTCCCTTTAGGTGTATTAACCAGTTATTTACACCAAGTTACCAAGTCCTGTGGTGACCAGGGTAGACAAGGTCATGTGCAAACTGAGGTGCTTGTCTGTAGCAAAAGTAGTTATAGGTACAAAGGCAGAGAAAAGTCCTAAGTACGTATCAGAATAATGTATCTGAAACCTGAGAAGAATGGAAATTGTTCAGGAACTGAATGCAAAACAGGTTAGAATTAGCAGATTAGACAAGAGGACATAAAAAAGTTGAGGTGACACCTGTACTTGCACTGGGCTCTGGTTGCCACCTTCTCAGTGGAAATGTGAGGGTTTAAAGGGACTCGGCAGGATCAGCCTCCACCATCACCTGGACTTCTCCTCAGTCCTGACAATCAGGGGAACCCTCTCAGGGGCAGCTTGGCTCCAAAGGGTGATGCAATGCTAGGTATTGTGGCTTACCCTCTGCCCCATCTTGCTTAAACAAAAAAAGAAAGCAAGCATTTTCATGCACTTTCAGAGCCAATGTTCAAAGGTACTAACCCCTAACTCCAGGTTCCACTCCTTAGTCATTTGCATGTTGATGTCCGTGAGATATTGCTCCTAAATTCTGCATTTTAAATTCTTTGAGTTTAATTTTGTTCCCTTGCCCTGGAATTTTTCTTTACGCTGACATTCTTAATAGAGACTATGTCACTGATGGTCTATTCAGTCTTCTATAACCCTCTCTCCACCCTTTCCTAGCCATCTGAGATTCAACCTCCTTTCTCCTCTAAAAGTAAAATGAAAGTGTTGATTATGGGGATGGGAAAAGTTGAAATGACTTAATATCTCTAATTATAGCTCCCCCTCAGGCCCCTTGGATGGAAATATGCAACATTTTTCTCTAGCATTTTAGGTTTTGTTTCAGAAGGCTAGTTCATTTCCTACCAGCCTGTATTCCTACATTATTCTTAACCCTAAAGTGCATGGAATCAGATGGGAACAAGAATCCCATCTTTCTACTTTTTATATAAGGCAGCCCTTTGGGAAAACCTTCATACTTAATAATTTTAGTTATGCCAGAATGCTCTAGATGCCTTTACATTGGATGAGGTTGTTGAAAAAGAAGATGATTTAACAGCTAACGTTTATTGGATACTTACTAAATGAGTCAAACACTGCTAAGTTCTGTATTCCATGGATTATCTCATTTAAGCCCAACACCCACTATTATCCTAATTTTATACATGAGGAAACTAGGGTTCACAGAAATTAACCTGCCCAAGAGAATGAGGTAGCCAAAATTCAGGGACAAAAAACTGTGTAATGTATAATTAAGGGAATTAAAAAGGAATATTAAAAGTAATGTCCTTTCATAGGCATTGTTTCTACTACTCAGTAATAATGGTTAAGTTGCATAATGTGCTCAAGGTCCTCATGTTAGTAAACTGGTAGCCTGGAAGACTCTCTGTATAGACATAGGGTATGCCCCTTGATTTAAGGATGTCACTATACTGGGTCATGGCATTGGCAGGCTTCCTTTTGGATGCAGTAAATGAATGAGATCTAGAGGGCTTCTGGCAGCAGGAAGAAATTCAGAGAATAGAAATTCTTTTCTGCAAGGCCCACTTCCATCCCTGAATGCTCCATGTCCTGGATGTGGATCATACACTCTAAGGAATTGTAGCTGCAGTCAGGAGCACTGACCTAGTTCAATGCTTTAAGATTGGAGGTCTTGCTGAAAGAGTGCATGTGACTGAGCTGCCATTACTTGATCAATCAAGAGGCGAGTTCATGTATGGCCTTCAGCACAGGGTATAGCAGAGGAAGCCCATAATATTTGTTCTTAATACCACTATCATTAAGATCACCATGGAACAGTGGTTAAGAGTATAGACTCTGGAGCCAGACTGCCTTGGGTTTTAATCTAGTATGTACTACTTATTATAAAGTGTATTCTTGGGAAAATTATTTTACATTTCTCTGCCTCTATTTATCTGAAATATAGAGGTAATGACAGCACCAATTTTGTCAGATTTCTCTGAGAAGTAAACTAATACTTATGCTGGGCACCTGTAGGCACTCCATAAACATTAGCTAGTATCATTATGACAATCATCACTATCATCTCTGTTCCAGGATCTAGAGGTGACAGGAAGTCACTGGGTGGGGATACACTGAGTTCCAGCAGCAAGGATGGATATCTATGTAAGCAAACCCAGCCAAAGCCCATGCTTAGACTATGACACAAGGGGCTCAACACCTCATCTCCTTTTCCTTTGTTCCCATCCTACAGCAGACCCTCATTACTCCTGACCTGTGCTATTGCAAAATCCCCCAGACTGGTCTCCCCAAGTCAAACTCTTCCTTCTCAAATCAGTCATTGATATTACTTAGAATAAAGGAGAAAGCTTGATCTGCTATCTTATATCCTTCCTAAAGCCTGACACCTGTTGTACTAGATCACACACTGTGGAGATACTGAGTAAATGTTTCTTGAGACCACTGTGTGATTCCACTTCACAGGATGGGAAATAGTGCCAGTAATTAAAAAAAAGGGGGGTGGATACTAGCAATAGTAATAGTGGTGGCATATTAGTAGCAGTAGAGTCCACTGACACTTTGCTTTACTGGTTCCAAAGTACTTTCACATGCTCTAGAGGGTAGGCAACGCACATGACAGCCCCATTTTAAAGGGAAAGAAACTAAAGATTGATTACAGAGGTAACATGACTTGGCCAAGGTGAGATGTCATTACATAGTGAATACTGGGTCCCAAAGCCCCTGGGCTAGTTTTACATTGTCTCTTTTCAGTAACTAGAAAGTAGGGCCGTCTTACGTTTCCTAATGAATTATGTCCAGTGTGATTAGAATGTTAATGTTATCAGAGATTGACTGAGTACTTTCTAAGTGTCAAGAACTGTGTTGAGCATTCTACATGGATTATATAATTCAATTCTCTCAACAGCCAGATTTGCTTCTTTTTCAAATGAAGAAACGTGAGATTTGCAGGTATTAAGTCACCGGCCCGGGTAACTGGGCTATAGCAAGTCAACAGAGAAAGCTGCCAGCACCTGTGCTCTCAATTACAGCTCCTCCTGCCTCCTCATTCCATGGTTTCTTTGTATTTCTGACTGAGCCTCAAGCTGGTAACCTGAGGTCACCCTAGAGGATGATTTGAGCATTTCCCCACATCAGGTGTATCTGACACAAGAATTAGGTAATAACTTAGAAATGCACCTAAATTATGCTTTGTAGTTTTAAAATCGGCTTAACCAAATTCATCTTTTCCATACTCAGATATTCATTTCTGTTTTTTCAGCTGAGAATTCCCTAACTAAAAATATTAACTTCACTCCAAAAGGCATTTTGTAAGGAGTGATTTTGTTTTGTAAAGCTTTTTGTAAAGCTTTTGATTCCTAATTCTTATTTGGGGTTTGATATCAGAGCTACCATCTAGGGGTGACTGATATGTAAGCCAGTGATTTTGTCACAACAGCTACCTACTGCAACTGAACAAGGAACAGGGCACCACAGGAGGACAGAGAGAGAAATGACTTACTCTTCCTACAGGGGATGGGTGAGGGGGGCCATAAGGAAGTGAGGCTTCACCAAAGAGAACACATTTTAGCAGGACCATGGTATATGAACCATTCCTCAGGAGGAAAAGAAGGAAAAGCCATTCTAGGCCCAGGATAGAACATGTGTAAATGCTAAGACTGTAAAAAGGGTGTTGAGTTGAGAGGCCTGCAAGTATATAGGTGGATTGTAGGTGCTTTTGTGTAATGGCAGGTGAATCTGGAAGTAGAAATGAGTCAGATTTGAAGGAACTTTTGTGTCATGTTGAGGAGCTTGAAACTCACCCTGTAAGTGAGGGGGAGCTACTGAAGGGTATTAAGCAGGAAAGTGACAATTCAGTTTGATTGTTGAATGATCATTCTATGCAATAAATACAAAGATTGGACTTGGGATGGCCTAGAACTTAGGGCAAACAGGTCTACGAGGAGGTTATTGCACACAGGTCCCCATTAAAGCAACTGTCACATAGATGTTTTGAGCTCTCATAAGTAAAATTATCATCCACTGTTTCCCTTTCTGCTTTGACTACCAAGAAGTTCAAAGCCACATTTAATCTTCATTCACAGTAACTGTATTAGCCCTTTGAATCAGCCTATTTTGGTATACCTCCATTTCATGGTGTATTAATTTTCTATTGCTGCTATAACAGCTTACAACCTATTTAGAAGCTTAAAACAACATAAATTTATCTCACAGTTTCCATGTATCAGAAGTCTTCACAGTCTCAATGGGCTAAAATCAAGGTATTGCAGGGTTATGTTCCTCATTAGAGACTCTGGGGAATAAGCTACTTCCAAACTCTCAGAAATTTTTTGCTGTCAGCCAGGGGCTGTTCTCAACTTCTAGAACTTACCTGCATTCCTTGACTTGCAGTCGCCTTCCTCCATCTTCAAAGCCATCAACAGCTTCTCTGACCTCCCCTTCTGCCGCTTCTCTCTAACTGATCCTTCTACCCTCCTCCTCCGGTTTTAAGGGCTCACATGATCACATTGGGCCCACCTGGACAACCCAGGATCATCTCCCTATTTAAAGGTCACCTGATTAGAAACCTTAACTCCAGCCTCAGCATACTTAGTGTTTAATTAAATACCAGGTGATGGGAATCTTGGAGGGCCCATCATTAGAATGTGGCCCACCAAACATGGTTTTAACTTTCAGTTTCCATTTTAACAGTTTTAGTGACAGGCACCATGAATCCTTTTTAGAAAGAAATATATTTTTATTCTCCTTTATTATGTTTACTGTTTTGGACATAAAAGTAAATATTGTTACTGTAGAAAATTTGGAAAATGAAAATGGGAAAAAACAATTATAACCAGTTGTAATCACTCACATAGAGCTATGATTAGTATTTATATTTTTCTTTCAGTCATTTTCTCTGCATATATTCATAGAAGTTGAAGTTCAAACTGTATATGCATTATTATAATCTACTTCTTAAATTAATGTCAGGTTGAGAGCAATTTCTGGTATTTAATATTTATATAATTGCCACACAATATTACAGTGCATGAATGTACTGTACTTTACCCTATTTAAAACTGCATGGGATGTTGCAAATTTTTCATTATAAATAACATTGAATTACACATTTTTACATCATTGGCATTTTGGATTTCTTTCTGGATATATACCTAGGTGTTGAGTTGGGGTATTATGTCAGTTTTTTAAAAATATATTTCTTATATTCTAAAATGTATTTGCAAACTAGTAAGTTTTTAAAATATGAAGTCAGAAGAAGCATCTGGTTATGACTACAAGTGTCTTTCATTTAGAACTCTGTTGCAAATAGGCAAAAATATTTCTGCAGAGTTGTATTTTCCCAGAGTATGGTTCCCAATTCTGAATACATTGTAGCCTACTATAATAAACCTCAATATACAAAAATCAGTAAAGGGTGTGGTAGTCATTAGTGCTGCTCATCAAATATTTCCTGCTCTCTTTACAGGCATATCGTAAGAATGTACTTCTCTGCTTCCTTGGAGTTTGATGCAGCTGTGCTATTTGCTTTGGCCAAGGAAATGTAACTGAATGTGTGTGTGCTGCCAGTCAGTGAAAGCACAGGGGCCAGTATGTGATTAGTCATGCATTCTTTCCCTCTGCCTTCGAGACTGGCAATGTTTCAGAGTGTGGTTACTCTACCAGCTTAGATTCTGGAGTTAAAATGAAGCAGAGCAGATCCCCCAGGATAGACAGAGTGTGAATGAGAAATGAACCTTTCTTTTTTAAGTCACTTAAGATTTTAGGATTATTTGTTACACAGTATAATCTCTCCCATTTTGTGTAGATTGGATACAGATCCTAACCAATGGAAATTAGTACAGAGAAGTCGGCTCCTACCATAACAAAAATGTAGTATTGATAAAAAAAACTGTGGTGAGAATACTGTCCATGGCACTGGAAGAATGGTGACCCATGTTATGGAGGAGCAGAATATTTGATAAAATGTCATGTACTATAACTCTGAAGGCATACTATACATCTAATAATCGTGGAGAACTAGGGGAGCAAGTTGGAAAACAAAGTGTTAGTAACATGTTTTGGCTGCTATTGGCTCTATATGACAAAGTATTATAGTGTAGAGAAGCTGAAGAAAGAACTAATTGGTTTACAAGTCATAATAAAAAGGAAATAGAAAATTCTCAAATTCAGGGGCTTGTAGTGTTAGAAGAAATGATACTTTTCACACTTAAACAGTAAAATATGTAATTGAGAAATGGTTTTTGAGCAACAAGGCTGATTAAAACTCAGCCTTGCAGCTAACACTAAATTAAGGTTATGGCAACAGTGTTAAAAGCTAGTGTTGAAAGCTCTGAACAGATTCAAGATGTGTATTGGTTTCCTGTTGCTTCTGTAACAAATTACTACAAACTTGTTGGCTTTAAATAATGTATATTTACTCTTATAGTTCTGATAGTCTTAAATGGGTCTTTCTGGGCTAAAATCCAGGTGTTTCTGGAGGCTCTAGGGGGTAATACATTTTCTTGCCTTCTCCAGCTTCTAAAGGCTGCCCACACTTCTTGGCTTGTGGCTTCCTTCCATTCCCAAAGCCAGGAATGGCCCAATCTTTCTAATATTGCATCACTCTAACTCTGACACTGACTACTTCTGCTTCTAACTTCTGCTTTTAGGGACTCTTGTGATTACCTTGGGCCCACCTGGATAATTTAGGATTCCCTCCCTGTTTTAAGGTCAGCTGATTCACAAACTTAATCCATCTGTAACGTTAATTCCCCTTCACAACATAATATAGCATATTTGCAAGTCTAGGGATTAGGATGTGGACATCTTTCGGGGAACATTATTATACACACGGTAAGACCTAGAAAATGCTTTAAAATCACAAAATTGTTTAGGGAAAACAGATGAAAAGCATGGTTCTGGACATCTGATAGACACAAGATACCCATATTAAAATCAAGAGAGTAAGAGCAAGAGAGAAATAGAGGGAGGCATGGGAGTGAGGAAGCAAAGACACTCAACAAATACGAGTAATTATCTAGAAAGGAACTGTCATGCATTTTTGGTACATGAAGCTGACTGAAATCAAAGAGATAGAAATCCAGTGAAGTTTCTGAGTGAATTATATTGCCAAAAGAATCAGCCTGAACTAAAAGAAAATGTGATAGTTCATGGCTTACAATAATACTGAGGCTTCAATCATTATTGGATCAGATGTAAGGTAAGAAGTGTGCCTAACCCCCAAGGGAGGTGTATTCCCTGACACCCACTTCAAATGTGGCCAAGAAAGATCACAGAAAGGGAGACTCTCCCAGAGGTCAAAGACCATGTAAGTAATGAGCCAAGGAGCCCTTCTTGCTCCAGGAGATGAGGCCTTGATAACATTCACCAGGTGAGGATTCTGACTTGCAATAAACCAGTGATGTGTATGCCTCCCAATTGTACACCTTCCAAATAAGAGTGTTTATTGAAATTATCTAGGTGCCATTTTACCACCGTCTATTGGGTGTCGGGAGGTTGGTGAGTAAGGAGGTCGATGATTTGCCTTTTTAACTTACATGTCTCTGGATCATCAGGAGCCATGTCTGGACCCGGTGCCAATGTCTTGCTTCATTCTTGATATAAGATTACCAGAGATTCTAGACTTGATGCTTGATGTTATGACTGGATGGAATTTGGGTTGTCTCTCTTAGGGACCAGAAGGAAAGAGTGTATTTTACCTGTGGAAGAAGGAGAGAGGAGCAAAATTTTGATAACCAAAAGGCAGACTGTGATAGTCATTAGTGCTGCCCATTCTCCTTTCCTTCTACCCATACAGAAGACTATCTTAGCCCTTTTTCGTTGGGCAGGACAATGAGAGTAGGTCTGGACATTGGTCCAACATTTCCAAGTCAGAACACTTAAATGCTGGTGTGAGATGCTCCTGAGTTCTCTTCCCCCCTCACCCGCTGGAGTGATCCTAGAAGCATGTGTGAAGATGGAGCTTCCATCAGCTTTCCAGAGCTTCCTGACCAACCCACTTTGGAAAAATAGTATGAGGAATAAATACGCTTGTTATGACTGGGGAGTTATTTGTTACTGTAGCATAAACCTGCCTGTGCTGACTGATACAGAACACAAGGATTTTTCTTTTTTTTTTTTTTACTGTGTAAAGGTTTATCCTGAGCTTTCTTCAAATACCTCCTAAGATATTTTAATAAGAATACATGTACAGGCCTTCTATTTACACCTGATTTCAGGAATACACCTATTGGAGAAAGTAATCTACATCTTTGTTGCCTTCTTCACTTATGTAAATTTCAATAAATTTAAATAAATATTTAACAGTGAGATAGAGATAAAGAATTTGTAAGAAAATCAGATTCATTATATCTGGGGTAACCCTGCCCTTCATTGTATCAGTTAGGCAAGGATTTAACGAACATTGATTATTGGCTCAATTTCATTGTGAAAAGGGGGTTTAAGGCTTGCCTCTGTCAGTTAAGCACTTCTGAAGGCTGGGGTAGGAGAGATGGAAAACCAACCCCATCAAGCAGTTCCAGGGTTGGGTCACAAGGGTCAGCACTTAATTATGTTACATACAGAGAGAAAATCACAAATTACCCCAAATCACAGAAATTTAAGTCTATTAACAGACGCAACATGGTGAGGTTAAAGTCAAAAATAGGGAGAGAAGTTATAAAACTTAAGTAATTGGACAATTGCAGCTAAAAAATATGGAGCAGGTGTAGCAAAAAGATGAGAAGGTACAAGATTCTTGTCATGAACGGAGCTGGGGCAAGTGGCTTCTCTGTTATTAGGTGCTAAGCACCTGGTCCAGAAGTGGGCTGGTTCAGGTAATATATAGTTTCAGACACACAGTATCCAAGCTTGGAATGTCATTAAAATAACTATGCTACTCTCTAGTAAAACAGATAAATTTCTACAGTGATTGTTTCAGATTGTCAGCTAATATCCTGAAGACTTCTACGATTTCACTAGAAAAGACTGGTATTAATCTAAAATAAAAAATTAACCACAGAGAAACTGAAAGAAGTAGAGGATTGTCAAAAAGAGGAAGGGAAAAGGAGGAGGAAGAAGAAGAAGAGCAGGAGAAGAAAGGAGGAGAGATGGAAAAGGAAAAGAAATGAGTGTTAAAAAATACTAAATGAAAAGAAAAGCTTCATTAGTTCTGGAGCGTCTAAGGACCACAACAGGCTACTGGGAGAGTCCAGAGAAAGGATCCAAATAGGACTGAGGCAACCAGAAACATAAGAGAGCTTGGGTTTGCTGGTAATGCAGGCAGTGAGATCTGGCCTGGAATGGAATAACCGTATATACTTGCATCAGTGTATCCAGAGCAGAGAAAGCTCAGTAAGAAATATCTCCCAGCTGAGCCAGTACCCACCTTGTCTTTTGGCTCCTATTTTTTCACAGCCAAGAAAATCTCTGGATGCTGCCGAGCAGTCAAGCACCCCTTCCCATAGATGGGAGGAGGTTTATTACATTTGACACAAAAAGTAAACAAAGTGTTCTGAAGAAAACCTAAGAAAGTATGTTTAGTCCTTTCCAAAGGTGCCAAATCAATCTCCCCTTGAGAAAGCAAGGTAAAATTTAAAAAATAAAAAACAATTCATCTTCTGCTTACTTTGGGTAGGAATTTAAAAGAGTGCCTTGCTTTCCAACCAACATTTTGCCTCATCACTAAAGAGTACAGCAGTCTTAGGACTACACCTGAGGATTTATTTTAAAGCTGGCATAAAGCATTTCATTCCAAACCAATCCCATTTGAAATAAAATTCATTTGAGTTCAAAAACTGAAGAGATGCAAACACAAAGTTGGCATTCCTTTAACATTTTCAAAGATAATAAAAGTAACATAGCGACTGCTTTAACTTAAGTAAGACTGTCAAAATGTTGGTGATATTGCTTTCAGCTGTTTTCCAGGAGCATATCTCTTCTGAAATATTTTTCTCAGTTAATTTTTTCTGTTTAATAAAATATTTTAGCATTAAAAGCTCTCCAGTCATGCAGATGTGTTCTTAGGACCATAAAGCTAATATTAAACCTCTCCTGATGACTTAAATCTTCAAAACAGCAGCCACGTTTTGTCGTAATTGCATTCTCACTTGCCCTATGTTCATTTTTACTTGATTCGGCTTGTGCAGTGAAAGAACTGAAGTCAAAAGATGTGCCAAGTATGCTCTCTGGGAACTAGATTTATCACTATGAGCCTCAGTGTGACAGAGAAGAACAAACCTGACTCCATATTGGATCTGTTCTTTTAGCTCTAACCCTTGTGCTCTGTTACCTGTGCTTAGTCATGCTGGCTCTGCATCTTTGTAAAACAATGTTGCCTATAGCCTGAAATATACATGATAGCCCATTCTCAAGGCTCTGACCTTTAAGTGTATAACACTTTTCTATCCATACAGAGATAAAAGTTGCAGAACAAAAAACAATTGTCTTGTTGGAGGTTTATAGGAACGTTTTAACCAGACCTACTTACACAGCTGCAAGAACAAAGGATTCATGTACCAAGAAGTTTGCAAAGACCAGCCACTCCCCCTCCCCTTTTAGTATAAAAGAAGCCTAAATTTTAACTTGGGTAAGATGGTTCTTTGGGACACTAGTCCACCATCTCGATCTGCTATTTCTTGCCCCAACAACTCGTCTCTCGATTTATTGGCCTGTCATGTGGAGAGCAGTACAATCTTGGACTTGGTAACATCAGTTCTTCATCAGCAAAACAGGTATAATAATACCAGTTCTAGCCCCTTCACTCAGTTGTTTAGGAAACACGATGAATCTAGCAAATTCAAATGCTTCAAAAAGAGAAAAGTACAATGGAAATTTAAGGCATGTATTATAATTGGTGTTATTATGATTTCTCTTTTAAGGTATAATTTGTGTGACTGAAACTCCAATGCAAGGGCTCATAAAAGATCTATTGCATGTTCAGGCAAGTTTGTGTGTATCCGGGAAGCCTATGAGGAAGGCATTGCTGGGAGCTCAAGGCTGTCCAGAGAACTAAGACCTTTAAGACACTAAGAAACTCAATTATTCATAACCACTGAGGCAAGAGGGGGTGGCTGGTGATGAAAAAGCTAGTTTGGTGGCTTTCACCAAGGAGAAAGTAGGAAAAATTGCTCTAATCATCTATCAATGCTTCTCAGACTTCAATGTGCTACATATCACCTGAGAATCACATTAAAATACATATTCTGATTTGGCAGGACTGAGGCAGAGCCCGAGAATCTGCATTTCTAGCAAGCTCTCAGATGATGCCTATACCACTGCTCCATGAACTACCTTTTGAGTGGTTGAAGATCTATTCTAGACTATTCCTAAAGGAAATTTTCACCAGGATCCTAGGGAATCTAGAAGATTAAAATTTTCACTAGTCATTTTAAGGAACTGAGAGCCCAATTTATGGATACACTTCTGCAACATGTTAGAGTGGGTGGGGCATTCTCCACCATAGCACAGGAACAGGGGATTCTGGAGGAGAAGAAATGGTTGACTTGCTAATTCCAGAAAGAGCTGACATTGCTTGACTCCTGATATCAAGCCAGGTGATGACAAGTGGGAATTGCTTATATTGTCACGGCAAACTATTACTATTCTGTAACACTGAAGCAGCGGACTGTCATGGCCAGTCAAGAGCAAGTGAGACTTTCCAGTGATACCCTGAGGATGGTCATGAAGAGGCATCAGCTGAGGTTCCAATGATACTGGTGAAGGGCAATGAGTAAGAACGTTTCTTGGTATTATTGTGAGCCTGGTGGTCTCAGGCTGATGTCATTTGGGGAAATGTGGGTTATGTGATCATCTACATTTTATTGTTGTTACAATCATCCTTAGAATCAACATCCTTATTTTAAGAGAATGATATCCCTGAGATGGTCATTGGAAATAAAGCATTCCCCAAGCCAGTCCACTTCTGTGGGCAGGTGCACTTTCTCCTGTTTCTTTAGTGTGGGTGAAGCCAGAGAATTAAGTGGGGCACAATTTTTAAATATAAAAATCTTACCTAAGTAGGAAAAACAATGTCCAGCAAGTAGAATATTCAAACAGATGAATGTGATATAGAATTTCAGCATTCTCATAGCAAGAAACAGTTGAGAGAGGGTGAAGGAGAGAGGAGAGAGAAGAGAGAGAGGGAAATAGTGTGAGGGAGGGAGGGAGGGGGAGAGGAAGAGAGAGAGAGAGACAGAGAGAGAGACACAGAGACACAGAGACAGAGGGAAAGAGGTGAAGAATTCAGATGATGAAAAAATCTAAAACAGTAAGCCATGAGAAGTTATCAACCTAGGTGCTTTCCTGTCACATACTTCACCTTCCCAAATGGAATATTCTGTCCTAAAGAAAATGTTCTCTTTTCTGTTTCTTTGTAACCATACATTATATCCAAGTGGCTTTCTACCATGGTGTCTCAATACACCAAATTGCTAGATCAGTGAAAAAAAAAAGTGGAGTTATATCTTTTTCACAGGAAATTATGCATAAATCTATCTAATCAGTTTGATAGTAAATTTTGCTAATGAATGTGTCCTACACTGAGCATTATTTATTCCTTTAACCAATATTTATTGACTTCTATGTATCCAGCACTGTGCTAGGCATGGGAGTTGCAGGAGTGGACATTAAAGACATTTGCCTGACATCATGAAGATTACAATACAGCAGATATGGGGGGAAAAAAGAAAATAAATAATAACATTATATATGCTATTATGGAAAAAAATAAAGGACCTGAGATAGTAGCAGAATGATGGCTTTTAGGCATGGTGGTCAGAAAAGTTCTCTCTGAGGAGGTAATGGTGACAGAGGACAGGCTAGAGAAGGAGAACAAGGAAACTTTTCTAAGAAAACAGAAGATATTTGTAGAAGCTTCAGGCAGGAGATTGGTATGTTCAAAGAAACCCAAAGCAAAGCCAATGTGGTTAGAGATACCCAGTAATATAAGCCAAGGGTATCACAATAAAGGATATGAGGGTTTATTCATTTGCTCTTTAAGGCACTGAATACTTATTTACCACCTAGTCCATCAAATACTCTGTTAGAACAAGACAAACAAGCCTCTATGCAGCTCATGTGCAAGTGGGGGAGATAACCACTCATGATGTGTCATTATAAGTTGATATGGAAGAAGTACTAGAAGCCATTGGAATGTACAGGGAGTGGGGGAAGTGTTTTCCAAGATACTTCTTTTAATATAATTATCCTCATAGTATACAATTATCTTGTGGAAAAACCAGTTATTTTAACTTAAAACAATATATACATTGAAATATTAGATATTTCAAATCATTCAAAAGGTTGAAATTATGCTCCTTACTTCCAATATTTCTACTCCAACTGGGAATATGTGTGAAAAGTTTAAAGGAAAGTTAAGATATACTGACCGATTCTTAAATTTTACTCAGCATGAGACCTAGAAATGTCAGCCATTATTTTTAATTCCTCTGTCATTTCACGACTGACCCATTCATTGCACAGTTTACATTTTATGTGCAAATTATCCCATGTGTAACAACAGATTATAAGCCTATCAAGGGCAAGGATTCAGGATTCTCACCTTCCAAATGACTCAAGACAATGTTTTGAATAAATTAAGGTCCAGATAATTTGATTCATTCAGATTTATAAAATATTTCAAAATATCTCCAAGGTCCTGATAGATCATAACGTGTGATTAACTTGAAAGAACTTTCACTACTTTCTTTTCAAGTTAGGGATTCAGACCCCGGCTATGTTTCAGAGAGAAAGTGACTGCCTAACCACCCACCCTCTGCCTGAGCCTATGGAGGAATGAAAGCCAAACAGTGAAGCTTCCTCCACCAGAAAATCTAATACTAAATCACGCTTCTTTCCATCACCAATGACTTCAGTCATTTTATTCATGCTAATGCAATTAAGTAGAGGCTCTTCAACACCACTTGGCACATAAATTATATGATTCCTGTTACAAATCAAATCCATATATGGAGAATGTTTTTGGGCAAACCTATTTTGAGGACACATTTTGATTGTTAATAATTTTATCAAACAATTTTACCCTTGTATCTGAAGATTTTTTAAGGAATCTAAGTCCAAGGATGATTTTTGTTTTCCTCTAAACTTTAGTCAGAGTAATTCATACATACATGAAGGCAGGAATATTCCTGTATTATTACAAGCAGCATGAACACTCAGTTTGGACTTTGACTGGTCTGAATAAGATAAATAATATGCTTCATCTTTCGAACTTATATTTTTACTAAATACTGTAACTTTTTGCTCAAGCAATTGCATCTTAAAATTTCCATGTAGTCACAGGCAAACTCCTCAGCAAGGTTAAAAGGTCTTACATTTTACAAGAAATTTATTTTTTAAAAGTAAGAAATGTGCATGCAAACTGCGGACACTATATATTGACTCTGCTTTTTAGGACATCAAGCAAAGTGAACAACTTTTGGCAAGTATTCTGGCATTTTGATACTACTCATTTGAATTTTGCCATGTTTAACATAGGTCCTAAGACTCCCACAATTCCATAATTGCTGCAGAAACCAAGACTATGGGAAATCAAAGGGCTGTATGATGGTTGTCCTCTCCCCGCCACCTCCCCAGCCATTTGAGTTTGCAAAGGCTATTCTTATGCTCAGGGCTAGCAAGTTTAATTTGTCAACTAAGGCAGTCTCAGGTCAGTAGTCATGCTCCAATTGGAGAAGCAATCACTCTGGAACTGTCCTAGCTGAGCAGATAGCTCATGTTCCAAAAAGAACTTCAATATTAACACCTTAGCTCCAGCCCTGGAGTCATCTGCAAAAACTTCCTTGGTCCCCCTTCATTCACTCAATAATTATTTACTGAGCATCTATGATGTGCCAAAGAGTGTATATAGAACACACAGATGAAAACTGATGACCCCTTCTCCCAAGAGGCATGTACTCCAATGGAAAACGATGGTCTATTAATTAATTATTTCATCAATTCAACAAATATTGATTAAGCACTTATTATTTACCAGGCTTGATTCTAGACCCTGAAAACACAGCAGTGAATAAGATTGTCAACGCCTCTGTCTCAGGAAGTTTACTTGTTAATCAAGGTGGACATAGATGGTAAACAAATAAATGAAGTACAAACTCAGATATAGAAAAGTGCCATGAGGAAAATAAGAAAGAATGATGTGATGGTGAATGTGGATGGCGTTGCCACTTTAGATTTTAAAAGGGAAGACATCTCTGAATCAGTGATAACTGAGCTGATACCTACTGAAAATGAAGTCAGTCTAAAATCCTAGGGTAGCGAGTTCTTGAAAGCAGGTGGACAAAAGAGGGTAGAGTGAAAGAGGAGAAGATATCAATGGGGAGAAACAACATATACAATGAAATGAATATGTAAAATAACAAGACATGTTCTGGGAACCACCAGTGGGTATTGCAAGCCAACAATTAAATGTTGAGCTTTGAGTACCAGGCAAAGAGTTTAGATGGTAGGTGACGGGGAGCCCCTGACTCAAGGGATTTTATGATGGTCCTCTTTCATGCCTTGTCAGCCTGTTCCCTAGTTTTCTGAGATGGCTATAGGTAGATTGACCATATACACATTTCAATTCTTCATGCTAACCCCCCATATACTTTATTCCCTACTATCATATCACACACATATTTTCAAATTAGCACTTTTGCACTAAATTGTAACTATCTGCTTCTGTATTTATTTTCTTCATTTATTTCCTTGAGGTTAGGGACAATGACAATTTAATTCTGCATCCCCAATATCTGGCACAGCATTAAGCACATAATATAAGCTCAGCAAATATTTAATGGGAGGGGGATAGAAGAATGGGTGGGTGGCTCAAAGTTCATAAAATCTTTCAATTAGTCTCCAGGGAGGAAATCAAGATTTTAGCACTATAGCATGGGCAAATAGTATTAAGATGGC
Organism: Grampus griseus; assembly: GCF_964374135.1. Taxonomy (NCBI): domain Eukaryota; kingdom Metazoa; phylum Chordata; class Mammalia; order Artiodactyla; family Delphinidae; genus Grampus; species Grampus griseus. The sequence continues at coordinate 71,352,571 of NC_139000.1, read as the reverse complement.
TCTGATATTATACTGAGAGTTTCCAATGTTTTCTAAGTCCACAGGTTTAGGATTAATTGCTCAGCCCCACCCAGCATTGTGATATTGCCCACGTTCAAAGCTTCCTCACTAGCTTTTTTTTTTTTTAAACATCTTTATTGGAGTATAATTGCTTTACAGTGGTGCGTTAGTTTCTGCTTTATAACAAAGTGAATCAGCTATACATATACATACATCCCCATATCTCCTCCCTCTTGCGTCTCCCTCCCTCCTCACTAGCTTTTGACTAATCTCACTGTTGGTTTTCTCTTGGCTGACCATCAGCTCCCTCTAGAGGAAAGTCTGGAGTCAATACTTAGCCCTACTCATCTTCCTCATGCCTGTTTTCATCTATTTACAGAGACTGAGCAGAGCATCTCTAGCAACCATTCAATGACTGGTTAGATTCCATGTACCATTCTTCAGGAGAGATAAATTCTCAATCTGTAACACATCAGTGTGTTACACACAGACTACTAGTCATTTCTCAGAGTGCCCCCTTCCGTAGATTACCCAGATATGAGAGAGATGGGGAGAGGGGGAGGGAGAGGACAGAGACAAACAAGGATGGAGGAAGGGAGGGAAGGATGGATATATGGATAGAGGGAAGAACAAAGAGATCATGTTTTCTTATTCAGAAGACATATTTTTGTTCATATGGTCACATGTTCATATTTAGAAATCACTGCATATGACACAGTGTTATATAACCCATATGCAGCAAGGTTCCCAGATCACAGGCCTCAGGAATAAACCCATAGCAAACTGTGGATATGCCATGTTGGCTACATCTGGACAGACCAGCAGGGCAGCAAAGACGGCACAATGAACTTCAGAGAAGAGGCAATACTTGAAGAAGTGGACAACATTTCCTGAAGTTCAGACTCCAAATTAGTATTGAGTAATGGCTATTTTTTATCTCTGGATGGAACTGGATAGAGGAGTTCTAGATAGGAAAGAAATATACTCTCAGAGAGAGATAATTGGGTACCAATCTATTTGTGGAATATTAGTTGGAGGTTGAAAGGAAGGAAAGATTTGGTGTGCGACCCTGAGCAGTATTTAACAAAACTGTCTTTCTGTGTAGCCTCCAGGGACTTGTGATGGGTTCCCAGGGAAATAAAAGAGTGAATGAGATGGAAAAACTGCACAATATGGGCAACTTAGAAATATGAGAGGTCACGCCATTCTGCTTTTAGTTTAATAGCCTAGTTTAAAGTAAAAGAAAAGAAAAATGTCTGCTTATCAGGTAAAAAATGATATGACGATAAGAGAGGCAGGTTAAGAGGTGTTCAAAAAAAGTTAATTTCCTTCCTCCCTCCGTCCTTGTCTCATTGCCATCTGGAGGCTAGAGTAACCACACACACACACACACACACACACACACACACACACACACACACACACACACACACACACACACACACACACACACACACACACACACACACACACACACACACACACACCTTCAGAAATAAGACCCTGAGGTGAACAACTACTGCATCTTTGGCCTCATAGAAGCAAACTTGACCAGTGATAATCTCTCCTCAATTGCTTCTCTTAAATAAAGTTTATATTGACCAACAGAATATATGAATGAAAGAATGAATATAACAACGATTTAGTAAATTTCTATTTAAATCTGTACTTGATATTCTAAGACATCTTACTTATTTAATCCTTATCACACTTATAAAAAAGGAATTCTTATCTTCTTTTAGAGATGTGGAAACTGAAGCTTATAAAAGTAAGTGGCTTGCCTAAGATCCCAACAGAGGAACTACAGAGTTGAGATTTAAACCCAGACGATTTGATCTTAAGTCCACCTCCTTTTCCTTTATAACAAAGCTTCAAAGTACAGCTGTTTTCACTCAGCACAGCATCAAGTCTAGTCATTAAACACAAAGTTAGCTGCAAGAGTTATCAGGCATTGTTGGATAGCTAATCTAAGATCCATTCCCAAACATGTCTCAGAATATTTGAAGCCAGGAATGGCCATATGCCTGAATTCTACCCAGTGATTTGTAAGTGGAAGTTTGCTGGGGTAATCTGGAAAACTTTGCTTTATGATAAAAGAAGCTTACTTCTCCAGCAGTACATCTGCCCCTCTACATCCTGCATGAATATAGGCATGAGGCCTGGAGCAACAATAACCATCCAATGACTATCAGGAAAAGGTAAAGAAAAATGCAGAGACGCTGCCTCTGACACTGAGCTGCTCAAACAACAAAGAGTAGCCACCTACATCCTGAGTCCCTGCTATGTGAGAAAAGCAAACTATTTGTTTAAGGAACTGTTAATTGTTATCCTTGTAATTACAGGTTAAAAAAACAATGGATACAGAAGAATGTCTAAAACAATGTCTCTAAAGTATCCAGATTAGTGAGATGACAGAGAAAAACAACTTTAATCTTATTATAATAAACATCTATCCTTGCATAAAAAGCATATTTCCAAAGTCATAATTTCCTGCTCTTAAAAAGATCAAATATCATCCATGTTTAGTTGATCCTAAACTCTGAGTGACAAAGAAAATTTTTATGAAAATTGATTTATTAAGATAAAGACATTTACCCTGATTTTTCTAAACAGCATCTAGCACATGGGTGATGCTCAATAAAGACTGAGAGCTAAAAGCTACATATCTTATTAGCAACATTTCTCAGTACTATGATTTGGAAAAAGTTTTTTCTTTCACAAATCAATATGATGAAGAATCAGGCAGCAGGTGGAGGATGTAAAAATGAATCATTTTTCAATAACTTCTTTTAGTGTGGAAGGTTTCACATGTCTAGACATATTTTGCTATTGAACACCACACTGATATTTAAGGGGTTGTTTTTCCCTATTGCACACAAAATTACCCTAATTACAGCAAAGCATTTTGCTCACATGCTGTCAATCCCAGGCAAAGAGTGAAGTCCATCTGTGTCCTTCTCTGTAGCTCCAGCCAGTACATCCAGCATGCCACCTCAGTCATTAGGTATGGGATGAGCAATACGATGTCTTCTCTATGGTTTGAAGATAAACATCAAATTTCTTTTATTTTTCGAATTGAGTGGAAACATTACAAATTTCCCACATGGCATTTTATTAAAAGTTTCACCTATTGCTTAGTAATAAAAATGTAAAAAATAACAAGTAACAAAATTTTGACTTAAAAATTAATATTTAGTGAGACAAGAATTTGAAGGCACTTTCATGTTCATGGTTTCTTTATCATTCTCAGGTAATTGGGTGTCAATGACTTGCAGACTTACATCCATGTCATGTTTGAAAAATTTTCAGAAAAGATAAACCCAGCAGGATGAGAAAGCCCAGATACATAATCATATTGGGGATGCACCTGGAGCTGAGGAGACAAGGGAAGAAAGAACAAAGGACTAGAAGAACTACTTGGCTTGGATGACAAGAGTCACCTGGGTAGGACAATTGTAATTGCTCAGATCAAATGATTCTGAAAATGATTTCAAGTATGTTTGATACAGCTCATGAGATGTTCCCCAATACATAAGCTCACCATTCTGATATATGTGAAAAGATAATCTTCATTAGCAAAAAGGAAGAAATCAGATTTCAAAGTTTCCAACAGGTCACAACATTGCTATTGAACACCCACTGTCATCACCTCACTTTTCTCCATCACACTTCATTAACCCTTGATCCATGTTTGCAATTACTTCAAATAAGGATAGAATTCTATTCTGGGTTGTTTGTGGGTGAATAGGTTGCTTGCCTTTTCTCTCATGCCTAGTGGGATTAGGCAATTTGATATTTTGACTTGTCCAAGCAGTATTTGATGCTAGTCTGCTCTTTCCCTAACCAAATCACTGCTACCTCTCATTTGAGGCAATGTATTCCAACGACTCATTGCCAAAATGGTAGTGATTTCACTGGTGCAGACCATTGACATGCAGGCTGGGCTGTGCTGGCTTTCCTGCAGAAAAGATTTTCTGGAATAATAGAAAGTGTTTGGGACTTGGTATTATCATATGCCTTGGGTTTAAACCCTAACTCTGAAACTTACCAGGTGTATGAATACAGGGGAAGTACTTCACCTCTTTGAACCTCCCTCTCCCATTTATAACTGGGATCTTGATCCCTAACTCACAGGACTATTAAAAGGTTGAACGAGACGGTTTGTTGCAGAGACTTAGAGTAGTTTTAAAATAAACTTTTACTGAATCTGAGCTGTTTCGCTTTCCAGTAACACTGAAACAAACATCAGGAACCCAGTAACTTCCTAGCATCCAGAGACGTAAATGTACCATGCATGAGAATACAGATGCTTTTATGTGTATATATGCACTGTTACAAAAAACAAATGCCACATATCCACCTAATAGGACTGGAATGACTGACAGATAGCATCGACCTTCTCCCAGGAAATCACAGATTTTCAAAACAAGCACTTTTTAAAATTACATAAGTATACAGCATGAATCAGAAAAGCATGAGGCTGTGGTTGCTTGTTTTATCAATGGTTCATTTTCCATAGCTTCCATCTTCCTTTTATTGCTCGGCCAGCTATTTCCCTCCATAGAAGATGAAGGCTATTGGGATGTTTGTTATAACTGTGTGCTTAAGGTTCTTTGGCAGATCACATGCTTTACTTAATTAAATAATGTTCCAATTAATTGATTTGTTTGTAGACATTCTTAATTTAGTAAACGCTGAGCAGAATGCTAAAAATACCATTATATTTCTGACAGAGGCACCACTAAAGTCTGATAATTGATAGCTTTGCTGTTTTCTCTGATGGCCTGAAAAGCTTTTAAAGCTAAATTCTGTAATCATGTTCATCTTTGGAAATTAGTTTCGTGAAACCACACATTTAGTTCTTGCTGAGAAATCTCATTTTAGTCATTTTAACATAATTTATAATGCATAAACTAAATTAGCTTTTGTAGCTAAGCCAGCACATTTTTCTTTAATTTTTATCTCATCCTAATATATTTTTGACCTTGAAAACTGTAATGTCTGTTGGATATTGAAGCCTCTGAACAAAGAAAATCATTTCCATTCCATCACTATGGTTACACTTTCTTCGTTCTCCAGCACTGAACAGTGCTGAAAGTGTTGAATCTGGATTCCTCAGGAGGGCAAGGGGAACTTCATGTAATATCATTTAGTTCTGATTAAATAAACACATATACATAATGGAACCCAGGAAAGTAGAAAATTATTTCACTCTGTTTACATTGCATATGATATGACTTATGGTAAGGGGCAATATATCACCCAATGTTATTTTCTTCAGGTTCTGTTGTGTGTGGTTTTTCCCCAGGCAGTCACACATACATATTCGTCATAGAAAACACAGCCAAAATGCCAGGCAGCTCCTAACACCTCCAGTACTCCTGAAGTCAAAGCATTTTCAACCCTTTCTAAAAACAGAGAACTTCAAGTGTGAATCATACAGTTCCCTGTCTACGAGAGATGTGTTTCACATGGCTTGTGACCTCTCCCACCATCCTAAAATGGCTCTGGCTGCCCTACAAAAGCAAGATAAGGAATTGGTCATTCAAATAAACGTTATACCTGCTGCCTCTGATAGAAAAAATATACTCTCTTTACAATATACTCTTTTGAATTTCTTTTATTACATAGCTGGTTCGCCATGTCAACTACAAAAGGTTTTCTGTATTTTCTTCTCCTTAGTAGTTCATGTGTCAAAGGTATCTTGAAGAAAACTGTTGGCAATAGTCAAGGTCTTCAAGTGGCCATAACATTTAAAAGAGTATATCCAATCAGTAGCGTGGCAAATTATATCCATATAAATGCAAATGGAATGTCTCATTTCTAAAATTCATATGCACACAGATTTCTAGCTACCTTGATTGGGTTGTGCAAAAGCAATGAAGAACTATTAATTTCAGCAACAAATGATAAAAAAAAAAAGTGAGGTGAGGGGAGGAAACACTTGACAATATGCAGAGGCTCAGTGTAGGAGAGAAATCTGCATCTTCAATAGCCTTCAGGTACAGGGACCACCATAATCATCTCTGTGGCCTGCCATAGGGCTTGCCCATAGTGAATAGGCATTAAATGTTTGTGGTATGGAAGGATAGGTGGATGATACAAAGGGCTGTTTTATAAGACTTAAAGAATCTTTGATGGTGGGATACAACACACTGACACGTGGATAGAATAGGTGAAAGGCAGAACCCTATATAACTTACGGTTCCAAATGAGAGAAGGCTGTCAGACAAGGTCATAGAGGGGGTGTCACCCAGGACAGGATAACAGCAAGCTGAAGCTAGAGAGGGCAGCTTGTGTATGGCAAATGCCATGTGGTTAGCTAGCTTTCCTGGACTCCCTGTGGATTGGCTAATTTAAATGATTCTGTGGACTCCAGGGCATAGGGGTTAATGATCTGATACCTGGCCTCTGGGTAATTAGGGCTGGTGCATAGTGGCCTAGTGGCCCACAGTGTAAGAACCCGATAAGGAAAGCTGATTAATCAGCTGCTCAAGGAGGGGGACTGACTCACCGGTAGCCGGGATCTCAAAACTGGATCAAGATAGGATTTTTCTTTTTAAACTCTGTTATGTTCACCTGCCCTTAGAAGGAGAGAACTCATTCGAAATTCAGGAAAGAATTCTGTGATATTTAAAAGCAACTAAAAGAAATCCATATTGGAAAAGAAGAAGTAAAATTGTCCCTGTTTGCAGAGGACATGATACTATACACAGAAAATCCTAAAGATGCTACCAGAAAACTACTAGAACTCATCAATGAATTCAGTAAAGTTGCAGGATATAAAGTTAATACATAGAAATCTCTACAACTGTGCCTTTATTTCTGTTTTGTAAATAAGTTCATTTGTAACATTTTTTAAAGATTCCATATATAAGAGATACCATATGATATTTGTCTTTATGTGTCTGATTTACTTCACTCAGTATGACAATCTCTAGGTCCATCCATGTTGCTTCAAATAGCATTATTTCATTCTTTTTCATGGCTAAGTAATATTATATTATATATACATACCACATCTTCTTTAACCATTTGTCTGTCAATGGACATTTACATTGCTTCCATGTCTTGGCTATTGTAAACAGTGCTGCAATGAACATTGGGGTACATGTATCTTTTCAAATTGTGGTTTTCTCTGGGTATATGCCCAGGAGTTGGATTGCTGGATCATGTGGTAGCTCTATTTTTAGTTTTTAAAGGAATCTCCATACTGTTCTCCACAGAAATAGAGTCACAGATGTAGAAAAAAGTCTTATGGTTAACAGGGAGGAAAGGGGGAGGAGGGATAAGTTGGAAGATTGGGACTGACATATACACACTACTATATATAAAATAGATAACTAATGAGGACCTGCTATATAGCACAGGGAACTCTACTCAATACTTTAATGACCTATATGGGAAAAGAATCTAAAAAATAGTGGATATATGTATATGTATAACTAATTCACTTTGCTGTACAGCAGAAACTAACACAACATTGTAAATCAACTATACTCCAATAAAAATTTAAAAAAAGAAACCTCTTGTATTTCTATGCACTAACAGTGAAAGATCAGAAAGAGAAATTAAGGAAACAATCCCATTTACCATCACATTAAAAAGAATAAAATACCTAGGAATAAACTTAATTAAGGAGACAAAAGGCCTATACTCTGAAAATTATAAGATGTTGATGAAAGAAATCAAAGATTACACAAACAGATGGAAAGATATACCATGTTCTTGGATTGGAAGAATCAATATTGTCAAAATGACTCTACTATCCAAGGAGATCTACAGATTCAATGCAATCCCTATAAAATTACCAATGGCATTTTTCACAGAAGTAGAACAAAAATTTTAAAAGTTGTATTGCAATGCAAAAGACCACAAATAGCCAAAGCAATCCTGAGAAAGAAAAACAGAGCTGGAGGGATCAGGCTCCCTGACTTCATACTATACAACAAAGCTACAGTAATCAAAACTGTATGGTACTGGCACAAAAGCAGAAATATAGATCAATGGAACAGGATAGAAAGTCCATATATAAACCCACACACCTACAGTCTATTAATCTACAATAAAGGAGGCAAGAATATAAAGTGGAGAAAATAAGTGGTGCTGGGAAAACTGGACAGCTACATGCAAAAGAATGAAGTTAGAACATTCTCTAACACCATATGCAAAAATAAACTCAAAATGTATTAAAGACCTAAATATAAGACTGGGTACTATAAAACTCTTAGTGGAAAATGTAGGCAGAACATTTTTTGACATAAATTGCAGCAATATCTTTTTGGATCCACCTCCTAGAGTAACAAAAATAAAAAACAAACAAACAAATGGGAACTAATTAAACTTAAAAGCTTTTGTACAGCAAAGGAAACCATAAACAAAGCAAAAAGGCAACCTTCACAATGGGAGAAAATATTTGCAAATGAAGTGACTGACAAGGGATTAATCTCCAAAACATACAAATAGCTCATGCAGCTCAATATTAAAAAAACAAACAACCCAATCAAAAAGTGGGCAGAAGACCTAAATAGACATTTCTCCAAAGAAGACATACAGATGGCCAAGAGGCACATGAAAAGCTGCTCAACATCACTAATTATTAGAGAAATGCAAATCAAAACTACAATGAGGTATCGCCTCACACTAGTCAGAATGGACATCATAAAAAAGTCTACAAACAATAAATGCTGGAGAGGGTGTGGAGAAAAGGGAACCCTCCTACACTGTTGGTGGGAATGTAAATTGGTACAACCACTATGGAGAACAGTATGAAGGTTCCTTAAAATACTAAAAATAGAGCTACCACATGATCCAGCAATCCCACTCCTGGGCATGTACCGAGAGAAAACCATAATTCAAAAGATACATGCACTCCAATGTTCAATGCAGCACTATTCACAATAGCCAAGACATGGAAGCAACCTAAATGTACATCAACAGAGGAATGGATAAAGAAGATGTGGTACATATATACAATGGAACATTACTCAGCCATATAAACGAATGAAATAATGCCATTTGCAGCAACATGGACCTAGAGATTGTCACACTGAGTGAAGTAAGTCAGATAGAGAAAGACAAATATCATATGATAACACTTATATGTGGAATCTAAAGAAAAAGGGTACAAATGAACTTATTTACAAAGCAGAAACAGACTCACAGACTTTGGAAGCAAACTTATGGTTACCAAAGGGGAAAGGTGGCAAGCAGGGATATATTAGGCGTTTGGGATTAACATATACTCACTACAACATGTAAAATAGGTAATCAACAAGGACTGTTCCCTACGGTATAGCACAGGGAACTCTACTCAGTATTCTCTAATAACCCATATGGGAAAAGAATATGAAATAGAATAGATATATGTATATGTAAAACTGAATCACTTTGCTGTACAGCTGAAACTAACACAACATTATAAATCAACTTTACTCCTATAGAAAACAAAAATTAAATTAAAAAAATAAAAATAAAATCCACTAAAATGTCAATGAAGTGTGACAGGGCATGTTTACCAAAAGGTAACCTGATCCTTACTCATGCTAACTATAAACATAATTCCAAAATAATTTATTTGAAGTCTTTTGGCAGGATGATCAAGTTTTCATAACTTAGTTTTGGTGAGCAAAAGACCCCAAAAGGCAGCTCACAAATGCTTTCCATATTTTTAATAGCCTCAAATGTTTTCCCATAATCTTTTGGGTCAATTCTGCACATGGGCTGGAACGTGTATATATTTAAAGCAAATGTAGCTGGAAATGTCCAAGTTCCGGAGAGACTGCCATCATATAGCATGATGCACCAGAGGCAGAATTCAAAAGCCTGCTGTGGCAGGCAGAATAATAGTCACCCAGAGATGTCCCTGCTCAAATCCTCATGGCAAAGGGGAAATCAAGGTTGCAGCTAGAATTAAGGTTGACAATCAACTTAATTTTAAAATAGAGATGTTTATCCAGGTGGGCCCAGTGTAGTCACAAGGGTTCTTAAAAAGAAGAGGGAAGGAGAAGGGGAGGTCAAAGTGATGAGATGTGAGGGCTCAACCTCCATTGTTGGCTTTGAAGAAGGACGGAGGGGGCCATGGCTTAAGGAGTGTGTGCAGATTCTAGAGGCTGAAAAGGCAAGGGAATGGGTTTTCCCCTTGAGCTTCCAGAATGAAGCACTGCCCTGTAGACATCTTGATTTTAACCCAGTGAGACTCATGTTGGACTTTTGACCTACAGAACTATAAGATAATAAATTTGTGGTTTTAGAAGCCACTGCATTTGTGATAATTTGTTACAGCAGCAAATAGGAAACTAATGACCATCCAAACTCCCAAAGCATAAAACCACCACTTCGTTTTTTCCAGATTTTCTTCATGCCAAATTTTGTTTACCAAAGAAGCAAAATCTCAATGATTCGTCCAGGGACAGCTGATTTTTGCTTCTGTTGAAATATTTGCATGTTTCATATATCCAGCTGTCCCTCAGTATCCATGGGAAATGGGTTCCAAGACCACCTGAAAATACCAAAATTCACAGATGCTCAAGTCCCTTATATAAAATGGCATAGTATTTGCATATAACCTATTCACATCCTCCTATACTTTAAATCATCTCTAGATTACTTATAATACCTAATACAATGTAAATACTATATAAATAGTTGCCAGCATGTGGAAAATTCAAGTTTTGCTTTTTGGAACTTTCTGGATTTTTTTTTTTTCCGAGTATTTTTGATCCAAGTTTGGTTGAATCCCAGGTGTGAAATCTGTAGATACGGACACGTAGGGCCAAATGTAATTCATGACAACCTTGTTCTGAAAGCATTTCTGTTCATGTACCATCCTTTATTCTCAATATTAACTCTCTTTCAATATTTATATTTAAAAATAAAACCTAATCTATTTTGATTTTTTAAAAAGTGACACTGGAACAGAAGAAACTTGTTTCTCAGACCACAGTAATTGACTTTGAGGACTTCAACTCTAATGCCATATAATATTCGAGGAAGAGAGCCATGTGTTCTGTATGTTAAAGTACAGGAATACCTCATTTTATTGTGCTTCACAAATATTGCACTTTTTTTTCACAAATTGAAGGTCTGTGGCAACCCTGCATTGAACAAATCTATTGCTGTCACTTTTCCAACAGCATTTGCTCACTTCTTGTCTCTGTGTCACGCATTGGTAATTCTTGCAGTATTTCAAACCCTCCACTAGCCAAAAGATTACAACTACAGAAAGTTCAGTGATGGTTAGCATTTTTCAGAAATAAAGTACTTTTAAATTAAGGTATATACATTTTTTAGAAATAAATGCTATTGCACACTTCATAGACTACAGTATAGTGGAAACATAACTTTTACATGCACTGGGAAACCACAAACATTTCTGTGAGTCACTTTATTGCAATATTCACTTTATTGCAGTGGTCTGAACTGACTGCAATAGCTTTGAGGTATGCCTGTAATAATTAATTATTTTACTTTCCTTCTTTGTATTCATTCTTGTACACTCAAAAGAATACACCTAAAACTAAACCCCTCAAAAGTGGAGGATACCAGAATTTACAATGTGTTTTGAATGGAACACATTGAATAGTAAAGCAGAAGTGGTTTCAAGGTCAGGGTTAAAGAGTTAATGGGACATAACAGTGGCTAGAAATATGCAAGGTGGCTATGTTGTCATAGCATGAATCCTTCATGGGCAGGCATTTCTCTAAACTGGTTACCAGGTTTATGGGTAAATATCAAGAAGTGCATAATCTAGAGAGCAGATCACTGAGCGGAGAGTGAGATCCAACTGCACGTCGATGCCAGCTTCACTCCTGAGTAACCATGGGCAGTTTTCAAGTAACCTCCCTCTGTTTCTGTGTGACCTTCCTCTGTTTCTACAGCTAAATCAAAATGCTTCTATACCTTGCAGGGATACTCTAGTTCCTTTACTTTCCACTTGTTTCCCATAATGGAGTTTTGACTCTTTGATCTGTCTCTCCTGCTTTTTTCCTTTCTGAGTTCAAAAAGCTGGAGTATCTGATTTCCCTCTCTTTTTTCTCTCTTATCCTTCTAATCTGATTTTTAAATGTCAGTTTCAGTCAAGGATATTTCCATTTTCATCTTGGGCTTGTCTTCATTTTCTTTTTTCTTGAGAGGAAAGTTTCTTTAAAAATCTACTTTATTACTGTTGTTTACTTTTGTTGTTGTTTTTAATAACAAAACTTTATATCTCAGAGGAAGTAGCAATAATAAATCTCTAGAGGCATATTTAGTCCTTCTTTCAGCATCTTTTCACTGAATGCTTACTTCATGATAAACTTTAGGGAGGAAAGATTAAAAAGATGAATAAGGCAGTCCCTACCCACAAGAAATTCACCAACTAATAAATAAGAAAACAACTATATTGTAGAAAATAAATAATGTGATCAATTCCTGAAGGACATGATATGATATATGATATGATATGATACGATATGATATGATATGATATGGGATGATGCTTTCCCTCTCCTTTCTTACCATCATTTTTGGACACCAAAGATAAGTACACCTCAGCACAAATTCCCTCAGTTGAAAGAGATGGGTAAACAAGCAGGTACCAATCTCATCAGTGGCCCACAAATACCCAAACTTCAAATACTTCATGAGAAAGGAGAAGAAGGAGTACTAAAGCATGATAAGTGATCTCTCCAGACCGTTCTCAGGACTCTCACAATCTCAAAGCACCCTTCGAAGTTAATGAAAATTCTGCCCAGGAGAAAAAACATGAAGAGGTTGATATATGGAAAAAAGTGAATTCTGACTGCTGGAACCTTCGATTGATAGAGAAACTTTCTCCACTTCACGATGAAAGAAAATGTTTTTTAGATCCTAGAGAATCATCATCTATAACTTTATTCCCAACGCTAAGCTGTTCCTCTCTCCCTGCATTTTTTTCTTCAATTTTTCTCCTAGACAAGTAGGCTAATCATCTCAAGTCCATCTTCAGTTCCTCTCTTTATCTCACACTACTCTTTCAATTTGTCACTAACTGAAACTGATTCTACCTTAGCAATATTCAAACTTATCCCCTCCTTTTAACTGCTGAATACAGTTTCTCTGTATGGATGTAACACAATTTATCTGTTCTCTTGTTGGTGGTCATTTGAGTTGTTTCAGTTTTTGGTGATCATTAATATAGCTGCTATGAATAATTTTATACAAATTGTACAAAAGTCTTTTTGTGGACATACACTTTTATTTATCGTTGGTAAATACCTAGTAGTTATTTGATCATAAGGTGAGTAGTATGTTTTGATTTATAAGAAACTTCCAGATTCCAAATTGGTAGTACCATTTTGCACTCTTATTAGCAATTCACGAGAATTCTATTTGCTTCATATCCTGGCCAACTTTTAGTATTGTCAGGCTTTTAAAATTTAAGCCATTCTAGAAGTATAGTGATACTTTAATATTAATTTGCATTTTCTTATGACCACTAATGTGCAGTTTTTCAAGTGCTTATTAGTAATTTGTATACGTTCCTTTTCAAAGTATCCAATTTACCTATTTGTTATTGAGATGTTGTCTTATTGTTGAAGGTGTTCTTTATATAGTCTGCATACAAGTCCTTTGTCACACTTTGTATTGTGAATATTTGTTCCCATGCTTACCTATTCATTTTCTCAATAAACACTTTCAATGAGCTGAAGTTTATAATTTTTAAGAGCAATGCATCAATTTTTTATTTTATGGTCAGTGTTTTCTAAGATCACTTTACCCAGTGGTCCCCAGCCTTTTTGGCACCAGGGACCGGTTTCGTGGAAGACAATTTTTCCACGGAACAGGGCGGGGCGGATGGTTTCGGGATGATTTAAGTGCATTACATTTATTGTGCACTTTATTTCTATTATTATTACATTGTAATATATAATGAAATAATTATACAACTCACCATAATGCAGAATCAGTGGGAGCCCTGAGCTTGTTTTCCTGCAACTAGATGGTCCCATCTGGGGGTGACAGGAGACAGTGACACCCGAAGTGTGTGACTTATGTCCAGTCTACTCCGTAATCTTGTTTCGGTTGCTGTCACTGCAGAAAACCCTGCTTCACAAAAATAGGATGTTGGAAATGGAAGCAGGCTTTTCAGTGCTTCTGGGGCAATCTCAGGATATTCTGCCTTGACATTAATTCAGAACGTATGGAGATCTGAAGTTGTCTCACACATACTTTTAAGGCCACCATCATTTGTGATCTTAAGCAGATGATTCTCTTCTAGCATGGACAAAGCCGATTCACCTGGCTTATTCACAAATGGGTCGCGGATCCATTCCTTCCTAGCTCAGGGGTTTTTTGTGGTTGGGAAGTAATGCTCAAACTCTTCTGAAAGCTTAGATAGGTGATCATGCACCAGCTGGGAGAAAGAAGGCCCTGGCTCAGTCTCTTTCAAAATCTCTGCTAATGTTTGAAACATGTCAAAAATCCTAATGTTCACTCGTTGCCCCCATAATTCCAATTTGGCTTTGAATGCAGCCACTTTATCTGCCAACTTGAACACAGTTGTCGTTCTCCCCTGAAACGACAGATTGAGTTCACTGAGCAGGTTGAATATGTCACACAAGTAAGCAAGTTTTGCAACCCATTCTGTGTCACTGAAATGTGCTGCCAGTGGTGACTGTTTTTCTAAAAGAAATCTCTGGAGTGGCTCTCATAACTCAAAAACTCTGGCCAGTGATCTACCCTTAGAAAGACATCTCACTTCTGTGTATAAGAGAAGACGTGTGTGCTCTGCGTCCATCTCCTCACAGAGCTGCGCGAACAGACGTGAGTTAAGGGTATGTACTTTAATGTGGTTGATAATTTTAATCACATCCTGCAAAACACTGTTAAGTTCAGGTGACATTTTTCAGCTAGCCAGCATTTCTCTATGGATGATACAGTGTGTAGACTCACATTCAGAAGCGACCTCTTTGACCTGAGTAGTGAAACCAGAAAGCTGTCCAGTCATAGCAGCCGCTCCATCCGTGCATATACCGACACAAAATGATTCATTCAGTTTTCCTGATACGTAATCATTCAAAGACTTGAATAGTTCTGCAGCTGTGGTGTTGGTTGGCAACAGAAGTGCACATAACATATACTCATGCACATCCTCCTGAAAAATATATTGCACAAAAACAAGCATTGTTGCCTTGTTGTCGAAATTGGTAGACCCGTCAACCTGGATTGCGTGCCACGGTGACTCATTAATCCTCTCTAACAATTGTGCCTCAATATCCTCTGCTATTTCTTCAATTTGTTTAGTTATGGTACTAGCCAAAAGAGGAATACATGCCACCTTTTGAACTGCAGCCTCTCCTAAAAGTTCATGATAAATGTCCTTAGCAGCAGGCAAGATCAACTCTTCACCAATAGTAAAAGGCTTCTTAGCTTTAGCAATGCGGTTAGCCACTAAGAATGATGCTCTCACTGCAGACACATTTGATGAAGCGGTGGCCTTCAATAATTGCTTCTGTTCTTCGTGTTCACATTTTTTTCTTTTGAGAAACTCCAAAGTCTTGTCTTTTAATGCAGGGTGTTTGGTCTCCATCTGGCGAAGCACTTTGGCTTTGTTGGATAGCAGTTGCCACATATTATACAAAGCAGACTTTGAAAATGTGAATCACCTGTTGCAATGAACCCGTAATTTAAGTAGGACTCTTGGTATTTTCTTTTAAATGCAGCTTTTTTTTGTTGGCAGTCTTAGAGTCTTCTGCTGTCTCATCATTGGGTCTTTCCCCCTACTCAAAGAAGCTCTCCAGCAATGTTTGTGTTTTACTCATTTTGGCTACCAAAATGTGTGCTTACCAAAACTGTGACTGAGACAAGCACACAGTGCGCAGTGTGGGAAAGAGGCACGGATGGAAATGGTAAATAAAATAATGGGCAGGTCATGAGAGTACTAAAATAAGTGTCGGATTCTGACTTAAAGCCTGCCACCAGATGCAGCTTGTCACTTACCACTCACTGATAGGGTTTTGATATGTCTGCAAGCAACTGATTTATTATGGTCTCTGTGCAGTCAAACCTCTCTGCTAATGATAATCTGTATTTGCAGCTGCTTCCCAGCGCTAGCATCACCGCCTCAGCTCTACCTCAGATCATCAGGCATTAGATTCTCATAAGGAGCGTGCAACCTAGATCCGTCGCATGCGCAGTTCACAGTAGGGTTCGCGCTCCTATGAGAACCTAATGCCGCCGCTGATCTGACAGGAGGCGGAGCTCAGGCGGTAATGCGAGTGATGGGGAGTGGCTGTAAATACAGATGAAGCTTTACTCACTTGCCCACCGCTCACCTCCTGCTGTGTGGCCCAGTTCCTAACAGGCCACGGACCACTAACCGTTCATGGCACAGGAGTTGGGGACCCCTGACTTTACCCATCCCAGGGTTATGAAAACATTGCATTAAGCTTCTGAATCAGATTCACAAATGTGAATTTGCTCTAATGTTTACTAACTTTTATTTATTATTGTATATTTATTTCATTCCTATATTTCCCATTCTTTTCCTTATAACTTTGTTTTTCCCATTTTTCAAAATAACTCATGCTTGTTGTAAAAGGTGAACAATGTAAAAATTCATAAAAAGTAATAATTGCTCTTCTTCCTACTCCACAAAGAAAATGGTTAACCACTTAGTATATATTTTTATTTGTATATTTAGTTTATATGCTTTACTTCTAGACACATAAAACATGTCCTGTTGATATTATTTTATATATTCACATAGGTATGTGTACCCTGATGGACACAGAACTATTTATTTATTTATGAACACTTAATATGGTATCTACCCTCTCACACATTTTGAAGTGCACAATATTGTTAACAATAGACACAATGTTGTACAGCACATCTCTCGGACTGATTTATCTTGTATAACTGCTTTTAGTACTATATAATTTAAAAGTAATAACAAATATAACACTGAAGGATTGAAGGTCTCTTTTATACTATTATCATCAGACCTGGATGCCATTTTGAATTTTACAGATATTTTTATTTGTGTATGATTTTGTACATAAAATATTAAACTATGGTTATACTTCCATTCAGGGTTAAGGCCTAAACAGTAGCCCATGTGTTGAAGGGCATCGTGATACCCATGAAAAAATAAGTTGTCCTGTAGTATTTGAAAGTTGACAATTATGAAAATGGTGAAGGATGAAGAGAGATAGCTGGTATAAAGTGTAAAGAAATCTTAACATTTCTTATAACAAGTGTCTTTATGAGTGAGAAGAAAGAACTTATAAATAATATAGCCATGAGCAAGTCAGCCCATCTTTGTTTCATAGCGATAAATGTCATAATAGATTGGCGCTCTGCCTCTACTCTTATATATTCAATGTATATTTTTTCCTCCTTTATTCTTTGGGACTGAAATTAGTTTAGAGGGTAGTTAGAGAAAATTGAGAGTGTTTCGGAATGTGTAGGAATAAAAAGTTCAGACTGCAGTGAAAACTTTAATAACTTGTGAATTATGTCATCTGTGAAATAACAATAGATGACAAACTCAGCTGTGAGGAGAATAAAAGCATTCTTTTCTTAAGAAAAGAAAAAAGCCAGTCTCCTCCTGGAACCATGATCAGCTTTAGATTTTCAACGTTCTTTGTGCAGTTTTAGTGTACCACGAAGTATATCTTAGGTACAATAAAGATAATATCTTTAATAGAGTCTGATGTTCAAGTACCAGTTTCTAAAGTGTTAAATCTGCCCTGGTGATGATCTCATGTTAGGAAGGAATTTAGATTGTATCTCCCTAGATTGTTTTACTAATTTACGAATTGATTATCTCTGCCACATGTAGACTAGATTTTCTGATAAACAAAGAGGTTTCTTATCAGAAATTCATCAGGTATTATTGCTAATACTGTCCACTTGATATTTATTTCCTCTCATATGACTAATAAACATCTCATACTTGAAATCTCCAAAACAGATCTCTTTACACCCCAAATCACCTTGGCAGAAGAATTCAGTGGCTCTTTTAATATTTCATTTTCAGAAATGTTTCCCTTTCTATCGAATATACAATTAAACTTTTAAAAGTCATGTACATGGAATGTTCACTGCTAAGAGATTATCATCTTTTTCCTTTAGATTTTAATTATCAGAAATTCTAACGGCTTACAAATACCCCTTTTCACTGGTTTATAGGTCTGCGCTCAGTTTGGCAGTCAGATTGCACACAACAATTAGTGATACCCAGAGAATAAAACATCTCAGTGAAATTTCAGGTCAGAAGCAATCTGATTGCATCATGTAATATAGTAAAAAAAACTAACCTTATATGTTGCAGAACTCTATTTGTTAAACATTCATTTACAAACCCATGTGAGCTTGATATTTTATGAAATCTCAATCCAAATAATCTGTTCTCTGTTTTGAGTCCTATTTATTTTCTCCTTGGTAAAAATGACCCCTTTTCTTCTTTCTTTCATGCAACATAATAGTTTATGTTATGTGATTTAAGTTATAGTTTCTACTCTACAATCTTATGAGTAATTTCCCAAATTCAGTATTTTATCTTGCTTACCTTCAAGTAGCCATCCATAATATCCTAAAAAACAGTCTAAAAAGAGGTGTACTATTTAGAAAATAGAGAAATTTTATCCATAATCTTAATCAAATTTATAGAACTACATTTTTGTATGTTCCCTTCTTGTCATTTTTTCATATGAATCTATTTACATATTGTCACATTTGTATCCTGAGTTTTCACTGGGTAATATTTAATAAGTGTTATAATCTTTATAATTATCATTTATAACTTCCTTTTGACTTAGCATTATCTAATAAGGCTAAACTTCACAATTATCACTTTAAATATTTTAATTTCTGTTTAATATTCCACATAGTAGATATTCTATAATTTAAGAAAGCATTTTCCTGATGCTTGTTATTTAGATGCCTTCCAGTTTTCTCCATTATAAATTATGCTCCAATGAATAGCTTTTAATATCTATGGAGACAGACAAACACAGTCAGAGAGAACAACAATGTGGTAAAATGTTAACATTTCGATAGCTTGGGTGAAGGATACACAGGAATTCTTCGAACTTATTCATGCAACTCTTCTATAACTTGAAATTATCTTAAAATAATTTAAAGAGTACATTTGAATAAGTAGAATTATTGGACCAAATGTAATACATGTTTTGAAAGCTTTCTTTTTACATTGTCATTTTATACCAATAAGTGGTACAGCAGTATGTGAATATCTTTAATTGTAAAGATAATTTCCATGATATTTGTCCTGAGGAGAAGACTATAAATCTATAGTGATCACTGTGCTTGGGATCATGATTTGTAAAATATAAGCATAAGAAGAGACAGAAATAGATTTTCATGGTAGCCAGGTGTTATGCATTTTATAGCCTTAAGTTTACCAGTTCAGTGCCAAAGAAATGCTAATTCATTCATTCATTCTTAACATTTTGCATTTTCCCTTCCATCTGATGTTAGAAATATGGCTCACTGTCTCCTGGCCCAAAATAGGAGGATATCCTCATTTGAGATCCTTCTGGTTGCTGAATGCTTAACCGAACCAGATTCAAACCTCTGCTTAATGCAACCAAATTTGTATTCATACATTTTTCACTGGGTGCTGGTTTTTTCTGGAGTCCCCAGTGTTTTGTTATTACAAACAAATGTGGCAACTGTCATTTTCGTGTTCACATACACAAGTAAATTCACAGAATAAATTCTTACAGGAAAGATTCTGACTTCAAAGGCTTGTAAATTATTAGTTTGATTGATATTGTCAAGATGTCCTCCAAAGCAGTTGCACCAACTTACACACTGAACAAAAATATATGAAAGGGCCAGTTTCTCCACTCACTTGCTTGCCAATATTGTATATGTTAAAACCTTGTTCTTATAATTGAAAATATTTTTTAATATTGTTTTAATTTTTACCTATACAATTCTAAGTAAGGATAAATGCCTTTCACTTGATTCATATTTGAAGAGATCTAGAATTCATACTTCTGGATAGTTGGGCAGGTTCTGAAAAATGTAGTTTTTAGCTTATGAATTTGGAGCTGCATTTCTATTTACTTCAGCAAAAGAAACATTGTCAAATTAAATTAACAGAGTTATTCATGTTAAGAATACTTTGGGCACATCTCTTCTCTCTGACAAAAATCCTTATTTTTGGATATGTGGATATTTCTTTGACTTTGGTTTCATAGAAGTGTGTGGGTGTTTTCCTTCCAAGAATAAGAATGAGTTCATTTAAAAATATTGAAAGAAAGATGGTGTCTTCCGTACACAAAACTAATCTTTTAATTTTCTTGCTATCTTATGCTGAATCAGTGCACCAAGGCTGTGGAACAATGTATTAAATTCATTCCACCTCCAGGGATTTCCTGGAGGTGATTATTTTCTGAGAGAATTGTATTCCACTTGGCACATACCTTATTTTGGAGGAGAGGAATTCTTTCGGCTTTCTGTGAGTTAGATAGGTGTCTTACTTTTGTGAAATTTGAAGCCTCATCTACAAGTAATGACATCTGTTTAATTCTACCATATGTTATTTTGGTGGCAGATGGCTAGTCACCTAGAGAGTAAGCTAAAATGCGCAGGATAAAGATGTCATGGTAGTTAAATTGTAAATCTCTTAACAAAACAACATTTACAATTTAATATAGTCCATCACAACATTCTTAAACATTTATGTCTAAAATGTACTGATTAGATGTTATGTCATTATTTATGGATTTCACGAAGTAACATGAAAAATATATTATTCATTAACTTTGGGTGGCAACTGTACTGTGAATGTTGCTTTTCAATAAAATTTAATGGGGTTCATATCAAAAATCAGTGACAGGAACTATTAAGATTAAAGGTAGCATTTTGATTGACAGGTGGAAATCAAATTCAAGAACCACATTGTGGCAAATAAAGTGGTCCACTCTGATATTTTGAGATGTCATATGGATGGCATAGCATTTTGTTGTAATATCAGTGATTGTAGAGGAAAACATATTTCTTCTGAACCAGGAGGTCTGGAGACTATTTGCCATTTGTGAATACATGTTTACCTAATTAATACTTTTACTTTTTCTTCTGGTCAATGCCCTGTTTTAATGTTCTTCTTATTTTTTTCCTGATTAGCAGGAACTTTCAAACTCCACACATTAGCTAATTTTTTTTCTTTGAAAAAAGAAACATTGGAGAAAATATAACACTTATTGAGTGCATACAACATGCAATAGAAAGCACTGGACTTGGCACTTAACTCATTTTGTAGGTGAGATAACTAGGTCTCAGAAAGCAAAGGTAACTTGTCAATGATTCAGTATCTAAGTGGTGGATTCATGATTTGAACTCATGAGTGTTAGATTCGAAAAGCCAATCTCTAAACGCTATACTATGTTACTTCAATCAGGTTAGCTAGTGGGGAAAGGTGGTCCATTGCCAGCTGTTTGAACAGATGAATTCAACTGTCTAAACTTACTGCATCTTGCAGTGCATTTCAGGAACCTACAGCTTTGTAATTGGGGCAGAGGATCACAGTGATTTTCTCTTTTATTAATCATCTGGGTGACGATGTCCCTGGAATCTTTTCATAAGGTGAAAGGGAATTTGCATTTGTTGAGGTTCTTCTACATAATGGTCATGCTATATATATATGATCACATTTTAATCCTCATTTTAAATCTGTGAAGTAAAGATGGAGAAATTGAGGCTTATTAGCTTGCCCAAGGGTGATGAGTGGTCTAAGTGCAGCTGTAAATTCAGAGGTTCCCATCTTGCCCATGATCAATGTAATGTTAACCAAAACATAACTGTGTTGTCTTACAGAGACAAACATTATAAAAAGGTTTAACATTTTTTGTGCTTGACCCAAATCTAAAACATAATAAAGTTTTTAAGTACTTGCCTCAAATCTAAAAAAACAATAAAGTTTTCACTATTTTCTATTTTTAAAACATTTTAACTTGAGTTCTCAAATGGGAAAAATGTGACATTTTTTCTGGTATCATAAGATTTTAGGAAATATAGAAGTAATGATCTTATGACTCTGCCTTTTCCCACCAGAGTGGACCTAGTTTTCAGAATCAAAATATCATTATTTTACCAGTGGGAGATTTGGGGAAATGTTTTAGGTAACAGAATAGCTTATTTTGACTCATGTCTCCATTATTTCACTTCAGATATGCCTCAGGTCAAACACATTCTTTTGAAACACTCTCTCTCAAATAAAATCCCTTTATAGAACACCCAAAGAAGAATCTGATGTCACATTTCCCTAAAATCAATATCAAGGAGACATTATATTCTTGTTAGAATATGTGTCCATGAATTGAAATGGGCTGAAACCATTTCAATGGGCTGAGCTTGAACATTAAGCATATTATTTTGAGAATTACCAAAAACTGCAAGCAAAGGAGTTAAAAAATTTCAGGCGATTAGAATTTGAGCTTAATTTAGTTTTATGAATTTAAAAGAAAGAGATATTTGGAGATTTAAAAAATGACCTTGTCCTTCACATGAAAATAATGAGTTAAACAATCCAGTTCAATGTGGTAAGCCTTGGAAATGGGAATCATGACCTTTCTCTTACTCAGTGGTGAAATATCCACAATAAATACAGCTTTTTTTCTGTACAGCCTCAGTCTATTTCCTTTGATAAGAATTAAGTGCTCTGTACTTGTTATGACATCATTTCTTTTGTGTTATGATTCCTGGTCATCTTGTGTGAAACTTATAGGATTTACGCTATGTTAAGTAGTTCAAAATGGAGTCACAGTAGCCAATATGAACCTCTGTATTAGTTGTTTTGAGACGTCCACTGTAGTACTACGACTATTTTAGTGTGATAAACTAAGAGTATTACTTCAGGTAAGTTTGATGGGCCATGTGATGTCACTGGAACAGAAGGAGCAACTGATAGAGTCAAGATCCCCTCCCCTGGGGTAATACTTACTCATTTAGAAGGAGCTTCAAAGAGCTGCAGAAAAGGTTTTCAAAGGTAGAAAGTGGGAGGGACAAGGTAGTCGTAAACAAAAAAAGAGGATTATTTCAGGTAAGATCATCTTCCTCTGGGGGAAGGCAAGGGTCTAGGACATCGACTACCTCACTAGTGCTGCCAGGAAATTCCAGACTGACTGGTTAAGATTACCTTCCTAGGAGAGGCTGAAACTATAATTAGGTTAGGTATTAAGTCTTGTTTTACTGACCTGGGGCTTAACACAAGTGACTCCATTTTGGCCTGCTGTTTCTTTTTTTTAACACATGTTTATCCATTTGTACAACACTAGAGTATCCTGTATTATTTAACACAAAAGCAATGGTGTATAAATCTTTGTTCATTTCATATGTGATCACTTCAGATGAGATGAGAATTCCTTGAAGCTGAACTGTCTGAAGTATATTCTGTTATCATTCATTTTCATTTTAGCGTTTTGTTTTCTGCTGACTTATACCTGATAATCCCCCAAATGGAAAACCGGTCTACTCAGGGATCAGCTTCATCAAAATCAAACCAAAATTCAGAAGACAATGTTATACATGGGGATTATTCAGCATGAATCTTCTATATCAGAAAGAAATATCTGTTGGTAAGTAAAGGGAATCCCACAAGGAAATGAAAACCGGCCATTTCACACAAGTATTTCTCTCCTTCTATCCCTCCCTTTTACTCACCCTACTGACATCTTTTCCTCTTCATCTCCCTCCAAAACTCTTTCTCTCCTTGATTCTTCTTTCTCCAGTGAATATGCTGTTTAAAAAAGTACAAATGCACAATAAAAATTATTTTCTAAAATCAATATAGTAAGAGCTTCACGTCAACGAAATACATCCTATGATGTGATAAAATGTATTTCTTATTTGTAAATTCATTTAACCATCCTTAGTGACTATGTCATTTTTCCTTTCTAACATAAATATTCAATTTTCCAGAAAATTCAATATTTGGAGTTCTTATATAACTCCACGCTGATTTGTTAAGGAAGATGTAGAAAATGCACAATCCATAACAGGAGGAAAATCTATCTTATTTAATTTCAAAAGAATTTGAAGTGATTTTTTTCTCTCACTTTTAAATACCCCAATATCATATTGGGTAAAAAACCACAATTAATCCATGAAACATAAACTATAGTTTGAACTTAATGAACAAACCTGGTGTACTCATCTGTTACTATTATTTTTATTATATTCAAAGCCTCAGCTTTCTGCCATATATTACCAATATTATCAATTATCATATTCTAATGTTTTAATCCGTTAAATAAGAGTTTTAAAGGTTAGTAATATCAGTTTTGGGGAGGAAATAAGGCCTCATCTGGTTCCAATTTCACCAACAGTGTATGAAGCGCTGGTGAAGTTGGAACTGGATAAAAACTACTCTCAAATGAATCTGGCAATATTTACCAAATTTGAAATAAATATAATAAAGTATACTAAGATATTAGTATACTATTTCGATTATAGCTCTCTTTGTAAGAACAAATATAGTTCCAGTTAGTCACTGTAAATAGGGGCTTGTTAAGTGCATTATGATATGTTCACATGACACAGACACTACTGAAATGCTGTAGGTAAGTATATGTTGATTTGGATAAAAAACCTTCAGGATGCATTAAGTGAAAAGTTTGGTGCAGAAAAGTGAGTCTAGTATAAGCATTCTTTACATTTTAAAATTGAGATATGCAGCTATATGCACGGAAACTGTTTCTGGACTTACAGAAGTAGCTGTTAATAGTGGCTCCCTTTGAGAAGAGAGACTCAGGGGTATGGGGTTGTGGGACAGTTTAACCTCTCATTATATACTTCTCTGAGCATTTATCATAACTAATTATGCATGTGTAAAACTTCATTATTTTTTAACTATCAAAGAGGCTAGTGAAATTATAGGTCAAATAAATATAATTTGGAAAATATTAACTTGTGGCTCACAGTAGTAAAACATTGCAGTATATATCCAGGGCTTAGTATGTATCCTCTACAAAAAGGAATCCTGATTTTACATTAGATACTCAGGAATTCTGGAGCAAGTTTTAGAATGACTGACTAGAATTGGGTACGCGGAACTCAGAAAAATTGTCTGGTGACAGGAAAGAATGGCCAATTACTAACGTGTATTTGCTCAGGCCACAGCAGCCAGGGCAGTTGGATAGGATGCACGGGATCATGGAAAGAAGCAAATCTCCTGTTCTCCCTGCTATCACTGATGTAGACTCTGAGCCTCTGCCTCTGGGCCTCTTGGCAGGGCCCCACGGACTCTTGCCCAGGCAGAGCAATCAGTGGTCACTCGGTCACATCGAAGTCTCCACTCTTCCTCTCTTGATACCCTCGAGCTCACTGTATGGATGCGTAGATCCCTTGCTACTGCAGTGTGGGCCCTGGTCCTGGCCAGGGTAGTGGCACAGCTGTCATATCCTGCTAGCACCTATAACAGGGATGAGGTGGCTGGATTTCTCAGTGTCCCTATATATTGAAATGGGCGGAAATGCACTTTTCTCATTTATTTTGAGTTTTGCTGTTAGGTCCAGAACAGAGTTCACAAAACAATTCAGATGTCACCAGCTGTAAAGCACTCAAAATCTTCCTTCTCTTCTGACATCATCCCTTTTCTTCCCTCTACACTAAAAACTGAACTTGTATACCAAGATGTTCTTTTATTTTCAGTTTGAATTATATACTACCTAAGAGGTTAGAGGTGAAATTGAATTCTTGGTGTGTCAACTCTGGAAATGTGCCGTCAGCTTTAATATGTCTCTCATTAGATTTATTGCACTTTCCTAAAAATAAAATGGGAGATCTTTTTTCTACACAAACAGAATGGAGCATATCAACAATTAATATGGCTTCGTGACTACCTGAAAACTGATATTCCCAAAAACTGTAACTGATTTTGAGGTTCAAAGCAGAAGGCTATTTATCTAGATAACAAGAAGACATCCCACTTTCAGCATAGGTTGATTTTTCCATAATATAGTAGTTAAAAGTGAAAGACTCAGGAGTCATGAGTCAGAATTCTGCCTTTTTCATTTGCTAGCTGCATAATCTAGTGAAAGTAAATTATTGAATATCTTTGGGTCTTACTTCTCTCACATCTAAGAGTTGGTGTGAAAAAAATATTATAATATTGTGAACTGTTCAGAACACACTACCTGGCACTTAGCAAGAGTTTTACAAACATGTAGAACTTGAATGGTTGGTTATTACTTTTTCTTAAACTCATGAATGGTAACACCTTACACAGGACACCATAGCTAGAAACACTTGAATATTCTCAAAATCCTTCCTTCCACCTTCTAAACTCAATCCATCTCAAAGGACTCTAGAGCCAGCTGTGCCTGTTACTAGCTTTGTGAGTTTAGGCAAGGTAATTAAGTTCTTTGTTCTTTAATTTCTTCATCGATAAAGTGAAGATAATATCACCTAGCTCACAGAATGGCTGTATTAAATGAGCTGATATATGTAAAATATCTGGTACAAAATAAACAATATATAGGTAATAATAAACCTGTAACATAATACATGAAATTATACTTTTTATGTAATATTATGCATAATTTATACCTCAAATTATTTTGTGATTAACAAATAACTATTATAGAACTAATAATTATAACATAACCATATAATATAAAATAAATATTGCATGTCTTTTCTATAATAATATTACTATTATAGAAAATATTAACACTGGTTTTGTGGGAAGGTTTATTTTAATAACAGATTAAATTTCTTTCATTGATAGTGATATTCAGGCTTTGTGTATCATCTTGTGAAAAATAAGATAGCAAATTATAGAGGAAGAAGAAGTAGAAGGAAAACAAAGCATGAATGAGCAACAGTTGCAAAAATGCTGTATAGAGATGGGTCTTGCTGGGGGAAAGCAATTAACAGCCATATAGTCAGAGAGTTAGCTTTTTAGTTCACAGAAGTATAGAAATGGAAACTATTTCCAGATCATTCCAGATGCATGAATGGAAGAAAATATAAGATTAAGTCAGAAGAATAAGAAGATATTGGAATATAGGAGGGTAATGGTATAAAATCTGAGAAAAAGAGAAAATGTAAAACTTTAGGTGCCAACCGAGAGGGAGTATATGAAGAGCAGTTCAAAGGAAATCTTTGAAGGACTAAGCAAAGTAATAAAAATAAATAAATAAAGATCCTAAAAATAGAAATTGCAGAGCATTGACATGAGGAAAGCCTGTAGGGAAATCGATTATCCATGAACTGTTTGCATTTGTGGCTTATAATAATGGTAAATAATAGGAAAATAGACAGGGATGGATTTATGTTTACTTTACAAAATATTATTAAAAATATGAAATTTATATGTGAAGATATATTATCATAAGTATGACTTGGGGAGGGGGTACAATGATTTTTATAATATTCTATCCCCAGAGTGCTTGTACCAAATTAATTAGCACCAATAAATGATGACTCTTTGATGTTATTTATAATACCAGGCCAAATTTTAAGAAAATAAAACTAAAGGAATCAATACAAGGTCCTGCACATCAAAAGACCAAGTACAGACATTCAGAACAGTGGAAAAGGCTTAGGAGCAGCTTACATGAAAAGAACATTAGTGTTGTAGTGAGTGAACTTTAGGAGCTATTGACATATTTATGGAATGGATCACTTTTATAATCACTTCTATTTGTGATCCAAATTAAAAGAAAGCAAGAAAGTTGAAAAAAGTTATACCTCCCTGTATCACTGATTCTCAGGCTTTCCATTTATGTGGGAATTTATTTCCAATAATGGTTTAGTTTAGATTTAGGCTGAGTCATGCTTTCTTAGTAACAACTGGAGTGGCATGGATTTTTTTTTTTTTCTAATATCAGCCCAAATATTTCCTAAAAGTTCACATACAACATTGTATCATAAGAGAATTCAGTATTAGCACCAATATATTGGCATAGCTACTAATTCAGTCCTTCGAATTGTCAGGAATGTTGATGGTGTTCAGCTGCGATGCGTTGTGGCTCTCTCCACGCAGAACAGAGCTGAGTTTGCTGGGACTGGTGCAGGTCCATCTCCATCACAAAAGTCAGATTCTCTCATTCCCTTTTGATTTTGCCTCTCATCCTTGTAATTAAGACTCTTTTGATTTTGTTTGGCAACTCACCATCCGCAGAAAAGGAGGGCAAGCCCAGGAAACTGGCGCTTTCACAATTTCACAGGGTCCTTGATTAAATTCCGTTTAATTCTGAGAATCTTAATCAAGGTAATTATCTGACTGAGGGTGTCTACATCTGCACTCACTCCTCTGGTGGGTTCCTGCAACAGCTGGAAGGTGCTTTGGATGTGGCAGCTCTCCACAGTGGGCCCACTGTGGAGGAGCAGTGTGTGTGTGTATCAGCAGCTCTCTTTAGCATAGTCCTGAGTGTATGGCTATATTGATTTGTTTTTAAAACCTTCCAAGTGTGTACAAAGCAGGCTGCTTATTTTGTGCCAAAAGACTAGATGAGCTAATTTTTAATAATGCTGAATTCAACCCTTTAATATATTTCTCCATAATTCTCACACCAAAGTGCATTAATTACTTATCTAGCACAGTCACTACCTTTCCCAAAATACAACATGAAATTCAATCCAAAGAAAGGTCAGATGGCATCAGTCATTTTGTGCCATTTCAGGTTTACCAAATGCTACACATTTTAATTTTGTTGACTAGCCAACACTGCAGAAAATACAAATTAAAATAAATTGTAACATTAGAAATGTCGCTGTCAGGGAAATTTAAAGTTCTGTTAGTCAAAATAGTTTTGAGAACTAGTGTTATGTATAACTACTGAGTTGAACTTTTTTTTTCTTTTTTTCTTTTTTTGTGGTGTGCGGGCCTCTCACTGCTGTGGCCTCTCCCGTTGCGGAGCACAGGCTCCGGACGCGCAGGCTCAGCGGCCATGGCTCACGGGCCCAGCCGCTCCGCGGCATGTGAGATCTTCCCGGACCCGGGCACGAACCCGTGTCCCCTGCATCGGCAGGCAGACTCTCAACCACTGCGCCACCAGGGAAGCCCACATTTTGTTTTTTTATAGTGTTTTGTCCAAGTAAGTTCATCTGGAGTTGGGGGTCCATAGATTTTCTTAAAAATAATCCAGTCTTTTCCCTTAGATTTATACCTCATGAGTGAATATAACCAGAGCCATTATATATCTTCTTTTCCATTTCTTTCTGTCAAGGCCTTCAGTTCGTGGGTGGAGGAAAGAGGAGAATCCTTTAGTCATGACATTTCAGGAGAGGAAGGCCTTGGAGAGCCTCCAATTCAGCGTTTTTGTTTTTTGCCTTTTGATTTCGTTTTTTAACTTGCTAAACGCTTTGATAATAATAATTTGAGTGAACAGCTGTGGAAATTTCTCATTAATTTCAAGCTTTTGGTATGGGTTATATAGATTATAAGCCAAATATTTAAAATCATATCAGTATAGTATCTAATAACATAAAATTAATTAAATACCATATCCAACGTATCCACAACATATAAAATTATATTGTCTCTTCCATTTGTTAATTCACATCAAATAAATATGTAAGAAAAAAACAGTTTTGATGAAAAAGAAATGTAAAAGGTTCTATTTTATATTTTGTGTGTTTAGACGAAACATGATTTTATCAAAATAGTTAAAAACTGCTTTCATGTCTTCGTGTTTGGAATTCTTAAGCAATTAAAAAAATACAACTTCCATATGTTATCTTAGATAACAAAATAATAGAGATCATGCTAGGTACTTTTTGCAAGCATTTCTCCTGTAAAAACATATTACCAATGTGAATTATTTTGAATTCTAATTTCTTATTTTATTTATAATGTATTTATTTCTCATAAATGAAAATTACAACAGAACAGAAATATTGCTATGTATTTTTTTAAACATTAAAGTTATCTTGATGTGCCATACAGGAATTTGCTAAGATGAATTCAATTTATGGATCTGGCAAAGATTATCTTGACATGAATTTCTAGTAGAGTGTGTCTCCTACATTTTTGTCTAACTGGTTGCTTTTCAATATTTGAGTTCCTCGTGCTACCTTCTTTAAAATAGTTATCTATTTTTCAGTACAAAAATATGCAGCTAAAAGCAAACATTTCAAAATTATGTAATACATTAAAAAATAAGGTGGAAAGATAGGAGACATGCACGAGAACAGTAGCTTCTGCGAGAAGGAAGATAAAAGCGTCTGGAGTAAGGGGAACTCCTGATTATTTTTAATTTGAAATAAAATATTAACTTCAAACAGATGTTGCAAAACCTTAGCTATTATCAATTCAAAAAGACAAATACCATATGATTTTACTTATATATGGAATATAAAAAACAGACAATCCAAAAGAAATGAACAAACAAAAACAAACACATCAATACCGAGACCATAATAATGGCTACCAGAGGGCAAGGGGTTGGGGGCAGTGCAAAATGTGTAAAGGGGATCAACTGTATGGAGATGGATGGAAACTAAATTTTTGGTGGTAAGCACGCTGTGGGGTCTTTGGAAACAGAAATATAATGTTGTACATTTGAAACTTATATAATGTTATAAACCAATGTTGCCTCAATTAAGAAAAAAACCCACAACATAGCCAGTAAGCAGAAACAACCCAAATATCCATACCAGATAAAAGGATAAACAAAGTGTGACATATCCATACTATAGAAAACTACTCAGCAATAAAACAAAATGAAATACAAATACATGCTACAACATGGATGGACCAAAATCTACAGAGACAGAAAGTAGATTAGTGGTTGCCAGAGGCTTGGGGAAGGGAAGTATGGGGAATGACTTCTCATGGGTACACTTCTTTTAGGGAGATGAAGACATTCTAAAATTAGTAGTGAAGTTTGCACAATTTTCTGAATCTACTAAAAACCCTTGAACTGTATATACTAAATGGCTAAATTGCATTGGTATATGAATTATCTGCCAATAAAGTTGCTTAAAAAAAACAAAAATACAAAAAACCAAAAACCTGATTCAGCTTGTTTTGAAAATCTACCTGACAGCTTTTTGTCACTCTTGGCTACAAGAAAATGGTCATGTTACTTTACATCTCTGTGTTTCACTGTATCACTCTACTTTACAGCATAATTGTAAAGATTAAAAGAGGTAATATTTGGAAAGTGACTAGCACAGTACCTGGCCCAAGTAATAAATCAAAATATCAATTCCTTGTCCTCATCCTATTCTTATTCTTTCACTATTATGTTTACATAATTTTCTAAGTCTCTATGGCTTTTTTCCCTCCAATTCCTTCATATGGCTTTCAGTATCTCCCTATTACTATTCCACAGTCCATTCCAGGTGGCTGCTAATTATCTCCCACCCATCACCTTGACAATCTCTTCTCTGTGAGCATTCCAACAGTCACTGCAAAACTTACTTTCTCTATACACAGTCCAGTGAATCAGAATACTTTGAAGACTAGTGTGTTTTTTGTGCAATAATAAAAAAAGAAACTACAATTCAGAAGTTGATTTTTATGTGTTCCAAACCAACAATTCTTCAAGTGTCCAACCATTTAACTTGGCTTTTTTCCTTTTCCACAACAGAGAGTATTGGTAATGCTCGAGGAACTGAAACAGTAAAATATAAGAATGCTAATGGAATAAGGGAAGTTTTCATCAGAGAGTCAATGTAACACCAGGATGATTTTTTTCACTATTGAAAGGCATATTTTATGTAATTACTTAAAAATAAACTGGTACACTCTATTCTGTATACATTTTTACTACAATTATATTTAATAATAATACATAAAACAAAAATCATTCACATTACAGATTACTAGAGGAGTACTCTGATGTTTCTGTAGTGGTCTCAGAGAGGATATTTTTCCTTGTCTCTCATTTGTGAATTTTCAATTTTTCTACAACTGAACATGTGTTACTTTTGTACAAGAAAAATTATGTGAATATTTAGAATAAGAAAATGGGTAGCATTTTAGATGACTTGTATTTAAGCACATTTGTGCACACAAAAAATTGAGGTGTCACTCATGAAAAATAGTGGGGGGACTTAGTACAGTGAGTATAGTTGAACTTGGGTGCCAGTGTCAGCAGTTTTTGGTAGAGACTCCCCACAAATCTACGAGGCATGCACTGACAATTCTTAGAACAAGCAATCAAGGTTATTTCAGCAAGCAGCTGTCTCACAAACACCTCCAGGATGCCTTTGAAGGTTGAAAGATGTTGATCAAAGCAAAGTCTCTTGTGAGGCTTCAGAGACATTTCAGCAGGATGTTAAAACAAAACGAGGGAAGTGACATCAACTTAACTCCCAGCCCTGATGTGGTTTGTCCTATTGGCACCATGCCTGTGATATTATGCATGCACAAGGATTTAGATGACAACGCACTGCTGTCACCATAGCAAAAATAGTATAATAGCTATTAGCATATACTCCACGGTCCAAAAATGTTTAGGAGAGAAAGCACCACTTTTACTAGGATTAACTTCACTTTTATGAGGCAAAATGGGTACCTCTGAAACGTTGCCTTTCCCCAAGGAAGGCCTAAGGAGAGGTCATCCAGTAGCACTACAGAATTAATTCTGCTCCATATCAGCTTTGCACACAGAGACGAACAAACAGGAGACTCCCTATTGCCCGGCCCTATCTTGGCCTCCTGAAGAAAAAACTTCACTCTGTGTTAACTGGTAGGACTCAGCAAGGCAGAAAGACATTGATTTTAAAAGGCAAAATCTTAAAACTCCCTAATGAATAGATTTGCAAGGGTGAAAACCATTTTCCTACCCACATTCCATTGGGCACATATGAAGTTTTAAGAAATTCTATGAACAGAGTCTAATGTAGATACACATTACGAAGTTCTATCAAAGCCACAGCATTCCAAAAAAGCCAAGAACAGGAAATATATTTGAAGAATGAACAATCAGACACTTCAATGAGTTACTTCAAGACACATATAATAAAATGTTTAGTCTTTAAATTCTAATTTCTGTCACCTCTTCTCTCTCCATGTTGTTGTTTCCCTGAAGAAAATGATTAACTCAAAGTCTTCACTAAAAGAGGAAAATACTGGTTATCCTATTATTATGGACATGCTTAGCTCACTTACATAATACAGGGGAAAGGGGAAAGCATATATATCCACTTGCTCTCTCTCTCTCTCTCTTTCACACATACATACACAAACAGGAGCATTTATGTGTACCAGAGAACTCTTTGATATATCTAGCCCTCCTTCCTTTTTTTCCCCTTTTTATTCTTCAGCATATGAGAACAGAATCAGAAAGGTGAAAGACCTTGATTTCAGTTCTTGTTCACATAATTATCAACGGAAATTGGACATTGTCTCAACCACCAATTAGGTAACCTAAACTTTGAACCTAAGGGGAATACAAGAATATAGTTGTGGCTTGCTACACCTCATGACCTAGAATTACGTGGGATTGTCCATGTAATTTAGTGAAATCCAGTCTATGTTAACTAGACAGAGGAAGAAAGATACACAAAATAGAAGAAATTCACAAAACCTGGTGGTCTTAATTAATAGAGAGTGTACACACTGATGTGAGAAGCTGGGTTAAAGTTTGAGTTTTCCTTAGTGTTCATGTCTGGAAGCCACCACACATTGACGTTTTCTAATTGTGATTGTAAAATCCAAGACACTTCTTGATTTGGCCACAACTCGTATTTCCAAGCATCACACTCAACTCCTCATGCTTTTCCTAGAGTGAACTCTATGCTGTCCCAAACCTGCCCTTGCATTTTCTTGCCTGAAGGACTTGGAGTAATTTCCATTGTCCCCAGTGAAAAGTGCAAAGTGTGGAATTATTTCAGTCTGTCTTGTTAATGCATCTTGATCGTACCATTATTATAGCACTTAGTGCATTCCGATTTCTCTTAAACTGAGTTCTGTATATCTCTAAACTATAAACTTCTTGAGGGCCAGAACAACTTATTAAAGAAGTATTAAGAGAATCAATCCTGGCGTCACATAACCAGAGACAAACCTAGTCTTTGCAATCTAGAGGCTGTTTGGACTCGTGCAAAATTCTTAATCTTTCTGAGCTTGTTTCCTAGTTCATGCCTCAGCAATATATCTGATATGGTTGTAGTGAGGGTTAAACATGATGGTGAATTTAAAGCCCTTGTCACTGTTATTATTATCTATATCACCCCAGAGTGCCTAGCATAGGGTTAAGCTCATATTGAATCCTGAATAAAAATGTATTAATTATTGAATGAATGAATAAAAATGTCTTCTTTTTCAAATCACTGAAGTTCCTTACTGTTTTTTTTTTTTTTTTTTTAAATCTGTGGCAACTAAGAGGAAGCAACCAAAAAAGTTAGTTGTATATGCAACAAATAAGTCTGTGGAAACATCCACAAACCAATGGGGAGCACTATAAGTGGTGAGCTGGATCAATTTTCTCCTGGAGGCACTTCCTTGGAAGAGCAAGGAAAAGCAAAGATATGCACAGGATATCATCCATCTGAGACAAGTTTATTAGTGTTCCCATTGACACTACCAGGAAGCCCACCCGCTAAGTCTTTGTCTGGGAACCCTCAGGGACTCAAATGGCCTCAAATTCACAATAACAGCCAATGTACACAGGAAACTAGGTCATCAGCCTGGAAATGGCCCTCGTTCAGCCAGCCTGTCCTTGTTTGGACTGTGGTGCCACATATAAGAGAAAGGAAAATCTTGGCTTTATAGATGAAAGAAAATGATTTACTTATGCCTCATGGAAATATAGCTTTATGATAAAGCAAACACAGTCTAATGATTGAAAGTAAACTGGAATGGGAATTATCTATCCAATGGAAACTGAGTTGTCCACAGATAAAGGGAAATCTTTGAAAGTATTTTTGTTTATTAATCTTACCTTAACTTTAAAAGTGTTCATGTAATTTCCTGTTATAACTAAAATAGGTACTTATGATATTTCTCAAGCTGAACATGGTGCTTCATTGTTAAAATTGGCTAATATAGTCCACCACCATCCTCAATTTACTGTGGAGAAAATGGAATAATTTTCCTAACTTAAAATGAAATGCTTTCGGCATAGTGGTGCAGCCACTATGGAAAACAGTATGGAAGTCCCTCAGAAAACTAAAAATAGAGATACCATATGATCTAGCAATACCACTCCTGTGCACGTACCCAGACAAAACTATAATTCAAAAAGATGCAAGCCCCCCTATGTTCATAGCAGCACTATTCACAATAGCCAAGACATGGAAGCAACTTAAATGTCCTTTGACAGATGAATGGATAAAGAAGATGTGGCACATATATACAACGGAACACGACTCAGCCAAGAAAAAGAATGGAATAATTCCATTTGCAGCAACATGGATGCAACTAGAGATTATCATACTAAGTGAAGTAAGTCAGAAAGAGAAAGATAAATACCATATGATATCACTTATATGTGGAATCTAAAATATGGCACAAATGAACCTATCTACAAAACAGAAACAGCCTCACTGACATAGAGAACAGACTTGTGGTTGCCAAGGGGGATGGGCGGAGGGAGAGGGATGGACTGGGAGTTTGGGGTTAGTAGATGCAAACTATTACATCTAGAATGGATAAACAAAGTCCTACTGTATAGCACAGAGCACCATATAGAATCTCCTGGGATAAACCATAATGGAAAATAAAAGAAGAATGTATATATGTGTATAACTGAGTCACTCTGCTGTACAGCAGAAATTAGCACAACATTATAAATCAACTATACTTCTATAAAAAATTTTTTTAAAAATGAAATGCAAGTGTGAGTTGGAACTCCCTTCCTCTTGAGATATACAAAAGATTATTTGAACTATCAATACAATTCCATAGCCTGGAAGTCCAAAGTCTGATTCAAGATTTCAGAGACTACCCAGGATTTTGAGCAGCTGATCACCTCTATTTATGGGCTCTTGCTTTTTTTGTGGCTTTTTTTTTGTCCCTGTGAAATCTCCATTCTGTACCACATTAACCCAGATGTAAAACTCTGCCCCTTTGCTGTTTTCTACAAGACTTTGTGATTTTAGATTTACTGTTGATTTGGGCATCAGGAGGAGGGACCATAATATGCACTGAAAAATAAAAGAATGTAACATTTCATATAAAACACTCCTATTCTTGTAATAGGGAAGAACATTTGTCCTGTTGGAGGTTTACAGGAACATCATGACCTGATCTACTTGGTCAGCTGCAAGAACAAAAGACTCTGACACCAGGAAATCTACAACAACCAACTATATCTCCTCCCCTTTTAGTATAAAAGAAGCCTGAATCCTAACTTGGGTAGGATGGCTCCCTGGGACACTAGTCCACCATCTTCTCAGTCTCCTGGCTTTCCACATAAAGTTGCTATTTCCTCCCCCAACTACTTGTCTCTCAATTTACTGGCCTGTTGTGCAGTGAGCAGTGTGAGATTGTACTCAGTAACATTCTTAAAAAACATTTCAGTCATACCACCTCTGAAAGCAGAGCCTGGGCCTCATCATCCTCTGGCTTTTTGCCATTCCTCTGGTTCCTTTCTCTTCCTGCTTCACTTTTTTTTCCCATTTCCCCTTTCTTTTTCATAGAAAAAACAGATAAACAACAAACACCTACAAAATTTTTTATCAGATGAAGTCAGTATTGCATGCTGGTTGAGGCATGGACTGTGGGTTGAGGCTTCCTTGGTTCAAATCACAGCATTGCCTACAGTGGCATGACCTTGGATAAGTCACTTAACCTCTATACCTCAGTCTCATCATCTGTAACATGGAGCAGAAAATAATTCATATCTCATAAAAGTAGTTATAGTAATTAAATGAGCTAACACGTATTAGCACTTAGAATAGTTCTTGGCACAGAGTAAGCAACAAAATGTTTAGTAAAAAAATCATCTCCTTTGCTACTGTTGGTCGGACTCCCTCAGCACCTTATCTTCAGTCTCCAGTGATTTATAAAAATATTTTCTGGCAAAAGAGTGGCCAAGATGGTGGAGTAGAAAGAGCCAGAGCTCACCTCCTCTCATGGGCACACCAAAATCACAACTACCTGCAGAACCACCATTGACGAAAAAGAATGGAACCTGCCAGAAGAAATTTTCTACAACTAAAGACATAAAGAAGAAATCACAATGAGATGGGTAGAAGGGGTGCACTTATGATATAATCAAATCCATACCTCCCTGGATGAGGCAACCCACAAACTGGAGAATAATTATACTGTAGAAGTTCTCTCACAGGAGTGAGAGTTCTGAGCCCCATGTAGGTGCCCTAGCCCAGGGTTATGACACTGGGAAGATGAGCCCCCAGAGTATTTGGCTTTGAAGGCCAGTGGGGCTTAACCGAAGGTCCCACAGGACTGGGGGAAATAGAGACTTCACTCTTAAAAGGCAGACACAGAATCTTACATGCATTGAGACCCAGGGCAAAAGCAGTAATTTGATAGGATCTTGGGCCAGACCTACCTGCTGGTCTTGGGGAGTCTCCTGGAGAGGTGGGTGGGGGGAGCTGTGGCTCCCCAGGGACATAGATACTTGTGGCAAACATATTTGGGACCATTCAGCCATGTGAATGTTGCTGCTGCTGCTGGTGGCTGACACCTTGGCTCATTAGAGCCAAGACATGTTGCTATCCAACAACCTGTAGGCACCAGTGCTGGGATGCCTCAGGCCACACAACTAACTGGGTGGGGACATAACCCCACCCATCAGCAGACAGGCTGCCCAAAGGCTTCCCGAGCCCACAGCTGCCTCTAGACATGGCCCTCCTTACCGGAGAGCCAAGACCCAGCTCCACCTACCAGT
Organism: Grampus griseus; assembly: GCF_964374135.1. Taxonomy (NCBI): domain Eukaryota; kingdom Metazoa; phylum Chordata; class Mammalia; order Artiodactyla; family Delphinidae; genus Grampus; species Grampus griseus. The sequence continues at coordinate 71,314,823 of NC_139000.1, read as the reverse complement.
GGACAGGAACCTGTCCCTCCTGCCAGGAAGCCTGCACAAGCCTCTAGATGAGCCTCACCTAACAGGGGTAGACACTAGATGCAAGAAAACTACAATCCCACAGCCTGTGGAATGGGTCTACCAACACAGGCCAGATACTATCCTGGGACCAGCTGGGCCCTGGCCCTGTCTACTAGAAGGCCAACACAACCTTTGGGACACCCTGGACCCCATACACAATGGTATCAGGAACCGCTCCCCACACAACAGTCTGAAATGAACTCTGGGATCCCTGGGCCCTGCAGCCGGACTCCAGGAACCAGCTTTACCTGCCAGTAGTCTGGTACTAACTCCAGGACCTGGTTTCACCTGCCAGTGGGCAGGAAACAGCCCCAGAGCCTTTGGGACTCTGATTTCCTCCACCAGTGAGACACCACTATCCCCAGGGCCCCTTAGGGTTCCACAACCAGCCACCTCATAACGAGGCCCTGCTAAACAGCAGCCAGCAGCATCCACACAAGGCAGGGTCTGGCAACGAACTGGACTATGGGGTCAACCAAGCCTACCAGACTGTCCACACAGTCAGCCTGCCACAACAGAAGGACCCATGCAGCCCTGTTAGGGGGAACACCTAGAGTACATAGCTTGGGTGATGAGAGGGGAGTGCACTACTGGGATGCATAGGACATCTACATAGAGGGCCACTTTTCCAAGGTTGAGAAACTTAACTAACCTACCTCATACACAAAAATACAAATATAAACAAAGACAAAATTAGGACGCAGAGGAATATGTTCTGATGAAGGAACAAGATAAAATCCCAGAAGAAGACCTAAGTGACATGGAGATAGGCAATCTACTGAAGAAATAGTTCAGAGTAATGATCATAAAGATGATCAAAGAACTAGAGAAAAGAATGGATGCACAGAATGAGAAGTTAAAAGTTTTTAATAAGGAGTTTTAGAAAATACAAAGAGCAACCAAACAGAGATGAAGAATACAATAACTGAAATGAAAAATATACTAAAAGGAATCAATAGTAGATTAATGATAGAGGAGAACTGATAAGTGAGTCAGAAGACATAGTAGTGGAAATCACTGCCACCGAACAGAAAAAAAAAGAATGAAAAGAAATGAGGACAGTTTAAGAGACTTCTGAGACAACATCAAATGCAGTAATATTCACATTATAGGGGTCCCAGAAGAAGAAGAAGAGAGACAGAAAGGGCCTGAGAAAATATTTGAAGAGATAATAGCTGAAAACTTCCCTAACCTGGGAAAAGAAACAGTCATCCAAGTCTAGGAAGCACAGAGAGTCCCATACAGGATTAACCCAAAGAGGAACACACAAAGACACAATGTAATCAAACTGACAAAAATTAAAAATAAAGACAGAATATTAAAAGCTGCAATGGAAAAGCAACAAATAACATACAAGGGAACTCCCATAAGGCTATCAGCTGATTTTTTCAGCAGAGACTCTGCAGGCTAGAAGGGAGTGACATGATATATTTAAAGTGATAAAAAGGAAAAACCGACAACTAAGAATACTCTAGCCAGCAAGGCTGTTGTTCACATTTGATGATGAAATTGAAAGCTTTACAGACAAGCAAAAGCTAAAAGAATTCAGCATCACCAAACCAGCTTTTCAACAAATGTTAAAGGTATTTCTCTAGGCAAAAAAGAAAAAGCCACAACTAGAAACAAGAAAATTACAAGATGAAAAAGTTCACTGGTAAAGGCGAACATAGAGTAAAGGTAGGAAATCATCCACACACAAAGGTAGTAGGGATGTTAAAAGACAAAAGTAGTAAAATCAAGTGTATCCACAATAAGCAGTTAACAGATATACAAAGAATTAGATGTACAATATGATATCAAGAAGAGTAATCATGAAGGGAGGAGAGTACAAATGCAGGGTTGTAAAATGCATTTGAATTTAAGAGACCAGCAACTTAAAACAATCACATATATATACATAGACTGCTGTACAAAAATTTCATGGTAATTGCAAACCAAAAATATATAACATACACAAAAAGGAATCCAAACATAACACTAAAGATAGTTATCAAATCACAGGAGAACAAAACAAGGGGGAGAAAAGACACTACAAAAATAAATCCAAAACAGTTAACAAAATGGCAATAAGAACATACATATTGATAATTACCTTAAATGTAAAGGGACTAAATGCTCCAGCCGAAAGACACAGACTGGCTGAATGGATACAAAAATAAGACCTGTCACATATATGCTACCTAAAACAGACTCACTTCAGATCTACAGACATGTACAGACTGAAGTGAGGGCATGGAAAATGTTATTCCATGAAAATGGATATCAAAAGAAAGCCAAGTAGCAATGCTCATATCAGACAAAATAGACTTCAAAATAAAGACTGTTATAAGAGACAAAGAAGAACACTACATAATGATCAAGGGATCAATCCAAGAAGAAGATATAGCAACTGTAAATATACATGCACCCAACATAGGAGCACCTCAATATATAAGGCAAATATTAACAGACATAAAAGGAGAAATAAATAGTAACACAATAATAGTAAGGGATTTTACACCCCACTTATATCAATGGACAGATCATTCAGACAGAAAATCAAGAGGGAAACACAGGCCCTAAAATAACATATTAGACCATAACATGCTTCACATGGAACGCTCTACTTATAGAGCATTCCATGTGAAAGCAGCAGAACACACATCCTTTTCATGTGCACATGAAACATTCTCCAGGACAGGTCACATGCTAAGCCACAAAATAAACATCGGTAAATTTAAGAAAACTGAAATCCTATCAAGCATCTTTTCCAACCACAACACTATGAGATTAGAAATCAACTACAGGAAATAAACTGAAAAAAACACAAACACATGGAGTCTAAACAACCTGCTACTAAACAATCAATGGATCACCGAAGAAATCAAAGAGGAAATTAAAGATACCTAGAGACAAATGAAGATGAAAATGTGACAATCCAAACCTATGGGATACAGCAAAAGCAGTTCAAAGA